>NC_138510.1:73282258-74482258 GCF_964252035.2 Podarcis erhardii
TTTGGAAAATCTGTCTATTCAGCTGGAGTGTTCTGGTGCATTCTTCCTGAGACACAGTGGGGTCATACGCGATCTGTCTGATGGACTCTTCTGCTGCAATCTATAGCCATTTCCCCAGAGTCCGGTGGAGTGTAGCAAAGCAGAACAGCTTTATAATGGGCCCGATAACAATATGTTCTTTGTGTGAAAGAATCCAGGGGGAAGTGCTGGAAGGTGCACTGGTCAGTTAAAGCACACGCGTGCACACCCACACCCAACAACTAGTTCTGGTGGCGGTAGTAGTTTTAGTGCGCTCTGGCTGTTATTTATTTATTTGTTTGCTTTCCTCGTTACGTGCACTCGCATTATTTATTTATTTGTTGCATTATGCACTCTGCATCCACTGGAAAACATTTTCTTGACAGGGGATAAGCGTCGCCCTAAAAGTGTTAAGAAGCATGAAAGCGCACAGATAACGCAGGGTGCTCCCCCCCACCCCACCCCCAGCATTTTAAAGGGCTTTTGATTATTAAATGTCCATTATTTAGCACGTTTTCATGCTGGGGTGCCACACAGGAGGGCCTTATTGCTTTGTATGTTTTGTACTTGCAATCGAAGGCACAAATCTTTTTCAGGCCTTCTCCCCTTGGAAGCACCATCTCCTCCACTGAATATTGCAGTGGCTGGAATATAATACATAATTGTCCTGTGAATCTGCCTTATTGGACTTTAAGAATCAGTGCTAATTCAAAAGATGTGCCTCCTTTTGATATTTTTGTTTTAAAATCACCGCAGGCAGCACACAGTTACCCAGTTGAATGAAATCTCCATCACCCCAATCCAGTGAGAGAGATGCACAAGTATCGCCAACCTTCTGTGCATTGTCCAATGTGCATTGCTCACTCAGAACTGGATTGGCTGGCTTTGTCACCTGGTATCCTGATATACATTGATATGCATGGAGTTGCCCATTTGCACCCAGAGCCACCGGTAGAACTGGTTATTCATGACTAGAATTGAATGATAGCCACGTTCTACTTTGCAGTAGAAGGCTACATTAAAAGGCAAAATTATCTTGAACCAGGATGCTTCCCACCACTTCAATGGGTCGGAGCCCAATTAAGTTAGTTGGACTTTCAGTTAAATCATGACTAAGTTGTTCCATTGACTGTAATGGCACCTAAATTCCACCAACAATGCAACTCTAATCATGTGTACGCAAAGGTCAGTTCTACTGAATTCAATGGGGTTTACTTCCAGGTAAGTGGGGTTACGATTGCAGCCTTACTCTGAATCCATAACAATGAGGAGATAGATCCTCGAGGTACAATGGAAGGCTGATAATTCTCCAATACTTGTCCTGGCTGAAAAGTAAAGCTCACATGCTCTTCTTTCAAATTCCCTGTTTACCAAATGAGACTCGAAAGACACAGAGAAAGAGGTTATAAATGGTATAAACGGGGCCGTTTTAACAACCATCTTGCTGATTTTAACACCCCTTGTAAAACTGTCATAAAAATGTACATTTTGTTGTGAGGGAGCACCAGCTATCTGTTGTGGCAGGACAGGAGAGAGGCATTTTTAAAAGGTCAGTAATGCACCAGGTTTTACCATTTAAGTTACATTACCTGCTTCCAGGAAAAGCAGAACATTTATTGGGTCTGGCGGTGCCTAGCGGTGCTTTCCTTCAGCACCATTATGGGTTGGGCAATACTTGCAAAGCCATTGGGTGCAAAACAGATAGGGAGACCCACTTATTCTTCAGTGCTGACGTTCCTGAAACAAATCCCACAACAGATTTCATCTGGAAGGCCTTAGGAGAACAGGGCCATCTAACATGTTTGGATCCGTGGACTTTCAAATAGATTCAGTATTGTTTATATCCAATGACACTGACACTCACAACACAGGGGAAACTTAACTTTAGACAACCAAGGATATAACACTCACTTTTTAATGTAGTATATGCTCTGTGATATGATTTCTGCCCAACTTAGTAGCCTGGAGAGTGTATCTTCTGAATGATCCACCACATGGTAGGGTCTGAGATTTAACACAACCTGGAAAATTAGCTTCCAGTGGATCTCCATACTCTGCATGGAGGACTCATTCCAAAGACATATTAACAAAGAATGCAATGCATAGAAGCATGCTTGTTTTTACAATATATATATATATAGCATGGATGCAATAATCTATCAAGGTTTCAAAATGGGGGTTGGGTTGGAAAGGTATTGCTTTAATCTCATGGAATCATTTCACTAGCCAGTGCTGGCCTCTGGTGGAGCATCCAGTATAATGTAGCACCTATATGTGGCAGACAACATGCAACAAACTATTTTGGAAAAACCCGTCTAGTAACCATTTTATTTTGCAATGGCTGAAGGCAGTTGCTTAGGAATAACTACAATGGAACTTGCCTTCAAGTTAAGGGCAGTAGCATTTAGTTTGGAGAAGGGTTTTAAGCAAGAGGAAAGTGATGGTGGATGATGGCCCTTTTATAAGGGTAGGCAACCTTTTTCTCCTATTGAAGACTCCATTCCCTCAGGCATCATCTGTCATGGCAACGGTGGACAGGCTGAAGCCATTAATGGGTGGAGTCAGAGCCAAAGATGGGTGGGACCTCACCGTATGCCTGTCTGTCTCTCCTTCTCCTCACTGAGCAGACTTCTGAGAGAAAAGCATAATGGTCTTTTCAGAAGTCTGAACTGATTGTTTGGAACCCACACCACAGGTCCCCTGACACAACTTCTGGTGCCTCATGAAGCACCAGAAGTCACGTCTGAGGCCTTGCAAGGTCTCAGAGATACAGTCTGAGGCCTTGTAAGACCTCCAGAGCCTCCAAAAGTCAGGTTCTGAGGCCGTGGGGTGTGTGATGTCATAACATCACATCGTGTGTGCTGGGCACCCATAAACTGTGGTGCGTGTCAGCATCCCAGCCTTATAGATTTACACCACTGCAGTCTCCTCAGTAGTATCTTGACAGAAGCCCCATTGTGATAGCCACATTAAATACTGCTATATCAATTAGCTGTGGAAATCAGGGCTGAGCTGCTTCCCCATAGTTCATTGGCTTGCACAAAGTAAGGGTGGGAGGGCGAAAAGGCAGAGGTAAATTCACACAAGACTTGATGAATTTGTATGTGCTTAGAGCACTTTTGCTATTTCCTTTTCACAGAGCACAAAAGAGCTCATTTAGAATAATCAAGACTATGATCTGCAATCCCATGCCCGTTTCAACACAACTGAAGTAATGAAAAAAGCAGAAATGAAAGAATCAGATTTTAACAGACAGAACCTACAAACTTAACAGTTAATATACCAAGCGATAGCATCCCCCATCATCCACAAAGTTGGAGAACAGGTATCTACACATGTATATTATTCCCATTTTGCATGCATGTATATTATTCCCTTTTGCATGCATGGTCATCTGGTTATAATCCTGAATATATATGTATGTATATGGCAAGCAATTATTGTTCCTTTGTACTTGGTAGGATGTGGGTTCAGAAATGCCTTCCTTAAAAAACAAAATAAAAAACTTTACCAGTCATGTTGGTTTTCAGGCAGTAAAAAAAAATGCATTTAGCATAGGCTTTGTGGCAAGAGCACCCTTGCTGCTCCTCTCTGCTTGTATATCCACCAAATGCCATTAGAGCATGCAAAATTTAATTTCCATTTCATCAGCATCAAATGCTTATCAGAGCCTTCTATACCAAAACCATTGCACTGCTGGGCAAATCAAGAGCATATGGGGGAAAACGTTAGTCACCGTAGCTCAGCCTCCACAGATCCTCCAGCAATTATCATTAAGGAGAAGATGCGTGTCGTATATTTTAAAGGATGAAGCACATTTTGTCAAGCATCTTCTTTTGTGCATCTCAACTGAAGCCCAGTAAGACACATTTGGAAGGGGGGTGAGGGGGAGTAGAGCTTAAGCAACCCATCACATGGCTTTAGAAACAGACGCAGTCATCACTGTAAAGCTATAAAGCCCAAGGGATGCGCTGAGGTCTCTTTCATAACCATTTAGTTCAGGCCAGTCCTACCGTACAGACAGACCATTCATGTGCCCAAGGCTACAAGATGGGTAGGGTGGCAAAAAGAAGAAAAGCCTAGATTCCTCTCTTATTTGAACCAGATTCCCTTTTCTCCCTTGATGTCATTAAGTGATGACACATCCCTCATCCCCCTTCTGTTCCCGTGGGGCATTTTCTCTTGGCTAAACAAAGTAAAATATGCCATTTTATTGAGACCTCTTCATATAATTGAAACAGGAAGCTGCTGTGCCAAATTGGTCTGGCCCCATTCCTATTCTGAACATTTATTCCTTCTTTGTATTAAAATGCAGCCATTATGCCATTTAGCTGGCATAGGTGAGTGAAGTACATTAAGAAGAGTTAGGTAAGTGAATTCCTGCAAATGTCTACTTGGAAGTAAGTCTGACCGGGCTTTACGTCCTTGGAGCAGAGTAGATTTTCAAAAAGTGAAAATCTGGACACAAAAGTTGTTGAGCTCTTTTTTTGTGTGTGTGCAAAATCTCAAGAAAAAAAATGTTGTTTTTTACCTATTTTTTAGGGAAATCGCCAAAAATTGAACTCTTCTGATATGGACTGCCATATACCTGGGTTTCCCCAGACGCTTTAGCCGCTTTTCAAAAATTCCTCCCAGACGCCATTTTCGATGGATGAATCCTAGCTATGTCCCAGAAATTCCCAACGTATGGAAGCCCTAGACCAGACGAATGCATGTTTGTTGATTTCATATATAAAAGCCTAGCGTATCTGGTCTATCAACACATGCCCAGGAGATGGGCAATGTTTTGCAGGTGACAGACACTGGCTCAACCTTTATGAAAGTGATGGGATTTAGAGACATGGCACTGGAGACAGGCTGCCATAGTTGCTAACCCACTTGCATCCCAGCTCCAAATGATGACCCATCTTAAATAAGATAAATGTATAGGTGACTCTTAATGACTAGGGTGTGTGTGCAGCAGACATCTGTTGTACAATTTGCAGTTGACCATACTCTGAAAAGCAAAGCCCGGGTGGCCTGCATCTTGTACCATGTGCTATCCATTTTTCATTTTGTTTCAGGAGTTTGAATGGAATTTAGCAGCTCATTAAATGTGAAGTAATCATCACACAATGTTTCTTATGCCTTACTGTTATACTCAGGGAGGTAGCAAATGCTGGGAGGGTGGGGCAGAAAGGGCAGCTCCCCATCTGTTTTCCTGTACTGAAGAAAAACCTACATTGGCTCCCACTACATTTCTGAGCACAATTCAAAGTGTTGGTGCTGACCATTAAAGCCCTAAACAGCCTCGGCCCTATATACTTGAAGGAACGTCTCCAACTCCATCGTTCAGCCCAGACACGGATGTCCAGCTCTGAAGGCCTTCTGGCAGTTCCCTCACCATGAGAAGTGAAGTTCCTGGGAACCAGGCAGAGGGCCTTCTTGGTAGTGGAGCCCACCCTGTGGAACGCCCTCCCATCAGATGTCAAGGAGATAAGTAACTATACAACCTTTAGAAGACATCTGAAGGCAACCCTGTATAAGGGAGTTTTTATGTTTAATGCTCTATTATGTTTTTGTATATGCTGAAAGCCACCCAGAGTGGCTGGGCAACCCAGTCAGATGAGCAGGGTACTAATGCTGTTGTTGTTGCTGCTGCTGCTGTCATTGTTCAGTTGCCACTCTGGTCATCTTTAGCATGTGGAAATGAGGTCTTCACAAGAAAACCACAAAGACAGCTTCATGGTGAGATAATGTGGTTCAACAAATCATCCCTTTCATATCATTAGCTTACCACCATGTGAAGAATGTTGCTTGCTTCTCAAATCCCTTGAAGTCAGTTCCAGTTGCTCATGTGATCTGATGAGCTGTTGACATTGGTTTTTTATGTTTTGATTTAAGATTATGCCATGCCATTTCTTTGCTCACCTGCCCAGATACTTCTTTTAATCTCTTGTAGGCAGATTTGGGCCCTGTGCTATCCAATCAGATAGCCAGCAATACTGGAGGCATCCTCCTTTGCACCCCCTTGCTGTCTCACTTCCCACCAGCTTGTTTGCCCTGCCACAACTTTTTCCACTTGACATAAGAGCACAGGAAGAATCCTGCTGGATCAGACTGAAGGCTCATCTAGTCTAGCAACCTGTTCTTACAGCAGCCAACCAGATGCCAGTGGGAAGCCCTCAAATAGAACCTGCATGCAACATCGCTATCCCCACTTCCGATTCCCAATAACTTACATTCACAAGAACACTTGATTTCTATTTCGAAGAGACAGTTCCCAGAATAATTGTTGCAGTCACCAAGTGCATGCCCAGTTAGCATAATGAAAACCCTGATTAAGTTCGTTGCAAATTCTAGATACACAATAAAACTTGATTCCCGTAATATCCCAACGACAGTCTCGGCAGTGATCAATTGCAAATGATCTGATTAGCAGTCAGCTGCTGATTCCCAGTTTAATTAATCCTGATGGGCTATTGATGCACTGCAACAGTTTGTCCTAATAATGAGTTTTGATATTAGACTGCAGCGAGCCATTTAGACAGCTGCCAAGAAAAATAATCATTTCGCTACAGGACCAATGAAGACAACAGAGAAGGAATGGCTGCAAATTTGACAGAAAATTCACATGGCTGCGTCACATGTGCTTTATTTTTACATTTGGAACACATTAAATGTACCAGCAGTAAGTGGTGATTTGCAAGGCGCGTAACTAGCTTTACAATTAAGAATGTAACTTCTCATCAGTATACAAAAGGCAAACATGAAACATGAAGTGTGTTAATAGCAGAATATATGTAGCAGCAGACCAATGCACAATTTAGGTCAGTTCCTTGCAATGTTTAATTAGACTAATATATCTGTTTGCAATTAATAGCAGATGTGACAAGCTAATGTGTCCATGTACTGACAAATTAACCTTTGCCCATCAGCTGCTTGGATCTGTGAGAAAAGTGCCATGTTTTGCCTATGTTCAAATGAACTCAGCTAAAACTGCAGGACAATTATATACATAAATGTTAATATAACAGGCATTTCATGGGAACCACAATCCGGGGAAGTATCTCTCGGCCATGCCATTGTTCTGTAATATGAAGGGTGGGGGTGGGGGTAAAGGGTGATTTTAAAATAATTTTGCATTTTTCATTTGTGAAAGGGCAATGGATGTGGCAGATGAATGGCCCCTTGGTTGTCTGTGGGTAGAAGGCCAACCAACTGAAGCTTGCAAGCCCTGCCAAGGCAGCTGAAAGAAAACACATATAATTTAAAGCTGACATTCATTTCACCTCCAGAATTCCTGCTCTGAACATGCTGGTGCCCCATATTCTAATTCACCAAATATTTATCAAATATTTGATATCTATATCTAGCACACACACACCCCGCCTCCCAGTGTTAGATATCAGACTGTTGATACATGGAAGAATCACCCACCCAAGAGATTATATTTTGTGTTTGACAGGAATATGCCTTGCTGACAATCCTGGGGCTGACAATCCTGGGGCATTTTCTAAGGTGCACACTGAATTCAGATTGGCCTCAAGGTCATTGTCTGTGAGTTGAGAATGTACCTGACTCCACCAACATTCTCCTTTGACTCAGCATTTCAGAGGAGATTCAGTCAAACTCCTCCCCCCCCCAAGTTAGCCTGACATTTCTGATCTTCTCATTGAGATGCCCCCCCAAAACACCACTGGCAGATCAGATTTATTTTATTAAACTCATCTCATCATTGTTTAAGCATTTCCAGCTCTCAAAGCAATTTTTTAAAACTACCAAAAATTGCAGCAAAAGTTTGATAGAATTTGATTGTATTTGATTTCAAATGGGCCAAAATCACAGCAATCAAGGGGAGCCAGCTACAGAGAGATTCCCATTTAGTCTCTGTAGATAATAAATTTGGCTAACTAGACTATTGCTGGGGTGGGTGGATTATAACTACTTTTTCTTAAGACAGATATGAGCAAATAAAAGAACAGCGTTGACTGTCTAAGGTTGCGATCCATTGCCAAGTTTCCTGGGACTGAATTCAATGGGACTTACTTCTGAGTAGACATTATAGGAGTGTGCTGCAAGATACTTGGGATGGGGGGAAGACTCCCAATAACTTGACTGAATCCACTCAGTCATGAGCAAGTGATTTTAGGGTTTCAGGGTTCACCAGAAGTTTAGTTCTACTTTCACAACAGGCCTTTATCTTCCCCTCCACTCCTTGTGTTCCCCCAAAATCAGCTTGTAAGGATTCCTCAAATGCTTTGTAGCAGATTTTGAGGATGATTGTGGGGGATGCAAGTCAAAGGACAGGCGAGGGGAGCCCCATTTCACAAGTGGAAGTCTGCAAGATTTGATAGAACCCATTATCTAGCCTAGAATGCAATAATTATGCAGGTTATATATAGCTCTCCTTTTCAGGGGACTCTCCACACTTCTCGTCTATCCAAGTATCCCATTAGAATGATTTTGCATATGGTAGGGATTTTGAAAAATTCAAATAGTCTTCAACAGTCCTCTGGATTCCAGACCCACCTCCTTATCAGACAGGTTCTGATGGGAGCTCCCTGAATTTATTATCTAAAAGCTCCCGCCTGGGGTTGCATGCACCAACATGTCATCAGCATTCAGCACCACAAGAATCGAATAAAGGGAAAACAGTCAGCCACATAAAAAGGAGAGTTAAAAAGGGAACAGCAAGCAGAAAAGAAAATGCCCTAAGTCTGTGCTGCAGACTCTCCCTCCTCCCTGTCCCATTTATCGATCATCTCCCCCATCATTCTCAATCAAGCAATTGGCATCTAGAGAAATCTGTAGATAGACACAAATGGCACAGCAGCTTCAAATGCAGAGTCAAGTATGGAGAGGGAACACTGGGAGGAGTTCAACCCAGAAAAAGGTATGCTGCGTGAAGTTGGGCCTGCACATTGAAGTCAACTCGGGCTGATTTCACCACTTGAAACGACATTCGTAGGATTCCTTCCATATCTTGAGAAAGGTTCCAAAACCAAAGCTAAGGTGAGTATGAAGAACTCCACTTGAGAGAAGTCTTGATCTTGGTTGGTCAACAATGCAGCCGTGTTTTGAGACTGCCAAAACAACAACACACCTGTGAATGGTCTGGAGCTGAGCAATTACTAGAATGCATAAAAATCAGAAGAGCCCTGGTTGCGGAGTCTATGGAAGTCTGCACCCAAATCCCAACCTAAAATGAGTGCATTTCATCCTAGGACCTAGAAAGCGAAGCAGGTCAGAAATCTCTACCTGTCCAGAGACTTTGTGATGGATGTGCACATATTACACCTGTGCTGAGGGAGCTGCACTGGCTCCCATAACCCACCAAGCTGTGTTCAAGGTCTTGTTGTTTACATATAAAGCCTTGGAATTCCAAGATGCATCAGGTGGCATCACTGTGTTGGCTTCTTCTATTCTCTGATAATGTAGATTCACTATCTAACAGGCCATCCCACCTCCTTTCCCACAGCCCAGAGAAACACCCAAGCATCTTCACTTCACTAAACAATAATGCTGGACGCAACCCTCTACTGATATTTGTAGTTCATCTTGGGGAGCTCAGAAACTGCCATATATCATGCCATATCATTAGACCTTCTAGCTCAGAGTTGTCCATATGGACTGGTTTTGTCTGGCACTCTTTTCCAGCACTAAAGGTAAAGGTAAAGGACCCCTGGATGGTTAAGTTCAGTCAAAGGCGACTGACTATGGGGTTGCAGTGCTCATATCTCTTTCAGGCCGAGGGAGCTGGTGTTTGTCCACAGACAGCTTTCCAGGTCATGTGGCCAGCATGACTAAACTGCTTCTGGCGCAACAGAACACCGTGACAGACACCAGAGTGCACGGAAACACCTTTTACCTTGCTGCAACAGCAGTACCTATTTATCTACTTGCACTGGCATGCTTTCAAACTGCTAGGTTGGCAGGAGCTGGGACAAAGGAATGGGAGCTCACTCCGTTGTGGGGATTTGAACTGCTGACCTTCCGATTGGCAAGCCCAAGGGGTTCAGTGGTTTAGACCAAAAGTGCCACCCGCATTTTCCAGCACTATCTAGAGATGACCCAGGGATGGAGCTCAGACCTACTGCCTGCAAAGTGTATATTCTGTCACTGAGCTACAGTTCTTCCCTTTTTTTAAAAGGCAACAATTCCATGGCATTGTATTAGAGTTCAAGGATTTATTTATTTCTGCTTCAACTTTCACTTGCGCTTTGCAGGAGCCTCTCAAAACCACCCATTTTCTCTGTGGAGTCACAATCAAAGGCTATAAACAGAAGATGGCTGGTAATTTTCGGAGACTTTATTTGAGACCATTAAAAAGAAGAAAGAAAAACATCATTCCCTTTCGAAAGCTCTCAGGAAAATAAGCAGATGAAAGCTCTTGTTCTTGTTCTTCTGCTGAACAAATAACATATAATAAGATTCATTTGAAAGGTAGTTATTTTGCCCTTAGTACCTTAAAACAGTATCAACAGATGCACTGCAGATCAGCCATTCAAAGTTGCTTTCACGTTAATTTGCAGTGCTGGCCGAGTTACATTATGGAGAGAAAAGCTTGCTTCAGGATGCATTATCATACGAGATGACGGTCTCCTATCAAAAACCAAATTTTAGTCCGACGAAATTATGATTCTGTATGTGGCCCTCATGCTCTAGTATCAACATTGATGCAAAATTGATGAAACTTCCAAGTGAAATTGCATTGTTTGATCTTCACAGTCCTGGAATAACATAGCCTAAAGCTACAGTTTCTGTAAACTTACTTTGCACAAACGACTTAGCCAGGACTGATGTATTGACACAGTGTGGCCATGAATGACATTAGGGCTATTTAGAAAAGACACAAAAGAACAGCAAAAAAGAATGCGGCAATTGGTTCTGAAATTACCTTTTTCCAGTGAACCTCTCTGAAAAATTACCTTTCCCTGCTGAATCTCCCTCCAAAATTACCTTTCCCAACTGCGGCTTGCTCAAAGTGCCTTGATGTTAAGCAATATAGTTTTAAGTTGAAAATGTCAGGAGGCCGTGAAAAGAAATTGATAGAAAATTTCAGGGTTCCTTGTTGATATTTGAAGCAGCCTGTGGATTTTTGTTCTTTAACACAGATCTTCAGCGCTGCGCTAGCACTTTGATTCCTCTGTTGCCAAAACCAGCATGCCTCTAGACTTAATGGCTTCACGGACAAGAAGGTGAAGGTGATTTTAGTTATTGCGCTTTGCTGAGGTCTTGCTACTAGTGCAAAAATCGGTAAACAGACGTCTCCCAAATCCGTCTCTATTTACTGGTGGACAGTCATTTGCTTTTCATGCTAAGCGGGACAGAAAATTAACTTCAAGTTTTGTCTCAGTTTTATTTAATCTAAACAGCAGCATCTAGAGTGTCTGGATAGCCCCTTATTCAACACTGTATCTGTTTGAATATCTGATAGGAATGCCCCAAGTGTCCCACGGAGTCCTTTCATATATTTTGTGCCTTTCCCTATTGCAAAATGTTCTGGTGGTGTTCTTACTCACTTGTTTGTTTGCTTATTTGTTTATTTAAGATACTTGTGACCTGAAGGTCACTGGGTGGGGAGCACATTTAGATTAAAACCATTCTAATAATATCTCAGCTAAGAGCAGAGTAAATTGATCGCCAATATAATTTCAATGAAAAATGCATGGCAGCAGGAAACAGCTAGCACACACCCACAGACACTGTTAGATTTCATCCTACCCAAAGAACTGGGACAAGAGGAACATTTATACCTGTTGGCACTCCATGAACTGCACTTGGGGGCAGCACTGCAAATTCTTAATTCACAAACAGGCTGGTATGGGTGGAAATGCCTGCAGAAAGCCCCAGGTAGGGCTGAGGGTAGGTCTGGGAGGAACCTTGCCTGAAATCCTAGCAAGCCACAGTCAGTCAGTGTGGACCACACAGAAATAGATGGATCAACTGCAGTTTTCTATGTTTCTTCTTCAGGCATTCTCTCAGAGAATTGGGCCCAAGTCTTCTGGGGTTGTGATGCGACTTTGCTTTGCTTGGGTTATCTTTCTATGGAAGTATCTTTTGTATATGTAACTGTATAACCAATTTGGTGTATGCACCAATTTGGTGCATTGGAGTCTGATCTATGGAGCATTAGTTAGGGACTTGGGTATGGTCTGTAGGATGTTAGGGGCAATCACTAAGCCTAAGGGCCCATGAAGTAAGATAAGAAGCCTTTTGGTCATCATCAAACCATCCATTCATTCCAGAAATTCCAGTTGCAAATCAGGACTTGGAAACTGGGCGTTAGAATTTGGTCACAACCATTTACATAAAATCCAGTGATTTCAAGGTAGAGCAAGATCAGGAAAGTCATAGAATCATAGAATAGAATCATAGAGTTGGAAGAGACCACAAGGGCCATCGGGTCCAACCCCCTGCCAAGCAGGAAATCTAACTTGCTTCTTCTATAACCACCTTGTTGGGTTTTTCTCCTCTTGAAATTTGTGTCTCTCTTCTTAGAAAAAAGCCTCAGAAGTGACCTTCAAAAGTAGCTTAGAAATGCAACAGCCACAGAAATCAGTGGCTTTTAAAGTACAATTCATAAGGGAGAATGGACTGGGAAGTATATCACATCAGTCTGGAGATGCATGCAAGCCCCTGATATATTGTCAGTTTCAGCCGGCATGGCCAATAGTCTGGTATGATGGGAGTTGTGATTCAGCAACATGCAAAGGGTCACAGGTTCCCCACCTCTGATTTAGGGAACTGTGAGTTGCAAGACAATCACGCAAGGTTCTGGATTATGGGAGGTCCTAAATGCATTATTCAGCAACCTTCCCCATTGCAGGCAATCCCCCAACTTGTGGATAGTGTTGGGTTTTCAGAGGATGGAGTTAGTGCGAGAAGAGGACACCTGGAGCAGGCTTAAGTGGTATTTAAATAAGCCTAAATTATTAGTGTTTGTTGGCTCACACAGTCTTTAGTGATTCTGAGCAATTTCTTCATGCATTGTGCAGATTTCATCCCCTTAATTTGTGTGGACACTTACAGACCAAAGTCTTTCCCCGAAGTATCTGATTGTTAACATGGAGGAACAGATGGGGGTGGGTTGAAGCAGTAATTAATAAGGTGAGCCCATGTAATCTGGCATGTGAAGATTTCCTCTTAACACTCAACTTCATTTCATGCTGAAGCAAATCCTATTGCACTGAGTCTGTGATAACCTATGGCATCTCTCTCATTATTACCTAGTTAATGTGATAATGTAGCCATGAATGGTCTCATGGCTGTAATTACCTCAGATGCGTTGCTTTAAAGAAGTGAAAGGAATGTGGACATGATTAAAGATGACATTTTTTTCCTGAGCTTTGCTTTTTTTAAAGAGAATGCTCTTTGCATTGGCTTCTAATTTGCCATGTAAACATATACTGCAGATTCCAGATTAGCTTTGAGATGCATCACAAATCTTGGATAGAAGGCTAGCAGTGTATACCTCTCTACTTCGAAATCAGTCCCCATGAGTTCATCTGGAACTTACTCACAGGTAAGTGGTCATAGGATTGCAGCTGAAACATAATTGGGTGTTTTTACACACTGAGAAACAAAATTGCTGAAGTGGAAGTCTTTAATAGTCCAAATTCCCACCAAAGAACAATTTTATTACTTGTTTATGTATTATTGCCTACAAAAACTAAGTGATTTACATAAAAAAGACAAAGACACTGAGCTGGATTAAATTAAGTTGTTGTGCTAGTGGAATCCAACACAAATCCCACTAACAAAATGGGATTTCCCCCCTTCTCCTCTATCGCATGCCCTCCATGTACTCCTCAGATCTGCTCAGGGGGGTCAGGTGAACCACCAGAACAGAATGGGGGGGGGAGAGAAAGGAGATTGTTCCATCTGGTGAGCAAAAATGCTTGCACCGACACAACAATCTCCTTAGCACAATGTTCAATTTCACCTCCTCCTCTGTAGGGCTGAAAATTGGCAAAATGTGCCAGGAAACCCAGGTGTAGGGCAACCCATGTTGGAAGTGTATGTTTCTTGTCAAATTTCATAAAAAAAATAGTTCAAAAACTTTGGTGGGGATTTTTTGGGAGATTTTGCAAGAAGAAAGAGAAGGAGAAGGAGAAGGAGAAGGAGAAGGAGAAGGTGAAGGTGAAGGTGAAGAAGAAGAAGAAGAAGAAGAAGAAGAAGAAGAAGAAGAAGAAGAAGAAGAAGAAGCTCAGCAACTGACTACAAATTATTTTGACCTACAAAGCTGTAAGCTGCTCAGGACCCCAATATCTCAAGGACCATCTCTCTCCTCATAAACCAACCCAGACCCTGCATTTGCCCCCGTCTTCACTTAGGACTGCCCCACACATCTGGATTTTCCCATACATTACCGAGATTTCAAAGGTGGAATTGATGTCTGTGGGGAATTTCTGAAAGGTGGCACTTTGGCCTGGATCTTAGGCAAAAAAAAAGAAGGAAAAAAAGCTCAACAACTTTTGGGGTGTCCTGGTTTCTACTTTTTTGAAATTTGGCAACCCTACTTCACCCAAAAGAACAGCAGTGGCCAACTTGGTGATAATAGAATATATAGAATATTTAATGCAAGGACAATAGAATATATAATGCTGCAGCTCACCATAGGGGAAAATGTGGTAAGGGAACACCTAGCTACTAAATGAATTCAGATCTCTGGGGCCTGATGAGCTGCATGCAAGGGTGCTAAACGAGCTTGCGGATGTAATCACAGAGCCTCTGTCTTCAAGCTTCACCACGAATGGTGTCCCTTATCTGCCATCAAGTGATGCAGCATAGAATTCTAATACTTACGATATGATATATCATACGATAATCTTTAGTGTCATTGTCCCATGTAAAGGTAAAGGGACCCCTGACCATTAGGTCAAGTCGTGACCGACTCTGGGGTTGCGCCGCTCATCTCGTTTTATTGGCCGAGAGAGCAGGCATACAGCGTCTGGGTCATGTGGCCAGCATGACTAAGCTGCTTCTGGCGAACCAGAGCAGCGCACGGAAATGCCGTTTACCTTCCCGCCGGAGCGGTACCTATTTATCTACTTGCAATTTGACGTCCTTTCAAACTGCTAGGTTAGCAGGAGCAGGGACCAAGCAACGGGAGCTCACTCCGTTGTGGGGATTCGAACCACCAACCTTCTGATCAGCAAGTCCTAGGCTCTGTGGTTTAACCCACACCGCCACCCGCGTCCCTCATTGTCCCATACAGGACAACAAAATTGAATTTTGTGTGTGTGTGTGTTAGATTAGTCCCAGATTAATTGTGGTTTTATTTTGTGAACATCCCAGAGACCTGTGGGTATAGGACAGTATACAAATTTAATTTAATTTAATAATAATAATAATAATAATAATAATAATAATAATAATAATAATAATAATAAAAACCCCACCCTGGTCAGGTTAGCCTCACCCCTGCTGTGTGTGTTCCTGGGTACATCACTGAGGGCAGGTCTAGTGTCCACAATGCATTCTTACACATTCTTTCACCCCATGGGTGCTCATTGCCCGAACCCCTTCATGTTATTCTTTGGTATGTGTGGAACAGCTTGTACAACAAGACTTTTGGTGCTAGGGTTTTGCCGGAATGTGCAATGACTATTCCCCACGCCCCCAAAAAAGATCAAAGCAGCCATGAACCAAACCTCTATCAGTGCTACTGACCACCAATTCACCACCAATTTAAATGGAAATATTGGGATTTAAGGCAACGTACATGCAAGCAATTTGGACTTCAACGGATTGTGAATGAAAGTGCAGTTGGAAACTTTGCCACTAGATGTCCTGTGGAGTAAGCCAGAAAATCTGAATGAATACATTTGCATTTCAGTATGAGCCCAAAATGTTTTCCAGCTTCAGCATACAGACTCACACTTAGCAAGCACAGATATTTGAACATGCATCCTAAATAGGCTGCCATACGTCCGTAAATAGTGTCTGGGGAAAGCGTCTTTTTTTTTTTAGTGATTTTTTCGTAAAAACTAGCTCAGAAACTTCATTTGGGGGGGAAGATGGGAGATTATTTTTTAAAAAAAATCTTTTGTGTCCAGATTTTTGAAATATGGCAACCCTCCTCCAAAGGAACTCTTTAAATAAGCATGTACTGTAGCTGATAGTTCTTTAATTAAATATTATTTTAAACAAGCATTTGTTAAATAGGACAACAAGAATGAAGCAATCTAAACTCCATCTCTCTTTCATGCATAAGGAAGAGCAGAAGCTTTGCTTCTTGGTCAGGGCAAAGTGTGTTTGCACGTGTGTGTCCATGTTCCGGTGCTGACCTTTGACAATTCTGACATGGATAGAAGTAGATAGAACCAAAATGTCTTCTCTAAAGGATACCAATGGTGGTTTTGTTGTGGGAGGCAATGCCAGGAATCTATCCTTTAGGGGCAGGCAGATCAGTCTACTGGCTATTTTGCATGCACTCATTCATAATAAGTGCATTCCATCCCATTTTTGCATTGACCCATGCATTTTTTGGAAAATATATATATGGGAATTCATATATAGAAATACATTTAAACAGTATGTTATTGAAAAATATGTGTATTGAAATGTACATTTTATATACAATGTATTTTAATCCCAACATATTTAAAAATGGACCTGGATTCTTGTAAAATATGGAGAAATGTACAATCCAGAGGATAGTAATGTTTTGATTTGTTTATTAGTCAAGCAGCTTTGAATTAAATTTATGGTACCTGAAAATGTGGATTGAATAAAACTATCTTTCACCCCTACTAGGTGCTAGTGTCCTTTCCATTAGAGTAGGACAGAGAAAATTGGAATATGTCTGGGGGGGCACTTTATCCCGCCAGCCCCACCCAGATGAAATAAAAGAGTGATGTGGAAGGAAATATAGCCTACAAAGACTAAAGGCCTCTGCAATTTCTTAGTGGAACCCTACTGAAAATAGTTAAAATATACCTGCTGCCCCAAGCTTTGTGAATACAATGACAAATCACAATTGACTTTTACTTAAGTGTCTCGAGCTGCAGAATCCAGCATGAATCCTGCACTTAAAAAATAAAAAAGTATGATGCTAGCAAGTGTCTTCTTGAAATTTTTGCCTTTCAGAAAAAAGCTGCACCTTGGGATTCCTGAATTCGTTTTTCGACGGCGATGTCCCTGAAGAGAAACAACAACTTAAATTTTGAGAGTGCTTCTTCCGCTGAAGTGTCTCCAAGCACTTTTCACAAAGTCAGAAGAAGAAAAAGGAACAAGGAGAAAACGCTTGACATCTGTTGATGCAAAAAGAAAGCATTCAGGTTTCGGTTTAGAATGAAAATAGAAGATGCTACGAGCACTCTCGGTGGCATTGAACCATTATCCCATGGAGGAGGGAGCTCTGACTGCTGGAACAATGGAAAATGGCAAGCCAAGGGCAGCTTTTTGGCTTACAAACGGAGCATTTGCTCCCATCTCTTGGGGTCCAACAAGGAGGGCAGCCATGCAATATGTGCCTATCCTGTTTGTATGTAAAGGGAAGGTCACAAAGAAGGCAGGTGTGCAGGACAAAACCACAGTTTTCCAATTGCCTTGCCTTAGATCCAGGACAAAGCACCCCATTGCGGCAATCCCCCATGCCTTTGAAATCCCGGTAATATCCAGATACATCTATCCAGCCCTATTCAGCCCTGCTCTGCTACCAAAGTGAACTGGACAGGAGAAGGGAAATTGCTTTAACCAACAGAACACAGTAAAAAAATATGTGTGTGAGTTGGTGGGTGGGTGTTCCCAGTTTGTAGCTCAGGTCTCCACATTTCACAATCAGTTTGTGATTTATTTATTTAAAGTCCGCATGAAAAATGCATTGTGTGAATGTTTTATATGTCATTATGTCTCTCCATTTTGATTTTGCATCGATTGAGAAAATTTGTGTGTCTCCCTAGCTGGGTTGCATTTTATTGTGTAGTGCGTACTTCTTCTTCTTCTTCTTCTTCTTCTTCTTCTTCTTCTTCTTCTTCTTCTTCTTCTTCTTATCATCATCATCATCATCATCATCATCATCATCACCAACATCATTATTCTCATATCACCATCAGTGTAAATTTCTTCTAATAAACACAGTTTTGTTTGCAATTTTGCCTAATATACACGCAAGGGGCTGCCCATCACAACTAAGTTGCTTTTAATGCCACATTTAAAACTTCCTTTTGTCCTGAGGAATTCAAACACACTCATTTCCAAATGTACGGCGTGGCCATTTTAACAAATGATGAAAATGTCACACTAGTTATCCTCTCTTGAGATGCTTCAGAATTAACAAGGAAGGGTTTTTTTTTTTTTACAACAACAACAAAATCCTCCCTAGTGGCGTAGCAATAAAACTGCTAGCACATTTGAAAATCTAAGCTGGGTCTGGTTTGGTTTCAAATTGGATGGGAGACCATGTACTGAAATTCCTGCATTGCAGGGGATTGGACGAGATGACCCTGGAGGTATTCTCCAACTCTACAATTCTAAGATGAATGGTCTCTGAGTCAGCATGGATGAGCTAGTTAAAGTCATCCAGGACATAAATGTGTAGCTAGGGAGCCCTTTAAAAAAAAAACACCCTTCTCTCTCTGCTGACCCTAAATTTGGGGTACAGAATTGCTTCCGACATTCAGCACAGATGTTACTGAAACCTAGGGCTGATCAGTTCTGCAACTTCTGCCTTGTGGGCTGCAGGAAAACAAATCAATTCATCTGATTCCAGAGAGAATTTTCCCTCCATGAAAAAAAAAGCTTGTGTGAACACAGCCGGTTGCTTATATTCCAAATAACAAAAAAGTACATTGTATAGTAAGTGGAGATCACATACGCGCAAAAGGGGGGGAGAACCCTTCAACATGAGCAACTATGTTAAGACATCACAAATGCACCCCTTAAGTCCTTAAGCATAAAATAATCTCTTTCTACTCTTTGAGATAGCATGCTTCATATGTGATCAAATATTGTGGGAGGAGAGGGGAGAAATCATCCCCGTTAAAATAACCATTAGTTTATATGAGGCCAGGGATTAAGGATATCTCCAATGTCATTTGCCATCTTGGTTTGCTGAGTTAAGGCACCCTTGAATATCTCTGCAATAGCTACAGGCGGTGTCATATACCAAGAAGGGCAGAAATGATCAAGTGTAAGCTTTTCACATTGCTTCTAAACTTAACTGATAAGTATCTCAAGAAATGCTGCTTCTTTAGCAAAAGAATAACCCTCAGGCTGCCATGGGCACTTGTGGGCAATCTCCTACCATGATTCTTTAACCAGCAAAGCAGAAGAAAAGGCAATGGTGGCACCTGAAGAGTTAACTTTTTTTTTTCCAAGAGGACTTTGCAGATCTACTGTTACTTTTAATCAGACTTGATGCTCTTCGCTTCCTCCTGTCCTCAAAGAGAGAAAAGTAGGGCTAAAAATTGGACATATTTAAAATGCTTCTACACTGCAAGAATAAAAGAGGGGGAAAGAAAAACTCAACCCAAACGTCTTAAGGATATGTCTTAAACTATGGGAAAATGCAACAGAGTGGAAGGGAGAAAGGCCCCAACTGTATTTGTATGATAAATTTCAGGACTGGGTAAGTCTATTAAAGAATCATAGATCAATAGAGTTGGCAGGCACCTTACAAGTTATCTAGTCGAACCCTCTGCCTATGCATAAAATTCAACCATTTAAATGCTTTTAGCTGAAGAATTGATGCTTTTGAATTATGGTGCCGGAGGAGACTCTTGAGAGTCCCATGGACTGCAAGAAGATCAAACCTATCCATTCTTAAGGAAATCAGCCCTGAGTGCTCACTGGTAGGACAGGTCCTGAAGCTGAGGCTCCAATACTTTGGCCACCTCATGAGAAGAGAAGACTCCCTGGAAAAGACCCTTATACCTTCTCGACGCAGCGCTACCTATTTGTCTACTTGTACTGGCATGCTTTCAAACTGCTAGGTTGGCAGGAGCTGGGACAGAGCAACGGGACCTCACCCTGCCACGCAGATTCGAACCGTCAACCTTCTGATCAGCAAGCCCAAGAGGCTCAGTAGTTTAGACCACAGCACCACCCGTGATGACACCCCTGATTGCCCTTACATATGCTGGTGCTGCCCTTCAAGACTTCAACTGGAGTGGTTTATATTCATGCATGTATAATCCAATGGATCCACAGCTCTGCTGAAATGACTGCTCAGTTTGCCTGCATGTAGTAACATGCAGCAGTGGCTTCACTAATAATAATAATAATAATAATAATAATAATAATAACAACAACAACAACAACAACAACAACAACAACAACAACAATAATTTACACCCCTCCCATCTGGCTGGGTTTCCCCAGCCACTCTGGGCAGCTTCCAACAGAACACTAAAATACAATAACCTGAGAGCAGGTCTTCGTTTTTAACTCCAGGGACAGGACACAGTGCAGGTTGGTCTACACATCCAAAGCCCTTCATCTAGCTATAAATACCTCGCCCTTTCAGCCAGGGAGTAACTAGATGTTGTGGAAGCACAGAGTTCAGCCCCTTCTCCAAGTTATCTTCTGTTATGGTCCCCTTAGCTACTGTATTTAGAAGAATATGGACTGGGAGCATTATTTTGAGAGAGTCACAGGTGACACTCGCGGAATTAATTAAGGGCCCCCTATATTTTCCAATATCAGTCCTGGAGCAGCAATATTTGTTGTTAGTCCCATTCAAGTATAAAACAGAGGAAGGGAGCCTACCATCTACAAGAAAATGTGTGTGTGGCTGAGGGGAGCTGAACCCATACACCCCGCCAGCTCTAGCCCTTATTGTGTGCTGTCATTTTTCTCACAAGCCAGTCCTGAGACCAGAAGTGAGACAGCCTGGGAGTAAAGTGACTAAACAACAGAACTTGTGAGGTAAATCCTCATTCACATTTTGCTATAAAATGGAAGACCCTGGGCCACTTGGTTTTCACTTGAATGTGGCAGATGTGAATAAACAAAAATAGCTGACTACCAGCATCGCCACAAATTTGATTCCCAGTTGTAGTGGTAACAACAACAACAACAACAACAACAACAACAACAGAAAGATAGTGATTCATCCAAGATCACCCAGTGAACTTTATCAGAGCAACCATTTGAAGAGAAGTTCTCCCAATCCATAGGTAACACTCTTTCTTTCCCCCATCTAGCTATACCTTGTGAATAGGTATCACATTCAATTTATCACTATGTGTACTGGTTGCTAACATGTACTAAGTCCGTACCAAATAAAACATCACATCCTCAAATGGCCCAGCTGGGCTGCTAGATTGCCAGCTTTCTTTCAATGAGTACCGACTGAACAATATTGTTAGTGCATCTCGGGCTTGTTCACACAACAGATGTGAACTCTTTCTGGGCAAGTACTTGCAGGGCAAAAAGTATTGTGTGAATTGGCCAATCATAGATATGGCCAGGTGTGATTCTCAAAATTGGGATGTCAGTAAAAAGCAGCTCTGTGATGGCTAGAAATTGTTATCAGCCATATCTGCTGGTTATCACAATATGTTTTTCTACACTGATATGTGCCCAAGAATAGGTTAGGGTGGTTTGTGTGTTACATAACAACAATTGTGTGAACCAGCTCATTAAGTTCTGGAATTCTGAAACCTGTAATAGCTGAAACTAGATAATGATAAATTATATTTCGGGTCTAAGTGTTCTGTTGGACGAATGTAGAGCGGACTTTTTGAAATGAACTTGAATACCCTATGGAATGAGGCTGCTCATACCAGCTGTTCATTACTCCAATAACAACAGTTCAGTGACATTTCTTTCTTTTTCTTTTTATAATATATTATTTATTTAAATTTTACATATTTCCGTTTAAAGATATCAATCACCTTTACATTTAGGATTCTCAGAACCCCATGACTTCCCTCCACCCTTCTCTGGTTTCCAATGTCCATCCCTTTTTACTCAGCTTATCCTCCCCCCTCCCTGAATTCATTATATCTATTATTTACTTTTCCATTATATTTTGTCTTTTACAAGTATTATCCAAATCCTACCAAAGTTTGTAACTGTTTTCAATGTTCTCTTAAGTGAACTACAATTTTTTCCCATTCTCTCCTAAACTTCTTGTCGTCCTGGTCTCTGATTCTCCCGGTCAATTTTGCCATTTTGGCATAGTCCATCATTTTCATCAGCCATTCTTCTCTGGTTGGAACTTTGTCTTCTTTCTATTGCTGGGCCAGTAATATTCTTGCTGCTGTATTCACATATAAATAATCTTTTCTGCTCTTTTGTCATCTCTATACTTATAATGCCTAACGAAAAAGCTTCTGGTTTTTTCACAAATGTTATTTTAAACATTTTTTTCAGCTCATTATATATCATTTCCCAGAATGCTTTTGTTACCTTGCACGTCCACTACATGTGGTAGAATGTGCCTTCTTTTTCTTTACATTTCCAACATACATTAAAAGCAGTTCTATACACCGTTTCCAATTTTACTGGTGTTAAGTACCATCTATACATCATTTTCATACAATTTTTTTTCAACGAACAGCACGCTGTAAATTTTAGATCAGTGACATTTTTTTCAACAGAGATATTGGTAGAAAGGTATGCTCTCCACTTCACCAACTTCCTTCCCCTCCAATGATCTCATTTTCCTGACATTCTGTGGTTCATATGTTGTGCATATAGAACATTTGCACAACATTTAAGAAGTAAAACATTCAGACAAACATTTCAGGAAAACAAGTCAGAATAGAAACTTAAATACTAGGGGCATTTTCCAGCTTTCCCCAAGAGATGCAAATGTGAGCTTTCTAAAATATCTCTAGAGACACCAAGAGACAATAGAGTCAAGTTACTTTAGGGCTGCCATATTTTGAAGAGCAAAAAAGAGGATACATTTGCCAACTTCTACTTTTAACTATGGATCGCTATGACGACTCTACCCATGAAAAAGAGGACATGTCCTGGAAAAAGAGGACATATGGCAACCCTACTTTATGTCCCAAGCCAAACTGCAACTGCTCACCCAAGTCTGCAAGTTTTGGCAAATTCCATTCAAAATTCTGGAAGAATTTGAGTTGTTTATATGTACAAGTTGATAGCAGCTGTTTTTGTACTTTAGAAGGTGTGGCAAATCCCATGTTGACACTCTTTTAAAAGACTTGGAGTAAGTTTTTTAGAAACCAGAAATTTACAACTGTGGTTTCATGGATATCTTACTGCCAATGTACTGCATCTGCAAACTTATTTTCAGCACAGTGTCCACACTTAGTGAGACCACGAGTGCAATTCTGGGGGATTTCAGCTCAAGATTCCATCTTGTTCTCCCGTATTCTTTTACATGAAACCACCAGGAGGGGAGATCTGGGGATTTGCAGAAGACAGACCCAACTTGGTGTCTAGAGGTAGTGATTTGCCTGCTGATGTAAACCAAATCTTGACAAGAACAGAAAAATGAAGGTTGGTCTCCTAAAGGACATTAGAATGTAAGAACAGAAGACAAGCCCTGCTAGAACAAGACAAAGGCTTATCTAGTCTCAACCAGATGCCACCATCTTCTGAGGTATATTGGGTGGCAAATGAAGAGAGGGTTTTTCAGGTGGTAGTTTTCCATTTATGGAATCTGCTCCCCCATGAATGGAATTCCCTCCTCTTACAGAATTCCTGGCGCCAACATTGCAAAGGTTTTTGATGCCAGGAAAAGAACTTCCAAAGTTCTTTTGGGTTTTAATTGTTTCACTTTGATGTTTGAGTTTACCATTTCCTTTATGTTTGATCTTGATTTGATTTACTGGTACAAATTGTTATTTTATCTTGTGAAATATCCTGGAAACTGTGGCATCTATATGCATATTTGTACCCATATATATATATATATATATATATATATGCATGCTCAGAATCAGAATGACAAATTAACAAACAACAATGAAAAGAGAATCCATCAAGAAGCCCTATCCTCTGTAAGCCCTATAGAAAATGAAACCAAGCTGCCACACCCATTGAATTAAGTGGTGCTTTTCTGGGGGGGAAATCTTGTTGCCTATGCCCTAGATTTCAGATTTGAGTATTGAAATTCAAATGGCATGAAATATTCAATTAATTAGCTGAAAATTAGACCAGAATGTGTATCTAACCTGCCACTGCTAAAGGGGAAATATTCTGAAGTGAATAGTGCTCAGTTATAAAACGGTGGTAGCCAATCTAGCAAAGTCTTCCTACAAAATAAAAACCTATCAGAAGTCTTTTCAAGGCACCTTCTTTAGAGAATGCAGGTATTTTGTTTTATTTCTGCTTTTCTTTCCTTTCCTTCTGCTCCGTTTGGGGAAAGGAAACGCAAGCATTAAAAAAAGCAAGTGTTGGTTAGAATGATGTGCGGCTCCCCATTATCTTTTGATACTTCCTTGATTTCTAATTGTGTTTTGCACATTTTTAGCAAAAGAAATACCAAAAAAATCAGATATATAACCTATATTATTATACTTTAATGCGATGTTCTACTTTTCTGTTTGTAGTTCTTGAAGTTTTTGTCTTACTTCATTAAACATTTAATAAATCACTGCCAGTTTTGTGACAGATTTTAACCATAACACAAACAGCAGGAGGTGTAAACTCAGTTCAGTTCGGAAAGGCATATAATATCCATGTCGACATCATCCTCCCCTCCAGGCATATTGGCAAAACGACCAATGGAAGCTAAGCTTTTTCCGACAAAGCTTCGAAAATAAAGTTTTCTTCTTTTATCTTACTACAAATCAATTGGAGCCCTTACAGCAAAATCCTATAAAATAACTTCAAACACCACTTCTTAGTCTAAAAATTTGTATTATGGCTAAAACTCTTTGAAGATTTTATGACTGAAGTTTGGAGAAAAATGATTTAAGTACTATCTGCTAGACATCAGAGTGTCAAAATTTCGCTCAGTTTTTCTTGACACATAAACTGCTACCTACTGTATGTTTTTAGGATTTTTTTTTGTACTCGCTTTTAACCATCTAACCCAGTTTGCTTGATAAAAGTTACTTAACTGCAGTTTATCCCACTGAATTAATCCCCTTTAAAGGTTCAGCAGCCTATAACTGATTATTTTGCATGTTTGGGTTAAAAAAAAAGCCACCTTCACAATCCAGAGAATTTTTTAAAAAATCATCTTCTTTGTCATGTTGATTTTAAAGGTAGGGAACAAAGCCAATAGAAGTATCAGTGTCTTCACAGAACTGCAGCAAAGCTAGTCCTGGGCTCCTAGGGCAAGGGAAAGAGTGGGGACATCATAGAAGATCTACAGTCCTAAGTGGATTCTTGAGGAAGGTGAGACACTCCTTGGGATATTTTTCTACAATGGGACTCTGAGGAAAAACAGAAGTGCTGACAGGAAATTCAGGTCACTGGGGTTCCATAATGCTGATTTTGAAACAAGCAAATGAAATGTGTGTGTCTTATATACCTTTCAACATCTCAAATAAATACTGGAGAATGATCTGAGAGTCATCATGTTTTCTGTTGACAGTTGAGTAGCAGAGGCTATACTATATTTTGCCGTTATCTGTCACTATCTAGACTTCCCACAGTAGGACTCTTACAAGTTGAGAAGGCCACCTCCAGAAACCATGAAAGGTGCCTTGGTAGGGCTATGGATCATGTCTGGTGATTATTATACAGTGGTACCTCGGGTTAAGTACTTAATTTGTTCCGGAGGTCCGTTCTTAACCTGAAACTGTTCTTAACCTGAAGCACCACTTTAGCTAATGGGGCCTCCTGCTGCTGCCATGCCTCCTGAGCCCGATTTCTGTTCTTAGCCTGAAGCAAAGTTCTTAATCTGAAGCACTATTTCTGGGTTCGCAGAGTGTGTAACCTGAAGTGTATGTAACCTGAAGCGTATGTAACCCGAGGTACCACTGTATTGGGTTTAGCTTCAGAAAACTGGAGGCATTGCTCTTCCCAGGATTCTACCTGATGCCCTAATCTTCATTTTAAAAGAGCTACAATAGCTTATGTTGTGAAGTGAAAAATGACCTGAGTTTTGGCCCCGGCATTGACAATTAAGAGTTGCCTCCATTATTATTGTCAAGTCTTTCATGGGAGCTCCTAGGTATAATGGGAGCTCCTAGGTATAATGACTTCAGAGCCTCATTGTGAGGCACACGTCACATTGACTGTCTCATTTTAGAGGTGTTTTCACTTTTCTGCATGGGTTCTGCCAAGTTCTGTCACTTGCTAACATGCAGGATTTAGAGAACAGTCGGGACACTTTCAGCTAGGCCACGTGGATCATAATGTAAAACTGGAAGTGCAACTGAAAACAAGAGTTTATAGCAAATTAATTTGACTCACGGAATACACCTGTGCATCAAATCTAGCTGCTGTGTAGGGTTTCCATTAAAAACCACCAGCAAGACCCAGCGTGCGGTATGTGGGCTAGATTTCTCCATACAGATGAATAAGAAAACAGTTGCAAATGGGGAGGCTCCACAGCAAATGAATGGATGGTGTTATGAACCAGCATTGTCATGTTCATGTGTGTGGTCAGGGTGCACGGGAGCACAAACTTCTGCCAGGAAGTCTAGTGTGCTTCTACTTTGGGCAGTGCACCAGAAGCACCAAACAGGCTGAACTTGATGGGTGGGTCTGGATGTCAAGGGGCCTTTTAAATCCAACACATTGCCTGTGTATGCTCTCAAGCAAATATTTGCGCAACTAAATGTTCAGGGGATGTATAGGGAACTCAGCAACATAATAATTTGGGAACAGCTGAAGACAGAGCAGGGCAAGTGAAACGAAAACTACAGTTCCCAAGAGGAAGTGCAATACTGAGTATGTTTGCAGTAGCATCAATGTTCTTGCATGGCATTGTGCCCGGAGAAAATGGTAAGAAAACTGAAGCTTCCCTTGAATTTTCTCTGAGAAAAGTCAAAAGCCAAGTGGTGTTTGCCCATCACTTACCTTTCAAGGGTGATTGTCCTTAAACATGTCAGGGGTGAAAGCTGGCTGCAATATCTGCAGTGATAGAGAGCAAGGAAGGAACATGCATCTAAAAGACTTCCTCGATAGTGCTCTCCAACTGTGATATTTTGGATTTGAAAGCATTCTCAGATGGAATGGTGTAATCAAAAAGTAACTGGGAAGCTGAAGGAACATTCTTTCACCTCTGGTGGTCCTGTCCTAGAGTGAAGACCTTCTGGGAAATGATATATAATGAGCTGAAAAAGGTATTTAAGTATACCTTCCCTAAGAAACCAGAGGCCTTCCTTTTGGGCATTGTCGGCCAGAGTGTGCAAAAGAAGGACCGAACTTTTTTTATATATGCCACAACAGCAGCAAGGATACTCATCGCTAAAAGCTGGAAAACCCAAGATTTGCCCACACTGGAAGAATGGCAGATGCAACTGATGGACTATATGGAACTGGCAGAAATGACGGGCAGAATCCGAGACCTCGGAGAGGAACTGGTGGAGGAGGAGTGGAAGAAATTTAAGGACTATTTACAAAAATATTGTAAATTGTACGAATGTTAAGAAGGATGTAAGATTCGTAACAATATGGCTCCAATAAATTAGTAACAAGGAATATAAATTTAAATGTAATTGAAAGATAAGACAAATTTTGGATAAAAAATATCCTAGAATTAACTTTTAAAGAATAAGAGTTATTTAAACTCTAAAATTTGAGATTCAATATTGGACAATTATATAATATAAATTGAACTAAGTAAATAATTTGCTAGAAAAATTTATGTGTTTAGAGTGCAGGAACAAGAGATGTGAGGAAGTCCAAAGATGAGAATGAAATGTGGTTAATGAAAAAGAACATGTTTTTATGTATGTTGTTGTTTATTGTTTAAAAATTTAATAAAAATTATTATAAAAAAAACAAAAAGTAACTGGGAAGCATCTTGGATGTACTCGCTCTGCCTTCATACCACCCTAAGCTCAGTCAGTTAAAAAAGCTTTTTTTGGGGGGGTGGCAGT
Organism: Podarcis erhardii; assembly: GCF_964252035.2. Lineage (NCBI taxonomy): Eukaryota > Metazoa > Chordata > Lepidosauria > Squamata > Lacertidae > Podarcis > Podarcis erhardii. Next base: position 73,310,191 of record NC_138510.1, read on the forward strand.
GATAGAGGGAATATAGTATCTTGTGCACCAGGAGCAATTTTCCCACAGAATTTGGAAGGTTCCGCTGTGGCATCTTTTCAAAAGACCCTCTTGCAATTTCACTCCACAAATCCAGCTGTGTATCCTCCCAACTTTACACCGCTCTTGGGGAAGATTTTGATAGCAAGCCAGTTTAAGGCAATATTGTCATTCTTTATGCTTTTAACCTCAGATAAGATTTCAAAGTTATCAACGGTATGACAAACAGATGGATTATGGGTAACACGCAACAGACCGCAGCAAGGCATTTTGTACTATGTACAGTCGTACCTGGGCTCCCAAACGCCCTGGGAGTCAAATGTTCCGGCTCCCAAACAATTGAAATCTAAAGTTCTTTCAGAAGCCAAATGTTCAATGGGGTTTCCGTGGCTTCTGATTGGCTGCAGGAGCTTCCTGCAGTCAATCAGAAGTAGCGCTTTGGAAGTAGAACATTTTGAAGTTGAACGGATTTCCGGAACGGATTCTTATCGATTTCCGAGGTACAACTGTATTAGCCCAAAAGTACCTTTGTGGGAGGGACGCGGGTGGCGCTGTGGGTTAAACCACAGAGCCTAGCTCTTACTGATCAGAAGGTCGGCGGTTTGAATCCCCGTGACGGGGTGAGCTCCAGTTGTTCGGTCCCAGCTCCTGCCCACCTAGCAGTTTGAAAGCACGTCAAAGTGCAAGTAGATAAATAGGTATCGCTCCAGCGGGAAGGTAAACAGCGTTTCTGTGCGCTGCTGTGGTTCGCCAGAAGCAGCTTAGTCATGCTGGCCACATGACCCAGAAGCTGTACGCTGGCTCCCTTGGCCAATAAAGCGAGATGAGTGCCGCAACCCCAGAATCGGTCACGACTGGACCTAATGACATAGCTGTCAAGTGTCCCTTATTTGAAGGGACAGTCCCTTATTCCAGCGCCATGTCCCACTGCTGTCCCTTATTGATGGATGTCCCTTAAATGTCCCTTAAATGATGTCCCTTAAATTTCAAAGGAAGCAGCTCCTCTCCCTCCCTCCCTGCCGGCCAGGGAGGAGGGGGGATCCAACTGTGTTGCTTGGATGTGTTGCTCACCCAATAAGAAGTCTAAGAACGACAGGGGGTGGAGCTTGCATGCCTTGTGTGTGGCTAGTTAATGCAAGCTGAGGGGTTTTTTTAATGCTGGACGCCATTTTGTTGTACATGCTGCTGCAAACTTTGCAGTGCAAAGCCAGGCCGGGAAGCCATCTTAAGTTGAGGCTGCATAGGCCATGTGGTGCATGTGATTCAGATTCTATTCAGTTGAACCTCTGGTTACAAAGTTGGTTGGACAGTGTTCTCGAAGCTACCAGCATGAGTTTGACCAGACTGCAGGAGGACAGGAAGACTGGAGTGCCTGGAACAGGTGAGGCTGCAGGTCCCTTATTTTGGCTGCTGGTCCCTTATTTTCAAGGCTGCTGGTCCCTTATTTTCAAATCTGTAAGTTGACAGCTATGCCTAATGGTCAGGGGTCCCTTTACCTTTACCTTTGTGGGAGTGCTGAACACCATCTTATCCATGTAATAGCCACTTGGTGACCTGATTCCATGAAATGAAACACAAAGTTTGGAATGATAAAACTTACCTGACAATACAAATTAGTCTTCACACTGCCAGTTATGTATACCAACATTTTAGTTAATGTCAGAGGCTTCTGTTGCAAATGAGCTGCAACGCTGAGAAGTATTGCTGTTACGAGTCACACAGTTGCAAGAAAGGTAGAATGAATGCCAAGACACCTGTTCAGAAATTTCATATTACCTAGCTGCAATGGGATTTTATTGTTCACTTATCTCTATTATTTTATTAATAATAACAGTAGCAATAACAATAACATCATTTATATACTGCTTATTGCCATAGTGGCTGCAAAGTGGTTTACAAGCAAAAAATAAATAAACTATAAAAATCATATGTAATTACATTCATAATAAAACAATTCCATCAAAACAGTAAAAAAACCCTCCCTCCCATATTTTAAAAATACAACAAAACAAGCCCATCAAAGAGTAACAATTAAAGTTAAAACTAATAATAAAGAACTTGGGTAATAAAGAAGGCTTGGCTAAACAGGGGAAGGCTTGGCTAAACAGGGGAAGGCTTGGCTAAACAGGTATGTCTTCAAGAGGCAGCAGAATGCTGACCATCCCTACTAAAGTCAGAGTCAGAAGCTTGCAATTTTTTTAAAAAAGCACCTGACCAGTGAGTAAGAGACAGTGTGGGTCAGTGGGAAGAGCCAGAGGTGGACTTCAAATTAATTGGTCAAGAAACAGAATCTAATGAGTTCGAGTGGCTCAGGAGGCAAAGCCTGATGGATTTTATCTAGTCAGCTGACGAAGCCAGGTGGATCTGGGTATGGGTCAAAGACAGGTGTGGGGGACTCCACCTAAAAATATTGGATTCATCAATAGCTTACGGCTAACACAAAGTTCTTTAAAAAGGAAAAACCATACTGGATGGACAAAAGAGTTAATACTTGGCCGTTCTAAGCAAAACAACCAGATTGTGGAAGCAGCTTTGATTTCTCAAATTGAAGCTGACGAGCCTGGCCCATTTATCCTAAATGAACACCGTCTTTTGTTTTATTCTCTTAATAACCTTGTTGATTTTTTTCTTCCCTCTCTTACAGATGCTCATCATAACACAACAAATTATTTGCCCAAGGAGATACGAAGCTGCACTTTTGAGAAGGTGGGGGTGGTGCTCCTACGATCCATTGTGAGAAAAGTTTGCGTGTGGTTTAATGCTGACTAGTTCACACCCCTTCCCATGTTGAACTCAATTCTTTATGATGCTAAGGGGAAGGAAATGCTGCATAGCACACTGGAAGTGGCAGATGCAACTGATAGACTATATGGAACTGGCTGAGATGACCGGCAGAATCCGAGACCTGGGAGAGGAGACGGTGGAAGAAGATTGGAAGAAATTTAAGATTTATTTACAAAAATATTGTAAATTGTATGAATGTTAAAAAGGATGCTAGAGTATAAACAACTGGGCACCATTGAGTTTAAGGAAGTGAATTATGAAGATAAGACAAATTTAAGAAACGATAAAAATTTTGGAATATGTTGGTTATATCTAAACTTTTTAAGATTTGAACAAAACGATAGTCAAAATTTGAGATATAACATTGGAAAATTAGTGATGAAGATTAAAAATAAGGGGATAAATTTGCTGAATAAAATTATAACCAGGAACGCAGGAGCGGGAGATGTGAGGGAGTCCAAAGAAGTGAAAAGATCTATGTTAAGAGATGTGATATTGTATTGTTTTATTGGTATTCTGACTTAAACAAAAAATTGTTAATAATTTATTTTTATTTTTAAGGAAATGCTACATAGATCACACCTACACTACAGTCCTAAGCAGATTTACATGGAACTAATTAAAAGCCCCTGGAATCAGTGGGGCCTATTATTATGGAGCGTGTTTAGAAACAGTGCACTAAAGATTTAACTGGCTTTAAAAATGTTTTCACTCCCATATTTTCCTGCAGTCTTTTTTAAAAAACACAACTTAAACCTGTTAATAATTATAAATCACAGCATATTTTTTAGTTCAGCTCACATTACATTTCTTGCAAGAATTGCAATTTCTGAATCAATCAGATCAGTAATTCATTCTTGATTTAAGATGCAGGCCAAGATCAGGGCTGGATTTAGGTTTGATAAGGCCCTAAGCTTCTGAAGGTAATGGGGCCCTTTCTATGTCCAGCTGTCCTTTGTCAACAACAAATTGTCGCTGTTTTTTGTGTTGAATATATGCCATATGGTAATTTATGGACCTAATAGGTCCATACACAACACAAAACACTGTTGCTGTATATAGGTTTTATTTTATTTGTTTTTTATCTCATATTTTGGAAATGTACATCCAGGTTTTTTTCCTTTATATTTTTGGGGGGGCCCCAAGAGAGTGGGACCCTAAGTTATAGCTTGTGTAGCTTATATGTACATCCAGCACTGGCCAAGATAGTCCCTTGGGAGACCAATACACAGCAGCATAGCTTCCAATAGTTTTCCGGTAAAAATAGGAACGTCCCATTCCATAATGATAATTTTACTATTTATACCCTACACATCTTACTGGGTTGTCGCAGCCACTCTGGGCAGCTTCCGACATATATAAAAACACAACAAAACATTAAACATTAAGAAAAATCTTCCCTATAGAGGATTGCTTTCAGACGGCTCGGGGGTCGGATAACTCCATGCCCTCCAACATTTCTCCAAGGAAAACTGGGATGTCCTAAATAAAAGTGGGACATTCTGGGAACAAATCAGAAACAGGGACAGCTTCTCTAAATCAGGGACATGCCTGGAAAACAGGGGCACTTGGAGGGTCTGCAGCAGGATTTGTGCTTTGATAACAAGCCCAATTGTTGCCACTATATTCATTGTACATAAGTTTGTTGCAGTGTCCTGAAGCTTGGTTTGAGTATCTCAGGACTGCCTGATCTCTTGGTTTGAGTATCTCAGGACTGCTCAGAGGGTTATAGTCTTGCCCATAAGCCATCTTTTCACTCTTACATCTCAACCCATCCCTTCCTGTGGCTATTACAGTGGTACCTCTGGTTATGAACATAATTCGTTCTGGAGGTCTGTTCTTAACTGAAACTGTTCTTAACCTGAGGTACCACTTTAGCTAATGGGGCCTTCCGCTGCTGCTGCACCGCCAGCATGCGATTTCTGTTATCATCCTGGGGCAAAGTTCTTAACCCGAGGTACTACTTCTGGGTTAGCAGAGTCTGTAACCTGAAGTGTTTGTATCCTCAGGTGCCACTGTACTTATCCAGCTCCACCACCCTCAAAGGCTTCTGGCAGTAGATCCAGGATTCCACTGGAGGTCTCTGCCAGTCCAAATTGGAGATGTTTTTCCACCAAGCTATGACTTTCCCCCTTGCCTCTCCCTAAAACAACTCAGCACCTTTTCTCTTCCTGCCTTCCTAGCCTGGAACTGCCTTCCAGAATGCAGAATCCCCCTCCCTTCTTCCTTTCAAATCCCTCCTCAAAACTCGCATTTTCTGGGAACAGCTGGAAACACCAATGCTCTATTATAGCCATCGCCAGTCTCCTCAAGACTACAGCTCCCATCATCCCCATCCAGCATGGCCATAGTTGACATCCATTGTCCCAGGAGGCACCTCCAGGGGTGAAGTCAAACTGTTGGAGAATCACAGCGCCTGCTGTAGCTGCAGAGAGACCTGTAACATAACTGCTGGCTCCTGCTTTGTTTTCTCTGCGTTAGCACCAGAAGGAAGTTGCTGCATGCTTCTGCAACCACGACACAAAACTGCAGAAGAAGTCAAGAAGCTGAAGACCCAACCAACCGATTCAGAAATGCTGGCTATCTACAGCCATTACAAGGAGGCTACAGTCGGAGATGTAAATACAGAACATCCTGGGGTGCTTGATTTCAAAAGAATGTCCAGAGAAGATGCAATGAAAGCACATACTTAAAAAGGAGGAGAGCTGAAGCAAAAATACAGAGTGCAATAAACTCCTTCCTTCATGCCTTTAAATAGAAACATATCTTACTGTACTAATGCTGTAGATAACTGAAACTGTTACACAGTATGGCAGTGCCAAGATTTGGTGCTACTTTCTATAATTAATAGCTGTGTAAATTTACATCTGATGGTTTATATAACAAGCATTATATTCATTATTATTATTATTATCTTCATTTTTATTATTATCTTCATTATCTTTATTATTATTATTATTATTATTATTATTATTATTATTATTATATTTATCAGCATTTTCATTTTCAAAAACAACAACACGAAAACAAAACAAAAACAAAAACGTCATACAGTTTTTACATTTCTTATCATCACCTATATTTTGACTCTCTTGAGTCATCGTGTTCCCTCCAATCCTCCAAGGTAAAAAAGGTAAAGGTACCCCTGCCCGTACGGGCAGTCATGTCCGACTCTAGGGTTGGGTGCTCATCTTGCTCTATAGGCCGTGAGCCGGCGCCGTCCGAAGACACTTCCGGGTCACGTGGCCAGCGTGACAAAGCTGCAGCTGCCGAGCCAGCACCAGCGCAGCACACGGAAACGCCGTTTACCTTCCCACTATAAAGCGGTACCTATTTATCTACTTGCACTTAAGGGTGCTTTCGAACTGCTAGGTGGGCAGGAGCTGGGATCGAATGACGGGAGCTCACCCCGCCGCGGGGATTCGAACCGCCGACCATATGATCAGCAAGTCCTAGGCACTGAGGTTTTACCCACAGCGCCACCCGCGTCCCGCCCCAACCCTCCAAACTGACTTTCTAATTTCAATTTGTAGTTTCATCCGCATTTCTCATTCCCCCTATCTACCTTTCTTTTTCTAACTTTCATATTCCTTATATTTGTAAATAAGCTTCTACTTTTGACTAGCAAACCTTTAAATCAGTCCTGTTAGTGTTGTTAAATGTTTACAATGTTCTTTTCAAACCGTTGGTCTCGCTGGTCTCGGATCTTCCCTGACATTTTTGCCAGTTCTACGTATTCAATCATCTTGTTTTGCCAATCTTCTACTGTTGGAATTTCTTGCTGCTTCCATCTCTGAGCTAAAATAATCCTCACCACTGTTGTAGCATATAAAAATAAGGTATAGTCTTTCTTAGGAATCTCTTCTCCTAGAATACCTAGCAGGAAAGCTTCTGGTTTCTTATGAAAAGTTTTCTTAAACACTTTCTTAAGTTCATTATAAATCATATCCCAGTATGCTTTCACCTTGGGGCAAGTCCACCACATAGGATAGAAATTCCCTTCTATATAACAAGCATTATCACTGGGAATTGTAAACCCTCCCAGATCTACTACAAATCACACAGAGATCTATCAGTAGAACCCAGTCAACCACTGCTGTAAGAGAACCACTGAAGGTGCTTTGTGCCTGAATAATAATAATATTTATTTATTTATTTATTTATTTATTTATTTATACATACATACCCCACCAATCTGGCTGGGTTTCCCATAGGTAGGTTCCATTGTTAATTGCCTAGCTCAGAGAAAGATTTCGAATAAGAGTCTACATAAACAGCCAAAGAAAATATTAGAGCTGTCACTGATTGTTAGCTTAAAACACCAGCGTGTCTTTTCATGGGATGCAGATGTTTTGCTCTTTTGAGCTCAAAGCGCCTCTTTTTGTGCTGAGCTTGCCCTTGCATTTGGCACGCGGTCTCCCTTGGGGGAAACAAAGGGAAGCAGATCACCTTGTGCACCAGCAGAGACTCGTTGTAAACATTTTAAAAACCGGTAAAAGGACTGCAAGGATTAGGAATCATTCGGTGTCAGGAAAAAGCAAAAACTAAGAGACAGTTCAAGCTATTTCCTTGAAATTTGCTCTAAAATTTAGCTTACAAAATTTGCTGCAATGTGAAAAGCAAGATGAGGACATGCATTTTATTGGAGATGGATTCCCACTAGGGGTTGGGAGATAAATTCATTTCTGTTTCCCTTTCAATGAGTTTGCACTCTTTCGAAACATTATGCAGACTGAAACACAGCCATCCTTCAAGACGCTTCCATCTCTGAATTTTGTGGTGCTGTTCTCCGTTCAAATAATGTGCAAATAAATACATATACTAGGTGGAAATATCAATAAAAATACATTTATTAGTGAATGTAACATAGAAAAGATTCTTTTAAAGGAAATTGTCTTGTAATTGTCTGTTAAGTAACATTGCATGATGACATGTCTATTATGAAAGATTCACATTGAAATGCTGATGAGTTTTCATGACGGCATTTAAGAAGCAAATCTGCAAATTTCTGAAGGAACATGGAGAACTGAATTTAAAACTGGGGGGGGGATAGAAACTGAAAGTACTGAAATGGACAGATTCCCCACACCCAGGTTGTTGTTGTTGTTTAGTCATTTAGTCGTGTCCGACTCCTCATGACCCCATGGACCCGAGCACGCCAGGCACTCCTGTCTTCCACTGCCTCCCGCAGTTTGGTCAAACTTATGCTGGTAGCTTTGAGAACACTGTCCAACCATCTTGTCCTCTGTCGTCCCCTCCTCCTTCTGCCCTCCATCTTTCCCAGCATCAGCGTATTTTCCAGAGAGCCTTCTCTATAATAATAACCTCTATAATAATTTAGGTGTAACCAGGGGTATCTGCCTTTGAACTGTGTTCATCTGTGATCACAGAATATGACACAGCATGTGGCAGGTGAGGCCTCACAATTTAGAAGCAGCATTATGACCTTTGGGCTGTAGAACCTGAAGTGTGCAGAGCACATGCTTCTCCCTCAGTGATCATGCTCTAAACAGTGCTAGAGGAGCATTCTCAACCAGCATCTCAACCTCACAGGGTTGTTATAAAGATGAAAAGTGGGATGAAAAGAATCAGGCAAGCAGCCCTGATAAGGTAAAGGTAAAGGGACCCCTGACCATTAGGTCCAGTCGTGACCGACTCTGGGGTTGCAGCGCTCATCTCGTTTTAGTGGCCGAGGGAGCCGGCATACAGCTTCCAGGTCATGTGGCCAGCATGACTAAGCCACTTCTGGCAAACCAGAGCAGCGCATGGAAATGCCATTTACCTTCCCGCCGGAGCGGTACCTATTTATCTACTTGCACTTTGACGTGCTTTCGAACTGCTAGGTTGGCAGAAGCAGGGACCGAGCAATGGGATATCACCCCATCGTGGGGATTCGAACCGCCGACCTTCTGATCGGCAAGTCCTAGGCTCTGTGGTTTAATCCACAGCGCCACCCGCGTCCCTATATACATACTAAATAAAGCGAGTACATAATCTGAGGAGTGATTGGTCTTGTGCATGCTAGTTCCTCATTTTTCAACTCTAAAGTTTGGTCCATCCCATTTCCACATGTTTTACAGGTTTTTAAAAATGAAGTCCTCATGAAAACTCATAAGTATTTTCACCTGCAGTTTTCCTAATAAATGAATTTTTTGTATGCAATTTTGTAAGCCTGGTAAATGCATTTTTGTAAGTTATTTTCCCTTAATAGAGTAATTTATTTATTTGTTATTTTCATGAATATACACATTTTAGTAAACACGTTTTGCCAACATGCATTTCTATAGGCTTTCTTTGGATGGAGAACTGCATTGCAAAATTCAGTGCAGTGTGAATTTTTAAGCGAAACTGAATTTCAGTTTATGCATTGGTTCAGGAAGTCCAAATTAGGTAAGGTCACATGGACATGGGGACGAAATGAATTTCTACTTCATCCATAATGCATGCAGTTTCTTCTGTTATTTCTTTATTTCTTTATCTATTGTTGCTTTTTATATTTCACCTTTCCTCCAAGGAGCTCAAGTTAGCATATGTGTTTCTTCCCCTTCCTTATTTAATCCCATAGCAACTCTGAGAGGTAGATTAGACTAACAGTTGATGCATGTCCCAAGGTTCATTGCTGAGTGGCGATTTGAACCCTGGTCTCTCCCAGGTGCATGCACAATCTGGGCCATCAAATTCCACTCTAGGGGTTGTATCCAACAAAAGTCTTCTCAGAGCAAACCCACTAACGGCCCCAAGTCAGTCATGTTCATTACTTTCAATAGGTCTACTTTGAGTAATCTATAACCTTAAGTAACTGGGGTATTTTCCTCAGCTGACAAGACACACCTCTATTGTGAAGTATATATATATTTAACTGTGAAGTATTAAAAGCGTGATAGGTTGGCTCCTTACCATTGGCAGCTAGAAGCGAAATGCTTCTTTTTAGGACCAAAGTCATCCAATTAAATGTTTGAAGCACATCCAAGGAAACCATTTGCACTGTAAACGATCCATTAAACGCATTCCTTTCAAACACCAGCACCGTTACTGATGGCCATATCCAATTTCTGGTTTACTTTGAAGGGGCAGACAATGGCGAGTTTTGACTACCACTATCTTATTTTACAAGCATTAATGAACAATTAGCCAGCAGCAGCACCCTTTCCCTCCGTAATCCCATAGTAGGATCACTAATCTCTGCCACTAGCAGCTAATGATGAAGGTCTCTTAAGCTTCACTTCTTATCTCAGCCAGTTCTTAATACTTGCATAAGTCTGTCTCTCTGAAAAGGGGCACCCCCTACTGCTCTGTAACTTGAATACAAAAGACTAGTGAAATTTTTGAAGGGTTTGCTGTTCAATGACACTTCTATGCTTGTGTTTGCCTTCCTACTACAACAAACGCAAGTGATCAGCAGAAGACGACGGAGGTCACTAAGGGCCCCTTCGCTTCCATACGGGTCCCAATACTTATAGGAATGTATTCATGCTCTTTTCTGTGCAGTCCAGTCACAAGGGCTAAGCTACCTCCAGACACAGGGATGGAAGATGAGCAGAAGAGGCGGCGTGAAACAACAACACTATTTTATAACATGATATATCTGTACCGAACAAAGGGGAATCCGAAATAATAACTGCTGTTAAAAGCGCAGGGAGGTATCCGGAATTTTTTAACGCAGTTGATTTGCTTGGCATACCCCTCCTTTGCTTTGTAGCATTTCGACCTGAAAGCCCCCACTTTTGCAACTATGGCAAAACATCTGATTTGTGAAAAGTGAAATTTCTCGTGAGTGTTCTGTATATCCCTAACATCCAAGAGAAGCTGTAAGAATTGGGGGGGGGGGGCTTTCAACAGGGGTTTGCCCATCCTTAATACTCCACCCCTCCAAAAAAATAAAAAAATTAGCAAATGTATGGTAACGTTTTAGCAAAAAGTTTCAGAGGGAGGAAGTGGACAGAATGGTTTCTTTTTTAAAAAGCAGCAGCTTTGACTAAGCTGGAATCTGCTCTTATGTCTGTATCAATGTTTTTTTTAAAAAAATATATATTAGTTTTTTAACATATCATTTTCAACAATTATTAAACATACTTTTATATCTTATATATTTTATTTTACTTCCATCAAGCACATCTGAAAATTTTCCAATCTTTTCTCTTAGTATACATTTCTTATTTTCACTATTACATTTAAATCTCATAACTATTAGCTCTCTTCTTTCTCTTCTTCGCAATATTTCATATATTTCTCCTTACAAAACTTCTTGTAATCCTACTAGCGTAATTTGTTGATTACAGTTGCTCTTCAAATCGTTCGTATATTTCTTCCAATCGTCTGTAAATCTCTGGTCCCACAGGTTTCAAGTCCTTCCTGTCATTTTATCCAATTCTGCGTAGTCCATCAATTTTGACGTCTGTATCAATGTTAGGGGTAGCTCTATAGCTTAGCTAAAACAACGTAAATCTGAGCTGTCTGAGGAAAAAATGGAAAATAGGATCCAGTTACGCAGGAAAGCAGCACTGGGTGAGGGATATATGAGAGAATCTAAAGTAGTGGTGTGCATCTAACCCCTGGCTTACCCACAAGATCACCTTACCCCATATGTGCCCACTTGATTACTTCAAATGGTGGAATTGGCATGGCTACTATAGCTGCCACATAATACCCATTCCGTATTTGTAAGAACTGTGTCATTAGTGTGGTAGAGCTTATACAGTGGTGCCTCGGGTTAAGTACTTAATTTGTTCTGGAGGTCCGTTCTTAACCTGAAACTGTTCTTAACCTGAAGCACCACTTTAGCTAATGGGGCCTCCTGCTGCTGCCACGCCGCCGCTGCACGATTTCTGTTCTCATCCTAAAGCAAAGTTCTTAACTCGAGGTACTATTTCTGGGTTAGCGGAGCCTGTAACCTGAAGCGTATGTAACCTGAAGCATATGTAACCCGAGGTACCACTGTACTTTGGAACTCCTTGCCTTACTGCAGTCTTTTGGGCACCTGCTAAATATTCTTATTGGGCACCTGCTAAATAAATATTCTTATTTAGACAAGCCTACCCAGATGTTTAGAAAGTTGAGGTAGTTTTAATCTGTTTTAGTATTTTAACTTCTATATTTTTTAAAAGCAGGTTTGTGAATTTTTCTGGATTTTACTGTTTTCTCTTTTGTAAACCACTTGGGTTGTTGTTGTTTTAATCAACCAAACAGTGTATAACCTTTGTGAAATAAGTAAATAAGTAAATAAATATATGGCCTGCAGCATAAATTAAATCTACCAGGCCTTCCCATTTGGTCTGTGAGGGTGTTTCAGCCAACCCACCCCCACCTGCCCTGCGCCTGACATCATGGTGGAATCCACACACATTTTTAAAATGCTATGAAAATGCTTTTTTGAAAAAACCAGTGTGATAAATACATTGAATTTGTCATAGCTCACTGTCGCCACCTAGTGTCCCATTTGTATATTGCACTTTGCAGCACACTTAAAACGTTTTATTTGCAGCTGTATAGCTGAGTCCCATATATGACATCAGCAGGTGTTGGTCAGGTCAAGAGGTAGCTGGGCCACAAAGAGGGCTGCAGGAACCAACAATGAAGTGAGCACTGGGACTTGCAACACTTTGTGTGCTAGGCTTCGTAAGCACTGTGAATCAACTGATTGCTAGTACTTGCAAAGTGCTGTGCCCTTGCCCATAAAGATTGATTTCAGCCTAAGGCTTTGAAGACATGCTGCCAATCAGAGTTGGCGCTGTTGAACTATGTAGAAAAATGCCCTGACTCCTTATATCAGATTGGGGAACTGTGGCTGTGTTTGGTGGTAAGTTCTGGTTGCATGGTTTTTACACTATGAGTTGAATGAATTCTTCTCAAGATTTACAGTATAACAAATGATATTACTGATATTATTTTTGTTTGAGATGGAAAACAGCTGCAGTGGGTTGGATCCAGAAGGCATATGTTGTGCTTTTGTCCTATTACAACAAAGTAGTCGTAACTGATTTAAGTCTCATTGATCTTAATGGGAACAAAGTGTTCCCATGGAACTGTGTTGTGGTTGTTGTTGTTGCTGCTGCTGCTGCTGCTGTTGTTGTTTGACATCTTTAAGCTAGGTGAAGAAGCCAGGTGGATATATTTAACTTTAAATCGATTTTACATTTCAAATAATATGCACTCATATTTATTTATGTCTTCGTGTATCAGGGAAATATCAGTTTTTCTGCCATGCTCCTTTCTGTTTACAACAGTGTACAAGAACAGATTTCATCATTAACATAAAAGGGCATTGTAGCATACTGTCCCAAGAAAAGACAAGGATATTTTAACACTGAAATGGTATTGTAGGGGACCTTATTATTGGAAGGGACTTCACAGATGGGACCATTAAAAAAAATGCAGCTGTCCTTATATTATGTATTAAAGAATGAAGTTAAACAAAAAAGGTTTCTGATTAGCATTGCAGGGAGGAAAAGAAACTGTGGGCAATAAGTAGATCCAGGGAGTCAAAATTAAGCAGGGAGCACATATATATGGAAGAAAAATCATAATGCAAACTTTCCACTTCACAGATATCTAATCTGCTAAATAGTCTTTTCATTTTTGCTCTCTAAATCATATATTCATTATCCAAATTGCCTGTTCCCGAAGTGATAATATAGTGTGTTGTAACATGCCCTGACAGGACACAAATTGACTCTTTGTGCTGAGATTCTACCCAGGCAATGTAAAGGAAATATCTCACTCTATTATCTGTTGTCTGTATGAGCCAACAGATTACATGGTTCACTGAGTAGCTGAATAACTTTTAGACAGTTTGCTCATATCTATTTACACATTTCCCAGGAAAAAAATACATTAGCACCAGAGAAAATGTCTCCTTTTCTCTTCCCCTCCCTTTCACCCTCTGTCTCTGTATGTGTGTGTGTGTAATATATTCCAAACAAAGCATACATGAGAAAAAGCCAAAACCGTTTGCTTACCTTGCGGAATGGTGCTAGTAAGATAGTCAATGTAAGGGCCAAAGATCAGTGGAAGGACACCTTCAGGCAGGTGCTAGGTTGGATCTCCAGCATCTCTAGGTAGGAAAAAATTCCTGTCTGAAATTCTGAAAGCTGCTGTCAGTCAGTGGAGACAGTATTGAGTTAGATGGACAATGGCCTCATGTGATGTCAGGCAGCTTGCTATGTTCCTAGATGCAAACTAGGAAAGGGCTCTTGTATCTTTGATACATGTGTAGAAGACAGAACGGGGGCAGCTTGCCATACAGGGGGAAGGAATGCTGCCCTGGCAAATTTATGCCCTGGTGAAAGAAGGAGGGAGATAAAATAGCATCTTCTACCCAACACACTTAGGGGACTCGGGTGGCGCTGTGGATTAAACTTGCCGATCAGAAGGTCAGCAGTTCGAATCCCCGCGACGGGGTGAGCTCCCGTTGCTCGGTCCCTGCTCCTGCCAACCTAGCAGTTCGAAAGCACGTCATAGTGCAAGTAGATCAATAGGTACCGCTCCGGCAGGAAAGTAAACGGCGTTTCCGTGCGCTGCTCTGGTTCGCCAGAAGCGGCTTAGTCATGCTGGCCACATGACCTGGAAGCTGTACGCCGGCTCCCTTGGCCAATAAAGCGAGATGAGTGCCGCAACCCCATAGTTGGGCACGACTGGACCTAATAGTCAGGGGTCCCTTTACCTTTACCTAACCCAACACACTTAGTAGAGGTACCAGAGTCCTCATTTGCTTATGGTAATGTTCCGGTGCTTCCAAACCGGGACTAATATTGTCAATGAATCGTTCAGATATCAAAAATGAGTCATTGGCAACAGGTTTTTAAAATTTTGTTTTATCAGATTTTCCCCAGAAGTGGAATATCTGGATGGGATGAAGGAAAATATGGAAATACAAGCCAGAGAGAGAGAGAGAGAGAGAGAGAGAGAGAGAGATTTTCAGGAAATATTTTCCACACAAAAAACCCCACCCTCCAAAATTACTAGTTTGGTAACAAAAATTTAAACTGGGAAATGTTTGGAACACGCCTATCATCATCCATGGTCATTAATGTGTGTGAAGGTATAGTCATTACTGATCATTAAGGACAACCAAAAGTATTTATTCATTTGTGTTTTATATCCCACCTAGTAACACAAGTTCTCAGTGCAGTTTACAAGTTTGCAAGGGATGCGGGTGGCACTGTGGTCTAAACCACCAAGGCTCTTGGGCTTGCCAATTGGAAGATCGGCAGTTCAAATCCCCACAACAGGGTGAGCTCCCGTTGCTGTGTCCCAGCTCCTGCCAACCTAGCAGTTTGAAAGCACACCAGTGCAAGTAGATAAATACCTACCACTGCGGCGGGAAGGTAAACAGTGTATCCATGCGCTCTGGTTTCTATCATGGTGTGCTGTTGCGCCAGAAGCGGTTTAATCATGCTGGCCACATGTCCTGGAAAGCTGCCTGTGGACAAATGCCGGCTCCCTCGGCCTGAAAAGCGAGATGAGTGCTGCACCCCAAAGTCCAGTAGATCACCCAGGGTCCTTTACCTTTACCTACAAGTAAAAATTAGAAACCATAAGATACAGTATGAAAATAAAATCTATCCTTATGATCAGTGCTTCCCCCCCCCTAAAAACAATGTTCAGGGCTACTCTCATTCTCCTACTCATATTGAAATACTGCCCCTCAATGAGGCCAAACTTAGAATCACAAAAGTTTAGGGGTTTGCGTACCCCTGCATCCCACCAGAAAAAAGCACTGATTATTATGATTTGTAAGGTTCACCCCAAGAACTAGGTCTGAGCAGAAGTAGAATATTCAGCCCCTTGGTCTGTGACAGCGACTCCCTGTTTGGAACAAACTGCAGAGTTCATCAGTGACGGAGTGACTATTGTATTTATTTATCAGGATACATTGAAAATAGATCTTCAGGCTAGGAGAGTCCCCTATGTAAGCCTTGAATGCAATCTACCAGGTTTCACGGCAGTAGTACCTGGTTGATTGGTTCCCTTGCCTGCCTATTTGGGCAACAAATCTGGCTAATGCAATATGTTGTTCTGACAGCCTTTGGTGCACCATGATTGAAAATTCAGCTACATAACCCTCCTTGAACTGTTTTTCTTATGTACTTATTTAAATAACATTCAGACTGACAGGTCTCTCATGCCTTTGCCTTCTTTTCTACTCCTTAATGTATGCCTTATCAGCTGAGGCGCTGATACTACCAAACTTTGCATGTTTTTGATTTTGCACATAAACAGAAAGGAAGAACTGGAGCCCATGTCCTTAGCCATTCACTTGTTGTTTTTGTGAGCCCTTTGACTTCAAACCAGGCATACGCACGCAAATTCAACCCAAACACCGGCTCACTTCTGCATCTACAAATATGCAGGAAGACGCTGGGAATGTCAAGTTTGAACATAGCCAAGTCTAATTGAAGCCTTAACCACATTCGGAACAAGAGGCAGCCCAAACTAGCAAATCAGTTTTATTCAAGGGCAGGAAGGCTTTCAGGAACAGAGCTGTGTGCAAATTATTCATTGCGAATAAATTATCCAATTAATTGAGCCCCCTTTTCAGTTCATGAATCATTCAGAAACAGCTCCCGCCATCAGCGAGTGCAGTTCATTACTTGGAGAATATTTGCCAACGTATTTAGATGAGAAGGCTCCGCCTTGCTGGCTAGTTTGTCAACAGTTTGTTGTTGGCATTACGATGGGATTGCTTGTTGTATTTGGTACATAAAATACGTGCGTAGATATGTCCCTGCATGGCTAACTGTCCAACGTGAGTTCCATTTAAGAATGGATTACAAAGTTTGACCTCCTGAATTCATCACCCTTATTAGAATAATAGAATCATAGAGTTGGAAGGGACCCTGAGGGTCATCTAGTCCAACCCCCTGCAATGCAGGAATCTCATGTAGATCATACATGACAGATGACCATCCATTCTCCACTTAAAAACCACCAAGGTAGGAGAGTCCACCACCTCTCATAGGAGTCTGTTACACAGTCAAACAGAAAGTACTTATTGTCAGAAAGTTCTTCCTGAGGTTTAGTTAGAATCTCCTTTCTTGTAACTTGAATCCGTTGGTTCGGGTCCTAGTCTCTGGAGCAGGAAAGAACAAGCTTGCTCCCTCCTCCATGTGACAGCCCTTTAGATATTTGAAGAGGGCTTTCATACCTCCTCAGTCTCCTCTTTACCAGGCAAAACATACCCTACTCCCTCAGAAGGCGTGATTTCCAGAGCCTTTCTCATCTTGGATGCCTTCTGCACATTCCAGCTTGTCAATATCCTTCTTAAATTCTGGTGCCCAGAACTGGAAAGATGAATACTTGGTAGATCATATTTGTATTGATACTGGAAAGCCCATTCAAAACAGTTATGAACCCCATGTTAAATGAATAATGCATTTACTACTACTACTACTACTAATAGAAAGCCAAAGTTGACCACAAGCGACACATCTTTAGGGATATGGAGGATACACCTTATTAGAGCCTCAAATATTACTTCCTAAACACAGACTGCCCAGAGCTAACCTAGATGCCCTAACCCCTAGAATTCTTTTCAAAGATCTTTTAGGACTTTCCAGTTCTGATACTGGCAGCTCCTGCCCACAATAGGATGTTAAGAGGGGGAAGGTTGGTATATGTAGCCTGAGTGTTGGAAAATTCTGACAAAAGAGCAGAGATGTTGGAGAATTCAGACAAAAACAGAAATTGCCAGTGTTTGCTTACTTGTCCCCTGTCGATAATGGGAATCAATATGATCAGTACTGAATGTTGTTGTTCTCAATCTGCAAATGATATCTAATTGTTTACATCCCCGAAGCATCCACATTGTGTTTCTTTTGCACTGAAATGAATAGGGTGGGATAACATAATGACAGTGCAATCTACACAATTCACATAATTTGCATAACAAATTACATAAATTATGTAATTTCGCCACATCAGAGAGCAAAATTAGCATCCTTTTGGGCAGAAGACAAACCGCAGCAGAACAGAAACAGGGCTGCATGCAACGAATACAGGGAGGAACAGACAAAGATGCCATCTTGCATCCCTGGTGAAGAACATCTGATTACAGCATAGTCCTTATGTCATCATGGTAATGTGATTAGATGAGTTTCCTTGACCCTGATCCATGTCACCGTCTACCTCTTGGCAAAGGGAAAGAAAAGTTTTTCAGTTTTGCTAGGTTATGTCCCTAGTAAAGGTAAAGGGACCCCTGACCATTAGGTCCAGTCGTGACCGACTCTGGGGTTGTCGTGCTCATCTCACTTTATTGGCCAAGGGAGCCGGCGTACAGCTTCCAGGTCATGTGGCCAGCATGACTAAGCCACTTCTGGCGAACCAGAGCAGCGCACGGAAACACCATTTACCTTCCCGCCAGAGAAGTACCTATTTATCTACTTGCACTTTGACATGCTTTCGAACTGCTAGATTGGCAGGAGCAGGGACTGAGCAACGGGAGCTCACCCCGTTGTGGGGATTCGAACCACCAACCTTCTGATTGGCAAGTCCTACGCTCTGTGGTTTAACCCACAGCGCCACCCATGTCCCAGATCATGTCCCTAATTGTGCTTAAATGTTGTTTTGTATGGGGGTGGGTACACAACCAGAGTCCTAACAAAACTGTATCTCACTTCCTCCATATGAGATTCATCCTATATGGCAGGGGTAGCCATTCTGATGCCTTCCATCTTTTGTTTGATTGCAAGACCCATCACCTTTGTCTTTTAGTACACTGGCTGAGTCCAATAGCATCTCGAAGGAACTACACTGGTTCCTCTGGAAGCATGATCTGAAAGCCACCATCTTGCTTTCAGGTCTAGTCCGTACCTAGCTGGGAGACTAACTACAGATATTTCTGTCGTACTCTCCTTACCTTGCCCGACAGGAATCTTTACTCCCTAATATCCTTTAGCGAGGTTTGACTGTTCATTATTCCTGACCCTTTAACTGCACCTTATTATGAGCTGCTTCTGAAGGGGGAAAAATAATTGTTTTTATTTAGTCAGGGTATAATGAGCTCTTTGGAGGCCCTCTTCCCGTTCCTCAGCAGGTCCAGCCATTTGTACCTCAGTTAACACTCTCTCGGATATAATCAAATATTGCAATAAATCTCCCACAATAAGGCATAATTAAATGTAACAATTCCGTTCAATGGCTTAAACAATTATGTAAATCCAGCAGCGTGCGGGCAGAGGGATGGCTTGCACAGAAGAATGCCTAAGCTGGATTTGACTTACCTGCGTAGCACCGACTCCATCCTCCATTAATACGAGCATAAATTACAGGCAGCTCGTGCTTGTCTCTGAAAGACACCATCAACCATAACGTGATTTGCAGAGAGCTGACATAACCCAACATGATAGCTAAAACACAATGGGGGGAAAACACATTTATTTTTGTATCCGATATCTGACAACAACTTAGATATAGTGAGGAGCTGATTCAATTTTTTCTGTCAGCTGGCAGTAGAGCAGAGGATAAGGTGTCCACAGTGCTTTAAAGTGGGCAAATGCTACAGACCACTGACTAGGCAAATTAATTTGAGGTAGCGCTGAACCTGTCCACTTACATTAGGTTGGGCCATCTTTTTGCAACCAGTACAAATGGCGTTGTTGTTTTTGTGCCTTCACGAGAGGCCCGATGGCAGTCTCTCTTTGCTCAGAAGAACGCTTTAAACATGAAACTGTTGTGTCACCAGGCAGAACCAGGGACCTTTGGCCAGGAATGTAAGAATGGAGACAGCCTGCAGGATTCAAAATATCCCCTCCAGAAATGAATTTTTAAAAATATGTCAACCCATCGGAGGCCTGGTTGATGCTTTGAGGTTTATCAGTTGACGACTGTATGTTTCAGGACTGGAAACTAAGGACATATTCAGATAAATTATTGCACTTGTGCAAGGATTAGCACAATGGGATTTCCCCCCTTCCTATTCCCCCCATAAACACCCTGCACCATTCTCAGATCTGCTCTGCAGGATTGGGAAAAACTCTAGAATATATTTAGGGGACTTGGTTGGAGAGAGGAGGGGAACGTTCCATTGCACAAGAAGAAATACCTTTGCACACTCATATCTGGCCCAGAATTAGTGCATGGCATTCCTGGGCATCCACTACATTGGCAAGGCCCACTGCTACACCAACCTCTGCCCTCTCAAACCTGCAGCTAGGCCCTCTACCCTGGGTCCCCTGTGCAAGGCAGCTTGGAGCAACCATTTTAACTTCCCACAATGCCCCTGATATAGTGTCACAGCAGGGCATTGTGGGGGATTTAAATGGCAGTGCCCAGCCAGCTATCACTGATTGCAGCACTGCTGCTGCCTACCACAAATACTCTTCAATGTGTCACAGTCCAATAGCAGCAGGCCACAATCACAACCAGCATCCAAAATAATTTGCGGGGTAGTTGTCTCACTCTGCCATTGGTAGGGCTGGCTCTGTATTAAGCTGGATCAATACCTACATGAGAATGACATGAGACAGGAATGAGACAGTAAAGAAAATGGTGGACTTCAGACCCATCGCTGGTTCAAGACATTTTGCTGTCTGAGGTGAAGCACAAGATGACTCCACCATCCACCTTAATTCCTAATATGAAATCTTGCTAGACTAACAGTCAACGTCTGACAAAAGAGGCAGCTCACAAAAGAGGCAGTTGCTTTTCTGCCTATTTTGTAAAGAGTGGGAAGGGTGTCTGGAAATCATGGGAAAATCTCAGGGTTGCATGGCTTTGGTGTGGTGCTTACCACAATATTATGAGGTGGTTGAGGAGTGTGTATATTCTTCCTTTAATTTCAAAAAAGAGGGTTCTCTCATGAATCTATGCAACCTCACCACCTGCCTGGAAATCCTGGAATGCGTTTCCTGACAGAAAGACCTATGGACACCGTATTCCTCATTTTAGGTGGCCATTTCGATTCACCCATTATCCCTGCAAATGGCAAAACAAGTTTCTGAAAGATCAGCATTGACAGACCTTCCATGTGTCCCTATTTCCCAGGGACAGTCCCAGAATTACAGAAGCTGTCACAGTTTCTGATTTGATCCCGGAACGTCCCGCTTTTCTGTAGCACATCCCTATTTTCACTGGAGAAAAGATGGTGGGTATGGAGTTATGTGACCCCCCGAGCCAAGGAGACAAGTAACTATACAACCTTTAGAAGACATCTAAAGGCAGCACTAACAAGAATACCTTTATTGTCATTGTACAACCTGTGTACAATGAAATTAAATGAGCAATCATGCTCTACATAGCCCATGGGCTTAACGCAAAATAATATAATGGTTTGCAGCAACACAAAACCAACAACATAGAAAGTGGAAAACCCTCCAAGTGTCCCTATTTTCCAGGGACAGTCCCAGATTTACAGAAGCCACCTGGTTTCTGTATCCCGGGATGTCCTGCTTTTCCTTAGGATGTCCCTATGAATGAAAATTGAAGAAATGTTGGAGGGTATGGAGTTATTCAACCCCCTAGCCTTCTGAAGGCAATCCTGTATGGAGAAACATTTTATAATGTTTAATGTTTAATGATGTTTTTATATATGTTGGAAGCTGCCCAGAGTGGCTGGGGCAACACAGTTGGGTGGGGTATAAATAAATCATCATCATCATCATTATTGAATAGGTAAAGGTAAAGGGACCCCTGACCATTAGGTCCAGTTGTGGCCGACTCTGGGGTTGCGGCGCTCATTTCGCTTTATTTGCTGAGGGAGCCAGTGTACAGCTTCTGGGTCATGTGGCCAGCATGACTAAGCCGCTTCTGGCGAACCAGAGCAGCACACGGAAATGCTGTTTACCTTCCCGCCGGAGCGATACCTATTTATCTACTTGCACTTTGACGTGCTTTCGAACTGCTAGGTCGGCAGGAGCAGGGACTGAGCAACGGGAGCTCAGCCCGTCGCAGGGATTCAAACCGCCGACCTTCTGATCGGCAAGTCCTTGGCTCTGTGATTTAACCCACAGCGCCACTGGTGTCCCTTTTTAAACTCCCTTGTAGTCAAGTCTTTATTTATTTATTTTGAGAGACTGGGTGCAGTGCCAGGCATGTTGCTTCAGTATGACAGCGAGCTGTGTAATCTTTACAGTGCCTTCCTGTAACAATAGTTCTGTTCTCCTTTGTGCGGTGTTTTGTAAATTATCATGTGATACTCTCCAAGGGTTTTCCTTTATAGCCCTTTAAAAAACAAAATGGTAGGAGGTCTCCAATCCTTTGCACCACACCGCTATGCTCAAAGGTCTTTGCCTTAATACCAAACTATTCATCCCAACGCTTCAGCTGCCATCAATCGATTGATGATATTTTTCTTCATTTATAAAAGTGATAGGTTTCCCTATATGGCTTACAAGTTAAGAACAAGTTGAAAATAATTACAATACAAGAAAATGCATCAGATAAAATGCAACTATAGACTCTGGAAGACCACTTTAAAAAAAATCAAAAAACTTTAAATGATTTTAATGCCTTCCTTGAACTTGCCCTGTCTTCTATGAGCCAGCCAGAAGTGTGTGTTTTTTTTTAAAAAAAAATCAGGAGTAAGATTCAAAGAGTTGCCCTGCAGCAATCTCATCCTGTACTTCTTTGTCAGAATCCTAATGACGATTTATATATACATAAGAGACAATCTCCAGCTGTAAGACTGGAAAGCTTCTGGGGGTCTATACAGTTCCTTGACCCCAGACCTATTTTTATATTTTGATCTTGGGGAGGGCGCTGCCCAACTTTCAGAATCCTCCAGTTATCCCTGCGGTAACAAAGCGCTAGCTTAACCGGCAGTAGCAAGACTTAAAACAGGGCACTCAGGATCAAAGTGCCTAACAAAATAGAGCATTAGCCATTGTGTCAGCCCAGAGAGAGCCACATTAAACTGCACCAGGAATATAGCAGTGTTTGCCCACTTTTGAAAAACCGAAACAAAACACCAGATCTAAACATCCAGGTTCTTTGGGAGCAAGATAACTGAACATACAGGGCTTTCCCCTCTCCTCCCCTAGCTGGAAAAAGATGGCTTGTTTAAAATGTTAATAAAGGAGGTTGTTCCGAATTGATAAATACAGAACAGCTTCCAGCAAGGATGGGTGGGGGTCTGCCCCCCTTCGACCCCTTTGAATTGTTCTTCAGAGCTGCCTCCAGAGCTTTTACCCTTTTGACCCAGGGCCAATTGTCACTCTCTTTTCCCTCTACGTGGGAGCAGCTTTTTCTCCATGCAGCCCGTCCTCGGGTTCACCGTTGCATACTTTTGTAATTCGGCCTGTCCAGATGTTAGAGACGTTTTTGTAGCCTGTCATTTCGCGACCACTGCAGTGGCTGGGGGAAGCATCATTTGCAATGGCAGAAGTTGCAAAAAGCAGTATCTGTCAAGGACCTGGTCCAGGCTTCTGTTTCTCCATGGGTTGGTGCTGATGTGGCAACGTCCATAAGAACGGTTAAGGCAGGAGTGGCCAACGTGCTTCAGATTCTGCTGAACTGCAATGCCCAGTCAGCTTCAGTCAGCATGGCCAATGGTGAGGGATGATGGGCTACATTGGCTCCCAGTACGTTTTCAAGCATAATTCAAAGTGTTGGTGCTGACCTTTAAAGCCCTAAACGGCCTCGGCCCAGTATATCTGAAGGAGCGTCTCCACCCCCATCATCCAGCCCAGACACTGAGGTCCAGTGCCGAGGGCCTTCTGGCAGTTCCCTCACTGTGAGAAGTGAGGTTACGGGGAACCAGGCAGAGGGCCTGCCCTGTGGAACGCCCCATCAAATGTCAAGGAAATAAACTACTACAGTGGTACTGTCAGCATTGCCCTTGAGCCAGTGCCACCAACTGGACTCATACACTTCAGCCCCGACTGGACCAGGCGAGCTGGGTAGCACTTCCAGAGACCACCTTCTGCACAGGAACAGGTCAAAGTGCTGTGGACTCACAGCTTAGAGTTGTGAGAACCGGATTTACTTCCACAAGAAGACAGTCGTCGCACAGCAGAGTATAGCAGAGTATAGCAGATCATAAACGACTCGGAGAACAGCTCTGTAGAATATCTTCTTTATTCTATCTACAACTAAATACACAACTATATAGAGAGCTAAATGAGGTCTAAACGAAAAATGCTGAACTGCACTGAGTGTCTGCAGCTGCTCTTAGCAGCAACCTTATCTATACACACGATCTCTCTCTAACACTCAGTCTCTCTCTCTCTCTTTGATGTGAGGCTGGAGCAGAATAATTAGAGAGCAGAAACCGCCCCTCCTCTCTGAAGAATCAGCAGAGAACATCAGCAGATTATTGGATATGGGAGGGGTGAAATCTCCTCAGGTACCTCGGGTTACATATGCTTCAGGTTACATACACTTCAGGTTACAGACTCCGCTAACCCAGAAATAGTGCTTCAGGTTAAGAACTTTGCTTCAGGATGAGAACAGAAATTGTGCTCTGGTGGTGCGGCAGCAGCAGGAGGCCCCATTAGCTAAAGTGGTGTTTCAGGTGAAGAACAGTTTCAGGTTAAGTATGGACCTCCGGAACGAATTAAGTACTTAACCCGAGGTACCACTGTATTTTACTTTTAAAAGGCAACTGAAGGCAGCCCTGTTTAGGGAAGTTTTTAATGTCTGATCCTGTATTGTTTTTAATATTCAGTTGGAAGCCACCCAGAGTGGCTGGGGAAACCCAGCCAGGTGGGCGGGGTATAACTAATAAATAATAAATAATTATAATATTATTATTATTATAAATAATTGTCTGACTTTTAGAAGACATCTGAAGGCAGCCCTGTTTAGGGAAGTTTTTAATGTTTGAAGTTTTATTCTGTTTTTAGTCCTCTGTTGGGAGCCGTCCAAAGTGGCTGGGGAAACCCAGCCAGATGGGTGGGGTAAATTTATTATTATTATTATTATTATTATTATTATTATTATTATTATGATGCAGGGTTGACATGGTTAGGAGCAAGGATCCATCTATCAAGCAGCACAGCTGCTTACAGACTCCTCACCCAGCCTTCCTGCTGGGCCCACTTTGTGGGAGTTTGCCAAGCTGTTACACCTGGCACAGGCTTTTCCAGTGTCTTCCAACTTCAGGGTCCTTGCTCTTCCTTTCTTAAGGTTTCTCATCCTTAAACCAGATTTCAAGCAGGTAATAAAATCACAGAATTGTAGAGTTGGAAGGGACCATGGGGGTCATCTAGGCCAACCCTCTGCAACGCAGGACTCTTTTGCCCAACGTAGGGCTCAAACCCACAACCCTGAGATTAAGGGTCTCATGCTCTACTGACTGAGCTATCACAATGGAAAGATGACTTCCAACAGAAAGTGACTTCCAAGAGAGGATGGTCCTCTGTAAGGCTGGGTACTTCTCCACCTCCCACTATTGTCACTTTTAGGGCCAATACCAGCCTTGCCATTCACAGGACGTGTTTCTAAATATCTAGGTGGAAGAAAATGTACTTCCGTTTCCCAAACAACTGTGCAACAAGGTTGGAGATTGTAACTATCAAGCTGAGAACATGAGCAGCATATGAGTTGCATGTCCTGTCTGTTAAAAATGCCCAAAGTAATAGAAAAATAAACTTTTCAACCCAACAAACTAAAAACCAGTCAAAACATTCAGCGCAACACAGTACCATCGAGCCCAGCAAATGCTAGAAGGGGCCTAGAGTTCTGTGATAGAACACTTTTGTTTTTTTCATGCAAAAGATCCCAGGTTCAAGCCTTGGCATCTCTAAACTCTGGAGAGCCACTACCAGACACTGTAGACAATACTAAGCTACATGGACCAATGGTCTGACATAGCCTTGTTGGAAGTGCAGCAGCAGGGATATCACACTTTGTAACTTAAGGGTTATTTCTGTTAGTGTTAAAGCCAACGGCCATGAGGGGGGGTGGCTGGAAGTGTTGTTTAGCAACTAGACATGCTGAGGTAGCACAGGCCCATATTGGCTATGTGGTTCTGATGGAGTTTTCCTCTGTGTATTTGGTTGAATGTCTGCCTGCTGTGTACAAGGCCTGAACTAAGAACAACAAAACCGCTCTGTCCCTTTCTCTAATTATGCACTGTTCCCCCCACACACTTGACTTCAGTGAAGTGTTATTAGGATTTATTTTCTCTTAGAATTTTGTCCACATTTTCTGAGTGCTTTTGCCATCAGGTATAATGACGTGGGTGGTGCTGTGGTCTAAACCACTGAGCCTCTTGGGCTTGCTGATTGGAATGTTGGCGGTTCAAATCCCCGTGACGGGGTGAGCTCCCGTTGCTCTGTCCCAGCTGTTGCCAACCTAGCAGTACAAAAGCACGTCAGTGCAAGCAGATAAATAGGTACCACTGCGGCAGGAAGGTAAACAGTGTTTCCATGCACTCTGGTTTCTGTCCCGGTGTCCCATTGCACCAGAAGCGGTTTAGTCATGCTGGCCACATGACCCGGAAAGCTGTCTGTGGACAAATGCTGGCTCCCTCGGCCTGAAAAGCGAAATGAGCGCCATACCCCATAGTTGCCTTTGACTAGACTAAACTGCTCAGGGGTCCTTTAAAGGTAAAAGGACCCGTGACCGTTAGGTCCAGTCGTGACCGACTCTGGGGTTGGGCGCTCATCTCGCTCTATAGGCCGAGGGAGCCGGCGTTTGTCCGCAGACAGCTTCCAGGTCATGTGCCCAGCATAACTAAGCCACTTCTGGCGAACCAGAGCAGCACACGGAAACGCCGTTTACCCTCCTGCCAGAGCGGTACCTATTTATCTACTTGCACTTTGACGTGCTTTCAAACTGCTAGGTTGGCAGGAGCAGGGACCAAGCAACGGGAGCTCACCCCGTTGCGGGGATTCAAACCGCCGACCTTCTGATTGGCAAGTCCTAGGCTCTGTGGTTTAACCCACAGCGCCACCCGCGTCCCCAGGGGTCCTTTACCTGTACCTATAAGGTGGCTTTCTACGGCTCTGCAAACTGAAAGTGAAAACCATATAGAGAAGGAACCACTCTGCTGAGGGGGTGGAGGAGTCCCAAAAAGTGGGTGCCAAGCAAGAGAAACTGGGCTTGGTGCCTTCAGTTCTTCTAGCCGGAGTAAAGGAGGAACACGGAACAAGGCCTCTCCACGTAATCTCAGTGGCTGAGGAGATCCATATGATGGTGAGGACAAAACAATGTGCAAATTGTTTGGAGCAAAAGCCCACCATTTTTCACCTTCACACACCCCACATGTCCCAAATGTGTCGTACCGATTTGTACCGCATATTTAATTTACCACAAGGGAACGAAATTTATTTTGAGGTGGAAGAAGACTTCTGGAAATGAATTTCAAAGTTCACAAAACCTTGCTCTCCCCCCCCCCCCCCGGCCAAAGTGTCTTGTTCGATTCTTCCTTAGAAGAAATAATAGATGGGGATGAGAGAGACCTGATAAGTCTGGATTAAGACCCCAAAAAAGGGGGCGGGGGGGGGGGGAGAGACTAAGATTCTGTCAATGAACTGACACTTCATTTTCCCTCCTTTGTTGGCACCCTGAAAAGTAGCATACGAGCAACTGGGATGATCAGATGAAGGCGGGAAAACACAACAGTTCAGCTTCAAACAGGACAAAGTCTATTCTTACAATGCCGTTCCTTAAATCCAGATATTAGAGAAGAAGGCGGGTGGAGGGGGAGACGGGGAAAGCAATGAGAAAAAAGCAGCTCACTCTTGGATAGCTTACTGGGGATCCTGCAAAAGATTATGCTAATCCCGTCTTCATTGTCCACTGCAAAATGTTTTCATACCAGGTCTTTTATCTGTGGAAGAAGAGATGCACAACCTCTCAACTCCGTGACAGCGAGCACTTTCTGTGTGGTTTCTGAGTAATTAACACCAGCCCTGGACCTTTTCATTTTTGCTACTCAAGCTTATGGCCTTTTAAAGATACCCACAGGGGAGTGTCCCACACCCTTTGCAAGTGGCCTAAGTCATAGTCCCAGCTTATCCCTCGATATAGAGAACATCTGCCAATTGCCAAAAGGCATCAAAAAAGAGTTTGTTAAAATCGTACCCTTGCCGGGAATTTAACCGGTCAGCACCGCACAGAGGCCCCGGGGATTTCCTAGAGCTTAATTCGGTTGCAGGGAACATATCGCAAACCACGAAAGGGGGACTATAATTTCAAAAACAGCTCTTCTACTTTAAGATACAGGTACATTGTTCTCCAATTTGTCCAAATTATACAGGCACGTACAATCAGATTAAGGAACTGTCAGCCCAATTCTCAAACCATTCCATCAGCCCTGGCATCCATTTGCATTAGGATCGCAGCCTTTTCTGTTTTTTACTCTGTAACCTTTCCCTATGATCTGCCAAAAAAACCGAGTTTGACCCACATGTTAAGGCATGCCAAGTAGCAAAAAATGGAAAATCGTGACATTTCTGCTATTTTTAGAATTGATGTCAGACAACAGCACTTCTAAGAAGTAAGGTGAGAGCTTTAAAGAAAAAGAAAACCAATCATTTACTATGAGGACCTGATTATGACCAAGAATAGTATTCTGATTAAAGTTTAGCACATTGGCTGGGTCACACATAACACTAAACCGTGGTTAAGGCTAACTTTAGTTCATAATGCACAGTTAAAGCTGAGGCATCTGACAAGACAATCACTCAAGCCTTGGTTTATGACATCACAGAATACTTAAAAGCACCAGCAAGAGCAGCTGAGCCTTGAGGGTGGTTTGGATATTTTGCCACTCAGCTCTATAGCTTTTTTTAACAGGGTTTGCACATCATGCTAAGCTATGGTTAAGGTTGACAAGTTTTATAAACCAGCTACAAACCTTGGTTAACAAGCAATCTTCAAGTCAACAAACCACAGTTAAGATGCTGGCATGGGTAATGCTATAATGCTAAGGCAGGTTTTAATAAACCATAGTTTAATAAGCCATGGTTTAGTGTTATGTGCAAACCAGGTCAGTGAGATAAGCAACTGAAAATTTTGGTTCCATACCCTATCTCTTATTATTCAGTGTATGTGATATACATTTGGGCAAAAATTGCACCACCACCACTTACTTTAGGTCCTGCCAAGTTGGATAAACTTGCATATATGCAGCATAGTGTCAAATTTGCATTGCTTTCCAGATCAGCAACAGGGTTGTTTTAGCACATGAGCCATGCTTCAAATCCAGTAGGAAAACCTCTTCAACATTCTCCAATACCGTAGCTTGTTACTCCTTCCAGTGCAAAGCAATGGCTGTAGACATTATACCACCTCTTCAAACTCCTTTCTCATAGGGTTTTCAGATAGTCCATTTCACTGGAATGCCTAAAATTGGAGGTGTGGTGGGGTATGTCTGCAAGGGTAGTATGTAAATTTTCATCTTCTATTGTCAATCACAGCAGGGGCAATGGGCTGTCTTCAGATGTTCAGTGTTCAAACAATACCCCATCCTGAGCATTTTATAGAAAGATGGGTTAGATATGTAACCAAATGGCTCTAACCATTCCATTCTCCAGGGGCAGTCATACCCTAAGCCATGTGGTATCACATGACTTCGTGAAGCCCTGCATCCAAATGAGTCTTATTGCTCCCCGAACCAGCACAAATGAGCTTCTATCTGTCCTTATCTTGGCACTTCATAGCACAACCAGATCCTTTCAGGCTTTTACCAACCTGATCTTCATTCCTTGGGAGATCCCAAACCTAAGTCCTTCAGGATGATAGTAGCGGTGCTGGAAGACTGCCTGCTGTGTAAAGTGTGAGACTCCCTTCCCCCAAAGTTGGCCACCATGTCTCTATTCTTCATCTTTCAATCAGTTTCAAGCCAAGATTTAAACAATCAAAGGAGATAAAGGATAGATGAAAAGCAGTTGGGGAAAAAGAGGTCTAACCTGTTGCTCAGAAAGAATTAAAAGAAAGCAGTTACACTGGAATCTGAATACTGGACCTCTTCTTTGGATTCCAACATCCTCTTAAGGCATAACAATTAGGGTAAGGTGAAAATGCAAGGAGGGAAGTGGGAATGAGTATATTAGCTCCACACCCCTTCCATCACCTTCCAAATCATGGGAGGCAAAGTTCTGACTCAGAGAGAAGGACTTAGGTCCCTTTGCTTGGGAACTTGGGGAGACAAGGATTCTTCACGGCTTGTTGTACCTGGCCCTCATTCTGCTTCCAAGTGGGAACAGAATCCCATTTCCTTTACTCAACCAAGCCTTGTGGTTCTCACACACCTGCAATTAAGTATGTGTGGGAGAGCAAATTAAAAGCTGTGTGGCCAAAATCTTTAGAAACACACAAAACTTATGATTTGCTGAAACAAATGTGTTGACACTGGCCTTAAGTTAGCAAACCTAAAAGTAGAAAAGCTTGTAGTAAGATACTTCCCACACCTCCTGCTCTGTCTCAGGATGTGATTCAGTGAGTGCTTTGAATCTGTTTCCCCGGTTTGTTCATTTCTCCCTCTAGTCAGGAAAGACTCCAAAGCAGTTTCACCCTGCTTTGGGCATCACGAGTACCCAACTGCAAATATTTCTCTCTGGCAGAAAGAATGCATCAGATAAAGAGAATGACTAACTCAATGCTGTGGAGCTTTTAAAGTCATGGAGCCTCTGTTTGCATTGTTTCTCCCTAGGAAGAAGGGAAGGCACACGGTTCCACAATTACACCTTCTTTAACCTGGAATCAATTTGTGTTTGTTATAAAGCCTAAACTGCAGTCCATTAAACTCCTTTGTAGATCAGCTGGTACTCTTACAAGTAAACATCCTTAATCAGTACTTCTTTTCTTTAAAAATGTTCAGGGGTACTCTCATTTTGACTCAAGAAAATTATCATTTTATAGTTCAAATTGGGGAAAATAAATGCAGTAAATGGACAAAAGTACAAAGAACATGCATTGCCTCATATTACACAGCTGACAGCTCACAGTAACTTCCACATTGGCATGAGGTTGTCTGAGACTCAGGAAATGAAGCCGCCATCGGAGGTGGTAACAACAAAACTGACCAATCACCATGCTAGATTCCAACTCCTACTTCACACATTAAATGCTCGCTTCCATCTGAGACTCAGGAAACACCGTGACAGGAAATGAGGCCGCCATCGGGGGTAGCAACGGAACTGACGATTCACCATGCTAAAGAAATCATTTTTTAAAAAAAAGTTTCTTCTCCCGTTAGATTCACAAAATGTTTGGGGGTACGCTTGCCCCTGCATACCCCCAGAAAAAAAACAGTGTCCTAAATGATTAAGTGTGTGATCAGAGATACACAGGAAAAGTTCCATTTGGACACGCATGTGCATCACATTCTACATGAAAATAGGGACATTGTCTTCTAAAGCAATAGAACGCCCCTGTTTCCATGAGGAATGTAGGCGGGAGTGTGGCCCAGTTGCGCATGGCTTTGATTGAGAGCCGAAACAAAACTTGAGATGTGCTTTTTTGATGTTTCTGAAGGCAGGCCTACATTTTCCATTTAGAATGGCGAGGAGGTTGAATCCGGTGAAGTCATTGCATATGCAGAACAGCTCCCACTCATGCGATGGAACTTCCTGTCCCTCTCCCATCGCCCCCCCTCCCCACTTTGTTGCACCTGCTTCACCACTCCAATTCTGCTCCAGAGGTTTGGAGGAATCCCCAGTACTGATGGGGGGGATAGGTTGGGGGGCAGGTTGGGGGGTGGAGAAGGGGGGGAGTTCTGCTGCACAAGGGGATGCTGTGCCGCTGTGCTGCTGTGCCAGGTCTTCATTGACTGTAGCCCTAACCAAGCCCTATTTATTGATTGATTGATTGATTGATTGATTGCCTAGGTAAAAGATTTAAAACCATGTTTTGGCTCTGATGCCATGTGTAATTCCTGCGAGGCCCAGAAGCCACCTGTTCTCCAAGTCAGCCACACAGTTTTAAGGAATTGCATTATCCAAAAATATATGGCGATGCTACGGGACGGAGGACGGCGTAGCTAAAACACCACTTACTGACTGCCTAGAGTTTTACTTGCTATAAGCTGTTAAGGCCACATGAAACCTGCAATACACTGTTAGATCTTTACAAATATCATGAAATCTTTTTCGGATATCCAAAAAATCCTGAACTGCTTGAATCTTTTGTCTCCCGGCACTGGGGACTGACCCATAATCTCTTTCCCAGCCAGCCGCCCAATTCCGAAGCCAACCTTGTCGCTGGCTCCAACAGCTGCCTTAAATTCACCGGAGGGGATAGCAGCATTTCTACTTCTGAAAGAAGACCACAAGGCTTACGTTTGCAATGCCTTGAGGAGGCACTGAAAGGAAGGTCAAAGGTGAAGAAAGAAATAAAGTGCCGTACAAGAAGATCAGCAAAGCTGAGTCTTCTTGATGAAAAAACTGGTGTCTGTTTCTTCATGATGCAAACAACATAACTTCATTTTTTTTTAACAACAAAAAAAGAAAACTTCAGGTCTCCCCCTCCTCCGTCTTCTCCTTCTCCTTCTTCATCTTCCCCCCTTTTTTTAGGTCAAGCCACTGTGCATCTAAAAGCCTTATTCAGTTGTACTTGTCACGAGTACTTTGTCTGACACTGGCTGTATTACTCTTGTAAACAGAGGCAGCATCAAAGTGAGAGCACATAGAGTCAGATCAGTGGATTAAGGCCTTCTGCATGATAAAGTAGCTACCTAGGGTGGGATAAACCTAATATGTGAAAGAATGTTATTGAGGAGGAAGAAAGTGCCAAAACTCTGTCATTCTCTCTGTAATGTCCTAATCTAATGCCTGACACCGAGGCCTTAGGCCAGTGTTAGTGTTAATCAATGAAATACCCATCTGTGTTCCCTGTCCTTATCGCTATTTAAAACTAGCCTAAACTCAATTATTTTCCCTTAGAGACCAAGATGGGATATTAAGTAGAGTGAAAAGGATTGCATCCCACAAAGAAATCCCAGTGCTCAGATGCAGAGGTGTCAACACTGCCGACTAAATTTCAGTTAAACAGAGATTAAACGCCAGTTCTTTGGACATGAAACGTTGTCAGAGAGAGAGAGAGAGAGAGAGAGAGAGATTAAATCTAGTTCAAAATCTTTCATTTTGAGAGAGATGCTTCTGAAATAAAAAACGAAAAGCTCACTCCTGAGCAGCGTAATCAACTTATCATGTAAATTTGGTTCCCTGCTATATGTTATTTCTTCTCTGCAATAAGCAGTGAACAATAAACATCAGACAAGCATGTTCAGCTCTAGCAGTAGGAAAGCACAGCCTCTGACTGTTCCCCAAAGCTACAATGAACAACACAGACATTTTCAGATACATAATGGTTAGCCAAGGACTGTGTAATTTATCCCATGAGTGAACGACACATCTCATAACTCAAAGGCTCCTTCAGACCAGAATGAATGATGAAGGTGTTTGTCACAAGTGGGCTAAATCCATCATCCCACAGATGCTCATTATTGTATTTTTGGTGCATACCCCATAGATCTAAAATATTAACTCCTTGTTTAATTTTATAACTCTTCTGATTTTTTTCTCCATAAAAGCGTCCTCTTTTAAAAGATATTTTTAAAAAATATATAAAAAAATGAAGACAACTTTGTGAAGACAGGAGGTAACAACTCCTTGCCCCTTACACAGATGTAAAGAGACTGGGGGTATTCTAAATCGAAATTAGAACAGACTCATAAATTAGGGTTGTGTCTCCAAGGCAGTTTTCCCACTTGCAATGCAGTGCTTTGGCATCAGTCTGGAAGTTTTGAAAGAACAGCCTGAAACAGAGTATTAAAACGGCACAACACAATCTATTGCCAACGTTACACCTTAGATTGTGAAAGAAGCATTGCTGTTCCCATCTTCTGCAGGTGAGCAAGTGGTCAGCAGAGGTGAAGAGGATCCCAGGTAATGAAAATCTCTTGATTTCATCTCAATTCATCTCCTGTGCAACCATAGCAGAGGCATCAAACAACAGAAGCGTATAACAGCAGATATATATAGACGGTGGTGATTTTGATAAACTCTACCATGCTGATTGTCAACTGGTGGATCATGACCCGAACACAGGCATCTGAAGTAGCAGCTGATAAGGGGGGGGGAGAGAGAGAGAGAGAGAAGGTGGGTTAAACAAGAGGGGAGGAGGAGAGAAAAAGAAAGGCAAAAGGAGGATAAAGAACATACCATTAAAAAAATGATTGTGGTTCCCATTTCCAGATTAATCTTAGATTTGAAGAAAAAGTTGTTGATTTTATTGAAAATAAACACACACACACATATACAATGCTTTTGTATAAAAACAATGTTTAGGGGTCCTCTCATTTTGACTCAAAAAAAATCACCATTTTATAGTTCAAAGCGGGGGGAATAAATACAGTAAATGGTCGAAAGTACAAAGAACATGCACAACACCATTGTCCCATCTTTTGTTTTGACAGAGTCATTATTAACTTTATACTTCTTTGCTGGATGAAAAATAGCAATTTTCCTACTCATATCGAAATACTACCCCTCAACGAGGCCAAACGGTCATCAGTAAAACACCACACATGTACATTCTACACTGCTTCACACGTTATACGCTCGCTTCCGTTTGAGACTCAGGCAACACTGGGAAAGGAAATGAAGCCACCATCAGGGGTAGCAATGGAACTGTTGATTCACTGTGCTAGTGAATAAACTAAAACAAATTGAAAATTTAGTTTCTTTTCCCATTAGATTCACAAAATGTTTAGAGGTATGCTTACCTCTGTATCCCCCCAGAAAAAAGGTGGGTGTGCGTGGGTGGGTGGGTGTGCTGTATAGCTGAGTTATAAGTTGAAGGGACTGTAAGTAGAACCTTTCTCTTTTATCACAGCAATTATGGTGGTGGGAAGAGCGTATGGAAGTTAGAGCTGTTGGTCCCAGGCCATGAAGTTCTCATTAGAAGCAGTGGAGCTGCCACAAATCAGAATTCTAGATTGCCGCTGCCAGTCAGTGTAAATGGGACTGAGCTACATGGACCAATGATCTGACTCGGTGCGGATTAAATGCAGCATATGAGCAAATCTACAAAGAAAAGTTCACAACATGTCCTTCACACAGGGGACCTGTCTTAGTCTGTTTTCATTTTGGTTTTTTGCTCTAGACTTCAGCATTAAGCCTATTATGAGCTTCCTGTTTGGTAACAAAGGGACGATCTTAACACTGTTTTTTATGTGGGACATAGTCTAGAGCCAAAGCAAATATATACTGAGGATTTTCTTTTTCCAGGA
Source organism: Podarcis erhardii (assembly GCF_964252035.2). Lineage (NCBI taxonomy): Eukaryota > Metazoa > Chordata > Lepidosauria > Squamata > Lacertidae > Podarcis > Podarcis erhardii. The sequence goes on from NC_138510.1 coordinate 73,345,109, forward strand.
GAGCAGGATATAATATTATAAATCTGTGGGTTGTGGTGAGGTGTTTCGTGTTTATTTTACATGCTGGAGGAAACAAGCTCTTCCTGGGCCACTTAGCTCGGTCACAATTTCACAGGCAGGCAATGGGAAATGTTCTGAAAATTCACAAAGAACTAGTTATACCGAGGACCTCGGCCTCTATGCAATATGTGAAACCTAGGGGGGCATTTCAAAAATCTGGTCCTAAAATACCAACCTGGGATTGGAGTTTGCACTTCAGTAAGGAGTCTGTCCCTGCCTTACTTGGCAGAAATTCTTACTGATAAGTAATGAATTGGATAGTTGTCAGGAGAGTATCTCTTAAAAAATATGAGGCATTCCAGGCATATACTCCCCTCAAAGGTCCCGTGATTTCCTTACTCAGGTTGAATCAAATTGCTACTATCGGATTGTGTTACAAAAGGTGAGCCTTTCTGGCTTTGATGATGGGCCACAGGAAAAAAAGATATCTGCAGCAGGACCATATCCTATAATGAAGGAATATGGAGGAGAGCCAGTGGCAGAAAATAGGAGGAGGGAGGCACAGAAGGAGCAAAGTGTATCTCAGGGAGGGGATAGTTCTGTCTGAGAAGATAGATTTCTGAAAGGGAAATCGTATATACCGGGGGTTAGTTGCCTTTTGGGACCTGTGGGCGATTTTTGGACAGAGATGACAAGAAAAACAGGATGTAGGAGATTTAGGTCACCTCAAGGACCTCTTGCCATATGAACTGACCCACACCTTGTGATTATCATCTGAGGCCCGTCTTTGTGTGCCTCCTACATGAGAGGTCCGGAGGGTGGCAACACGAGAACGGGCCTCCTCTGCAGTGGCCCCCTGTCTGTGGAATGCTCTCCCCAGGGAAGTTCGCCTGGCACCTTGAGGCACCAGGCAAAAATGTTCCTCTTCAACCAGGCCTCTGGTTGATTAACATATAGGGTTGCCATGTGTCCCCAGGGAAGTTCGCCTGGCACCTTGAGGCACCAGGCAAAAATGTTCCTCTTCAACCAGGCCTCTGGTTGATTAACATATAGGGTTGCCATGTGTCCTCTTTTTCCAGGACAGACCCTCTTTTTCATGGGTATGTAAAATGAGAGTCATCATAGCAATCCATAGTTAGAAGTAGAAGTCGGCAAATGTGACCTCTTTTTTGCTCTTCAAAATATGGCAGCCCTATAATGTGGGAAGGGGGGTATTGGTTTCTTTCTTTCTTGTTTTTATTATGTATTGTTTTGTTTTGTATCTTTATGCTGTGAATTGTCCTGAGATCTGTGGGTGAAGGGCATTAGACAAATTTAATAAATAATAACAGCAGAACAGGGCCAGGGCTTGGAATGAACACCAGCGGCAGAACTTGAAGGAGATCTGGGACTCGGCTACATTAGTAAAAAAACCCGACATTTTGAATGCATTATAAACATGCAACACCAGATGGTCTTGAAGAGTAAGAAAAAAATTCTATGTGATTTTCCATAGCAGTTTTCTTCTTCTTTTGTTATAACGATTTAATTTCTGACTTATTTATAGCGCGTTTATCCCCTGTGTGTAGATCCACCTCTGGGCAGGATTGGGAATCAGGCAGACTGACCAGTGGTCAAAAGCAATTGGAGACCCAAGTTTGGGGAACACTGGTCCAAAGTCTCAATCATTCACATTAGGCTTGAAGTATCTACTAGTATTGAAGTATTAGGCTTCAATGAATCGGCTCCCACCCCACCCCCCACCCTGGTGGCAGTAGATAAGCAGAACAAAGGAAAGGGAGTCTTCTTACCAGTTAGAAACTTTAATAATCACAGTGAGAGAACAAAGAACCCATCTCCTAGAAATGGTGGAGCTCCCAACTAAGAATTCCACTCCCTTATGTCCTTATTAATCCACGTCACTTCTACGTCTTGTAACCTGAGCCTGTCCCCTCTGTGCTTTGTGTGCTTTCTGTTCCACCACTTTCTCAGCTCTTCTTGACCTTGGGGAGAGTGGATGAATGCTTTCCAGAGACAGTGAATCTGTTAACTCTCTCTCTCCCAGTGTTTCTTCTCCTAGCTGTTCCCCATGCAGTATTTCCCAGCTTCTGCCTTCTGAACTATGTCCCTCAGTAAACCACTGTTCCAAATCTATACTGTTCTCCTGCTCCTGGGAAGATTCAGGATCCGGAGCAGGAGCAAGGGGAGGGGGAGGCTCCCACCATTCCTCCTCAATGCAAGCCACCTCTGCATGGTCCCTGACAGTAGATAAAGTAGTATGAGAATGTATGAATTCCTGCTACAGTGGTACCTTGGGTTAAGAACTTAATTTGTTCTGGAGGTCCATTCTTAACCTGAAACTGTTCTTAACCTGAGGCACCACTTTAGCTAATGGGGCCTCCAGCTGCCGCTGCACCGCTGCCACACGATTTCTGTTCTCATCCTGAAGCAAAGTTCTTAACCTGAGGTACTATTTCTGGGTTAGCAGAGTCTGTAACCTGACGCATCGGTAACCTGAAGCATCTGTAACCCGAGGTACCACTGTACTATTGAAATACATGCTTATTAGCAAGATGTGAAGCCCCCAAAGCAGCTTATTCAGGAGCTGTTAGATAAGAAAGCTGGGGAGTACAGGTATCCAAGCGGAATCCTCCTACCATGGAATTTGCTGCTTTGCTGTTTTCATGGGCGTGGAAGGACATTTTTCACATGCTGTGCTCCTGTTCGTCACTGCCAGGAAATAGTGACTGTGACCAACATAACAGGCTACATGGCTGTATTCCTGGGAGTGGTCAGGTTGCTGTGCCCGGTGAAATGATCAGACTGCTGGACCAGCTTAGTAGACACCTACACAGCCAGTGTAAGATCACAGAAATCTCAGCCACGGCCTAAAGTGCCTAGTTTTGAGCCTGCCCCATTCACCACCACGTTCTGAGCATTCTGGCACAATTTACCATAGCATATAAGGAAGAGCCCATTGGGCAGGTGTTCAGCAATTCAGTCACGTTTGTCATTACTGTACCGCGCAAGGTGTTGCTTCCCGTCATGAAAGGGGGACAGTTCCTAAGTCAAGTGGATCTGAAACTGTCTAGAAAGTGCCAGCTGAAATGAGGGCCGTTCTCACTTGGATGAAGTGGAGAGATGAAGTGTTCTTTCTCAATTAAGGAAATCGTGGGTACAGACAATTAACCTGCCTGTTACCTTGGTAACCTCAGATTTAAATCATAAATGAAAAGGTGTACCCATAGATAAGGTGTGTTCTTTAAAAAACCCCAAAAAAACCTCTTAAGGTAGTAGAGTTCAACAAGCTGTTTGGGTGACAGAGCCACCAAGCTGAGTGGTTCTGGCATTTAGTCCTTTAATGAAACAACACTATTCATTATTAAGAGTCAGAGTTAGCTACTGTCACTGTATAAAGCTAGGCAAGCCATGTAGACTTCAAATGTGGATGCCAGGAACTTTGCATGCAGAATATTCCAGGTTTATTTGTTTTAAATAGGATCAGGTAGCAGATGATGTGGGTCAAGATCCTGGCAGACCTGCAGTGTCCCAAAATCCCATTGTTCTAGGTGCATTTTGCGACAGGAAATTTCATTAGTGCCAGCCATTTCTGAGCTCTAGGCACAATACTGAGCCTAAGATATCTGATTAAAACTGCAGAGTGGAAGGAAAGGAGGACCTTTTTCTGCCTCCCCACTTCAAGCTACTCTCTGAAGACTGGAGAAGAGACCCTCTTAAGAATATTAGGGGGGTGGGCAGGGGAAGGACTGGACTCTGTGAAAATGAACATAATATTTTAGCTGCAGTTCATTCATTTCCAGCTTTGTATTCTTGTTATAAAAAAAGTACGCCCAGGCATTCTGTTGTTGCACCCATAGCCTAGGTTTAAGGTGCCATTTAGCTCCTAGCTTCCATATCTCAGTTTCTAACACTGGAGACCTGCTGGTGGTCAGAGGAGATCGCATGGGCTCGGGTGAACAAATAGTCTGAACTGGGATTAAACAGATCCCTATGGTAGGTAGGGTAAAGGTAAAGGACCCCTGGACAGTAAAGTCCAGTCAAAGGTGACTATGGGGTACAGCATTCATCTTGCTTCAGGCCGAGGGAGCTGGTGTTTGTCCGCAGACAGCTTTCAAGGTCATGTGGCCAGCATGACTAAACTGCTTCTGGCACATAGGTAAAGAAAAAGTGGTGCCCTGGTTCTTCACATAAATTTCACACGCTTTTGAAACATAAACGGCAGTGTCTGCTGTGGGTAGCTGGCAATGGAAGGGAGATGGAGAAGGAAAGGAGATTTGGCTTAATGCAGTGCTCCGCTCCCATGGACCAACTGAAAGTTGCCAAGAGTCTTGGTGGACCACCTAATGACTTTTCTACCTCTTGCGACAATTATAATGCACTGTGCTGGATGCTATCTGGTTTTCAGTTGTATATTACTGATTTTAAAACTTATTTTTAGGTATCAGCTTCTTCTCTCTCTGTCTTTCATGCTCCTAATCTCTCCACTCATTTCAAATGCCTTCCCTGCCCACCCCTCTATCATTTATATTCCATCCTGCTCACCTGGCAGGTAGATTGCTGGGTTTTTAGAATGGAGTAGCTGCTCTGCCCATCATTCACAGTGACTGTTTCCACCATTTGTCACAGATATGATGTGGAGCACCTGAGTAAATCTCGTGCACCAATGGTGGACCACAGATCACAGTTTAGGAACTCCAGGCTATCTATCTATCTATCTATCTATCTATCTATCTATCTATCTATCATCTATCTATCTATCTATCATCTATCTATATCATCTATCATCTATCTATCATCTATCTGTCTAGCTAGCTAGCTAGCTAGCTAGCTAGCTATCATCTATATCTCCTTGAGATATAGGTGTGTAGCTGCCATTGTCAGGTGTGGAGAGTCCTCCCCTTCCTTTGGTAACTTCACAGATAAGACTTAACGAGAAGTTGATAGATTTATAGTCTTTTTATTACAGCATCATGTTGCAAGCACAAATACACAGCTCTCCTAGTCTAATCCTCCTTCCGGCTTCCCCAACATTTTGGGTGCCAATGGGAAGTTCCTCCCTCCCTCTGACTTCTTTGTTCTCTGATACGTTCAGATCTCCGAGTCCAAGGGGAGAGGGGGTCCTTCACGGTCTCAAGAGATGTCTCCACTAGCTGCCCCCTCTCTTCTCGTTCTGTCGTCATTAACTCATAACTGGGTAACTCCCCCCTAAGCTGTTCAGCTTCTCTCTCTCTCTACCTCTGAACACACTGTGGACAAGGGGGACGAGTCTTCCCCCTCCAGCTCTCCATCAGAGAGAAGCTGGTCTGCCATAGACTGCATTCCCCTGTCCTCATCTTCAGACCATTCCCTGACAGCCATCAAATGCCACTGAGGAAGGTAGCGATGGGGCTTCGCACTGCTGCCAGGAATTCATACGTTGTTTATTATATCACTTTGCTCCTGCCTCATGGAACATCCCATATCAGCATCTCATCTCTTTGGGGGCTACTTCTCAATTTCAGCCAATCTAGGATAGCATGGGAATGTTCCACATTGTGGGAGGTAATGGCATTGAGACCCTGCTATGCCAGTGTTCCCATCCAGGTAACCAAACAATTTAACCCCTGTGTTGCAAACAATAGTAATATCCAAGGCAACACAATTATTGTAGTTTATTGTAGTTACCATGCATGTGCAGGTCATTGTTTTAATATTCTATTATAGTTTATGAAGCATTTTTGTATCCTTCTGCTGTGCTGAAGGAGAATTCCACGAAACAGTGGGTATATCCGGAATCACTGTTCACAACGTCTGTTTGCGAACGACTTCGGCAGCGTTGGATGCCATAAACAAAGCTTTGCAGCCTGTTTTCACCAGATAAGAATCTGATACATTGCTTCTTTCAGAGACTTGCATAGTCTTCAAAGATTTTCAGAGACTTATAAGACTTTGGTTTTATGTTTTCAAGAGAATCCATTAACAGTGCACATTTTGTGACTTTCAGAGATTCATAAGTTTTCTGTTTATGTGATTTCATATATTTCATATTATATAAAGAGTGTATATTGATATCGTATCATTGTATTTGGTCATCGTGTTGCCTTGGATATTAGTGTTTCCTTCTATTCAGGCTGAATATTCACACACCTGCTTGCAGCACAAACAAAAACATAGGTGCCAACTCCCTGGGGCCCTGGGTGCCCAAGCACCCACAAAATTCCCCATGAAGGGGCTGGGCACCCACAAATTTCGGTGCCAGGCCCATGCACGCTGCACGGCACCCACGGCCCTGGGCACCCATGGTTGTGGGGCCAAGTTGGCACTCCTGCACAAAAATGTAGGCTTTTTCTCAATCCAGAATTATTCATGCTCATCCTCAACATGCTGCTTTCAATCTAGATTGATTCTAGAACCTCCATCCACAAGGAGGGGGTGTGGTTAGCTAATATCCATTTGCTAACTCTCATCTTGATTAGGTTACCCATGTCTTTTCCTTCTTGCACATGAATGAAGAAGGAAGTGGTGGTTGTGGTCATTGGGCAGATGTGGGCATTGGGCAAGTGTGGATAAACACACACACTGCCATTGCCAGAACCTTAGACATCTATTTTTATCTGTTTTCAAATTGCAGTGTAACGCAGAATCAACCCGCAGTTAGCTTTTATTTTTGGAATGAAGCTAATTTCTCAATCAGCATTTTTCAGAGGCAAAAGATATGCAATCGATCTTGACTGTGTGAGAGCTATGTAGGAAAAACAACTGCTCATTCCCCATTGATTCTAGAATAGAATGTTGGGTGTACAAAGCCTAAGTATCACACACTTTAAAGAAGGCATGGGGAACCTGTGGCATTGCAAATGTTGTTGGACTACAACTCCCATCATTCCTGGCCATCTGCCATGCTGGCTGGAACTGAGGGGAGATGGGACACCAGCAACATCTGGATTACATCAACACCGTACTGGGAATTGTAGCTCTTTGGGAGCTAAACAGTTCACATGATTCTTTGGGGGAAGCCCTGTGTTTTCAATGCATGGTGCGGATGTGACTTAGGGGTAACAACTTCCTTACTCCTGGTTTAAAGGATTTTTAAACACCTGTCCTATCTCAGCTTGTTCTGGTTTAATCAATACCAAGTTCTCCCCTTTTCACACTTTTTCTATTCCCTCCTGCTTGATGCATGACACATTTTCTGAAAGTGCCCAAGCTGGTTCTCATTCTCAACCACAAGATCTGATAATCAAGCCCAAAGTGGTTTTTAAAGAATGCTGATTTAGTGTGGGCATCCAGTGGAATGGCTTTTGTGAATACTGCTTCACCCCGTATTCAAGTTGATTGCTTCAAAATGTGCCCAATTCCTGGTTACTGTGCTCCCGAGAGTAGTACATTAAAATGTCTGCCTGCAATGGAAGTTCAGAACTTTAGGAAACCAGTGGAACAAGGTGTACCCATGACATAATCATAATTCCCAATTAGCTAATTACTGAGGACCCCCTATTTTCAAGAAGCCAAGCCACGGACCCCACACTTTTGAAAATTTTGATAACTCTACAGTAGTTACCTCTGCAAAGCATTTTTTTGAACAAAATGTGGGGCAAATTATTTTAGGTATACTAAAAAAAAAAAAAAAAGACCATAAAATTTGTGATATTACCATGCAAAAATGACAAAAAAGTAGTTGGGGGGAGGCAAGGGTTGGGGCTGTGAACCCCATGGGTGAGTTCCGTGGACCTCAGGGGTCCCCAGATCCCTAATTGAGAACCACTGCCATAATGGATCAATGATTCAGGAAGCAGCTGAGAAGCAACTGTAAGGGAACACATAGCAGGTAAAAGAGAAAAGAGAATATGGGATGAAGGGTTGGGTTTCTAAGTCATTTTAGTATATATTATGGCTGTGTTAAGAATTTTTTTCCTTCTCCCATGTCTAGAAGCCAATTCACACATTTTTCATAGCATGAGCTGACCTTTAGCGGCATGGTAAAGTCTTTGATTTGCAAGTTGCCAACTCCTGGTTCTAACATGTGCTTAGACACATTCCACTGGTCAGCCCTCTTCACCAGATGGCATTGCCACATAAAAAGCAGTTTTACGAATAAATCCTCCTTTCTCTTAGGAGGCCTGCTAAGAAAGGGGGCTATATTGCTGCTGTCATATAACCAGGGCCCTTGGGTTTGATGTGTTATAAGCCAAAGCTCAGCCCCTGCATTATGCCAATTTGTTGCACCAAATATCCATGGGTGCTTTCTCTTTATGCTAATGAATAAGCCCATGTTGATCAGTGTTAAGTGTGTTTCACCAGGTAACCCATTTACAGAAAACGCCTAGAGCTAAATTCTCCCCTCAGTTAACACCTGTCCATTGGTATTGCCATCAATGGACTCAGAGAGATGTAGCTGAAGAAACAATCTGCCCCTAGATGCCTAAGGACTTCATTGAGCTGCATTCGCCACCACATCAGGACGTGTCACGAACCAGAGTAATTAATTTATGTGTTGTCTTTGAAAATGAAACAGATTTATAGTTTATCTCCAAACACAGGTTGTTTAATGGAGAGGTGAATATAGAAGATTCCTGTGGGACACGTTCTAGTCACCTGTAGCAACAGTAACCATCCCTCACAAAAATATACTGGATTTATTTATTTTACGGTTATCAATTATTTGTGCACTTTCATGAGCTTTTTAAAATCAAGTTTCTACCTATTTCAGCATTCATCCTATGTCACTTTTCCGCAGCAAAGTCCTATGCTTATTTAATCAGAAGTAAGTCCTACTGTATCCAACAAGGCTTACTCCCAGGTAAGCGTGCACTGAATTGCAACCTACCTTTTTTCAAATGCAGAATAGCAAAATCAGCACCAGTTATCTTCCCATCAGGCATCAAACTAACTTTCAATTATTATGTTGGAACTGGGAGGCATTCTACTGCCCCATCCGCACTAAACATTTAAAGAAGTTATCATGCCAATTTAAGCAGGCTTCCACCCAGAAATCCTGTGAAATGTAGTTGTTAAGGGTGCTGAGAATTGCTGGGAACTATATTTAGGGTTGCCATATTTCAAAAAGTGAAAATCCGGACACAAAAGTTTTAGAGCTATTTTTAAGGAAGTTTGCCAAACTCTACACAATACATCCAGATTTTCCCAGACATTTCAGCAATTCCCACCCAAACACAGTTTCCGACAGCTGAAACCTGGCTATGTCAACCCTACTGTATTTCTTAGAGTGGTTTAACAGTCAATCCCTCTTCACAGTGAATTTGGGAACTGTCACTCTTTGAACAGAATAGGGGTCTCCTAACAAGTCCCAGGACCCTTAACAAACTACGCTTCCCAGCATTCTTTGGGAGAAGCCACAACTGTTTAAAGTGGTATGATACTGCTATAAGTATGAAATGCAGAAGGGGTTTACATTCCAAATGGAACACTTTCATTGGGATGAATCCATATTGAACCCATTAACAGTTCTTTTAAAACAGTGGGGGTTTGTTTGCAGGGTAATTTACAGTGAAATCCTACACATGGCTACACAGACTCAAGTCCCACTGAGTTCAACGGGGATTACTTTCAGGTAAATGGGTACAGAATTATAGCTTGAAATATGACACCGTGGTATCATACAGACAAGCTGCAAGGACCCCCTTGTCAATTGCTTGTTACGCCCACCAAAACAGAAGCGATCCACAGGTAAACTCTGTTGCCTTGGTACATCAGGCAATAGTCAAGGAGTTAAAAACACAAAGGGTGCACATGCCCCATTATTTTGTTTACATAAAATAAATCTGTGGTACAGCCTACACTGGGGACTTTCTTGAGAGTTTGGGATCCTTTTGCTTTACAGATATTTTGCAAACTCCAGATACATTATGATTATTTTACTGTGGAATATTTGTGCAACCTTCCAGGCATATGGCAACCCAACCAACAATCCCTTATTAAGCTCTCAGTGTCATTTATAATACTACCAAACAGAACCAGCTGCTAACAAATGAGTCAGAGGCAGAAGAGCCCTTTGTCTCCTTGAAACCTGAAGCCTTTCCAACAAGATTATGGTGCCTGTTTCTCTGATCGCCGAAGCTTCTTTCTTTCCCAAGCAACCAAACATCGCTTAGAAGAGTGCAGTGCTCATCGGGGCATAAATAGAAAACAAACCTATTAGCATTAGTGTTAGTAATAATAACCTTCCACTGCACTGATGAAAAGTATTCCTCAGCAGGACAGAGAGGGAGGCAAACTTTTGTGATTCCCTTCTCCCTTACAATCCCTGTTCCCCTCAAACTTCCCCAGAGGGTCCCTCAACTCTTCAGAGCCAATTTTGAGGAGGTTCGAGGAGCTTCTGGGACAGAAAGAAGCACTAAAACTTGCCTCCCCTCCCAATTCTGCTAATTGGTGCCTTGTTAAATTTTATTTGTATCATGCCACTACTTATTGGGGGAAGGGATAATCCCCTATCCACAAATCTAAAATATGGTGGGGGAAACAGCCAAGATGGATAGTAAAGGATTAATGTAGACTGGACTTGAATGGGCTCTTCGCTATAACGTTTCAGTATCTTTCATAGCCATCGCTTGCTTCTAATATTTACTTTTTCCCTAAAATGTCCATTTTTCCAATTTTGTTCAAACACTGATAGCAAGGAAAGCTCCTTCATCCGCACTGCTGTTAAGAGTATCTTCCTAAAGGTCTTGATGTCAGCACAGACCCAGCTAACCAACCCAAGACTCATTTTGCAATAAAAGCATGCCTGTTTCTCTAAATATAGAGATTTCATACAAGGCCAGATTTAATGGACTTTGAGAGCTTGGTGCCTAATTAAATTTTAAAAGAACCAGAAGACCTCTCTCTTATCTGCTTTTAGGGGTTCTGCCCCTAGGCCCTTGCAAAAAAATAATAATAATTCACCAGTCACCAAATTTTGACTGGGCCAAAATTTTTCAGAAAAGAATTTCCTGAATCTCTACCCAAATTATTGTCCAGTTTTCCTCCGGACAGTTGAAGAATTACTCTCACACACAAACACGCAGTAGAATATTCAGTGAAACATGCCCCTCACCATCTGCTTATGAATAAAGTGCTGCTGTGAATCCAGCATTCACTATTGTATCATTTAGTATAACTGTAAGTAAGTAAGTAAGTAAGTAAGTAAGTAATTTTTTTATTTATACCCCGCCCTCCCTGGCCCAGACCAGGTTCAGGGCAGCTAACATCAAATAGGAAATACCGTATTTTTCGCCCCATAGGATGCACCGGCCCATAGGACGCACCAAGTTTTTTGGGGGGGAAATAAAGAAAAAAAAATTATTTCCCCCCCAGGTGCTTGTGGGGCCGGCAGCGGGGAGAAGCGCTCTTCTCCCCGCCGCCCGCCTGCAGACCAGGTCCGGGGACAGCGGGAAGATGCGCTGCGCCTCCCAGCTGTCCCCGGAGCTTGTGGGGCAGGCAGCGGGGAGAAGCGCTCTTCTCCCCGCCGCCCGCCTGCAGACCAGGTCCGGGGACAGCGGGAAGACGCGCTGCGCCTCCCAGCTGTCCCCGGAGCTTGCGGGGCAGGCAGCGGGGAGAAGCGCTCTTCTCCCCACCGCCCGCCTGCAGACCAGGTCCGGGGACAGCGGGAAGACGCGCTGCGCCTCCCAGCTGTCCCCGGAGCTTGCGGGGCAGGCAGCGGGGAGAAGCGCTCTTCTCCCCGCCGTCAGCCTCCAAACCACATCGGGAGACAGTGGGATGGCGGCGTTCCGCCTCCCCGCTGTCCCCCAACTTTGTGGGGCTGGCGCTGCGGCTCTCCTGAAGCCTGGAGAGCGAGAGGGGTCGGTGCGCACCGACCCCTCTCGCTCTCCAGGCTTCAGCGAAAGCCTGCATTCGCCCCATAGGATGCACACACATTTCCCCTTCATTTTTGGAGGGGAAAAAGTGCGTCCTATAGGGCGAAAAATACGGTACATTAAAACACAAACCAACAATTGATTATCCAGAACAGCTGCGGACCTAGCAAATGCAGTTAATGCATTTATCGTCTATTGTAAGGCGGAAGCTCTTAATATTAATTATAAAAAATCGAAAGTCCTTCATTTCACTCGTTCCCGCAAACTCAAGCTGGAGCCGATTAAGATCACAGGTGGCTACTTAGAAAAGGTAAAAGCCTTTAAATACCTAGGCTTAATATTTACTTATAATCTCTCCTGGACCACCCATCTATAATCTGATTCTCTTGCTGCTACCACGACCTCTAATGCCATTGTCCGATTTTATCACCAGAAGGGCGGCAAACACCTTCCAGCAGCAATTCAAATATTTAATGCCAAAGTTGTCCCTAAATTATTATATGGCTGCGAAGTATGGACTACAGCAATATCAGGCAACTTGGATCGCCCACTTCACATGTTTCTGAGATTTCTTTCTGGCGTCCCGAGATGTGTCTCAGGTGCAGCCCTACGACTTGAGTTTGCCCAGCCCTCAATTGTAAAACGAGCATGGAGTCGAGCCATTTCCTATAGCTCCCACCTACTAGCCTCGGATGCTCGAATTAGAGGTGGTTTCTCCAATCTGATCCTAAGAGACATTCATAATTCTCCTTGGAAAACTACAATTAATCTCAAATTCCGCTCTCTTCTCAATTTGAACTGCAAAACTGTTTTTAACTTAGAGTGTATTAGCCCGGTGGCCCTACCTCTAATCAAAAAGAAGCTCCAACAACTTGACTTCTCTAACACAGCTTCCCATGCTAGAGGGCCGTGTTCAGGCTTAGCCCTAGCTATTCCACCCCCTGAAAGGATCCCTCTGTACTGCTTCACAATTCCTTCAGAGGCTAAGCGAAGGGCCTTTACCTGTGCCCGTCTCAACTGTTTTCCTACAGCAGTTCTGTCGGGTCGTTACTCCAGAGTTCCCATCACAAATAGAACATGCACCTGCAATGACACGGCTCTGGAGACTATGGAACATGTAATGCTCTTCTGTCCCAACTGGACAGATGAAAGATCTCGGTTTCTAACTCCTCTCGTGAACAAGCTTCATCTCCCAATCCAGCCTTGGATAGTGTCCCTTCTTCTGCAGGATTCTGACTGTTGGATTACCGAGATGACAGCTAACTTCCTGCTTAGTGTGATGAAGAGGAAAGCGGCACCAACTTCTTCTTTAATACCACAGATGTAGTCGATTCGTCGCACACTCGAACCTGTTTTTGTACTCTCTGTCACTCGATGTTTTAAATCCCCTGTTACTTTTGTTACCCCCCCTTTTTTTCTTTTTCTTTCAAAGTATTTCGCCCAGGACGACATCCACTTTTATTTCCCCACCCCCATTTTATCTTGTTATTTCTATGTATATTATGCTATGGCCACGGCTAATGCAATAAATCGATATCGATCGATTAAAATACAGCTTAAAAATTAGTATCAGGATAAAATTAAATGACTGCCCACGAATTACAACCATAGGGGTCAGGAACCTCAAGTATTCATCAGGGCCAGCTATCCATGTTGGTCCCACATGAGCCAATGAAAGTGCGAAAGAGGCAACTTACAGGTTCCCATAGAGGGGGGTCAAACTGGGCCCGGACCGAAGGCCACGTAGAATAGCTCCATCTTGCAGGCCCTGCGGAAGGATGTCAAGTCCCACTTATTGATAGAAGCAATGAGCTTCACCCCTACTCCTTCCAGCCTTACTCCTCTCTTAACCATCCACCAGTCACTTCCCTCCTCCTCCAGTATGAACTGGTTTCATTAAGTGAGCTGAAATTTATCAGAAGTTAATTATCTTAGTTTTTTTTTTTTTTTTAAGCAGGGAAGCTTGAGAATTTTCCACCCTGAAATTTCTGGTATACTCCATTACCCTTCCACTCATTCTCCTTCAACCAGAGAATACACAGACCCAAAATTCATAATCCACAAATATTATGGAGAAGTTTTGGGGTGACATTTTCATACCTTCCAACATTTCTCTGATGAAAATAGGGACATCCTAAGGGAAAGCGGAACATTCCGTGATAAAATCGGAAACTGGGACTTCTTCTGTAAATCTGGGACTGTCCCTGGAAAATAGGGACACTTGGAGGGTTTGCCACTTTCTGTGTTGTTGGTTTTGTGTTGCTGCAAACCATTATATTATTCTGCGTTAAGCTCATGGGCTACGTAGAGCAGGATTGCAAAGCTCCCAGGCATTGTCAAATGAGAAAGTGACATGAAAAGGCTTCCGTGTGGGTTCTTGCCCACACTGCATCCACATGGCGGCCTAATGATGTTCAAGGTCTACATGTGCAGTAGCTCACCTTATAGTCTGGCCAACTGTGAACAGCCATGATGGGGCAACTGGGCAGCAGTGGTGCTTGCTTGAACTTAAAAAGCCAACTGGAGCAATTGAGAAGCGCATGATGAGATAGTGTCCCTGTCCCAGTTTCATGTTAGGCAAATGCCCTTCTGCTAATGGCTTGCTCTAGATGATTCCTCTGACTTCGTGCCACACTCAAGAGATTAGAAGCCAATGCATTATATATACCCTATTGCTCTAATAAATAAAGGATTAACTTATTTTACTACTTCTGTTGTTGTCTCCATTACCGCAAGGCTTCTACTGACAGTTTTTCACCAGAGAGACTGCAGCTAAGACACACAGCAGGATCCAACCATACAAAGCATGGTGTTTTCTCTCCCCTCCCCTCCCTCCGCCCTGTATTTGTTTGTTGTTTAATGAAAAATGTATCATTTCATCAACAGTCCATTTAGATAGCATGTCGTGGCTTATTTTTGCAGCTTTGAACAATGTAAGAATGCCTTTTCCATTATTTAAAAAAGAGGGAAGTGCTTGTTACTAGAGAGCCCCCTAATTACAATCCACTCCAAGGCCTATATTTAGAACTCCCAAAGTTTGTTCTCAATGGAATTCTCTCTCTCTCTCTCTCTCTCATTCACTGAATGCATCAACACTGAAACCAGGTTGAAGAAAGACAGTTTGGGGATTCCTTTTCTCAAATCCCATATGCCCCACAAGGTAACAGTTTTAGACAAGGTCAATGGGAAATTTCATTGGTCAAGTAACTTGTTGTGAAAATAGCTGGATAAATGGAAAATGGGAATCTTGTCAGAGCCTCACTTGTAGCCGGCTGGTGACAATTGGCTGATTGGGTGTTGTTGGTAGATTAGCATTATTTCTCATTCCTTGTGTGTGCATAGCACATCTGAACACAGGACGCTTTGAAACTGAGGTGGTTGAAAGGCACCTGCTACAACACATGTGGGCAGCTCATTGTTTTGTTCCATGGGGAAGCCCACCGCCTCCTTCACCCAGGCAAGGAGGAGGTCTATAGTCCCATGATTCCAGGCAGACAGGAAGGCAAGGCAGGATCAGCACCTTGGAGAGGGAGAATCAGCACCTTGATGGGAGGCTACTTAGGAATGCCATGGAGGTCGTCTTGAGCTCCCCCAAGAAAGGATGGTATATGAATGAAATGAATAAGTAAATAATAAACCCTCTGATGATGACAAAAAGTAAGTCTTTTTTTCCCCTTCCAAGATTCTCTGTAACATTTGTAATTATTACTCTCATTTAATTGAACAAGAAGAGAATTTTAGCTATGGTCCTGTTGAGTGGTCAATATGTTTCATATAAAACACCTTTACTTGGAAGTGAATCACATTTTCATTAATGGATGTACCCGGGTGGCGCTGTGGTCTAAATCACTGAGCCTCTTGGGCTTGCTGATCAGAAGGTCAGCGGTTCAAATCCCCACAATGGAGTGAGCTCCCATTGCTCTGTCTCAGCTCCTGCCAACCTAGCAGTTTGAAAGCACACCAGTGCAAGTAAATAAATAGCTACTGCTGTAGCAGGAAGGTAAACAGCATTTGCGTGTGCTCTGGTTTCTGTCATGGTGTTCCGTTGCACCAGAAGTGGTTTAGTCACGCTGGCCACATGACCCAGAAAGCTGTCTGTGGACAAACTCCGGCTCCCTTGGCCTGAAAGCAAAATGAGCGCCACAACCCCATAGTCGCCTTTGACTGGACTTAACCATCCAGGGGTCCTTTACCTTTTTGCCTTTTTGCCTTTACTTTCAAGTATCTGTATTTAGGATCGCAGCCTCGGGGTTTGGCTCATTCTGCAGGATTTCTCCTTTTTAAAGAGAATGAAGCAGAAAAGAATTGTTAGAAATAAATACAAAAGTCGCAGAAAGGAAGATGGGAACCAGAGGGAAACAATTCTAAACAATCAAACCATATCAGAAAGAAAAAGTGGAGCAAGACTAGAGGGAAAAAATAAGTAATGTAGCCAGAGGCAAAGCAGAGAGGTGGGGGTATATGGTGACAGCCAAAAAGAACTCGAGAATGTGAAAATGTGCTAAGAAATGTTATGGGCAGGAGGGGAAATGGCCTATTTCTCTTTAATAATGGTTAATTGTCATTTTGGAAATTGTGTGTGTGTGTGTGTGTGTGTGTGTGTGTGTGTGTGTTCTGTTAAGGAGCCTGTGATTTATTGCGGTGGCCCTCTCATCTAATGACATTAGTGATGACCACCAACTTGGTCAGCTTTTAAAAAAGGACTATATAAATTCATAGAATCTTGCAATCATAGAATTGTAGAGTTGGAAGGGACCCTTGGGGTCATCTAGTCCAACTCCCTGCAATGCAGAAATATGCTGCTGTCCTATATGGGGATTGAACCTGTGACCTTGGCATTATTAGCACCACTCTGTAACCAACTGAGTTATCCAGTGGGCTTGGGCCTCATGGATGGTAAAGCAATCAGTGGGGCTACTCACAGTGGTTGTGTTCTGGCTCCACTGTCTGGGGCAGTATGTGTCCGGATATCAGTTGTTGGGAATCCTACTTATGAGCCATGAACAGCTGGGTGTGTTGGAATGATGAAGTAGAATGAGAACATTATGTGTCACCACAACTTCATATATACCTTAAAGACCTACACTGGCTCCCAGTACGTTTCCAAGCACAATTCAAAGTGTTGCTGTTGATCATTAAAGCCCTAAGCGGCCTCGGCCCAGTATACCTGAAGGAGCATCTCCACCCCCATCATTCAGCCCGGACACTGAGGTCCAGCACTGAGGGCCTTCTGGTGGTTCCCTCCCTGAGAGAAGTGAGGTTACAGGGAACCAGGCAGAGGGACTTCTTGGTACTGGTGCCCGCCCTGTAAAACGCCCCCCCCCCCCCGATGTTGAGGAAATAAACAACTGACTTTTAGAAGACAACTGGAAGCAGCCCTGTTTAGGGAAGTTTTTAATGTTTTATATTTTACCGTGTTTTTAATATTCTGTTGGCAGCTGCCCAGAGTGGCTGGGGAAACCCAGCCAGATGGGCGGAGTATAAATATATTATTATTATTATTATTATTATTATTATTATTATTATTATTATTCAGGGTTGACATGGTTAGGAGCAAGGATCCATCTATGAAGCAACACAGCTGCTGACAGTCATCACCCAGCCTTCCTGCTGGGGCCACTTTGTGAGAGTTTGCCAAGCTGTTACACCCTCCACCATGACACAGGCTTTTCCAGTGTCTTCCAACTGGCAACTGAGGTGTATGGCCCTAGCTCCCCAAGGTAAGTGCTGTTTAGAAGCACCACTTCCCAAGATGGCCCATTTGTTCTGGTCCGTGCCTGAAGCTCCACCCCCTAGGAGCCATCCCAAGCTTCTAGTTGGCTACCACAGCATGGCAGCATCAGCCACTAGTGGGGCCAAATGAGCCCCTGGCTTTACACCACACAGTGCACACAAGTCAGCGCTGCTGCGTAATGAAAGTAAAGCAGGACTTGTGGGCTCCACACAGCCATCTGGTTGGCCACTGTGAGAACAGGATGCTGGACTAGATAGGCCATTGGCTTGTTCCAGGAAGACTCTTAACCACTGACGTTTCTAAGCAGTCACAAAAGACTTGGAGGGACTTGAAAAAATGTGTGCACACAAAATTAGTCTCTATAATGCTGAACGACCATCATAAACAATAACCGGAAATTTTGTGTGTGTGTGTAATAAACAAAGACAGTGGTATTATATAGTACAACCAAACAAAATCTGAAATGGAATTGGGAAGGAAGGAAGGAAAGAAGGAACCCAGCCATTTCCCATATGAACCTACTCAAACCCTGAGACCATCTTCTGAGGCCCTCCTCCGTGTGCCTCCTCCTCAAGAGGTCTGGAGGGTGGAAACATGAGAACGGGCCTTCTCTGCAGTGGCCCCCTGTCTGTGGAATGCTCTCCCCAGGGAAGTTCGCCTGACACCTTCATTATACACCTTTAGGCACCAGGCAAAAACGTTTCTTTTTAACCAGGCCTTTGGTCAATCTGATTCACATCCTATGCCCTTTTAAAATGTGTTTTGTTGGGAGGGGGGCTACTGGGTTGTTGTTTTTATTTTTATTATGTATTTTGTGATTTTATATCTTGATTTTATTCTGTGAACCACCCTGAGACCTCTGGATATAGGGCGGTATATAATTTATTATTATTATTATTATTATTATTATTATTATTATTATTATTATTATTATTATTTTGGCTTCAGGTGTGGGAATTGCTTGGATGTTCTCTTTGCATCTGGCTAATATGTAGCAAGAAACAGTGTTCTCGTTTCAAAAGGAAATGTTGAAAAGCAGCAATTTCTCTCTCTCTTCCCTCCCTCTCTCCTCTTATACTTTGGAGGGAGAAGCAGCCCAGCGGAGTCTCAGCAATTCCCAGCCAGCAATAGAAAAGGTTTTGAAGTAATGACATTGAGTACATCCACGGGATGCCACTGACTCAGCTTACTGAGTCCCCAGAAACCAAAATCTGGCTTTGCAGGTATTATACAAGGGGTTTACTGTTAACTAGGAAATGCCCTAATAATTGAGAGCAGCTGCATTTTATCACATAGGGAAAGCACTTTGCCTGGGAATCTACAGAAAGAATGGAAAACTAACACAGAGTTCTGTCTACTGGGAACGCAAAGCCATCAAACTCATTTGAAGGAAATCTGTACCTGATCCACTTATCACCATCATGCTTATAGAAAGGAAGAACTAGTTGACTGATGAGCTCTTCTTCTCTTTTCATTTTTTATTATTAACAAAGTGCACATATATGTTTTCTCCTATTCCATGAACAGTTGTGTGCTCTTGTCCAAGTACAAATAAGAATTTGAGCAAGGTAACTGGGCAATGCTTTTTAAGTTACAAGGCTGACTTTCTTAAACAAAAACAAATTGCAGAAATGTGGGAAAGCAAACTTAAAAGACTGGGGAAACAGGAGGGACTGAAGTTGACATCTTCATCCATCTCATCGCCTCCAATGTACCTGACACACCATTTGAATTCTGTGACACCTTAACCTGCGTACATATTTGGGCTCACATATGCTGCTTTTTTTTTTCTTTTTTGGTCTAGTCCTACATACCAAAACCCTCTTCCTTTGAGAATGGAGTTGGCTTGCCCATACTGCTGCTGCTTCCTAAGCTGATTTTGAAACCCTTTTTGGTTCATCCTGTGCGGATCTGTGCAGAGGCGACTGGTTTGTCTACACTGTGCACGTGGCCAAGAGGGCACTGCAACAATAACAGGAGCAAGGAGCAGCTCAGCTATAATTCACATGCTTCAATGAAGTTAACTTTTCATTCAAAGAAACCAGGCAGCTCAGGAGGCCAAGCCTAGAGAGCACAGCAACTCTTCCTGGTGGAACTTGCCCCTATGAGGCAGTTGCCAGGACTGAAGGTCTTCTCTTCCACAGCTCCCTAAGGCTCCTCTTCCCCTGGTTGCTTCCCTGAGCAATATGAGGCTCTTTTGTCTTTGCTCCACCCTCTTCATACCTCTTCTGGACCTGGGAGACCAGAGGGGAGAGGAGCTTGTTGCAGAAGGAGGGGGAGACCCTCTGGCTTCTTCAGCAGCCTGCCTCCACTCTGCCACTTGCCCCTCCCTCCTCAACAGCCTCTGATTCTGCCTCTGATCCTGGTCTGCTCTCTGCCACGATCTCTTCCTGCTCACTAAACCCTGTTACCTCTTCAGCTTCCGACACCTGCTTCTCTCAGTCTACTCCCTTTTCTCCCTCTGATCACTATTATTGTCCTACCTCCAATCCCCTGGATCTGAGACCTCTTCTCTTGGGGGTTCCTCTGCTGGTACCTCTCACCACTCCTCTGTATTCTGACAGTCTGTGACAAACAATGACAAACAGTAGGTGAGAGGAGGGTAGGGGCACCAAATTTTGGCATTGTACAGGGTGCCTCTGAAATGTTAAAGCCCAAAGTCCTCAACTGACCTGAGACTGCTTGGGTCTGGGAAGATTGCAAAGGACCAGGTAGGTCTCTACTTGGCATCGTAGCAGAATGCTTGACAGAGGGTCCTCTACATGAAGAGGTTTTGTCCAATCCACTTCCAAGCTTTGTTTCATATGGAAGGTAGACATATTTTTATCCTTCATATGTTATACAAAACTACTCTGAAGGCAGCAACAGCTGCTCATGAGTCTTATTCTGAGGAAGGGGAAAGTGCTCAAGAGTACATTATTTCATTCACAGAGACACTAAGTATGCCAGCAGCTGTGAGCCAACTGTGGCATCAGGATCGTCACTTTCAAGGTTCAACATCATAAAACCTTCACAAAATGTGAAAAACCACACTCAGACTCCTTTCTCTGTCAAAGTCACTGATAGTAAGCGAGATTTAAGAGTGCGGTTGCAACCAAATTAGTCCAAGAGGCTTTCCTAAGGCGATACAAGCTTGCCCTGCGAACACAAATAATGCAAGATATGTACATTGCCGCCTCATTTATACATGAATGGTGGCGGGGGGGGGGGAGAGTAACTTCCAAAACACATGATAATCAGCCTTCCTATTGTGTTTTTACTTAGGATTATGTTGGAACCACCAAGGATTTGCTGCTCAAGGTAGAGGGAAATAATAGGACCTCCTAAATGAGTCTATTGTTGCATGCTCTTGGCTTCCCTAAACCATAAACAGTTTCCTGGGGCAGCCCTACCCAGGTTAGGTTTCATTGAATGAGAACAGAAGTGGCTGATGTGGTGTAGTAGTGGGGCACCATTAGTCCCACTGACTTCCATATACCACGTCCCACTGGCACTTACCAGAGGAAGAAGGATGAGGCGTGGGGAGTTTGGCGCTGTCCAGATGCACAAAGGCGAGGGTGGCAGATTAACTCTACTGCAGCACACAGCACTCCCTCCCTTCCTCACTGCCTCCCTTCCCTGTAAGCATTGTACACCATGTGGGCACAACTGATTAAGAAAAGAACGGTTATATCAGTTAGTTGCAACCTGCATTGTGAGCATCTAGTATGGTCCTCAGCTCTCTCTCTCTCTCTCTCTCTCTCTGTGCCAAATTTTAGATTCTAAGCTCTCCAGGAGGGATATTACTTTATATGTCACTCTGCAAGGTGCCGTGGACTCTGGTGGCAATAAGCAAATGCTGGTGATAGCACCACCACCAATAATAAATAATAAGACATGGTAATAAGTAAGGTAGGTGACAACAACAATGATGGCGATGATGATAAGAACAAGACTCATAAGAGATAGTAGTAAGAGGATGGTGGCAACAAAGGACAATGCACAAATTCTGCTCTTCCAGAGTATGTCCTTAGAGCAGCAACTTGCTTCGATTAGATTAAATTTACTAATTTATCTTTTCAATAAATTCAGAATATTCACTATCGGCTTTTTCCTTTGATGAGAACATATGAAGAGCCCTGTCGGAGCAGACCAAAAGTCCAATAGTTTTCTATTGTTGTTGCTTCCTGCTTCCCCGCACAGTTTACATTCAGTGGGATATAGAACACAGATGCATCTTCCACTTAGACAGAATATTTTGAATCCCAATCTAGTCTTGCAGTCTGGATTGTCAGCAAAGCAGGCAGATCATCATGCGCTTGTGAAAAATTTGGTGCATGGTTTTATATATTTATTCTTAGTGGAGAGAAGTAGAGAGAAAAAGTGGCAGGGTTGCCATTGTTTCCTGGTGTGTCATCAAAATCTGCGTAGTTTTGTGTGGGAAAGGGAGTCAATCTCCCTTGTTCCCTGAAAGAGGAGCTAACCATTTTGAAGCCAACAGTCATCATTTTCTGAATACTAGAAAGTATTTTGAACTGTTGAACTGGATTAGTGAACTCTGACTGGTCATGGTTTGCCAAGCTCCTAACCCATGGATCGAGAACCTGTGTGGCCTTCCAGATGTTGTTGGATTCCAACTCCCATCAGCACCAGTCAATATGGCCAATGGCTAGGGATGATGGAGGTTGTAGTCCCAACAATATTTGATGCGGACAACACATTCACCATCCCTGCCTTAGGGAGAGGTCTTTCAGAGCCCTGCTATCTGAGATCCTTCACCTAGAGATGTCATAGCTGAACCTATCCTTTCTACATCCAAAGCATCAGTGAACTGGGGAGTTTCCAAACGTGACCCATCTTGTACTGACCAATGCCACAAATTCACTCCATTGTATTATAGGTTAATTAAGTATGCACTGAGAGGGTGGAAAGATCCCCCTTTTCATCCTGTGATTTTAAACAAACAAACAAACAAACAAACAAACCAAAAGGGGGTCAATGAATCCATGTAAAATGAGCTTTAGAAGGGCTTTTTTTTCCAGCCAGAACTCAGTTCTGGCACCTCTCAGGTGGGTGCCATTGCCATTATAAGAGAACAAGGGTGAATTCCATCACCTCTTTTTCTAGAAAAATAGCACTAGGCTTCAGTATGTACTGAAAATCAAAAGAACAGCTGAAAACTAGTGAACAGCAAGGGGGATGTCATTTTCTAAAAAGTTTAGCAAATGAATCAATGTTTTCAAAACCAGACATAGAATTCTTTTGGCATCTGGGACTGGGGAGTTAATGAGCTCAAAGGTCAATATTCACATGAACGTTCTGAGTTACTGGTTAAGCTTGACAACTGTAGGGTAGAACAAATATAGGAATGGAGGGCCTTTTGCTACCCTGATGAATCAAATTCCTCTTCTTCGACTGGGCTGTGTCAAAGTTCTACAGAGACTTTTCCAGGTGGATTGTGACGTACACCAGCATCCAAACACCGATTAAAACAATTAGCATCTGTAATGCCAGGGCAGTGCCATTCTGCAAGGCGTGAAGCTGAATGTTTTGCTGACTGTGGCTGGAACAGGAAACAGACTTTACATATTATATCACCCATTTTGTTGTTGTTGTTGTATTTCACATGCAGTGTTTCCCCCCCCCCCTTTTTGACTTTGAGGTGTGAGGGTGCGGGGAAGGCTCTAATCATATGGCCTCTCTGCAGATGTGCCATTTGCATTTCTATTAATCTGGAGCCTCCTGGAGATGCCTGAGCATAAGCACAGCATGCCTTGTGTTTCAACTTGTGAGAATCTATACCGCGGCTTAATAAGTTAATACATATGTATAGCCTCCTTCAGACAGCCCACTAGGAGGCAGAAGATGAGGAAAGTGCTGTTTGTGCCAAGGCGGTGGGACTCCGCATAAATGCATTCTGACATAAAGGAGCAGGTTGCAAAGGAAGAGAAACCAGCCTGTTGTTGTTAGGCCGGGCCAGGCCAGGTAGGTGGACCGTATCCCAAGAAGGGACAAAGTTTGTCAATGGTACTGTCAACTGACTGCTTATTATTCAACCATGGCCAACTACTGTGGTACCTCGGGTTAAGTACTTACTGGTAATTCGTTCTGGAGGTCCGTTCTTAACCTGAAACTGTTCTTAACCTGAAGCACCACTTTAGCTAATGGGGCCTCCTGCTGCCGCCATGCCGCCGGAGCCCAATTTCTGTTCTTATCCTGAAGCAAAGTTCTTAACCTGAAGTACTATTTCTGGGTTAGCAGAGTGTGTAACCTGAAGGGTATGTAACCTGAAGCGTATGTAACCCGAGGTACCACTGTATTTCATGAGGCAAAGGACAGCCTTGTGGAAGCTTCCTTTTCTTTTTAAATTGGAATATGGGGTCTTTGGATAGACACGACAGGAGCACGAACCCCCTTCTCCCCAGCCCTGCAAGACTCAGGGATCACACACCAGTGACCAACAGGGAAGGACAGTGCCATACTGCTCAACTGTCCTGATTTAAGTGGGATATCCTGGAATTACAGAAGCTGTTCCCGGCTTCTGATTGAATCCCAGAGTGCCCCATTTTTGCTCAGGCACTCTGGTGCAAGCCAATTGGCTCCCGTAAGAGCTCGGGACCAAAATAACAAGCATTCCAATTTGGATCACTCAGATGTTGTAGGATATGCAGTGCCCGCTCAGTGCCAATGTTCCCATTGCCTCCCCATAACATTAAGCATCAGAGACTCCTTTGAGAGTTCAGGAAGTGATGAGACATTTTACTGGTTCCTCTTCTACTTCTCTTAGGCATTCCTTGAGGTGCTCACCTTGATAGCTGTGATGGACTCCTTGTGCTAGGACCTTGACCTGTCCATGAGAAGATTGATCGAGTAAAATAAGGCACTCAGTGGCTTTCTAGAGTAACTCTGCATGGCACTACCCCTCCCCACTGGCAGCTACTGGGGTCACACATGAATACACCCCTCATTTAGAAGCAGCCATGCCTTGCCCCATAAACTAGTGTCCTTTCTCCTCTAAATTTAGCGTTCGTAGTAGTACAGTGGTACCTCAGGTTAAGAACTTAATTCGTTCTGGAGGTCTGTTCTTAACCTGAAACTGTTCTTAACCTGAAGCACCACTTTAGCTAATGGGGCCTCCTGCTGCCGCCGCACCGCCGCTGCACAATTTCTCATCCTGAAGCAAAGTTCTTAACCCGAGGTACTATTTCTGGGTTAGCGGAGTCTGTAACCTGAAGCATCTGTAACCCGAGTTACTACTGTATTTATATCCAACCTTTCTCCCATACCGGAACTCAAGGCTGCTTACACAAATGAAAACAAAATAGATGAAATACAGATGATGAAAAACATATAGAAGATAAAAGTAGTTAAACTATAATAGAATGAAAGCAATTTTAAAAACATATCTTTTAAATGCACATTGTAAAAACAGCACAGTCCTACTTAAAAGCCCTTTCCTTAACAATTAAGCCCTTAACATTTGCCCGATTAAGCCATGCTCTCCCCAAAGAGGCTCGCCTGGCACCATCATTACATTTATTTGGCCACCAAGCAAAAACATTCCCCATTACCCAGGCCTTTAGCCATTAAATAAGCTATGGCCTGTTAAAGCTGGAGGGGGGTGTTATTATGATTATTTTATTATTGTGCTGTCTGCTGTTATGCTTTTTATTATGCTTTTATTATTTATAATATTTATAATAATAAAATGTGTCCTTAATGTTGTACACCGCCCTGGGATCTTTTGATAAAGGGCAGTATATAAATTGAAATAATAATAATAATAATAATAATAATAATAATAGTCAGCAGCAGCAACAACAACATGGCCTGGTTTCTTTCTTCTGCTGGCCCTGGGATGCAAACCTTAGTCATCAATGAACAGGAAGACAGGGCTGAAGGGGAAGCAGGACAATGGCAAATGCTGCATAAAATGCCACATAATCCATTGCTGTTAGGCTTTGGGGAATCGGCTTCCTCCCCGCCCCCATGGCAGTATACAAGCAGAACAAAGGAAAAGGAGTCTTCTTACCGGATAGGTAAAGGTAAAGAGACCCCTGACCATTAGGTCCACTTGTGACCGACTCTGGGGTTGCGGCGCTCATCTCCCTTTATTGGCTGAAGGAGCCGGCTTACAGCTTCCGGGTCATGTGGCCAGCATGACTAAGCCACTTCTGGCGAACCAGAGCAGCACACGAAAACGCCGTTTACCTTCCTGCTGGAGTGGTACCTATTTATCTACTTGCACTTTGACGTGCTTTTGAACTGCTAGGTTGGCAGGAGCAGGGACTGAGCAACGGGAGCTCACCCCGTCGTGGGGATTCGAACTGCCGACCTTCTGATCAGCAAACCCTAGGCTCTATGGTTTAACCCACAGCGCCACCCTCTTACCAGTTAGAAACTTTAATAATCACAGTGAGAGAACAAAGAACCCATCTCCTAGAAATGGTGGTGTACCCAGTTAAGAATTCCACCCTCTTACAGTACGTCCCTATTACTCCACGTCAATGCTCTGTCTTGTAATATGAGCTTGTCCCCTCTGTGTTTTGGGTGCTTTCCGTTCTGCCACTTTCTCAGCTCTTCTTGACCTTGGGGAGAGTGGATGGATGCTTTCCAGAGACAGTGAATCTGTTAACTCTCTCTGTCCTAGTGCTTCTTCTCCCAGCTGTTCCCCATCCAGGATTTCCCAGCTTCTGCCTTCTGAACTATGTCCCTCTGTGAACCACTGTTCCAAATCTATTCTGTCCTCCTGCTGCTGGGAAGATTCAGGATCCGGAGCAGGAGCAGGGGGGTGGGGAGGCTCCTCCTCAGTGCAGTCCTCCTCAGCACAATCCCTGACAACTGCATTTCCTCTGGGGAGAAAATGTCTCCATGTCCCTGGGCTTGGTGCTCCTTACAGCATCTGAAAGAATCTTTGGAATCCTCTGGAAGATGAGTTGTTGCAGAATCAGCATGCTGCATTAAGTTATATTGGCTATATTTGACCAAGTCTAGACTGATGTTTACCCTATGGTCTTGGTGACAATCTACATACCCTCCAACATTTTTCCGATGAAAACAGGGACATACTATCCCATAATAATAATTTTGCTATTTATACCCCACCCATCTGACAGGGTTGCCCCAGCAACTCTGGGCGGCTTCCAATACATATAAAAACATAATAAAATGTTTAGAAAACTTCCCTATACAGGGCTGCCTTCAGATGGCTTGGAAGTTGCATAACTCCATAGCCTCCAACATTTCTCTGATGGGAATTTGTTGTTGTTTAGTCGTGTCCGACTCTTTGTGACCCCATGGACCAGAGCACGCCAGGCACTCCTGTCTTCCACTGCCTCCTACAGTTTGGTCAAACTCATGTTCGTCGCTTCGAGAACACTGTCCAACCATCTCGTCCTCTGTCGTCCCCTTCTCCTTGTGCCCTCAATCTTTCCCAACAACAGGGTCTTTTCCAGGGAGTCTTCTCTTCTCATGAGGTGGCCAAAGTATTGGAGCCTCAGCTTCACGACCTGTCCTTCCAGTGAGCACTCAGGGCTGATTTCCTTCAGAATGGAGAGGTTTGATCTTCTTGCAGTCCATGGGACTCTCAAGAGTCTCCTCCAAAATTCCTTCAAAAGCATCAATTCTTTAGCGATCAGCCTTCTTTATGGTCCAGCTCTCACTTCCATACATCACTATTGGGAAAACCATAGCTTTAACTATACAGAGCTTTGTTGGCAAGGTGATGTCTCTGCTTTTTAAGATGCTGTCTAGGTTTGTCATTGCTTTCCTCCCAAGAAGCAGGTGTCTTTTAATTTATAGGCATGTCCTAAGGAAAAGTGGGACATTCCAATATCAAATCAGAAACTTCTGTGAATCCAGGACTGTCTCTGGAAAATAGGGACACTTAGAGGGTCTGAAAGTACACACCCCTTTTCTACACAAGAAAACGGCATATTTCACTGCCAGTTGTTGAATTTAGAGTTACTTACACCTGACTTCCTCTCCCACTTGCTACTAATAGCAGCAGCCAGTTTTATTAATTTACATTAAATTCATTTAACACCAATGAAATAGGCCAGAAATGTATAATGAGTATCATTTAACAACTTCCAGTGGCAGGACTAGTCATGTTCCACTTAGCAGCATCTGTTTCGGTCTTCTAGAATGTGATGGTAGAGTAAATGCTACGTTCTTTCGTTACAATAGAAATGAATCCATTTTGCCAGGTAGCTTCCTAGCAACTAACAAAGAAATGAACAGACTTAATAATCTTCAATTTGGCTTTTTTTTCCCCTCCTTCCCCTCGGCACATAATGATACATACACTACGAGATCTATGTCCAAAGTACATGAAGAAGCGCCCACAAGTACTGAAAATTTAATTAAAAGTCAGAAAGCCATTGCAATGAAGACTCAGCAGAAAGCCATTTATTTTTAAAATCTAATACATTCTTCATGACTAAAGGCTACAGCACACGCTGACTTACACATTTAGCTGTAACTGATTTAAGGTACTTCATGGGGGGTTTTTTGCACACAGGGTAGTGCTCAATTTGCAATGGAGTAAATTGGCAGAAATTTAATTTGGTGGGTTTTTTTAACTCCGCAAAAAAAAAAAAAAAGAGGGAGAGAGAGAGACGAATCCTCATTAAAACCTCACGATGGGCTGCTCGCTTTTTTCATCATTAACAAGCCTAACTGCAGGTAAAAAGATACAATTATGGATTTATATAAATCCTATTGTCAATTTACAGCTCAAAGACTGGTGAGTTACCTCATTTTAAATAGGTTATTTTTTCCCCTTAACCTTTCTTTGTTTTAATGAGGATTCAGTTTGTCAGTGTCTCATATTCTGTTTGCCAGAAAGTTTCCCACAAATTGCCAGGGTTTGGTGGGACTAAGGACGAAAGAACATCTTATGTTAAATTTCATGCTCAAGTGATAAGGGTGAGCTGGAGATTCAGTGCTGGAATTGAACATTTCCATATCAGATGTTCTGCTTAGGAAGCTTTTGTGTTCCATGCGCCTAGCTTTGCGGTTCATTATAATGGTAGCTTTCATCCGATAGGGCTTTGCGTTGCTTTCGTTGCCTGGCGCCTCCCCGGACTCCGAGGAACCGTCAAGCTCTTTGCATTGCCCTTGCTCCCACTAGGATGAGCAATGTGGATTACTCAGAGCCACCATATAGGTGTCACGGGCAGAAAGCAGAAAATGGCCACATCTCATCAAGTGTGGCACATGTTGGATATCTATCTACAGCCCTGGTGACCGGGTCGTGGGAGTTATAAACTGTGGGCCACAATTTCAATCAGGGCTGTTCTGGGGTTGAGAAAGCAAAAAAAAAAAAAAAAAAGGCAGAAAAATGAAGATATTAACCAAGCAACCCAAACTACTTCCTCCTCCTCCTCCTCCTCCTCCTCCTCCTCCTCCTCCTCTTCTTCTTCTTCTTCTTCTTCTTCTTCCCATCATCATCATCATCATCATCATCCAACCTTTACCTCAGATAAGGACTCAAGGGAGCTTACAAAGATTAAAACAACACAGATAAAATGCAAAAAGCTAGAAACACCTAAAAGGTTGTTGTTGTTGCTGTTGTTGTCGTTGTTCTTGTTACTCTGCCTTTTTCTCTGACAGGGACCCAAGGCAGCTTACAGATATAATTGAAGCAGCTAAAAACATAGATGGGGAAACAATAATTAAAAAACAATTAAACACAGAATCTTTAAAAATTAGTTAAACTCTAATAGAATTGAAACAATATAAAATGACAAATCTATTAAAATGATAGATTTTATTACCTGCATTAAAATACAGGCACAGCTCTCTTAAAACCCTTTTCCTTTTTTAAAAAAGAAAAATAACAACGGTCAGTTCCCAAAGGTCTATCAGAATGAAACAGTTTTCGGCTATCGGCAGAAGGACAACAAGGAGGGAGCTAGTCTAGCTTCTCTAGGGAGTTCCAAAGTGTGGGAGCAGCCACCGAGAAGGCCCTCGCCTACGTCCCCACGTGGCCTGTGGGGATGGGGGAACTGAGAGAAGGACCTCCTCTGAAGATCTCAGAGCCTGGGCAGGTTTGTGGGGGAGACTCCGGTCCTGCAGATAGGCTGAGCTCCAGCTGTATTGCTACTGGAGTCCTTAGAAGAGAGGCAGAATTCAGTGAGGTAGTTCTGTTAGTGCAAGGATTTCAATCTGGGTCATGGAATTTCCCCTGCCTCTCCTCTCCCTGTGTCCCCATCCCACACCCTCCTCAGATTTGCTCCAAATAACTGTATGTTCAGTGTAGTATTAAGTGGAGGAGGGAAGGTTGTCACAACATGCATCACTTTTATTTAATTATCACCTCAACATAAAAAATAAATAAAAGTAAATTTTTGTTTTAGACAAAACTCAGAAGTACTTAGAGATATGTCCCCTACCCACTCTTCCACAAGATGAGTTCTCAAAGCTCCTTTTGTTTTCCTTGAAAACAAAACCCAAGCAGGAACGTCCACATTTGCCTTAAACCCTAGCTAGGTAAAAATCAATAGTAGCTCAAATTTCTTCCTAACTAGAAAGGCTACTGTGTGTGTGTGTGTGTGTGTGTGTGTGTGTGTGTGTGTGTAACTTTTATTAAATTTTCTGTTTTACAATTTAGAATACTCATTTAAACATCCTTAAATATCACTGACTTCCCTTCTTCTCTTTCCATGGTTCATTTTGCATATCATAAATCCCTGCATATTTTACATAAACTAAACCATTCAGTATTCCATTATTACATCCACCAAAACTTATTTACACTGTTGAATTTATCTTAATGCTGCCAATGTTTTCAAGTGTACACAATTTCCCCCCATATATACAATAAATATTTTCCAATCTTCTCTAAGCATGTGTTCTTCTTGTTCTCTTATTCTATATGTTAAGTCCGCAAGCTGTGCTTAGTCCATCAGCTTATGTTGCTATTCTTCTTTAGTCGGGACCTCACTCGTTTTCCATTTTGGGGCTAACAAAAAACACAGGCCGCAGTAGTGGCATAAGTAAATAATCTTCTTAACCAGAACAGGCTACATTGTTTTAACCCAATTTGGCTGGAGTTTTGCTGAAAGGGGACAATATACATTTTCTTCTCCCTGCCTTCAAGTACATGGAACATATCAGCATGAAATCCCTGGTAGAAATTGATACGTTCAGTGATTCATATTCTAGAGGGCTTCTGGAAGCATTCTTTCTCATGTGTGGTCTACCTCAGGGATGGAGAACCTGTGGGCCTTCAGATGTTGTTAGACTCCAACTCCCATCAGCTCCAAGCAGAGTAGAAGATGAGTTGGAGTCCAACAACTTCTGGAGGGCCCTATAACACTGTCATATAATCAGTAACACATTCAGGACAGATAGTTTTCCATCTCTGATGCCCCACATCTCCTAGGGGCATATCTTCCTGAGAAGACTAATGTTTTTATGGTCATTTTTAAAAACATCGTTTGTCTCCACTTTCACCATGATTCTCCATTCCTTTTCAACTTTACGAAAAAAGTATGAAGACATGAGGATATTAGTGCAGCAGAACCACTTTCCTTCCTCTGCTACTTTAAAATGTTCCCTGCTTCTTTGAACTCTAAAATCTGATGTGTGAATTAACTCATAAAGTTGTCTCTGTGCCGCTGGATGACGAGTTAATTACATGCCAAAATTAACCTTTGTTAAGCTCAGTAATAGGACTTCTTTTTATCTCCACAGCCAAGGTCTGTGTTAAAAATTCTTAATGATCTTGGATGAAAATCAATAATTTGTATGACTTCCATGTATGAACCAAGGAATGATATGTATCATTAAAATGTACTCTAATGATAACCTCAAGCTGAAATGGAAAGAAAGAGCGATTCCGCAGAGGTTTCAAGGACAAGTTTCTTACCAGCCAAGGGGCCATGGAGACCTCTAATGGGATGCTGCTGTCGGGGACAGCTCATTTGCCCTAGAGCTCACAGAAAGATCAAGCTAGGAAGACGAACTCCAAGATCCAGACTTGGCACACGTCTTGCGACATTCTCCTTTGTTATATCCCTCTCAGATTGCAGGATCACCCTAGTGTTTAGCTTCAGAATTTTTAATTAAAATTGCACATTCTTAATACTGTGCAAACAAGTGGGACCCCTTCTGCAACAAAATGTTGCCATCTGGAGTGCTCCTCTTTCCTTTACAGGGATACTCAATGCCAACAATGGATCACTATTGCTTAGGAGGAGGACTAGTGGAGAGGTCAGTATGGTACAAACTTACTGGCAGGAGCCCCAGATTGGCTCTGCTGCTGCCTTTGCACTGCATGAACCTCCCAGCTGACTCTCCCACGTTAAGCGGCAGTGTCCCACCTAGTGGCAAGCTAGCATCACAGTTCCTCTGCCCCTGGTGAGCCACTTCTGATAAGAACACAGAAAAATGCCTTATACCACGTCAGACCACTGGTTCATGTAGCTTGGTACTGTCTACACTGACAGAGGAGCTGCTCTCCAAGGTTTCAAGCAGGGTTCTATCCCAGACCTACCTGGATATGTCACGCAGGTGGCGCTGTGGTCTAAACCACAGAGCCTAGGGCTTGCTGATCAGAAGGTCGGCGGTTCGAATCCCCGCGACGGGGTGAGCTCCCGTTGCTCAGTCCCTCGGTCCCTGCAGTGCTCCTGCCAACCTAGCAGTTCAAAAGTGCAAGTAGATAAATAGGCACTGCTCCGGTGGGAAGGTAAACGGTGTTTCCATGCACTGCTCTGGTTCGCCAGAAGTGGCTTAGTCATGCTGGCCTCATGACCCAGAAGCTCCCTCAGCCAGTAAAGCGAGATGAGCACAGCAACCCCAGAGTTGTCCATAACTGGACCTAATGGTCAGGGGTCCCTTTACCTTTACCTGAGCTACAACGTTTAGGCATGGGATTTTCCTCCCCCTTAACCATCTAGTTGTTTTGTGTTCCAATGGGGCATGTTCAAGTACTTCCTGGTGAAATCCTATAATTTTTTTATATCACAAACTTTCTGGGTGGGCTGTGTGTGTGCTCCACTTTTGTTGTGTCATTTTGCAAGTGTGCCACTTCCGGTGGCAATGAAGTTGGGAAAGCAATGCAGAACAACCAATAAAGGAGACCATTGTGTGGATGGGCCAGTATAAATCCACCATGAATGCACAACTATTGTGTCAATGTTGCAGAACACACACCAAAGAATTCCAGTCTGGAGTGGTCCTTAAGGTTTTATGCTTTACCTACTTGTTCACTTGGAAGTCCCATTGAACTCTGTTGGGTTTACTTCTAAGTAGATGTGTGCACAATTGTACTTTGAGATCATACACGGCCATTAGAATGGCACACAAGAAAATCATCCCTCCCCTTCCCTTTCACACCTCCCTCCCTCCCCTAATTTCGCACAGAGTGCTTGCTTTTGATCTTAAGTTTTTGGCCAAAGTTATTAAAGGAAGATAGATGAGAGTTTCCTAACCTAGTTCACAAGAGGTTTGCTTAGATTCTCCTGTATCAGCTTCATATCAAATATTCTGAATGACAATCACTCCCCACCCTTTTGTGGGTGGGGAGTGAAGAGTTTGTGGGTTCTTGGATTAGGTAGAAGTTGGGATTTTAGACAGGGGGGAATTGTTTCTAAACAGTGCGGCAAACTGGATTGTTATTATTTTATCAGATTGGGCTGCAGTCTTGTATTTTCTTGCCTAGGAGTTAGCAATGTTGTACTAAATGAGCTTCAATATACCTGCAGGTGCATTGTGGGAAATGAGCCATCTCTGCTGAATCACGGAGAATTAACCCATTAACTGCATTCTTTAACAGGACACCCCTGGTTTAGGTGAGGATAAGTGATCAAAAGAGAACAGAAAAATGGGACAACAATGCATAGTGGAGTGTTAAGGAAGTCTGATAGAGCTCTGATTTTCCCCATGATGACTGCTTCAAAGCTTTATCTTTTCTTTTTTGAAACAACAAATGCCAAATTATTTTTAAAAGTTGTCATTTTTAAAATCTGTGCCCCTGCTTTGCTGGTGTCCTAAGCATGTGATTAGTTTGTCTATTGCAGACCCTCTAAGTGTCCCTATTTTCCAGGGACGTCCCTGATTTAGAAAAGCTGCCCCAGTTTCTGATTTGATACTGAATTGTCCCACTTTTCCTTAGGATGTCCCTATTTTCATTGGAGAAATGTTTGAGGGTATGCAGTCATCCAGCCCCCCCAGCCATCTGAAGACAATCCTGTATAGGGAAGGGTTTTTTAAAAAATGTTTAATGTTTTATTATGTTTTTATATATTGGAAGCTGCCCAGAGTGCTGGAGCAATTCAATAAGATGTGTGGTGTATAAATAGTAAAATTATCATTATGGAATAAAAGGTAAAGGGACCCTTGACCATTAGATCCAGTCATGACTGACTCTGGGGTTGCGGTGCTCATCTCGCTTTATTGGCCAAGGGAGCCGGCGTACAGCTTCCAGGTCATGTGGCCACCATGACAAAGCCGCTTCTGGCGAACCACAGCAGTGCATGGAAACGCTGTTTACCTTTCCGCCGGAGTGGTACCTATTTATCTACTTGCACTGATATGCTTTCGAACTGCTAGGTTGGCAGGAGCAGGGACCGAGCAACAGGAGCTCACCCCGTCACGGGGATTCAAACTGCCGACCTTCTGATCGGCAAGTCCTAGGCTCCGTGGTTTAACCCACAGCGCCACCCGCATCCCAATTCAATAAGATGTGTGGTGTATAAATAGTAAAATTATCATTATGGAATGGGACGTCTCTATTTTCATCAGAGAAATGTTGGAGGGTATGCTATTGGGTAATCCTCACAGGAACTATCAGGTTATAAAATCCAGCCTTGATTGTGTTCCAGAATTTACACAATTATGGCCAGCTTGAACAACTTTTAGGGAGATGGAGATGGTGAAAGGGCATAGAAATCTTCCAAATTCAGATCCCAAAACTCCTCGAAACAAGTCTGTCTCAGATACGTTCACCTGTGAAAACTTTGTTGCCTTTTCTCTTTCTCTTCTGCAACCGTGTCATAACAGCTTCCACTGATGTAACCTCAAGGTATCTGCAGGCACGTTTGCCAGAGACGATAGGAGAGGGGAATTTGAAAGGGTTCACCCTGTAGCTGTGCCTACATCATTAAACAGATGCAAAGATAGGACAAATGTGGGATGGGTTTGTAAGGAAACTGAAGTGAAAAGGAAATAGATTGTGTGTGACCTCATGTCACATGTCATTACTTTCCAAGGTAATATTTACTGCATTCTTCCTTCAGGCTTTTAAAAACTTTATTTTTCCACGTTGCAAAAAGTTAAAGTTTCACAGCTGTTTTCTGAATTGACTACTACATTTCTAAGTATCCAATCATGTATATTTCTGCTAGTTTAAAGGCATACTCCTATGCTCAGGCCTTTGTAGGACTCTGAGTCTAGGTAGGCAGCTGTGAAATGATGAGTATTGCCATGATTGAACTGGATTTTTCAACAGAAATAAATTATTTTAATTCCTGAGGTTTATTCTTGCCCACTGTGGTCTAAACCACTGAGCCTAGGGCTTGCCGGTCGGAAGGTCGCTGGTTTGAATCCCCACGATGGGGTGAGCTCCTGTTGCTCGGTCCCAGCTCCTGCCAACCTAGCAGTTCGAAAGCACGTCAAAGTTCAAGTAGATAAATAGGTACCACTGTGGTGGGAAGGTAAACGGCATTTCCATGCACTGCTCTGGTTTCGCCAGAAGCAGCTTAGTCATACTGGCCACATGACCCGGAAAAACTGTGGACAAACGTCAGCTCCCTCAGCCAGTAAAGCGAGATGAAGGCCACAACCCCAGAGTCGTTCGTGACTGGACTTAACTGTGAGGGGTCCTTTACCTTTACCTTTACCTTTTTTTTTTACTCTGAGGTATTATGATTATTAATATGTTTGTCAAGGCAAGCATGTAATTAAAACAGCTAAAAATAGTTTTTAAAATAATAAAAAATAACTGAAGATAGATTTTTTAAAAAAAACCTGTACAAAATGAACATCTTTGGCAAAGATCTTTCTATTGTTTATAGAAAGTGCATCAAGTGGGTGCCCATCATATCTCAGCAGAAATTCCTTTTTGCAGGTGAGGGGCTGTCGCACAGAGAGTTACTGTGATATTTTCAGGACTTGAAGAAGAGACCCTCCTGCAGAATGCATTGACCTACTGGGTTTACAAGGGATAAGGTATTTGATCCAGAGCAGGATAGAAATTGGATAAATAAATAAATGTATGCTACACTACTCTGTCAGAGCTTTCAGTAGCACCTGGTAAGGCTGTTCACTACGTACCTTTCCACAATATATTTCATTCCTGGTGCTATGTGGTGTCTTCAATGTGAAGTTTCAGGTTCAATGTATTAAACAGGTGAGGACCACAATACCTCAAGGACTGCCTCTCTCCGTATGAACCTACTCAGACCCTGAAATCATCTTCTGAGGTACTTCTTCTTGAGCCTCCTTTAGGAGAAGTCCAGACAGTGGCAACATGAGAACGGGCCTTTTCTGCAGTGGAATGCTTTCTCCAAGGAGGTTCAGTTGGTGCCTTCATTATACACCTTTAGGAGCTAGGCAAAAACGTTTTTCATCAGCCAGGCCTATGGGTTTTCTACAAGCACCTGGATGGCCGCAAAACAGGGTATTGGACTAGATGGGCCATTGGCCTAATCCTGCAGGCTCTCCTTATGTTCTGTTGACAGCTAGCAAGAAGGACTTTCTGCTTCAAGAGAAGAGAGAGAAATCACTTGTATCATGTTTAGACTCTAGCATTGGCCAAATTAAAATTATCATGTTTTCAAGCATCTTTTTTTAAAAAAGTTCGAAAGCACGTCAAAGTTCAAGTAGATAAATAGGTACCACTGTGGTGGGAAGGTAAACGGCATTTCCATGCACTGCTCTGGTTTCGCCAGAAGCAGCTTAGTCATACTGGCCACATGACCCGGAAAAACTGTGGACAAACGTCAGCTCCCTCAGCCAGTAAAGCGAGATGAAGGCCACAACCCCAGAGTCGTTCGTGACTGGACTTAACTGTGAGGGGTCCTTTACCTTTACCTTTACCTTTTTTTTTTACTCTGAGGTATTATGATTATTAATATGTTTGTCAAGGCAAGCATGTAATTAAAACAGCTAAAAATAGTTTTTAAAATAATAAAAAATAACTGAAGATAGATTTTTTAAAAAAAACCTGTACAAAATGAACATCTTTGGCAAAGATCTTTCTATTGTTTATAGAAAGTGCATCAAGTGGGTGCCCATCATATCTCAGCAGAAATTCCTTTTTGCAGGTGAGGGGCTGTCGCACAGAGAGTTACTGTGATATTTTCAGGACTTGAAGAAGAGACCCTCCTGCAGAATGCATTGACCTACTGGGTTTACAAGGGATAAGGTATTTGATCCAGAGCAGGATAGAAATTGGATAAATAAATAAATGTATGCTACACTACTCTGTCAGAGCTTTCAGTAGCACCTGGTAAGGCTGTTCACTACGTACCTTTCCACAATATATTTCATTCCTGGTGCTATGTGGTGTCTTCAATGTGAAGTTTCAGGTTCAATGTATTAAACAGGTGAGGACCACAATACCTCAAGGACTGCCTCTCTCCGTATGAACCTACTCAGACCCTGAAATCATCTTCTGAGGTACTTCTTCTTGAGCCTCCTTTAGGAGAAGTCCAGACAGTGGCAACATGAGAACGGGCCTTTTCTGCAGTGGAATGCTTTCTCCAAGGAGGTTCAGTTGGTGCCTTCATTATACACCTTTAGGAGCTAGGCAAAAACGTTTTTCATCAGCCAGGCCTATGGGTTTTCTACAAGCACCTGGATGGCCGCAAAACAGGGTATTGGACTAGATGGGCCATTGGCCTAATCCTGCAGGCTCTCCTTATGTTCTGTTGACAGCTAGCAAGAAGGACTTTCTGCTTCAAGAGAAGAGAGAGAAATCACTTGTATCATGTTTAGACTCTAGCATTGGCCAAATTAAAATTATCATGTTTTCAAGCATCTTTTTTTAAAAAAATAAAAATCACCAAACACAAAGAGATTGTTGGATGCTTGCTAAAGCGGCAGAATGGCAATGAGAGCAGTTCAGGATTTGTGGGGGGTTTTCTTTTACGGTTCCCTGTGCTTTTCTTTTACTGGAAGGTTGCTTGAAGGGAAACAAGTGAAGACATCACAAAGCAAAGCTTCTACATTTCAAAGCCACTGTTAATATTGTATTACACGTTGGTTGTTGTTCTAGCAGCACAGCACGCTATAATCCTTCTTTTTTTTTTACAAAAAAAAATACATCCCTTATACATTAGCTAAAGATGGCAGCCAAATGGTGTAATATTCTGCATCATAATTATTTAATAACTGTAACATAATAGGTTGCTATAAATATGCATAGGCTCCTCAAACGTGCAGTTCATTCTGGGCTTTTGACAGTGCATTGGAAATGCAAGAGACATTGGGAAATTGCCCCAAATTACCTACCCCCTGCTTAAAACACAGAGCTGTTCTCAGCCATTATCCCAATACCTGAAAAGACTTTTTCCTAGATAACATGGCACACAGAGACCTGATTAGCTCTAGTAACTGTTTTTCCTGATTTTTAATTTATTTTATTTTATTGTAAAACTGTAGCCCATGACTACGTATCAATGAGCACATCTGCTTAGTGAAGGTCAACTAACCCAGATGTTGAGCTTGATATAAATCTGCCATTTGCGAAGTCTTGCTAGGGACCAGAAGTATGGCTAGTTGTTCTGATTTTGAGTGGAGTGCCCTATCTGGGTGGATGGAGCAGCCAAGTAATTTCGTTGTCCCTGAGAGGGGGCAATGACAATAAAGATATTATTATTATTATTATTATTATTATTATTATTATTATTAAAAGAATGGTCTGGCATTTCAGAGGTGGGTAGAAGCTGTTTGTCACACAGGGGTTGGGAAAGGGGAGTAGCAGCAGAAGTAGGGTTGCCACATGTCTGGGAATTCCTGGACATGTCCTCTTTTGGGCTCTTACATGCCCATCCAGGGGGAATTTTACATTTTAAAGCAAATGTCCTGGATTTGGGGTTGTTGTTGTTTTAAAAAAAGTGCTGGCGGCTCTGGTTTAAACCCTGGCTCTGGCGCAGGTAACCTGCCTTGGGCTCAGTGGCAATGGTGGGGATATTGGGTGATTGCCCTTAAAAAGCTCAACAACTTTTTGTGTCCAGATTTTTACCTCTTGAAATATGACAACCGTAAGCAGAAGCAATACAGAGAACTGATGAGCATGAAATGATTGCCTGTACATTGAGTGGAGGGATGCAAGTTTTTGCACAATCAGGTGAGTCTTAACCAAGTCAATGCATTTCAAGTATAGATTTCCTGTGCTGGAAAGGCAGGAGCAGACCCAACCAATTCCCATGCAAACTCAGAGGTTGGTGGTTTGGCTAGGACTGAACTGAAGGAGCCTTAAGTTTTTGAGAAGGGAGAAATGGAAGCCTGTATTGCTGCTTTGGTGAACTGCCGGAAAGCAGGTATGGCAGCAAATCCTTACTTGGGGTTGTTGTTGTTGTTGTTTTATTTAAAAAAAGCAAAAAACAATGAATCCAATAGGATTTTCATGCAGAGAAATGAGGAGCTCCAGCTTTTGTTTTTTGTTTAAATATTTTTATTAAGCAATTTCAACAAAACAAATTATCAATCCAAATAATCAATTACATAATTTCCCCCCTTTTTATTCCCCCCACCCCTCCCGCCCCCCCACATGAGACTTCCCTCAGCTCCCCTCTCTGATATGTTTGCACATATTATTGTCTGCATGTTTAAAATTGTACATATCATTGCCTTATCTATCATTTATTCTATTAATAAATTTGTGGGTGTTTATTCAAAACCTGCCAAGGAGTCCAAATCATTTTGGGAGTTTTTTAAGTACCGTATTTTTCGCCCTATAGGACGCACTTTTTCCCCTCCAAAAATGAAGGGGAAATGTGTGTGTGTCCTATGGGGCGAATGCAGGCTTTCACTGAAGCCTGGGGAGCGAGAGGGGTCGGTGCACACTGACCCCTCTCGCTCTCCAGGCTTCAGGAAGCTATCCGCAAGCCTTGGGAGCCCGCGGGAGTTCCTGCGGGGCTCCCAAGGCTTGCATACAGCAGCCTGCAGCCCGAAACCCAGGGAGCACACCCCAGGCTTCGGGCAGCTCTCCGCAAGCCGTGGGAGACCGGCGCGACTTCCCACCAGGCTCCCTAGGCTTGCGGATAGCAGCCTGTTCAGGGGGCTGGGGTCGGGGGAAGCTCGGGCTTCCCCCGCCCCAGCCCCACGCCTGGGGGGGGAAAATAATTTTTCCCCCTTTATTTCCCCCCCCAAAAAAAAAACTAGGTGCGCCCTATGGGGCGAAAAATACGGTAATATGCAAAAAGTTCCCAATCTTCCTTGAAGTCACGATTGCCCTTATCACATAATTTATGTGTCAACTTTGCCAACTTTGCATAACTCATCAATTTTTCTTGCCACTGTTCTTTCATTGGGATTTCCTCCTTTTTCCATCCTTGTGCTAACAAGACTCTTGCCACTGTTGTCGCATACATAAATAAATTATTTGTTTTTCTTGGCAGGTCTTGTCCTAAAATCCCTAACAAAAATGCTTCTGGTTTCTTTACAAATGTCATTTTAAACATTTTTTTCAGTTCATTGTATATCATTTCCCCCCCCCCAAATTAACTTCTCTACATTCCCACCACATATGATACATAGTACCTTCTTTTTCTTTACATTTCCAGCATGCGTTTGACCCGTTTTATACATTTTTGCTATTTGTACTGGTGTGATATACCATCTGTACATCATTTTCATGTAATTTTCTTTCAGAAGAGAACAATCTGTAAATTTCAGATCCACTTTCCACATCCTTTCCCAATCCTCAAGTTGTATATTATGTCCTATATCTTGTGCCCATTTGATCATGACTGATTTGACCTCCTCATCTTTTGTTTCCCATTCTAGCAGTATACTATATGCTTTCTTCTTTTTTAAAAAAAATTATTTATAAAATTCTCAAATTTAACAATAAAAAAAAACTATTCCATTTGAATTATACATCCAATTCTAATCTTTCCACTTTCAGACTTCCTTCAGTCTATCTGGGAATTTTCATGTTTTCACAGTTATTCACATTTCTTGCATCTATATTGTTTTGTTTTGTTTTTCAACCAAATTAATCTTAACAATTATTATAAAACAATATTTCTTTCCATTATTATCACAGAGCTTCTTGAAAACCTACAAACGTTAATTGACCTTCACATATATTCTTAATATACTCTGTAAATTTATTCCAGTCCTTGGTAAAACTCTGATCTCGCCGACTATATGCTTTCTTCAGCAGCTTCACTTCTTCGAGGAGCGCTAGCTTTTGGAGACTACATCATGCATATAGTTTGAGACCATGTCATATGCACACTTTTAGTGTGCAAATTGTAAACATGGTGCTTGCAGGGGTCTTGCTAGATTTTGCTAGATATGAACTTTGCCTTCAGTCTTCAGCTGCTGGATAAGGTCGGTCCATATGTTGTCTTGTCAGCCTGCCAGATGTCCTGCCAGCTCACGGGAAGATAAGACTGCAAGAAGTTGCCATAAACCACCTAGAACAGCCAGTGTGGTGTAGTGGTTAAGAGCGGTAGATTCGTAATCTGGGGAACCGGGTTCGCTTCCCCGCTCCTCCACATGCAGCTGCTGGGTGACCTTGGGCCAGTCACACTTCTTTGAAGTCTCTCAGCCCCACTCATCTCACAGAGTGTTTGTTGTGAGGGAGGAAGGGAAAGGAGAATGTTAGCCGCTTTGAGACTCCTTAGGGTAGTGATAAAGCGGGATATCAAATCCAAACTCCTCTTCTTCTTCTTCTTTCCCAACCTAGGGTCCCTAAACGAGGTCGGACTACAACTCCCATCATCCTCGACCACTAGCCTTGCTCGCTAGGGATGATGGGACTTGTAGTCCAACAACATTTGGGGACCCGAGGTTCGGAAAGGCTTTTCTTGACCCTTTGTCCACTTAGAATGTCTATTCCAATTGACAGCAGTTCTCCAGGTTCACAGGGAGAAGTGTTGAATCACATCACCTTTCTACCTGTTGTTTTAAGCTGGCCCCATCAGGAATCGATCAGGGGGACCTTTTCCATTCAAGAAACGTGCTCTTCCTTTTACCACCCATTGCTGAAGCCACGGTGCTAACTGGCCAATGGAAATACAAATAAATCAGCCTAACAAGTTTGTACAATCAAACCACTGGGTGCAATGATGATGAGTAAGGCCCCTCTACTAGACCTTCATTTCCAGTTCTGAATTTCTTGATTTTGAGTCACATTTAGACAGATCTCAAACACCCGAAGAATACGCATGCACACCAAGCAGCTTCGAGGGGATGAGAATCAGATGAATAGCTTCTGCAAAAGCTGCAACCTTTCCCAGCTATTCTAGTCGTCTATTCTTTATAAGAACGGGGCTGGTCAGAAGGCATGCACCTTCAATTACGCTTTGTTTCCCGAGACCAGAAACCCAGACTTAAATCTCCACAAACAATTTAAATTGAAATGAAGGAGGCTGCTGTAAATAAATATAAAAAAAAATAAAGGTACCAAAAGATTTAGCTGTGTGATCTATTTGAAAGAGCAGGGTTTTTTTAAAGGAAAAAAATCTAAAAGACAAATTTGTAAAAGGAAATCTCTACAATAACTGTATATTTTATTCTTGGGGGGGAGTTTTATATTCATATAAAACAATTAACTGTGTTAATTGCTTTCTTTTACTCTAACACCTTACCAGCAATTACTGCATTCGGATTTAATGTTCTATTAGCAAAATTAACAGTAAACAGGAACTAAAACCAAAAGCAGAGGGTTTTTATTTTCAAAATGCATCCGAAGTGTTCACTTTCATTAACAAGAGGGTAATTGTGTCTATTTAGTAATTTGCTCTACGATATATTTTTTTAAAAGGAGTTAGTTAATAATTTATACTGTACTATTTAAAAAGAGGCTGTGAAAAGCCTACGGAAGGATTTGAATTAAACAGTCTTTCACCCTTTTAATATCTCACAAGAGATTTTTCTGCACTGATTCATTTAATTTAGTGGACACAGCAGTGTGGCCCATTGATTGTGGACAAAACTTCTGAAGGGCCTGGTGTGCACCCCTCTTAAAACGTGGGAAGAGAGTAAAGTTGGCCGTGAATTAATTTGATTCTGTACATAATTCTTTTTTCAATGGGATTCTGTGTCCCATTGCAGAGGCATGAAAAAAGGAGACACTGAGTTTGATTGCTTAATATTCATCTACATTTTCCTCTCTATGGGCACAATATGCTTGGCTTAATTAACTTTTCTCAAAGGTGAAGCAGTGCGCACCATCTGCTGTGAGACAATCACATTTGTATGCCTCTCAGAATAATCCCTTTACTACTGAAACTGCTATCATACAGGAGCCAAATCTGAAAAACTTTCAAATGGCATAGCTCTCCATTGAAACCCAATCACTACTTTTGCTCTATCGGTACAGTGCAGGCACGGTTCGGTCAAAGGAAGAGGTGGGCCGGTTGTTTTGTTTATCTGCTTGCTTGTTTTTCCAGGTTTGTAGAAATGGATCTTAACTTTGTTATAATCTGCCTCCTTCCTGGTCATTATGTTGAGCAGAAGCACTTGCCTCATCCCCACCAAATTAGAAATTCCACATGCTTCGTTTGAGACCCTGCTCAAGAGCCCAGCAGGCTCATCCTTCCATTCTCTTCACTCCTCATGTGCGAATGAATATATATATATATATATATATATATATATATATATATCCCCCAAAACATGGCTGTCTGCAAAGAACCGTCAAGTCACTCAAAATTCCGACGTGAAATATTGAGGCAAAGTTTAGCCATTTAATTTTTTAATCAAGTCTCAAGGACCACACAGTGCTATCAAGGGCCTACTGAACTTGCTCTAAAGCTGGGTCATTATTTGATCTTTGTGGCTGGTAATCTGATTATCTCATTGTGGAGGTAAACTTCAGACC
The DNA here is from genome assembly GCF_964252035.2 of Podarcis erhardii. NCBI lineage: Eukaryota > Metazoa > Chordata > Lepidosauria > Squamata > Lacertidae > Podarcis > Podarcis erhardii. Next base: position 73,388,625 of record NC_138510.1, read on the forward strand.
CAATCTTGTTAGCAGCTGGCTAGGCTGCATTACTCCAGCTACTGAGCTGGAAAATGAACTGAGCAGTCCGCCTTTGGCCTTGTTCCCTTTGAGCTTCAGGTTGGCTACTTCAAGACGTCTACTTTTGTGTCTGAATCAGCACTTTATTCTTCAGTCTCCCTTGTGCAAGGCAAACATATTCTCTAATGGTAATGTCGAGGCAGGACTTTCAAACACCCGGGGGGGGGGGAGGACCTCCAGCATTTGGAAAACAGGTATTATCAGAGATTTGCCAAAACTGGACTAGGGCGGGGAGTTTGGGGGGAGTTATTTAATTAAAGCCATCTAATGAAGGAGGCGGTGTCCTTCTTTACTTTGAGATTCACACTGGCCTGAGTTGCTAAAATATGCAAATGTGCACAGGATTTGTGTGGTCTCCCCTCCTTAAGACACTCGCAGTTTTGCTTGTGGTCTCCTCCCGGCTTTGACCGCTTTTACAGTGAATGCACAGCACTGTCAAAGCACAGAAAGTCTCGGAAAAATAGCCTGAAAGGGTTCAAAGGATCCAAAAGACAAAAAAGGACTAAGCTGGGATTTTTATGTACAACTGAAAAGAAGAATAAAATATAAGTTGCCTAATGCAGGCTGTTATGGCAATGTTACCCATATCAAAGCATTATGGTGCTGCGGAAGGGCGTCGAAAGTTTTCTAGCCCACCATATGCAAAAGAAAAAGAGGGAGAAATAGGAACAATTTAGGCTGGCGGTGATTTTGCTACATGAGCCATTGAATGCTCTTTTTTGACACACTATTGAGTGAACAAGGAATTCAAAGAGTTTGAACTCGAACAAGTTTTCTGCCTCAATAGGCCATAATCAGTCCCAAAGAACTGAGTATTACTCAGTATAGTGGTCTGCTCTCAAGGCTAACCAGCGTGGGGGTTTTTTCTCGGCCCGCTATTATAATGCGCATCAAAGAAAGAGCTCTTATGTTGCCTGTCCTCTTATCAATCCCGCTAAAACCTAAATCTCTTTAGGACAGTTTTTGAAACCTTAAGGGAGCGGGAGGGGGGGTTGAAGTTAGGTGCCATTCTCAAATGTATTGGCAGGGCACATTGCTAATGTTACCAAGTATACAGAAACAAAATATATAAGCACAAAGCAGGCTGCCATTGCTAAAACTGGGAAAGCTAAGGCTGGATTTGTAAATGTGTGCAAAAGTGTTAACTTTAAAAAAAGGAGCTTTTGAAGATTGTCTTGACCCTACTGCTGCTTAAATAACGCATTTCCAAATCAATTCTGAGTTCAGCATCCCTGTTTTATTATCAGATTTCGTTGTTAATGCTATGTCAAAATGTAGAACTACTACTACACTATAAAAATAAAATGGGCACCTCCTTTGAAATAATGTTACATTAGCAGCACTCAGGCTAGACTTTGCACTTTCTGCTCTCATAATACTTATGATTATATTCGGATCCCAGTTTGTGCATGTTAATTGCAGTCTCTGCACATAATGGAAAATGACAACAATGAATTTCATCAATCAGGATGCAACTTCCTTAATCCTCGGAAAGTAGTAACCCATGACATTGTGACATTTTACAATTATTAGACTTTCTTTTAGCCTCCTATAATGAAAAAGAATTGTGATTCATAAGCTCATTGCTCTTGCATTTTTTCTGCTTTAAAGAATCATGGATATTATTAATTATTATTAATATTATTATTTTTTCAAAAGTCATACATAGTTAATGTGACACACATGAAAAGGTAGGATGTCTTTGTGGCAACACTTTAAATTCCTTCACTTGACCTTTCTGACCATTTATCTTATGCCTAAATCCATAGCCGTTTGGCTTTCAAGTTCCAGCTCACAATTTCCCAGTGCATCTAAGGACTTGCAGGTGCCTAACAAGTCTTTTTGTCCCTTGAACAACAACCTCTTTCACCCATCTACTCTTGCCATATTACTACTGTTGAAATTTGCTTTGATGCATCGTCTTCTCTTGATCCTGGGGTCGCAGTCCCCTTCTCCAAGGAATGAGGTCAAGGACACTGAGTCAGAAGGGAAACTTTACACAGGGTCAACCCCAGGAGCAGTTCTCTGGTTCGAAAGCTTCAGCTGGTGAAGAATTTGGCAGCCAGGTTGCTCGCTGGGACAAGGTGGTTTGAGCGTATTACACCGACCCTGGACCGACTGTACTGGCTGCCAATTAGCTCCTGGGCCCAATTCAAAGTGCTGGTTTTGACCGATATAACCTTAGACAGCTTAGGACCGCAATACCTCAAGAACAGCCTTTCCCCATATAAACCATCCCAGGCTCTGCATTCATCATCTGAGGCCCTTCTTCAGGTGTCTCCACATAAGGTCCAGAGGATGGCACCATGAGAAAAAGGCCTTCTTTGTAGTGGCTCTCTATTTGTGGAATTTTTAGGTGCCAGGCAAAAACATTCCTCTTCAACAATTAAGATTCTACAGCCTTTTAAATGTGTCTGCAGGAAGGGGGTTTATTGTTTTGCTGTTTTGTTTTTGTTTGATTGTTTTTACTTGATTTTGTCCTGTATTTTATGCTGTGAACTACCCTAAGATCCTATAATGAAGGGAGATTAAAAATAAATAAATAAATAAATAAATTTTTTTTATACCCCACCCTCCCCAGCCAAGAACAGGCTCAGGGCGGCTAACACCCAATATAAAAACAAATTAATTGAAATACAACTTAAAATCAATATTAAAATACATCCTTAACATATTAAAATACAGCCTCATTTCAATGGAAACTCAAATCAAAAACTTTTTGGGGGATGAAAACATCCAGACTTCACCAAGGCTAACTTTCCAGACTGGTCCTACATGGGCCAGAAAAAAAGCCAGGGAAGTCCCCAAGTAGGAGTTCCATCACAGGAGGGGAAAGGAAAAAAAAGAGGGGGGAGGGAATCAAATTGATATAAATCCAAGAAGGAAGAAAGGAAAGAAAGAAAGAAAGAAAGAAAGAAAGCCCTGCACAAGGCAGCTTTCCTTTATTTGGCCTTATCCTTGCCCTGGACCTCATGGAGGTCAGCAATTGCTTCAGAAAACATCTAGCTTGCCATCTGATGATGGATGCTCCCTTCCTACAAAAGTAGGTCCAACATGCAGTTGGTGGGAGGATAATGTCAAGGTGGAGAATCCAGACCCATCTGGTCTATCTGACTCATTATTGTCCACACTGAGAGACAGCAACACTCAGGATTCTCTCCCAGCCCTATCTCAAGATGTCAAAGATTGAACAGGTCTACCATGGCCCTTCCTCACTCTTTGCTCTACATATCTATGCCCTACAGGTAAATAACGGGTGACTAGGGTCTTCTCAGTGGCTCCACTTAGATTATAGAATGCTTTGCCCTGTGAAGAAAGTTGACTCCGTCCCTTGCCATTTTCCATTGGGTACTAAAAGCTAATGCTCATTCTAGGCTGTATCAACAAAAGTACAGCGTCGAGATCAAGGGAAGTAATAGCACCACTCTAGTCTGCCTTAGTCAGACCACACCTGGAATACTGTGTCCAATTCTAGGCACCACTGTTTAAGAAGGATATTGACAATCTGTAATGTGTGCAGAGGAGGACCACCCAAGATGATCAAGGGTATGGAGGAACTGTTCCTTATGAGGAATGGTTGAGGGCGCTGGGTATATATAGCCTGGAGAAGAGGAGGCTGAGAGGAGATATGACAGCCATCTTCAAATATTTAATATCTTCCACATGGAAGCTGGAGCATGTTTGTTTTCTCCTGCTCTGGAGGCTAGGACCAAAACCAAGGTATTAAAATTACAAGAAAGGAGATTCTGACTAAACATAAGGAAGAACTTTCCGTCAGCAAGAACTGTTCGACAGTGGGACGGATTCCCTCGGGTGATGGTGGACTCTCCTTCACTGGAGAGGTTGGATGGTCATCGGTCATGGATGCTTTAGTGACAATTCATGCATCACAGGGGGTTGGACTTAGCTGAACATCAGAGTTTCTTGCAGTTCTATGATTCTAAATAAATTTTATTCTGGCAGACTATTATTGAATGTGACAGACAGATTTTCCTGTCTACTCAGTTGATTTCCCCCCTCCCCACAAGATAGTCAATTTAATGAAATCATAACATTTAATGTTTTTAGATTCCCCGAGTGGTCCTTTTGCACCAGATGGGTAGGACAGGAATGTTTAAATTAGCTAGGTTTGCATTAAAATTTGTACCAAACTTCTCTGCTGTCCCTATTTGCTATTGGGCCCAATTTAAAGTATTGACCTCAGCCTATAGCAGGGGTGGGAACCTTCAGACAGTGCGCCAAATTAGACCCATTAGATATCCCAGTTTGCCTCATGGGGCCATTTTCCCCAAGCCCTCCTCATCAAATCACAGTACCAATCCTGTTGTCATATGGGATGGACAGTGAGAGAGATCCCTTTGAAGTCCCTATACAAGCAGTATCTAATGAACCTGCTCGGAAACAGTCTTCAAAGGCAATGTTGTCACGTGATGTCATAATTATGCCAGGTGATTGACAGGTGGGCAGTCCCACCCACCCGTGAAGCTTGGCCCCTCTGCAAAGCCCTGGGGCCAAAATTAAATACTCACCTCCAGGCCTCGGCATATCGCATTAACCTAGCAGTCCTTTCTAGGCAACAGGAGCACTCCTGTAAATCACATGTCATTTGAGTCGGCTGGTAGCCACTGATCAGCTCAATGTGAGTGTTCCATTTTCATATCTTCAGTACATACCCTCCAACTGTCCTGATTTTCCAGGGACAGTTCTGGAATTACAGAAGCTGTCCCATTTTCTGGTTTGATCTCTGTTTTCCTTTTTTCTCCCCTCCATGTCTTGGAGAACAATTAAAACTGGTGTGTGGGTGTGTAGGTGCAAAAACAGAGTCCTGTTTATACTGAAAATATAATCCCTCCACCAAGTGAAGGAAATAGTGAAGCTAGCATATGAAGCCCTTCCTGTAATTTTGAAGGAAAATGGAACCAATCTGCTTTAAATTCTCTCATTACAATGCTTCAGCAGCTAGCCATTTTTAAAGGAAACATGTGGAGTGTTTATTCCTTTATTATAAATTGACCCTTATACTGTCTCCTTAGAAGAAAACCCCACCGTTTTCAATGAAACTCACTCCCAGGTAATTGGGTAAAGACTGGGCAGCCTTACGCTGCAATCCTAGGCATTTTTACTCAGAACTAAGTCCCAATGAGAGTTCAATGGGATTTGCTTTCTGGTATGTTCCTGATCATTCTCACACTTTCTGTTGTTGTCGTTGTCGTTGTCGTTGTGGTTGTCGTCGTCGTCGTCGTCGTCATCCACCTTTTACCCTGACATGGACTCAAGGCAGCTTACAGCTAAAATTTTATTACACAATCCCCTCCCTCACACATTTTTTTCTTTACAACAGTCTTGTAAGTTTGGCAGAGAGGTTGTAATTGGCTCCAGGTAACAGATGTATATGTTCATATGATGTATATGTGTGCGGGAAATCAAACACAGGAGAAGCTTCCTGATGTAGAGAAGAATGTCCCTATTTTCATCGGAGAAATGTTGGAGGGTATGGCAGTAGCCACATGATTAAAAAAGGACAGATTTTTGGAGTGTGGCTTTGGTACCTTTCTGTGTGCTGTTAGCCAGTTTGTCTGCACAGGTACCAAAAACACATGGCATAAAAAAGGCCCTAAGGTAGCTTCATCCTACCCTGATTTTGAACATATAGTAGCACTTGAAGTAACTTGAAAATTAGGCAGAGTGGGGATCATTTCTAAACTCTTATTTAATTCTAGGTTCTGTCAACTTTGTGCATTGAAATTGCTTCTCACATGTCACACTAACTGCCAGAAAGTGTATCTCATGTGTCTGATTTTATTTTATATTATGGCTTCCAGATGGTAGACTACTTATGGAGTAATCCTCACTTTTTGATCTCCTTTGTTCGAAAAACTGAACCACGTACTGGTCGCAGCATAATAACCTAATCTTGCAAATTGATGCATCTTTTCTTTTTCTTTTTTGCTTACAATAGCATGGATCATCTGCAACATTGCCTGAATAAATGTACCATTTGTCACTAGCTAAAAAAGCTGTCATCATTAACTTGATTAATCAAATGCTGCTGTTAAAGATGGATTGAAAGCACAAAATAGTCAGCCCAGTGCCACGTAATGAAGAGATTAATTTGAACAAGACAACCAATTTTGTATAACAACTCTCAAGCTTTACTTAGAAAGCCATCAATTAGTTGTTGTTTTCTCCCCCTTGGCGTACTGTTTTGTCTTTTGGAACAACAAAAAGGCAATTTGCTCAAAAGTCAATCTGCTTTGTGTGTTGTTGTTGTTTTAAGAAATGGCGGAGTTAAGTACCTCTGTCCTCTTTAGTTCTGTAATCTGAAACCTTGACTTTGATAGCCAAAAGGAAATTAATGATAGAAGAGAAAAAGTTACAATGGAATTATTCCCCTCTCAGGATATCACTAATTTCCTTTTGTGTAATGTGATCATAATTCTGGTAGCAGGAGTTGCAAGGAAGGCCTACGAAGACCTTCATTCCTTCATTATCTTTGATGAAGATGAATGTATCCCATGCTCAGGGTGCCAACTTTAGTCATGAAGAAAGTTGCTACCCCACTTAATCAGCTGCTATTGTTTAGGCCAAAAGGGGGGGATTGAAAAGGCATTTTAAAGAGGCAGTGCTCTGATCATTCATTTTTATGCGTACAATAGCCCTGCCCATGTTGTATTAAACAAGAACATATTCTATGCATTATGGGCCCATCACACCACTCTCATCATTATGCAGGGATGGGCAAACCTGTCTTTCTGGGGCTCTCTTTCTTCCAGTCAGTTTGCAACATGTTCATACCAGTTTACAGATCTTTAGTGGGCAATTATTCTATCATGTGCAATTTTGTATGCAATTCCCCCCAGTAGCATGCAATTTTGTTTGTTGTTTTCAACAATGTACACATTTTTGTACACATGTTAGAGCTGGAAAAGGATGTCACAAATTTCAGAGAAGTGCAAATTTGAAAGGATAGCTGTCTGTTGGTTCACATATTGTTCTGGGAAGTGCAGATTAGGTAGATTTGCATTAAAATGTGATAGGAATGAAATGTGCCCTGCTCTCCTGATGGCAGGTCATACCAGGATACAGGTGTGCAGGAAAGCCAAAAGTTCCTCTGTCAATCCCAAAGCAAAGTGTGTAGAATCTAGCAGAACTGTGCAAGTCCCACCCCACCCCCCCACACTTGTTTGGGACCCAGTTTCATTATTCTGATTGGGCTGGCCCAGCCCTAATGTTTAATCAGAGTTTTAAATCCACATTAAAAATGTGGTTGCCAGTAACGAGAGGGGAAGAAGAAAGAGATGATCCAAGCACCAGTCTCTGTCTATAGTGTCTCTTTTTCTACCTGTCCCACCATTCATTCATTCATTCATTCATTCATTCATTCATTTCATAACACATATATATCACTCAATAGGTTTTTTAAAACAAAAAACCCAGGGGTTTAAAAAACTTTAAAACTGTCACTAAGAAAAATTAGCAACAACAATTTAAGACTTTCAAAAAGATAGAATACCCATGGACTAAAAACAGATTAAAATTCATATCAACTTTCTAAACATCTGGATAAGTTTGTCTAAACAAAAACAGGACTTAAACCCTAGCACCTTCTCTTTCATGATAGTCTGTTTTCAGAAGTGTATGGGAGGCACACACACACCCCAGTGCTTTCTCTCTCTCTCTCTCTCTCTCTCTCTCACACACACACACACACACACAAATTTCATTGCTGTATTACTCCAAAGCTACCTAGTGTAAGGGACACGGGAAGCGCTGTGGGTTAAACTACAGAGCCTAGTGAAGCAAAGAAGTGCTCGCGAAGTGTTTAAAATATAGATCAGCCAGACAGCAATTGGAGAATAAGAAGGTGAGGTTTATTGCCAGGCAATAAGGACCCAGTTGGAATATCTTCCAAAGAACTGGGACCCCGATTGACAGAAATCCAGAGGTCTTTATACCTGAATAGATCACAGCAAATCATTGATCATGAGACAATCATGAGGGACTCACAATATTGTCAGCGAGAATCAGCCAATCAGCAAGCGGTTGTCACGCTGCTTGACCCCCCGGTCAAGCCTTGGTCAGCACCGGATTCTAGTTCTGCTTTCCGATGCTTGCAGTGACGCTCTGTCTAACCTTTCCCCCAGTTATGACAGGACAGGGAGCTTGGACATTCTGTGGTTTGCTCTTCCTGTTCTGTGGATTAATTTAGCCTGTATCTGAGGGGAGTTTGTATCAGAATCTCTGATTCATGTCTTTTCCCCTTGTCCGGGGTGCACAGATGTTTAGGGGAAAGGTCGGTTCCTAACTTTTTGCCGTTTCAAGCAGTTTGCAGCACAGCTTCCCTTTTGATTCAAAATGGATTATAAAGTACTGTAATCCTTGATTTGTATAAGCATATTTGGATATATATTGAATATATTGGTTTCTGATAACTGATTATGTGGATAACATAGGGGTAGCCCTTCTCCCTTGCCTCACTAGGACTTGCCAATCAGAAGGTCGGCGGTTCAAATCCCCGCGACGGGGTGAGCTCCCGTTGCTCGGTCCCTACTCCTGCCAACCTAGCAGTTCGAAAGCATATCAAAGTGCAAGTAGATAAATAGGTACCGCTCAGGCAGGAAGGTAAACGGCGTTTCCGTGCGCTAAGGTAAAGGCACCCCTGACCATTAGGTCCAGTCGTGGCCAACTCTGGGGTTGCGGCGCTCATCTCGCTTTATTGGCTGAGGGAGCTGGCGTACAGCTTCCGGGTCATGTGGCCAGCATGACTAAACCGCTTCTGGAAAACCAGAGCAGCGCACAGAAATGTCGTTTACCTTCCCGCCATAGTGGTACCTATTTATCTACTTGCACTTTGACGTGCTTTCGAACTGCTAGGTCGGCAGGAGCTGGGACCGAGCAACGGGAGTTCACCCCGTCGCGGAGATTCGAACCGCCGACCTTCTGATCAGCAAGTCCTAGGCTCTGTGGTTTAACCTACAGCGCCACCCGCGTCCCCCTACCCAATGTAGCCTTCCATTTTTAACAGTAAATCCCGGATGCCTCTGGACATTTACAAACATGGCATAAGGTTGTGCCCAGTACCTGGTAACTGGTGATATCCTTCCTCAAAGCATGGCATTTCCATTTAGCTATTGTTGCAAACAGCCACTGATAGAGATAAGAGAATTTTGCATTCCGGGAAGCACCTTCTTCCGTCCCTCCTAAACTATTGTAGAACAACATTATTGAGTTAACCATGAACCACCATGTTATCAGAGAAGGAGGAAGAGATCCCTATCCGTCCGCTTTGCTTACAATCTTACAGATACCTATTACAGGTATCTTCTTCTACCCCAACCCATTCCATATAAAAGCAACCACCATGTTCTCCACTTTTAAGAAATCTCTTTTTTAAAAATAATGCTTTATTATGCTTATGCACCAACAAAACACAAAAACCCCATACTATTATGTCATTTGTTACAAAGATACAAAGTTAACAAATAAACTCGTATGTTTTGACAATGAATCTTTTTAAATTAATCTAACTTCCCATCGTCTCCATATTTCATTTCATATTTACTAACTTGTTACCAAAAAAAATCCAATCGTTTTATAATAAATTATTATTTCTCCTGAGTCCTTGTTTCTTACTTGGTACAGCTACAGCAGTTATTCAAAGGCAGTAACCAAGTTCATTCTGCCACAATTGTTCTTAAGATATGTTTTGAAAACTTCCCATTTTGCAATAAATATTTGTTTTGAATTATCTTTCATTTTTTCAGTTAATTTGGCTTTGTTGTTGTTCTTGTTTAGTCATTTAGTCGTGACCGACTCTTCGTGACCCCATGGACCAGAGCACGCCAGGCACTCCTGTCTTCCACTGTCTCCCTCAGTTTGGTCAAACTCATGCTGGTAGCTTCGAGAACACTGTCCAACCATCTCGTCCTCTGTCGTCCCCTTCTCCTTGTGCCCTCAATCTTTCCCAACATCAGGGTCTTTTCCAGGGAGTCTTCTCTTCTCATGAGGTGGCCAAAGTATTGGAGCCTCAACTTCACGATCTGTCCTTCCAGTGAGCACTCAGGGCTGATTTCCTTAAGAATGGATAGGTTTGATCTTCTTGCAGTCCATGGGACTCTCAAGAGTCTCCTCCAACACCATAATTCAAAAGCATCAATTCTTTGGCGAACAGCTTTTTTTATGGTCCAGCTCTCACTTCCATACATCACTACTGGGAAAACCATAGCTTTAACCATATGGACCTTTGTCGGCAAGGTGATGTCTCTGCTTTTTAAGATGCTGTCTAGGTTTGTCATTGCTTTTCTCCCAATAAGCAGGGGTCTTTTAATTTTGTGACTGCTGTCACCATCTGCAGTGATCATGGAACCCAAGAAAGTAAAATCTCTCACTGTCTCCATTTTTTCCCCTTCTTTGGCTAGCTCTGCATATTCAACTAATTTCTGTAACTATTCTGACCTGGAAGAAATTTTATCCAGTTTCCAGTTATTCACTATTAAGATTCTCACAGCGACGGGCATATAAAAACATTTCTCTTACACTTTTAAGAAATCTCAGAGCAGCCCATCACAGGAAGCAGAGTAATTACACTTGTCACGTCAGGGCGCTCTCAGATTACTGGGTTCTGGCTGGATCCTTGATTTTACTGGAGCTCTACTCTGTGCCATACTTAACCTACTGGTTAATTCAGACCTGGTATTATGAAATTATCAAGAGAACCACTAATGCCATAAATCTAAATACTGTGACATTTCCAAATTATATACTACACTGATGGGGAGACACTAGATTGGGTAGTTAGATGATGACTCTTGAAAATGACCTTATAGAAACATTTATTTCACAACACTTTAGCCTCATTTTGATTAATTGGATCTAGACATTTTCCTCATTGGGGAACTGCAAAAGATGCCAATCAGCTGAGATCACACACAGAATCCATGTAATTTGCCATCTGTCCCAGGTTAGGAAGCATAACAGGCTCTCCAAAGACATACAGGTAAACTCTCGTGCTAAATAAACTTTCTTTTTAAAAAAAAAAGAGAGAAAAAGAGTGCTTGCTTATCAAAAATACTCTAGAGGGAAAAAGAATCAGAATGAATGTAACCTCCTCCTAATGAGGCAGTAATGCATAATTATCATAATACACACACTTCTCTCCATAGAGGAATATTTATAAACACGAGAACACTCTGGCTTGCGCGAGTATACAAATTGTTGTACCTCTTGTGGTTTTGTCTCATTGCAGCAATGTTAATGAATTTTGTTAAGTCTAAGCTCGGTCATTTGGAGAGCGAGAATAAAAATGGGAAATCTTATGTCTTCTTTTTTTAACTCTTGCTGTTGGCTACAGTGAGAATATGGCAGCAGAGCCCTGAACAAAATCAAGGCAGCACTGATCATTCAGGTAGAGCTGCCATACATCTTGGAATTGGACTGCAAAATTGTGTCTGGGGAAACCCAGGTGTATGGCAAGTAGGGCAATATTTTGACAACAACTTTCAGAATAAGGGGAGAAAAGAGCTCAACAACTTTGTCCGGATTTTCACTTTTAGGATATGGCAAGCCTAATTCAGGTACTTATTTGTCCTGTGTTTTTTACTTTATTTTTAGTTTCTCCTACTGTTTCATCAAGCTGTAATCATTAAAAAAAGCACGGAACCTGGTTTTTTGTCAAAGCTAGGATGCACAATGAAACAACCTTCAGAATCAGCTTCCTGTTTCAAGACTGCTTGAATGAAAGTGTAGGCAAACAGTGAAATCTTTTATTTAGGGCTGCAATGTTAGATAGATTGGTCAATTAGACTAATTGATTTAACTGTGCAGGTCATGTAGTGATGGTGCCAGGAGAGACTCTCTGGGGAGAGCATTCCACAATTGGGAAGCCACCACAGAAAAGGCTCGTACTCTTGTTGCCACCCTCCAAATCTCTCTGGTGAGACCCCATTTGCCCTAATAGAGCAAATGCTGCCTCTTTTGAGAGTTCTTCAGTTTCACTGTATATTTTGAAATATTTGTGGGGGTTTTGTTCATTCCAGGGCCAGCGGTGGAGCTGTGAAACATAAGGATAATCAAGCTTACCTCTGTAAGACCGAAAAGAATGTCAAAAGTCAGATATGTAGTGCTAGCAAGATGGTTTCAAAGTATTCCTCATTACCCCAGAACAAACTCTCCCACACTTCAAATACTCATCATGCCTTGAGTTAACCCCTCAGACTTAACCTTGGCCTGTGGTCAGCTTGCTTTATTTATTATTATGTTATTTATGGCATTTATATACCACCCACTTAGGAAATTTAAAAAAAAATCAATGAAATACAATCAACTGAGAACTGAACCAATCAATCTAAAAGCTGTGCTAGCACAAAATTTTCATAAAACTATGGTTGACATATTCCTAAAAAATCTGGACAAAGTTGTATAGCAGCCCTACTTAAAACCATACACAGCAGAATGAGAACAATAAAAATATCACTGGAGGCTTCTTGTTTCTGCCTGACCCTAGGGGAAATGTTCTTAAGAGATCAAGCTCAAATATATTAATTTTAATGAGAAATAAGATTAAATAAAGTAAAAATGGTTTGTTAATAGGTGAAAGAAGAGAATGTAAAATTACAGTATATTAAGATAAATTATGGTGAAAGAAGAGAATGTAAAATTATAGTATGTTAAGATAAAGTATTGGGATAAAAACAAAGAGGGAAAGGATTTGCTGAAATATCTAATTGAACTAGAATACAAAAAAGGGAGGTGTGAGGAGGTCAAAGAAATAAGCAAATGGAAAATAAGTTATGGGAAGGTTTGATTTTTTTTTCCATTTTCTTTTTTCTTTCCCCCCCCCCTTAATTGCCTGTATTTTTCTGGGTTTTTTATTTTTATTTTTGCTTGTCTGTATTCATGGTCTTGTTTTTTCCTGCTTAATCTAGTGTTTTCTTTTGTAATTTTTTAAATCGGAATAAATATTATATTTTTTTAAAAAAGGAATGGAGGTCTCCCTCGACACTGCAGGAAGAAACAGATGAAGGTAAACAAAGAATGGTGGGCGGAACTCATTCTTTGAATTCCTCTCTGGGTGGGAGAGGAACGGGTTCTCACTTGCTGATTGCCCTGTGGTCTGGCACTCGCTTCGCTACGGAATATGAATACGAGGGCAGGGAAAGGCACTGGGTACATAGCTGCCCTGAGCCTGGCTTCAGCTGGGGAGGGCGGGATATAAATAAAAAAATTTATTATTATTATTATTATTATTATTATTATTATTATTATTACATGGAGCACTATGACTGCTGTGACCGCCCAATCCATTCCTGGAAGCAGGGGATATCCTGCTAATTGGGCTTTACTTGGAGTAAAGTACAGGTGCGTGCAAGAAGTGATGAGATGACAAACTGCGGAACACCTCGGCTACAAGGATTTAAAGGTTGGCATTGAGATAAGGTTTCATTCAGTGCCAGAGATGATGGGGAGAGGGGAGCCTACAGTTGATTTTTCAAAGTTTTCTTCTACATTTCTGATTCGGCAACCCTCATCAGAATGCAAGGTTAAAATATAATATAAAAAGTGAGGTTGGATTAATAACATTAAATTTAACATTAAACTGGAACTGCATGTGTGAGAGGAATGGTATGGAATGGAATGGAATGGAATGGAATAGGGGGGAGTTTCTTCCTTTAAAAGGACTGTGTTGGAATATAGAGCGAAACCACCCCACTCTTTTATTTTCAAAGGAATATGAAGGAGACTGAGACAATTTGGAATGTAATCTAGCTGGAAGAATAACCCTCTATAAATTTTCAGCTGTAAGGAGGAAAGGAGCCTGCCAGCTGCAAGGTCAGAGGTTTTCTTATTAACCATTGGCAGTTTGGGATCAGACCGTTCTTCCTAGGTTGAAATAAAAATGGCAATGACAGTTTATTTGTTGAAACAGAGAGGTCTCTAACAAGCTCCTGATTCACAGGACGAAGCAACGCAGAGGCTTTTGGAAAACTGTGAGACAATCGCTTTCCCCTAAGTCATGATGGGAAATATCAACAGTTGAAAGAATGAAGGACATAACACCAGCCTTGAAAAGTCCAAACTTTCGAGACAACCTTTCTAACATAGATCCCAGGTAGGATTGACCACTTAAGTCCATGTAGGCCTCATGATCCAAATGCCCTTATACCACTCTAAGTACACCATCTCAACACTTTTACTGCGCCCTACCAACTCTGCTCAAATTATTAAGAGCACGAGATACAAAAAATGCTAATGCAATGTTTCATTTTTAAGGTGCATTTTTAGGAATGTGAAAATCTGAGGGCTTTGCTTGATGAGGTAAGATGGCTATAGCAAAGAAGGGTTAGTTGTGTGCACATTAAATATAGAAAGACGGTAGCATATTACAGATAAAAAGAGGGAAATTTGCATTGTAATAAGCCCACTGTTAGCATCTTAACATTGCAGTGAAGTTTATTTACTGCAGTGGAAATCAAACTCATTTTACTGGGGCTGGGTTATGAACCACAGTAAACTAAGGAAGCCGGGTGCGGGTGGGGGTGGGGAACGTAACCAGTGAAGTGAAATTAGGGAAATAAAAAGCCCTTGTTGACAAAGGTACAACATTAAACCTCTCTGCATTCTTCTGTTGCCTAAGTGTACTTGAGGAAGTCTCCATCACCTTGACAGCCCACTTTATTTCTGCACTGCGAAGTTTATTTACCTGAATTATTAATGCTGCTTTTGTTTGTAGCGATATCTTAATTTTCCCCCCTTTTCATTCACCTGTCACAATTGTTTTTGATTCACATCTCAGAATGATGCGCAAATCTTTAGGAAGCGATTCAGTGTCACCCACATTTTTGCTCTCTTATCGCATGCTTCTCTCTTCATGGTAAAGCTGGGCTGTTCTGCGGGGGGTTTATCCCCCCTCCATGAAGACTGTCACAGAGATTATGCTTTAAACTTAACCAAGTGGATACAAGATCGAATTTAAACGACGTCTCATATGTCAGCAGATAGTATATCATGTAGAACCAGCAGAGCCAACGCACACATATCTTCCTAAATGATGTAAACAGTTTCTGTAGCCTATAGTGTGATCCAGAAACTGTTAGCCAACAGGGCTCATAGTTAGCACAAATAGTTAAGAACATAGGAAGATCCTTGCTGGATGAGGTCAAGGACCCATCTAGTTATAGAATCACAGAGTTGTAGAGTTGGAAGGGACCCTGTGGATCATCTAGTCCAACTCCCTGCCACGCAGGAATATGCAGCTGTCCCATACAGGGATCGAACCTGCAACCTTGGCATTATTTCAGCACTATGCTCTAACCAACTGATCACCATCCTGTTCTCATAGCAGCTAGACAAATGCCCGTGGTAAGCCTGAAAACACCCAAGTGCAACAGTATTGTAATAGATTTGGGAGGGGACCCCCCCACCTAATCCCTATAAATTAATAAATGGTTGGATTTTGATTATTTGGGGTATTAAGGGAGAAATACAAACTGCCGAGGAATTCCTGGGCTAGCCTGTGCCAAATGAGCTGGCCAACTGTTTCTTAACATGACAAGGCCATGGAGGGCATTGGCAATGCAAGAGAACTGTGTTATGTACTGAAGTTCTCACTCAGGTCCACATATGCAAATAAGGGATTGAAAATGACGTTCAGTGATTGGGGGGCCACTAGGGGGCGCATCGGAAGATGGCTGACAATAACATCTCTCCGACCCACACGAGGTAATTTGGAGGCTATGATGGGAGTAATTAGCCTCCCCAGGATGGTGGGGGGACTGCCCTTGCCTGCTGTGCCCTATACCACCCCCGAATTTGTGGGGATGGGGGCACTAGGCACAAAGCCCTCCTGTGGGATTCCGGCGCTCCTGGACGCTGTCCCTGATCCGCGCCACTAGCTGCAAGAACTTCAAAAGAAACAATTTGGATGAAGGAATACACATGTTTCAAGGAAGGAGGGGGAGTAAAGACTGCCAAGAGAAGAGATCTCTGATAAAACAAGACAAGAATAAAACATGAGAAGATACGCCAAGATACGGTATGGCAAATGACTGATGGGGGAGGGGGGAAAAGTTTCCTTTCTTTTCTTATGTGATTAAACAAGAATCCCCTCCCCTCACGAGTCAGAAATGTCCTTTTAAGAACTTAAGCTGTGGATTTAAGGCTGTGTGGAGATAAACTTTCAAACCAAAGCATGTTTTAAGAAGAGCGTGGAATGTATAAGAGCTTTGGAATGACGCAGTTCAAAATGCCGTCGCCATATTGGGAAGTTCTGTTGGAGGTCTTGAGTCTGGGAGGAGAAAGAGAGAAATAGAGCTGTTTATACATTGTGGGTGAAACTCCTCAGAGGGACTTAAGAGCGACAGTTTTGCATGATGGAAAGAGCGATGTTATCTATGAAGGTGATGATATATGGAAACCATCCCGATTTGAGGATTGGAAGAACGGAAAAGTTCACACAGGATTATTATTGGTGTTTATCGGCTTAAGGAGACTATCAGAAGAGATCATAAAGAAAAAAGAGAAAATATATGAACAAGATGTGATGTGGAAACAGCAAGACAAGACTGGATAGAATTATGAACTCTGTTTGGATTGATTTGGATTGATTTGGACATTAACGCAGTAGCAAGAAGATGATCAGAATCCCCCTTTGGATCTTGAAATATGGGTCCCCCCCAACAAAATTTAAAATTCGGCTTTGTAATTCGGAATTTATGTGATGTGATTTGATTTGATTTGATTTGATTGGCCGGTTAATAAAAATTATTTAAAAAAAGAAAGAAAGTGACGTTCAGTGATTGGATAGTTACAGAAAATGGTTACTGTTGCGTTCTAGTGGAGCGCTATATAAGCAGGCTGGCTGAACCCTTCAGTTCAGTTCTGTTCTGGCCTGTGAATAAACAAGAGCTGTTTGAAGAATCACTGTGTCGTCTGATATGTTCACCCACAACTTAACAAATTGTCCTTTTCCCCCATTGCTCCAAGGTGTGGACAGTGACAGGGGTTGGAAGGCTGCCAGCATAACTGGGTGTGAGGTGATAGGAAGAGAATCCTGAGCAAGGTTCACTGGGAAGAAGAAGAGGAAAGACTGGGATCCATCTTGGACAGGCGGGCTGCTGGCAGGCTGCAAGAGATGCCTTTGGCTCCATGGTTGCCCTGCTGTGGTGAATATGCCCCTCTTGAAATGACCATGCCGTAAGATCTGGACTCCCTCCTTGCAGACTGAAGGTGTAAATTGGTGAATAAACCATAGTTCTTAAGGCTATGACAGTCTCCGCCATGTCTCAATGCTACAGAGGAACACAGACCCTGACTGAGTGCCAAGAACCCCATGGGTTCTTGCCACCACTCGGCAAAGAGAGGGGGAGCCACATGACTTTTGTAACAGTATCATTCATACTCATGACATCCAGCAACTGTTACTTAGAGGCATACTGTCACCATCATGGCTAGTAGCCTTATACTCCGTGGATTTGTCTAATCCACTTTTAAAGCCATCGAAGTTGGGGAACATCACTACAGCTTTGGGGAGTTGTCTAAAGAGCTCAGTGTTGCATTCCTGATGTGTGTTACTTCACACCCCATATTTTTCATGGAACACGAGGAGGCGCCAGAGCTGTAACTCAGTGGTACACCACAACACACACATATCTGGCTGTAAAGTAACATAACATTATATATAATAAAACTGTAATCGTCACATCAAAAAATTGCAAAGCACAGTTCCTGGTGGAAATAACATATCATATTACTATTAACCTTCTATATGCTTTTATTGTCGTAAAGTCCAAGGATAGTCAAGACCAGTTCTCAAGACACAGTGGTGCCTCGCAAGACGAAATTAATCCGTTCCGTGAGGCTCTTCGTATAGCGGTTTTTCCGTCTTGCGAAGCAAGCCCATTGACAGCTTAGCGGATTAGCGCTATTAGCGGTTTAGCAGCTTCTAGCGGATCAGCTGATAAGCGGCTTATCAGCGGATCAGCTGATAAGCGGCTTAGGGCTTAGGAAAAGGGGGGAAAGGGGGGGGACCCGCAGGAACTCGCAAGACATTTTTGTCTTGCGAAGCAAGCCCATAGGGAAATTCGTTTTGCGAAGTGCCTCCAAAACGGAAAACCCTTTCATCTAGCGGGTTTTCCGTCTTGCGAGGCGTTCGTCTTGCGGGGCCCAACGTACACCCTTGTTTCGCCCATTGGGCTTCTTCAGCGACAAGATTTCCAGGAGAAACAAGGTGTATCCTAAAAACTGGTCTATCATCAGCTGCCTTATTGTTACTAAGTAGTTCTGTTTGTTACACTCTCATAACATATAATGTTATGTTACTTTACAGCCAGTTATGTGTGTGTTGTGGTATTCTGAACATGATTTACGTAATGAGGCAATTGTGGCGTGTGTTAACTACATGGTACACCTCAGAATCAGTCAGTCCCCAGTTAAAAGTTAAGAGGTTCAAGTGCATGTTTTGCAGAAAACACAAGTTGTAATCCTGTTTCCTATTGAGCTATTCCACTTTCCCTCCTCAAAGAAGATTCTGAGAACTGCGGTTTGTTAACTGTACCTATGTGAATGCCCAGAATTTTTTGGGGGGGGTGCGTCAAATGTCATTTAAAGGTACAGTGTGTACATAGGCCAAAATCGACTTTCATCATATTTAAGAAGCCCCGTAATGTGCAAGACTGAAGCCAGCAGCTATGATCCAAGCCAGAGTTTTTAGCATGTTGAAGTCACAGTAATCAATTGAATTAAGCACATATAATTTGTGGGCTGAACTGCAACCAACTTCTTGGCAGCAAAGTTTTCTATGCATTCAAGAGCATTCTTTTAGAAAGCTTACTGTTTTAGAAAACTGGGCCTCCTTTGAATTTACACAGACCCCTGGAAATACATTTTCAGACCCCTGGAAATACATTTCAAAATGATGCAGGTAGAAGAAAATGGAAAAAGGGACACTTTACTCATCTGCAAGTTACTTCAGGCTCATGTGTGCTTTTTGAACTCCTATCTCACACCCAGGTATCACAAAGATTCTATTGAGAAAGTAATATTGGTAGAGACCATATGTTCAAACGCCATACCATTTCAAACAGACATGGCTTGTTGAAAGAAAAAATGAAAACTTTCCCCCTTCCCCATCCCCCTGCCTTTGATTTTTTTTTTCCCCAGAAGGATGAAATGAAAGGGACAGTGATACATATTTTAAGCCCTGTGAATTCACAATGGGGCTTTAGAATAAAGAGGGTTTTTTTAAAAAAGAAAAGAAAAGAAAAGAAAAGAACCTTTGAACTAAACAAAGGTCCGTCGCTGTGCACTTATTTTGCACAGCCACCTCGGAAAGGAAATGATGCTCAATGGAGGGACCAGCTGGCTTTTGCCATTACACCTCTCCTGACACCAGACAGAAGCATCATCCCAGCCACTATCAATCCACTGTATGTCATGTCATTGACTCCTCTTGGTCCTGATCTCTTATCTCGTAGAGATTTCTTTTCTAGTCAAATGCCCTGTGAAAGTATCCACTCTGGGCCTTGCATCTGAGTGTCTCTTTGTACTCTCCTGTAGTCTAGCAAGCTGCATTAAGTTGATTAAAGTGGCTCTATAGACAGTTACTTAGGCTCTTACACTGCCCTTAGATTAAAGACAAGGCAGCGTCCTCCTTTCAAGAGTTCTTCTTCTCCCCTCCCTCTTGCGAAACTGCAACTTTCAAAAGGGGTCAGTAAAAGACAAAGGCTCTTATGAACCCGAGTAGGAAAAAAGGCTTTTATGACAAATGATTTCTAATTTCCCTCTTTGTTCCAAAAAAGGCACCAGTTATGCTGCCAGAAATGTAACAAGCCATCCATGGGCCTTGATCGAAAGCTCCTCTTGAAGGCTCCAGCATAAGAGATCCAGACAAGAAGCCATCATTTCCCCCTAAATAATAAGAATAAGAATACTCCATTTGCTTTGAATCTGGGAAAAAGGGGGAGGGATGTCAATTCTAACTATGCAAACTCAACCTAGTAGAGAGGACAAGTGGGAATTGTTTTCATTTTGTGGGTGGTGGTGGTGGTTGGAAAGAAAGGGCTGAAGTGTTTGTGTGTGTGTTGCCAACATGTGTGAGATTGTTTTGGCATCAGCTAAGTTCTACTGAGAGTGGAGCTATTGATATTAATGCCACTAATTCGGGGGTGATCACACACTTTTAAACTATATTCCTGTGATGTGAGGTTTAACAGGTGGGCAACAAAAGTTGATATTGTGAACTCATAGCCTTGCTAGGAGAGTTATTTCAAGGTTGGAAGGACAAGCAGCCACCATCCATTCCTCGGGACTAAAGATTTCACAGCACTTTCTACAGTTTAAAGGTAAAGCGTAAAGGGACCCCTGACTGTTAGGTCCAGTTGCGGACGACTCTGGGGTTGTGGCGCTCATCTTGCTTTATTGGCTGAGGGAGCCAGCGTACAGCTTCCGGGTCATGTGGCCAGCATGACTAAGCCGCTTCTGGCGAACCGGAGCAGCACACGGAAACGGCATTTACCTTCCCGCCGGAGTGGTACCTATTTATCTACTTGCACTTTGACGTGCTTTTGAACTGCTAGGTCGGCAGGAGCTGAGACCGAACAACGGGAGCTCACCCCGTCGCGGGGATTCGAACCGCTGACCTTCTGATCGGCAAGCTCTAGGCTCTGTGGTTTAACCCACAGCGCCACCCACGTCCCTACAGTTTAGCACATATCTAATAATTGTCAATGTCATTTGAAAACCTATTTGGACATGTGTATTATAGAATCATAGAATCGCAGAATCTTAGAGTTGGAAGGGACCCCAAGGGTCATTTAGTCATGCCCCCTGCAATGCCCTCTCAGCTAAAGCATCTATTACAGACGGCCATCCAACCTCTGCTTAATAACCTCAACTGAAGGAGAGTCCACCACCTCCTGAGGGAGACTGTTCCACTGTTCAACAGCTCTTACTGTCAAAAAGTTTTCCCATATGTTGAGTTGGAATCTCCTTTCTTGTAACTTGAAGCCATTGGTTCGAGTCCTACCCTCCAGAGCAGGAGAAAACAAGCTTGTTTCCTCTTCCATGTGACAGCCCTTATATTCAACTTAGGATCAGTGGGTTATTCTTACCTTTTTTAATGGATTGATGGATTATTCTTACTGTTAATTGGAACTCACACTTTGTTTTATTTGAGGTATTTTTCTCTTTCCTCTTGTTATATTTGCAATAAAGTTTAATTCTTTTTTTAAAAAAAACAAACTTAGCCAATATGTTTGTTTTTGCTTGTTTCATTTCCCAGAAACGCGTCTGAACCATCAACAGTGTTTTACTCCTGTCCTGAGTTCGTAGCACTCAAGTATTCACCACACTTAAATTTAATCACATTAAAGTCCCATCTTTTCTCCAACTAGTCAAATGCAACATACATGGCACTGCCCCGTGTTACATCTTCACCACAGTCCAGTGAGGTGGGTTCGATTGAGAGCTAGTGACTGGCCCAACATCACTCACTGAGCATTTGAAGTTGGCACTGTCAGGCTCTAGGCTGACAATCTTATGCTATACCACCCTTTGTACCTAACCACAGGGAAAGATGGAAAGTTGTAGCATGTGGCCATATCGCAAGGAAATCTTTTGCCATCTCTTCTACAGCCAGTCTGAAATTAGAAAAAGATTTCTTTTCATTTTATTTATGCATTTTTACAACTTATATATCCATCATACAACAGTCATCATTTATCTCTTATCCTCAGACTTCCCAGTCCATCTCTCCATTGCATTTTAGGTAGTCTTTTGTTGGCTGCATTTTCTATTATTCCACCCATTTTCATCTCAAATCTTCCTTTATCTGCTGCTCATATGTTCATTCCTGCTGAGTTAAAATTGACTGTTATACCCTCTTAGATACTCTTCAAAGCACTTCCACTCATCTCTTATCTGTGACTCATCCTTATTTCTTAATTTTGCAGTGATAGTTACTAATTATGTGTATTCTATCCATTTATTCTGCCAAATTTCTTTCATGGGTATCTCTTTTTCTTTCCATTTTTTTGCATATACCACTCTAGCTGTGGTGGTCGCGTATAAAGAGATTGAGTGCCTTTTTCGGGATATAATCACTTGTTATCCGTAATAGAAATGCCTCAGGTCTTTTGGGAAATGTTATCTTAAATATCGTTTTTAATTCTGTATGAATCATCTCCCAGGATTCTCTAGCATATTTACATGGCCACCACATATGCGTCAAGGTTCCCACTAACACATGGGACATCCAGCATAGATTTGACCCTTTTCTGTACATTTTCACCAGTTTGTTGGGTGTCAAGTACCACTGGTTCATCCTCTTTGGTAAGTTTTCCTTGATAAGGTAACAAGCAAAGAAATTCATAGTTTCCCCCCATAATTTTCCCCACACAGTCATTTCTATATTATAACCAGTATCTATAAAATTAGATATTAGACATTGGCAAAACAAGGAGGTGGATAATGGTTTTGTTATTACACTGTGGACATTTCAGACAAGCAGCTTTTCAGTTACGTGATCACTGCTGTAAAGAGGGCCGGCCTTACCCTTGATTTTGTTTTTCTACATCTGAGCCAGGTCACAGGCAAAATGGAAGCCTATTGGCAGCTTCTGTGAAGCAGGCCACCCTCAAGAGTTAAGACATCAAGGTGACATTCAGCACATTCTGTTTCCCATCCCTGCCGCATCAGGGCACAAGGACCAGGCATGTACGAGACACACCTCCGTACTTTACATTTCACACTTCCTTGCCTAAGTCCCTTTCTGACCCTGCCTAACTGGTACATAAGCATTTTAGTGTCTCGGGTTCCTGGATTTTATTTTCGTCCGAGAAGGAAATGTGATGATACATACATGTGTGTAATGTAGCATAAAACTATGCTTACTGAGGCATACAATCAGGATGTGTCAGGTTTTTTTAAAAAAAAGAAAAACCACACGCACACACCAAACCTGCTTCATTCGTAAACAAATATTAGGCACACTACTTCACTCTTATTTAGATCGTGGGACAACAACTCAATAATTTCATAAAGATGCAGAGTTTCACCTCATATATTCTAATACGTTCCAGTCTCCCCTAGGTTTCTTCCATACCATAATTATTCCATAATCTGTCATTAAGATACACAGATGCTTCTGTAGACATTTCAGCACTGGAGATACTGTCATCTCTGTGTCCTTATATATTGAAGCTTCATTTTATTTCATAATTCTTTTAAACGTCCATAATTATAAAGAAGAAATTGGCAGCAGTAAACCGCATAGGCCAGAATGATGTGTGATTAACACAGTTGTATAAATATGTTCCTTTTTTTAAAAAAAAAAAGGAAAACTAGAACAGCCTTCCATTTCTACCAGTGAAATGGCTACAAATGGGCTGCCATTAAGTTCTGTAACTTGTGTAGGTGCCTGCAAAGGGCCAGGTGGTGTTTATGCAGATGAACGAGCATGTTACAATGTGTTCTTCCTTTTGGATAAAACATTAGTGTATCAGATGTGACAAATCAGATGTTCATCTTCCGCACTCCTGCATTATTTTACATTGAGAATTAGATAATGTGCTGGCTTAGCTTTTCGTGGAGGCTTTTTTCTCCTCCTTCCCTTTTTCTGGAGGTTAAATTTATATACAATGCTCTTGCCACACTCTGCATTATCATTGCTGTGCAGTCTATGACAAGCTGGCTAGGTACTATAGTGAACCTCACGCCTACAGGTATCCTGTCTTTTGTATTCCAGTTCACACCTGGCATGGCAATTCAGAAACAGAAATACTATCATGATGTGATCGGCGGGGGGAAATGGAAAGCAGGATCCTTCCTTTCCTTTCCCCTTTTTCTTTTCTAAATTACCAGGCATTGGCGATGCTAATCCCTTTGACATATGAATGCATGAGCAACATTTCTCGGATTTGCTTTGCAATAACTTGGCAATAGCATTGCAGTTCCTTCCTAAGCCTTTGCACCACAGTTCCTGAGCATCTTTTCTTGCCAAAGGAAGCAGTTCTCCAAACCAACCCAACCTACATAAATACAATAATATGACACTGTGTAAAAATAACAAATGAGGCTCAGTTTTTTTTTAGAACAATCGGAGGTTTAAATTATCTTTCTTATCTTTATTGTTTATTCTCACTCTTTTTCTCTTTTTTTAGTTGTATTTTTCTTTTTCTTGTGCAGAATATGTGCAGTAATTGTAATATGGTAAATTGTTGTGTAAATTTGTGTTGAATGTTTAATAAAGATTTATTTCTGAAAAAAGAAAAAAAAATACTACATAAATACTCTCTCTGTAGTATCTGTTGAGGAGCAGCCTCGGTGTGCAACATGGTGTCTGCCATTGTGACAGAGCATGATAAATATTTGTTTATGATTTATTAAGTGAATAAATGTTTATGGGGGAGAGCTTTCAGGTCTCCAACTTCGACTGTCCAAGGCAGTATGTTTCTAAATACCAGTTGCTGGAAGCCACAGGAGGGGAGAGTGCTGCTGTGCTCAGATCCTGCTCGCTGGCTTTTCATAGACATCTGGTTGGCCACTGTGAGAACAGGATGCTGGACTGGATGGGCCACTGGCCTGATCCAGCAGGCTCTTATGTTCTTAGCGAAATAAATTAATATGAAAATAGCCAGAACTGTGTATGCAGTGTGCTGTGCTTAAGCAAATGAAAACTGAACATATGAAGTTGGCATATACTGTACGGGGGGGGGGGGGAGAGAAATTCTATTCAGTACACTTTTAAAGCTGAATCAATCAAATTTTCACTTTACGAAACAATAAGTGAACCCAGTTATCCTTCAAAATCTGCACTTACCTTAATTTTGCAATGCAGTTCTCCAACCAAGCAATGTTTACAAAAAACCCCAAAAATGAAGAGATTCATGAAAACAATATACAAAAATGCATCACATTAGGGAGAATTTCTTGCAAAACTGTGTGCTTATAAAGATGTGCTTAAAGGTAAAGGGACACCTGACCGTTAGGTCCAGTCATGGACAACTCTGGGGTTGCGGCACTCATCTCGCTCTATAGGCCAAGGCGCCAGCGTTTGTCCACAGACAGCTTCTGGGTCATGTGGCCAGCATGACTAAGCCGCTTCTGGCGAACCAGAGCAGCACACAGAAATGGCATTTACCTTCCCACCAGAGTGGTATCTATTTATCTACTTGCACTTTGATGTGCTTTCGAACTGCTAGGTTGGCAGGAGCAGGGGCCGAGCAACGGGAGCTCACCCCGTTGCGGGGATTCGAACCGCCGACCTTCTGATCGGCAAGTCCTAGGCTCTGTGGTTTAGGGAGAATTGCTTGCAAAACTGTGTGCCTTAGTCAAAACTGCATATAAAGATGTGCTTATTAGCGAAAATTCACTCCAAAATGCTGGTGCATTTTCATAAGCTTTTTTTATGCTGCAAAATATAGATAACTGAATTTAATATTGGGAAAATGAGAAAATTGACAGAGTCATCCCTACTAGAAGAAACTCCTGGAGGTCCAGGACAGGTGTCTTTCCCAGTTCTGATGTCTCAGGTTCTTTCTTTCTTTTAATGGAGATGCCAGGATGTGCCCGAGCCACGCATCTCTCCTGGGAGTGACGTGGTGGCTTGGGCGCACGCAGGGTCCTTGCTGCCACAAATGGTCTGCCTACCTCCTCCCCCTCAACCGTAGGGCAGCTGAGTGGGAGGCCCCATGAAGCGTTCTGCCCCGGCTCGCACCACCCCTGGGCGCAGGGCAAGCACACCTGATCAGCTTGATCCGCCACTACCCATAATACAGGCTGAGTCCATTAGCTGCCTCTCTCTTCTACATACTTGGTGCCCAGATAGTAGCTTTCCTTTTCAGGTTCAGTGCTGTAGTTGCCAAGGTGGCTAATGTGGGGCCCTCCGGATGAGGTTGGGACTGCAAGTACCCGTTGGAGTTCACAGTCTATGTGCAGCTTGGCAAGTGAGCAATTAGTGTTTTGACTACAGGCTAGGGAGACAGAGCAGAGGAGGAATTTGCCTGGAGATAAGAGTAACAGCTTGTTGATTGGCTGAGGTCTCTCATACAGGCAGCATGACCTGTGAAATTTTTTTTGCTAGTTAGGAGTATTCTGGAGTGCTTGAAGAGTGATGAAGTTCATATCTGTATATAGTAACTTGTATAGAGCTTGTGAGTTTACTGCCATATAAAATAAACTACAAAATCAAGTTACTAGTCATCAGCTTTGTTCCTGATCGTCGTCCTGACTGAACAGTCTCGATCGTTGCCTGGGAAAAACTGCACTACTCTGCTAAGTTGTGCATCATTGAAGAAGTTCAGAGGTGAAGAGACTGGTTCTAGTAGCATGCGAAAGGACTTCAGAAAGTGTTCACAGACTTCAGAGTTTTAGCACTACCATCAGACTCAGTCTGCACAGCCAATGGCCAGGGATGGTGGCAGGTGTTGCCCAGCTGTGTTGGCTACCTCTGCTGTGGTGCATAACTTATAGTTCACAGGAAGTATTCTAGAGAAAGACACACACAGAGAGAGATAGCAATATCCCCTTCCTCTCCCATCTCATGTAATTGCTGTGCTTTTATTATATATTTTACTATTTCGGGTTGTTCACCATCCTGGCATCTGTTGACCCAAAGGTGGCATAGATAAAGAAATTCAAGACGTCCTGCACTGAGATCAGCCCTCCTTGCTGCAAATGGGGCCCTTGTATGCAGAAGAGGACTTGTGCATCCATAGAAACATTAGTTCTGAACTAACGGTTCAAAGGAGCATCTCCACCTGAAGGAGAGTCTCCACCCCCATCGTTCAGCTGAGATTCAGCTCTGAGGGTCTGCTGGTGGTTCCTTCATCACGAGAAGTGAGGTTACAGGGAGCCAGGCAGAGGGCCTTCTCTGTAGTCACACCCTCCCATCAGATGTCAATGAAATAAACAACTACAGTGGTACCTCAGGTTACATACGCTTCAGATTACATATGCTTCAGGTTACAGACTCCGCTAACCCAGAAATAGTGCTTCAGGTTAAGAACTTTGCTTCAGGATGAGAACAGAAATTGTGCTCCAGTGGTGCGGCAGCAGTGGGAGGCCCCATTAGCTAAAGTGGTGCTTCAGGTTAAGAACGGACCTCTGGAACGAATTAAGTACTTAACCCGAGGTACCACTGTACTGTATCTGGCTTTTAGAAGACATTTGAAGGCAGCCCTGTATAGGGAAGTTTTTAATGCTTAGCGTTTTACTGTGCTTGATGTTTTAATTTGCTGCAAGCCACCCAGCATGGCTTGGGCAAGCCAATCAGATGGGAGGCATATAAATAAGTTGTTGTTGTTGTTGTTTCTTTGGCAATGAGATGCTTATTTTCAAACAGGCACAGAATCCTACATAAAAGTCAAGTCTGTTGTTTTTAATGGGATGCATGTGCTTTATTTACAACACCTTGAAAATCTCCATTCTTCCTCGATGCTAGGGTTTTTCAAATTACCTAAATCAAAAAATCTTGAGAGAGCACAAGGAGGGGAGGGGAGGGGAGGGGAGGGGAGGGTGAGAGGTAATGAAACAACCATCATCACATTATCTTCCTGTGACTGCAGGGAAAAAAGAAACTTACCCTGTGAATCCGTCCTTCAGTAAGACAGCCTTCGATTTGGCATCGCAAGGCAGGTCTCAGCATGTATAACTATGATTTCTGCTAACTGGTCACAGCCTTCTACTTTCGCACCTTTTTTGCACTAAATGATTAGAACCGATGGCTGTCGCTAGGACGTCATTATTTAAAATACTAATAAAGCCGGCGGCAACAGAAAGGAATAGCCAAACAATGTTCCCTCTCCCCAATCTTCCTTCCCCTCGCATCATCTGTGCCTCACCAAGCTCCTGCAAAATGCACCCCTTCGCTTTTATTTATTTATTTATTTATTTATTTAAATGCAATTAAGGGTGCGTCAAATGTCTTAACAGCCAGGACAACATCCCAGCCAACAGCCTTGGTCACGTGCTTCCGGACGGCAAGAGTCCTGTAACAATAATTACCTGGAAGGGTGAGCAGGATTCCTTGCTGGCTGGCTGGCTGGCTCATTTTCTCTATCAAGTGGCATAGATTGCTTGCTCGCTCGCTCTCTCTCTCTCTCACACACACACACACACACACACACACCCAAACTGGTAAAAAGCTGTTTGCAAAAGACGCCGTCGCAGAGCAAGCGAGACACCAAGCCTCGCTAATAAATTGTTCTCAGAAATATCAACTCTCAATTTACTACTTGTACACAATGGGCCAGTCGAAACTTGTAGGGTGATCCAATTTGCCGCCGCTCTTGTTTTCAGTCTTTGTGAAGCTGCCTAGTGAGCTCAGCAGGAGCTGCTTGCTTCTCTCCCCTGAGTCAATCAGTGGGGTTTTGTTTCCTGCTGGTCAAAAAAATACCAGGTGGCTTTGAGAGTCTAATTATCAATGAAAAATTAAATCCAGGACAAGGATCTGACCAGGAGTTGCCCCCACCACCACCTCTCCTCCAAGTAGGCGGTTGAGATGAGTCCCAAGTTATTTTGTTACCCCCCAAAAAATGTATTTTCAAACCATGCATAAGGCGAGCGGATATGGGGGATATATCTAAACCTCACGATCCAAAAGGATAATTGATTTTTACACCCTGCAAATTTCCTCCTCTGCTTTATTGGCAGACTGAGGTGCACCCTACTAATTACCAAGGACTATCTCAAAAATTAACAAATGATCAGGGAGTTTCTAATTAAGAATTGTTAAGCCAAGCTTAGCTCAACATTGTTCTATAATTTGCCGGCCTTGGGGAGTCTTATCTCCCAACTTACAAGATTTCTTTTTTTATAAAAAAGGGAAAAAAAAGAATCAGACTTCTGACCTCAGTGCTTATGTAGTAAGGAAGTGAAAGAAGCTAAAATGTGTTCCACAATTAACTGATTTAAACACGGGGAAATGGAATGAAATTATTATTGAGCTCATTCTGGTTTTAGGTATAAAGATGAGTCTGAACTAAACGAGGCCAAATAATCACTCCCTCTAATAGCAAATTTGGGTGTTGAGTGCTGATTGCTAACTAGCCAAAAAGCAGGGCCACTGAGAAACTAGAGGGGGCTATCACTGGGGGAATCCCAATGTTTGTGAGGTACAAAACAAAAATGCATACTTTTAAAGAACCTGGTGGGATAATGCCCACCAAAATAAAACAGCCCAGTGAGGATTGAGCTTAATCAGTGATTAGCAAACAAACAGTTTTGGAAGTCAGTTGGAAAATAAAAATGAGGGGGGCTAGGGTAGAATGACCTGGAAAGGGCTAGGTGGCAACCTGAAAAGGTGTGACCCTATTAAGAGGTGAGGATCCACTATGGCCTTTTGCTGCAGGTACCTCTTCAATCCTCTAAATTAGGGTTAGGGAACCAGCAGCCCTCCAGATGTTGTTGAACTCCAACTCTCCTCACTCCCAACCAACATGACCAGGGGTAAGAGATGAAGGGCATTGTAAGCCCAGAAACACATGGAGAGACACAATTTTCCCCACCCTCGCAAACCTACATGGGAAAGCAATGGGTGGAATCCAACACAGCGCTAAGTCTCTCATTCCAACAGCTCAAGGGTTTCCACTTCTGCAAAGGAACGTTCTCCCTATCTCCATTCCTCCCATCTGTTCTAGGGGTTTCCCCAACCCTCTGGAACTGATTTGGGGAGGGTGCAGAGTTCACACAAAGGAGAGGAGGGAAAGTCCCATTGCACAAGCCGAAATCCTTGTGCCTGATGGGACACAGGACATAGGTGCTTACCACCCAACATTATGTGGCATATACCTAAGAGTAGCAGAGCATCCATTTAAGAAATTGGTATATGCCAGCTACTGCAAGCTGATCAGAATTTTGTTCTGATGCTGATTTGTATCCCAGTGGACAGTGCAATAGAGTATTGTTCTTCTAACGGAAAAGATTTCAGTGAAATTTCTGTGGGTGAGATGTGGAGTTTCGTAGTGCTTACCTTACTTTCAAGATGGCCAAGGGTATTTGTTAAGTGTCCTTTATTTCAGTCTATGGGTCCTTTGTGGTCCATACTTTGCAGCCTTCTTGGGTACTCCCCTTTCCTGAAAACCCCAGGATATCCTCAACTGGGCTGTCCTGCCTATTGTGCACCTGACAGCTGCCTGTTGTTATTTCTACAGAGGAATCTTTGTACTTTTTCAGGAAATCAGAGTGGAAAGGTTTCTTTCAGGTTTATTGCAGGGAGTTGCACTAGATGAGCCTTTGGGCCCCATCCAACTCTACAATTCACGCGGCGGCAGCGGGAGGCCCCATTAGCTTAAGTGGTACCTCAGGTTAAGAACAGTTTCAGGTTAAGAATGGACCTCTGGAACAAATTAAGTTCTTAACCCGAGGTACCACTGTTAGGAGTTTTCTCAGGATGGTGGAGGGCATGTGTGCTGTGTCCTGTCAGTGTAGTGATGGCGGCACTTGACCTTCTGGTGATAGGAAGGAGGGCCAGCTTGTGGGGAGAGAGAAATGTCCCTATTTCCATCTGAGGAATGTTGGAGGGTATGCATTGAGCACTTGTCCTGATTTATATGCAGGGAAATTAGAAGACATTGGTTACTGAATGACCTTTCTTTATTGGTTTTGTTTAGAGCATTTGTACCCGACCCTTCAGCCAAAAAAGGCTCCTGAGGAACCTTAAAGGTAAAGGGACCCCTGACCATTAGGTCCAGTCATGACCGACTCTGGGGTTGCGGCGCTCATCTCACTTTATTGGCCGAGGGGGCCAGCGTACAGCTTCCAGGTCATGTGGCCAGCATGACTAAGCCGCTTCTGGTGAACCAGAGTAGCGCACGGAAACACTGTTTACCTTCCTGCCAGAGTGGTACCTATTTATCTACTTGCACTTTGACGTGCTTTCGAACTGCTAGGTTGGCAGGAGCAGGGACCGAGCAATGGGAGCTCACCCCGTCATGGGGATTTGAACCGCCAAACTTCTGATCGGCAAGTCCTAGGCTCTGTGGTTTAACCCACAGCGTCACCCGCGTCCCTTTGAGGAGCCTTACATATAATCAAATAAAGGCACTCCCCACCCTCAGGCTTACAGTCTAATTACATTAGGGTTGGTGGGTAAATGCTGTTGCGTTAAATCAAGGTTATCCCATGCTATCCAGTGCATTTCACCATTGCTTTTGTTATCACAAAAAGTCTTATCTTCTGCAGGCTCCCCATGGGCATCTGGTTGGCCACTGTGACCACAGAATGCTGGACTAGATGGGCCATTGGCCTGATCCAGCAGGCTCTCCCTATGTTCTTATGTTCTTTTGCAAGACCTCCCCAACAGCTCCAACTATGCAACATGAATCTGCCACCCCAAAATGGTGGCAGTCTGGAAGTGCCTTCCTCCCAAGATAACACACACACATCCCCAGAAAAATGAACCAGTTGTTGGAAGGCAACTGGTTCATTATGAATCTGTTTTATGCTTCTTCCGATTCCCGACATCACAACTAGAGCACCCCAAGGTGGTTTTATATGCTATTTAGGGTTGCACTGCGCGATTTATGTCATAAATTATTAAATGACTTAATGGACAATGCATTAGAAAGAAAACAGGCAAATTACAGAATAATTTAACTGTTGCAAAGAAGCAGAGCAACACGCAGGACGTAAAACACTCTCTTTTGACACAGAATGCCCGAAGCTAAAGCAATTAAGGCTGCAAAATATTGCCGGCTGACATGACGTGTATGTAGATTTGTCATTCATTGGCAAGGCTTGGTAACAATCTCAGGTTATGTGCACAATAAAGCAATCCGTGTGGTAGAGAAGGCTTTTTGCTGGGAGTGCCCTGAAGATGCGGCTTTATGTATCATTTAGGCACATCACCGTTTTTACAGATAGTGTTTGCTGACGACAAAAGAGACTTCATCAGGGCGAGCATCTCCAAGCTGGTCCCTTTAGACGTGGCTTGTTGTTGTTTTGCACTCTCTAGATGGCGATGTAAATATTCTGATCTTCCTAGTGGCTGCATTTAGAACTCTGGTGAGCAAACCCCATTTGGCTGGCTTAAAATGGAAGCTCCGAAATGCAGGCTGTGTTTCACCTATAAGAATTAGGCTGGGGGGGGGGAGCAAATCTACAGAACAAAACTGGCCTACAAAGCAATTTTATTTAGGCACCAGTGATTACCATCCAGGCTTGGCAGTTTCCCTCCCAGAATAAATAGCAGTTGGCAGGCGGCATCGTTGGGACCACAGGCAGTGGGTGTTAGATAAACACTGGGGCCTAATTTGAATAATAGACTGCCTGTCATCTGGTGGGCAGGGCTTTTGTGTTGTGCTCCGGAATTGGCCCCTCCCTTCAGGTGTTCAGTTAAGTTCAGTTGGAGAAACCAACTGTCATTCTTGCTTCTTGCCTCATTCTTGCCTCATGATGTTCTTTTAGTTTTTCTCAGACAGTATGTTATTTGTTTGATATATGCTTTGTTTGACATAGACATAAGGTTGCCATATTTCAAAAAGTAAAAACCAGGGCACCTTTTTTTTAAGGAAACCCCCTAAATTGTTGTCCTGGGTATATAGCAGCCATACATATATGTGAGCCACATACTTTGCTGGGGGGGGGTGTGGAGAAACTCTCCTAAAGAATGGTGGAATATCCTGAACTGGCACCCTGTGCAAGGCCAAAATTTGGTGCCCAGAAATGGATCTTCTCAATTTTGGATCTGCTCAATTTTGCGCCCCCTCAGCTCAGCGTCCTGGGTGCCCTTGCCACCCTCCATCTGGCACTGGTAGCCCCTTCAGACATTCTCTCCCACACCACAGCCGGCATTACCATTAGGCAGAGGGAGGCTATTGCCTCAGGCATCAGATGCAGTGTCACTCCCCAGGCATTACTCCTCATCTTTTTATTTTAAACTTAGATGTCAATAAGAATTGTTCTAGGTTAATCTTCTGCAAGCTTCCCGCATTCTTGGTCATTTGTTAACTTTGAAGTGGAAATATGACTGTTGCTGTTTCCGTACAATAAAGATACGGCAACTTAGTAGGACACCCCTGCTGATTCAGAACGTATAGTATCCCCTTTTACTACCAACCACATATTCCTATTTATCTCTAAAGCACCCGGAGGACACCTGAGGATGAGGTGCCCAAAATTGTACAATTCATGGAGGGAAGAAACCTGGAGTGGAGGAAGCCTCACACCTCCTTCCCAAAGCCCAGCACCTCGCTTACTGGGCTTTGAGATGGTACCCCCTTCAGCCCAGCATCTAGTGTGCATAAGGACGTGGGTAGTGCTGTGGTCTAAACCACAGAGCCTCTTGGGCTTGCTGATCGAAAGTTTGGCTCTTCAAATCCATGCGACAGGGTGAGCTCCCACTGCTCTGTCCCAGCTCCTTCCAACCTAGCAGTTCAAAAGCACACCAGTTCAAGTAGATAAATAAGTACCGCTGCAGCGGGAAGGTAAATGGTGTTTCCGTGCACTCTGGCACTCTTTACAATTTCCTGTTGCACCAGAGGTGGTTTAGTCATGCTGGCCACATGACGCGGAAAGCTGTCTGTGGACAAACACCGGCTCCCTCGGCCTGAAAAGCTAGATGAGCGTCGCAACCCCATGGTTGCCTTTGACTGGACTTAGCAGTCCAGGGGTTCTTTACCTAGTGCACATGCAACACTCATACAGCCCTAAATCAACCCCTGGGTGGTGCCCCATTTATGAAATCTTCTGCCATAGGAGGTGTTTATGTAAGACACCCTAATAAATGTTAGGATATTCAAGTACCAAGAAATAACTATGGATACTGGAACAAACAAACAAAAAAGGATGCCTGTGGAAGGAATTTGGGAATACGCTATAAGCTTGGATTCACTCTTGTTTTTATTAACATGCAGAAAGGATGTAATAAAAAGAGAGTGCACAGGCAAGCATGCTATATGGCGATCACTATTAGGCTAGTACAAGCATGGGAAACCATATTGGGGGCAAGGGATTCATTGATCCATGATCAACCCTCTTCTCAAGTTTGCTGCTTACATATTGATCAGTTGGCAGAGCATGAGACTCTTGATCTTAGGGTCGTGGGTTTGAGCTCTACATCGGGCATCAGGGCCGGATTTAGAAAACAAGTCCTTGAGCCTGTACACTGAATGGTGACACCAGGGACACAGAAGATGCAGGGCTTGTCAGTCCAACCCCTGCACAGTCTCATCAGGGCTGACCTTAAGGCAATTGGAGCAACTGGGCCAAATTGGGCCCCATGGGCCGCTCCTAAGGGGGCCCCCACACCAGGGCAATCTAGATGGATTTTATTTATATCTATAAGATTTTGCAGACTTTGGCTGTGAACTGGGGCCCTACAAAAAAAAATTCAAGTT
The DNA here is from genome assembly GCF_964252035.2 of Podarcis erhardii. Lineage (NCBI taxonomy): Eukaryota > Metazoa > Chordata > Lepidosauria > Squamata > Lacertidae > Podarcis > Podarcis erhardii. Next base: position 73,423,013 of record NC_138510.1, read on the forward strand.
GCGCCCCACTGCTTCGAATTGGGCCCCACCTGAGTCTCATAGTTGCTGGGCCTGAGTTGCCCTGTCCTTGCATGAAGTCTTGGATTTACAATTTTGGGAGAGGGGAGACTGCAGCACTGGGGAGTGGGCAGGCTGGGGAGGCACCCTAGATTTAGAGGCCTGAGTTGCCCTGCCCTTAGGTTTCAACTTTGGGAATGGGGAGACTGCCAGCTGGGGAGCGGGAGGGCTGGCGAGGCCCCCTAGATTTAGAGGCCCTAGGCTTCAGCCTACTTAGCCTATACAGTGGTACCTCGGGTTAAGTACTTAATTCGTTCCGGAGGTCCGTACTTAACCTGAAACTGTTCTTAACCTGAAGCACCACTTTAGCTAATGGGGCCTCCTGCTGCTGCCACACCACCGGAGCATGATTTCTGTTCTCATCCTGAAGCAAAGTTCTTAACCCGAGGTAATATTTCTGGGTTAGCGGAGTCTGTAACCTGAAGCATATGTAACCCGAGGTACCACTGTACATAAATCTGGCACTGTTGGGCACAAAAATGACTGCATTGCAAGGGGCTGAGCTGGGTGGCCCTGGTAGTCCCTTCCAACTCTATAATTCTATGCTTTAATATAAGAAAATTCACCTGTGATTTAGAATCTTTAAACTAGAAAGCTTGAAACCTTCCCTGATGTGGTTCTCGGGTTTGTGGCACTTCCTTTTATTGAATGGTTCGGCATAAATATTGCACGTATATCTGCTGCAGAAGATACATCAGTAATTAATAACAGTTAATAGTATTATTAGTAATTAGCTTAAAAATTAATTAATGTAGGGTTGCCATATTTCAAAAAAGAGAAAACCTGGACACAACAGTTCTTGAGCTTTTATTAAATTGAGCCCATACAGTACACGATTTCCGACGGACAAATCCCAAATATGTCGGGACATATGCCAGCCTTAATTTATGGTTCGTTTCTGCATTGTTCTCTAGCCAAGAAAGCAACAAAATCTTCTATTGGTGAGAAACTATAAAGGGCACAATCCACTGGGAACTTCCATATAAACTCCACTGTAACAAGTGGGAATAGTGCACACCTCCTGTTCATTGCAATGGGTGCAGCACAAGATATTGTGCCCTATTTCTATTGCGCGGCTACTGTTTGTTTCAGATCTGTTTTGCACTGGAGAACCAGCTGGTGCCCTGTGTCTCGTACCCTTGCCATGGGGGTGTGGTTGAACTATAAACCAGGGACAGCGTACAAATGAGTGGCTGGTTGCAATGTTGGAGCTTCGGACTGAGATCCTATGAATGCTTACCTGGGAGAGTAAGCCCCACTGAACTCATGGGGCTTCACTTCTCAATAGGCATGTATATGATCGCACTGCAAGCAGGTGTATTCATGGAGCTGCCATTCTTTTCTGAACGAGGTCTACCCCCGTGCCACATAAGCATAAATAAGATGTAAGGGGTTATTCAGTGGATCTTCTGTGAGATATTTGTGTATGTCATCCCTCAGCAGAAAGAGATTTCTTTAGCGCCTTTAAAGATTTTCTCCTGTAGCAGCTCTCCAATTAATTGGGTTTTAGAACACAGACAGGATTTGTATTTATGTAGGAAGAAAGCGTGTTCTCATTATACTTTTATTCTCATGTTAGATTTATTACATCTCTCCATTATAATTTATTGTACTGCCTCAGTCTTATCTAATTCTTCATATTTATGCGTCTCATCTAACAAGAATAATAATACATAAATAATACCAGACAACGGTGTGTTTTGGGGGGGTTTTTTTGCAGATCTCTTCTATTTGTATGCTTTAATTCTCCAAACATCGAAGAGTGGAAGCTTAGTGAACTACAAAGGAAAATCTCCACGTGATCTCTGCAACATGAAAAATTATCATTTGAGTTTCTCTCTGCCATCCTCATTCCAGATTTGCAGCACAATAAAAGACAAGAAGGAACAGGCTCCGCACCAAAGATGATTCCCTATGGTTGCTTGAAAAGCATTTTGTTCCGGGGCAATAGGATTGCAGTGTTTCAAAATGGTGCAAATCTCAAAGCTAGGGCTCTGGCACTTTAGCAATGCCTCTGTAGAGGTTTGCCAGCAGACAGAGCTCATACAGCTGCTGCCACTGCCTCATGTTTTCATCAGCTGCTCTTGGGCTCCACCAGCACTGGTGGCCAGAAGGAGGTACTGCAGGCAGGCAGCAGTTGGCATGCTCAAGTGACTTTCCCAGCGCTGGGGACTGGCTGGGGCCTGTAAAGAGACCTCCTATTTTTCCGATGATAGGGGCACCTATTGGTAGCAGAGGGAGAGGTGAAATGAGCCACCACAGAGAGTCTTCTGTAATGTGAGAGCGGTATCCTGAAGATGTTTTTGCCCAATGGAGGGGGGAAGAGAAGTTTCTCATCCTCTTCCCCAGCACCATCACGAGAGCCATGAGAGCCAGTGTTGTGTAGTGGTTAAGAGTGGTGGACTCGTAATCTGGTGAACCGGGTTCGATTCCCCGCTCCTCCACATGCAGCTGCTGGGTGACCTTGGGCCAGTCACACTTCTCTGAAGTCTCTCAGCTTCACTCACCTCACAGACTGTTTGATGTGGGGGAGGAAGGGAAAGGAGAATGTTAGCCGCTTTGAAACTCCTTAGGGTAGTGATAAAGCGGGATATCAAATCCAAACTCTTCTTCTTCCTCTCTTCTTCATCATAGGAAGGGGAAAATACTACTGCTCCTGGCCACCTAGACCAGCATTCCTCTTGGGACCAACACAATTGTGCTGTTCTTCCCCTTTCCCCAGCCATGAAGGGCTAAGAGGAGAGCTTTCTCTTCTTCTGCCCCAGTGCTGCTATGTGGGTGAGGGAGGAAGAACCAGTTCTTTTTCTGGTAGGCAGAAGAATAGGTGGGGTCTGCCTCTGTGGGGGGGGGCACTTCTGAAGTGTGTTCCTTGTCAGGTGGATGAACCAGCAATGTGGCTCTCGGGCTGCAACAGTTTAACGAGTCCTGCTTTAAAGAACGGAAAGACCATTTCTCATCTCTCTCTCATCCAGCCTAGAAGTATGTGCAGTGTGTCCTAAAGGCTGAAGCAATCTTACCATCTTCTCTCCCAGGAATGATGCCCAACCACCCTGAATCCCCGGATTTTACCCTAATGTAACCTTCCCTCTTCTCAGTCCTACGACACAAATCTCGAGGTCATCGGCAATATTATGCCTAAGACGAGCCAATATGAGAGCAGAATAAGGTACCGTATTAGCAGGTGCACGACCAGTCTTGGCTTTCACCCAAACATTCCTGCTGCTTTTGGTGTTTTTTTTTTTTTTAAAAAAATGATTTCATGTTATATATCAGAACTAATTATTCCTGTTGGGCCAACCTCGGGAAATGTCAACAGTACATTGTAAGTGCTAATTGGGGTGTCCATGCTCTTCGGCAGATTTGGGATCCGGCGCTGCTCTGGATTGGTGAGGTTAGGCATGTTTTAGAAGACTGCAAGATAATGAGCTTAGTCTCCATGGAAGAAGCATAGATTTGTTGCTCACACTTTGCATTGCATTCGCACCAGCGCTTTTGCCAGATACAAAGGAAGCCTCCCAAGTAGGCCAACAGCCCAAGGCAAAAGGCAGGCAGGCAGGCAGGCTACAAGGAAATCCAAAGGCAGAACTCTAGGCTACTGTGAGTAGAGGCAAAACACAAAGATATTTGCATGGCGTCTGTTTGTTTGCATGTCTTGAGTCAGGATAGTTTATGCAAATATTATCTTCTGAATTTCTAAGCACCTGTTGGGGGAGGAATCATGCCATTTGTTTTGGAAAGGCGACTTTAGGAGAAAACCTGTTCTCTTACTGATGATAATAATAATAATAATAATAATAATAATAATAATAATAATAATAAAAAATAACAATTTATCTGACTGGCTTGCCCCAGCCACTCTGGGCGGCTTCCAACCAATTAAAACATTAAGCACAGTAAAATATCACTATACAGGGCTGCCTTCAGATTTCTTTTAAAAGTCAGATAGTTGTTTATTTCCTTGACATCTGACAGGAGGGCATTCCACAGGGCGAGTGCCACTACCAAGAAGGCCCTCTGCCTGGTTCCCTGTAGCCTCACTTCTTGCAATGAGTGAACTGCCAGAAGGCCCTCGGAGCTGGATCTCAGTGTCCAGGTTAAACGATGGGGGTGGAGACCCTCCTCCAGGTATACAAGGCTGAAGACGTTTAGGGCTTTAAAGGTAAGCACTAACCAATTTTATTATTATTTTAGTTATATTTGAATTTCCCCTTCCCCCAAGGAACTCCAGATAATGTGTGTGAAATTGTCTCATTTTATCTTCACCACAACCCTGTGAGGTATGCAAGGCTGAGGGTGAGTTCTGGCCTAAAGTAATCCAGCAACAATTGTAATCTTGGGCTCTCCGAGTCCAGCTCATAGTTCGCTGTAAATCTTTAATGGTAACAGATTCCCCAGTAAAACAATAAATGCAAATCAAATGGGCAGACAGCTATCCTTCACCATGCAAAGATGTGAGATTTGTACTCAGAGTTGTTTAAATGAATGAATTGACACAGTTGTCCACTGGAAACCCCAAGTCTGCATTATGGGTAAGATAATACCTATGCCCTTTTCCTCCATTGCTGCTCATGAAGAAGGATTATCTTGACCATGTAGATCAGTTCATCATCAGTTACCAAATACAGTGCTTTCCTATCACATTAATGTATCTATCCTGCGATGGAAAGGAGACTATCAGTAGATAAGCTGATAAAAAGTCACCTCGGCCAATTGTTTGAATTGACCTTGGTGTTGATGGGTTGCAATTGCATAATGTCCAAATATTCCCAGTGGAGGCTCTATAGATAAATAATGACAGACTTATGGGGCTCATGTGTAGGTATTTATTATACAGAATATAGGAAGGTCTTCTTGAGCCCTGATCAAAATTAGTGGCTTTAACTGTCTGGTGGTTAGACCTCTGCATTGAGACCTGAGTAAATTGCAGCTTCTCTGTGATCACATTGTTAGGCCAATAATAATGCAAAAGCAATTGGGAATCAAATGTGATTCATCTTCTAATAATACTGTGCTCCTCTGCAGTCAATGGGATAAGCTCCTTCCATCTGGGTAGGCACTAAAATGCTCAGAATTCCATCTCTGTCGAGTATCTCATCACCTTTCTTGTATATAGTGGGGGGGGGGGTATTTACATGTTAGTTTATCTATCCCACCAAATGTATTGCCATATTTTGTGATTATTAACACCAAAAAGAGCCAGTCTTTCACATGTTTTTCTGCTACCAAAAAAGAAGAAGAAAGAAGTTGGGTTCTAAGAAGGAAGTGCTAAAGAAATACTCAGAAAATATACAATCAGGTCTAAGGTCTACCATGTAGACATTTCTCATTGTCCTGTGTAGAACAGCCAACCTACATCTCCTGGGCAGGGATCCACACAAGCAAATAATGTTTTGGAGAAGGACAGAGAAGGTATTCGGCAAGGTTCAATGGATGTACTCTTGTATATATTCAACCTTGCAAAAGTGTGATGCCCTTTTTTTTAGAGCAAAAGGATTTGTGCCTCTGGCATGCATGTCTCATAGACAGGCCCATTTCCTTGTTTATAATTATGCTCCCACTCAGAGAGCACAATCCAGTCCGAGCCCTTTTGAGCCCTATAGAGTCAGTACAGAAAAAATGTACAGTTCAATTCTATACTTGACTACTGAGAAGTAAGCTATAATAGGCATAGGCCTCTCTTGCCCATGGAATTTAAGCAGACTGGAAAGTGCTTCACTTTAAGCCAATTGGGCCCATAGTCCTTAAAATGACCATTGAGTTTGCAGCTGGGTGCTATATAATGCCATACACACACTTATATATCTATGAATAACAAGCATAGGTACCAACTTCTTGGGGCCCTGGGTGCCTGAGCACCCACAAAATTCCCCATGAATTGGCTGGGCACCCACAAATTTCAGTGCTAGGGCCATGCATGCTGCATGGCACCCACGGCCTCAGGTACCCATGGTGGTAGGGCCGAGTTGACACTCCTGATAACTAGAACTATTGTTATATCGGATTCTCTCTTCGTTTATACACACAGTGTTATTCTTCATTGAATCTTCCCATCCCAGAGTGTCCCCTCACCCTTCAGAGAAGATTTTGGGGTGGTACGAGACGGGTGTGAAGGGAAGGGGGGAATTGATCTACCTATGGGCGTTGCCATAGGTAAAATCCCAGTCAAATAGATTTTGGATCCAAGCCTGTGTACCATCTCACTCAAATTGGTTCGTGGTTGTGATTTCATGAAATAATTCAGGCGTCATGTGGATGCTGAGATTTCCCCCTCCCCACTCCAAAAAAAATTAATTTGGATGTGTGCGGTTTCAGTCACTTAGGCACAGCGTCATCTATAATTTATTAAGCATATTATATGATATAAATAAGGGACATCCTCTCATGAAAGACTCTCTCAACTGCAGAGGCAGAAAATGAATTTGTCATGCAGTTCTGAGCGGTGGCATCCTGAGGCTGGTTGGCTGGGGACTCTCCTTGTCCATGATGGGATCCTGAGGGACTCATCCCGTTTCCTTTTCTGCCTTGCTGTGCATATTCATAAAAAATTAGGGTAGGTTATCTGATTGAATCGTAAACGGTGATAAGTAGTGCTTCAACATGCCCATGTGCAAAATAAGTGATAAATGTATGCTAAGCAGACAACCTGCCCCAGATTGCTCACTCTCTTCCCCCCTCCCTCCCTCCCTCTCTCTGTGATGGATACAGAGATAGATATAAACACATAATGGCCTGGAGATATTCGGCAGATCAATGAACTCTTGCAGCTCTGTGGAATTCTATTACTATCCAAAATCTACATGCAAATAAATGCAATGAGTGAAAAGGTCCCCGATATTTAGCGAGACGTGTGCCATCGTTTTTGTGCAAATCCACAGGTAGCAGAACACATTCAATAACTTGTTTTTGGAGACACGGACAGAGCCTAAGTGCAATGAAAGATAGCCACAAGTGAGAGACTGGCAATTCCCAAATTGTAGCACTCAGGGTGCCATGAGAAAATGTTAAACTAAATAACCCAAGGCCTTTCGCAGAGAAGGGGGCCCCACTGCATTTCTGCGAGATTTAATGCTTTGGTTTTGCCGCCTTCCAGTTGCTCTCTGCTGGAGAACAAGCAGTTCTGACCCTCACAACCCCCAAAGTTTACCATTAGAAGTGTAAAGAAGAGCAGTGCCTCCATTTTTAATATGGGGGAGGGAGTGTGTTGTCAGATATTTGTGTTGTCAGATATTATGCTTGGTTGGCGAGGTTGATTGACAGACGTCTATATTCCGACTTGAGAAAGGGTGGTAAGTTGGTAGTAAAAATTAAAGGCTAACTCAATATTTAATCTAGGGTTGCTTACCATTTCGTTTCAAAGCACTCCTACCATCAACTTACCTACTGCTCCTCTTCAACAGCAGCCAACTTCATTAAAGAACAAAAGTAAAGTAATAAGTCATTTCACACCCTGTCTGACCATTCTCCGGTAATAGCAAGATTTCATGGAAGGGTACAACATTACGCCCATCTGCAATCACAGTCTCTTTGCAAAAATCTTAATTCACACTTCACATGCCGCTAACCTTGTTACCATCCCTTCGTAAATCCATCAGTGTTGCAGCTGCGCGTCTTCACAGCCCAACATCTTAAAATTCATCACTTTGGCACCTTAGCATCACTACAGGTCAGGCTAAGGAAGCCAACCACGAATAATTAAGGGTGCCCAGATGTTTAGGTTTACTCCTTTCAAACATTTCTTTGATTCGATGGGGGTGGCTGTCTCTTTCCCCTTCCTCACTTCACATTGGAAAGATATATGCAATTAGATTAAGAGGGGGGAGGCCAAAACCAAGTTTCAAACTATTCCCACCACCACCACCCTCCAAATCATCGTCTTCTCTTTTTCTCCCCCTTACAAGTATAGCTCTTTGTAGCTGGAATCTGAACAAGAAGCGCGATAATGAGTAGGTTGAGGGAAGAAAAGGTGTTATCTCATTAAGGTAATTACCAAGACATCCCTACCATTATATCGGTTTGAAAATGTGGCAATTAAAGAGCCCTACATGGGTTCCTGGAGACAAGGGAACAAGACAATTCTCTTGGAACTCCTGTGTTGCGGTTAATGTGTGTCATGTAAATGAAAAGGCAGGAGATTGCTTGCAAAATGGCTCTCTCTCTCCCTCTCTCTCCCTATCTCTCCAACTCTTCACATACATACACATATCAGAATTTCAGCCCTCCTTTCATTCATGCCCTATACCTAAATAACAGGTGTCATCCATCTGCTTTCATTGAAAGGCTCCCAAACACTCAGGCTGTGGCCACAGAAGGTTGTTTGAAGGGTCCAGGACCACAGATCATTGTCATCAAGTTTCATGAACCAGACGTCGTTCCCAAAACTTAGAACTCAAATCCAGTCTTCTTCTTCTCCGTCCTCATCACGCAGCTTCTGCCTACCCAGGAAACATCAGAACAGCCAAGCCAATGGCAGCTCCAGGAACCATGACTTCCAGATTTATGGAAGATCACTGTGATAATATCAGATCAGTCCAGTCCTGACTCCAGGTTTCGGGGAGTCTGAAAAGGAGACCCAGCCACTGCACTGGCTCCTATGTAGCCACCTCTGCCACTCAACTGTATCGTGGGCTGGCTGTAGCACCAAACAGAGCTGCCAATCTGTGCTCATGTGCTGGCCAGCAACACTGTGTCAATACAGGTAGGCCAAGTAGGCCTGAAGCCCCACTATTCCAGATGCCGGTGCCAGACCAAGATTATATCCACAGCAAGCCCATGGGATTTGATTATGCAGATCCACAGGTGCCTGAGCACATGTCCCTCCAAACCATCAAGGGTGCTACAAAGCATTTTATTTAGGATACAGAGGCTACCTGAATTCTCTACTGGAGATTCAAATAAGCCCTGTGTGTGGAGGAGCGAGCAAGGCCATATGGTAGTACTCCATCCCCAATGCCCCATTCCATCACTGGCTCCACCCCCACCCCCAGATCTTTACACACACACCCAAGTGGAGAAGCTATGCACCTTTTGCTAATCACCCAAGCTCAAAGGCAGCACTCCCTGCCACATGGAGGTCATCTCCAAGACATCTTCCACAAGATGTGCATAGATTCTTAATTCAGACCTTCTGTCCAGTGGTCTGGAGGTGAAGCTGGCAGGAACTGGGATGGTTTCTTGGAATGAATGGAGGATAACTGCTGAATAGGGCTATAGAAATTTTCGTATGTTCTCATAGACAAGAACAGGACTAGTTTGCCGCTTCAAAACCTCTTAGAAAGGAAAGCACATGATTAGAGATGAAACTGTAGAAGAGTTGAGAGAATTCTCAAGAGGGGCGAAATCTTAACTTCAATTGCTTGCCCAAGAAATTTAAATCTGTATTCTAACTTATTTCTTTTTTTATCTTTTGAACTATGGCTATTTTTGGATTTAGAAGAAGGTATAAATATATTGAAACCAGCAAGTTGATATTTCAGAATCTTGTTTAGAAATCACAACATCTTGCTGTTCTAGCTTTTAACTGTGTCTTTCAAATCTGAACTTCCAAAGCAAATGTTGAAAATTCAAATACTTAATTTTAATTTTAACAATTTGAAAATTTTGAATAAATGCAACTTATCACAAAGAAATGGCTATGTGAACCAACCTGGCACTCCCAATGAATTTGATTTACAATTGTCACACAGAACTACAACCAGAAAAGTGCAGCTCTGGTATAGAAACTTTCCACATGGTGTGGAAGAACTAACTGGCTAGTAGTCACATACATTAGAGCAGTGTGCGAGAACATTTCAAATGAGTTTCATGTGATAAAAAATAACATTTAGACAGCTCTAATGATCCCATGACCTGAGACAAAGCAAACTCTAAATCAGGCATAGGCAAACTCAGCCCTCCAGATGTTTTGGGACTACAATTCCCATCATCCCTAGCTAACAGGACCAGTGGTCAGGGATGATGGGAGTTGTAGTCCCAAAACATCTGGAGGGCTGAGTTTGCCTATGCCTGCTCTAAATCATGAATGCCACTATAACAGAATAAAGTGTTAAATAGCCTCTTGACCTCCGTTAGCCAGAAGTAATCTTCAGTAGAACGAAGAGCCAACGGCTCAATGTATTAAACTTGAGTGTATTGTATGGATGGATTGATTGTAAATTCTTCAACAAAAATCTGGAAACAATCAAACACTTACAGCCTCCAAACCATTCAGAGCAATGCTGTAGAGAACAGGGTGGCCTGGGGGTTTACGCCTTGTTGGCACTTTTTAGATGGTGAGCTGTTTCTTTTCTTTCTCTTACGCAGGCATCCCTAGTCTTCTTACTAAGTAATCTTGATGCAATATCTTGAATGCATTTTTGATGCAATTCATACAATCCAAGCATGCCTTCTAGCCATGCACAACCTAGGCCAGTGATTTAACTTTAAATGCACCATGTTTCTCTGCTCTCAGCTTGAGCCCTTGAAAATGCTTCTTTGAATCTGTTCTTTCTTCTCAGTCTTATTCAAGGTACCAGAGGTGTGTACACCACTGCTTATTATATATGTCATGCATTCCGTATGATACATAAATAATAATTATGAAAAATGAAAGAAAGCCACCTGGTATTCAGGAGTTAACAGATTTGTATTCCCCACCCCCCCAAAAAAGAAAGCCTCTTTGCTTATAAAGAACCATCCCATGGACATATTTTCAAAAATTTCCAAAATCTCAATGTCTCTTTTAGAGCCAGATCATTATATTTTAGAGATATCTATCCCATGAACCTTGCTAAACAAAACAAAAAACCTTGATCATGCTTATGAGCATGGATCTAGAATCTCTATTGATGGGATATTTTGAATTCATGTTAACAAATCAATTGTATTTTTTTTTTTTTAAATCTGGAAAGCTGTGAACTAAGTCACCCTTTTCTAATATTTCCATTCTACTTTTTCATAACATTCTCCTGAATCTTGAAAGATAAAAACAGTTTCAGTTAAGTGTTGTATCAAAACCTATTGATCCATCTTTGGTATGTCTTAGGAATTGCCAAACAAACAATCAGAAGAGTCAATAACTGGTCAAAGGAACAAGGCCAAAGATTTGATTCCACTGCAATATTCACACATCTGGACACTTTTTTTCAGGGAGATGATATCTTCTACTAATGCCCCTATACTAACATAATTTCTTATACTAACATAATCCTTTTCTTATTGAGAGAGAGAACCCCCCGGTTAATATCCTGAGCTTTGTCTTAATTAGCTGTAGCCTACAATTCTGCCTTAAGATTTAATGTGCTTGTTTTAAAAATGTTTGGCAGTAAATGAAAGAATTGTGAAGGAGAAGCCGGGAGGGAGTGCAGAATGATTGCTTTTTGAACTCTGCAAATTGCTGCAAGTGTCCTAGCAACACCCTTCCAGAAATAGTTTGCACTTTTTGCATGTCCTTTCTTTGATAATCAAGAAATCCAGGCCCATCGGCTCCGTAAGCAAAGCAAAAGAAGGCAGACCTTCGCTTGGGATTGATTTTAGTTTAAACTCAGCAGCTGGTCACTAATAGGGTTGCTCATAATCATCACTGTAATGTTAGGGGATGCAATTAGTACCTAAGCCATTTCTGTGTGTCTCTTTGAAATCACTCCTAATTTGGGCAGGGGGAGGATGTGTTGGTAAGCTTCCATTAACAGGCGGGCTGGTGGGAAAATAGGGCATATTAATATGAAAATCAATGGCACTGGTATGCGATAAAAGTTGCCAGCTGGTAATTGGAGCCCTGTTAATGCCCCAGTCCAGACTTTAAAAAACCAATCAAACCTCAGGCTGTCTATCCAGTCAGGAAATGTGATGCCTGGAATAAAAGTTCAGCGGGCATGGATCTGCAAAGAAACACCCAAGAATTCCTCCTTAATATGTAATCTTGCCAGATCATAGGCTGATCCCTACCCCTCCACAAAGAGCCCCAGGTATGATGTGAATAAGACCTGAGGTTTAATCCCCTACATAAAAAGAGAGGGAAAACTTGAGGAGGACCCTTGAATGCTTCAGTCAGTACTTCTTCTCCCTTCTCAGAAATGAAAAATATGAAATATTGCCTGCCTAATGGAATAACACAATGGTATGGTTTGAGTAGTGGGCGTGTTGAAAGGAGGCGGAAGGAGAAGTGTCGTATTTAATTCTGATCAGCTTGTTTAAATACGAGTCGGAATCGGAAAACAAGAAAGATCTAGAAGCTCCCAGTACATTTCTGAGCACAATTCAAAGGATTAGTGTTAGAAGACATCTGAAGGCAGCTCCTTTCAGGGAAGTTTTTATTGGATGATGTTTTACTGTGTTTTTAATATTTTGTTGGGAGCTGTCCAGAGTGGCTGGAGCAACCCAGTCAGATGGGGAGCATATAAATAATAATGATAATGATTATGATTATTAGGATGATTGAAAAGGCATCAGAACCTGCTAAAGGAGACTAAAGGTAAAAGTAAAGGGACCCCTGACCATTAGGTCGAGTCGTGACCGACTCTGGGGTTATGGCGCTCATCTCGCTCTATAGGCCGAGGGAGCTGGCGTTTGTCTGGTCATGTGGCCAGCATGACTAAGCCGCTTCTGGCGAACCAGAGCAGCACACGGAAATGCCATTTACCTTCCCACCGGAGCGGTCCCTATTTATCTACTTGCACTTTGACGTGCTTTCGAACTGCTAGGTTGGCAGGAGCAGGGACCGAGCAACGGGAGCTCACCCCGTCAAAGGGATTCGAACCGCCGACCTTCTGATCAGCAAGCCCTAAGCTCTGTGGTTTAACCCACAGCGCCACCCGCGTCCTAGATGACCTAGATGAGACTAGGGTCCATTTAATTCAGGGAAGCCAGCTAGACAGATGCCTCTGGAAACACAGAAGCAGAGACTGTAGATGATGGCTTCTCCTTCTTCATTTCATTCCAGCATCTAGTGTCCTGAGGTAGAGTATCTCTTCATTAAACTATTATGATTAACAATCTCTGAGATACCATCTTCTGTAAATTTGTCTAATTTATTTCTAAGCCATCAAGCCAGAGGCTAGCACCATGAGGTTGTATTCAGCATAGTGCTAAGCAAAATGTTCCGTCAGCACAAGGATTTCTCCTGCACAACAGAATGTTCTCCACCTCTCCTCCCCACTGTGCACCCCTAAATCTTTTTGGGGGTTCCCCCAAACCTCTGCAGCAGATTTGGGGATAGTGCAGGGCATGTGCAAGGAAAGGAGAGGAAGGGAAAATCCTACTGTGCTGGCGCTATCCTTGCAGAAACACAACTATTTAATTGAATACTGCCCCATAGCTTGCAGTAGCGACTTCCAGGAATTCTTTATCTTTTGCTGGTGTAATAGCTTGACGGTAACTTTTTGAAAAGGCCTTTTCACATACGACGCTAAGAAGCTTGTTTAAGCAACTTTCATACAAATGCAGCTGATGGCTGCTTGTTGGTAGTGTGGGACACATCTGTTCTCAAATAACTAGACAATCTATTGTGGGTGTACATTACAGAATGTGGAAAAGAGGAAGAAGAAGAAAAAGCTCTACAGTATCAGGTGTGGAAATGCCCCAAGCCTTTTCAGTTAGGCTAAAAGTACCTTTTGACCATCGGGGACACTCTTTGTGTCCATGTATGAATATTACTGATGTGAGTTGAAGAGGCAGGAAAGAGCCTTTTAAAAAATGAAATGTACATCCATCCATCACAAGCAAGTTTGGCGCTGTGTTTCAAGCATCGCTGAAAGTGCCTTTGAGCCACTGTCCTTCTCTTTCATATGAACTGTTGTCCATTCTGCATAAAGCATATTCTAGCCAACGTAGGTGTTATATTTGTTTAGCAGGCAAGGAAAATGAAAGAACCCCACTTTAACATGGGTGCCCTATTTGATTTAATGGGAGCTTTGGCACCAAAGATGGGATTTGTTGCTTTCTAGGAGTAAACCGTCATGAGGAATGGAGACTAGAATAGAAACAAAGTCTGATCATTTTTAAAAATAACAGCTTATCTCAAGTTCCGCCTCTGCGGCAAAATAAACAAAACAAATGACTCCTCACTTCTTAGTTCGGAACATGGGTCAGCAACTAAACTTTCCTCAGATAAACTTGACCCCCTAGCAGATAAAACCCAATGGATTTTATTTTTTTCAGTTGGAACTCAGTTCTGGCACCTCTCAGGTGTGCACAGTTGCCATTCTAAGTGAACAAGGTGAGTTCTGGCAACCTCATTTTCTAGGAAAATAGCACCGCATATACCCCGCCTGTTGCACCAGTGGAAGAGGAGAGAATGACACAATATGGAAGGGTTTTACCAGCAGGTTGTTTGAGAGAGGTGCAGCTAAACACTTATTCCATATTATACATTCCCTTATACAACAGTCCACCTTAAAAAAAAAATGCACACAACTAACTGCTGCTAACAAGGACCCAACTCTTACTGAGGTAGGAGACAGGTCTAGGCTGTACCACTTCAGGTGGTGAAGGAGGGTAGGTCACATGATTTAATGCAAAGCATCCCCTCTGCATAGAAAACTAGCTTGTCAGGGCAGAGGGAATCTAGCCTAACTTCTGCCTTATATTCTAGCTTAATATGCGCAGACATAGCTTTGCCACATCAGTCAGGCTGAGAATCTAATCTACAACATGCACCACCACAGTAATTTCAGCCACCATGAGATTATATCAGATTTATGACATTTCTCTACCATCACCTCATACCAGCTTTTTCGGGGATGTAATTTCACAAAAAGTAGAATTTCCCCTATTACACCTTTAACATTGTGTGGGAGAAGGGGCCATTGGCTACTTCTATTATTGCAATGCTTTACAGTTTCTCCAGCCGTTCTTTCTGAACTCCAACGACCTTTTCAATCTTATGTGTTTCCCTAAAGATGTAACTTTGAAAAGCACCTAGTCCAGATGCCCTTTCTGTTCAGAATCTGGATACTGCGGGGGGAAAGAGATGGGGAGACAAAGAGTTTGTCATTAAAAACAAAGACACAGAAATACACCAGAAATAAATATCTGTGTGAACCTCCATTTGTTAGCTAACATGAATCTGAGATCAAAGGAAGATGCCTTATACCAAACCCATCTAGTTCAGTGTTGACTACACTGGCAGTAGTTCTCCAGGGATTGAGACAGGAGTCATTCTCAGCCTTACCTGGATATGCCAGGCATTGATACGGTGACCTTCTGAATGCAAAGTGTGTCTTCTTCTTCCACCTCACTGTTTCCACCAACGGAACTGAATCTACCATTTCCTACTAATGCACAGCATATGTCCAGTGTCAACACACGAAGTTCCTCAGGTATTCAGCAGGCCCTTTGGGGGCAAATATACCACAGTCCTTCTGATCAGACATCCCAGATTAATTTTCCGGAAACAAAAAGTGGACCAGTTTGAAGAACACACGTCTCCACTGGTGGCAGCAGAAATGTTGATCCACTGCATTAACCCTTCACTGGCAAGATCTTCTTTGAAAGGAGCATTAGTTACAGGAAGGGGAATTATGTGGGGGAATTATGCCCCCTTACAGAGGGCATACCTACACATATGGAAAGAAAGAAGAAGAGAAGATACATATATGGGGGTGGGGTGCAACTGGTGTTTACCGCTTTGTGGTTTTCTACAATCAAGCAGTATATAAATGTGTTTTATATATATATAAAAAGCAAAAGCAAAACCAGCGTGTTTACTTTTTTTTCCAAGGCAAAAGGAGGAAGTTAAATGCAGGTGCCTACCGAAGAAGCAGCAGGCGTGATCTGAAATTTTGCTCTGCTCAAGCAACACTTCACACCCGCTCTCTTTTCCCCCTTAGACTCACTGGTGTCAATCCGTATCCCGGAGTGACTCCATTTAGTGAGGCTGCGGATTGGTTTTGCGCTTTCCTAAAACAAAAAAACAAAAAAAAACACCAAAAAGGTGCTCCTGCGTTTTTAATTAAATAAAGAAATCCCTACTACCTTTCTTACCTGTTGTCTAAATTGCAAGAGGAGCGTGTGTCTCCAGTTTGTGGCAATAAAACATGTAACTTACCCCTCCTTAGCCTGATTAGGTAAGGTAAGGGCGTTTCGGGGGGGGGGGGGGGGTCTGCTTTAAAGGCCAAAATCTCCCTTGGGCCAAAAGGATACTTTTCACCATCTGTATTTCTTCGGAATAACAGCGCGTGGAGAACGGCGTCTCTTACAGGTAGAGTCTCATGTGTGTGTGTGTGGTTTAAATTTGGGTTGGATAACGCGTTAAGAAACCTCCCGTTTGATCATGAAGAGGAAGGCGAATTAAAGCACTCATCGGAAATCTTTTCCTCTCTCTTTCAAACTGAGCCTCTGCCCGCCTTATCCTCATATCTTCATAATCGTTCGCCACTAAAGTCGCCGGGAAATCGTCTTTCGCCTTAAGAACATTAAACAGCGTCGGTTTAGCTTGATTTATGGTTGGGAACTCCTCGCTCTCAGGCTCTTCTCTCTTGGCTTTCCCTCCCCAGGACTATATTGATCCTGTTTGGGACTTAGCGACTAATCAGCAAGAGCTGTAAGAGAGCACTTTTGTAATGCACCTTCCGCGCCTACTTTCTTTCTCCTTTGCAGAGAGAAAGCGCCACGCAGGAAGAGACTGGGGAGACTTCGGAACTGTCCAGAACCAACTTGCGTAAGGCGCCGTTTAGCGCGGCAGCCCTTGGAGCTGTCCGTGGTGCTGCAGGGATTCTTGCGCCTTCGCACGCTCCCGTCTCCCGCAAAACTCTGGGGACGGTCGTATTCCGTGTTAACTGATCCGGGGGAAGTGCCATCTCATGACTAATGCGGAGTAGACGCAATAGACTAAGATGGCTCCTAAAAGTGGATGTGTGTGTTGGATCCACGTGGCGGGAGAGGCGTTAGCCCACTCTTTGTCATAACTACACGCTGTTTGTGAACACGACAGGGTGCCGACGGGTGAGTAATAGCCACACGTCGACCTTGGGTTACCTTTGAGTATGGGTCCCTTGGCAGACCGATTCCGAGCTTGACTGCTGGGAAGAAAGTTTTGTTAAGTGGGACTTCCTTCCAAGGAAGTGTACCCAGCGACGTGTGCAGTTAAGCCCCGATGGTCCCCCAAAATGGAGGGTTCCTTAGCAAAGAGTCCAGTGGCAACAGACCTACATCAGTAGAAAGAATTCCAGGTGTAGGTGCAAAAGGAACAAGGAGCTACTTCCCCACCTTCCCCACCCCAACTAGCCTGTGTTGATCGACAGCTGCAGAGATCTTGGACAAGCACCCGAGCCTCTTGCTCCTCTCTTCCTCCCTCTTCGGTAGATTTCTTTGGGGTGCGGGAGAAGGGTCCTACTTCTCCTAGTACGCTTCTGCGACAGTTCCTCTGCCTTGCCCTACTAATTGGGCGTCTATCTTCCGGGTTGACGTTAGCACAGATAATGGGGCAAGAGAGAGATCAAGATGTTTTTAAAAAGCATCGGACTGGCACCGCCCGGAGGCCACAGGAAGTGCTGACCCCAGGCCTTGTCAGCAGGACAAAAAGGAGTCTGGCGCAGGAGCTGAGCCTCAGCAAGCTACTCCATCGCTCTCTCCAGGCCGCCTTCCCTGGCTAGCGGTGGCCTCTTCCACGCACTGGGTGTCTCTGACCGAAGGGAGTCATCCTAATAGGTGAACTGATAATCCTAGTACAGCAATAGTATTATTGAAAAGCAGACATGGAGCTGTCCAGCCGGAGGGAGACCTCCTTGACTTCCTCCACCCGGGGAGTGTTAATGTGCTAAGGAAGAAAGCACGTCCCATATTAGCAAGCGAGTCCCCTTGAATTTCCACCGATGGCCATGAAAGGCAGCGGTGTATCCCCGGCGATCCCGGGGAGGAGCAGGGAATGGGAGGTTCTGAAATATCCAACTGCTGAGGCTGTGGAAAAGGCAGGAAGTTTTTAACTTGGGGGCTGAAGGGAAACGCTGTGATCAAGGGAAACCCGGCCGAGCAGCAAGGCTCGCTAGCAGAATCCAGCGCCTCGTGGCCCCACCAGAAGTGCAGAGATGGCATCGAAGGGGAGGGGGAGAGTGATTTGAACGTCTGTCCTGGGAGAATGGAAGGGGAAATCTCTCTCTCTTCTCTGAACTAGAGGAAGGGCGTGTTTGGGGAAGTCTGTTTAATGGCAAAGCAGCCTCGATTCCTTTCCTGGTTCTTTTGATAATGTTCAGTTGCGAGGGAGAGATTGTTACCCAGGAAGAAAGAAAGCAACTTGCAGGATCTGCGCGCGTGTGTTTGTTCCTTGAGTGCGTTTAAATGAGCGCGCATCTGTAGCTTTTTAAACCTCAAGCCCACCCCTTTCTTCCAAGGAAAGCCTCTTTTAATTAGCTTTCGAAACCAGCAAACGCGTCTAATGAAGTAGGTTTATTTAATCTTGTTCATGATTTAAGTGAGAAGCAATCAAAATTGTTTATCAGCAAAAGTGAAGAGTTCAAATTGCACCGCAGGCAGGGAAAGGGCTAAAGACAGAGAGGATAGGAAAGCCCTGTTTTGGTTTTCCAAGAAAAAATCCTGCATTCTTAAAAGAGGCTGCTTTAAAAAGGAGAGAAGTGGGAAGGGGAGGTTGAAAAATAAATATTTGGGGAAATTTGATCGTTATTCTCAAGCTGCCGCCCCCTTCCCCCCACCTCCCGCCACCACTAAAAAAAAAAAGTTTGAGAAAAAATCCTTTTGGTATAAAAATATATCTTACCACCTAATTATTCTTCATTTTAGCCTTCTTGCTGGTGTTAGGGAAAATGTTCTGGATGAAAATACTAAAATTCTTCTTTTTAAAAAAGGAAGGTTAAATGCTGTGCGATTTCCAACACTATCTGAAGAAGCATAAAGGAAGAGATTGCAGCGTTATTCAGTGATATTGACCCGAATATCACCCGTTCTAAGATAACTTCCCCTTCTGTTCTATTTATTATTTGGGAGGGGGGGAAATAATATAGTCATAGAACCTGCTTCGGTGCCTCAAGGTGTTGATGAGGACGACGGTTTTAGAAAAGAGGATCCTTATTTTAGCAACTTTCCTCCTTCTTAAAAATAATTATAATACAGTAATAATAACCAGGACTCATCTAAGAGCCAGATTTATAATAGGTTTTCAAAACAGAGCCAACCGAATTATTCCCGGCCCATGTGGATCATCTCAAAAACGTAACCCGAATAACTTGGCAACCATTTGAAAGCACTCTGAGACCTCTTTTTCCCCCCTACTACCCACCATTCATTTTATGACATTTAATACCAGGGAGTATTTAAAAAAAAAACTTTTAAAAAAACTTTAATAAAAAAAATATCGCTATGCGCCCTACTCAGTCAGCACTGAACATTTTTCAGCCCGTTCGTTACAATGGAAAATGAGAATATATGCCTAGTTAGATCTCTGCCACGGAGATTTAAAAGTTGGGGGACTGGCTCGCTAGTCAATGTCTCTCCCTCGCTGGCTTGTCGATTTCCTTGGCCACAGGCGCATCTTAGCGCATACCCGCAGAAGGGCTTCTTTTTGGCTGGCTGTTGGGGGGCGGGACACGACTCCGCAGACCCAGAGCCATGTGGGTCATTAACAGTTTGATCCAGTGGGGGGGTGGGTAGGTGGGGGGGGTCCCCGGACTCGTTGTTATTATTTATTTCCAAGCCCTAATTAACACGGGAACCGGGGAATCGCGGGGCTGGCCAAAGGGTTGGGTAGGTTTGGCTGCGCTCTGTGTATAATTTCGTCGCCCGCAGTTCGGTGGCCGCGTAATTGTCCGCTGTGACATGAGCCGAAAATGAGGTGGGCGTTTCCGGGCCCTTTTGTGAGGACGCGGCCAAGGTCAAGATGGTTTTGAACGCGAATTTATTAGCAGGAGAGGTGAGGGAGAGAGGGAGGGAGAGAATCAGCAAACCATTCTCTAATTAGCAAAGCCCAAATAAAATGTGCCCGCAGGCTTTTCTAGCTGCTTCTCTCTTTCTCCTCCTCTCCCCGCTCCCCATCACCTCACACTCGCTTTCTCACCCCCCCGCACCCTCCCCTCCTTTAGAGAATCAAAAAGAAAAGCCACACAAGCAAAGAGAATCAACCACAAACCTCAGAGGAGGTGATAATATTGGACGGGCCTTATGAATGTTTTATAGGTAATTGCTGTATATCTTTCTAATTTTAAAGAGGAGGAGGGGAGGGAGAGATGCGCGCTCGTTCTTCCAAGGTTGGGGCTTTCTGATGGCTTGGAGGGCTGATCCGGATTGGCAGAACGGACGGGGGGGGAGAGAGGTAGGCAGCCCCCCCCCACTCAGGCCAAAGAGGCCAGAGGGAGGGAAGGAGCCGCTCCGCTCGCCTCTCCTTTTGCATCACTTTCAAGCGGTTATCCCGCCCCCCTCCAGTTCCGTCGCAAAGCCAGCCACAGTTTCTCCTTTTCACACACACACACCCCGTTTTATTTTATTTTTTATTTTATTTTTTTGTTCCCCATTTCCCCCGCCTTCCCTCTTGCTCCTTCTCAACCCAGACCCCGCCAAGTCTTCCAATCCGCGCACACACACACACATATACAACCCCACCACCGAATTGCCTGCCCCTTTTAAGAAGGGGAGGTTTAAGAAGAATTAAAAATTAAAAGCTGAGCAAAAAAGATTTGTAGAGGGAGAAAAGGAGAAGCGGGGTCTTTGGAGGGAAAGGGAGAAAAAAGACCCCTGGGGCTGGGGAGAGATCAGAGATCTCCAGGTCTCTCGCCCGCCCCCCTTCCCGCCGCCCCCTCCGCGCAAACATCCCCCTCGGCTGTGGACCGGGGGTGGGTTTTCTCCTGCCTGGGGTCCACGCTCCTAATTGCCCCCCTCGAGCGTCTCCCGCTTCCTGTCTGTCCTCCGCGTTTTTCCCCAGCGCTTTTGCGGCCTCGGAACAGCTGCCAGGCCGGGAGACCACATTTTGGTTTCCCAGGCATCCGGCCACCTTTAGCAAACCATTCAAGTCCTCTCTCTCTCGCTCGCTCGCTCTCTCGCTCTCCCCGCCCCCGCCCCCCCTCACTTTTAAATATTCAACAACGGGAGCCAAAAACAAGAGAGAGAAAGAGAGAGAGAGAGAGAGGGAATTGTACACAGCAGCGAAGGAGGAAAAGCAGCCCCAACATTCCCAGTTTATAACGGCCTATTTAGAACCAAATCCACCCTCCTCAAAAATTTAAAAAACAAACAAAATTGCTTATTTGTCAATGGATCTTTCACCGCACAAGCTTGAACCACAACCCCTTCCCCTCTCCCCTCGCCCAAAGAAAACACTTGATTCTCCCTTCCAATCTGTTGCTTCGAAAAGTCACAAACTCTTATCAACTTTTCAAAAACGGAACGCCAGCAGCACACGTTTTGGTGGGGTGAATTTGAGCATCGCACACAGACGCAGGCGCGCTCTGCGCATTTCTTCGCAGAGTCCCAGTCCCCCCCCCCCCCCGCGGCCAAGCGCGTTTGAATCAAGAAAATTGGCTAGTTTGGACCTACGCATTTGTTTAAAAAAAGATAAAAGTTTATTTCCTTTTTTCCCCTTCGTTTTGTCATTTTTCAGTCATCAAAAATCTATATAATTTTTGTCGTCGTCATCTAAGCATTTATTTTTCTTTTTTACTGAATAAAAAAAAAAAAGCATGGAAAAGGAGAGAGTAGAGGGGGAAGATTTTTGTTTTTGTTTTGCTTCGTTGTCGTTCCCCCACCACCACCACCACTAATGTATATGTGACTTTTCTTTTTTTCTTTTTCTTTTCTTTCTTTTTTTTCTTTTCTTTTTTGGAACAACATATAATAAATATGATATATCACTTCGCACACCAGCCTGTTCAAAATGTACATTTTACATATCTCGTATATATCTATATATGGATATAGATATAGATATATAGATATATATATATAGCATACGGAGCATGCCACTTTCCGGTAAGAAAAAAAGGTCATGAGAAATTCAGTGCAAACTTCTCCGTCTCCCCAAGACCGCCGCCGTCTCCTCATCTTCTGGGATCAGTGTTGGGGGGGGAGGGGCGTCCCCTCTCTCTCTTTCTCTCTCTCTGTGTCACTCAAGAGTCTTTGCTGCGACTGCCTGGATCTCAGTCTCTTTCTTGCACCCCCTCCCCAACTCTCTCCTAGAGACGATCGCAAGCAAACCCCCCTCCCCCCGCAGTTCTCTTCCCCCCTCCTCCTCCGGCCAAGGGACGGACTGACGCGGGCCTGGCTGGATGTGAAGATTCACTTACGGGTTCCAGAGTCCCCGCTCTCGCTCGGAGCCGGTCGCCTCTCTCGCTGCTTGGAGAACCTCTCGCATCCAACGCCCCCCCCCTTCCTCCTCCTCCTCCTCCTCCTCACTCGGCTGGGCTCCATCCTTGGCTGATTAGCAGTTGTCTTAAGTGAGGGGGAGTGAAGCGGGGGAGTCTGTTAGCGGAATGCGCGGGGGCGGGGAGCTGGGGTTGGGCGAAGCTCCCCTCCCCTCCCCCCCAGGGGGAGCGCTTTCACCGCGGGTGGGGGGTCCCCGGGAGAGGGTTGGACAAAGGGTTGAGGGCCGGCTGCCCTCCGGGTCCAAGGCCGTGGATCAGCACCCGGGGGACCAGAGGCCTCTGCAGCTGGGGGTGAGGCGCCGGAGGAGTCCGGTACATGCTACTGTACATAGCTGCGGCCGCCGCGGCCGCCGTGGTGCTGTCCATGCTGCCTAGCAGGCTCGGGTGGTAGAAGTAGGGCGACGGGAACATCCGCTGCAGAGCCGAGTAATTCCCCGCTTCGGCCAGGAGCTCCAAGCCCACGGCCGTCTGCCGCTTCCACTTGGTCCTGCGGGAGAAGGGGAGAAAGAGACGCCGCTAGGCCGGGCCCACAAATTGCAGGGGGGGACTCGGGGGGGGGGAAGGAGGATCGGATCGGAAGGACAACTCCTCACCCTCGTTTTAAAAAGCAAAATAAGAGGGGAGCCCTTCTTGTAAGAGCAGAATCAAGGGCGCCACTTGGGTAGATCTCTGATTTATTTCCCTCCTTTGAATGATTGCGATGATCCTTTCTTCCTTAAAGGTGATAGCGACTCTAAAATTATTGCACCCACCGTCCTGATTGCATAGGCGTAAAGGGCAATGGTTAATGAGGAATAATCGCTTCAAAATAATAGAACATACGAAGCAGTGCGTTACGCACGGATAGAACCAGAAGAAGGAAGAAATGGAGGATGGATGGCTCTAACTGGTCCTATCTCTGAAACTGAAGGCAGGTGACTTGAAAACTACCCACCTGAAAGTCTGCTAAAAGGCACATTTCCAAGCATACAACAAAACTTGAAACCTCTTTTTCTTTTCATTATCAGCTCCTCAAACCAAACAGTCACTCTCTTTCTCCCGCCAGCCTCCCCTCTGTTAATTTTCTGCGCTTTAAAACAGGGAAGGCACAGCTCAGTCCGACTTACTAAAACAACCATATAAAAGGGACAACTAAAATACCCCTAACATTTCCATTCCTGAGGCAATTACTTTTGAGGGGGCAGAGGGTAAGCGCCTCCTCCCTTATATATAAAAAAAGAGAACCGACACATAAGCTCCAACTTTTACCGACAATTCAGATCGAGATAAT
This sequence comes from Podarcis erhardii, assembly GCF_964252035.2. NCBI lineage: Eukaryota > Metazoa > Chordata > Lepidosauria > Squamata > Lacertidae > Podarcis > Podarcis erhardii. The sequence continues at coordinate 73,446,614 of NC_138510.1, forward strand.
TTGATTCTGCAAATAATCTCACCCAATACCAAAAAGACGACAAAAACGCTTTGCGTCTTTATTTTGACCGTTTTGGAAGACTTATTGGGATGGGAAGTGTCAGCCTTGGTCATTGGGTCCTCCTGCCACTGAAGTTGATTTTAAACTAAATGGGTTTTAGACTAAATTCTGAGAGGATAATTTAGAACGAAGAACTGAGAATTCTGTTCTTCCAAAATCCTAGTCTTGTGTGTGTGTGTGTGTAATTCACAGCAAGCATCACCCAACCGAAAGAAAATTAAGCCATTTGTTCGAATATTTCAACATACACACATCCAACTCCTGCCAGCCGGCTTAAAGGAACACTGGTAAATAATCAGAGTATATAGCGAGTCAATTATTCCAGAACCATAGTGCAGTTTCCGTGTGTGTATGTGTGTTACACACACACACACACACACACACGTCCCCATTCTGAGTCTCCATGCATCTCTCTCAGCCCCAGTAAGCTGCCGGAGCTGGTGCATCCTGCACACATTCGCTCTCCTCCTCTCTCTCACACACACACAAAATCACGACCCAGCAATTGCAGCCAAATTAATAAACATGGCGCTGCTGTTTAGATTGGCGATAAATGACACTAATGTTTTCCGACAGAATTAGGGTGGCTGCGACCGTATGTAATGAGACAGAAAATTATGGCAAAGACGACAACTGGACGCGCTTTTCCAACGCAGCCGTCATCGACGAGAAGCTAGAAATCCCCGCTTTCTGCTCTTGCAGCGCCTTTGTTGTTGTTGATTTCTTGAGGGGAGGGGTGGGGAGACATACTCATTTAAGACTTGGTTTCTTCATCTAGCCCCCCACCCCAGTTTCTTATCCACAGGCGCCAAGAGCGAGGAAACGCTTGGAAAAAAGGCAGCGCTTTCCAAGTGGGTTGGAGAGGCGCGCCAAGAACCGAATTTTTAAAGGGGGAAAGAAACATGGGGCGAAGGAAGATGGGGGGGAGGGAAAGAGAGAGCGACCAAGAGGAGGCTGGGGCCTTAGGGAAAGGGGCCAGACCCTAGCCTGGAACTCTAAGGTCACCCGTCGAGGCAGGATCCCTCCACGTCGAGACTCCTGCCATGTTAATTAGCTTTCCCAAGAAGCCACGCCACTGATTGACACGTTAACTCTCCACCACTTTCCATCCTTTGTTTTGCTGTGGGGGAGAGGGGGTTGATTCCTGTCTTTTACTTACTACCACGGTACACGTGTAGGAAAGGAGAGGGGCAAACTGGCGGGGGTTTGCGGGGCCCACAGGGAGTGAAGGCAACCGTCCCCAGCTCGATTTGGCGTTGTGGTTGGAGAAACCCAAACACAGAGCACGCGTTCCTTATCTGCGCTCTCTTGGTAAAGAACCTTGGATTGGGGCGGTGGAGTGAAGCGGTTTGGAAACGGCAGACTTTATTTGTCTTCCCCGCTCCCCAAAAAGCAGACTTACGCGCAGGAAAGTCCTTTTTAGGGTGGCAGCCAAATGTGCAGACTTTCCTAGGAGTAAAACCAAGGGAAATGGAAGCAGGACAGCAACTCCCCAGGCTGCGGGTTGCTTTCCTGTTGAGTTCCCCCTTCCTAAATTACAGTTTAATTCAAACATAAGGGAGTCGGTGTATTGGGAAAACTGGGGAGGGAATGCCAAGGAGAACCAGGGGAAAGGTCTTCGCCCCCTCCACGTGCTTCTGCCTGCCCTACCTTCGGTTTTGATACCAGGTTTTGACCTGCGTGTCGGTCAGGTTGAGGGCGGCCGCCAAATCCATGCGGTCTTGGACGCTGAGATACTTCTGCCTCTCGAAGCTTCTCTCCAGCTGGTTGAGCTGATGATCCGAGAAGGCCGTCCGCGCCTTGCGGGGCTTCTTGGCTCGCACCGGAGGGCTGTCTCGGCTGCTGGAGATCTCACGGTCGCCTTCTTCCTTTGTCCCTACGAAAGAACAAGACGCAGAGGTCGGGTTTTAGTGCCGGAGGAAAGCGCGGAGACAGTGCACTGGGGCAGCGCAAACCCAAACACAACATCTCCCCAACCTTCCTTGTTTTGGATCTTGGTTGGATTCAACCGATTTGTTCAGTAGAACTAATTATGGTTTATTTATTTATTTTTTTTCTGGGGAGTGGTTGTATTTTTTCGCCGCAGTCCACAATTTAGTTGGCCGCAGTAGGGTCCCATGGATTAAGAACTGAATCTCAGGGAGGAGGTTGTGACTCAAAAAAAGGATTTCCCAGGAGTGGTGATTCCTCCTGTCGCGCACAAATAACACCCTTCTTTCTGGAGGGGCTTGATTTCCCTCTCCGTCCGACAAATCCCTATTTCTTTCCCCCGCTTTCGAAGTGCACTTGGGGAAAACGGTTATTATAAAGCCAAGCCGTGGACTGCTACGTCACGGGGGAAAGAAGCAAAGTTGGACTTCGCCTGCCCAGGTGACGACGGCGCAAGGGTTGCCGGGTTCTCTTTGGCAACTAGGAGTTCTGTTCTGGGTTGGGTTTTCTGGTGCTGAAATCTTAGGAAATCGATATGTCGATCCATCTGTGTTCGTACTGGGGTGTTTCTCTCCCTCCCCCCTTCTCTCTCTCTCTCTCTCTCTTTCTCGGCGCTCCTTGATCTTCCCTGCAGGAAGAACAATAATCTCTCTAATTGACCCACTGGGGAGGTTGGTGCACCAACTAACCAACAAAAAAAAATTGCTAGACGAGGCTGTACATCTGTTTTTGGACACTCTTATGCTAATGCTAAAATGGCAAAATGAATAGCATACTGGAGCGCCCATCTATTAGCCACTGCAAAATATCTGAAGGCTGTAAAATTAGCAAAATGTGTCTGCTCTTACCTCCGCGTTTCAAAGGCTCCTGCCCTGATGAGTGGGATTCCCTTGGCAGCAGCTTTTTATTATTATTTTTTCCCCCAGCGATTGGCAGAATGTTACAGGGTTGCACACACGCGCCCTTATATATTTGAATTTAAGAAGATGCACATTTCGTGCACACTCCTTAAGATAACCCACGGAACCAGCAATACAGTATAAAATCAGCTGGCGAGGCTGCTTCACGAGAGTTATAAAATAAAAATGAAAAGGGGGATCCAATCTGATCAACCATCTTTTAAAAACTTTTTTTAAAAGATCACTTTCTTTGAACGCTCTCGGAAATGAGTCTTATTAATTAATAGTTCCTAAACTTCTGCGAGCTGTGTTTTTAACATATTGTAAACAGGAGTAGTAATAATAATAACACATATATGCATTTTAAAATATCTAATCACACCCAGCTATTTATTATATTAGTGTTGTTGAAGAGCACACTTTCAGAACACAAATTTCTTGCACCACTACCAACTTTTTAATGGGAGGTAAAGGAAAAGATACGGACAGAGAATAAATATTCCCAGCTATATATATATTCTTTAAATATTTAATTCTTTAAAACGCAAGTTTGATATTCTGTTTATCTATTTCTTTTTTAAAAAAAAACCAAATAAACTGAAAGTGCTTTTCAATGCCCTGACCGGGCTTGGCTTTATTTTCCCGTTGCTTTTTTCTAAAACGTCTCAATTCTTCGCTTATGGCCGAATCATCTCAACGTTCCAAGTCGACGTCCAAAGTTCCGAGAGGAATTTCGTGCAACAGAAACATTCGAGGACGGCTTGATTGGACGCGAAACTCGAGGAGAGCGCCGCGAGAACGTACCGAACGTTTGAAACATAAACAATGGAACGCCGGGAACGTTCGAAGCCTCCTCGCGCGTAAAAAGAAAAAAAAAAGGAAGGCGAAGGAAGAAGGACGGAAAAGGCGCACGCTGCCTTTTACTCACCGTGACATTTCAGCTCGTTCTGGGAGTCGTCGCGTTTGTCCAGTTTGGTTTTGCTGTCGTCCTGCTCCAGCTTTGGCCGGAAGCTCTCGCTGGCCGCGTTGCTCTCTTGTTTGGGGGTGTGATGCGGGGACGAGACGCTGGTGCTGTAAGGTGCACAAGCCGCCAGCGGTTTGCTGTCTCCCAAAATGTCTTTGATGAGAAACGAAGAAGTGGAAGTCCTGGGGGCACAGCTGCCCGAACCCAGTTGCTGCTGCTGCTGCTGCTGCTGCTGGGGAGATGGCTGCAAACTTTGTTGTTGCTGCTGCTGCTGCTGCGGGTGATGGAGGTGAAGATGCTGCGCAGGGAGCCCGTCTTGCGCCAAATGCTGCGGCGGCTGCTGCTGCTGCTCCGGGTGCTCCGCCGTGACCGAGATGGGCGACGAGGGAGGCGTCCCCACAGTGTCTATTTCCGAGCAGGGGGAAGGGGTGGCTTGGCTGCGAAAATCCGCCGCGCGGGCCTCGCCGTGGGCCGCTCGGAAGTCCCCGTTCATCATGCCCGGGCTGCCGGACCTGGGATTAGACAAAATCGTGTCTATTCCAAAACTGGAGCCGCTAGACCCTTCCATGGTCGCCGTTCCAAGAAGCGCCTTCGATCATCCCCCAGACCTCCCCCAACGCGGCTCCTTTTCTCTCTCTCTCTCTCGCACGAACAGGGTTTTTTTTCTTTTTGTTTTTTTGCACCGAGTGGAATCTGGAAGATCGACCGACCCACGGATTTCAAAACAAAACAATCGACGCCGATCAATCCTGGACGACTCGGGAGCTCGCCAAGCACGGCTAAGGCCGAAATTCACATGGGGGAAGGAGAGGGCTTGGGGAGGCAGAGCACGGAGGGGGGGCGACGAGATGCGGACATGAACAACACACAAAAGACGGAGAGAGACTCTGGAGGGGGGGATAACGATGGAGCAAGGGGAGCGTGAAGGAATAGAGGGAAATTGGGGGAGAAATCGGAGGGAAGGCGCGAGATCGGCACCCTCTGGAAGAGCTGGCCCCCCACACTCGCCCCCCACCACACACACACACGCCCCCCACCACCCCCAGCCTGACACGCGTGTTTGGCGTCTTGTTCAGGCAGCGCTAAGAGAGAGCAGCCGCGCTCGCCCCGGTGGAATGGACGGCATCGCCTGGGCGCTGTGGAAGGGGGACGCGCGATGCAGCCGGAGGAAGAAGGTGGCTTGAGGAAGAAGAGGAGGAGGAGGAAGAAGAAGAAAAAGAAGAAGAGGCGCGATGATGCTGATGGCGAAGGCAGAGGCGCAGCGGGGCGGGCGAGCCGGCGGGGCTGCCTGGTGCGGCACCTCGGTCTCCCAGCGCCAGCCTCTCGGCTCTCCAGCTCGCGCGCTCTCTCTCTCGCCTGCGCCCAGGAGTTATTGAACTTTCTTGGAAAGTTGAGGCGTGGTGCAAAAGCAGGAGGAGGAGGAGGAGGAGGAGGAGGAGGAGGAGGCGACGCCGAGCCTCGGCCACTGCCTGCCTCTTCCTCGCGCCAGCCGCCTTCTCTCCTGCCACTCCGCCCGTGACGTCACAGCCATTGCCATCCGCCTGCGCGCACTTTATTCTAAACCATCCAAGAGGGTTTAGGTTTGTTTGGGGTGGGTTTCCTCCCCCCCACACACACACTTTGTGTGGGGGGGGGGAGGTTGTTTCTTTTCAGTTTTGGTCCGCCGTAGAATAGGAGCCCCCCCCCCCTATTGGCAGCCACGATGGTCGAACCTGACGCTCAGCAGTTGGCAGCCAATAAGAGTGAAGGGAAGCTGGAGAAGGGGCGGGGGCGGGGGGAGATGGGGGAGGACAAGGGACCTTGTCAGTTTCAGAACTGGGACTGTTCTTTTTTAGAATCTGCAGCCTTCCACCCTCCCTCCTTCCCTCCCCAATTTTATATCTGGATGTAAATGGTTAGCTATTATCCACACTAGACGCCAATAAAAATCATTAAGAAATGCAGGATTTGTTTTAAAGGACAGAAAGAGAGAGAAATATATTTAAGGGGTGAGACAGAACAGTTACAGTTCTCATATATGTGTGTGTGTGTGTGTGTGTGTGTGTGTGTATAATGTTTGCCAGCTGTTGGGAGGTGTGAGATCTCACGTGCCCTAGATATTTAAATCAAGGCGATGCATTACAAAAGCGAAACAAGCATCCGCACAGGGGATCCATCCATTCCAAAGAGGAGGAGGAGGGGGGGGTCAGTTCAGCTTTCTAGGGATTCCTTACTGCTCTCCCCTATTCCCATATTTTCTTTGTCTGGGAGACAGGTGAGTATGGTGTCTATTTTGTTTTGCTTTTTTAATAATAATAATAATAATGCAACATTCCTGGATGGTGGAAGCTAGGGATGAGAAGGCGGAACAGGGAAACAGGGATGAGAGATGGACCAAATGAGATCTCGGTCGGGAGCCAAGTGGGGAAACGGCTCGCTTCGATTTCTCCAAGAGGCGAGCGAAGAGAAGGGAGCAGCCGCGCCTGGTGAAAAGATGGGAATCGGGCAAAGAGATGCCCATTCTCCGCCTGCATGCCTGGTCCTTTGGAGAGGCAGCGAGGCCCAGGGCCAGATGCAAAGTGTAGGGCTCGGGTGCCGCCTGCCAACTCCTCTCTGCCAGATTCCAGGGGTCTCTAGTGCTTTCCCCCCCTTTTCTTTTCCTTCCTTCCTTTCTTCTCACACTTCACTCTGGTTTCTCCCTTGTACTAAGCTCCCATGGCTTAAAACCGGAATAGTTCCTACTTATCCGCATGAGACTCCGGAAGAGAGAGAGAGTGCATATACTTGTGTGTGTGTGTGACATTTTCCACCGATTCTTTGGAGATCCTCAACTTGCGTCACTTTCTCCAGGACGCCACGACTCCGACCTGTCTCTTGTTGAATGTCAGAGTAATGCGAACTGCCAGTGACAAGGCGACGTATTACTCCCGATTAAGTGCCGTGTCAGCCTAATTAGCAGAGTAATTATAAGGTGCTAATGAATGATTCAAAGTTCGGCGAGATACAGTTCACTCCGCATTGCGCCCTCCTGAAGGACTCGGGGAATCGAAGGTAAACGGGCCAGGAGTCTCCCCCTCCCTCCCCCCCCCTCCGCGTCTCTCTCTCTCACACACACACACACACACACGACAAAATCCAAACCTGGGGGGGAGGGGGGGCTTCTCTCAGCCATTATTTGTAGTGAAAGCGAAAGGACATTAAAGTAGAAACATAGAAAAGGAGGGAGGGACGTGGTGACACACACCTCCTTTTTTAAAAAAAGAGAGAGAGCGATGGATGTAATTTACAGTGGAGTGAGGAGGTGGGGAGACGCAGCGGTGCGCCGTAGCCTTTCCCCTGCGTGCGCCCCTGTTGCAGCGATGGTTCGCTTTTCAGAAAGGAAGAAGCAGATTTAGCTCCTGGCTAAAATATTGGAGAGGGAAGGGGCCGATTAGCTTGCAAGGGACGCGGGCCGGTTTAAAACACCCCCTTGTCCAAAAGAAGAAGAAAAAAACTATAGAGAAACTCACCATAAGAGGGTGGGGAAAGCAAGAAATTCGGAGAAGGAAACCAAATACCTGAGTTAGGTCTCGTCCCCTGCGTCTGGGCAGGTGTCTGCGAAGAACCCAGTGCCAAGCGGCTTGGGACTACATTGAACAGCTAGATCCGAGAGAGGGGTGATGCTTCCGTCTTGTTTGGGCGCCCCCATTGCTTAATCTCTCTCTCCCACCCCCACCCCACCCGCTCACATACACTGCTCTCCCCTTTCCCTGCCCTCCCCTACCGACGATCTCCCATCGCAGGTCTAGCTGGGAATCGCTTGTAGTTATTAGTGGGTTGCTAGCTGGGGGGGGGGGCAGAAAGCAGCTTGGAAAGTCACCATTGTGCTCAGTTCTGTGACCTTTGGTGTGTTTTTTTTAAAGATACCCCGGAGAAGTGCGTGCGTAAAAGTAAGGAGATCGGCCTTAAAATGGGCAAATGAAGGTGGAGGGGAGAGGGAGAGAGAGAGTTTTAATTCTGCAGTAACATTGCAAATCTAGTGTCATTTCAACCGCAGGAACGAATGCCCCTAAAATGACACTCATTGCCTTGGCGTTGTGCACCTTACATACCCGTTTGTTTGTATGTTTGCATACGTTGCAATCTTCCCAAAACACCCACCGAGAAGCCTACTTCCTCGGAAGTCTCCTTTATTTCCACGCGAACCCTATTTAAAAAAAATAGATTTAGGACCGCTGCATTCTTGAGAACTCAAGTTCAAATGAGTGGCGCACGTTTTCCAAGAATTGGTTTGCTCGGGCGTCAAAGTTGATGGCCAAATGGTTTTGTTTTGGTTTTTCTCTGTAAGGGACACTCTCTAAAATATCAGGCAGCCTTTCTCTTCCCCCAAACTCCTCTCTGAAAACAATTCAGTTCCGATTATCTGGGTTTATTTGAGAAGGAATGGAGAGGGTAGCTGCGCGGTTAGGAATATATTGGACCAACGACCTTCCTTTCCTTTGGCAAAGATGGAATAAATTTCTCCCGCAAGACGACATAATGTAACAGGCAGGAGAGCGCTCTTGCCAAGAGACAGGTGCGTGGCCCACGCGCCAGAGCGGCCCACTTTCAGGCCACGTCTGGAGGGCGTCATAATTAGCCGCTTAATCTTTATTAATGATATTTGATTTGGGCGGAATCAGAAACGGTTCCCAGGCGGAGCAGCACGACGAGGTGCTCAGACTGATGAAGTGAGAACAAGGAAGAGAAGCCGGAAAGACAGAAGGAGAGAGAAAAGGAGGGTCCGATCGAGGTTCTCTAACATTCGCGTAACCTACAAATGGGATTCGCCTGCTTCTGCCTTATTTAAGCGCTGCCGTGAACAAAACCCACGTCGTTGTTTTTCCTTGATGGGCTACATTTTAAAGTCAGGAGTTTGGAAGGGTTGTTGTTTTTCAATTCGGCTTGCTATTCTCCCCCCCCCCCGCCCCAAATTCTGAACTTAAACTGCAGAAAGACCTGGGAGGGGGCCCTGGGTGAGTGGTGATTATTTGGGAATGTTTATTCTGTGCGGGAGGGGGGTTGGGACTTTCAGAATTGCCATCCAAACCGACTTTTTCTCAAAAGCTTCAGTTAATAGTGTCTGACTGTGTGTCTGTTCCATAAGTTTCACACACATGCACACAATTTTCGTACAGGGCTTGAGGGGAGGGCAGAAATCAAAGAAGTGAGGGGTGGAAGCGAAATAAAAAAGCCTATTTAATGCGAATCAATTTGCAGATACGGGTGTGTTGTTCTTGTTCATTTGGTTCAAAGCTGGGCTTTCTGTTGAGTTATATTTCTGTATCTCTATATTAGTACAGTTCTCTCTCTCTCTCTCTCTCTCTCTCTCTCTCTCTTTAGGGGAAATTCTGGACAAAATAGACAGCACCCTGGTACGCGCAGAAAAAGTTTCACAACTACAGGGTAAACTCGAGCTTCCAACTCTACGAATATCTGCGGCTAGAAATCAATTCGTCTTTCTCCGCTCTCCTCCCAAAATCGAGGTTTACATTAAGTTAAAGCAATTTATAAAATGTGAAGAAGGCGAGACCGCTATAGTTCCTTCCTTTCACATGTGTGTTTTTTAAAGGAGATTTTGAATGGATAACTCTTCTCAGACTATATGAGCGTGCGCGTGTTGTTTAAACCTTGAGGTGTGGTAGGTTGAAACCCATTTTTGAGAAAGCTCACGTTCTCTGTTTCCACAGTGGGTTTCGGATTGGCTTAGTGCCATGGAATTACTAGAAAGGGTCAGGTGATCAACAGTCCAAGCCCCTCATCCCTTTGCCTATTCTCTCTTAAATTTAAATCTCTCCCACCCCACCGCCACCAAAAAAACCAAAACAAAAACCGCACTCTGTGATTTCCACATAGCTCGTTTGCATTTCTTGTTAGCAAGAGAAATAGCTTAAAACGCGGAAGAGGGAGATATTTTGACGTCGGCTATGAAATTTCCAGAACCTAGGGTTGGGTGACTGTTTTAGGGTTCGGTTACCCCGGTTTTAAAACAAAGTTTCAGCAGCCACTGTCAAAATTGCTCCTGCACTGGCTTATTTGCCCACTAGGCGGCGACAATAGAGGCTTCTATTGTCTCCACAAATCTCTTGGTCTGGTTCTATTACATTTAAGGTGAAGAGCTGTAGAAAAGAGAGGTACTTTTGATGCTCTTTTGCTAATAGCTGGCGATGGGATTGCAAGGAGGCAGCAACTTGATATTGTTTTAATCAGAGTTTCACAATCCCTGCGGCTTTAAATAGGAAACTTTCACAAGGCAGCAGGGAAAACGGACCGGGAACAACGCCTAGTAAATAACCCCAAAAGGCAGTCCAGAATTCTCCGGAGCAAGCCAAAAGTAGGCTCTAGTGCCGCCCGCTTGTTCTGCTCGCATTCGTTTCAGTGGAGCTTGCGGCGGAGAACTTCCAGGTGGCTTCTGGAAGTTGTGACGGATCCCAGTGCAATTCTTATCCGCATTGCAACTATCCCGGTCCTAATTAGTTTTGGTTTCAAAGACGGAGCACCCAGCTCTGTGGAACTTGCTCCTTCCTCTAGTCAAGGTTTAAATATATAAACACTATTGGACGTCCATCCAGCGGCAGGACCTGGAGTTTGAAGTCTTTTTGATCATTATGATGGCCGTATTTTTACACCAGGGAGGAATTTGTTTCCGAAATAGACAGGGAGAGGCGGATGGGTGGCCGGCCCTCTTTTGTCAAGATGGGTTGCTGGATTCACTCTTTTGAGGAGCTGTGTGCTCTTTGTGACACACGGTGTCCTGGAATGGGTAGGCGAGGTGGGAAGCGGAATGAGATTTGGTGGTCCTGTGGCGAAGCAGAGAACGACTCGATGGCCTTTGGAGTTCCTCCTCCATTTACTGATCCTACAGTCATCGGTTCCCTACTCCATGGGCAACTAACTGCATAGAGAAGAAACAAAAGGAATCCCCCGCCCTTTCGTATCAGAGTTGTTCAACTCTCTGAAGTTTCCTAGTTACCCTCCTCTCTCTCTATGATTGTTAATAATGAAAAATAATAAATAAATAATAAAAGCGGGGGTTTTTTGGGGGGGGTCCCCTTTGAAATAGCAAGCCAGCTTAAACTGAAACCTCTTCTCTATTGATTCGCGGGGAAATAACCAGATTCTAGATCCAGATTCTGGATTTCGAATGCAGGGCATGAACTTGGGGTGCTAATCGCGTGGATACGGTGTACAAACTTCTCTAACGGTTTCTCTTTGTTCCTCTGTGGCAGATTTAGCAATAAAAGGAAACTCCCCTGCTCTCTTTTCTCTCCCCCCCTCCCCACTGCTCTCTTCGCGTCGCTTTTAACGCTCTCTGCTCGGTTCCTCGCCGACTTTAGGCGAATTACGGTAGGTATCCTACTGCCGACTGCGCATAGGATTCCCCTGGGCGCCTGATATTAACAGTGTTTGATTTGTGTTTAGCTCCCCCTCCCTTTCTTTTTCTTCTTCTTTCTTTCTTTTCAAGAGCCAAGCTCCACCTCCGGGGCCCCAAAGGAGCTGCCTCCTACCAGCTTCCCTGCCTCATTTTTTTTTTTTTTTGGTGTCTCCACCCAGAAGAAGCTGCTGCTGTGTTTTAATTTTTTAGTTTGTTTGTTCCAACTTCTCTCTTGGAAATAAAGGGGTCCCCTGCGTGGGTGAAAGACCTAAGCGCGCGACTGCTTCCAGGCGAACAGCGAACGCGCCCAAATGAAGGTTCCCTTCCATGAAGGCGGATCTGTCAATTTCATTGCGCCTCCCGCTCGCACGAAGTTGCAGCGGACCCCAGGTACGGCAGAGTGAAATCGACACATGGTCACCTCTTTCTGCATCTGGCAAGCAAATGACTTAGACTGTGCTGGGGAAGGTTAACCAGGGGCGACGTGGCCCCTCGCTCTGCCATTATGGAAGTCCACCTTGGGCAGAAGTTCTCATTGGGTCTCGAACTCCCGTCCGACGGGAACGATGTGCAGAGTGTGGATGAATTCTCATTGCATCCCGGATATTCCACAATATGTTTCTGGCTCTCAGTACATCCCTGTTAAATGCCTTGTTTTATAGGATAGGTTATTGGCTTGTGAGGGCGGGGAGGAAGAGAGAAGATGAGAGTCAAAACCATCTGTAGAGGTGCCACTCTCTCTCTCTCTTACACACACACACACACACACACACACACACACACACAAAAGGGAGAGAGAAAAGAGGAGGGGGAACCCTTTCTCCAATGTTAATTAACAAGCAGCTAATTAAAACGGCACTTTGAGCGCTAATCAATCGCTTTATTAAGCCGGGAGTAGTAACTGGAACAAATTGAATGCTACCAGTTAGAGTATCATGCTATTGAGCTGCTAAGGGTCGATGAAGGAGCGAGGGATTGGAGGGTTGAGCAAATCGATCCTCACCCGATTGGTGTTGACCGAGGTCACGCAGAGACATAGAGGCGGGCAAGATCTCTCCCCACTCACCCCGCCCATCGCGTCCCGTCTTCTCCAGCCCGCCATCCTGTGTAACCAAACGAAGAGGTCTGCGCAAGCAAGGAGCCGGTTTCCTGAGCTAAAGTCTCCTGAGTCCTCCTCTCCCCAGTGCGAAGGACCAAACTCGTGGGCTGATGAGGAATGAGAAAAAGCTCGATGGCCCTTGATTTCGACGCGATCAGAAAGACAGACAAACGCCACCGTAAACAAGAGAGGATCTTGCGGAGCGACCGACCTCCATTAGAGTTTTTGGCACTGGTTTTAAATAGGGTCGCGACGAAGAATCATCCCGATCCTTAGTTGGCTCAATAAGCAGGAAGCCCAACAGTTGCAGAAATTCTCTTTTTAAATGCACAGAATGTGTGTGGAGGGGGTTCCTTTTACTGTAACCTGAAGGCGCCGTCATGCGCGCGCGCCCTCCCCAAAGGCCAGGCCATTGCGCAGGAGGAGATTATCAGGAAAGTTTGTAGAAGGGGTGTTGAGACTGAGGCAATAATACAGTAATAAAAATAGTAATAAAAATACTAGGGATAGATCAGTGTGAGGAGGAAAGCACCAAAGGCTGGAGCTACAAATGAGGGTCACACAATTAGTAAGCCGATTCAGGTACCATTCAAGGAAGTCCCTGGAGTGTTCCAATTCTAGAGGAATCACATTCTCAGATCCTGAAGAATGGGCTCCCTTTTCACTCCTCCTGGAGGAGCACTAGGAGCCAGCCAAGATAAGACAAGCCATAAGAGATTGGTCTGCAAGTGCTAGGCCTGTCCATGCCAAGTGAAAGAAACTGTCCTAAAGCAGCGGCACGGAAGCGTCAAACGCGCTCCTGCCCTTTTACTTGGCTCCGCCGTACCTGCCCTCGATGCTAAGCCGCCTTCCACGTTGACCTCGCTTTCCAAGGTCGGCTTGGCAAGGAGATCCTGCCCGATTTCCACCACCACAAGCTTTCGAAGAGCCAACGACCTGGCAGGCAGGTGCTTTCTGGTAAACAAGGTCCGGACATTTTCAGAGAGAAGACACCGTCGGTCTACGTTTTGCAGGAGAGAAACAAACCCTCGCCAGTGTGAACGCACAGACGTCTGTCAATGGCAGGCAGATCCCAGAATGGTGGGGTGAAGCAAGGTGGGATGTGATGGACATGAGGAGGGATAGGGAACCCGGTAGATTTTAATTGTAACTGTGTTTAGAAGGTTTCAACTGTTTTATAAGAGGGGGGCGTTTAGATTGTGGGTATCTTTGATGCTCTGGGCTACAGTACTTAGAATCATAGAGTTGGAGAGGACCACGAGGGTCATCTAGTCCAGGGGTCAGCAAACTTTTTCAGCCTTGGGCCGGTCCACTGTCCCTCAGACCTTGTGGGGGGCTTGACTATATTTTTTTTGGGGGGGTGAACAAATTCCTATGCCCCACAAACAACCCAGAGATGCATTCTAAATAAAAGCACACAATCTACTCATGTAAAAAGACGCTGATTCCTGGACCGTCGGCGGGCCGGATTTAGAAGGCGATTGGGCCGCATCCTGCCCGGGCCTTAGTTTGCCTACCCATGATCTAGTCCAACCCCCGGGCCTTCCAACCTATGCTTAAAAACCTCCAAAGAAGGAGAGTCCTTGGAGTTCAGGAGGAAGGGTGGATATAAATGATGGAGGTGGTGGTGGTGATGATGATGATGATGATGGATTCCAACTCCAACGATCCCTGACCAGCTGGTGCTGATGGGAGTTGAGGCCGCAGGTTCCTCATCCCTGGACTAGAGGTCGCTGGAATAGCTAAGCGGGCAGAGCGATCCAGTGAGTTTGGAGCAGTATATGCAGCGTATAGGCATCCGAAGCTAAAATCCCTCTGAGGAAAAGGCTTACCTTTAGACGCAACCACAGTCAGCCTATTAGTATGGAAAATTTTAAAAAGCTAAATTCATTATAGGAAATATCTGTTGGGTAGTAAGTAATGAGTTCCTGCTTCTAAACTGGAGATGCAAAGGAGCCGTGCTTATTCTTTCATGTCAGCAGGAGAGAGAGAGAAAGACAGACAGATGGGAGATGTCTCCTCTGTCAAGGTGGGACTGGGAAGAGGAAGTTAGGTCAGCAACCTTAGCATCAGTCTAGGACAGGTATAGGCAAACTCGGCCCTCCAGATGTTTTGGGACTACAACTCCCATCATCCTGGCCACTAGTCCTGTTAGCTAGGGATGATGGGAGTTGTAGTCCCAGAACATCTGGAGGGCCGAGTTTGCCTGTGCTGGTCTAGGAGTTGAGGAAAAGGTCCTCACTGGTTTGGTCAGACAGACAGTCTAGGAAGCTTGGGGGGTTCCTACCTCTGTCTACTACCGCCTTCGTAGCTCAATCTGTAGAGCCTGAGACTCTTAATCTAAGGGTCGTGTGTTCAAACCCCATTGTGGGCAAAAGATTCCTGCATTGGACTAGATGATCCTTGTGGTTTCCTTCCAAGTCTATGATTCCCCATGCATGCCTAACCAGCCTTCAATACAAGTATCCCAATCACTGTAACAGTTTTTGCGCGCGCACAGAAAAGCTACATCTTCCGGATTCCTACTGCAGGCGAATTTCTCTTCTGATCGTGGTGGGATCAGTATGAGCATTAATTAGGCAGCATCTCCACCTTTCCCTGTCTCCTCCCGGATCCCTTTCATTGGGGTAGTATAACTAACTCAATGATGTACACATGACCTGGTCTGTGGTTGTGGCGCGCCTGTACAAACCAACCGTCTCAAACACACAGCGTCAGGTGCGTGCGTTCAGCCCGTGTTTCGGAATGGAGTCAGACGCCATCACTCTTTGCACGCCGCCTTTGCTTTGGGCAGGCGGAAAGGCGGTCAGCAGAAATGTCCACAAAAGCACACAAACAGAAAGACACGGTGCCCTCAAGAGATGAGTAAACCGTCGTTTCTTGAGAGGTCACAAATTACGCTTTTTTAGGACTGGCCCTCAGGACAATATGTCAAAGGGTCCCATTTTTTCTTCAAAGGAACCATGTGGCGTTTGTGAGGTCATGAGGATACCCAGGACCAAAGGGATGACGAACCTGCAAACGTTTTTGGCCTACATCTCCCATCACCCCTAACCACTGGTCGTGCTAGCTGGGGCTGATGGGAGTCTGAGCCCCACAACACGTGAAGGGGCCACGGGATCTCCACACTTGCTCTGTGCAGACGACTCCGCCCTCAACACGATTCTCTTACTCCTCTGTAGACACACTCTCAAGAAAAGTGAGGGATTTTCCCCCAGTTGTTTTTTTAAACACGTTTATCCTAATCTGGATTAGCGCTCGCAAAAACAAACTAAAATCAGGAAGAGCTAATTATTTCACGTCCCTTAATCCGGATCAAACGCTTCTTTATTGCACCGAGGGTTTTACAGCCCGGGTCTCCAGCGCTAAACGCAGAAGGGGGCGCGTTTCTTCCAGGTTCATTATATCCCAGTGCGCGGAAACTGACGTTAAATCGGATCCTCGAACTTCAGGACAGTTTCATTTCTGTTATAAATCCCTCTGCCCGGGGCGCCTCGATGGCACTCCGGAGTGACTGGAGGGTCTCGCAGGTGGCGACCCAGACCTGGACAGACGTCTCTCCTCTTTCCCCTCTCCTCCTTCCCTCCTGCTGTCGCGGTCATGTTTTTCCAAGGAGTTGTGGCTATTTGGGGGGGGGGTGACCTGGGGGAAAGGAGGAGAGGAGGGAGGGAGGGAGGGAGGGAGGGAGGGAGGGAGGGAGGAGGGTCGGGCGGTTGGGGCGGGTGTGGATGGGTGGGGGAAACAGCGCTTTGGCGTGCCGTGAAATGTAACAGTCTGAATGAACATCCGCTTTATTAAAAGCTGCTGCTTGACATTTACACTGTGCCAACAGCCTCTTTCTGGTAATCCGGCCGAAAATAGACGGTACCTCCGAGTAATTGCTGCATTTCCAAGGGAAGATACAGAAATGTTTCTATGAGCTGAAACAAACGACGAAGAAGAGAGCAGCGGGCGGGCAATGGGTAGGGGGGCGGGAGTGGGTGGGCAGGAGCTGGAAGTGGGTAGGGGGTGGAGGGGTGGGGGACGGGGATTTGAAAACCAGGCAGATCCAGAATCTGCCCTTGTTTGTTTGTTTATTTATTTATTTATTTATTTATTTATTTATTTATTTATTTATTACTTATTTACTTTTACATACTTACTTATTACTTATTGACTTACTGATTGATTGACGGATTTAAAAAATATGTATTCTGTCTCTCTGCTCTCCCCCCCCACCCCCCCCAAAAAAGAGATACAGCAGGATCCAGGCGAAGTTACAGCGGAATCCTGCGCAAACTTTAGCTGGGCGGGTGAGGAGTCCAGTAGGACTAGAGTAGGTGCAGAGTGCAGCCTTCAGTATTTTTAAAGGGAGGGTTTAACTCTTGGTCTCGCCCAATAAAAGCGGAGGTAACCCCAAAGCCTTTCACTCCGGATTCCCTAAAACCTTTAAACTCCCTCTCTCCCCTATGTAAAAGAATTTAAATGCACCACCGACGGTAGCTTTGCATTACCTTATCCTCTTTCCTCTGCCTCTCCCCCCCCCCTCCAGAACGTTAACTCGGGTTTAATTGAGCAGAGAAAGGTAGGAGGAAAAGTTAGTGGGTCCTGTTTTCTTTTCTTTTTTAAAGCATCAAATATATATATATATCATGGGCGTAGCCAGGGGGGTGCAGCTGCCCCCCTAAATCAAGTAAATAAATAAAAGTATTTAACAAACTGAAAAAAGGTGTCGCAGATAACTCGGTTCTGCCCCCCCCCCCATATAAAACCAGCCCCCCAACAAAAATAAATCCTGGCTATGCCCATGAAAAATATCCTCCTTTTTTGCCTGCCTGTTGTTGTTTAAATCGTGTAGTTATTATTAGTTGTTTATTATTATTATTATTATTAATAATAATAATAATAACAGCAATAACAGCAACAATCACAATCTCTATCTATCTCCCTTCTCTGTTGCTCAATGTAAGTCCGGAATACATGATCAGAAATGCTCAGGGAGCAGATTCCAGCTTGTTCCGTCCGCAGACAGGCCCTGACAAGGTTGTTAGAACAGTTGGAGAGGTCTATACAATCACTTAATTACCAAAACTGTCAGTCAGGCGGGCCGCTGCTGGCCGCCTCCATGGCTGCGAGGAACATTCCACTACTGCCTTCTCCTCCTTGATTGATCTGTGCTGATGGCATTGCAAAATAATTAGAGTGAATTTTCTGATGTGTGATTTTATCCCAAGTTCATGCTTCAGAAAGGTAATCGGGAGGATGAGAGGGGTCAGTGCCATTTCAGATTACCTGGAGACCAAGCGAAAGGGTAAAAAAAAGAAGAAGGGGGGGAGAGAGAAAGAGAAAGTATATACATTTTTATATATAAGGAAGGATAAGTGTAGAAAGGAGGGAGAGAAAGGGTGGAGGAGGGATGGAGCAAATGGGCCGAGGAAGACGGGAGATGCGATTAAGGATCGCTGAAGGGTACTGCGAGCCCTTCGTCAAACTCCGCAAGTGATTTCCTTCCGAGCCAACAAATGGCAGATTGATTTTGTCCAACGCGGCTTTAGCCACATTTCAAATGATCCAGCGGTTATTACAGCGATTGGCTTCGGAGCTGACAGGCGAAAGGAGAAGGAGATCCGGTTTTACAGCGGAAAGGAAGCCGCGTTCTTAAGCGCTGTCAGCTACAGTTAAGTAAATATCATTAGCAGGAGGAGGAAAAGACCGGCGGTCGAGACGCGCAGAGGCGCACACACTCTCGGTCCAAAGAAGACCCTCTCCGTGTCTCTCTCTCTCTCTCTCTCTCTCTCTCTCTCTCTCCTTGGGCTCACATTCCCGCCTCTCTCCAGACTCTCCTGTCTCCTGTTCTTTGGGGCGGGAGATGGAACGTTCGAACACTTTCACTCGTCTTGGAAGGACTTTCCCTTCCTTCCTTCCTTCCTTCCTTCCTTCCTTCCTTCCTTCCTTCCTTCCTGGGATGCTGATTGAAGCGTGGAGCTGTCCGGGGAAGTGCGGGGTTTTGATTTCCCACCTGCTGCTTTCCAGGGACCCTTCCAGCATTCGCCCTAAGCGCGTTCCTAACTCAGGAATCAGAAGTCGCCCCCCCCCCCCATGAGGTCAGACTCGCCAGGACAGCCTCGCTTTGAAGCGAGATAACCCTTTCTCACCCACCCCCACCCGGTAATCAGTGAGACTGGAAGAAGCCTTCCCCAGCCCAAGAACTTCGCTGAGAGGCAGTCAGTGGGTGTTCAAAAAATTAATAATCATAATAACGATCAATCCTGCGGCAGTCAGTTCCAAAGATCGCTTTAGGATTGCGGTGTAAACTTCATGATCCAGATCCCTGGAGACGTCCTGAAGGGCTCTTTTGGGGCTGAAGTCCCCAAATTAGCTGAAAGCCAAGTCTTTAGACCCCACGCCCCCCCCCTTTGCCTGTTATCCTGGCTCTCTGCTCATCCCCTCACCTTCCCTGAACACGGGTTGTATTTAGCCAGAAAGAGCCCTCTCTGGTTCCAAAGGTCATCTTTCCACGCGCTTCCCCCTGATGGTTGAAATCGGGTTAATTCAGCCCAGATCCCCCTTTCACTTCTCAACTGTACTGCACAAGCAAGCAGTGAAAGCGTGATAGACGCGGCGTTAGGTGTCACCACCACGAGGCTTCTCAGCGTATGTTTTCGGGCAGTGGGGACTCTAGCCTGAGGTTAGTGACCATGATTCGAAGCAGATTCCTTATTATGGAGCAGAGGAAAGACGCCAGGGCCTATGCGACCTTTTGGGAAGGAAGAGCCTTTTCCTCTTCTCCGGTGCGAGGAGGTCAGGAGGAAGAGGAGCAAGGTCGGTTTCACAACTCTTGGGGGGTTTTTTGCTGTTGTTGACCAAGACGCACAAAAACTCATCGGGGTTGCGCAAGGCCAATTCCCATTATCTCCCTCCGAGATTTCCAGCCTGAAATCGTGGACAGCCTCTCCCAGTCAGTGAAGCCAATACAGTACTGACCTAGACGCATCCATGGTCTGACTCGGGATAAGGAAGCTCCCTCTGTTCCTGCGCTTAAGTCTACTGACGCTTGGTAGTCTGAGTTGACGCTCCCGTGCTTTGAAACAAGTATCCCCGCGCTGCGTGGGGCTTGCTCCCCTGTTACGAATGTTAGTAGTATTTCTAGCGCCTTCAAAGCACTCTGCAGTACTCATTGCCAGTGGCGTAGCGTGGGTTGTCAGCACCCGGGGCAAGGCAAGTAATTTGCGCCCCCTAACCCATGGATTTGCGCCCCCTAACCCGTGGATTTGCGCCCCCTAACCCTAACCCCCAGATGTTACGCCCGGTGCGGCCGGGCCCCCCGCCTGCACCCCCCCCACGCTACGCCACTGCTCATTGCAGCAACCCTGTATGAGAGGTAACAGCTGTTGTTGCCTACTTCAATAATCCGGGCCTTGAACTTGTTTATTTGGGAGCAAGCGCAACCGAGTTCCCTAAAATCCAATCCCCAATAAAGGGTCGGCTTAAACGGAGATTCTCCAGATTCCATTCTTCCTGGATTTAATGGTGCTGGGAGGGGAGGTGTAGAAGGCGCAGGAGAAGCGGGGCCACGTGTGTGCTTGTCCTGAGGATCAGATTTAAGGCGAAGCGGCCACCGCACGTAGCAACCTGGGCTTCAGGGGGATCAGCAGGTCGGTGGCTTTTCATTCGAAAAGAAATCGCCTTGGTTTCAGTGTAACGTCGAGGTTAGGCCGGGGTCAACCGGTTTCTGTTTCGGTTTCGCTTCTGGTGTGCTAGGGTTGTCGGTCGAGTTGCAGACGCTTTGCAGACGCGTAAGGTAGCTCTCTATGTTTAGGATTCGGGATCCGAGCGCCTAGAAGCCAAGAATTGGGAGCCAAGAAAAACGCGACCACTCCATCCTGCGTTATTTCTCTTCCTGTCGTCCTTCAATATAGCAAAGGCAAGGCCGTCTCGTAGGTTGGAAAGCACAACCGAACCGCCTCTTCGTTTCTCTCTGACGCAGCGAGGACCCCAGTTTTTCTGCGGGTCTCGAGAAAGGGGTTTTCGGTTGGGGAAAGACGATTCAAATTGTTTTGCTGTGGGACACACGCTGGGAATCAGGCGCTTGTGGTGCTGCGATCTCAGCCCCTTCCCAAACACCATCTGTTTTTAGAGGACTGGGGGGGAAGAGGCTGGAGTCGAGGGAAAGAGGAGAGGGTCCCAAGAGATTCAGACTAGATGGTCCAGGAGTTTGGGGTGCGGTAGTGGAGGTCCCTCAGAATAGCGATGGAATCGTAGACTTGGAAGTGACACCTAAGTCAGTGCTATCTAGTCCAAACCCCTGCAATGCAGGAATCTCAGCTAAAGCACCCGCGACAGATTACCACCCAACCTCTCCAAAGAAGGAAGGTCCACCACCCTCAGAGGGAGTTTGTTCCACTATTGAACAGGTCTTACCGTCACAAAGTTCTTCTGCTGTTTAGTTGGAACCTCCTTTCATGTAATTTGAAGCCAATGGTTCGAGTCCTAGCCTCCGAAGAAGAAAACAAACTTGTTCCCTCTTCCATGTGACACCCCTTTATATACTATCACATCGCCTCTCAGTCTCCTCTTTTCCATGCTAAACATACCCAGCTTCTTCAACCGTTCCTCATAAGGCTTGGTTTCCAGACCCTTGATCATCTTGTTCCACTCCCCAGCACATGTTCCCCCTTGTCGATATCCCTCTTCAGTTGTGGTGCCCGGAACTGAACACAGTGTTCCTGGTGTGGTCTGACCAAGACACTATAGAGCAAGTATCATTACTCCCCTTGATTGGGACACTATATTTCTGTTGAGGCACCCTATGACACTCCTGGCCTTCAAGATGTTGCTGAATTACCACTCCCATCATCCCTGACCACTGGCCATTCTGGCTGGGGCAGATGTGATCTGGACTCCAACTGCATATGGAGGACCTCAAGTTCCCCATCTCTGCAACAAAGGATTTCTCCAATTAGACCTGGAGACTCTGAGATTCTGAGGCAGCAACAGACATATAGTATCTGTTGTGGGGACACCAGCTTGTCTCCCCACAAAATAGCACATCTGAGAAAGGAAGATTGGCTGTAGTCAATCCTCCACCTAATTATAATATAATATAATATAATATAATATAATATAATATAATATAATATAATATAATATAATATAATATAATATAATATAATATAATATAATAATAATACCCCGCCCATCTGACTGGGTTGTCCCAGCCACTCTAGGCAGCTTCCAATAAATATAAAAGCATAATAAAACATCAGTAGGCAGAATATAGTCATTGTGGCTAATAATAGCCATTAATAGTCTTCCATAGAACTGCCACTTCCTAATTGACTAGACTGAATTAGATTTCATTAAACTAGGGGGTCCTCTTGGTTCCGGGATAAATGTCTTCACCTGGACCCACCTGCAGCTTTCCAGCTCTGATTTTTAATACGGTGTAATCTCCTTCAAATCAAAGGGCCTGTTTCGGCCTTCTGACAGAGTATTTCGATCCCTCGTGATCAAATCCCGCTCGTGGATCGGATTGTCGATTGCTTCAAATCCGACTCCTTCCCTCTCACTGGTCTGCGAAGTCGGGGTGTCTGTCTGTGGGAGGAGTCCTTTCTTCAATGGGAGGGGGAACCTCTCAAGGAGGGCAGCCCATTGGGGCCTTACTCCAAAAAGTCCGATAAAGCAAACCGATCCATTTCTACTGCATGATTAGCTCTAGATCCGGGAAAATCTGCTTTCAAACGGCTTTCATTCATCTTGGAGTAAGGGGGCACAAATGGAGGGGGGTCTGAAGTGCGGCATTTAATTTATTTTGTCAACCCCCGCCCCACGAAGATAGAGAGCCGAAATCCTACTGATTTCATCCGGTTGCTCTTACCAGGACTCAGCTAGGAATCCTGTGCTGCGTAAACCTGAAAAGCGAGAGCTTCAGAGCATATGCAAAGTGCACTCTCGCCACTACAGCAGGGTGATCCTATCACACGCATTTAGAATTAATGGGAGAATTTCTAGATAGACCCAGATATTGCCTCTCAGTAACCCCCCCCCCCAATTTATTTATTTTTTACACCAACAACCAAAAGAGCCACGGTCTAACCTCCTTTGGCCGTAGATATAGGGAAGCTGTTGAAGGAGTGGCCATGGGAAGCTGATTCGATTTGGTTTCCTGTGGCTCCCATCTGCCAAGGAAATCCAGCACACGCAGAGAGAGTGTGTTCCCCACACCAGCCACCGGCGTGCTTCTCGAGCATAGGATGAAAATCTACAAGGTCTTGCATTTATTTTATTTTATTTTACTTTATTGCTTTTGGAATGCAAAAGAGAGAGAGAGAGAGAGAGAGAGGGAAAGGGGTGGGGAAAGACCCCCTCGTTGCTTTTCAAAGCGCGGCTGCATTTTTAAAGTCAAATAAGTACAATGTATGTGGCGAATCAAGTAGGTAAACAACTTACATCTGGTTGCTGCACTTGAAGGAACCATCCGTTCCCGTGCACAGCAAATTGAAGAAACAATGGCACTAATGAGCCTTGCAAAATGCAACTGTGAATCATGAAAGACAACACTGCATTTTGCAAGCGCCGGAATAAAAGGTGAAATAATCAGCTAGCAAAGAGGAAAAGAAAGCGAGCAATGATTAAATGATCAAAAGCTGGCAGAGTGAATTCAATGTCACTGCCAGACGCAGCCATCTCCCCCACAAGTGAAAGTTAGGTTTCAAGCACAGTGTAATTATAGCCGAGGTTGTCAGTTTGACATTAATGCAGCCAGCAGAAATTTCCTAATTGGCCTCAGAGGAGAAAGTGAACCAGAAAATATATTAACATTTTAAAAAAGCATATTTTGCCTAATCCTTTCACTTTCCAACAATATTTGAAGACCAAAATGCCCCAGGCAGGAGAATTTAAATGAGCAATTTTGTTTTTGAAGGAAACGGCCAATGAGACAGAAAATAGACTAAAGGGAAATCATTAGTGGATGAGAGATACTGACAGCCCTGCCTTGCTGACTGGCTGGCCTGTCACTTACAGTCTGTGTTCTTTAGTTCCACGCTATGAGCTAAGTTGATAACATGAAAAGACCCATAAACGTGCAGCCAGAAGTCAAAGCCTATTATCTGGAAATTCAAATGCAAAGAGGGAGAAGGAGAGGCGATGTGGGGTTGGGGTTGGGGGGGGGGGTGCGGAGAGAGAGAGAGAGAGGAGGATTTGGTAGGTGGGGGGGGCGGAGGAGGAGGAGGCGACAGAGAAGAGCTTCCTTCCTTCCTTCTAAAAGTAGCCATATCAAGGAGAACAATAATAGGCCATTATCTGACATCAATGTGCGAGGGCCTGCCAAAATGTATATATATACATTCTCTCTCTCTCTCTCCCCAAGCCCCCCCCCCGCCTTCTCCACCGCAAATTCCCCACCCCCACCCCCACTCATCGCCAATCGGCAATGTGGCTTCCCAAGCTCTGCAGATAGCAACAAAATGCTTAAAGTTACGGCTGTAATGTCACATGCGGCCCGCTTGATGTGATATGACCATCTCAGGGAAACAAAGCTAAGTGCAGTCAGGAGCCGTTAGCCCAGTGGCTTTGATGAAGCAGCTGAGGCCAGCATCGCCCGTGGCAGCAACTGCGGGGCAAAACGCTCACGACCAAGACTTTTGCCCTTTTGAAATGAAAGAGGAAAGGGGGGAAAGGGCCGCGGAGAGAGAGAAGGAAGGAAGGAAGGAAGGAAGGAGGGGTCAGCTACAGTACAGGGTCCATCAGGAGGATGAACCTTAGCAAGGTGATCTGGGGAAAAGGCAAGCCAGGTCGCTAATGTCTGCACCTCCTGTGATGCCATTGAGTGGGGAAATTCTTCTTCTTCTTCTTCTTCTTCTTCTTCTTCTTCTTCTTCTTCTTCTTCTTCTATAATGATAATAATAATAATAATAATAATAGTATTTTATCCTAAGCACGGGTATGGGCATAGCCAGAATTTATGTTGGGGGGGGCAGGATCAATGACGCGGCTGGTCAGTTAAGTATTTTTATTTATTTACTTGATTTAGGGGGAGCAGCTGCCCCCCCTGCCTTTGGCTACGCTCATGAACACGGGGTGAGCTGATAGACAGATAAATAGATAGAAAGATTTGATTTATATATGCCACCCTTCATCATAGGAACTCAGGGAGGTTCACACAGTAAAATACAGGATAAAAAACGTGTTGCTCTTATTAGGTAGCTCTTTACTATTGCCATGAACAAAGAATCCCATTTTTTAAAAAATCACCTTTCATTTAATTAAGATAATAATCAGCTATACATTTAGTTAACAGAATAAAGACTGTCTATAACTCCTTCTTTGAGAAGAACCAGTTAATGGAACTCTTGTGGAAATACACAAGTCAGGGTCAGATGGAGGTGGGAACACCATCCCTAATCCTTCTCTCCTTGCGAAGAGCTCACGGTTGCTCTGCCCTTCTTGCTCATTCACAACACCCCTGTGAGGGGTGACTTGACTTCAGGGAACATGGTAGGATTTCTAAGCTTTAATGGGGCGGCGGGGATCTCCCGGATCTCAGCCTGCAGCCGACCTGACAGTGGCTGGCTCTTCATTCCATTCTGGGGTTTCTACTCTGGGTGGCAACGAGGCGATTTTGGGAAGACGTATCCGAGGTTGTCACGACCGGTGAGGTGGAGCTCTGCTCGCAGGAGCGAGGTGAGGCTCCAGCTCAAACAGAAGCTCTTGCAAATACAGAGAATTTCCATTTGGGCACATTTTTGAGCTCCGCGAAACTGACCAGGGTTTTTAAACGGCGCAATTCTGGCCATGTCTACCCAGAAGTAATTCGATTGGGGGAATGAGGTACCCACAGCCTTCAGAAGTTCAGTTCCACGATCTTGACGCTTAAGAGACCCGGGATCCTCTTGGCGAACTCATTGGAAGCCCGAAGTCTTGTCTCAGAACTAGGGTTGAAAGCAAAGACCCCCTAGAAAAAGGACTTTTTGATAGCTTATAGGGCAGCTGGGTCACCCTTCTCCAGCCATTTAACCCAGAAGGGTCTCAGTTGCGCTCCCATGAAAACCAAACGGGCTAAATCAGAAAGGCTAAGCTTTTAACATGGAGATCCGAAATCGGATCTGAAGCTTAAGTTCCGATGCCTTTTCAGCAAAAGATCAATTCCTTTTTTTTGAAGCGGCTACGATCCTTAAAATCCTTGCACCGGAAAAGCTGCATTAAAATCAATTAGATTACAAACTGAGCGATCCTACACACTTTGGTGGGACGTGTCATTACTAGACAGTCAAGTACAACATCTTCCTGTTGCCTAGAATGGACACACAGGGGAATGTGGCTCCAGACAGGGAGGACTTCCTGTCATACCTGCTCTGCAGCTTCCTCCCCCTGTGTGCGACCAGGTAGATGGGTGTGACCCTACCGACCAGATAAAAGGGCCGGCCACGCAAGCATCTCTCTCTTAGACTCTTGGACTCTCCTGGCTGTTAGCCAGCACATGGCTCAACCTTCACATAGGATGGAGCCCACTGCAGAAAGTCTCAGATGTAGCTTGGACTTCTTTTCACTGTAACCAGAAGATAAAGCCCGCCTTCAGATTACTGCTGTGAACTGAATGTGAGTAAAGGTTTAGTCTTACTTTTAAAGAAGAATGTGTTGTGTTATTATTATTTTGAGAGGGAAAGAAAGGGGAAACTTACCAAGAACAAGCCAGACTGAACAAGCCAGACTGGACTCCTTAATTAAAGGATTCCAACAAATCATCAGTTTGCTTCCAATAAGTTGCAAAGGGAACGTGCTCTGCTGCTTATTCACTAGCATGAGTGAGGAGGGATAATATCAAAACAATATATCCTCCCCTACCTTCTTTAACATTACCACAACTTCTACCCAGTTCAATCAATGGCGCCTATATCCAGAAAATGGGTATCAACCCCAAAGGACCATATGGACCAAATGGGTTTCAGGAGAACTGCGGCCTAATTCATCTTGAACCACTTACCTACTTCTAAGGAATCCTCCCTCAAATCAGAATTGCCTCTCTAAAGACTTTGGAACTATTGTGAAGTCAAGACGATTTAGCAAGGGGAGGCCAGACAGTGAAGAAACCCAGATCACTTCCTTGGAGAAATTTCACTGAGCTTTCGGGCATCAACACCCCTCTGGGTGAAGTGGAGTAATGCGGATTGCAGGCTTGAACAGCAACTCAAAGTAGCTTAGGTCGAAATGATGCACCCCTTGCCTCACTTGGGACACCACTGCCCTCCTGAAATCCTCTGTGACCACCGTGGGGTGTATTTATTTTATTTTTAAAAATCTGTTACTCTGGATTAATTACTCCAGAGTTAATGCGTAGTGTAGACCAGGGCAGGCAGAGTTCTCCAGGGGAAATAATAGCTTTGTCTGTTTCCCTTGCCAGCCTCCACTAATAAGTTTTAATGGCTTCCTCCTCCACCTCTAATCTCTCTCTCTTCTCTCTCTCTCTTTTGGTCAGATCCAGCGCAACTCCTGATCAAGAAAGAAGAGAAAAACTGCCTTGTTTTGATTCCTATGGCAGGTTGGGGAAGGGAGGGAGGGCTTGGCTGCTGCTCCTGCTGCAATAAGACTCGGCTCGTAGATAATATTGATGAGAACCATGCCTGAGTCTGACATCAAATTAGTGGCCTTCATGTACAAAATCTGAGAAGAGGTGTCTAACACGCTTAAAGCTGGTGGGAAGCGAGGGGGTGGCAGAGGGAGAGAGTTGGGAGGGGGAGAGAGAGGGAGAGACTTAAGGCAGCGATTTAAGACTGGAAGAAGAAGGAGAAGGGGAAGGGGAAGAGAAAGAAGAAGGCAAGAGGAAGAGGGGGGGAGAGAGAATCAGGCGAAATCCAGGCGTCGAGCTCTCTCATTACGACTTCTCTCCTACCTAACGGGGACACGGAAATCCTCCTGTACTTCTTCTCATCAATACAGCGCAGCTCTTTGTCAGTAATTTGCAATAAGTGTCTGTAGCGGTTTCTGTGGGGGACCCAGGAATCATTATGGGCTGCAGATCCGCTCGCCCTCTAATTGGAAGCGTTGGGCCTTATCAGCGGAGGATTTTCTAGGACCTTTGACAGATACCAATACGAAAATCATTGTTCACTTGTCAATTTAAAAGACCATTAAAGCGGCCCTCTGTTTTTTTTTGGTTTGGTTTTTTTGTTTGTTTGTTTCTGGGGCGGAGGAGTGTATGGGGGGGAGGGCTAATTGGAACCACCCCCCTGATTGAACACACTTAAGGGGGGGGAGCTTTTGGGAGGGGAGGGGACCAAAGAATGAAACATTCAAGAATAAATATTATATACGGTAGGTCAAAGTGAGAAGGGCCGGAACCTTTTTTTTTAAAAAAAAACATTGGAAAAATGGCAACAGGGGAAAAGTGTATATTGAAGGATGAGTTTAGTTCGTGCACACTTGTAAGCATGTAAAGGTAGGCACCATCCAGATAGGACTTTAATAATAATAATAATAATAATAATAATAATAATAATAATACAGTGGTACTTCGGGTTAAGTACTCAATTTGTTCCGGAGGTCCGTACTTAACCTGAAACTGTTCTTAACCTGAAGCACTACTTTAGTTAATTGAGGCCTCCTGCTGCCGCTGTGCCACCGGAGCACGATTTCTGTTCTCATCCTGAAGCAAAGTTCTTAACCTGAAGCACTATTTCTGGGTTAGCGGAGTCTGTATCCTGAAGCGTATGTAACCCGAGGTACCACTGTAATAGTATACCACCCTAGGAGAAAAAGTCTAGGGCCCCAACTCAGCAAGAATGAACAGAGCCCACCCCACCCCGCAATGCAGCAGCGTTGGCTTACCACATTTTGAAATAAATATACCCACACCCAAGGATGCCAACTTGAATAAAACATTGGGATACCCAAGGTATAATCAATCATAAGACGTGGCGTGCGCACACCATTTGAATGGCAATGCCCATCCACTTTGGGGTGGGAGCTTCAAATATTTTATGGGGGGAACTCGGCCCCTAGGATTTGGCTCCTATGCCAGCATCTGAAGAAAGGAGGCTCTCAAAATCTTAAAGTCCATAGAGTCTTAATATTGGGGGTTGGACTAGATGATCCTTGGGTCCCCTTCCCACTCTACAATTCCTTGATTGAATGATCTAACATGGAAGCTCCGCTAAATTCAATGGGGCTTACTCCCATGGAATTATGCTGACAACTGCATCTGTACTGCCATATCATCTACCTGGAAGTAAGCTCCATTAGTTGACTTTGCAAGAAAGTAGACTTTCTTGGAAGGGAGGAGAGTGTGAATAGAAGGAAAACGATCTCCTATTTACGGTATCTTTCCAACCACGGCTGAAAATAATTTCTGGCCAGTAAAGGCTGGTTTTGTCACTTTCCTATGCCTGTTTAGCATTGTTCCCTCCATTGCTGTCCTTACCCCTGCTTCACAATTGAGCTCAAATGCAGCTTCCTCAAACTATATAGTGATGTGTTGCACACATAAGGTTTTTAAACTCCAATGCAGGGAGAAAATGGTCCCATCTGTGCCTTGACTGGGTTGCAAAGCAGATAGCACCTCTACATTGGGCAAGCAAAGAAAATGGTACCCTTGTAATTATGGGTGTAGTCAGGATTTTTTTTGGGGGGGCAGGCTTTTGTTGGGAGGGCAGAACCTCAGATATGTATTGATTTTGATTGATCTGGGGGCAGCTGCCCCCTTGCGCCCCCTCTTGACAACGTCCATGCTTGTATGACTTAGTAGTTTGGGCAAGGTGTGGAAGTGTTTTCTTCCCTGGAATGGAGTTTAAATCAGGCACGTACCATGCAGTTGCTTCTTCCCAGGTGGGAGGGCAAAGGCCAGTGTGGGGATGACAGCCTGATAGATAGAGGAAGCAGCTGCCAAGAACACAAGACAAGGGAGCTCAAAGGAGCTCAAAACAGAAGATTGATCCTTGCCAAGAGGAAGATGAAAAATGGTGCTTCCGTAACCACACTTGGCCAACCAGTCAGCGATATGCTGCAAGGTCAACAATGAAAACCACCGCCATTCAACTTCCAAAGCATATATCACTTGCGGTGGTCCTTCCTTACTGCCATTAAACTCTATCTGGGTCACTTATTCACCTGCTGTTTTAATTATAACACTCTGAGGACCCTGCACACTCCCAAGTTTGGTTACTTTACATAGGGGGATGTGGGTGGCGCTGAGCCTCTTGGGATTGCTGATCAGAAGGTCAGCAGTTCGAATCCACACGACGGGGTGAGCTCCCGTTGCTCTGTCCCAACTCCTGCCAACCTAGCAGTTCGGAAGCACACCAGTGCAAGTAAATAAATAGGTACCGCTGCAGCGGGAAGGTAAACAGCATTTCTGTGTGCTCTGGTTTCCGTCAAGGTGTCCCATTGCACCAGAAGCGGTTTAGTCATGCTGTCCCCATGACCCGGAAAGCTTTGGACAAACTCTGGCTCCCTTGGCCCAAAAATGAGATGAGCTCATAGGTGCCGACTCCATGGGGCCTGAGGGGGCCCGAGCCCCCTCAAAAATTCGTTTGGGGGGCTCCGCCCCCCCAATAATTTAAGAAAATTATTAGTTATATTATGCTTTGTAAAATCACAAAATTATGTTGGTATTTTTTATTTTCCTTGTTTGACGATAGTTACCTTTTAAAATACATTCAGTAATGAGTTAAAACAAAGCCACTCCCGATCTAGAGAGGGGGTGGGGTTGCGGGCTCTCGACCCATCAACAATTTCGCGGGGCTGGCGTCAGCCCCGCGAGAAGCGGGGATTCCCCCTAGCTCATTAATATTCACCGCCCACGGCGGCAGCCAATCGGCTGCCGCAAAGGGCGGGCCCTCACAGGTTCACTTAAGGTCGGGGCAGCCCGGGGCTTGCCCCTTTCGTTCCCCCAGCAGCAGCGGTTTGGAGGTCTTGGGCCCCCCAATATTTTTTATAAGTCGGCGCCCCTGGATGAGCTCCACAACCCCATAGTCACCTTTGACTGGACTTTACTGTCTAGGGGTCCTTAACCTTTTTAGCCCCACCCCCCTTTTTTTAGATAGGCACAATCTGTGTTTGAAGTTACATACAGTGGTACCTCGGGTTACATACACTTCAGGTTACATATGCTTCAGGTTACAGACTCTGCTAACCCAGAAATAGTGCTTCAGGTTAAGAACTTTGCTTCAGAATAAGAACAGAAATTGCGCTCCGGCAGCGCGGCGGCAGCGGGAGGCCCCATTAACTAAAGTGGTATTTCAAGTTAAGAACAGTTTCAGGTTAAGAACGGACCTCCGGAATGAATTAAGTACTTAACCTGAGGTACCACTGCATATGCAAAAGTGACCATGGGTTCCACCTCCTTTTAAATCCCGCCACTTTCATTGAGAGAGATTTAAAGTTAGTGCTCTCACTGAATTCAGTGCTTCAGGATCCATTTATTTGAAGGACTGCACACGCGTACGAAACCTACCAAGACCCCGTGATCTTCAACCCACCACTAAAATTGGTTGCGTCGGTAGGTAACAGAGACAGGGCCTTTTGGGTGTGGGCCCCCACACTTACGGAATTCCCTCCTACAAGAACTTTGTTTTGCCCCCTCCCTTGCTACCATTCCTCATTCTTTCATTGCTTTTTTATCTGATGCCATTAAAAAAAAAAAAGATATCACTATTTACCACATTGGATTGCTTAAACTACTTTATTCCCAACTGCTTAATGGAAGCTTGTCCTAAAGACAAGGTAGAAGAAGGAAAGCTTCTGAAACAAATAAAGAAATGCACGTACCAAAACACTTAGCTTAAGTTGGATGTTGCTTTTGTACTGCAGTTATGGATGACTTTGGATCTGGGTTAGAAAACATACCTCGGCCATCGACAAGTCACTGTTGGTTTCAGCGCTTTAGAAGTGGGGTGTAAGAGTCTGAAATCAATCCTTGACAGTAAACAAAGTTGTACTGCTGAAATCTTCTAAAGGCTTGTCATCCCTGAAGTGCACTTGAAAATAAAAGGTTATTGAGGTTTGAACCACAAGTTGGAAAGGTGTCTGAGTTTTGTGACTGGGCAAAGGAAAGGGATACAAACATAATGATGGTTGTCAGTTTCACCTGAGATCGGCAGAGCAACCCTATATGTGCTTTATTCTGAATTTATTTTATGTTCAGTGGGACTTACTCCCTAGGAAGTATGTTTAGGATTGCAGTCCTAGGAGACAGCGTACACAGAAACCCCACACACCTTCTCCATTCCCCATCTTCATTAAAAAGAAAGGAAATGAAAAGCATTTTTAAAAGGACCATCATTATCACTATTTGCAGCCTAATATATCTCCAGTAGCTCCTTCCTATTTTGCTAATGTTGGCACAAGCAGTAGCTAAACTAATATGTGTAAACGCTTTCAAGCACTAATCTGCTTCCAGCGACACTCTCCTCTTACAGTAGCATGGGTGGCGCTTGGGGGAAGAATGGGAATGTAGAAATTTTAAGGGTGACATTTGGAAGCCTAGGAAAACAGAATTGATTTGACGCTGTCGTTGATAAACAAATGAAGTTGCTAATGTGTTAGGAAGATAATTATGTGGACACGCGGACACACACATCTTGCCAAAAGCTAAATAGTGAGATAAATAATAATGATGTTACCCCTAAACATAAAACTATAGTGTGATCCTTTACATGTCTACTCAGAAGTAAACGCCATTGAGTTCAATGGGACTTGCTTCCAGTTGGTGCAGCCTCAAAGTTAGAGCCTCCTAGACATAGGTGCCAATTGCCTGTGACCCTGGGTGCCCAAGCACACACAAAATTCCCCATCAAGGAGCCGGACACCCACCAATTTTGGTGCCAGGGCCATGGCACCCACGGCCCTGGGCACCCACAATTGTGGGACCAAGCTGGCACCCCTGCTCCTAGATTTTCTCCCAAACTGAGATTGAAGTGATTGGATTTTATGCAGGGCTTTTTCCCCCAGCCAGAACTCACCAGAACTCAGTTCTGGCACCTCACCATTGCCATTATAAGAGAACATGGGAGGTGTTCATGGTGAGTTCCAGCACTTCTTTTTCTAGAAAAATAGCACTGGCTTTAAGCCTTCTCCTAAATGGAGAGGGACACACCCTCTGCTTTCTCAGCACTCAAGGACCAGCAGATGAATGTGTGGACTGGATCTACTGAATGTTATTGTGCTCAAGGTAATATGAAAGCCCTTTATCTATGGTGTTAAGAGCGGTGGTCGCTCTTTCACACATGCAGAAGCCACCACCTAATGCTGCTGTTTGCAGTTATCCAGTGATGGGCATGAACAAGGGATCCAGGCCTTAGGGTGGCGAACACCCATAGCAGTCCACCATAGGACTTGTTGCAGAGCCAGGAGTATCTGGTAGAGAAGGGAACCTGGGCTCACTTATTGTTTTGACTTGTGAGTGGCACTCAGCCTCTTTGTGTTCCATGAGGATCGCACACTAATTGCTCATATTTCAAATGAACATGGCCATGCAAAGCTATTTGCTTAGCCGCTCTCCTAGTCAGAATACATGTGGGTTTTCATTTCCTCCTCTCTTAACAAAAATCACACTGTTTTGATTTTTTTTTTCAATTTTTTTATAAAAAATACACCATTCTGGCCAATTTTAAGTAGCTGACGTTTTGTTTGGCTGCTGTTTTATTTGCTGTCAAAAAGGATTTGATGCAGAAACCATTTAAGCATGTATACAACCCATGGAGGGATTCATTTGACCTCATTAGACTGCAATAAAGAAGAAATCCAGTTTGTTAAATATCACCAAACTGCATGCATTTCACATCAGATCATAGGAGCGATGCTTCAAAAGACTCTTCCAGGTTTTTTGTGTTGTGGGTATTCTTTGTAAAAAAATATATAAAAAAAAAATAAAAAATGGAATTTTTAAAGGAAGATGGAATGGGTTAACTCAGCTTGCCAGAAGGTGTTCTGACAAACACAGGAAAAAGTGAGGGAGATGCAGCCTCCTTTAAGAGCAGAGCCACTGAAGAAAAAAGAGATTTATGCTTTTAATTAATGGCAATTAAACCATGCCTGTTGGCTTGGCCTATGGCAATTGTTCCCTGCAAAAAGGAGGCCGAGCCGGTGACAAGCATTTGAATCCGCTAAGTTCTGTCAAGGGAGCTGACTCTGCAGGCATCAAAACCAAACTAAATCAATAAAAGAATTAAACTTTTATAAATTGCATTTTGACAAGTATCAGATACCGTTAAGCTTTGATATTATGAATTCCTTGGAGGTGATGCAAACAAGATGGGCCGCAGTTAGAGATCCAAACAATCAAAGAGGCTTGTTAACATGCGCTGTCAAATGCATCAGTGCTATTAATTACTACAAATTAATGTGACTCTCTCTCTTCCTCTGGTGATTGGAATAATAATCAGCTGGATTCATGGAATGAGCACAGGGAACATATGCAGCCCTGCCAAAAATAATAAGGCAAGAAACCAGCAGACATTTTGCAATCTTTCAGCTCAAGAGCTTGGTAATTTGTCGGGTAAGAGTGTGGCCCACTTTAGCCAGTCACACTGATTACTGGGGAGGCTGCCACCCCAATGGACAGGAGAAGAAATCCACCTTTCCAGTATACACTGGTATACCTGTATCATGATGTATGTTGAGAGGCTGTGTCTCTCTGAATAGTAGATACAGAGGAACGTCAACGTTGAGAGAGCTGTAGTCTTCGTGCCTTTGGGCCTCCCAGAGGTATTTGACTGACCACTGTCGGAAGCAGGATTAAATGAACCGTGGGTCTGATTCAGCAGGGCATGTTCTTGGGGGGGGGATCACTTCCCCAGGCTACCAGAACGGAGGAGAATTTCCTCTTCTTCCCCGGCAAAGGGCAGTTGGAGCCATAGGCTTGAGCCACACAAGGAACAATATGGCCGCTCAGCTCGCTGAGGAAATTAACCAAAGTCCCTCATTCGGAGTGTAGCAGAGCTGTGTCTGAACACAATTCTTGAGAATTAAGGCCGGTCCTATCATTAGGTATGGCATGGCAACCACCTTAAGCAACTGGTTTGGGATGTCGCAAAGGGCAGCAAATGGTCGGCTATTTAATTTGTTGTTAAACTCCAGGGAGGTAGAGGAGTGTTTACTGGATTTTGTATTCACAGAGATGGGGAAACATGGATTTGATTTTCACTGCGTCATATATACAGTACATATATACAGTGTGTGCACGAATGCATGTGTGTCACGTTCCACTTAGGCTAGCTTCTAAGTAAAGCCCTCTTCAGCTGCTCAGGAAACCATCTAACTTAACATGTGAACGGCATACGGTGTTCTCCCATCTCCATTACCCTCCAATGTAGGTTCCTCATGTGAGATGGAGCCTGATTTTCCAAGATTCTAAATCATGTAGGGGGCCTAAATGAGCAGAAACAGGTTCCCAGCTTCAGTCTGTCCCCTTCTAACTCACAGAAGGCTATAGGGATGGCAGGTCAAGGTAGTGTGCTTGGCTATGCACACACACACACGGGGGGGGGGGGGGCTTGTTAGACCAGGTTAGACCAGGTGTGGGGAACCTTTGGCCCTCCAGATGGTGTAGAACTTCAAAATCCATCAGTCCCAGCCAGCATGGCCAATGAGCAGGGATGATGGGAACTGTAGTTCAACAATATCTGGAGGGCCAAAGTTCTCCCACACTCAGGATAGGTAGCATAAACCCACAAACAATGGCATAGTCACATTTCAAAGACCTGGGGAAGTAATTTGTTCAGTTTGTTTAATTAATAACTCTTTAGCCCAGATTTATACAGAATGCTGTATATCAGCGCACTACAATATTAACATTCTAAAATTTTGAAATAGCAATAAACCACAAGGAACTACATAAAATATAACAGCAGGTAAAGCCAGTTAACTGAACACAGCAATCATAAATTCACCCAAATGCACACTGGAACAACAACAACAACAACAGGCTTTAAGGCCTTCTTAAAGGCCAAAAAAGCGGAGATCAATTTTATTTCCTTGGGAAGAATATTCTAGAGATATGGAGCAGGCAAACTCGGCCCTCTAGCTGTTTTGGGACTACAACTCCCATCATCCCTGACCACTGGTCCTGTTAGCTAGGGATGATGGGAGTTGTAGTCCCAAAACATCTGGAGGGCTGAGTTTGCCTATGCCTGATATGGAGCCTTACCAGAAATGGCTCTGTCCATGGAACTTACTAATCTAACACTTTCACCAATGGAATCTTTAGGATCTTGATCCAAAACTTCAGGCGGACCTTCAGATAACCTGGTCCCAAATTGTTTAAGACTCATATCAGCATCTTCTATAGGTCCTGGAAGCAATGGACAGCCAATGTAACTGGTGCCAAAGAGGAGTAACATGGTCTGATTGCCTAGCTTCTGCAAATATACCTGCTATTGTGTTATGAACCAATTGAAGCTCCTTTGGCCATCGTTAAGAGCAGCCCCATATGCTTCTTCAGAACCAAGCTTGTGAGTGCATTGGATTTGTGCTACTGGCTAAGACGGTGCAGATTACCTTGGCAGTTCCTTAAGAATGTAACACACATCAGACAATGATATTTTGTTGGACCACAGCCCTGGTCCAACAGCTCCAGGATGTGCATTGTGCTCGTAGTCTTTGCTGCAGAAGTCTATGTGTGTAGCAAACTTGCCCTCTTTAGCACCAAGACTTTGGACAACACTCCAGGCTCCCAGAGAATTCCGCACCATTAAAGAGAACATGGTAATTGATGACTGATTGATTGACTCGATAAAAGGAGCAGCTGCTACCTACAGGAACCATCATGTGCTCATTAGAGTTTCTACAGAATTTCAGGTGGTTGCCACCATCAACAATAGGCATCACCTTTTCAAGGTACCCCCAACCACCTCCTCGTTTCCCAAGGAAATGAGCACTTAAGTGACTGGTCCAAGACATTTACTCTCATGACCCAATGAATACATGAAGTTCTCCTGCTTCTGCAGCAACAAAGCAAGCTGAGTCAGGCAATCTGGTCCACCAAGCTCAGCACGGTCCTCACTGACTAGCAGAAGCCACCACCTAATGCTAATCCCAGATTTTTGTAGACTCACAGACTCATAGAATTGTAGAGTTGGAAGAGATCCCAAGGGTCATCTAGTCCAATCACCTGTAATGCAGGAATCTCGATTCAAGCATCCATGACACATGGCTATCCAACCTCTGTTGAAAAACCTCCGAGGAATGATGGTCCATAACCTCCTGAGGGAGACCATTCCACTGCCAAACAGCTCTTACTGTCAGAAAGTTCTTCCTGATGTTTAGTCAGAATCTCCTTTCTTATAATTTGAAGCTATTGGTTCGAATCCCACCCTCCAGACAGGAGAAAACAAGCATGCTCCCTCTTCCATGCGACAGCCCTTGAGATATTTGAAGATGGCTATCATATCTTCTCTCTGTCTTCTCCTTTGCAGGCTAAACATACCCAGCTCCTTCAACCGTTCCTCATCAGGCTTGGTTTTCAGACCCTTGATCATCTTGGTTGCCCTGCTCTGTGCCAACTTGAATAAAATATTGGGGGGCCCGGGTAAGTCCCATCCTGCATAATCAATCACACAATACAGTGCATGCACACCATTTGAATGGCAATGCCCATCGACTTTGGGCTCAAATATTTTATGGGTGGGCAAAGACCCCTCGGCCCCTAGAATTTGGCTCCTATGTCTGTCAACATCCTTGTTAAATTTTAGGCAGGGGTGTCTCCCAGCTCTGCCTGAAGATGCCATACACTGAAGCAGGGACCTTGTGCATGATAATGATGATGAAGA
Source organism: Podarcis erhardii (assembly GCF_964252035.2). Taxonomy (NCBI): domain Eukaryota; kingdom Metazoa; phylum Chordata; class Lepidosauria; order Squamata; family Lacertidae; genus Podarcis; species Podarcis erhardii. The sequence continues at coordinate 73,483,677 of NC_138510.1, forward strand.
AGAGTTTGGATCTGATATCCCACTTTATCACTACCCTAAGGAGTGGTGCTGTGGGTTAAAACACTGAGCCTAGGAATTGCCGATCAGAAGGTCGGCGGTTCGAATCCCCGCGACGGGGTGAGCTCCCGTTGCTCGGTCCCTGCTCCTGCCAACCTAGCAGTTCGAAAGCACGTCAAAGTGCAAGTAGATAAATAGGTACCGCTCCGGTGGGAAGGTAAACGCCGTTTCCGTGTGCTGCTCTGGTTCGCCAGAAGTGGCTTAGTAATGCTGGCCACATGACCCGGAAGCTGTACACCAGCTCCCTCAGCCAATAAAGCGAGATGAGCTCCATAACCCCAGAGTCGGCCACGACTGGACCTAATGGTCAGGGGTCCCTTTACTTTTAAGGAGTCTCAAAGCGGCTAACAATCTCCTTTTCCCTTCCTCCCCACAACAAACACTCTGTGAGGTGAGTGAGGCTGAGAGACTTCAGAGAAGTGTGACTAGCCCAAGGTCACCCAGCAGCTGCATGTGGAGGAGCGGGGACGCGAACCCGGTTCACCAGATTATGAGTCCACCACTCTTAACCACTACACCACACTGGCTCTCTGTCTACCACGAAGCCTCAACCCTTGTTGAAGGAAATACCCTGCTTAAACATATACATGCTCCACCCAAGCTGTGCTTGAGCATGAGCTTGAAGACGCAAAAGAGGGAAGAAAGGCAGCCTGTCACCTTTCTTTATGTCCTTATGGGAAATGCAAAAGAGATTCATTGTTTTTAAAAGCCATGCTGTCCCCCCTCCCGTTCAATTACTTGGCGATGCCGAAAAGGCACTATATCCTCCTGTCTTGCTGTTTTATTGCAGGCGGGCTCCCATCCCTTCTCATGCCTTTATGGATGTAGAAAGACGGCTTAGGATTTGTCACTTATTTTTAACAATATAATTTTCTTTGGAAGGCACGAGCTTGCTAAACTTGACATGTGATATTTAATCACATATTGACCACTCAGGATTGTTTTAATGCTTCCTGTCAGCTCGAGTGCAGCTGGCAGAGTTCAAACAACACTTTCGCCCGGAGTTCAGTATCCATTTAAATCAAATTTGTCAGCTTTCAATTTATTTGTTTTTTTTTAAAAAAAAAACACACACGCACACATACCAAAGAAAAAAAAAACACCACACACGTTGTTTTCATTTTTTAATAAAATGCAAGTTAATAATGCCTTGTCAGGCCAAGGGCATGTTTTAATGTGAACAACTTAGATGTTAAATGAAACTGGAGTCTGAATGCCTCTCTGAATATACTCACAGACTTGACTGGGTGCCAGAATCTTAATATAAACAATCACTTAGTGCTACATTATTGTTATTTTTTACTGGAGAAACCTATCAGCTATGCAAGGCAGAAATTTCAAGGAAACATGCATTGCCTTGTGTATGCCTGTATTCCATAGAATAGTTTCCACAAATATTTGGCCACCAGATATATTTATAAATGGTTACACGTTTGCAAGCCATACAGTTGTTTTTGCAGATACAGTGGTACCTTGGGTTAAGAACTTAATTCATTCTGGAGGTCCGTTCTTAACCTGAAACTGTTCTTTTTTTTTTATAAAATATTTATTAGGATTTTTTTAAAAAGAAATACAAAGATAATAAACAGCATTGCTTTGTTTTAACAAAATTTCATAACTTCTTTGGACTTCCTCACGTCTCCCGCTCCCACTTACATCGTTAATAATTTTTTTCAAGCAAATTATCATCTTATTTGCAAATTTATAACCACTCAATTCAATATAGTGTAACAATTCTCCAACAAATTTGTGTTTCTCTTAATCTCATTTATCGTCAATTTCCGATCCAATTTAGTGATGGCCAATTTTTTATAACCAAGCATCCTTATTAACATTCCTCTAAATCACAATATTTTTGTAGATAAATCTTAAATTTCTTCCAATCTTCTTCAATCCTTTCTTCTCCCAGGTCTCGAATTCTGCCAGTCATCTCCGCCAGTTGCATATAGTCCATCAGCTGCATCTGCCATTCTTCCAGTGTGGGTAGATCTTGAGTTTTCCAGTTCTTAGCGATGAGTATCCTTGCTGCCGTTGTTGCATACATAAAGAATGTTCTATCCTTCTTTAACACCTTCTGGCCGACAATACCCAGAAGGAAGGCCTCTGGTTTCTTAGTGAAGGTATACTTAAATACCTTTTTCAGCTCATTATATATCATTTCCCAGAAGACCTTCACTTTAGGGCAGGTCCACCAGAGGTGAAAGAATGTTCCTTCATTTTCTTTACATTTCCAACATTTATTATCAGACAAATGGTATATTTTGGCAAGTTTAACTGGGGTCATGTACCATCTGTATATCATTTTCATTACATTTTCCTTTAAAGCATTACATGCAGTAAAGTTCAGCCCAGTGGTCCACAAACATAATGTTATGCCCAATATCCTGTGCCCATTTTATCATAGCCGATTTAACCATTTCGTCTTGTGTATTCCATTTCAACAGCAAGTTATACATTCTTGAAAGTACCTTAGCCTTAGGTTCTAACAGCTCTGTTTCCAACTTCGATTTCTCCACCTGGAACCCTAACTTTTTGTCATTTTTAAACACTTCTTTAATCTGAGCGTAATGTAACCAGTCTCGCACTTTATCCTTCATTTTCTCCAAACTCTGCAATTTCCAATTATTTCCATCTTTTTCTAATATTTCCCAATATTTTGGCCTTTAACCTGAAACTGTTCTTAACCTGAGGTACCACTTTAGCTAATGGGGCCTCCCGCTGCTACCACCCCACTAGAGCACGATTTCTGTTCTCATCCTGAAACAAAGTTCTTAACCCGAGGTACTATTTCTGGGTTAGCAGAGTCTGTAACCTGAAGCGGATTTAACCTGAAGTGTCTGTAACCCGAGGTACCACTGTGCTAGTCCACCCCAGTGATTTGTGGGTCCAGGATTCAGGCTGTAATCCAAAACCCAGCTTCCTTGGAATAAGTCTCATTGTCCTCACTGGGCCTTACTTCTGAGTAGACGAGCACATGAGAGCCAACACACAGTTATGGACTGGTTGGATGCAGAGGAATGGTTCAAGGAACCAGCTGGGGAACCCCCAAGGAAAGAGGGCTCAGAGCCTCAGGATTGGTGCTGGGGCAGGTGAGGTAAAGGGTAAAGGATCCCTGGACAGTTAAGTCCAGGCGAAATTGACTATGAGGTGTGGTGCTCTTCTCCACTTTCAGGCTGAGGGAGCTGGCGTTTGTCTGCAGACAGCTTTTCTGGGTCATGTGGCCAGCATGACTAAACCACTTCTGGTGCATGGAAATGCTGTTTACCTTCCTGCCGCAGCTGTACCTATTTATCTACCCGTGCTGGTATGCTTTTGAACTGCTAGGTTGGCAGGAGCTGAGACAAAGCAATGGGAGCCCCATTCAGTTTTTACAGAATTTTACAGCCATTTCTGTATAAGGATACAAACTAGGTAGAGCGAGATAATTGATTAGGGAAAAAATAACAATTACAATGGAAAACGTGCTGAAAAAGACTGCAGACTTGGCCTAAATACTGTTTGTCATGAATATGTCAAACATCTTCTTCATCCAGCCACAAGTGTCTAGTATTCAAAATGAATTTCCAACAGTGTTCCTGATATAAAGCACCCTTTGTACATGCTTTCTGTAGTAGCATGATGAAGTGTGTCTGACTTTGGCTGTATATGTATGTATGCATGCACCTACACACATACATAAGTACACAGCTGTCCATGCATTCATACACCTGCCATACATCTGGACACATGAAGTCCCCATATATTTTGTAACAGTTATCTTAACACTGGGTGTAAAATATTACCTTGTGCCTGCAGGTTTTTATGAAGATAAATGGCAGAGAAGTGATCGACCATTGTGCTTTCTTGAAAAGACAGATAGGTACCAGCTCCAGTCACATTTTTACAGCGCTGTTTTACAAGCTAACGCCACTAACAGTGATGAAGCCCTGAATCTTTTTACAGAGGCAGTAACTAACTAACACAAAATTCTCAAATTCAAGTTGGACCGACGGAATACATATTGCTATGAAGGTGGCATCTTGTGGAGCAAGTTGTCTCTTGCTTCTTAAATTAGCGCCTCATAATAAGAAGGGTCAGTAGTGACAAGAACCAAAAATTAGGAAGTGACCGAAGGCTAGTTGGTGGAGTTTTGGAAGACCTGGGTTGAAACACTTAGTCAGACATGAAAGTGATGAGTGAGCTGTGACGATTTAGTTCTCTCTCATCAGATACACATCTGATCTTCTTCCTTCCTTCCTTCCTTCCTTCCTTCCTTCCTTCCTCCCATCTTTTAGAGCCCCAAATGACTAATGTGAATATGTATGTGTGAACAGATGGGATGATAACACTATTATTATTATTATTACTTTTCGGAGCCCATTTCCAGGAAAGTTCTAAAAAACTTGTTTCGTAGGGAAGGTTAGGAGAAACTTGCCTGGAAAATGTGTATGAAACATTCATGGGGCTTTGTTATTTCGAAACACAGATGAGGAAATGGGGCAAACTGATCTTAAGACTGTAAAAAGGAGAAACAGAGAGAAAGCGAAACTGACAGACGATTCCATTCCATTCCACACACACAGCCATATGGAGCAAATGCTTGGACGGCCCTGAGTAGGCTTATGAATGGAGCTAGTCGGAGGCAGGAGGGAACCAGAGTCTTCTGTTCCCCGGGTTGCATTCTGTTGTGTACAGACTCCCGCTTGCCAGATGTCAGGCTGCAGCAAGAGCTCTCTCACCCATAAGCAAAGGTGTGACCAAATTACAGCCTTGCGCCAAGCTCTGTTCAGCTTTCTCGGATATGTCAAGAGCCAGTTGGAACTTGCCTTCCTTAGACTTGGTTTGCACAGAATATTGCAAGGAGCAGCGGAGCGGGTCGTCATTTTCATAGCATTCAGTTTTGTTTTCAGACACCTGTTTGCAGTGCATGTGCAGCATAGCTGAGAAGAACCAGCTTTAGATTCTAGCTTAGTCGTTAAAGCTGCAAGCCTAACTAGAGTCAGCCCCGTTGAATTCAAGGGGACTTTACTTTTGAGCAGACGTAGTTAGGATCGCACTGTAAATCACTAGGTGGCCGTAGGCAGGCCATGACTGCTTAAGACCCTCATCTGAAACCTGGGAGTAACAGTAATATTGATTTAACTCGTAGGATTGTGTAAGGCTGACAGTCCTGGGCACACCTAATCAGGTCCGGGATTCCAATGACGTTATTAGTGTCTGGGAGGAATTTCTGAAAATTGTCAAAATGTCCAGAATTTTTGAAATTTCCCCCAAAAAGCTCAGTAGCTTCCCCCAAAAGTTCAACAACTTTCTTTGGGCGATTCCCCCCCCAGAAGCTAAACAACCCCCCCAAAGGTCAACTTTTTGTGTCTGTGCTTCTTGAAATATGGCAACCCTAGTTATATCCAGATTAAGTGCGTACAGGATTGCAAGCTGAGATAATGTATGGGCAGTGGCATAAAATAGGTTGCCAGGGTCCAGGGCCACGCGGAGGGAGGGAAACTGATGGAGTACACATGCACATCCACATCACGCAGGAGATCACAACTGCAGAGATAAGAAAAGAAGAGTTGTTCCATTGTCTGGACTCAAGGTCACTTCCTGGTTCACATGGAAAAGCCATTTTCAACGGAGCCCATCTACAGAAGCATGCAGCTGTATTGAGGCAGCAGCAGGTGTTGAAATTTTTAGCCCCTGACAATTTTGCACCTGGGGAAACTGCCCCTGTGGAGTGCGCCCCCCCCCCATGCTACACCACTATGTATGGGAAGGCCTTTGAACACTTGAAATACCCTAGACTTTCTGTGGCTGCGCCTAAACTCTGGAATTCTCCATCTGGAGACATCTGCCTCCTTTCTTCTCCAATGGCCTCCTGCCACAGCATAATGACTTTCCTCTTTATGAATAATGTTTGACTGTTTTGCCCCAGTGAGCAACTTAGTCGCTGAATTCTGCACCAGCTGAAGTTTCCAAAATGTCTTCAGAGGCTGCTCTCCCTATAACGCATTGCAGTAATTGCAGAATTAAGTTTGGCTTTTAAATGCAAAGCGAATGGAATTTCCACCCCACCCCTAATTGACTCTGAGCAGATGTTGACCCAACCATTTCTCTGGATAGGAGACCCAAGTCAGACACTTGGGAGAAAGAAGGAACCTAACAACAACAACAACAACAACAACAACAACAACAACAACAACAACCATCTTTCTTTCTTTCTTTCTTTCTTTCTTTCTTTCTTTCTTTCTTTCTTTCTTTCTTTCTTTCTCTCTCTCTCTCTCTCTCTCTCTCTCTCTCTCTCTCTCCCCTCAGGTGAGACTGGAGAAGATCCGTAATGGAATTTCCCTTCATTTATGTTTAATTCAGTTATCACCACACCCACCCACCCTTGGATTGGGACCATGGCAATGGGGAATGGGGTTAATTTATCTTCCTGTACCATATTCCCAGTGTAAAACTCTCTCCTCCCCCCCCCCCACCAATCCCTCAAAGCTGCTCTTCGTCTCATCAGGGGAAACTCACAGGTACCAAACTGACTCCAATGAAAGACTACATTAATTATACTAGTGTAAAGACTGCTAAAAGAAATGAGGTTAGGGAGCCAGAGGTTTGCATCCAGCCACTGCTCTGTTCTCTGCAGCTGTCCAGGTAGAATTGGAATCCTGCCTCTGTTTATAAAAAAGCTTAAAAGCAGACAACGAAAGCGATGCATATGAATTATAATTGTGCAGTTCAAATACCGACTAGTTTACATAAGGGTAATTAGAATCACAATTGACCTTTATATAAACGTAGGGTTACACTTAATTTTAGCCAGGAGCTTTCAAAACATGGATTTAAATATGATTTCTCTCTCTCTGTCTGTCTCCCTCTCTCTTAGAAATATTTTTTACAGTGAGCTGAAAAGAATATATACTCTACCGCAACCATCGCCATGAGTGAAACATACCCTGAAAGACAGGAAGAAGAAGAAGGAAAAAACAGAGGGGGGGAGTGGGATAGTGTGCAGCCTGAGTAGAGGAACAGGAAGAGAAAGTCCTCTAGATGTTGCTGGACTCCAACTCCCATCAGCCCCTGACAGCATGGCCAGTGTTCAGAGATGATGGGAGCTGTAGACCAACAAGATCTAGAGACTGACAGGTTCCCCGTTCCTGAAGTAAGGACACATTTACCAGCTCAGTTGGTAGAGCACGAGACTCTTAATCTCAGGGTTGTGGGTTTGAGCCCCATGTTGGGTGAAAGATTCCAGCATTGCAAAGGGTTGGACTAGATAACTCTTGCGGTTCCTTCCAACTCTACAGTTCTATGATCCTATGACACAGATCTGCTGGTACAGATGGGACATGTTCAGAGGCATGGAAGCATTTGTGCCCTACTGTTAGGTATAGTATATCAAAGCATAAGCGCTTATCTGTTTTTCCATTGCACTTCCAGCACTAGAAAATGCAATGAAGGATCCCTTCTCCGATTTTTCTAGTGGCTCAGGAGTTACTGAAGATAAAGATATTAGGCAAATTCATGGAGGAGCAGGCTTTCGATGCCTACAAGCTATGATGGCCAGGCTCTGAACTCCACAGTTGGAGGCAGCAATGCCAGTTGCTGGAAACCACAAGAGGGGAGAGGGCTTGTGTTCAAATTCTGCTTGCTGGTTTCCCACAGACATCTGGCTGGTCATTATGAGAACAGGACACTGGACTAGATGGGCCATTGACCTCATCCAGTTCTTATCTTGGAACTGGGTTGTTGTTGTTGTTGTTGTTGTTGTTGTTGTTGTTATTTCTTTTAAAATCTGTGATACAAATCCAAGACAATTTCAAACAGCATCTTTTGTTGTTGTTGTTTAGTCGTATAATGAGAAGAACATCCTTCTTTGGTGTCACTTCTATAAGGTCTTGTAAGTCTTCATAGAATTGGTCAATTTCAGTTTCTTCAGCAGCAGTAGTTGGTGCATAAGCTTGGATTACTGTGATGTTAAAAGGTCTGCCTTGGATTCATACTGAGATCATTCTATCATTTTTGAGATTGCATCCCAGTACAGCTTTTGCCACTCTTTGGTTAACTACGAGGGCCACTCCATTTCTTTTACGGGTTTCTTGCCCACAGTAGTAGATATGATGGTCATCTGAACTGAATTCGCCCATTCCCATCCATTTTAGTTCACTGATGCCCAGGATGTCAATATTTATTCTTGCCATCTCATTTTTGACCACATCCAACTTACCCAGGTTCATGGTTCTTACATTCCAGGTTCCTATGCAATATTTTTATTTACAGCATTGGACTTTCCTTTCGCTTCCAGGCATATCCGCAACTGAGCGTCCTTTCGGCTTTGGCCCAGCTGCTTCATCAGCTCTGAATCTACTTGTACTTGTCCTCCGCCCTTCCTCAGTAGCATGTTGGACGCCTTCTGACCTGAGGGGCTCATCTTCCAGCGTCATAACTTTTATATGCCTTTTGTCTTTGTCCATGGAGTTTTCTTGGCAGGGATACTGGAGTGGCTTGCCGGTTCCTCCCCAGGTGGATCACATTTAGTCTAAACTCTCCACTATGACCTGTTCACCTTGGGTGCCCTGCATGGCATAGCTCATAGCTTCTCTGAGTTATTCAAGCCCCTTTGCCACGGCAAGGCAGTGATCCATGAAGGGGAGCAGCATCTTTAGAGGAGGCTCAAAGGTTGCATGCCACATGTCTGATCCTGGTCCAAACTAAAGTCTGCAGCCACAGGAGGAACAGCATCTTCCTAGCCCCTGATAGAAACAGTAGGAGGTTAGTTTGAGCTTTGATTCCCAAGGGCATCACAGGAGCGTTTGAACACCGCTGGAATATATTATGGTCCAGGAGCTGTCACAGAAAGTACTGGCGTGGGGGGGGGGAGGGAGGGAAATTGCCCTATACAGGAACCCAGCCATGGGCTTTCTCTCCCCGTCTGACTCTCTTCTTACCTGTAGGTGTCCCTGGGAAACCGAATTAAGTGCTGAGAAAAGAGAGCAGGAACATGAGAGGAAATAAATGATCAAACGCAAAAAGCTTTCGGCCCAAAGCTCAGCTGTCCTGCAACTTGTGTAGGCATTTAAAAGCTCTACAATGTAGGGGTCACCGATGATTTAAAAAACACCTGTGTTGGAGAGGCTTCCTTTGACTACCACTCTTGCTTCCAGAAAGAAATCAAACCTATGCAATTAGCAGTGCTTTTGCTCACTGCGACATTCTTAAAAGTATTTCTTTAACATACAAAAGGAATAGCACAGCAGAAGCAATTCTGTTTAGTGACCGGAATTCTGAGAGCCAGTGTGGTGTAGTGGTTAAGAGCAGTAGTCTTGTAATCTGGGGAACCGGGTTCGCGTCTCCGCTCCTCCACATGCAGCTGCTGGGTGACCTTGGGCCAGTCACACTTCTTTGAAGTCTCTCAGCCCCACTCACCTCACAGAGTGTTTGTTGTGGGGGAGGAAGGGAAAGGAGAATGTTAGCCGCTTTGAGACTCCGGAAGGGGAGTGAAAGGCGGGATATCAAATCCAAACTCTTCTTCTTCTTCTTCTGTGAATGTCCAGAAATAGTTGAGCATAGTTTCCATGGCTTCTGGAAGAACAAGACTCGGGAGCAAAGGCACAAAAAGGGCAGATTTGTCAATAACTGGTAGCCTGCTCACCTGTGGCGAGTAAGAACTGTCTTCAGGTGACCAGACAGAGAAGCTTTGCTAAAGTTGATTCTTTTTTCCGGTCTCGAATACTGATGTAAACGTGTGTGTATAGCTGATAACTTCTACAGGCAAAGCTGTACACATGTCAGAACCACTTTGAGGTATATAAATTTTATGAAATAAAAAATAAATAAAAAGAAGGCCTGACTGCTACTTAGGGTTCTCCGCAATGGCAAAAAAGGCATTGTGTGAGATGGAAGAACTAATGTAAGCATCGAAACCTGAAAGAGCTTGTTGCTGGTGGTGCTGGCTTAGTGTTGTTGCTTGAGCTTGGAAATCATACGAAGGAGTGGTGTGGAGTGGTGTAGGACAAAGGTCTAGTTTTGTGCGTAAATAAAAACCTTACTTTCTCAGAAGAGGAGTCAAGGGGAGCAGCCTGTTCCCTTGGTTGCATCTTTACCTGAGACAATCACAAAATGAGTAATTCGAATCACAGAATTGGAAGGGACCACAAAGGCCATCTACTCCGGTCCCTTGCAATGCAGGAATCCATTTGCCCAGTGTGGGGCTCAAACCAACGACTGTGAGATTAAGAGTCTCATGGTGCGTGCCATAAAAGGATCATGATATGCATTTGGGCAAAAGGGTATATATTTGGTATATTTGATATGGAACCCCAACCAACTCTTTAGTCCTCATATTCAACCAAACTGAAACCAACCAGAGATAGGCAATAGTTTTGAGAGGTATGATAAAGCCATCACTGGCATATGCAACACGCTATTTATTTGGTCCCCTTGTCATCTCGGATCGGGAGCATTCCAGAGGTGATCCTTGGATGAGACCACAATGAACATTGTCCATTGCCAACTTGGGGTTTTTAAAATCTCACACTCCAACCTGTGTGGTAGGTTAGACTGAGAGAAGGGAAGTTTTTAATGTCTGATGTTTTATTGTGTTTCTAATATTCTGTTGGGAGCCAACCAGAGGGGCTGGGGAAACCCAGCCAGATGGGCAGGGTATAAATAATAAATTATTTTAACATTATTATTATTATTATTATTATTATTATTATTATTATTATTGAGACCAGAGCACCCATGAACTTCGGCTCAGTGAAGCTTGGGTCCTGGCGCTTTCTGGTCCTTGTCCAATGATGTTTGCTCACTGCAAACAATGCTAGCTCCTATCTCTCTTCTGTGTTATTCTGTTGACCAAACGAAAGCACAATTTCCCCTTCATCACTCATCATTTCAATATGAAATAAAGCACAGAGCATCAGTGAATAAGACCTGGAAATCCTATATAACCTTTAGGGGGGAAATGTGTCCCAGAAAATGCGTTTTCTCCCAGTATCTTACAGCAGTTGTTGTTCTTTTTCCTGTTCTTTTTTTAAAAAAGACAATTAAAAAACCCCACCCTGTGGAAAGCCCTCCCATCAGATGGCAAGGAAATACACAACTATCTGACTTTCAGAAGACATCTGAAGGCAGCCCTGAATAGGGAAGTTTGTAATGTTTTCTGTTTTACTGTGCTTCATGTGTTTAATTTGTTGGAAGCTGCCCAGAGTTGCTGGGGCAACCCAGTCAGATAGGCAGCATATCTATTACTACTACTACTACTACTACTACTACTACTACTACTACAATCACTGAGCAAGTCTATCCCTGATGCTGGGTTCAGTCACGCCACTCAGAAAAAGAAGTCTGTTCTACTGAGAAATGGAATAAACATCTTTGCAGGCACAGCATCAATTAATATAACCACTGCCGCTTTTATAAGTGAATGGTGCCATTTCGTTTTATAAACAGAGGTGAGGATCCGGAGATCTACTGCAGGCACAGTTAAGGATTTGGGCATGTTCAGTGGCTTCTTCTCTCCCTCCCTCCCTTTGAACATGAGAAACCCCTCTGACCCCTGCCATATCACAACATGCTTTTGAAAGTCCCTTCAGTTTCAAAAGCAGCTTGCTATGCAGCACAGTGAGGGGTTGGGAGCTCCTGTTGGAGAAATGCAGGCACAAAGACCCCCTTGGGGGCTGCAGCACTAGTTGTGCTGTTCTTTGGATCCCAGCCAGAAACTTCACAGATGCTCTGTAGGATATTTCATTGCCAAGTATTTTGAGTTTTCAACATGAAAATATGTCCCCTAATGCGAGCTGCCTTATTTGTTTCTTACAGAGGGTATTAACATTTCAGTAGTTTAGCAAGCATGCATATACAACTGAGGAAAGCAAACATGATTACTTCTTTCAAAATGCCATCACGCTTGCCTAGCACAGAGAGATGCAGCAAAGGCCTATTCCACCATTTCCTCTTTAGGAACATAATTCCAGTGGCAGTGGATAGAGAGTTCAAATGAAAAAATGAACAAACACAAATTCTTGCGCTCAGCTATGAATTATGAAACTCAGGGATGCAAAGGCTTGCAAAAGTCTCGCCAGCAGTTATCTGGGGTACCCAACATGGTGCCCTCCAGTTGTCATTGCACTTTCAACTGCCCTCAGCTCCATCCAGCATTGCCAATGTTCAGGGGTGATGGGAGATGTAGTCAAACAACATCTGGAAAGTGTCACACTAGATAAAGGCACTTCCGCCCTACAGAGGAGGTGGGGTTGTGGGCTTCACGGCCCCAGCCCCACGCAATTGGGGGATTCTGGGCCGCGTCACACCCTGGCTAGCCAATCAGCTGGCTCCGGGGGTGTGGCCTGCCCTATTTAAGGCAGGACGCAGCCGGGGATCTCCCTCTTTCCCTGCCTGCCAGCATTGGTATTGTTCTGTAGATGGAAGAGGGGAGGTAGCGCCATCACCTGACCCACATATTGAAGGGTAGTCCCATAAAGGATTCCAAGGGGAGTGACCCTGGGGAGGTGAGGGCCTAAGGCACGCCCCCAAGCGGTGAGCCCGGGGGAGTTCCTAGTTGATGTGCATCAGCAGGACTCCCCCTACTGGTGGTTAACCCTTCCCGGACGGGCTGAAGTCAGATATAGTTGGTTAGGACCAATGCCTAAGCCAATACTGCTCATCACCTGTAACCAATAAAGTTGTGGCCTTATTTATCCCATTAACCTTAATAATTGTGTCATGCGTCTTTATTTCCACTGGGGGGGGGGGACTCGCCACACAACCTAAGGAATAGTGTCATACACAAGATGCTAAAAATTGCATTCGAGCTCCCCAAATGTCACTGTTCCCACCTATTTAGTTTGCCATGTAGGAATTGTAGGAATGGATTTAGACACTAGGAGAGGCTATACTGTTAAGTTATGATCAGGGCTTTTTGTCAGCCAGAGGACCAGAACTCAGTTCCGGAACCTCTCAGGTGAGCGCCATTGCCATTCTAAGAGAACAAAGGAAGTGTTCATGGTGAGTTCTGGCACCTCTTTTTCTAGAAAAATAGCACTGGTTATGATCCTTTTTTATCAGCAGAATACCATCCTTTGCAGCTTAAACTTATAAGGTAAGACAAGGTTGCTTTAACCTTCTAGAAACAACAACCCAGGATGATTTAAGGCAGACTGGATTTTTCCATGTTATTATTATTATTTTTAAATGCACTAGAACATGTGGAATAGCACTTCCTTGGAAGCAATGCTGTCTAATCACCCTGCAGACAAATCAGAATTAAGTGTTCGATAAACAGGTTGCCTGGAAGTGTCCTCAGCTGAAACGTTATCAGTTCTCTGCAGGTATCATAGCATCAGTCAGCCTTCCGTAGGCCTTTGTCGTCCTTCTGTCAGGCAGCAGAGGAACCAACCCCCACCGCAGGTTGCCAGGAATGGACAAGACAAGGGAAAGTCCTTATTCAATATTCACAGAGAGAGGTTTGGGAATGTGGCCTCTCGGAATAATGGCGTTGCCCTGCGTGAGTCTCCACCCCCTCCCTCTCTCCTCTTCATGCACCATCACTACGGGTGCTGCTATGTGCCCTCTGCCTTTGAGCTCTTTGCTCTCCTACTTTCAATGCTCGCCGGGTTCTGGGAGATGGGGGTCTGGAATACTTTCTAAAGACACTGTGTCCGTCAGCTGTCTTTCCCTATGGTGCTTCTTCCTCCTCCTCCTCTCCCATTATTTCCCAGCTTTCCCCCTCATCTGCCTCTGAGCTGTGACCTCCCTCAAACCCATGTTGTAATTCTGAACTGTCTTCTTCTCCTCTGGAAGGGTCAGGCTGGGGAGGTGGTCTCCACCATTCATCCTCTGTCCAGTCCATGACACCCGCCTAAAGAAGAGCCCTCATACCGACTCAATGTTTCAGTAGCTTCCACATCTACAATGTGGTCAATGATCCAGCATTCCTTTCTGGACAGCTGCCTTTTCTATTGGATGTTTAGACTCTTATGCCTATCCCCAAGGCATGAAAAAGTTACTTCATGTGTATAGCACTTCAAGTTATAGGAGAGATAAGAACACTGAATCACACATTCTCAGCAAATGTTTTATTTGTTATCGAGCTTCTGTCCGTGGCCATGTGTCCTAGTCTATCAGAGGGACCTCTCTGGTCCAATTCCAATTTGAAGAGAAGGAACCAGAAGAAAAGAAAATTACAGCCTTGATGTTTATTTATTTATTTATGTATTTTATTTATTTAAAATATTTTATAATCGCTTGGTGTGTGTTTTTTAATTAAAAAAATTATCTAAATGGAGTACAACACAAAAGCAATATCATTACAACAAAAATAGAACAAAAAGCCAGTTAAAGAGAATAATCAGAAGCATATAAAAACAGGAATTCAAGGAGTTCAAACAAATAAGGACAGGGTCCAGTCTTACGAGTCGGTGAAAGTCTGGGTAAAAAGGTATTATGTTTTTGCAAGTTGGTGGAAGCAAGTGATAGTTGCTGTTTTATGTATGGCAGAGGGAAGTTCATTCCATAATGTTACTATATGAGGGTTTGTGCCTGCAGAGAAAAAGGACAAGAAAGGGTTGGGTTAGGTGTGCTGGTTAATTTTGGGTGTGCTTGTCCTGCACCTGCAACTAGTTAAGCATATGAGCATGTGAGAGCGACTCAGCACAATCTAAAGTGTAAATAGACTTGTGTTTGAAGCGAGTTTGCTCTTGTCCCCTGCCCTTGCCCAGAGCCTCGTTTGTGTTGGAACACTGCAAGGAGACATTATGCTGCTCAAAGGACTGTATACTGCAGTTGTATGTAACTGCTAAGCTGTTAGTAAAGGAATCGACCCTACCCAAACTGTCTGGTGTTTTTCTGTTCCATTGGGTGTTGAGCGGGCACTCTGCACACTTAATACAGGGGCAACGCCAGAAAATGCCCATTTTGACATCACCCCCCTGTGATATACTGTAGGTGGTAGTACCACAAGTAGAATTTCCCCACATTGCTTCCCAAACTTGGGTCTCCTGCTGTTTTTGGACTACAACTCCCATCATCCTTAGTTAGCAAGACCAGTGGTCAGGGATGATGGGAGTTGTAGTCCCCAAAACAGCTGGAACCCCAAGTTTGGGAAACCCTGATCTAAGTGACCTTATAGGTCTGTACATGGGCAGGCTGTCTTTCAGGCCACCTTGTCCCAAGTTACTCATCAACAGCACCTGAAACAGTAGATAGAGCTGGCACACAGGTTCTCTAGTCCTAATCTTCCCCACTAAGGTGAGAGGTATTGCATTTCTCTCTAAACTACAGGATTTGTTTTCTGGTTTTGCAATGTATACCTATTAGTTAGCGAGTGCAAATGCTATGCAAATCGGTGCTTTTTCTATTGGCGATGCACAAGCGGTGGCATTCAGGCCTAGCTTAGAAGATTAATATCAGGCTCTGAACAGCTTGGCTCAGGGTTTCTTCATTCATATTCTACCCTTTACGTGTCTTGCCTTTGGGAAGAGGAAGAACAGCACCCTTTACATCATCGGGGCCAAAGATATGGACATCTGGACAAGGATTTCATGCATTATTATTACAGCAGAGACTGCCGATATCTGCAAGTCGAATAATATTTTGCATCTGTAATGGAGTTTGGCATCAAGAAAATTTCATAAGTACTGATACCATAAATCTGCTTGTTTGTTTAAATTGTCTCCAAGTCTGCTTCCTTAGTTGTCCCTATAGCACGATTCCTGGTAAATAATACAAGATGGTTGCATAGTGACTGATTAGCTGCAATTCAATGGAAATCTATCCTGCTAGGTTTCAGACACCTGGTGAAAACTGTTTTGTTCCTTTGAATGCTGCTTTAATGTTTTGATCCCCTGGCATGGACCAGACCCAGGAGGAAAATGGTTTTTCAGATCTATTTCAATTGGACTTTAGGCCCAGTTTTGGCACAGAAACTGCTTTGGTTGCCCTGTATGATGACCTCTGTCAGGAGAGAGGCAGGGGAAATGTGTCCCTTTCAATTCTCCTCGACCTCTCAGCAGCTTTCAATACCATCAACCATGGTATCTGTCTGGAGCAGTTGTCCGTGTTAGGGGTGAGTGGCACTGCTTTGCAGTAGGTCTGGCCCTGAGTAGTTCTTTCCAGAAGGTGATGCTTAGGGAGAGCTTTTTGGCCCTGTAGAGCCTTCAACGTGGGGTTCCTCTGTGTTCACTTTTATCCCCTATGCTGTTTAACATCTGCATGAAACTGCTGAGTGGGGTTATCTGGAGGTTTAGAGTACATTGTCAGCAATATGCTGATGACACGCAGCTCTACTTCTCCTTCACATCTGCAGGTGAGGCAGTGGAAGTGCTGGACCAGTGTCTTGCCTCAGCAGTGGACTGGACAAGAGCCAACAAAGTGAAGCTCAACCCAAATAAGACAGAAGCACTGCTAGTAGGTGGTTCCCTAGACCAGGTGGGTGGGTGGTGGCCTGCTCTTAAGGTGGTTACACTCGCTCTGAAGGAGCAAGTCCATAACTTGCAGGTACAGTGGTACCTCGGGTTACATACGCTTCAGGTTACATATGCTTCAGGTTACAGACTCCACTAACCCAGAAATATTACCTCGTGTTAAGAACTTTGCTTCAGGATGAGAACAGAAATCTCAACGGTGGCGGTGGGGCGGCAGCAGGAGGCCCCATTAGCTAAAGTGGTGCTTCAGGTTAAGAACAGTTTCAGGTTAAGTACGGACCTCCAGAATGAATTAAGTACTGTATTTTTTGCTCTATAAGACGCACCAGACCATAAGACGCACCTAGTTTTTGGAGGAGGAAAATAAGAAAAAAAATATTCTGAATCTCAGAAGCCAGAACAACAAGAGGGGTCGCTGCGCAGCGAAATCAGCGATCCCTCTTGCTGTTCTGGCTTCTGGGATAGCTACGCAGCCTGAATTCGCTCCATAAGATGCACACACATTTCCCCTTACTTTTTAGGAGGGAAAAAGTGAGTCTTATAGAGCAAAAAAAATACAGTACTTAACCCGAGGTACCACTGTACTTCTGGGGACTTTTGCTTTCGCTTGAGGCTCAGGGGGCCTTAGTGCTGTGGAGTGCCGTACATTAGCATTGGTTGTACAGGGATAGCCTCACTCAGGGGTCCCCAGACTAAGGTCCATGGGCCGGATAAGGCCTGAGGGACTTGTTTATCTGGCCCGCGGTGACTCCTGCTGCCCGCTGCCACCGCCCACTCTTACCAGCGCTGCACTGTGCAGCTGCCCACTTCCAGGTCGGAGGAGCACCAGAAATAGCTTGTGCGCATGTGCAAGCATTGTGCGCATGTGCAAGTGTTACTTCCAGTGCACATCCCGGTCAGAGGAGGCCCGTGCACATGCACACAAGCTATTTTCAGTGCTCCTCCGACCCGGAAGTGCGCTGAAAATAGCATGTGCGCACGTGTATGGGCACGCGTTCCCCCACCCTCCAGCCCGCTGCGTGATCAGCGCTGGAGACAGCGGCCCAAGGCGCGGTAAGTTTACTGCCCCTGGCCTAACTAGTGTTGTTTAAGCTCTGGTAACTTATGGGACAGATTTCTGCAACGTGTTATATGTAGGGTTGCCTCTGAAGACAGTTCAGACATTTTGGACTTCAGCTAGTCCAAAATTTGGTGGCCAGGTTTCTCACCAGGACAAGTTAGTTTTAGCCTATTACACCATTCTTGGTCCTATCGCACTGGCTGAGACCCTTCTTAGTGTGTCTCCTCCATGAGAGGTCCAGAGGGTGGCAACACGAGAATGGGTCTTTTCTGCAGTGGCTCCTTGTTTGTGGAATGCTCTCCCCAGGGAGGCCCGCCTGGTGCCTTCGTTTCATATCTTTAGGTGCCAGGAAAATATGTTTCTCTTCAGCCAGATCTTTGGCTGATCATTCTCAGGCTATAGCATTTTATATGAGTTTATGGGAAGGGAATTATTGGTTGGTTTTTGTTTTATTATGTATATTGTGTTCTCATTTTGCATTTTTGTGTTGTGAACTGCCCTTATGATCTTTGGATGGTATAAAAATTTAATAATAAATAAATAAATAAATAAATAAATAAATAAATAAATAAATAAATAAATTCTAATATTTTAAATTTTGCATGTTTTATTTTGTAAGCCACTTTGGATTCCAGATGGAGAAAATCAGGGTCTACATTTTTCTAAATAAGGAAGTAAATAAATGTGTGACTGAGAAGGCTTTGACCTAGAGTTTCTCAGTAACAGATGCAACTCCCAAAACTGAGGTGACTTTCGAAAGCAGTTTGCAATATGTCACTGTTGGGGAGGAATGTGTATGTAGAGAAACCTCCTTGTTCTTTTTAAGTGTTTTAAAATTTCCGCTGGATATTCCCAATCCTAAATTAGCTCTTTCAATCCTGGCCTTTTAAAAAATAAATAAAAATACTTTTGTCATCCCACTTCCTGCAGTTCTGCCCTTTCGACATCCAGCCTGTGTTATTGATTATCCATTTCCTCGCGATAACCTTCTCTGCGTTGTCCTAGCGCATTTAAGGAAACGCCTTGCGAACAGATCGTGCCTCATATCCTGGCAATGCTATGTGAATGTCAAGCCTCCCATTTCGCAAGGCAGCCGCCCCTATATAGCAGCGCAGAGAGGGCGGTTTTTAGTGCTCTTCTGGTGCTCCGCCGCCTTGCAAACGTGGATTTGCAGACAACAGCTGCTGCAAATTCCCTTGACTGAGAAGAATAACTAGCATTATCACCTAGATCATTAAACCGGGTTCATAGATTGCCGGGTGTCTTCAATCAATTCATCTCAGATAACTTGAAGCCAGCTGGACCCCTTCAGTGAGGACTTGACTTAATTGGCCAATAAGTGGCTGGAAAAGGTGCGTGCCATTTGATAAAATTACAAGCTGAACAAGCGATTGCAGTTGGGAGAACGGCAGAGGCTACCCTTCAGGTCATCCCTTTTGGAAAGGGCTAAGTTAATGTCCACTATTAAGTGCTGCTGTGAAAAATGTTGGCCCACTCGGCGCTCACATGTAAAGAGGATCCAGGTCATCATTCAGCTGATGAAGCGCACAAGATGTGCCCATTTATCATCTCTTTGGCCTCATTTTCTGCCTTGGTAATAGTCACGCACTAACAACTGCTGGCAGTTTCATAGGTTTCCTGTGAACCTTTCGTTTTATTGGCATAACTAAAATATTATCTTACCAAAGCAATCCATCTGCTAAAGAAAAACACTTTCCTTCAATTATGTCCCACGAGTCTTTTCTCCAGAAAGGTTAAAGCATCGGAAAAGCTGGGGGGTGGGGGTGGGAGAGGGGTTGGAATATACATTATTGGGGCTTTATTCTCTACAATCTACTGCAAATGCAGGCACATACATGTGTTCTCTCTCTCTCTCTCTCTTCCTCATTTAAATATATATATAAATTGCCCACTGCAAAGTGTTAGGAGCTAGCTTGACTTTTAAGGAAATTATGGAATTTGCATCTCCGCCTAATGAATAAATGCAAAGAGCTGCAGAAAGCAAGTCCTCCCCCTCCCCCTTTAAAAGGGTGTTAGCATATTTTTTGAGGAGTTGATCTGGGTTTATATTTACTGCAAAACACAAAAATGGTGCACAATCGGAACAGAAATAAGCATTTTGAAGCCTCAGGATAGAATTGAACATTAAGCCAATGGAACTTCAAGCATGCTTATGTCTGTAGGAAAAGGAGAGCGGTTGTTGCCTGTTGACCTCTGGCATGTCCCTTTTCTTTTGCCGGTGCTATTTTTCTAAAAGAAGAGGTGCCAGAACTCACCATGAACACCTCCCTTGTTCTCTTATAATGGCAATGGCACCCACCTGAGAGGTGCAGGAACTGAGTTCTGGCTGGGGGAAAAAAGCCCTGGTTTTGGCGCCCCCTGCAGTCCAGCACCCAGTGCAACTGACCAGTCTTGCTAACCACCACTGTTCCACACACAAAAGCAATGGTTCCCAGTTTTCTCAGTTTTCAGGGTGGTTGTTTTCCTCCATCCATGCCTTGCTTTACTCATTCTCTCTTACTGACAGCTCTCCACTCTCTAGCTTGCTCCAAGGGAGTTGTTGTTGTTGTTGTTGTTGTTGTTGTTGTTGTTGTTGTTGTTGTTGTCTGTTTGATTGCCTTCCTCCCAGAGCAAAACAGCAGCACTTGATTTGCGGCCTCACCTTACTCACCAGCTTTGCAGCCGTGCAGAAGCCAGGTGAGGCAAGTTTCTCATCACAAGGATATATGATAGGCCGGCTTTCAGAGGTGTGAGAGGTGCAGGACTGGCGTTAAGACAGTCTTACACCTGAAGTGAAAAATGGAAATGGCACCCCCTGCTCATAAATGGAGCTCATTATTTAAATGACACGCAGAGATGAATATCGGAGGCAGGGAAACCGAGTCCCTTTTGAAATCTGCCACCCCAAATACATGGCTTCATGCTACTACATGGTTTTTTAAACAAAAACAAAAAGTGCCCCTCCCAGCATTTGACTCCTCTTCCCAGTGTCCGGTGCTTTCTACATACACTCCAACATTTTGTGAGAT
This sequence comes from Podarcis erhardii, assembly GCF_964252035.2. Taxonomy (NCBI): domain Eukaryota; kingdom Metazoa; phylum Chordata; class Lepidosauria; order Squamata; family Lacertidae; genus Podarcis; species Podarcis erhardii. The sequence continues at coordinate 73,504,217 of NC_138510.1, forward strand.
GAATTCGGGGCACCCCCCCATCCTGCATCTCCATCGCTCACCCCCTCCCTGCCGCTGACCCCTTCCTTGACCGCCTGCTTGCCCCCTCCTTCCCTCCCCTCTCTTCCCTTTGCCATCTTCGGCCACCTGCTCACAAAACGCTGCGTCTCCAGACCACGCCAGGCCTCGATCAGCCCCCAGAAGGCCACACCAGGCCTAGGGGCTACCAGAAACCACACATGGCCTACATGGTCCCCAGAAGGTCAGTAAACATGGCACGGCCTGGAGTGGTTTCTGGGGAAACAGGGGCATCCCAGATTGAGTTCAGAAGACGAGGCAGCTTCTGTAAATTTGAAATGTCCTGATTAAATCGGGACACTTGAGGGGTCCGTTTCTAGGACAATGCAAAAGGCAGGCCTTGATCCAACCAACTCCAGGGGATTCCATAGAGCCAGCCTGGATCTCCTGCCACCAATGGTAAACTTGTCATCTCTGTGAGACACCATTAGGCTGGCAATGATCACAAGGAGCTAGCAGACTCTCTCCAATTCAGCTTTTGCAGTGCCAAAATAGCCCAGTAGCTACTGAGATCTATGGTCTCTCTGGTGCTATCCAGACTAGACTTTGTGTGACACTTGCAGACACACCTTGGGAATCCTGCAAGGCAAGCAAACAAACAAAGGGAGGAATTTGGAGGTGATACGAACCTGGGAAAGAAAAACACACCACTCTTCCACTCATCAGGTTTAGTAAATAATCCACATGTCATGCTTAGTTAAGCCCTCAGATAAGCAGGCCACTGGCACATATTAGCTAGCTCTCAGACTCAGTTTGGGCCAGACGTTTATTTAATTACTTTATTACATTTATACCCCACCTTTCTTCCAGTGGGATTATGGTGAAAATAGAAACATTTCTCATTCCCCGTCAACTGACTCTCCTCGACCCCCACCATTTTTGTTACCCTAGCCCACCCGCAAAGCATTTCCTGTGAGAAGAAGGGCAAGGGCCACAACCGCTGCATCAAAGGAAAACAGCACCACATGCCCTCCATCATAATAATTATCAATAATCATTTTATTATTTATATGCCGCCCACCTGCTGGGTTTCCCCAGCAGAACAGTAAAAACATGATAAAACATCAGACATTAAAAACTTCCATAAACAGAGCTGCCTTCAGATGTCTTTTAAAAGTCAGATAGTTTTTTATTTCTTTGACATCTGATGGGAGGGTGCCACTACTGAGAAGGCCCTTTGCCTGGTTCCCTATAACTTCGCTTCTTGCAATGAGGAAACTAGCAGAAGACCCTCAGAGCTGGACCTCAGTGTCCGGGCTGAGCAATGGGGGTGGAGACGCTCCTTCAGGTATACTGTGCCAAGGCCGTTTAGGGCTTTAAAGATCAGCACTGTCCTCCACTGTCCTGAGAAAACCCTTTAATCCTGGTTTTATTTTATTCTTTGATTGATTTACAAAAAGAAAAACACACACCCATAAACAGATTTGTAAAAGGAGGCAAGATTAGACACAGACACACAAATACGAGTCTTTAAAAAAATTGTGTGTGTGTTTTTAAAGACTCCCTGCACGCCACTTAGCTCCCCATTTCTTCCCACCCAGAGCAGTCTTGCCCTCTATTTGTCCCTCAGACCCAGCACGTCACACGCGGCTGGGCCTCAGTGATGGCAGCCTCTCCTCTGCCTTGCCCGCTCTCCAGCAGCTGCTATGGGCTGCCCAAGGGAGGAGGCCGGCAGCAGTGGCCATGGAGAGGCAAGGAGATGCTCTCTTGCAGCCTCCACAGCCGCCACCCTGGACTAGCATTGGCTCGTCCTCCTTCCTGAACTCAGCAGCAGCAGCACTGCCAGGGGAAATAGGGACATTCCGGGATCAAATCAGAAACCGGGATAGCTTTTGTTATTCCAGGACTGTCCCTGGGAAATCGGGACACTGGGAAGGTATGGGTCAATGGTTCTCTTCCTCCCCATTTTATCCTTACAACAGCTCTCTGAGGTAGGTGACTGGCTTGAGGTCACCCAGTGAGTTTCATGGCTGAGTAGGGATTTGAATCCTGGTCTCTCAAGGTCTTAGTCTGACACTCTAAGCCAACTTTCTCAACCTCGGGTTCCTAAATGTTAAACTACTGAAGGGTGTGGAGCACACTTCCACCTGCAGACAAGCCTCAGCTGTCGGAATATCATGCCCTCTATCTAATCTTTGGCTTTCTCAGTGGTCTGGCGTGCCCTGTCTGTGACCTTTGTCTCCTTCATCATACATTGTGCAAGGGGGAAATGACGTGGTAGAAACAGGTGCCAAAATAACTTTGTACCACCCCTCGATCTCAGGATTGGAAGATGTGTAAAGGTCACAGTCCAAAATGTATCTGACTGGTTTTGCATATTGTGCTAATAAAAAGAGCCTCAACAGAGCTAGCTGGCAGCTTGCCTGTGCACAGCTCACATGAATTACCAACTCCTGCCTCATGCCTTCACTTCAAACTACAATTCTCGTAATTCCTAGCCAGCACAGCTAGTGGTCAGGGTTAGTGGAAGTTGTGGGTCAATCATATCTAGGGACCCGAGGTTGAAAAAGGCTGTTCTAACCACTACACCACACTGACTCACCAACTTGCACCTTACCAGAAATACAGGGCATGATCCAACTAAAGGTGCACATTTTTACACCTCGGCAAACCTTCCCTCTCACACTGAAAACCACACAAGTGCATTCTTTAAAAAAACCACACAAGGCAGACATTGCACAGAGCATGCGAGCATTAGCAGGGTTGTTCCTGGCCACAGCACCTCTGACTGTCCAAATTGGCTTCCATGGCACACAGATCTGGAGATTGAGAAATCAAGCCACAGAAAACAAAACAATGACAAAACACATAGGCAGTCCTGAGTCTATTAAGCCTGTAGGAATGAGTTGCTTATTGATTTCTGTGGAATCAGGTTTGCACGCCCCGGCTGCGAACAATTGTCTGCCCGTTAAATCAATGGGATTTGAGCAGCCTAACTTTGTGCAGGATAGGAGCCAATGCAACTTGCAGCGTGAGGCATGAAAAATCTGTATCAGATTAAAGAGCTGTATTTGTCCGGGAGTCTTGAGTCCCAAAGTAACCATTTCGTTACGGAATTCCACTGCAACCGATCTCTGGAGAAGACTTGTATCCAATGTCACACTAAGTAAGCATCCTGCTTGTGTAAGATTCCTGCTTGTGCAGCGGGATTTGCCCCCTCTCCTCTACCCACCCCCCATGCATAGCTTGCACCCTACCCAGATCTGCTCCAGAGGCTTGTGGGAGGGGAACCCAGAACAGATTTAGGTGGCAAATGGCTCCCAGTACATTTCTGAACACAATTCAAAGTGTTGGTGCTGACCTTTAAAGCCCTAAATGGCTTCGGCCCAGTATACCCGAAGGAGCATCTCCACCCCCATCATTCACTGAGGTCCAGCTCCAAGGGCCTTCTGGCAGTTCCCTATGAGAAGTGAGGTTATAGGGAACCAGGCAGAGGGCCTTCTCAGTAGTGGCACCCACCCTGTGGAACATCTTCCCATCAGATGTCAAGGAAATAAACAACTATCTGACTTTTAGAAGACATCTGAAGGCAGCTCTGTTTAGGGAAGTTTTTAATGTTTGATGTTTTATTGTATTTTTAATATTTTGTTGGAAGCTGCCCAGAATGGCTGGGGAAACCCAGCCAGATGGGCAGGGAAGGAAGGAAGGAAGGAAGGAAGGAAGGAAGGAAGGGGAAAGAGGGGAAAGTGCAAGCTGAAATCCTTGCACGGATGGGACCGTTACTTTGCGTTACCTTGGATACAAACCCACACACTCATGGCCAAAGCTACGTCTCATGAAAGCGCTGTCCTGGTGCGGTTGGTAGGTTCAACTTCTCTTAGCCATGGAAGCTCTCTCAGCGTGACTTGTTTCTCAGAGGGGAAACGGGACTACCCTTTGCTCAGCTGAAGTGAGTTCTTTTGAAGAAGGATGAGATACAAAAGTGACAAAAAAACGTAATTCGAGTAACCTTGCTTTCCTCTTGTGTCATGTGGTTCTTAGGAAGGAGATGGAAGACTAGTTCGTGTATGCATATCAACCTATTTTTCTGTTTACTTTGGGAAGAAAGGAAAGCCCTAGGTTGGTTTCCATTTATCTTCCAAAAAGTCCTTGTCTGATGTGACTCCGGCTATAATCTGTTTCAAGGGCAGCTGCTCTTTAATGAGAGCGTTGAGATCGTGTCTATTTCCAGTTTACGAAAGAGCTGGAGAGGAGGGGGGAAAGCATGGAAGTCTATTATCTGTAAAGTGTTTCTCCTGCGTTTGTGACTGTTCTTAATGTTTTATGGAATATATGTGGTCGTGCGGTGGGGGTGGGGGTGGGGACAGACATTATTTTTTAATATATATATTTTTTTTGTTTAGGCATTTTCCTTAGGCACTTTTGAGTTAATTACTTATTCAGAGGGCTTCTTACTCAGTTCCTTGCAAAAAATGTGTTGTGCATTAATTCTGATTATGTACAAAAACCCACCTGCAAGGGAAAGAAAAAGAAAGGGGGGGGACGATGACAAAATAAAGAAAGAAAACCTCTGAATCAGTAATGCTGATAAAATGAGCAGCTCTCCTGGGGCTTCGCCGAGAAGCTGGATACTGGACAAAATTAGAATCTTGTAGCTAAGGCTATTCATAATGTCATTAACATAAAGGCAATTAAATGAGTTTTTAACCTACAACCCTTTATTGTTATTAATGAACATTAGGAGAACACAGGAGATGAAATTGGTAATTATCTCTGCACCAAGCTATGCAATAATGTGTTTAAATATAAAAGCAAAACAAATGATTATTGTTGGTATTTTCAGTTGGAGGAACCCCAAGGAGCGGCTCCATCACATTTAATCACATGGTACTACAGCAAGGGGGTTAATTAAATGAGGGCTCCACTTTCAGGAGGTTTGGCTACTCTGCTTAATGCGGAAGAAAGAAGCCTTTACATGCATTGCCAATGTCTTTCCAGGGGTTCCTTCCCACTCCCTTCAGCTTAACGACCTTTTGCAAAGGAAGGGAATAATTTTACTCTTTTTGAATGATAAACCGGAGTCTAGTCATCAGCACCTGACTCGTCACACCTTCCCAGGACCAGTGATTAGCTAAGAGTCAAGGTAGAAGTTTTGATAGAAATGTACAGGAAAGCGAGAATGAGGAATAGAAGGCCGGTTCTCCCCAAGACAAGTTTTCAACCTGCTGGAAAACAGTGGCTTTCAATAAGCCTGAAATTCATCCAAGGAAAAGCAATGAAGCAAATACCTTCTCTGCAAAGTGTTCCGCAAGCAGAACACGGCACTTTGCCAAACAGCTAGCATAATCCGGTGAGTTGCTAGGACCAATTACATCACACTCAGAGTTATTCCAATGGACAATGCTAAATAGATGGCGTTGGTGGCTGTGGCAGCGACGGTTTTTAATTCTAAAAGGGGCAGTAATTATATTTTGCTATAATCACCATCACAGAATATGATGGGATCTTGGCTGTGTGCAATCGGATTCAGCACAAGTCTTTCCCCAACTGTGCTCGCCCAACCATCTTTATAGCAAAGAGCAGCGCCAGCACAGCAAAGCAAGACTTGTGCCCTCTGTGCCTTAGCTGCGCATTTCAGCTAATTTATATAGGATCATCAGTATTTTAGGACGTCAAACAGGGAAGAGACACGGTTCCTAGCCGTGGGCCCACGTGGTCGGCCCTGAATGGAAATGTTGGGGAGGGAGGAGGAAGCAGGGGTTATGAGAGATGAGGCGTCCAAGTCCAGAGTTGCCTCCATCACAAGAAGACATAAAAAGGCCAAACAATATGGTGGAAGAAGGCTCAGGAATGCCTAAGGCGGCTTTTGTGTTGGAGCGAGATCAGGACCATGGCTAGCAGCCAGGTCAGAGTTCAAGAGTAGGGATGGATATGTGAGTGGATGGGTCGATTTTGGTTCTTTTCGTTTCTCACTTTTTCAAATTTAAATTTGGTTCTCCACATTTCTGCAACAATTTGTGGGTTTTCTTTTTTCCCCTTTCAAATCCTCGTGAAAATTATTCAGCCGTTTAGTGCCGATTTCTCCTAATCAACACATTTTTATATGGAGCACTGACTGCTGTACACATTTTTGCAAGCAATTTCTCCTAAGATAATATGTTTTTGAACTGATTTTCACCCGTATATTCACTTTATATATATATATATTTCTCCTAAGATAATACGTTTTTGAATTTATTTTACCTATATATTCATTTTTCACTTGTGCCTAATATATCCATTTTTGTAAACACTGGTTGGTTGGTTGGTTGGTTGGAGACCTCCCATCACAAAATTTGAATGAATGCAAATTTCAAAAACTGGCTATGTTTTTTTTGTTTTGTTTTTGTTCTCACATTGTTTTGGAAAGTGTGAATTGGATAAATTCGGCTGTGAATGTGAATTGGATTTTCCCTCCATCCCTGTTCAAAGGCAAGAGTTTCAGGACCACAAGCAGCAATCCTAGACAGCTGACAGCAGCAAGGAGGGAGCAATTTGCCTCACCAGTAGCTTGCCATAACTGCTCAAGGTTTGTAGTCTGGTCAGAAGGAGCCAAAATTAAGTCCGTTCTGGATGCCAGTGTCCTTTCTTAGTCATTTGTTTGTTTGTTTGTCTACTGCTTCATGCCAATATAGGCATCTAACTGGTTTGGTGCAGCCATTAGCTCCTCGGTGCCAGGGTTTAAGTTATGGAGACTTGGGATGTGTGCACATTTAAACACACGTGAGGCACATGACTTCCCCCAAAGAACCCTGGGAACTATAGTTTGTTAAGGGTGCTGGGAACTAGCTCTATGAAAGGTAAACTTCAGTTCCCAGGATTTTGGGGGGAGGAATGAGCAGAGGAAGGTCAGGTTGCAATGAAGGAATACATAAGGTGGAAGATTCTCTTGGGAAAGTCTTTTTTAAAAATTACTAAGCGGGGAAGGGAAATGAAGATTTCTCTCTTTAAAGCAGGAACACCCAAACAGTATTAGCATAAAAAAGTCAGCTGCTGAAATTATCCAAGCCTCTATTTATTAAACAAATGTAAGGCTCTTTTGAGTCCAGAGTACCCACAGAAGAGGCTGCCTGCTGTTTCCCTGTATGATTCACTGCTCTGCCTTGACTCCTGCCACTCAGCTTCTGCTGTGGGTCAGGAATTCTGGTGCAGCTGTGATTTGGATGCAATCGGATTATTCATTCACTGCCGACACTCAAACCTGCCCTCAGGAGGCATGCCTAGAACAGCAACTCATGCAAGGAGACAGGTGGTGGGATTCTCTTATGCACTCCAAAATGAAAGCTTTCGAAGGCTGAAGTGTGCCTCTAAAAGCGGGGTGGGGGTGGGAGTGTTCTCATCTATTGGAAGTTTGAGAAACTTAAACTGATTTAAAGGAGGGTTGGTTCCTAATTCACACCCTGAATGGCACTTTCCTTGTGTGAACCTGTCAAGCGCAACCCTTTGCCACCGAAATCAATGGAGGGCAGTCATTGACTTTCATAGGGTGCAGGATAAAATCCTAATTGCTTTAAATAAAGCCTGTAAGATAGAGCCTCTTGTCCCGAGAAGACGCATTGGAATCCAGCAGGGTGGAAAATAGCTAAGGATTCTTAAAAGACAGTATAATTAAAGCACAGCAGATCACAATCCCCTTGGAAGAGGAAGAAAAAGAGAGACCAGAATGAACAAGATGTTGTCAATGTGGCTTCATGGGGCACTGTTCAAAGATCTAAGGTTTTTATTTTTGTCAAAAAAAAAAACTTGTACAGAAAGTAATGAAGATTTGGGGTCAAACCCAATTAAAGAATCAATTACAGCTCACACGGACACAAGAAAAGAACAAATCACTTCTAGACAAACACTTCTTTTAAAAAAGACACTGCCTTTTATGATTATACGGTAGGGGGAAAGACATATAAAGACATTTTCATCTATTGAAGTTGACTCCCAAATGACTAAGAAATTATAAGATGCGTTTGAAATGAGTTTTTGTCTGTAACATGGAGGTAATTAACTTGGAGGATCAGTGCGTAGAGCACGTACCGCAAACAAACCAGAGATAAATAACCAACGCATCTGATAAAACAAATTGGTAAAATGAATAGAGGTAAGTTTCAACGGGAGTAAATAAAGAGAAGCATAATATAACCACAGGAATATATTTCATTAGGCAAATTAGCCACTGGCCTTTATACCGAAAATGATGTTCCAAAAGGTTTTGACAGCTTAACATAAAACAGAAATTATAATAACCAATAAAAACAAAAAGACTAGCTAGAACATGCATGGAAAATGTAAGCAAGTGTTCAACACTCACCCTCATTTGGCGTTCATCCAATCAGAAATTTTGTCCGCCACCCCCCTCCCCCCAAAAAACACCCCAGAATTTTTCCTCTTTCTAATTACTTCTAGGCTAGAGGCCTCAACAGAAATCATAGTTTAGAGGAATGAGAATTTTTAAAAAATTGAAGAGCAACGGGACTTGGCTCCCCCCCCCCCTGAACTAATGCATACATTTTCCAAATAAAAACATAATGAATGAGGCCTTCCGGTGATAGGGAATCACAAAAGCAACTGCCTACAAGTCTACTCTAACTGCAATAAATTAATAATGGAGCTTAATTGCATGCAGGAAGAATAAGCACTGACAGGCTTAGCTCCTGCCCCACAACACCCCAGGCCAGTAGCTACTGCAAGGCTCCAGCTAAATCCATTTTGCCTACCCATTATCCCGGTGCCCTATTATCTCTCTAAGTAAAATATTTATATACTACTTTTCCTAAGCTCAAAGCAGTTGAGATTAAAATAACACATAACAATTTAAAGCCACAATTACACAGAAGCAATCAGGGAGGAGGGGTGCAGAACACCAGCAACAAAAACATTCAATGGCCACAAAAAAAAACCCCCACAGATTGAATCAAAGCAGTTTTCCAATCAAAACAACCGCCCAAAGCCACCCGGATTTAATAGACCTTCGGGAAGGCGGTGAGAGCAGAGCTGTTCTTGACCTCCTCTGAAAGGTCACTCATTTCAGAACCTCATAGAGGCCTGGCTCCAGCAGGTGCTCATTGGGACTGGTAGAATGGCAGCCAGGGAGGCCCAACAGTAGGTGGCGCCAGAGCCAACAACAGGCAGACGCAACTCAATTCAGTTTTGCTCCCATCGTCCTCTCTGCTGAGTTCTACAAAGGCAGCCTTGAGACTAAGGAAGAAGGCAGGCGGTGCCGCCCCCTGGACTGGATCTAAATAAGAAGAGCAGGCAAGTGAGGGCTACTTGAGGCAGTGGCATAGCGTAGGTTGCCAGCACCCGGGGAGCAGCAAGTCAAGTGTTGTGCCCCTCTGGTGGACTGGGCAGCTGAGGTGGAGGCGCACAGTGGGGGGGGCAGGGCAGAGCCCGCGAGGCACACGGATGCCAGGGCAGGGCATGCAAGCATTGCGCTTCGTTGCGCCCCTCTCAGAATTTTGCACCCAGGGTCACTGCCCCTCTGCCTCCCCTCCACATACTACGCCTCTGACGGAAGGTGCTGTGGCAATTTCCCTTTCATCCTAATTGGCAAATCTCTGCTGCCACCCGCTCTCAAGGGTGAGTAACTTTGACCCCACTGCAGCAGTCTCCCCAAATGATGCAATGTGTTAAACACCACCTCCTTATTTGTTTATATGGGAGAAATTCAAAATGGTGTTCTTGGAGAAAGCTTTGCTTTAGGACAGGAGTGGGGTAACAAATGCAGCCCTCCTTGCCTTTCTGTCTGGCCCTTGGACCTCTCCCCAGGCCATACCCCTTTGTGGATCTGCTTCACAGCCCAAGCATATTTATAATAATAAATATAATATTTTACTTATACCCCGCCCATCTGGCTGGGTTTCCCCAGCCACTCTGGGCAGCTTTCAACAGAATAATAAATACAATAATCTATTAAACATTAAAAGCTTCCCTAAAGAGGGCTGCCTTCAGATGTCTTCTAAAAGTCTAGTAGTTGTTTTTCTCTCTGACATCTGGTGGGAGGGTGTTCCACAGGGCGGGTGCCACTACCGACAAGGCCCTCTGCCTGGTTCCCTGTAACTTGGCTTCTTGCAGTGAGGGAACCGCTAGAAGGCCCTCAGCGCTGGACCTCAGTGTCCGGGCAGAACGATGGGGGTGGAGACGCTCCTTCAGGTATCCTGGACCCAGGCCGTTTACATGGAGGCTGTTTGCATGGATGGACTGTGTCCTTGAGCTCCAGCAATAGCACTTGCTTGCCTACAATGGACTACAGAGAGTGGAGTCTGCTATGCATGGAAAATAGCCTATTGTAAAAACGGAACATTTACATATATTGCAGTGCCCCTGGACACACCTGGCACTTGCCTGTGGCCCTCCAAAGGTTGCACAGAAGGTCCTTGAGGTGTAAAAGGTTCCCGGCTCCTCGTGTAGGAGCTAAACCTGCCCCGTATCTGGTGCCCACCTTGTGTGGAGCGAGAGCCAGTTTCACGCCTCTCCCTGAACTTCCCACAACACAAAGCTGAATTCCAGGTTATATCCTGTGTATTTAGAACTTGATGAGGCTCACGGCGAACTTGAATCATTCTCCATCTTGTGCAGCCATTCATCTACATATCCCTGGACAGGGATTTATGTCTTTGTGTTGTGGAACAGATATTTGTATGCAGTGCTGTTTTTATATTTAAAAAGTTGCCAGAATACACCGCAAACCTTCCCCCTATTTTTTTACAATAGCAATGGGGCCCACCTGAGAGGTGCTGGAATTGAGCTTTTTTTTCTGGCTGGAAAAAAAAGCCCTCTTTGTATGTATTTGCTTTTACATTACATGTTTTCTTCCACCTCCTCAAAGATTGCAAACAGCAACCATTCTAAATCCATACGCCATATCACACCCTCCAATATTTCTTCGATGAAAATAGGGACGTCCCATTCCATAATGATAATTTTGCTATTTATACACCACACATCTTATTGGGTTGCCCCAGCCACTCTGGGCAGCTTCCAACATATATAAAAAAGCATGATAAAACTTTAAACATTTAAGAAACTTCCCTATACAGGACTGCCTTCAGATGGCTTGGGGGTTAGATACTGTAACTCCATATGGTCCAACATTTCTCCAGTGAAAATAGGGACATCCTAAGAAAAAGCATTCCAGGATCATATAAAAAACCGGGACAGGTTCCCTAAATCAGGGACATCCCTAGAAAATAGACACACCTGGAGAGTCTGCAATATGCAAAACGTATATAGTCATAACATAGTGATACTGTTCCCTATATAAAATCCCTGTGTACGAAAACAACCTACTATATCAATTGCCCACTCAATTATGCAATACATTAGATACAGATTAATTTTAAGGCAAATTAATAAGTAACATAGAACAATAAACCAATTGATGCTGTCCCCCGTTCTGTTCCATATGCTCAAACGTCTTCTAACGAGCAGCTGAGCGTTTATTGAGCCCTGAACTTTGCTACTCTAGCATCAAATGAACATGCTCAACTTCTCCACAAATTCACATTGTCTTCTCTCTCTGTTTCTGATCAAATTAGTTAGTTGGACCAAATTTCCTTTAACCAACTGTCCATAAACAGACAAGAGAGTTAGGATTTTTCCAGTTTTGGCACACAATCATTTTATACTGTGGTCAATGAATAGATCACCATCTCTTTAATGATGGCGTCGGCGTTGTAGGGCACCCTGAAATTTCATGGTATGGCAGCACAAAAATACTTGTATGAATAAACAAACAACATTGAGCCCTACATTCAGAGCAAATTGTGGTTTGTGTACAATTGAAGCCGTATGTATATACATATATTTTTAAATCAGCCACGTGTGTCCAACCCCCCAGCCCCGGCCGCCCTCATCCCCTTAGCCAACTTGTTCTAAATACCTGTCAGGTTCTTCCCTGACAGCTACAGATCTCTCTTCACTGATGTTGAATCTTCTCGCGTTCGCTGCTTAAGTCTGCTATACACTAGTGTAAAGGGGGGAAAGGCCCAGGCTATTCATAGATTCTTATAGATTCAGGAATGATGTGCATACTAAACAAGCTTCCCTATTGCTCCTTGTAGTCGCTCCTAAGTGCAGCTGTTTTAGCTTCTTTTGAACTCCTAGTTGTTCTAGGAAGCCATTAAGCTACATGAAGATGTACTTGGGTTGCCAGCTCTGGAGCACGAAGAGGAAGACAAGATGGCCTCCAGCACTTTGTTTATAAGAACGCTTTCCTTCCAGCAATCTGTGTCAGCGCCAGGTAGAAGGATGGTGTCATTTCTGTCCTTAAGGCACCGATCAAGTAATGCTGTAAACACAAATCCTCCCATTTTGTACATTCCACTTACTCTTGAATCAGGCATCTTTCAAGTTGGGGCAGTCGCTGCTGTAGAGAAAAAAAGATTCAGCAGGACATGTAAGCAGGCACATTTAAAAGCAAAACAAGTGCACAAGCAGCTGTGAGTCCTCTGAACTGTTTGTTTTTTATTTTATTTTTAAAAAACTCCACCTTTCAGGGCTTAAACCTGACATTTTCTGAACTGATATACTTCTTTGTTAAACCTAGGGCTCAGCTACATTAGCCAAAAAACAGTGTTTTGAATGCGTTATAAACATGCAACACCAGATGGCGATGGAGAGCAAAAAAATGATTCTAAACTATTTTACATAGAGGTTTATTTCCCCCTTTTGTTAAAACAATTTAATTTCTGACTTATTCATAGTGGAATTTTTCCTATGTGTTGATCCACCCCTAGTTGTTTGTGGGAGAGACAGGATGAATGCTTTCCTTTGCAAAAATAAAAATAAAAAATTATTCACATACACACAGAGAGAGAAATTACTGTATTTTTTACTCTATAAGACGCAATTTCCCCCTTTCCCTTTTTCCTGCAGCAATCCCTTTTGCTGTTCTGGCTACAGGGATAGCCGTGCAAATCCTCTTCAACAACATTTGATTCAGAATTTTTTTCCCTTGTTTTCCTCCTCTAAAAACTAGGCACGTCTTATGGTCGGGTGCATCTTATAGAGCGAAAGATACATTCGTTTAACGGGAAAAGTATCCGTTGTGCCCCTACCTCGTCCTGCAGGATTTGCATGAGTAGAGCAAGTCTCATACAGCCACAGCAAGTCTGGATCTAACCATATTTCTGTTATTATTATAATAGCACCCCCCACCCCGCCTTCACATTGCCTCCCCATAGCTGGGTAAGGGAAGTGCCAGGTTTGGGGAAGGATGTGTGAGGGCTCTGGCAGGGTCCTAGAGGCCTCCCGCCTCCTTCCCTAAGCCAGACAAGCGCTAACTAGGCTTTGAGAAGGAGGCAGGAGGACTGTAGGATCCTGTTAGAGCCCTCATGCCTTCTTACCAAAGCCCAGAGCTTACTAGATCTTTTGGAAGGAGGTAGGAAAGTGTCTGTACAGGGGAAGTAGTCATGCTGTGATAAACCCCACCTCTTCCGAGGGCCAGACAGAGAGGTCTAGAAGATCACATGTAGTCCACAGGGCCAAGTTGCTCCACTCCAGAGGAAGGCCAAGATTTCCAAAGGTGCATTTTATCCTATCAGTGCTGCAGTGGGGAGACTGAACCAGCTGAGTGTCTTCCTGCAGAAAGGAACCAAAGCTGGAACGTCTGCCGAGGAGAGCAACCAAGATGATCATGGGTCTGGAAACCAAGCCTTATGAGGAACGGTTGAAGGAGCTGGGCATGTTTAGCCTGGGAAAGAGGAGACTGAGAGGAGATATGATAGCCATCTTCAAAGATCTCAAGGGGTGTCACATGGAGGAGGGAGCATACAGTGGTACCTCGGGTTAAGTACTTAATTCATTCCGGAGGTCTGTACTTAACCTGAAACTGTTCTTAACCTGAAGCACCACTTTAGCTAATGGGGCCTCCCGCTGCCGCCGCGCCGCTGGAGCACGATTTCTGTTCTCATCCTGAAGCAAAGTTCTTAACCTGAAGCACTATTTCTGGGTTAGCGGAGTCTGTAAGCTGAAGCGTATGTAACCTGAAGCGTATGTAACCTGAGGTACCACTGTACTTGTTTTCTCCTGTTCTGGAGGGTAGGACTCGAACCAATGGATTCAAGTTGCAAGAAAGCTTTCTGGGAGTAAGAGCTGTTCAACAGTGGGACAGTCTCCTTCGGGAGGTTGTGGAGTCCCCTTCCTTGGAGGTTTTCAAGCAGAGGTTGGATGGCCATCTGCCATGGATGCTTGAGTTGATATTCCTGCAATGCAGGGGGTTGGACTAGACAACCCTTGGTGTCTCTTCCAACTCTACGATTCTATGATGCTCTGTCTGCCCCCGATGCGCCAGACGCTGGATTCCATGCAGGATCTTGTGAAACATGCACCACCTTAACTGAGGGAATCTGGGAAGGACTCTATGGAGACAGTCTCCTTTTGCTCTAGCAGGGAAGCAGCGCTGTCAGGGCCAGGCCGCCCATCAAACTGAGAAACGCAAGAGCTGCCAAGCTGGAGCACTCTGTATATTTTATAACAACAACTCTGAAATCCACCGGCCTACAACTGAGCCACATATATCGACCTGTAATGAGGTGAATGGATCAGGGTGAACTGACACCAACCAGAGCCCTCTCTTCCCGGGGTAATACAACAGCGCATTTTTAGGTAACAAGGCTGTCCCTTCCCAGGGGTGCAGTGAACAAAGCGAAGATGGGGAATTAAATTCAGATAAGCTTTCAGAAATGGAGCCAGTTACCCTCTGTCTCCCTCCCTCCCCGCCCTGATTCTTGGCTCCCCAGTCGAGCTTGTTTAGGCTCCTGGACTCTTGCCATTTCGAGTTGACGTTTCCCTTCTAAATGGCATTTCAACATGAATCTCCCTAGGTGTCCACCCTCCTTGCCTGGATTAACTCTTGGGCGCCATATGGTGCAAAAGGCCTGTCACACATTCTCTGAATCAGTTATTTCTCTTTTTTTCCCTTCTCTTTTTAAACTGCCAGACTGCTGACTCCTTTGGCATCGTGCCCTGTGCCTGCGATATGCAGCCTGCAAATAATTGAGAATGAATCTTGCGAGGCTTTTTCATGGCGAAATGTTTCGTTGGTGCCTATTTTCTCCAAATAGTTCATGAAAATGCAAAGATTTTCAATAGTGGCTATTCACATTATTATTATTATTATTATTATTATTATTATTATTATTACAAATAACATTAACAATTTTTCACGAGATTATTGTTGACAATATTGATGATGTTGATGATGATGAACAGTACCAATAATATAACACCGATCACATATCTAGTCCAGGCAGTTTACAGAACTGCAAATCACATACGAAGAAGAAGAAGAAGAAGAAGAAGAAGAAGAAGAAGAAGAAGAAGAAGAGGAGGAGGAAGGAGAAATGGACTTCCATTTTAACTAACTCTTACCCCCTTTGCAAGTTTCTCTTTTCATTCCATTTTCATTATCACCAAGCTCCTTCAGTCTCTATCCTCAGGCATTTGAGCCTACATAAAGCACACACAAGGTCAAGGTTGATAGATCCACCTGGAATTCCCATTTTTTGAGCAGGGGAGTACCTTTTGGCGCTCCAGATGTTGCTGTACCACAATTCCCATCATCCCCGGCCATCAGCCTTGCTTGCTGGGGCTGATGGGAGTTGTAGTTCAGCATCATCTGCAAGGCCAAATGTCTCCCACAACTGGCTTCGAATCTTCTAACGCTCTGGTTTTGCTCAGAAGCTTCATTTGGCAGAAGATTCCCTTCCACCCTTTCCTGTTCCCTCACAGAAGCACCACAAGCCACGCCACCATAGGAAAGTGCTTGAAAGCAGCGCAGCTAGTAAGCTTCCTAGTGACACCCGCACTTTCTTTCCCTCAAGGAGAGCCAGTGTGGTATAGTGGTTAAGAGTGGTGGACTCGTAATCTGGTGAACTGGGTTCGATTCCCCGCTCCTCCACATGCAGCTGCTGGGTGACCTTGGCCTAGTCACACTTCTCTGAAGTCTCTCAGCCCCACTCACCTCACAGAGTGTTTGTTGTGGGGAAGGAAGGGAAAGGAGAATGTTAGCCGCTTTGAGACTCCTTCGGGTAGTGATAAAGCGGGATATCAAATCCAAACTTCTCTTCTTCATCTCGTGGCATAGCGTGGGTTGCCAGTGTCCGGGGCTGTACAGAGGTGACAAGGAAAGGAAATGGATGGAGTACATACGCACATTCAACTGCCTAATGGCATCTGTGTCACCCATGAGATCACAGCTGCAGAGATAAGTAAAGAAGAGTTGTTCTGTTGTCTGGAGAGGTCACTTCCTGGTTTGCATGGAGAAGCCATTTTCAACGGAGCCCAGCAAGTGAAGCATGCGGCTGTATTGAGGCAGCACCAGATGTTGAAATTTCCCACCCCTAAGAACCGCCCCTGTGCCCCCATCATGCTATGCCACTGATCTCAGGCAACAGTGCTATGCCAATTAGAAAACAGACTTGCTCTCTGCAGCTCCAGAGGGCCAGACCAGAAGAACAAATGGGTGGAAACTGCAAGAAAGCAGTTTTGGGGTAAACGTTAATGAAATCCCATTGCTTGGTAGGGCTGGGCAAAGCTCCTGACTTGAAATGCTGGCGAGCCATTGCTTGTCACTGTAAACAATACTGAGCTGCATGGACCATTGGTCTGACTCAGCAATTCATTACACAATAGACACACTGAGCAAATGCATAGGCTACCAGCAAAAGCAGGGGCACACACACACACACACACACACACACACACACACAGAGAGAGAGAGAGAGAGAGAAATTACTGAAATAATGTGTGTGTGTGTGTGTGTGTATAAGCATTTTCATAGGAAAATTCAGAACTTTGTTAGACTTCCTTATGCTCCACTACACACACTTCCCACATTTTTGGTCCCTGTGCAGGGTGATGAAAGATGACCCCACAGAGCTACAGTTCCCTGCGTAAAACTGTATCCCTCTTCACAGAAACCTCTGGCCAAAACCTCTGTGAGGGGAATAGGAGTCTCCTAACAACTCTCACCACCCTTAAAAACACACACACAAAAACCAGCAACCCCACAGTTCTAGCTATGTGCTCTCGCCCTGAATGGCCTGCATCAAATGATAGGGTTGAATTTCAAGGCCTACAAGGTTCCATCCAGGGATTTTTATCAGCTGGAACTCAATTCCTCTCAGGTGGCACCTCTCAAGTGGACACCATTGCCATTCTAAGAGAACAAGGGAGGTGTTCAAGGTGAGTTCTAGAAAAACAGCACTGGTTCCGTCCAGCTCTATAATGTGGATCATTCCTTCTAGACTTTTGGATGCCTGCACACTTTGTGGGCCGGGCACCAAACTTAGCTCATGTTCAGTTTGGTGACCCAACAGGAACTCAGTAAACTTCCTGTTCTTTCTGGCTGCAAAAACGAGGTGCAGTGGGGCTGGTGATCTGCACCCCACATTTTAGGTCACAAATCTTGGGCTACTGCAAAGAGCAGTCCGTTGAATTGTTAGGTTGTTTAGAGAAGGGCTGCAGATCCTAGCATTCAAAAAGTCCCAGGTTTAATTCCTGGCTTCCCAGGTAGGACTAGGAGAGAAGCCCCATCAGGAGAGCTGCTGCCAACCTGAGCTAAATGGACCAATGGACTCAGAGGCGGGGGGCAGGGCCATGGGGGAGGGACAAGCGTCCCAGGCAGACAAGGCGCGACACCCTTGTGGGGTGGAGCGAGCCGCCAATGGTGGGCTGCTTCCGGGGGGGGGGGAGGGAGCCTTACCGCTTTGCCAGCAGCCTTCCTTCCCTCTTCCTTTTGACAGCTTGGGGGAGGAGTTCAGCCTACACTCGAGTAGGACCCTGGCAGAGACACATGCCTGACTGGCATGTTCTCTTTCTCCTGGTCTTTCGTTCAGGAGCTTCAGGAGCTTTCTTCAGCCTGAACATCACAGTGACCGATGCCAACCAACACAGACACACTTAGGGATCCGCAGAGTTCGTGCATTTCGCGTAACAGACCGCGGCAACTCAGCATTTTGGCTAATCTACTTTATTTACATATAAACACACACAGAGCACTGCAATATGGCTCCCTCTCTCTCTCTAGCATCAGACAGCAAAGAGAAAAAAAGAACGAAGGACAATAGTCCCACTTCACGGAACACAGTAACACAAACATCCTGTCTCCGTCACTTCCCACTCTGTGGAGTCAAAACATACACCGTCATGTGATTGACAACAATCCCATGACTGCAATTACAGAGCAGGAATTCTAACAGCTTCCACCACCCCCGCCCCCCAGAAAGCAGCCTGGAAGCGGGGGGCAACGGCGAGACGCCCACCCATGACTCCCAAGCCTCCCCTGAGCTGTTAAAACAAAGGGGGAAGGGGGGAAGGCCAGCAGCATGGCGGTGCAGCTCCACTCCTTCCTCCAATGGCTCAGGGTAGGCTTGGGAGTTGTGGGGAGACGGTGTGCCAAATGTCACCCCCCTCCGTGATGACACCCAGGGCGAGGTGCCCCCCGCCCCCTTCCTCCTCCCCTGAATGGATTGACTCAGCATTCGGCAGCTTTCTATAGTTCACAACTTTTTCCTGAAGCCCTCCTGGACATTGGAAGCTTACTCAAACTCTGGTTTTCTATCTCGGCAGGGAGTGTGTAGAATATATATATTCTTCTTTCTTAAGGAAGTATATGTGTGGGAAGGAAATTGACAGGTAGCGTTGGTTATGCTGGTAGTTCAGGTGCAACCGTGTAGGCAGGCGGAGGTGTTTTGTTCCCTTCTGATGTGCTCAAATGAAATATTTGTACAATGTGTCTGCACAAAACTTAAGAGTGTTTGGTGCGTTCTGCCGCTAAGGAGAGATGTGACTCTGCTATTAATTCAGTTTTGTGAAATGAAAGTGATAGTGGAGCCCACTGCACGCCGGTGGAACTTCTGAACCGCAACAGTGACAGCAAAAAAGTGTTTTGTGTTTGTTATTTACTACGCGCTAAGGGTATGAAATGTCTTTGCTGTCATTACGCCTTGTGATTTTTTTTGTAGTGAAGTTTTTAAAAAGAGAGAGGGAGAGAGAGAGTCGGTGCCCAATGTGCGTGGAAGAACTTTCAAACAACAATATTTATTATACATGTACGTACTGTATATCTTTGCCGCTTTGCTGTCACCACGGCGTGGTGTGTTCTTGTGGAAATGAAAGGGGACCGGTACCTTGGGTGCCACATTGCCTTGTGCCTCAGCGACACAGCTATTGACTGGGTTGTAACAGGAACCACTCGTTCCACGACGAAGGATCAATCAAACGAAAGCTTTAGCTTAGCCTATTTAACCACGGAGGCTGATATGCAGATATGCACTAATTATCGACGGTTTCTTGCCAAACAACGGACAAGGAAAAAACAATATGAACAGCGAAACCATATCTTTCTTTCTTTCTTGCCCTGCCCTTTCGTACACACTGCATTGTAAAATAAGGCCATCGGATTACTTTGTTACGCATCCCTATCACCTAAAACTCTGTTTCGAAAGGGTATGCTTGCCTGGTGCATTCCCAAGCAAACCTATTTCATTTTAAATATGTTGACTGCACTGTTCTTTATCCATACGATCAATTACTGGGGCCCATCGCCTTCTCCCTTTTAATAAAGGAGGATTCACGACCCATGGGTGTTATATGCCTGCTTGCACACAGGGTGGCAGAGCTTTTAACAAGTAGGCTGTATTTGAATTCAAAAAATGGAAGGTCTTGCTTAAAATCAAATCAAATAGTGATTTCTGGCAAAGCTCATTGCACCACAAGTTGCCCAGGACACCCAGCAAATGAATTAAGGAATTGCCTGTACCAGATGTATCACACCCTAATGCTGATTTGATGTATCGCTACATGCATCTGATCTGCCGAGTTTGTGTTAGGGCATGCATTGTCTTTACACCTGCACCGTATATAATTTGCACTGACAGCGCTATCATAGATGCCATGTATGATATGACAGTGATACCCTGAGTTCCAGGTTTCCCTGTCCTGTGCCTACTTCCCATGCTACAACCAGGTTGTTTGGATGGCAAGGTGTAAAGCCAAGGCAACCGTAATCTTTCTAACCCTTCCCCAAATTTCAGATTAGACGTTGGCTGGTTTTCTGCCCTTTTCTGGATTCCTCTCCCAGTCACCCCCCTGAATTCTGAATGCGCAAGGAAAGACAACTGCGCTGTTCAGTCGCTGAGACATTGTACACACACTTAGTTGGATGTATGTTGCGAAGTTACACACATTCCCCACTAAGAAACAATGGGAATGTTGTAAACAAAAATTGCCCTTTTCCCTTATGGGGTATCCAAGAGCCCGTATAGAGTCCTTACATAAGTTCCCTATTGGTAGGAGAGAATAACAGAGGCCAACCAGAGAATATTGAGAAGCAAAGCAGTTAGTAAGCTTGATCTTTATTGATCTGTTGTAACAGGGTGCTCCCCTCACCCGCAGGAGAGGAGGAGGAACCTGGAAAAATGGCGCACAAGGCCTTATAAAGACTTTTGAAATTGCCACCCTGTAGATCAAGACCACCCCCAGAAACATCATACATACATCACAGAGGGGGTGTAACCTAAGACCACCCCTCAGATACATCATACCTACATCACAGAAAAGGCGGTCTAAACAGAAAGTTGTTTTTCTCCTGTTGTTGTTTATCTCCTGTCTGGCAGGTTACTTGATTGGATTTCCTGGGTAGCCTGGCCAATCTTTTGTAAAGATAAATACTTAGTTCCTGGGCCAGGTCACAGGTTCACACCCTATTCAAACACAGACATACCCTTAAGACAGGATTTGTGAAGGAAAAGACAATGGGGAGGCTTTTCCACTTTGACCTTGCAGAGAAAACATTTGCTCAGTTTAGGAATCAAAATGGCTTCAAGTTGGTCTTCTTGTGCTGATCTATGTATGTGCGGTTATGAACATTACCATATATCTAAGACCTCAAAATTCCTATCACAATATGGGAAATGAGAGCAAAAGCGTATCTGGGGAGAGAGGAACCTACGAAAATCACAGAAACTGGATGTTTTCTCATTGTAGGCATAGCACTGCAATGGGCGAGGTCTCTCTGAGCCTTGGCTCCTGAATTCCACACGTGCCCCTTATGTCTCTGGGTAGGTATAGATGTGGTTAGAGAGTGCATCTAGCTCTCTAGCAACCACAACCAATATCCTATGCTTCTTTAGTTGGGGGGGGGGGACATCATGATAACAGGATGTAATACCGCTGAGGACAGTTTCATGGCTTGACATACCCTGAAGAGTAAACATCCCATGTGACTATGAGTGACCTATTGGCTATAAATGTAGGGTGAGCAAGGCGGGAGCCTCATTTGACTAAGTGGCTAAGCAAATCAGTCTCTTAAGCTTAAGCCAAGAAATAGTATTCTCTATGAAATTAAATAGTGGTACCTCAGGTTGAGTACTTAATTTGTTCCGGAGGTCTGTTCTTAACCTGAAACTCTTCTTAACCTGAAGCACCACTTTAGCTAATTGGGCCTCCTGCTGCTGCTGCGCCACTGGAGCACGATTTCTGTTCTCATCCTGAAGCAAAGTTCTTAACCTGAAGCACTATTTCTGGGTTAGCGGAGTCTATAACCTGAAGCGAATGTAACCTGAAGCGTATGTAACCTGAGGTACCACTGTAACAATATACATATCAAGGCTTTGAGATTAGACCACTGAAGAAGCCCAGAAAACTACATTGGGAGTGTGCTACCTGCAAGCCCCAGTAAAAGGGCCCCATCGGGGGCGAATAGCGGCCACTTTATTATTTGAACTGCCAGGGCGAAACAGGTGCAAAACGCCGGCACCCTGTCTACAACTTCATTAACATCCATCTACAACTTCACTAGCATCTCTCAGTATTGTGAACAACACCGAACTTACCTTTTGTTGGTATCTTCATGAAGTTACGGTACCTAAAAAGATAAAGAAAACAAAAGACTGAGTTAAGCACTTGAAAAATCCATTGAAATCAGACATTATAAGTTTCATCTTAGGCAGGGTAGTTCACAAGTCTCTGTGGCTTTGCAGAAGGTTTTGTATTTTTCTCAGAAGACTGATAAAGAATGTATAGTCATTTAGGTAATTATTGTGTGTATATTAATCGCCAACATGTTGCATAAAAGTAGGGTGAGCAAGGCGGGAGCCTCATTTGACTAAGTGTGAGTGACCTCATGATTCTCACAAGTGCCAGCCAATCTACACTCTGCACAGCCAGATGGGGAAATGATTATTGTAAGGCCATCCAATCAGTCGTCGGCTCAGCCAGATTCTCATCGAAACAGGAAGAGCTGATTGGTCATGGCCTTCATTCATTTTGGATGTCAAAAAAAGTTGTCTGGGGTCCACAATGGGCTCACTGCTCAAGTTACGTCTGTCTGTCTTGGCCCCGATTCTTTAATTGGCCTAATAAATTTTCTTTAAGGAAATATACTTCCTATCCACTCCAGTCTTATTTCAGCTCTGGGCACCATTGAAATGCTAGCCTTTGTTTAAGAACTGTCATACTAAGTCTGCTTTATGTTCAAATGAAGACATTTTGTGGAGCAGTCCTTTTACAGTTTAAGTGGGGACGGCATTGCAGATAGAAACAATATATAATGAGAATTTAGGGAGGCTTTGTTGAACATGGAATTCAGAAAACCAGTGGCCTAACTGCGGAAATCCTTAAACTTGAGAGGACACTCAGTTAACTGAAATAAATATTCCCTGACAATTTTAACACCAACTTGATTGACAGAAGTTCACATTTGAATGTGGTTTTTAATATAAACTAGGATTTGGGGTTTTTTAATAAAAAAAACCCTAACGATGCCTGCAACATTTTAAATGCAAATGTATAGTCAGGAGCCATACTTTGAGCCTATCTGATTTCTTGATCAAGCACCAAGTTTCCAATGTCAATTAATATAAATCAATTACAGCCCCATTCCTACGATATTTTAAACGGAATTGGATTAGGAGAAAAGGCACTTTACAAATTGTGTCCTGCCAGGCAAATCCCTAGTATTTTCAGTGGATCTTATTTCACATCAATTCATGACATGAATGAGGTATAAAAGAAAAAGTCCTTTATTCCTCTAAGTGTCAGAGGTTTGAACAGACAGAAAAGGTACTACACAGGCAGAGCGAGGTTATTCCTCATCTTGATTAACTGGCTCTCCGTTATAACACTCCCTCCCATGTTACGGCCTTCTGCTTTCTTCCTTAGCTTCCTTAAAGCTCATTATAATTGTTCTTATTAGAACAGCAGCACCTTACTGCCGAACACGTGTCGCTTCCATAACATTACCGCATCGCAAAAGATGGTAATGAGATCCTGCAGGCATTAAGTATCTATGTGAATGCTAGAATAAGTGAAATGTCTTCCACTGAGCCAAGTTACTTATTTAAACCACTGAAAGTTGGGTTTGGAAGAAGGAATATAAAACATGCTCTCAGTCCCTTGCATTTCCAGAAAGGGTTGGGGGGAAAACCTCTGTCTGAGACCTTGGAGATCTGCTTGTGGTAGTTGTGGACAGTACTGACTTGGGTGAACTGATGATCTGACTCAGAATATGACAGTTTTCTTACAGTGCAATCAAATCATGTGAAATCAGTGCATCTATTGTCTGAACAGAGTAGATGCAAATCTCAACCATTGTGACCTGGGGTTGACACTCAAGGCACTGGTTTATTTCCAATCCATTTGGTAGCAAAACCCAGATCTGTTCTATAGCAAAATGCAGAGCATGACCTGTGATGTGAGTTGGGTGCCTAACGTGGTGGTACCTCGGAAGACGATAGGAATCCGTTCCAGAAGTCCGTTCGACTTCCAAAACGTTCAGAAACCAAGGTGCGGCTTCCGATTGGCTGCAGGAAGCTCCTGCAGCCAATCGGAAGCCGCGTCGGACATTCGGATTCCAAAGAACGTTCGAAAACCGGAACACTCACTTCTGGGTTTGCGGCATTTGGGAGCCAAAACATTTGATTTGGAAGGCATTCGGGATCCGAGGTATGGCTGTGTATTGAGACAGCCCCATAGTTCTCATGACAGCCATGAATTCATGAGATAAGGTGGAACATTATCATAGGGTTCTCCCACACTATACCACAGACTGCCTCTGCCACATCAGGTGGTGAGGTTGTTGAGAAGCAGGGTGGACTAGAACCCAAGATCCTCCCTCTGTCCCTCTGCCCAGTACCAAGCACAGACCATCACACTTGGCTTCCAAAAATATTGGTTTCCTGGCAAGGAGAATGGGGTTCCTATGGAGAGGGCTGCCATCCCCTCCTTTAAGATGGAGAGGACAGCCCTTCAAGGGCCATAGCTCAACGGTAGAGCATCTGCTTTGCATGCAGAAGGTCCCAGGTTCAATCCCCAGCATCTCCAGGTAGGGCAGGGAGAGATCCCCACCTAAAACCCTATACAGTCAGTAGGTAAAAAGGTAAGGTAAAGGGACCCCTGAATGGTTAAATCCAGTCAAATGTGACTATGGGGTTCTGGCGCTCATCTCGCTTTCAGGCCGAGGGAGCTGGCGTTTGTCCACAGACTGCTTTCCAGGTCATGTGGCCAGCATAACTAAACAGCTTCTGGTGCAACGGGACACCGTGACGGAAGCCAGAATGCACGAAAATGCTGTTTACCCTCCCACTGCAGTGGTACCTATTTATCTACTTGCACTGGCATGCTTTCGAACTGCTAGGTTGGCAGGAGCTGGGACAGAGCAACGGGAGCTCACCCCGTTGCAGGGATTCGAACCGCCGACCTTCTGATCGGCAAGCCCAAGAGGCTCAGAGGTTTAGACCATAGCACTACCTTACTGCCAGTCAGTGTAGACAATACTAAGCTAGATCTACTGACTCAGTATAAGGCAACTTCCTATGTTCCTCTGATAGCCCATCAAATAAATAAATAAAAAACACAGGAATTTGTAAAGTAGGACGCATGGCCGCCATCACCAGCTAGGGAAGAAGTATGTCTATCTTTAGTAGGGCTGGAGATATCCAAGGGAATGCATTTCCTTAAAACTGGAATATGACTTCCAAGACAAATCCCCGCAGATAGTGACTTCAAATTGCTAGAAGTAAATCTGAGCTATCCATGAGAGCCCCATCTAGTGAGACACACTCCTTATTCAAATGCTAATATAAAAGGATGCTTGCCAGAAGGTGGGCTACCAATCCTAGGTAGCATTCTGAGGGGGGAGCTGGTCTCTCTTCAAGCCTTGCTTCCTCCCCATTCCTTGGTATGTGAGCCAGCCATTCCAGATTGGCTGGACCATTTCCTTTTAATAGCACCAGAAGTACTACAACAAAGCAGCAAGACAAATGAAAACTAAATATGAAACAATAAAAGTAGCTTACATTGTGGTACTTGCTGAAAAACACACTTTACATCCTCAAGTACTCAAGGGGGTAAACTTAATGAGCACAAAATATTCATCCCTAATAAGAACATACTGTCATAATCACCTTCTACACGTGATAAATAGATTACTGGGGAGTTGCGGGCCTTCCTCCCCACCCCACCCCCCTTCTTATTAAGCTAATGCTTTAGCCACAAGATAATTTAGTCAATTCTCTAAAAGCAAATCACAGGCTTTCAAGACCCAATGGAGGGGATGTTTTGAATCTTGGTTTAAAACCAATTTTATCCAAATAAACTCTCCCCATTTTTTTTGCAAAGCTGCCACCAACAATTTTGTTGTTCGTTATAATCAGGCTCCCAGTTGGCTAACTTCTTATGGAAAGAGTCTTCCTCTCTCATTTGAAGAAAAATTTATCATCTGCGAGCAAAGGCAGAAAACGTGTGAATGTCTAAAGCTTATGCAAATTAAGAGGCTATGCACACTGCTCCTAAAAATAGTAAATAATTATAGCATTTCTTCACCATCTTATAATTATAGGCCCCCTGTCATCTCTCCTTGTTCTCTATAAGGTCACAGTAGTATTATACAAAATTTACAGTACATTACAAATAAAAAAAAGCCCTGCAATAATTAGCAACTCCGTATCTTCAGCACCAGTGATGAATGTTCACAGTGCATGTAAAAATAATAATAATAAAAACCCAAACATTATTTACTTTATGTGGACAATGTGCACTTTTAAATTTAATCATCTGCTCAAGCTATCCAGTGGGCCATATTCTCTCACTATTATAATGCAATTTGCCAAGTCCGCAGTGCACCCCTGGGCTGAATTCATCCTTAATGAAAAGACAAGGAATCACATCTCTCTCCTCACTCACACCAGTGATGTATACCTTAAGCATATTCCTTTAAACTCCATCATTCTCGCTAGGCTCGTTGAATGATAACGTCAAAGAAATCAGAGGGAAGGACAGGGCACGGTTTCAAACTTTATAACAGACGTTTGTGCTTCGTATTCGAAAGATTTCGGTCATAAGGTAACGGCAAAGTTGAGAGATTCTATTTTAATGGACACCGGTTTTCAGTTTTCCTTGCATTTTGCGCAAAAGGTGGGAGGAAGGGTGAGGAGCCAGCTTTCCTAATAACGTACGTTCCTACTGAAAGCCACACTCTTGAAGCTGAGAGGGCTGAGTTTACATGTCAGCCAGAGGAAGAGCGAACATGGCATTCCATCAATACATGTTTTACTGAAATCTGCATGCATCGATAACCTTCAAAAATAATCTGCGCTTTAAAGAGAAATGTATACTTTCAGTCAGGGATGCTGTCCCACGGGACTCAGCTGACTCCCCTGAAGAAACTGTCTGGCCCAAAGAGGGTCAAGCCATTTTTAATCAATGTGCTGTAAAAGAAAAAAGAAGTCTGCTTATAATTTCATTTTTAAGGAAAAGCATCACTGGGGACCTGTGAATGCTAACTTGTCCATTTTTGTTTTACACTGTGCTGTTTTTAGCATTTGGATTTTATTGAGATATTATGGCTTTCATTGTTAAAACAAAAAAAATTTCAAAATTACACACACACTTTGGACGGGGAAAAACCTATTTATAAAAGGTGGGATATAAACACATAAATATATGCAAACAAATAGCTCCTCCATGGGCATTCTGGAGAGTCAAAGGCGTGTCACAAATTTTCCATTGAGGGGAATTTTTCAGAAGCAATTTCATTCCTCAGACCCTTCAGAACGCTTACCTCGTATGGTTTGAGGTGCAATTCCCTCCATAGCCTTCCAACCCACTAAAGCCCTTACTTCCAAGTGACTGTCAATTTATCACAGAGTTTGAAAAGGAGGTCTGATTCAGTGATAGGTAAGAAAAGGCCAACTTATGGCCACATCTGACCTATGAGGTGGTTTAGTTCAGGCTCAAGACATTTTGCTGCCTGAGATGGAACATTAAACGCCACCATTCCCCCAAAGAGACAATCCTACAAACCCAGTGCTTTTTTTGTGATGCTACTCACCAATGTAGAGTACCATCACTTAGCATTTTGCTGTTGGGTTATTGGGTTGTTCTTGTTTTTTATTTTGATTATGTATTCTGTGTTTTTATATTGTGACTTTATCTTGGGAACCACCCTGGTGGAATCTACACACATACTAAAAAAATGCTGTGAAAACGCTTTTTTAAAAAAAAGTTTTGAAAAATACATTGAATTTTGCATAGCTCAGTTTCGCCATCTAGTGTCACATTTGTATATTGCACTTTACAACACATTTAAAACATTCTATTTGCGGCTGTATAGCTGATTCCCCTGAAACCTGCAGATATAGGTTGGTAAACAAATTTAATAAATAATAATGATATTTTTTTCTGGGATGCACAGCACTTTTATCAAGATATGAGTACTAGCATCTCGTTCCTTACCCACCCCCCCAAAAAACCTCTCCCTGGGGCTAAACAAACTACCTCGACTTTTAAATGTGGAATAGCTAATCTTCCAAGGGATAGCTCAGTCGGCAGAGCCTGAGATTCTTAATCTCAGGGTTGTGGGTCGAGCCCCATGTTGGGCAAAGATTCCTGCATTGCAGGGGGCTGGACTAGGTGACCCACGTGGTCCCTTCCAACTCTACTATTCTATGATTCTGTGAGTATTTGCCTCCCTGCAGATCTGCAGAAAGGGTTGCCCAGGAGCCACACGTGAGCTACTGAGCAAGCCGGCACTACTTTTAGGCAGCGTGAGACAGCCACTGCAATCGGCTGATCTGTGGAGGTGTCCTAACCGAACAGTATTCGTATTCGTATTTGTAAAACCTTTTATTGGCATCACATACAACATCCAAAACAAATCAAATCAATACAGAATTACCACTTCCCGAGTGGCACAAAACATTTGCTAAAAGAAAGGAGGCAGAGCAGTCTGTCGTCACATCTCTTGGTCTCCAGGGAGATCAGACGTCTGCAGTGTATTTTGACGACAAAAAACCAAATAGAGACATTTAGCCACTAACGTGGTGAGCTCCTGATCATTCCCCAGTAATAGAAATTGTATGACCTTTGACTCTGGTTTCCATTTGGGGATACAGAGTTGATCTAGAAATTGCTTGCGGAGATAAGCATATAGTTTACAATTGAGAACCGTATGTGTAAGGGTTTCTACCAGGTGGTCTTCACATGGGCAAGTTCTTTCTCCTTCCACCCTGCCTGGGAACCTTCCGCAAAGGAGGTTTGATGGGTTTGAATTAAACCTGGCCAGCGAAAATGCCCTTCTTTCTTGAGGGTTAAGCAGAAATTCAAGGTAATCATGGTTAGTTTCATGGGCCCAAGAAAGTTGAAAATAAAGAGGGGAACATGTTTTCTCTGATGCTACTGTTAGTTCTTGGCGTCCAATATCCCACAACCTAGTTTTTATTATAGCATTTGCAGATGGTAGGGACATTGATCGCAAATGTTCCATTGACAGCCCGAGTTGCTGTACCTTCTTGTTAAACTGTTGTAGGTAACCGAACAGTAAGTTGTTCATCATTTTACTATTGTTGTATTTTTAATGACAGGAAAAACACACAAAAGGTACTTGTGGGGTTTCTGCCTCAGGTACCGAAACAACACGATCCGCTTGAATACTATCCACCTTGGCATGGAGGGAATAGGCCATTTGCTACTCAGGCAGCAAAAAACCTTGGACCAACTCTGTACAGGGTTAAGCTGGCCGCAGTTCACCGAAAACCAAGCTTCGCTTAGCACGTGGGTCATTCTTGCATTACTCTTTGTCTGCTCAAAGGGCCATGGGTCCTACCTTAGAGTACTCTGTTTGAAGCTGTATTCTATTTGAAGTCCAGTCTGAGGCTGGTTCAAAGAGAAGACCAGGAGTATTAATAGGGAGCACCTTGACAGCAGACTTAGATGGCTACAACCTTCCCAATCCCCACTATGGAGAGATGCATTGCATTTATATTGCAGTAAATTATTTCAACATTTGCATCAGTTTGTCTTTGTATGTGCATGTATTGGAAGACAGTGGTACCTTAGTTCTCAAACTTAATCCCTTCCAGAATTCCGTTGCAAAACCAAAGCGTTCCAAAACCATGGCACGCTTTCCGATAGAAAGTAATGCAAAATGGATTAATCAGTTCCAGACTTTTAAAAACAACCCCTAAAACAGCAATTTAATGTGGATTGTACTATCTAATGAGACCATTGAAAATGAAAGCAATAAACAATGTACTGCAGTCACACAATCAATCAATCAATCAATCAATCAGTAGCTGAACTGGGCTCCACACAGTCACAAAAAAACAAAAAGAGCCACAAAAACAAAAAAGCAAAATAAATAGCAAAAACAGACACACTCAAAACGGAATTGCGGCACTCAGAACGGAAGCGTAACATTCAAAACGGAGCACGTTCGCAAACCAGAACACTTACTTCCAGGTTTGCAGTGTTTGGGTTCCAAGTTGTTTGAGTGCCAAGGCGTTTGAGAACCAAGGTACCACTCTATGCAGATTTATACAAATATCTGCACTCTTTTTCAGTGATGGATCCCCCCCTTTTTTTTCCTTTTTGTAAGTAGCCACCGCCTCCCCATTGTCCAAAAAGGATGCAAACCTAATCCCACCCTCCCATTTCATATCCCTTCTGCCCTGCCAGAGCGATATAAATTGGTCTCGTAGTGAAGGAGAGAGGCACAAAGTGTGCCATCAGCGATATTTCTTAAAGTGAACTCTCTCTGACAGTGCATTGTTTGAGAGTATTTTCAGATGAGTGTGCAGGCTCGGTGTCAGCTGCACAGTGGTGAGCTTTCCTTCGACACCCTTCCCCAAGTGTATTGCATAAATAAACAGAGTCTATTTGAACAAGACCAATGACAGCAAAATTGCTTGCTTGTCTCTAAAAAGACTCTAATAATGTGCACCAAGGGAGAAGGCCCATGGTTTGACAGACCTTCCCCCCATCCTCTTTCTGAAACATAAAAAAAATAAAAATAAAAATGAGGGGGAAAATTCCACCCAATTTGATAGCAAGGAGAAGGCAGTTTAAAGTACACCCTCGGCTAATTGCATCCAAAAGAGTTATAATAAAAGAAACTATTAAATTTATGAACTTTCTCTTTGAAATATTAAACATTCGACAACTGTCATGTAGTTAAAACGCTTCTTGAACAGTATAGCGGGGAAGTTTTAGAGGAGTCCCAGAAGAAAAGGACGCTTTGCAAATCATCATTTTACAACATAGGCAATACATTATTGTGGCTCAGTCACGGCAAGCAATTTCCCAGCAACAGTTTAGCAGGGGAACTTCTGCTAGAAGGGAATTACATTTTGTCAGTAACCTCTGGCAGAATCTAAAGAGTGCCTCATAATAATAATAATAATAATAATAATAATAATAATAATAATAAATTATTTATACCCCGCCCATCTGGCTGGGCTTCCCCAGCCACTCTGGGTGGCTTCCAGAAAAATATTAAAATACAGTAATACAGCAAACATTAAAAGCTTCCCTAAACAGGGCTGCCTTAAGATGTCTTCTAAAAGTCTGGTAGTTGTCGTTCTCTTTGACATCTGATGGGAAGGCGTTCCACAGGGAGGGCGCCACTACCGAGAAGGCCCTCTGCCTGGTTCCCTGTAACTTGGCTTCTCGCAGTGAGGGAACCGCCAGAAGGCCCTCGGCGCTGGACCTCAGTGTCCGGGCTGAACGATGGGGGTGGAGACGCTCCTTCAGATATACTGGACCAAGGCAATACTGGATACAACTGCAATAGCAATGCATGTTGACTTGAAAGTAAACCTCATTGAGTTTAGTGGGTCTTACTCCCAGGTAAGTGAAGACACCTCCACATAGGTGCATGAAGGCCTTGGCCATTTTAACTTCCAACTTCAGCATCGTGTTACACTGGACTTTCAGACGTGGCTTTACAAGGAACAGCAGTGGGGCAGCTGGCCTAAAAAAACTTCACTGTATTATTTACAGCCGATGCTGGGCTGGTGCAATTTTTCATCCAGCAGGGGCTTCCATTACACTTTGCAGCGCCATTGGGATTACAGAGGTGGGACTGTCGCAGCCATCTATTGGCAAGTGCCTGTGACATCAGTCACAAAAAACAAAATGGCAGCTAGCTTCCATATCCATGTCAGGTTTAGTGTACAACACACCATCTGCACTGTACTTTTAATGCATCATACCACTTTGAACAGCCATGGCTTCCCCCTCCCAAAGGATGCTGGGAACTATAGCTTGTTAAGGGTGCTGGTAGCTGTTAAAGATAAAGGTAAAGGGACCCCTGACCATTAGGTCCAGTCGTGGCCGACTCTGGGGTTGCAGCACTCATCTCACTTTATTGGCCGAGGGAGCCGGCGTACAGCTTCCAGGTCATGTGGCCAACATGACTACGCCGATTCTGGCGAACCAGAGCAGCGCACAGAAACGCTGTTTACCTTCCCACCGGAGCGGTACCTATTTATCTACTTGTACTTTGACGTGCTTTCGAACTGCTAGGTTGGCAGGAGCAGGGACTGAGCAACGGGAGCTCACCCCATCACGGGGATTCGAACCGCCGACCTTCTGATCAGCAAGTCCTAGACTCTGTGGCTTAACCCACAGCACCACCCACACCCCGTAGCTGTTAGGAGAACCTTATTCTCAGAATGGTTCAACAACCAATCCCTCTTCCCAGGGAACTCTGGGAACTGTAGCTCTCAACTGGGTTTTCTGTGGATCGCCTTTTGCTCTAATTCTGTGGTAAAATGTGGGCAAAATGTGGACAAAAAAACTGCTCAGACACAGAGTTTTAAACTCCAGACCTGCTCCTGGAAAGTGTGGCACAACTACGTAATACATCATCAGTCCTGGATAGGCCATCCAGGATGGCATTTCCAAAGGCTGCAGTACTATATCCACTTACTTGGGAGTAAGCCCCATTTTCTCTTTTCCCCTCTTTCCTATACTGTACTCATTCTCTTCACATCCATCATCCATTTCCTCTCTTCCGGCTTGTGGAGCATACGAAATCATGTGGAGTGCTGTGTTTTAAGAGATATTTAGCTCACTTCTCATTGATTATATGAGCGGAAAATACTGGAGTGCGGCTTTGACCTCGCGCCCTCCTCAATCAGTTTCTGCGCTTCAGTGTTTAGATAAAGAGAAATTAAGATGTGAAGCTGGCCTGCTGGGTCCTAAGACGGTGCAGGAACCAACCACTGTTTTTAAGAACAACAGTTCAATTCCTGGCACAGAATCTAGTGAGTGGATGACAAAATGGGGGATTATAGGCTGCATTATAGCTCCTAGCTGTGGGGAAGCTTACTTTGATATCACTTGAGTAAATAGCAGTCAAAAACCAAGAGGAATGGCTGGAAATAGAGAAGAAAAGGCAAGTTATTCTTAACAGGTTAATGTTCCTCCTCTTTTATTGAGTTCATATATATTATTTGTGATTGTTGTTGAAGTTGCCTTATTTTCCCTCTCTGTTTAATGATCGCCATCACATTTACACCCCAAGCAGCTCAGGGAAGTGGAGCCATCCCATTTCATCCTCACAACAATCTTTTTTGAGATAAAGGTTATGCCAAGAGATAAGGATTGGCCTAAGGTTGCCAACTGAGTTTTATTGTTGAATGGGAATTCAAACCCAGTACTCTCTTGCCCAAGTCCAATACTCTCACCACTACGTCGTACTTGATTGTAAAGATCAAGAAGCATCCTTTGCGCTAGAGACCTTAGAAATACTCTGCAGTTTTGCATCGACTTCCAGTTCGGCAAATACAATGCAGGAGCCAGTAAATGGCATTACAAAGTTTCGTTTTCCCGAGGCTCAGTCTGGAAACTCACCAATAAGTGCAACTGCACTCCTGAAATTCTTCTTAGGTACGGTTCGTTGCTGTGCTCTGTAAGGAACTAAACTGTAGGGAGAGAAAGAACATCTCAAGAGTTAGCACAGTACTGTAGCTGTACATTTGTAAATGGCTATTAACAAAAGTGTCGTAAGTTTCTGGTGCTCCTTCCCATCTCTCTCTAAAAACGAAAGATCCTTCAGAGGTTTTCCTGAACCTTCCTCTTCTCAAGAACCGAGAGAGCAAGGGCATAGTGTATGTTGAAGCAAGTCTAATAGATGGCGTGTATGAGACTAAACTTTCAGAACCACAATCTGCTAAAGTGGTACACTCAAACTAGAAGGATGAGGTGGATCTGAAGTTTTGGGACAGGAGACTCGGACACAGAGACATCAATGCCATAATGGACCTACAAAGGAGAGAGCTTGCAGGAAGAACACAGGTAACACAGAAAATGTGTAAGCTGCGTCACTGAGAAAGCTGTTAAAGCTTCATTTCCTCCTTGAGCGCAGGCTATTCCTCTTCTTCTCCTCCGATGCTGATGCCAGGAGTTTGGTCCTCTGCATCCTTTTCCTGTTCACGACCTCACACAACAGACTTCTGTGTGTGCAGCAGAACTTCTCTTGTCACCTCCATCTCTCTGCACACCCTCAAAACCAGCTTGAGGGGTGGGTACTTTGGGGTCATGGGTCACCTGATACATTTACAAATCACAAAGCACATCAAAGTGCAAGTAGATAAATAGGTATCGCTCTGGCGGGAAGGCTTGCATTAGGTTGCCATTCAAGGAGCTCAGATAGAGAAGAATGATGATGCCCTTCATCCAAAAATGATATCTTTCACCCAGGCTCTTAAACCCTTTCCTTCCAGTTAACAAAAGGGGCACTTCATCAGACACCAACTAGATGCATTTCTTAGAAATGTGACATGGTGCCGGCATTTTGACGTGTCAGTAGGCAACAGAACATATCCATTCAGTGAACTATGGTGTTTGCAATACAGAAGGGGATGATGAGTGCTGCCAGTTATTATGTTTGTCGTACACAATTGCCCTGTAGTCTTCTCTTCTGGATGCTAGCTTTGACTTGCGTACAAAGAGTTATTAGAGCAGTCCAGAGGAGCGTCACTTACCTGGACTTGTTACTCCTGGATTGTAATGTCTGTTAGGGAACGTTGAGCTCTTACAAGGCATGCCTCTGTTTCCACTGAGAGGTGCGCTGGGATCTCTAGGAAGGGGACAGGGGGCTTGCAGGTTACCTAAGATGCTTTCTGCGGGACGCAGGTGGCGCTGTGGGTTAAACCACAGAGCCTAGGACTTGCTGATCAGAAGGTTGGCGGTTCAAATCCCCGTGACGGGGTGAGCTCCCATTGCTCGGTCCCTGCTCCTGCCAACCTAGCAGTTCGAAAGCACGTCAAAGTGCAAGTAGATAAATAGGTACCGCTCCGGCGGGAAGGTAAACGGCGTTTCCGTGCACTCCTCTGGTTCACCAGAAGCAGCTTAGTCATGCTGGCCACATGACCCGGAAGCTGTATGCCGGCTCCCTCGGCCAAGAAAGCGTGATGAGCGCCGCAACCCCAGAGTCGGCCACGACTGGACCTAATGGTCAGGGGTCCCTTTACCTTTTAACTCAGAAACGAGGTATCCATGCAATGTTGGATGATGCATTCCAGAGCAGAGTTGGTGGGTACATGAGGGAAAGAAAGGAAAAGGAAGTATCACTGCACAGTTGAATATCCACTCATGCAGGGTTGGATAGAACCCATCAGGTCCAGAGACTTAAAAGTCTTTAATTGCACTGTTGACTATTCTAGAGCATATTTATCCTTCAAGAGGGATCCTTCCTGTTTCTGTTGACAGTTCTAACACAATGAAGATTTTCATGTCCAGTTATTTTTTAAAAAAATAATATTTATTAAAAATTTTAAGGGTTACAAAAAACAAAAGTAAAAGTAATAACACCATATTAAACAAAAGCAAAACAACATATCACAATAAGGAAAAAAGAAGAAAAGAAAAAAAGAAAAAAAAACACAACTAATCTTCCCATAACTTATCTTTCATTTGCTTGTTTCCTTGACCTCCTCACACCTCCCTTTTTTGTATTCTAATTCGGTTAACTATTTCAGCAAATCCTTTCCATCTTTTCCAATTTTTGTTCTGTAATTTATCTCAATATGATGTAACTTTACTTTCCCTCCTTTCACCAATTAACAGTCTATTTTCCCCTAAACCCTTATAACATTTCTGCTAAAACCACATAACTTCATTCCAACATCCTTCTAACATTCATTAATTTTACAGTGTTTCTGTAAATAGTCTTTAAATTTCTTCCAATCTTCCTCCACCGACTCTTCTCCCTGGTCTCGGATTCTGCCAGTCATTTCCGCCAGTTGCATGTAGTCCATCACCTTCATCTGCCATTCTTCCCGGGTGGGTAGATCTTGTGTCTTCCAGTACTTTGCAATAAGTATTCTTGCTGCTGTTGTAGCATACATAAAGAAAGTTCTATCCTTCTTTGACACCAATTGGCCGACCATGCCCAGGAGAAAGGCCTCTGGTTTCTTCAGAAAGGTATATTTAAATACCTTTTTCATTTCATTATAGATCATCTCCCAGAAAGTCTTAATCCTTGGGCATGTCCACCAAAGGTGAAAGAATGTACCTTCGGTCTCTTTGCATTTCCAACATATATTTTCGGGCAAATGATAAATTTTTGCAAGCTTGACTGGTGTCATGTACCACCTGTAGATCATTTTCATTATATTCTCTCTTAAGGCATTACATGCCGTGAACTTCATACCTGTGGTCCATAACTGTTCCCAGTCAGCCATCATAATATTATGTCCAACATCTTGTGCCCATTTAATCATAGCAGATTTCACCGTTTCATCCTGAGTGTTCCATTTCAACAGCAAGTTATACATTCTTGACAAATTCTTAATTTTAGGATCTAGCAGTTCTGTTTCCAATTTTGATTTTTCCACCTGGAAGCCATTTTTTTTGTCCAAATTATATGCCTCCATTATCTGATAATAATGGAGCCAGTCTTGCACTCTATTTTTTAGCTTTTCAAAACTCTGCAGTTTTAATTTGTCTCCCTCTTGTTCCAAAATTTCCCAATATTTCGGCCAATTGGCTTCCATATTGAGCTTTTTCTGAGCCTTTGCTTCCATTGGTGACAACCACCTTGGGGTTTTATTTTCAAGCAAGTCCTTATATCTTGACCAGACATTAAACAATGCTTTTCTGACAATATGGTTTTTAAACGCTTTATGTGCTTTGACCTTATCATACCACAAATATGCATGCCACCCATATACATTGTTAAAACCTTCTAAGTCCAGCACGTCAGTGTTTTCAAGAAGCAGCCATTCTCTCAGCCAGCAAAAAGCGGCTGATTCATAATAAAGTTTTAAGTCTGGCAGGGCAAATCCACCTCTTTCTTTAGCATCAGTTAATATCTTAAATTTTATTTGAGGCTTCTTGCCCTGCCAGACAAATCTAAAAATATCTCTCTGCCACTTCTTGAAACAATCCATTTTATCCAAAATTTGCAATGTTTGAAGCAAAAACAGCATCCTTGGCAATACATTCATTTTTATCACAGCAATTCCGCCTAGCAATGATAGCTTCAGATTTGACCATATTTCTAGATCCTTTTTCACTTCCATCCAACATTTCTCATAATTATCCTTAAATAAATTCACGTTCTTGGCAGTCATATTTACCCCTAGGTATTTCACTTTCTTTACCAGTGTTAATCCTGTCTCCTTCTGAAACCTCTCTCTCTCAGTCACTTTTAGATTTTTCTCTAAAACCTTAGTTTTCATCTTATTCAACTTAAATCCCGCTACTTGTCCAAATTCTTGGATCAGTTCCAATACTCTTTTAGTACTAGATTCTGGCTCCTGTAATGTCGATACCAAATCATCAGCAAATGCTTTCAATTTGTACTGTTTAGCTCCGACTTGTATACCTTGATGTGAGGGCAATCTGGCTGCGACATCTGTCACCCCATTGATCACCAGGGTTGATTCGGCTGATCTGGCTGGCTAGGCGGGTGTCCCCTTCCTCCCTCACCGCTCCATGTGCGTCCCTCCCGAAGCTGCGCGCTCGGTGGAAGAGGATGACCGTCCCAGATAGAAGGAGTGTACCGTTCTTCGGTCAAGGGTATACGATAGCTGCGCTCCCCTGCTAGAACCTCCAAACAAGCAGTTACAACACTCTCTGACAGTACTAGCAGAGTTAAAAGGTTCAGGCATTTCCATTATAAATGCTCCTTTTAGGAGAGTGGAACTTGGCTGCTTAAAAAACATGCTGTAGGCTAAAACTCTCTCAACAAGGTCTCATTCCCAGAACACTCCTTATTTATTTACAGCATTTTTCATTATTTCAAAAAATCTCTCCAAGCACTTTTAACAATCAAGATTAGAATTTTCCAACCTTTCAGTGGGTGGCAAGTCACAAGGTGGGGCTTCCAAAAAGCAAAGATTCCTTCCCTCCATTACAGTTTTGGATTTTTTTTAAAAAAAAGGCTTTTATTTACTTTGCTCTCACAGATTACAGTTTACGGTGATTTGGTGAGCCTGACGTGAATAAGCAGTTCTTTCAAATCACCCGTATCTGCGTTTTCCAAATATTGGATTGCAACCCACAATGTGGTCACGAAGGAGTACAGCTGGCTCAACACTGTGCAAGAGGGAAAGAATGTTAAGTCTTTGGGAAAATATCAATAACTCAGTCAATACTAAAGTGGTCTTTATGATAACTAGATAAGAATACATGACACTCAGAACCAAATGCCAATAGGATAGACTGCCCTCGAGAAATATGTCAGAGCCAAAGAACCAAATAAAGAGGTGAAATATTTGGGTTATTATTTTTATTCCAACCCAATGCAATCTTCAACCAACTTTTGCAGGTGTTGGTAATATTTCAGTTTGAACAGGGTACCTGTGGTCCATCTACAAGTCTTTGGGTCTATTGTGTCATGTATTCTTCACCTGACGGATCTCATTCACCCTTAAAATTCTGGAAAACATTGCCCTGTTGTATGTTATCCCTGGGTTTAAAATGAAACGGAACGGGCTTTCATGTAGATTGTAAAGAATAATGTTTTGTGAAGGCCCAAACCCCTGTATTCAGTTACTTGGATGAGTAGTTCTTTGCAGAAGAATGGGTAGGAGGTACAAGACAAAATTGGTGATATCTGCACAAGATCAACTTTGCTATTGATATCAATGAAGCGCATTCTGTGTACTCTTTTAGGTGCCTGCTAAAAACATGATTGTTTAGACAAGTCTATCCAGATTGCTTGGAAAGTTGAGGTAATTTAAATCTGTTTTAGTATTTTAACTTTTGTATACAAAAGACATAAATTTTAAAGTATGGCTGTAAATTTTCCTTGATTTTATTGTTTAATCTTTTTTTTGTAAATTGCTTTAATAGTTTTGGGTGGTGTTGTTTTTTTTTTACAATCAAGGGGTGTCTAAATTTTATTACATCATGCCAAAGTAGCTATTCTTCAACTACAGAGAGATCGCAGCTAATCTGCAGTTCAAACAAGGTCCTGATCACAAAGCATACAGCATTTTTTAAAAAAAGATATTGTTCCATCCAGGATATATGGACTCTAGTAATGACTTAGGAACCCAATCTCTCTACTGAAACCCAAAATCTGCCAAAAGATTAAAACATCAAACTGCTTCAAAGTCTCAAGAGTTCAAAGAAACAGTTTTGGAATTTGGTAAAGAAATTCTTAAAGAGAAAATGGCACTTCCTATTTCACACAAACAACCTTTTTTCCTGATTGTGGTGTAGTGTATTATTATAGATGTACTCTTCACCCCAACCCACCCCCTAATCTTCCATTACTATTACAGTCGCCATCAAATTTTGCCTAACCTGAAATTGGAAACAAAATTTTCATTCACCGATTCCTTCATAGGCAAAAACAAAACAAACTCTGAGAAATCTCAAAGGCAGCTCATTTATTTTTTTAAAATAGATTGGTTGAAGTTCTCTGGAACTTCCACCCACCTCCAGTAATTGCCTTTTCTGTCATGTGGCAAATCAGATAATACAGAGTATTTGGTTTGCACAATCCCAAATTCATAATGGCCCTTCAATACTGAAACCTTGTGTATAATGACCACTTACATAACTCCCTATGGACTCTAGTGAGGCTACCAATGTTAATAAAAACATTTATGGAATTGTTGCGGCCTGTTGGAATGACATCAATGAAATGCTTTCTTGTTCCCCTCCAACTCTTTGTTGGGAAAATATCAAAGGCAGTGGAATAGTAGGTGTCCCCAAATGTCTTAATTCAGAGAACTAGTGTTAACTGAGTCTGATTAGCTCCATTTATCTCTAATTAATTACCTTTACCTAATTAGACACCCTGTTTCCAGTAGACATGGAGTCAAGTAGACTAGATTATTAGTGCAGTCATTGTGCCTTTACAAAATCCTGAAATTAATGAAACGTGCAAAAGAATCTGCAGTTTTAATTGCACAGGTGTTGCCTTATGGCAAAGCTTTATCATCTGATTACACCAAGGGATTATTAGTGACTTTTTATATAGAGGATGAGCCTGTGAAATGTACCTTAGCAACAGCTCATTAGTTTAGGGTTGTTACTGTATTATTTATTACATTCAGCCTTCCCCATTATCTAGATTGATTCATGGACCTATATAATTCTTTCCCTCTGTTTGGGTGGAGGGGGGAGAGAGAGAAATCGGTGGCTATTGCCAGTCCAGCTGCAATGAGGAGGGGGAAGCTGAGTGGGATTTAAAAACTGTATTTCTCGTCTGTAGGAAAATAAGCAATTTAAGCAGTAGCAAATAGAGAGATTAAGGCAAAGTGAACGAGATAGATAGATAGATAGATAGATAGATAGATAGATAGATAGATAGATAGATGATAGATAGATAAATACTTTGGTCAGAATAATAATCATATATAGAGATATGATATGATATATAATATTTATATATACTGCACAAACAAAAATGTCTTATTTTGTAACATACAGGTCCACTTTGCGAAATCTATCAGATTTCTATATTTAAAAAGAAAACCCTGTGGGGCTCTTATTTCACTCTTCCCATACCAGATACACAACATTAAAAATAATAGATGTGTTGTTTCTAAATTTTGAACTATCCAGCATTTTACGCCACCAACAAAGTTTAGGAGATGCTATAGGTTACAAAGGTATGACCTTACATTACCCAGCTCTCCCCAGAAAACACCTTTAGACCTCCCTGCTTCCAGGCTGACATGCTATAGCTGCTCTGCACTGAACAGGGCCTCAGACTTGCACTCAGCAGAAGGGGCACTTATTGATAAATCAATAAACCCTTTAAATGCACTGTAAACAAAGATTGTAACATATTGGATTCTACAGCACATTCCCCTCCCACCTCCTCCACCCTTCCCAACACGTAATCCGAAAGATTTTTTTTTTTTAAGGGGCGGGGGGGTGGAGAGAAGTACATTAACTGCGAGATGTAAAATACGGCTGTTCGCTCGTTGCTGAATTTAAAACAGTGAAAGATAGCAGGTGCCCCTTGTATTCTATAGGATCTGACAACTAATCTGAGCAGTAATGATGAATATTTAATGATGCTCCTTTCAAGCATGAATGCATAACTATGCATGGGTGCGCATGCATCACAAAGCATATAAACTTTAATCTCTAAACTACAGCTGTAATTAAGTAGGTAGATAACGCAGCATGTATAATTAGAATATACATACATAAACATGTGATGTGTTGCAGCCTCTGCTCAAGCAATTTGCCAGAGCGAACGGAGCTCTTCTGAGGAGCGATGCACACGTTATCAAGGACTGTAACTTCTAACCTTATGATCTGGGTGTGTGTCTTTGTCTTTGATGAGCATATGCCATGGGCAGTGACTGGGAGCTTATCTGGATGGGGGTGGGGGTACTTTCCGTTGAAAATCAAAATGCGCAGCACAACCAACAAGGCTTCACAAATGTTTGTGAACCTACCCAAGTGGTTGACCACTAATGAAGGTCAGTTGGCTAATAGCAGGGGCTACTCAGTGGTGGCTCCACAGTTGTAGGATTCCTTTCCCCAGGAGCTCTGTCAAGCGCCCTCTCTCCTAGGACTCAGCTACATTAGCCAAAAAAAGTTTTGAATTCGTTATAAACATGCAACACCAGATGGCGCAAGGGAGCAAAAACATGTTCTATGCAGTTTTTACATAGCTTCCCCCCCTTTTGTTATAACAATTTAATTTCTGGCTATTTATAGCATTTTTTTTCTTGTATGTAGACGCATCCATAGCTTTTAGAGATGGAATGATGTTTTTATTCCTCAAATTACTTTATAGAGTGGCTTTATGATAATTTTCCACATTTGTCTTTAACACAGATAGTGAATACAGAGAAGGGTGGGCAGACAAAAACGCTCAACAACCAAAGAAATATTGATTTCTTAATTTTGGGTTCAAAAAAATAGGGGTTGTCTGATACATGGGGGTGTCCCATACACTGAAAAATATGATATATTTACAGGAGAAACAGCTTCAAGCATGAACCTGGTGCTGGAATACGCATACAAACATCAGTCTACATGGCTGGTTGAGGAGGAGGAGAGAGAGAGAGAGAGAGAAGGAACAGGAAATACTTCTTTGAGTCTTCCTGCTCAAGAGTGTGGTTTTTGAACCAGCTGTAAAGCCACCTCATAGGGACATGGCTGGCGCTGTGGTCTAAACCACTGAGCCTCTTGGGTTTGCTGATCAAAAGGTTGGCGGTTTGAATCCACGCTCTACCCCAACTTCTGCCAACCCAGCAATTCGAAAGCACACCAGTGCAAGTAGATAAATAGGTACCGCTGCGCCGGGAAGGTAAATGGCGTTTCCATGAGCTCTGGCTTCCGTCATGGTGTTCTCTTGCGCCAGAAGTGGTTTAGTCATGCTGGCCACATCACTCAAAAAGCTGTCTGTAGACAAACGTTGGCTCTCTTGACGTAAAGCGAGATGAGCGCCACACCCCATAATCGCCTTTGACTGGACTTAACCATCCAGGGTTCCTTTATTTTAAAGCCACCTCACAGCATTACCATCTAATCTGTATTCAATCCATT
This sequence comes from Podarcis erhardii, assembly GCF_964252035.2. NCBI lineage: Eukaryota > Metazoa > Chordata > Lepidosauria > Squamata > Lacertidae > Podarcis > Podarcis erhardii. Next base: position 73,546,502 of record NC_138510.1, read on the forward strand.
TGCTAATCAAAATATAATGGGGAACTTTGTCAAATACTTTGCTGAAATCAAGATAAATTAGGTCCAAAGCGTTCCCACAGTCCACTAAACTAGTAACCTCACACACCCACACACCCAAAACAGATTAGTCTGGCAGAATCTGACAAGTCCACGCTGGCTTCTGCTAGTCATCGAAATGCTTAGAAATTAATTCCCTTAGAATTGTTCCTAGTAGTTTTCCTGGTTCCTTATAAAGAATTTGGATATCATCAACATTCACCTGCCTCCAGCCCCGTCACACCTCACCTCACCTCCCTTTGTCGTATATATTGCTTGGGCTACAGCTGCTGGTTCCTTTGACAAACAAGACCTGGGTCTCTCTTCCCCCCTCCCCTCTTGCTTCTGGCACAGACTCCTGTGAACAGCTGACAGCAGCTGTTTCGATAAGCTGGTCCCAGCTACATCCCTGGGAGGCCTCAGTCCTGCCAGGTATTTTGATGAGCCAGGCACCCTGTTGGTTGGTTGGTTGGTTGGTTGGTTGGTTGGTTGGTTGGTTGATTTTTAGATGATAGATAGATTAGATAGATAGATAGATAGATAGATGATAGATAGATAGATAGATAGATAGATAGATAGATAGATGATAGATAGATAGATAGATAGATAGATAGATAGATAGATAGATAGATAGATATAGATAGATGATAGATAGATAGATGATAAATAGATTAGACAGATAGATAGATGATAGATAGATAGATAGATATAGATAGATGATAGATAGATAGATAGATAGATAGATAGATAGATAGATAGATAGATAGATAGATGATAGATAGATAGATATAGATAGATGATAGATAGATAGATGATAGATAGATAGATAGATAGATAGATGATAGATAGATGATAGATAGATGATAGATAGATAGATAGATAGATAGATAGATATACTGTAGATTGATAGATGATAGATAGATATAGATAAATAAATTGGCAGGCTGCTTTTCACCACAGACGTGGTCCCAAAGCGGTTTCCGACACAAAATAAAACACAGTGCTTACAACAAAATGGCAGCTAAAATTCAGATTAGGAGCAACAGTTCATAATGCAAACATCCCCCAACTCCACACCAGGCGCAGCCAAGATGTGTTAATTACGTAACAAAAGCTCATCGGTGACGTAGTCATCTATACTGCCAAGAGGAGAGAGTTCCACAGCCAGAGCACAGTTACTGAGAAGGTGCTATCCTGCATCCCCACACAAGAAGCAACATTTGCCAGTGGGGCAACAATAAGGGCCCTTCTGCCGATCTAAGAGCCTAGGCTGGCTGATATGGAGGAAAGGTTCTCCATAAGATGCCTGTCTCAATGGTAGGGGGTGGTTATATATTTTAATCTGTGTTCGACCAGCTTGGTTGCGACTTTTGTGCCAGTGGTCATCCAGCCTGCTTCATTGCCTCAAGCTTACTGGAAAAACCAGGGTGCACTCTGAGCTCTGCACCATCGGAGAAGGTATTTCATGATACCTGTTAATAGCCCTTTCCATCTCACCATTCCAGGTAGTGAGACGAGGGCTTCAAAAGAAGTGTCATGCATGTAACCTGAATTTCCACGAGCATTCAGGAATCATTGGGATTCCATAACTCTCTTTAGGAACACCATCTTAGTTGAAGGGTGCATCTTACACAAGCCAGAGTTGATACCTGATATACTTTACTGCACCCTGTAAGAAGGACTAGAAATAGAAATTACCCATATTTCTCTCCTTGGTTGGGAATTCTCAGCCTTAAGAAGCAAAGAACCAGCTGTTTGGGTTGGTTTAATGAGTGAAAAGCACTACATATGAAAGTGTCTAAAATGGTATCCTTAATCTCTAAAACTAGGGTCAGCTTTTGCTACCCATCCCTTACCTTTTAGCATTTTGCTTTCCAATAGTTGCTTTCCGGAGCAAAAATCTTGTATATATGACATACGCCAGCATTTACTATGAAATGGCCAAGTGTTCTGAGGATGTCAGAAACTATTCTGAGTGGGCAGTTAAGACAAGTGTTGACTAGCATACTTACCCTCTGATCAACTTTCCCTATTAGTAACATCCTAAACAAGGATTACAAGGGACGCGGGTGGTGCTGTGGTCTAAGCCACAGAGCCAAGGGCTTGCTGATCAGAAGGTCGGCGGTTCGAATCCCCACGAGGGGGTGAGCTCCCGTTGCTCGGTCCCAGCTCCTGCCCACCTAGCAGTTCAAAAGCACGTCAAAGTCCAAGTAGATAAATAGGTACCGCTCTGGCGGGAAGGTAAATGTTTCCGTGCGCTGCTCTGGTTCGTCAGAAGCGGCTTTGTCATGCTGGCCACATGACCCGGAAGCTGTATGCCGGCTCCCTTGGCCTATAGAGTGAGATGAGCGCACAACCCCAGAGTCATCTGCAAATGGACCTAATGGTCAGGGGTCCCTTTATCTTTACCTCTTTAAACAAGGATTAGACATTGTCTGTCTGTCTATCATCCATTATTAAACTCTGACTTCCCACTCCATAATAAAATTGTGCTTAAATCAAAATGACTAAGGCTGAGGACAGTGATTAGAATTCTAGATTTAGACTCCATCCCCACTTAGTCATGAAGTTCACCTTAGGGTCAGCCACTCAAATGCTGAGACATTTGGGTGGGATATTTTTCTTTGTGAGATGGTGAGCAACCTAGAAAGAGGGGAAATCAGACCCTTGAGAAAAAATTTCCCCTTAGCAAGACTCACCTTCAGGGAGAAACACACCAGGCAATGGCACCATTGGGTCACACACAGTATTTCAAAATAATTAAAACACGATGGCAGAAAAAGCAGTTGCTCCAAGTGTCATTGAGCATGGCATGGAAATGTAATGTTTAGAACAAGATTCCTGTGTGACAAATCTCACATATTCACATCCTTAGGACACCCGGGAAACTCATGAGCAAAAATAGGAAGGCCTTTCTTTGTGTGATTCCACAATTATTTTCATATTGTAGTAACAAGGATGAGGTGCAAAATCATGAACTGCAAACTGAGAAGTACTGAATTCCTAATGCAGCATGCCATGCATCAGAGTCAATGACAAAATTGCCATTGGATTCTCATTGCTAAGTATTACCAAATCCATTATCAAATTATACATGGAGGCTTGTGGGCTGCATTAACTACAGGGTCCCCTTTAGTTTTTCAGCTCTGTTGAGGCTGTCTGCCTAGGAGGGTGCTTTGAACAGACTTTGAGAATATCTGCATTCCTGTTAACAGGGAACTTTTGGACATTCTCTCAGTCGATAGGCAGTGTGCATTCTCTCTTATGTGATGAGACTCTATAAAAACAGCCAAAATGACAGTGCAGCCTTTAGTTCATGGGTTCCTTGGCTCTGGGTCCCATTGGTTGCCTTGCCCCACTGACCATCACTCGTACCATTTCAGCTCATCCTCCATAGTGCATTTGCTCCAGATTTCCTGATGGAATAGCACTCTCTTAATCAAAACTTACATTCAAACCTCTCCTCTTGCAGAGTATTTTTCATTTAACCTTTATTTTACAGTCTCTTTAATCATCTACCACACCTGCAAACCAGATTGGCTTCAATGATAAATAAGCAGATCTGCAGACTCCTCCAAATTCCTGAAGAACACAAGCTCCCGAGCACAGCTCTGGGAGATTTGTTTTCTTCTCCGTGCACAAAGCAGGCGTACAGCATGAGAACTGGGACAATTTAGGGTGAAATGGGAGAAACAATTGAAAATCCATTCAAAATTTTATGCTTGCAGAAGGAAAAAGCAGCAGCAAAGGTGGAAGGTTGGTTTTCTGTTTCGGTTAAGTTGGCCTAACCATGGACCTGATGAAAAGCTGATGAATGAGATTGATTCCAACCCAAGATTATGTATAGCACAGTGTGTGTGTGTTTGTTGCTCTCTAGTAGGTATATGGGATGCAGGTGGCGCTGTGGGTTGAATCACAGAGCCTAGGACTTGCCGATCAGAAGGTCGGCGGTTCGAATCCCCGCGACGGAGTGAGCTCCCGTTGCTCGGTCCATGCTCCTGCCAACCTAGCAGTTTGAAAGCACATCAAAGTGCAAGTAGATAAATAGGTACCGCTCTGGCGGGAAGGTAAACGGCGTTTCCGTGCACTGCTCTGGTTCGCCAGAAGCGGCTTAGTCATGCTGGCCACATGACCCGGAAGCTGTACGCTGGCTCCCTCGGCCAATAAAGCGAGATGAGTGCTGCAACCCCAGAGTCAGCCACGACTGGACCTAATGGTCAGGGGTCCCTTTACCTTTACCTTTTTAGTAGGTATATGCCAGAGTTAATTCATATGTGGGGGTTTTTCCCTCATTCACTATGAAGAGCCCTTTTGAATTCTTACTAAATCCAAGTTGCATTTTGGCTCTTATATGTTTAATTTGTAGATTGGAAACCTTGATGATAAAGGAAACAGAGAGCACCACTTTTCAAATTTAGCACCACACAACAGGAAATCATTCTGGAGATTTGGGTAGAAGAGATCAACATAATCACTTGACGAAGAATGGTAAGGATATCACTGCATCCACTCTCCATGCAGTCGAAGCTACAAAACACTGCATCTTTTGAAGCATGAAGTTGGGCCCCTAGCCCAGAGTGCAATAAAAAAAATAGCTATCCATAGTGTTTGTCTAAGACTGGAACTTTGAGTTCAGAGGCCCTATCCCTCCAATGAGCAGGTGCCGGTAAAAAACAGCACGAGATGTCCTACTTGAAAGTTTCCCATGGGCATGAAGTTGGTCATGGATAGAGGCAGACTACTCTTAGAAGTGGCCTCCAGCCGCTAGTGAAACACTCTGGATCTGTGCATTCATTTCAGCCTGTTTCCGCATTCAACCTTTAAGGACAGAAAGGCAAGGAGAGATGCACATGGATTAGACATGCTACTGATGCCCTCACATTCCTCGGCTCCTTGCTTTATTTTATTTTATTTTATTTTGCAAAGTTGTCTGGTAAGCCACGGCCAAGCATGCCTCTTCCTTCCTCTTCTCCTGACACTTCCGCAGGCAGCAGTGCTGTCCTCAGCAGCTCTGTGGGGTGGTGGTTAATTGCCCCCGTAAATCACTGTGCAGCAGCACACTACTCCGTTTATTTTTCTGACAGTAATTTAGTGCTTGCTCTTTTCCACACTTGTCATTGCGTGTTTTTCCTCACATTAGAAGCCTGTAGAAAAAGGACAGTAATTAACGGTGCAATACACCCTCGTGGAAACTCTTTCATCATATTGTGATAATTGTACTTCTTGTCTGTCAAGGTAACCCTCTTCCTCTGCCTTCCCAAGCATTCCACACCGTACTATTTGTCAACTGCAAAGTGGAGACACAGGGTTTTTTCCCTCTCGCTCTTAAAAAAAATAAAAATTCACCCTGACAATTGTGTAGAAGCTTCCCTGTGCTTCATCCCCTCCAAACTGGTTTTTTCTATTTGTCCGAAGCGGAGGTCATTTGTATTTTAGGGGATGTGTCAACAGTTTTTAGCCTGATCCGCACAATAACATTCACAGCAAAGATACACCTGGGTTTTAAGTTTCATCATAGGGCTGTGATTCTAAAGCCTTAGCCTTTCATGAGGAATGCAAAAGTCATCCATATTTTGCCAGTTTTTCAAGATGAAATGTAGCCTCTGTCATTTGGTACCAATGTCATACTCTAAATACTAAATTCCTTTAGTATGGCAAAGCCGTAAGATATCCAAACTCACAGGTATACAAATTGAAAACTAAGGCGGTAATAAAAATTGCTGTAATGAGGAGCTTGATGGATGGATTTCGTATGCGCACAGCACCTGCTGTCATGCTTCTCGAAGTGTAAGGTTGGCCTGCCTAACAGTGACGTGAAAGAAGTTGGTAGGGGAGATGCAAGGTCTTCCAACTCCTTCTGGCTCACTATTTGCATTTCTTGATTGCTGAAGGATATGGTGTGCCAATTCATTCTTCCCCAGTTCAATAGCAATGCACACAAATCTCTTATTGTTCATGGCTTGTCAGGTAGCCAAGAAGGTGCCCAGAAAGGGTTAAGCTGAGCATTAGAAGAAATGCTTCTAATGGAGGGAACAAGGGGGCAGCAGAAAGTGTCTGAATAACTTAAAGAGACCACTGATCAATCCCATCAAATTGACATTTTGCAAACATATTCCTCAAATGTTGCAAAAAGTTTGTAAACAATATGTAATCCAACCATCTTTTCCTACAGTACTGTATTCACACAGTTGTTATCCAGAATTGGAAGTGTGGGTCTAGAATTGATGCAGGAAAATAACCATAGGGGGAGCAGGCTGTGGAGAGAAAGAATAGCCCATGCACCCAAAATGTAGTTGGGTATGAAGCATTGTAGAAAGCTCAAGGGAAGACTGAAGCATTGTAGAAAGCTCAAGCATTGTAGAAAGCTCAAGGGAAGACTGATGGTGTCAAGACAGCTACTTGATGGAACAACTTGATTGCTAGACAGGTGGTCCTATGCCCATTTAACATATTTTTAAAAAAACGAACTCAAAGATGAAAATTCCGAAGAGAAAGGCACATTGCCACTCATCAGTGATCTACAGTAATCTTCCTAAACCTTCCAGATATTGCTGGATTCGCAATTCCACCAGCTCCAGCTAGTTTGGCCAATCGTCAGGCATGGTTGGAGTTGTAGAGCAGCAACATCTGGAGGGCAGCAGGTTCAAGAAAACGGATATAGAGTTTAGATCTAATCCACAAGAGCCTGTGACATTTCTGCAAGGTGGGAATCGCAATACTGACAATATCTGGCCAGAGAACTTCACTTTCCCAGCAACAAGCAGTGGAGGTGCTAGAAATATCCAGTACCCCCAGCAAAATAACTATCTTGAGCAAAGGCAACTGAATCACTCCCAATGAGTGACAACTGCGTAATTATTGCCCGCCTACCCCAGTTATCGTGTATTAAAAGCCTGAGATTCCAGCATTTGGAGACAAAACCCTCTTTTGTGCTCATCCATCGGCATCAATGTGTTTGGAGGAAGGGGGCACCAATGTGTTTGGAGGAAGGGGGCATCAATGCATTTGGAGGAAGGGGGCACCAATGCGTCTGGAGGAAGGCAGCTACTTTTCATTAATGTCCAGTTGTTTTCTGCCGCACCTAAAGAGTATCACCAAGTAGCTTCAGACCTCGCAAGGGCTGGGCGGTGTGGGGGTTTGAAAACACATTTCAACTATTTCCCCTCCTGTCAGTCCCCAAATCCCACCAGCTCCTTGGTCGAGAGGTTAATTTGGCAGTAAGCAGCGTCTTGGGAGGAGAGAGCGGGGGTGGCTTTATTATTTTTATTACTTTGGGAAGAGAAGCTTCAGGTTTTCAGCGCGGCTCTTTTGACTGCTTCCCACCTTTCCGTCATCTCCCCCTTCCCCTCTCCCCGTCTCTTTCTCTTCCACTGTCAGCGACGAGAGGCTAATGGGACGGGTGGTCAAGATTTCTTTTTTTCTGTCTTTTTGGCGGCGGGGGGGGGGTTGCGATGGGGATCCATCATCGCGGCCCCTTCTCTCCCCGGCGAGGGAAATTAGCATGGCGGCCCCGATGCCGCAGCTGCCAGAACTGTCAGGCTCCTTCCTCTCGCTCATCTTCATTAGAGCTCCCTTCCTGGCGCGCGGCGGCGGCTGCTGCTGCTGCTTGCTTGCCTCCTCTCTCTCTCTCTCTCCAAGGCCTAGCTAGACCTGACAAAAGGGGCCGCCACGCCCTTCAAATGTCAAAACCATGGCGGCGGCGGAGGAAGGCGGGAAGGGAGAGGCGCCTTCTTGTGTGCGCGCCCCTGAAGGGGGAGAAGAGGGGAAAATGGCGCCACGCGCGCTTGCAAAAGAGACAGCCCTGCTGCTGCTGCTGCTGCTGCTGCTAATGCTGCCCTTCTCGACGGAGAAGCGAAGGGGCGGGAGCGCACGCCGTCTCCCGAAGCTTTACAGTGGGAATTAGTCTATTAAAAACCATTAACATAATTAGGAAGCTCCTGCCCCTAAGAACGACGGGGGCTTCGCTTATTCCCGCCGCAGCCATTGTTCAAAGGCGGGGTTGTCGTCTCGTCTCAATTTACACTGCCTGACCCCGCCATGGCTCCTTGGGAGCTTGTTTCTGTGGGCTTCCGAGAGATCTGCTTGTTCCCCCTTCATCTCTCTGTCTCTGTGCGTGTGTATTTTGATATTTTTTTTTTTTTTTTGGCCCCCTTCTTCTTCTTCTACATCCACAGATTAAATCAGCAACTTGCTCAGAAGGTCACGATAAAAAACGAAAAGAGTAAACCGGAGAGGTGCAGCTGGGGACTCCCCTCTTCTCTCCCTTTCCCCTGATTAGCAAATCAAAGCTGCCTGAATGATTCACACTTTTCACCTGATTTTGTCCTTTTCACTAATCATGTAGCCATTTCCCCTTGACTGACAGTTTTCTTTATAATTGGCCCTGATCTAGTCGGGTTCTAATAACCAGAAAATCCCCTCGGAGGTCCCAGAGCCCTCCAACGGAGAGCCTCTCGCTTTCCCTGGGCCATCTGTGGGGCTGTGGCGAGGCTCGCCCTGGTGGAAAGCTGCCTCATCTAAATGCTCCATAATGGGGAGGGAGCGGGAGAGCCGGGAACGCGGCAGAAAGGACTTGGAGGTAGCAGATTCTAATTACTGTTCATTTGCCAGAGTATCAAAGCCTAATTACTGTTCAGCGGATGCTCCTGGGGAAAGCAGGAGTCAAAGCAGGGTTCTGGCAGCTCCCCCAGAGATCTCCAGGAAGCCCTTTATCCGCCTCTCTGTTTAAATAGGTTGAGTGGGACTCTGTTAAATTACATCCTGGAAGCAAACACATTCCGCAAACAAACACGCGCCCGATCCCTGTTTCTCGAGGAGGACGAGGGAGATCTTTGTAATATGGGGCCTGCTGCCTGATTTGTCTTTTTAATGCGTGCAATAAATATCCGGGAGAAATTTAGCAAAACTCCGTCGTCGCCTCCTCCTGCTCCTCCCTTTCTGCATTTTTTCTCTCTCTCTTTGGTTGTGGTTTTTTTTTTTTTTACCCCCTTCTCCCCCCTTTTTCTAAAGGCAAGCAGTTCATCTTTGAAAGGCTTTTCGCACCTTCCGGGAGGGGAGGGGAGTCGCTCTCTGCCGCTTATTTGACAATTTCTGTCACCAATTAGCAGCTAAATCAACATCAGCACAAACAAGAAATAGAAAGCTCGCTGGGGCACCTAGCAGAGCGCTGCGACTCCTTTCCCTCCTCTCTCTCTCTCCCTCTCTCTATATTAAAAACAAAAAAATTCCTTCCAGTAGCACCTTAAAGACCAACTAAGTCAGTTCTTGGTATGAGCTTTCGTGTGCATGCACACTTCTTCAGATACACTCTCTATATTATACGGCGTGTGTATGTCCCCCCCCCCCCTTTCCCATTGCCCCATTAGGAAAGCATCATATTGCTATCCATTCACTGCAGCCCTCAGCAATAGATCAAGGCGGTTTCCCTTCTGCAAGGAAGGGGATGGATGGGCCGGATTGAATTGTCTCGCATCCCTCCTCCCCTCCTCCGGAACTTTGTCAGGTAATCTGCTCGCTGCAGCCAGGAATTTACAAGCCGCCGACAACAACCTAATGAGGCAGGCAAGCTGTTAGGCGAGCTGCTCGCTCCATGATGAGATGCTAAATGAAAAGCTGGTGCGACACACGCCGTTTGTTATCATTCAATCTGCTTGAAACCGCAAACTGGTCATTATCCAGCCATTATTTTCGTTGATTTACAATCGCGGCGGATGAAGCCATTGCTGCGGCTTGTTCCAAGTCCCCTGGCGGGGAGATGGGAACCAGCTTGCAATTTGCATTTACACGATCTGACTGAGCAGCTTATTAGATCTGGATATTTATTTTCCACTTAACCGATGTTTGATTACACTTTAATAAAGTACAAGAAAACTGTCTGGGCTGCCCGCGACGGATGGATCCCGCCGGGTGGCTTCGACGGTGCGGGGAGGGGGTGTATTTCGGAGAATGAAAGGAGAGCAAGAGAGAGATAAGACCAGCCAAGGATGATGGGGAGCTTCTTAAGACAAAAGTGACAAGGGAATGAAATCAGAGAACGCGTGTCATACGTCCGGAATTCCATGGACATACATGGAATTCCACATCCATCCATAGTAATCATCTAGATATCCAGGAAAAATCCAGATGCATCTCATGTCGGCAGTGCCAATTTCCCCTTACAATAGCTCAAAAACAGCAATCTTTAATTTATTTATTTTTATCTTGCCCCAAAAAAGCTCAACACCTTTGGCCAAAAAACAAACTTTTCTGTCCGGATTTTCACGGTTTGAAATATGACAACCCTAGAATATGGCACAGGAAAAGAAAGAGGGTGTGTGTGTGTGTGTGAAAAAGGCCAAGTGTCAATCAGGACACCGCAAAGCCCTGCAATCACCACACAAGGCCAGTGAAGCGAGAGAAGCCGTACAGTAATTAAAATATATTGTTGACCAATCTTCCTTTCATTAGCGCCCTGCACTCCATTGATCCGTGAAGGGCACCGGCAGGGGGCACTCTGCAAATGCGACATACAACTGCCTGAGCCAAGCTTTCCCGTTTTTCCAAACCAGGCCTAGGGCTCACCAACAGCAGGGCCATAATCCGTCGCGCAGGCATATAATCAGTGCCAAATTAATCTGTTCCCCCTTGGCTGCTTCTTCTTCTGCTGCTGGTGGTTGTCTTGTGCTAAAAAGCTGATAGAGGAGATCTCATGAATTCTGACAAAGCCTTCTCCAAAGAAGTTCTCATATGCATGTGTTACTGAGCCCACAGATTTGTTTTATTTTGAATTATTACCAGCCGGATGAAGACATTTGTATTCGTTTCGGCTGCAGGAGGACAATAGGCACAATGGCAAAAGTACTGAGCTCATCCTTGGATCCAGATCATTGCTTGGCTGTGGCCTTACTGCGATGCTAATATTAGTTCCTTATCTGTACAATGAATATAATGGCGAGCTCCCTCTAGACTCCAGTTGCTGCTTTTCTGCTAGGAAGGTTCCTGTGCCTTTATTGGTTGGCAAATGTGGGTTTTCCCCCCTTCCATACAGATGCAGTGATGTGAGGCTGCACCTGTTGAACTCCTGCCGCAGAATTGTTAGTGGCACAAGGTCTCGGCGTGGGCAGGGGGAAGGAAATTTAGTTCAACTTCCATGACTAAGGCTGTGTACACATTGCTGGCTCCAAATGTAGCAAGGTTGTTCTTTTTCTCGGTTCGGATCAAAGCTGGTTTCAAGTGGGAACGACATCAAAATGCAGTGTTTCATTTTTTTAAAAAAAGCAGATATGAGAAAAGGATAGGTATGAATTGTGGCTAATGTCATGTGTACACCATTTCCAAAACCAGTGTTGGGAGTGCACTGCATATAAAGCAAACCAGAATGTGTACACAGTCAAAGGTCTGCCAAAGCTGCTTGGAAATCCATCTTGTCTTACAGGTAACAACAGTGAGTGCAGACTATTTAAGCCAGCGACAAAATTAAAAAGGCCTAGGTACCCAATTCAGCAAAACCATGTTGTAGAAACCTCCTGTGACTACCTTATTTCAGTATATCAATAGTGAAGTTCTTAAAAGAGCAGAAAAAGACAAAGGAATAAGAAATGGGCTTGTTTCCTCCTTGTTTATATGTGCCTAGAACACCTCAGATTATAATAAGGGCCCTTAGCTACGGCCAGACGGGAGGATTTCATTTTCCCCATATCAAGATCTAGTCATTTGAATTACAGGAAGACACGCATTTCCCCACAACAGAATTGCTGGCAGAGGTAAAACGTCTGGAGCCCATGCAACAACTGGGCAAAAAAACTGAAAAACATTGTCTAGCAAATTCTAAATTTTTAGACATCCATAAGCAGAGATTTGGGGCCTGTGCATTTCACTTGTGCTAAAGTTACCCACTTTTTTCCTTGAAGAGGTTTGACACCTTTAAAAGCTGCAAGACTCGCAGAAATCCGGTACACATAGCAGAATTTCATTGTGTCTCCATGCCTCAGTTTTTCACTATCCCTGCTTCTCCATGCTGGGAAAAAGACTTACAGCAATTCTCCTGTCTTCTCTCTTCTGGAATGTCAGTCTCAAAGACAGTGTCTGATTTTAACCAAGTTTACTTCTCATTATTTCAGTGGTTCAACTGAGTAAGCATGTTTATGACAGCAGCCTTACTTGGAACGTAATCCCCGTGGTTTACAAGGGAATTTATTTCCATGTATGTGTATTTAGAATCACAGCTTAGGAGGGTTTAACATGTTCTTTGAGGACAGCAGGAGAGGAGCCCCTTTGAAAAAAAAAGATCTGTGCTAGGCTACTAGACTAGGACATGATTTGTAAAAACAAAAACAACAATAACAATTAAGAACACAGCTTAAGACCTCATGCCTGGAACTTCAAAGATGGTTAGATCAATGGGAGATGTTTATCACTTCTGTGCATTCAAGTCTAGGACATCCTAAAAGGCAAGAAGCAGAAAAGTCAGGCAACCTAAACTTAGGGAAGCTCCCCCTCCTCTATCTTCCCCCACCCCCCGCATTTGGAGCCTAGCCACTTGCTCAGAGGTCTCAATTCCCACTGAAGCCCATGGTGAACAAAGCCCTGTGTTGCTTCTGAGGGATTGTGATCATTGTTGTTATTTATGTTAACTCCCCAAAGATCCGAGTCAAGATCAAGCCAGGCTCCACGGAAACATGTAGGAGAATCGTCGTAATAAATCCCGGCTTCATTGAAGTCGGTGACACAGCTTTAACAGAAATCAGGTTTCACCTGCACAACACGGCGAAGCAGAACATCAATATTGTGAAATAGAACACATAATATGTAGCGCAGGGAAGCCGGCGAGGGTGTCAAAGAAAAGGCAGAGAAGAGAGAATTCAAGCCAAGGGCACAAGCCGAAGGATTTCGGCAACGTACACACAGGGCAGACTCAAAACACAAATAACGGTGTAGCACAAATTACATCAAAGGCTCCCTCTGCTTTGGGGGAGGGAGAAAAGTTGTGTGATACAGAATCAGGATTGTGGAGTTAGGAGGGCGCTGCGCTGTGAGATCAAAACTAATAATAGTTATTGATGGGGCACAATTATGCTGTTAAATATTGTCTGGTATCTCTAGAGCTGGGGTAGCCAATGTCGTCCAATAACTTCAGAAGTTATTGGACTCTTAACTCCCATCAGCCACAGACAGCGTGGCCGATGGTCAGGGATGATGGGAATTGTAGTCCAGCAACTCCTGGAGGGAACTACATTGGTTTAAGCATGCTCTAGAGTAGTGCTGGCTAAGCTTTTTGGAAAGCTTGCCACAAGTCACAGTATAGGATGGTGTCACTTTTATATGCATCTAGTATACACAGGTCTTTGGGGTGTGTTGCTTTGCCCCTGGCCTACTGAACTGCGGGTTAGCTAGCAGCACAGCTCCTAGAGAAACAGGCAAGGATGCGGATGTCAGAGGATGTACTCTGGACACAGAAGAATGGTGGTTGGCGCCAGCTGGGGAACCCCCAAGGGAAGAAGGCTCAAAGCCCGGAGACTAGTGGTAGGATAATGGCGAGTGGTCAGAAGGAGAAGAGGAAGCAGCCTGGGAGGATGAGCTGAAGAAGTAACAGGATTAGTGAGCAGGAAGAGTCTGTGGCAGAGAGCAGTCCAGAATCAGAGGCAGAAGTGGAGGCTGGAGAGGAGGGAGGCCCAGAGGCAGAGATGAGTCCGGCTGGTGAAGAAGCCAGGGAGTCTCCCGCTCCTGCTGTGACCAGTTCCCCTTTCCCCTGGCCTTCCAGGACCAGAAGAGGTATGAAGAGGAAGGAGTAAAGACAGACACAACGACCGAGTCTCAGATTGCTTAGGAAGGACCTAGGGGAGGAGATATAGGAAACTGCGGGAAGGCGGGGACATTCAGTCCAGACAACTGCCTCATTGGGACATGATCCACTGGGCCGAGTTGCTGGCCTCCTGAGTCAACCCGGTTTCCTGGTTTCCTTGAATAAGGAGATTGCTTCACTGATGCCATGTGATTTATTACTGACCTTCCCCTGACACCCACTCCTGACAGTGGGCCTGCCTAGGCTGTAACCAGACCTAGGGGTCCACCTCTGCTGGCAGCCACATACCCAGATGCCTGTGTCTCTTTTAGTGCCAGGGCCAGTCAAACTCCTGAAGACGGGGTTAGCTTGCGGTGCCCTCCAGAAGGTGTTGGAGTCCACCTCTGGGAAGCGTCCTGTCAGCTACTTCTGCTCTGAAGTTTCAGAGGCAAAAATACTTCCTGTGGGGAGAGCAAACACCAGAGAGGCTGAACATGGCCTAGAATGCAATATCCATACATCCTGCAGCAAACCCCCAGAATATAAGTGAATGCAAAAAAGACTTCCTTGAAGGCAGAACATGGGGAAACCATTGCATTAACCACTTGCCCTTTTCTGTGAATTATTGCAATGCTTTTTAAACAAAGGTTAATTTTATGGACAAAGCATGCCAGAGCCTTCAGGGGAAAGAAGGGGCACTGCAGTAACATCTCGGTCAGCCTGTATGTCAGCAGAAGCCTTTTTAGTTGGCAGAGGTTTTTCAAACTACTCACTAACAACTTGGGGGGGGGGACCATGTGCTCAAACTCCAGCCTATGGTGACACAGCAGATCATGCACCCACAAGACATGGTGTGACATCTTTGGCTGCAGACAAGGGTTTCCCAGGATGAAGCATCCATTCATATTTCCCAGCTTGCTTGTAGTTAGGGAGTGGAATTCAATGTACAGTGGTACCTTGGGTTACAGACGCTTCAGGTTACAGACTCCACTAACCCAGAAATAGTACATTGGGTTAAGAACTTTGCTTCAGGATGAGAACAGAAATAGGGTGTCAGTGGGAGGCCCCATTAGCTAAAGTGGTACCTCAGGTTAAGAACAGTTTCAGGTTAAGAACGGACCTCCAGAACGAATTAAGTTCTTAACCCGAGGTACCACTGTAGTGCTAAGTGCATGGTGGGGGTGCAAGCAGAATGAGGTCTGCTTTCAAAACGGGACTTTCTTTCTCCTCGCCTCCACACCCGCTGAATCTGATCTAAGGTGTTCCCCAGTCTTCTATTACAGAAATACTAGCCCATCCTTCCAACACCTACCAGGGTGGCTTACAACCATTTCATATCACAATGCAATGAAAATGTTGTATTGCTGACTAGATCCAGAATCTTGGCGTCGCCTATGAGCATAATAACAACTGTTGTTCCATAATAATACAAAAAGCAAGCATTTTGATAGCTCGGATGCATTCATTCTTGTCTATATATATACACACACACAACTATAGTAGCATTTTGTTGAAAATGAAGGTTGAAAAAAGGAACAAATAAATGCCACAGGGTTGAAATAAATGCACAGGGTTCGCTGCCTGTTCCCTGTCTTTAAACCATTCTAAATGCAAAAGCTTTGCTGTGTATAATATTACCCTTATGCTGTTCAGCCAGTCTTTGGTTTGTGAATCTTGGACAATTCATGTTTTAGCCCAATCTGAGCTGTGATAGTTAGAGTGCCAACCGAGTGATTGGTTTGCTATGGGAATACATCGTCAATAGACCCTAATGATGATGGGGGATCTGTTTGAATGAACCATGATGTGTTTTACCGAATGTCTTCAGCATTTGTCTCACAGGCGCCAAATGTCTGAACGGGCTCTTACATAGAAACAGAATGAACCTGTTTAGCACATTTGTTCTAATAGTATGGGTGTATTTTATCCATACTGTTAGTAGTGTTTCTACATGATTTAGTGTTAAGAGATTACTTTCCTGATTCATCCTTAGGTGAGCTCTGCAGCAGACAATTTCAAATGGGGATGTCTGCTTCCAGGTGTGCAACTGACACAGCAACCCGATGTATGTTTGCTCAAAAGACGATGGGACTTACTCCCAGCTAAATATGAACAGGATTCCTTCATTGCAGGGGGTTGGACTAGATTACCCTTGGGTCCCATCCAACTCTGGTTCTAGGATTCTATGGTTCTAGGATTGCAACTTAAATCGGCAGATAGGCAGTCACTTCCTTTGCTAGATGAGGACGTATGTTTTCCATCAGAAGTGCAACACAACTCGCAAGGCGTGCTAAGTTATTCATCTATCTTGTTTCTAAGGAAAAGCCAGTTGCATTTTGACAGCCTGCAAAGAAAGTTCTAAGAAACCGGTGTTTATATCACAAAAGTAAGCATGTGTATGGGATATTTAAAGCCCTTCTTTCCGCTTAGATCTGTTCTTGCCTTTAATTTTATAAGCAGCTTATATCTCAGTTTAATCAAGCTGTACCTGACCAGTGAGCAGAACCGATTTCAAGGTGAAGGCATCCTTGCTTAAAAACAAAAACCTGAGCTTCTCCTTTCCCTTTTTATATAGATAACATATTACAAGGGTTTATTTATCACCCTATTTATCCCTTTTACTGTATTTAACACCCGGAAATTTAAGGCTTGCCTACAATTAGCAATTCCTTGCCTCTTCTCCCTCCAGACCCCTGCAAACCAAACTCTTAATAAAGCTGAATTGTGCATCGATTCTGGACAAGGTTTTAAGTTCTGGGTGATAAATAGGTGGCAGGCTTTCATTATGAAACCTTAATTACAGCAGCTTCTTGCGGGGGGGGGGGGCAGAGAACTACGTGGGCTAATATTTCACAAGCATCATCTCAGCCGAAAGGTGTTCTTTTACAGTTGTCGGCAAAGACAGGAATAAATATTCTATTTTGCTCTTTTTTAAAAAAGGAGGTTGGTGGTGAAGGCTCTCTGTGCAGATATGCCATTGAACTGAGTGGGAGCTCAGCAATGATCGGATTGGGCCCAGGGAAGGGGGGGGGCGGCATTTTCACACTTTCCCACATTTGCTGATGCTTTCTTTGCATTCCAAGAGATCTAGCAGGTTTATTTTTAACATGTCATTCTTGGCATAGATTTAGGGTCTGATCCTGCACTCAGGGAAACGGTGTATCAAAGTCGCTGCTGCCGCATATGTTTTTGCTTTTGAACATGCTGCCCGTGTTTATTCCGGATCCTGCTCTCTGGAAGCAAGAGGAATGGAATATTTCTCTCTTTCTATTTGGTCCGATTCCCACATGGTTAGCCATCACTTACTTTCACTTTTCCACATGTTCACATGCCCATATGCCACTCATCAAACAGGGGTGCCCACATGAATAAAACACGGAGGGGCAAGTAAGCCCCACTCCACACAATCAATCTCAGGACGCAGTGCACATACATAGGGTTGCCATATTCCCAAAAGTGGAAATCCAGACAAGGTTGTGGAGCTTTCTTGGGGGGGGGTGTTTCTTTGCTTTTTAAAGAATTATTATTATCATCATTTTTTATAAAAAAAATCACCCTACTTGCCATATGTTCAGGTTTCCCCGAACATTTTGCCAATTCAGCAAAAATCCGCCTAGACGCCATTTTGCTGGCAGATTCCCAGACATGTCCAGGAAAACCCAAATGTATGGCAGCCCTACACATCCACCATTTGAATGGCAATGTTATCAACTTTGGGGCGACCAAGCCCCCTCAAATATTTCATTGGGGGGGGCAAGAGACCTTGGCCCTAGGAGTTGGCTCCTATGTCATCAAGAATACAGAATACTTGATGACTGGAAGCTGAGTGTGTGAATTGACCCCACTGAAACACGTCTGTGGTGATATGCTGTCTAAGTGGCAAACATGTATGTGCGAGCCAACTCATGACAATTACATTCCCTTTTAAACACAGCAGATAGCTGGTTGCAGGCTTGTGTAATTGAATTGTATGTTCCTGGTAAGTTCCCTTTTTATCCCTCTTAAAAGAATAAAAACACAACAATCTTATCTGAAGTCAGTAAAAGAAGTTTACTCACATCATCAGTTCAGCGTTGGATCCCTGAAGACAGACTTAGTTACAAAGTAGATACATGTGGATCTATCCCATATGGGGATAATCCCAGTGTCCTCTATTGGCTGAAAGCCAACAGAGCATTTCTAGCTTAAAAGCTGCTCCAATGACAAAGGTAAGATGGAAGAGAGAGTGTGGCAGCATGCCTTGCCCTTTTGTTACCTGGACAGGTAAGGTCACACCCACCTCTAGTCACATGCAAAGGAAGTATGTCCCAGCCAGGAGGAAACAGGAAGTTTTCGACTGGCTGGACTAAACATTCCCCTGCATGTCCACTCTAGGAAAACAAGGAATGTTGTACTTGACTGCTACTTATGTATCACATCCCACAGTTTGGACAGCACAACCCAACGCAGAGTCCTCGCAAAGGACAGTCCCTCTGAGTTCAATGGGAGTTACTTCTAGGGAGGTGTGTTGAGTAAGGATGGGAAAGGTTGAAATGTGACTCGCATCATCCCTGAGCATTAGCCATGCCGGCTGGGGCTGTTGGGAGTTGGGGTGTAACAAAATGCGGTACCCCATCCCTGGTGAAGGATGAGGAATCCATTTCTGCAATCCTCATGAAATTGCTGCCCAATTTTGGTGATGGGATGCTCATCTTCTCTCTGCCCTCCTCCCAAAACATGTCACAGAATGGGGAGACTGCAATGGGACTGCTAGCATTTTATCTATTGTGTTTTATTCTATGTCCTTCGACATCTCAGCACTTCTGCGTCTTGAATGGAAAATCAGAACTAGAGCACCAAACCAGCAAACACAGCATGACTGATCCTCACCTTAAGTTTGAATTTGCATGGTAAGCCTTCCGGGAAAGGACTTCATGAAGAGCAGTATTGGGCCTGTCTTCTGAGACGGCACCGAGTCGCGTTTTCCTAAAAGATAATGTTTGTGTTCTTAGCCCATATATCAAGCCAAGGGAATCAGGGGAGAAAGATTTTAAACCTTAAAAAGATGTACTGCTCCTATTGTCATTGCAACTCTTGAGGCCAGCTATCGTAGCCGCAGTCATTAATTAGATGAAATATTTCAATTAGCATGAATTATTAAAATCTCAGCCAATTAGCCAATATGGCTGCTTTGTCAATAGGGGATAGGAAATAAGCGACTCTCCAGGTTTTTGTCAGAATCCTGGGCTACGATAGTTTATCTGAAATGTTAAAAGCAGACATCTGTCTTGAGCTGCTTTCACGCCATCCATTTAAAACGTATCGCTTCCCCCAAAGAATCTTGGGAACTGCAGGTTGTTTCTGGTACTGGGCATGTAGCTTTATGCGGGGTGAACTACATTTCCCATGATTCCTTCGGGAAGCCGTATGCTTTAAATGGGTGGTGTGTACACACCCTGTGTGTGTATTCCTCCTTAGCACACTTAGAGTTGCTTCCTTCACCGCAGTCCAAAAACACAGGAACTCCTTGCACATACCGGAGTGCCTGTGGACAGGAACATTGGAAGACGCCTTTCTGCATGTGCAAAGAGATATACATGCAGAGATGTTCTGCCATGAAATAATGGGCAGCTCGCAGGGCGTTTGTACGTACCGTATTTTTTGCTCTATAGGACACACTTTTTCCCCTCCAAAAATGAAGGGGAAATGTGTGTGCATCCTATGGAGTGAATGCAGGCTCCTTGGCTTCAGCGATAGCAGCATGAAGCCTCCAAAGCACAGAGGGAGAGTTCCCTCCACGCTCTGGAGGCTTCGCGTTGCTATCGCTGAAGCCTGAAGGGCGAGAGGGGTTGGTACACACCGACCCCTCTCGCTCTCCAGGCTTCAGGGAGAGCCGCCTGAAATCTTCGGAGCACAGCGCGAGTTCCCGCTGCGTTCCGGAGGCTTCAGGTTCCTTTCGCTGAAACCAGGAGAGTCTTGCTATCCCAGCTTCAGCAAAAGGAACCCGAAGCCTGCGGAGCACAGCAGGAACTCGCACTGCGCTCCGAAGGCTTCAGGGATCTTTGAGGCTGGCGGTGGGGGAAAGCAGCACTTCCCCCCACCGCCAGCCCCACAAGCTCGGGGGGCAGTGGGAAGGCAGCACGCCGCCTTTGCACTGCTCCCCGACCTGGTCTTTGAGGGGGGGCAGCACAGTTGAACGCACAGAACGCACCTTGTTTTAGAGGGGGAGAATAAGAAAAAAAAATTCTCCCCCTCTTTCCGCAGCGCCCCTTCAGCGAAGCAGCAGGAGAAATGGAAGGGGCTCCATTTCTCCTGCTGCTTCGCTGAAGGGGCGCTGAGCAGAGAGGGAGAGAAATTTTTTTTCTTGTTCTCCCCCTCTAAAACAAGGTGCGTCCTATGGTCCGGTGCGTCCTATAGAGTGAAAAATGCGGCACTTTGGGAGCCTTTGCATCCACAGGAAATTTGCTAGAACAGGGCAAAGGCCTCCAGGAAATTGCTGTTGGGAAGGGTGGGGAAAATTCACCGTTGTGGAGAAATATTTCCATACCTAATGGTGAAGGGCCAAAGCTTGGGGGTAGAACATCTGTTTTACATGCAGAAGCCCCCAGGTTCAGTCCCCAACATCTGGGAGAGTACTCTGTCTGAAATCCTGGAGAACCGCTGCCAGTTAGATGGGCCAATGGCCCGACTCAGTGTTAAGGCAGCTTCCTCTGTTCTGATGCAAGCACCTCAGAAAGCACTGAATAACATGTGATTGGTGGGCAAAGGGCATTTATTTCTGAAGCAGCCTTGGGATCCCAAGGGGATATTTTATTACTTGTAACATTTCCTGCTGCTGGGCTGGGGTATTGTGGCGGGGAAGGTTGATTTTTATTTTAGATTTTGTTGCGATTTATGTGGAAATTTGTCAGTTTGGCTTTGTGTTTTCTAATTCTCCGTTTAGTGTTTATGACTGCTTCTGTTCCTGTTGTGATTTTTTCATGCTGGAAGCCACCTTGAGCATGGTTTGAACTGTGGAAAGGTGGCATACAAATTAAATTACATATATTTTATGTAATTTGGATGCTTGAAGAAGTTGTTTCTGTGCAGCCTGCATGCGTTTAAAGCACTGTTAAGAGTCAAAAGGTAGAGAATACAACCTGCCGTTCATCACTATCTTGCCAGAGGATGATGAACCGCTGTTCCTCTTGGAGTGAGGGAACTGCACTGTTCGTAACAGGAGGAACAAGATCAGAGAATCTCCACAGCTGGAATTCTACAAGTCTTTGAAAGGAGACTAAAACATGGAAACCTGAGGTGCTGGTGTGGCTCCCCACCACATCAGGATCTCACTTTCGGCAGCGTACAAGGTGCCTGTATTAATAAATATCGGCGAGTTGAAGTTGTGATCTCTATTGTCTCATAGAGGGCTTGAGCTGGCTTCATCAAATCAGCCTGAGTCTGGCCACTGAATTCAGTGGGTTAGGGGCTGCTGGAACAACAAGGCCTAATCCTGGCCTCCTATCAGAAATGCCACAAGTAGCAATGTATCTGTGCACATCTGCCAGAGATGGATTTAGGGCAGCACAAGTGGTTCCGACGCAATGAGTGCTGAGCCTAGGGGGCACTGCAGGGCATCGCAGCAATGATATAGTGAATTGAGCAAGAACGGGAGACAAGAGGGGAGGGGTGTTATGTACTGAGTTGAATAGGATCCAAAACGCAGCAGTCTGATTGGTCCTAGAACAATAGGATTCAGAATGCAGCAGTCTGATTGGTCCTAGAACAATAGGATTCAGAATGCAGCAGTCTGATTGGTTCTAGAACAATGCAGCAGTATGATTGGTTGGCAGGAACCACCCAATCATTCTCCAGATAGAAGCGAATCCACAACCTGATTGGCTTACAGTAGAATTCCGGAATTAGCCAATCATGTGCAGCCCATTGTGTAAATAATGTATATAAAGCAGATACTTTGAGGGGACATTCATTCATTCCTCCTCACCACTATGAGCATGAAATCACTTTGCGACTCTGAGTATATTTCAGGGGGCATCAGTTGTTGGGCTCGCAAAGGGCACTGCTGAAATTTGAAAGACCAAAGTCTGTCCCTGCACCCACAAGCTTGATAAAGCCTCCATTAGGGGCTGTAAATTTATACAATACATTGAAGATATTGACATATAATCAACCAAGTACCTAGCTTTTCACCCCAGGAAGTCCACATTCTAAGGCAGTGTCTCCCAAACGTGGGTCTCCAGCTGACTAGCTAGGGATGATGGGAGTTGTAGTCCAAAAACAGCTGGAGACCCACATTTGGGAAACACTGTTCTAAGGCAAGGATAGAGGAATCTGTGGCCCTTCAGAAGCTGTTGGGCTATGGCTTCCACCATCCCTGACCAATGACTGTTGGGTGGAGATGATGGGAGTTGTATTCCAGCTGCTTCCTCCCTGCCCTACGTTCTTTAACACAACTTTACAAAGCTTGGTAGGAGCAGTGGAGAAGGCAGCTGCCTATACAGTTCCTATGAAGATTTGACACTCGTAGAATTTCAGGAGCCTGGTTTCGATGTTCAAGAGGTCTTCATTTCTCACCTCCGTAATTCGGCCCACCATCCAAGGAACTCAGGGCAGCATCATACACAGACATATCACTTTGTGCTGACAATAGTCCTGCACCAAAGAGAACCAGCCCGTGATCACACAGTGAGGGTGCATGTTAAGCCTCCTGGGTCCAACATTCCTAGCTACCATTGCACCACAGCCATTTGCCTTGCCTCACGGTGAAGACCCAAGCAATGATGAAGTCACAGCAAAATCACAGGAAAGACTCAAACAATTATTTTTTAAAAATCAAGGCTCATAACAGCCCCTCCTATTGTCCCAGTTTCTGATTTGATCTCAGAATGTCCTGCTTTTCCTGTAAAGGTAAAGGGACCCCTGACCGTTAGGTACTGTCACGGACGACTCTGGGGTTGCGGCGCTCATCTCGCTTTATTGGCCGAGGGAGCCGGCATACAGCTTCCAGGTCATGTGGCCAGCATGACTAAGCCGCTTCTGGTGAACCAGAGGAGTGCACGGAAACGCCGTTTACCTTCCCACCACAGTGGTACCTATTTATCTATTTGCACTTTGATGTACTTTTGAACTGCTAGGTTGGCAGGAGCAGGGACCGAGCAATGGGAGCTCACCCCGTCGGGGGGATTCGAACCACCGACCTTCTGATCGGCAAGCCCTAGGCTCTGTGGTTTAGACCACAGCGCCACCTGCGTCCCTTAGGATGTCCCTATTTTCATCGGATAAATATTGAAGGGTATGGAGATATGCAACTGGCCGAGCCAAGGAGATAACTATACAACCTTTAGAAGACATCTGAAGGCAGCCCTGTATAGGGAAGCTTTTTAATATTTTAATATATGTTGGAAGCAGCCCAGAGTGGCTGGGGCTACCCAGTCAGATGTACGGGGGGGAATAATAATAATAATAATAATAATAATAATAATAATAATAATGGAATAGGATGTCTCTATTTTCATCAGAGAAATGTTAGAGAGTATGTGTCGGATAAGGCTGACTGTATTAGAAAACTACAGAACAATGTACAAAACTGCAGGCTCTCCCTGTCAGATGCTATTCTTCCAAAGCAGACATGATGGGAGTTGTAGTCCAGCCCATCTGTTCTATTGCATTTCTTCCTCTCTTTATGGCCGAGGCCAC
This sequence comes from Podarcis erhardii, assembly GCF_964252035.2. Lineage (NCBI taxonomy): Eukaryota > Metazoa > Chordata > Lepidosauria > Squamata > Lacertidae > Podarcis > Podarcis erhardii. Next base: position 73,569,972 of record NC_138510.1, read on the forward strand.
CGGACCTCCCTCATTAACACCTCTCAATTCTGTAGTTGTTTCTGTTTAAGGAGTCTTTGGGATGAATTGTTTCTTTTGTTTACGATCTAGCAAATGAGCCTTGCTAATCCTTATATTTTATCTCCCTAACATATGGAAAAGCTATTTATTCCAGCCAATCACAATAAAGTGAAAGAAAACCCCATTTTATGGAAAGGTATATATCACAAGTTTGTTCATCATTAAAGATATGATTACCGGGGAAAAGCTTCCAAAAGTGGCACATTTATGATGCTGCGAACAGATGGGGACATCCATTTTCCTTGCAAATACTTTGGAAATTGCTCTACTGGTAGCCGTATAAAAATGATATACAGATGCAGCAGCCGCTGGGCTGGGACGAGAGCTCCAGATTTACACCGTAAAAGCTTCACATGCACCCTGTCAGCTTTGATTGATCTGTCCTCTACTGCTGGGGAAACTTGTTGACAAGGGGAAGAAATCGGGCACATAATTCAAGGCCCCAAGCCAAAGCATTCACCTGACCAGTCTGGCCCCAGGCAACAAATCCTCATCCCTACCAACGGGCGGTGGCTAATTGTTCTCAGCAAAGGTTGAATAGTCAAAGGTTAATTTCTAAAAGGAGAAGAAGAAAAAAGAAATGTGGAATGCTGTGCCCTATGACTAAAGCCAGTAGTGCAGACAAAGCAATCTGCACATGCTCTAAGAAACTCTTTTTTATCACCTGCAAGGATGAGCCTGTTCACTTAAAAACAACACCCCACATAGTTCTAGGCTCTTAGATGGGCCGGTGTTTTGCACAAGGAATTGAAGCACTGGGAAATTTTGGTTGGTGCAATTGAAATTATTATTATTATTATTATTATTATTATTATTATTATTATTATTATTACCCCGTCCATCTGGCTGGGCTTCCCCAGCCACTCTGGGCGGCTTTCAACAAAATATTAAAATACAGTAATGCATCAAGCATTAAAAGCTTCCCTAAAGAGGGCTGCCTTCAGATGTCTTCTAAAAGTCTGGTAGTTGTGTTCTCCTTGATATCTGGTGGGAGGGCATTCCACGGGGCGGGTGCCACTACAGAGAAGGCCCTCTGCCTGGTTCCCTGGAACTTGGCTTCTCGCAGTGAGGGAAACGCCAGAAGGCCCTCGGCGCTGGACCTCAGTGTCCGGGCAGAACGGTGGGAGTGGAGACACTCCTTCAGATCGAAGTGGATCAAAGCTCGCTTCAACGCCGCAAACCCACTTCAAAAAAGAAGGGGCTTTTTGCAGTTACGCAAGCGATGAGAAATGGAAGCGGAAAGTGTGGAAAGATGGAGGGGAAGACATTTAAACACCCCACAACATAATCAGAAGGAATGCTCCATAAAGGCCAGCTGTAATCTAACCTCCACATAAGGTGCTTTGCGCAAGCAAATCAGAATGAAAGTTCAACGAAACAGGTTGCCTGGAAGAGCCCTATTTTTAAGCTTCATTCCTGGAAGTGGCAGCAAGGAGGTTCTCAGAGCATGTGCGAAGCGCTTTGATCTCACTGGTTGACTAACCATAGCCAGCTTCTCATCCAAGGGTTGCCAATGTGATGTCCTTCAGATGTTGGACTACAACTCCCAACATTCCCAATTGTGCTGGTTGAGGCTGATGGGAGGCTGATGTAGTCCAATGGCGTCAGGAAGGAACCCACTGGCTACCTAGTCTGAGGGCAGGGGTGCCAACTTGAATAAAATATTGTGGGGGTCCAGGTAAGCCCAGACCCACATAATCGATGCAGTGCACTCACACCATTTGAATGGTAATGTCCATCAACTTTGCGGGGACCCTGCCCCCTCAAATATTTTATTCTGGGGGCCAAAGCCCCCACAGCCCCTCAGAGATGACTCCTATGTCTGAGGGCATAGCATTCCATATCAAGTCTCCAGCCTCCAGAGCGGCAAAGTTGTGGCAGTTCCATCACCCCCTGTATGAGAAGCCATCTTCAAATATCTCAAGGGCTGTCACATGGAAGATGGAACAAGCTTGTTTTCTCCTGCTGCGGAGGGTAGGACTCGAACCAGTGGCTTGAAGTTGCAAGAAAGGAGATTCCGACATTCAGAAAAACTTTCTGACGGTAAGAGCTGGTTGACAACGGAACAGACTCCCTCAGAAGGCAGTGGACTCACCTTTCTTGCAGTATTTTATGCAGAGGTTGCATGGCCGATTCCTGCATTGCAGGGGGTTGGTCTAGATGCCCCCCAGGGTTACCTTTCAACTCTACAATTATGAAAATCTGGGAGAGCCACAGATTTCGTCTGGAATGAAATGCTCAAGGGCATTTCAGGAGCGTTTTCACTGCTACGTCGACTGTGCCAAGCCTGAAAATAAGGGCGGCCAAAAAGATTCTTTCCAAAATCACCAAGGAAGGGATCTGGTGAAGGGGCAAGGACACCACCTCCTGAAAGGAAAAAAAGCAAATAAATAAAAACCCAGAAAGGCAAGCTAAGCAGAAGTTAGCAGGAACAATAAGTGCTAGTCACTGTATCTGGTTTTCACGATGCACTTTCCATTCTCCTATGCATGCACAAAAACCATGCGCATACATCCAGGACGGCTATCGAGCCCCAATTGTCATTATCATATTGATGAAGTTCATCAGAGTGCAATTTTGGGTTTAACACCAACAGACTGGGGAACAGGAGCAAAGAATTATCTAAGAAGAGCACCGCATTCTTACCGCAGGGACGTTTCCCTGTTCCAGTTCATTGATGGAGTTGATTAAGTTTAAATGAAGCAGACACTGGATAAAAGTAAGGGTATTGACCACTGGGGCAGCACCGGGCTGTGCTTGAAAAGGCCTGATACATGCAGAAAAGCAAGATTTGCTAAATGCTCTAATCTTCAATCAAATCTTACATCAATACAGACAAAGTTTGGTAATGAGAGATTCAATGAAGCATGCGGGAGAAAGAATTAATCCTCTTGGTCTAAACTGGCTTCAACTTTGAAGCTTGCTCCGAAAGGCAAGGCAGTTATCTAAATGCTAAATAAGAAACTTATTGTACTTTTCAGGGCAGGCCTAATCTTTTGTCTATTTCATCTCCATGATTTGTATGCTCATAGATGGCAAGTTGTCATGGTGATTATATCAAGCTTCTCTGCAGCCCAGAGGTCTTAAAAAAGGGGGAGGGAAGCGAAGCACAAGGGCAGCCCATCTGGCCAATCCCTCGAGATCAGCTGAGGGGGGAGGCGGGACTCTCTAATCACCACAATAGCTCCCGATACTCCCCCAAGACCACCATGTTGCCCCGAGGAGGGTATCAGTCGCCAGCCCACCCCTCTAGCCAAGTTCCTTTAGGGCGCTTCTTGTGTTTCTGGGGGTTATCGAATGCTGGCCGCAGGAAGCCGCTGGTTTTAGAAAGCTGACAAGAACCAGTGCTCACCCTTTGACGTCACTGTCCGGATGCAAAGAGGAAGTCGCTCCACTTCGCACCGAGAGGCGATCCTGCCTCATTCGCGCTGCCCAAACCAACAAGCCGGCCGAGAAACGGCGATCCCTTGCAACCTGTGCTTCACTGAATTTTGCATCGCGCTTCTCCGGCCAAGTCTTGTGTACATAAAGATGCATGTTCATAAAGTGTGCGGAAAACAGCATATATTTGTGCAGTTAACATACCATTTAGCATTAGGCAGAACTACGCACAAATTGATGCACGCATTAGGATACTTTTGCAGTGAAATGCTGGTGAATTTTCAGGGTGTTTTAAAATAAATCAGAAGCATTTGTTGTTGTTTAGTCATTTAGTCATGTCCGACTCTTCGTGACCCCATGGACCAGAGCATGCCAGGCACTCCTGTCTTTCATTGCCTCCCGCAGTTTGGTCATGTTCGTAGCTTCGAGAACACTGTCCAGCCATCTTGTCCTCTGTCGTCCCCTTCTCCTTGTGCCCTCAATCTTTCCCAACATCAGGGTCTTTTCCAGGGAGTCTTCTCTTCTCATGAGGTGGCCAAAGTATTGGAGCCTCAGCTTCAGGATCTGTCCTTCCAGTGAGCACTCAGGGCTGATTTCCTTAAGAATGGATAGGTTTGATCTTCCTGCAGTCCATGGGACTCTAAAGAGTCTCCTCCAGCACCATAATTCAAATGCATCAATTCTTCGGCGATCAGCCTTCTTTATGGTCCAGCTCTCACTTCCATACATCACTACTGGGAAAACCATGGCTTTAACTATACGGACCTTTGTTGGCAAGGTGATGTCTCTGCTTTTTAAGATGCTGTCTAGGTTTGTCATCGCCTTTCTCCCAAGAAGCAGGCGTCTTTTAATTTTGTGACTGCTGTCACCATCTGCAGTGATCATGGAGCCCAAGAAAGTAAAATCAGCAGCATACTGAGGTGGAAATGTGGAGAACTGACCCAAAGACCGGAAGAAAAAGAAACAGAAAGAAATCTGAATCGCCTGATTCGCCCATTCCTAATTCATGGTCCTAACCCACAATTGAGAAGGGAGTGCTGATTGCAATGACTCTAGCAGTGAGTTCTCAGCCCCAAAGCCTCTTTTTACACCCCCAATTGCTGAAGACTGCAGCGGAGTCTAGAAAACTGCATCTTCAGAGCTATTATATCATATAGCTATTATATCATATTATATCATATAGCTATTTTATATCATATAGCAGCAGTTTTTCCCGAACTTGGGTCCCCAGATGTTGTTGGACTACAACTCCCATCATCCCTAGCTACCAGATTGGAGTTGTAGTCCAACAATATCTGGAGACCCAAGTTTAAGAAAGACTGTCATATAGCATCATATATTATAGAAAACTGATGTTTTATTCATCCAGTTCATACACATACCCATATCAAGATTAAATTATCAAATAGCATCCAGTTTTAAGGACCATTTGTTATTTTGGGGCATTCTGTGGCATGGATAAGAATTCAACTGAGGTTAAACCAGTATGCCATTCAAACCAGTATGCCAGTTCACCGACATTTTCTGACATGTGGTTTTCAAGACTGATGTGTTTGGGAAAGAGCAAGTGATCTCTCCACCAGATGTCTCATGTTTGCCTAGATGTTCTGTGTGCTCTTTTCTGATGAGAAGCTCTAGAAAGGCATTTTCCTTCCCACTCAGGCAAAGCTAAAGTTTCTCAAATAGGAGAGAGAAAGAATGAGAGAGGGAACGAAGGATGGAGAAATCTCTGAGTTCTGGTTTCTTAAGTCCCATTCATCACATTTCTGCACCAGTTTGCAAAAAACCCCAGCATTTTCATGTGCATTTCTTTTCATATAGGCATTTGTGCACAATTTTGTGCATATTTGCATGCATTTTAGTAGTAGAAGAAGAAGAATTTGGATTTGATATCCGGCTTTATCACTACCCGAAGGAGTCTCAAAGCGGCTAACATTCTCCTTTCCCTTCCTCCCCCACAACAAACACTCTGTGAGGTGAGTGAGGCTGAGAGACTTCAGAGAAGTGTGACTAGCCCAAGGTCACCCAGCAGCTGCATGTGGAGGAGCGAGGAAGTGAACCTGGTTCACCAGATTATGAGTCTACTGCTCTTAACCACTACACCACACTGGCTCTTTTAGTAAGCAGTTATCCAAACATAAGGCATCTCTGTACGCTGTTTTTCACACTTTCCCCCAATAGCCCCCTCCCCCTTTTTGGTACACATTACTTTGGGTGGAGAACAACATTGCAAACTTCAGAGAAGCACTGCTTTTTAAGAACAGCCGCGTTTTAAGTTTGTGTACTGTTTTGGGAAATGCACACTGGAAGAAGGTAGAGAGAGTGGTTGCAGTGGTTGGGAGCATGTCAGAGGCAGGGAAGAACTGCTGCAATCAGAGTTCCTGAGAGGCAGCGTGGTATAATGGATAGAGCACTGGACTTAGGCCACAGAGACCTGGATGCAAATGTCTGCCCAGGCATGCAGCTAACTGGGTCACCTTGGTAAGTCACTCTGTCCCAATCTAATCCATCTAACAGGGCTAGCTGCTGTGAGTCAGAGCAAACAGTACCAGGCTGCATGGACTAATGGTCTGGCTCAGTATGAGACAGTATCATATGTTCATAATTTTGCCACCCACAGACAGTCTTCCACTGGCAAATAGAAGAAGAAGAGTTTGGATCTGATATCCCGCTTTATCACTACCCGAAGGAGTCTCAAAGCGGCTAACATTCTCCTTTCCCTTCCTCCCCCACAACAAACACCCTGTGAGGTGAGTGGGGCTGAGAGACTTCAGAGAAGTGTGACTGGCCCAAGGTCACCCAGCAGCTGCATGTGGAGGAGTGGAGACGCGAACCCGGTTCCCCAGATTACAAGTCTATCGCTCTTAACCACTACACCACACTGGCTTTCTAATCCCAAACTAACCAAGCACATGTTCTGCTGTCACTTTAGGAACGGAAGGATCTGTCAATGTCAGTTCTCTCCTGTTTTCAATTTCTTTCTTAATTTCAGTTCACTGCAATTCCTCAACGATTAACGATTTTTTTATTTATTTAAGAAATAGCCATGAAAATTCATCAGCACTTAATGTGAATTTCACCTAATAAACCCGTTTTTGTAATCACTTTTGGCTGATGTCCACATTTTTGCAAGCAACTTCTAATAAAATCCATTCCCGTATGTTCTTTTCACCGATACATGCATTTTTACGCCCTTCCCCCTAATATATGCGTTTGTTTGGTTGGAGAACTGCATTGCACAATTCAGAGAAGTGCGAATTTTGAAGGATGTCTGTATTTTGCCCCTCACGTGGTTTCAGAAAGTGCAGATTCGATTTTGGTATTCCATGTGAACTGAACCAAATTTCTCCAGCCATCCCTGCATCACGCTGCAAATCTCTGGATCCTGGCATTATATCTTAGAGATCACTTGAGAGGCACGGAGCCTGCGTTTGGCGAGTGTCAACATTTTGGGACCTGGTGAGGACTGCTTACAACAACAGGCCTCGAAAACCAAATCTGAATGGAGGGGTTGGAGGTGGTGGCCGGGGAGATAGCCTCATGCAAAGAGCAACATTCCTTCCCTCTTGGCCTCCAAATTCCTTTGCAGCACAGCCCTCTATTGGAGATGAGGAAATTCCTTCTTTCTCACACACCCATCATTCAAAGAAATCGATATAATGTAAACTGGACCCTCTCCTTCGAAACCCAATGAAAAATTAGCCGGCTAGACTGCAACGAGATCTTGCTTGGGGCGCTGGGGGCAACAGAGCCCCTTCCTGTGGGTCCGCTTGTCTCTGATCGAATCATTTGAGCACACAAAAGTTGCACAGGGGCTTTTATGTGTTTTACAAAAGTTGCCAAATTAAGCTCGGATTAAGGTCAGATTCCATCCAGAAGCCATCGCTCTACTAGCCAGGGGGACAGATCTGAAAAGCCTGACCAAGTTAATCAACGTGAGGGGGGTTTGGGGGGGGGCAGGGGAGAGAAAGAGAAAGTAACATGTATAACTCTTATTATTAAAAGAGCAGTGAGTGGGGCCCGTCGCTGTGAACTTGAATAACAGGTTGAACTTTAATTTGTTCATTAACAGGATTTGCCCCTCACTGCGAAAGTTATTAGTTCCCTTAAAAGCAGAAGGGACAAGCGGCGGAGCTGCGATGAAAGCGCCTGGCAAAAAGTTAAACGCCTCCTAATTCCACTCGTCGCCAAGCAAAGAGGCCACTGTGGTTTCTTTTCTCTCCCCCCCCCCAAAGGAGCCGGGAGCAGGGTTAAGGCCTCACCCCCACATCTCCGAGCTGAAAGCTTAAAAGGCCTCCCCCACTGGAACCTCGTCTGGGTTCAAAAGGAGCAGACAAAGTCGATGCAGAGAGAACAAAGGCTTTCTCCAGGGCAGGTGAGCTCTGATCACCTTGGCTATACAGAGACACGCAACGGCTCTATATATTGTGGAAAGTCACTCGCCTGCTCACTACGCGTTTCGATACCTCGTAAGGTATCATAAACATGTTTCGCAGGGTGGTTTCGGAGGTCAAGCCAGCAGGCTTTGGTCTATGTTTGGATACAACTGGACGCCATTTTGAATCAAAATGGCGGGCAGAACCTTTCAAAGCCGAGCTGATTTTAACCACCCATTTCAAAACTGAGCTGGCTTTGGGGGTTTCTTAGAAGTCCCAAGCAACGCCATATACAATGCTGCTAGAAATAAATCTGCAAGGCCAATTGGGTGGGTTCTGATTACACCATTCAGGCACCTTGTTCAGATCTTCATTCTACACCATTAGGTGCCAGGCAAAATCGTTCCTTTAACCAGGCCTTTGAGCTGATAGATACTCAATGCCCTTTTAAAATATGTTGGGGAGGGGGGATTATTGAATTGTTTTTGTTTTTATTATGTATTTAGTGCTTTTATGTTGCGAACTGCCCTGAGACCTGTGGGTGGTATACAAATAATAATATTAATAATATCTTTATATGGCTTATTCATAGAGGCGAGTGTACACTGCACAGGGGTCCCCAATGTAACACCCATGAGTACCGTGGCACCAACATACACCCCATTTGGTGTGTACCAATGCCCTCTCTCCCTAATTTCTTTTTTTTAAAAGAATGAGATTGGGATGGGGGTGCAGGGTTTGTTTGCAGGGCTATTGTGTGCTTTTTTGTCTGTGTTTTAGGATGTCTTGCCAAGTTTGGTGGCTGGTCACCAATTGTTTTTTCTCCTGTGAAGTGGGTATTATGTAGCACCAACGGCAGTTTCTTATTTCCAAATGTGCCTCTAGGCCTCGAACAATTGCAGATCAATGCTGTAAAGTCAAATGCACACACCTATAAGTACTATCACCTTTGTACAGGTGAACTCCAACTGCTTTTAGAGGTGGGTAAAGATAAAGGACCCCTGGACGGTTAAGTCCAGTCAAAGGCGACTATGGGGCTGCAGCGCTCATCTCATTTTCAGGCCGAGGGAGCCACTGTTTGTCCGCAGACAGCTTTCCGGGTCATGTGGCCAGCACGTCTAAACCGCTTCTGGAGAAATGGGACACCATGACGGAAACCAGAGTGCATGGAAACACCATTTACCTTCCTGCAGCAGCTGTATCTATTTACAGAGAACCAGGCAGAGGGCCTTCTAGGTAGTGGCGCCCACACTGTGGAACACCCTCCCATCAGATGTTCAAGAAATAAACAACTATCTGACTTTTAGAAAACATCTGAAAGCAGCCCTGTTTAGGGAAGTTTTTAATGTTTGATCTTTTTATCGTGTTTTTAGTATTCTGCTGAGAGCCGTCCAGAGTGGCTGGGGAAACCTGGCCAGATGGGCAGGGTATAAATAAATTATCATCATCATCATCATCTATTTGCACTGGTGTGCTTTCAAACTGTTTGGTTGGCAGAAGGTGGGACAGAGCAACGCAGATTTGAACCACTGACCTTCTGATCAGCAATCCCAAGAGGCTCAGTGGTTTAGACCATAGTGCCACCCACACCCTTTGCACATACAACAGAGAGAGAGAGAGCTTTTGGGGAAACTATTGATTAACACAGTAAGTGGTGGTTTAAATATCATGCTCATAACATTTAACATTACAGAGTTTTTTAGATTATAAATGACGTTCACCGGATTTTAATGCAACATTTTACCACTTAGTCTATCGGGACCTCATGCCTTGATGACAGATCACACTATTGAATAAAGGAAATGCTATAAAACTCAGCTCACTTTGTCTAATGTTTGTTATTCACTTAATACAGAAATATCTATAATGCCCTGCAATAAGAATTTGTGCGTCGGGTTGTTTTTTTAAAAAAATAAACAAAACAAAACTGCAGACTACCAGGAAAAAAACCATTTAAATATGTGAATAATAGAAATAAAAAATAATTATAAAATCACAAAGACTAAAGGCAACACTGCATTATAGGTAAAGAATTATCGTCATTTGGGTGTAAATTAAGGGTAAAAGGCCTGAGAAAATAAAGAGGTATTTGCCTGCTGCAAAAAGGACAGCAAGATATTTCTGCTGGCAGACCTCTCTGCAGATAAAATTCCATGGCTGGGGCACCATGCTCTCTGCCCCACCTCAGAGCAGAAGAGCTTAAAGCAGAGATGGTGAATGCCCAGATATTGCTGGACTCCAACTCCCATGGGCCCCAGCCAGCATGGCAAATGGTCAGGCATGATGGAAGTCGTAGTCCCAACATTATATGGAAGGCTGAAGGTTCCCACCTACAACCTTAATGTATGGGTAGGAAGGCACATCTGGAAATAGGCAATTCTAAATAGGTATCCATGTTTGGCATACCCAAAGTCTTTGTGCCACAGGGTATGCTTACAGCATTTTTCTTGCAGATGTATGTTGATAACAGAGCCAGCCCAAGACATTTTGCCACCTGAGGCAAAGGAGAAGATGCCCCCTCCCAATTGCATGTACAGCAATTGAATCTTACTGCAGTCCTGCTGACAGACTAGCATACTCAGCTGCAGATATAGGCAGCAGGCCATGGGGAACACACAGCCCTGTCTTCCAAATATCTCAGCACCACTCCCTGCCTACTGGTGTCTGAGGTCACCACCTCCCTCTGCCTAATGGTAGGGCCGTCCCTGCAGGCAGACACATTTTAGGTGCAAATGGCTTGAAGGCTGCAATCCTATGCACATTTTCTTGGCAGGCAGTAAGTTTCATTGAACTGAGTGGGTTCTTTGTGTAAACACACCTAGAACCAGCTGCTAGGTTGCTCTCTCTTTTTTAATGATCACAGTCTTTCCCCCTTTTTCTCTGCCCCCCCCTTTTCCACAGCAGGAGAAAGCCTGTATTATTCCTCTGTTTAAAGTCCTGAGTGAAACATGATGTCAGATCTCTCATCTCATCTGCATGTTTATATCCTAAACTGGGCACATTAGCTTTTCTCTTCCCCCAGCTCCCTCCCTCCCTCTCTCTTGCCCATCACACAGACAGAAGATAAAACTCTGGAGAGGCAGAATAAAACAAACTCCTGCTCCCCACAGAAAGCAGGTGACTTTGTACTGATGTATTTGCCTGTTAGCTCAGCATTGGCTGTCTTTTCATCTGTCAGTTATTTCCTTCCTGGTTTTGTCAACTTCAGATACATATATATATATAAAATGCGCTTGTCATCTGCATCCTCCCTCAACAGGAACATACAAGCGGGTCGCAATTAAATATACAGATCTGCGCATTGTTAGCAAGATCTCACCCTTGCGTCCCAATCAGAAAGCCACAGAGTTGGACGGGTGATTGCCACATCTCTGATTTTTTTATGTTTAAAGAATAATTCCCTTCGCATAAAGCGTATTTGCTATTCCGCTGCCTTCTTTTGTCGGCGTCCCTTCTGCCACCATCCTCTTCTGTGAAGTATTAAACTTTACCTTCTTCTTCTGTTCATAAATCTTTACAAATAAAAAATGAGTCACAGAGCTTCCAAGGTAATAATTTTTTTTGGTCTTCCAGCTGCTCATCCTTACTCCTTTTTTTCCCCTTCTTTTTCTTTTTGCAATAAGGAAACAGCGTTTTCTCAGAATCAGAATCCGCACAGTCAGAGGCTGGGCACAGGGATGTCAGGATTCATGTCTGGCGCTGGATTTTATTTAGTGTTTGTTTTGAATCGGGGTGGAAGAAGCTTTAAGGCAAGCAGCATATGCAAAGCCACACGCTGGGATACGCACATCCAGAATTGGGCGCATGGAGTGCGGCTCATCGTTAAAGAGTTTCATATAAATATTGCTACCCAGATAGAATCCGGTGCGGAAACCAGCACTCCAGTAGGAGAGCCCCACAAACTAAGTTGGCTGCGTGCGCTACTTTACAATGGACGGTCCTCTACCTGAAAGAGTCCTCTACTTCAAGGGCTGTCCATCAAATCCAAGTCTGATTTAAAGATGAAGACCATAAGGAGGGAGGGGGGAGGGAGGGAGGGAGGAGGTGCCTTGAAGTTCCCCATCAACTGTTATTACTTAAGGCACCAGACTGAGCAGACACACAGGGAGGGCTTTTTTCAGCCGGAACTCACCAGAACTCATTTCTGGCCCCTCTCAGGTGGGCACTATTGCTATTATAAGAGAACGAGGGAGAGGTTCGTGGTGAGTTCTGGTACCTATTTTTCTAGGAAAATAGCACTTCAGTCAGGTCACCTGGTCACAGTCTTCCCCTTGATGGTGAGGTGCATTGTATATGCATTCAATCTATCGTCATCATCATCATTTATTGAATTTATATATCACCCTATACCCGGTGGTCTCAGAATAAAAGATCTCAAGAAGGTCTCAAGATCTCAAAAAGGCCTCAAGATATAAAACCACAAAATACATAATAAAAATACAAACAACAACCCAATAGCGCCCTCCGCACCCCCACAAAAAGAACCACATTTTACAAGGGCACAGGATGTCAATCAGATCAACCAAAGGCCTGGTTAAAAAGGAAGGTTTTTTTGCCTGGTGCCGAAAGGTGTATAAGGAAGGCGCCAGGCAAACTTCCCTGGGGAGAGCATTCCAGACGGGGAGCCACTGCAGGGAAGGCCCATTATCGTTTTGCCATTCTCCGGACCTCTAGAGGATGAGGCACACGAAGAAGGGCCTCAGAAGATGATCTCAGGGTCCGGATAGGTTCATATGGAAAGAGGCGGTCCTTGAAGCATTGCAATCCTGAGCCGTTTATCTGCAATCTACTGTAACTACTTTAAACTGACATATCAGTAGTGGCTTGACTTTGGCATCACTGCAGCTTACCTGGTTGAGTTTGGGAGGGTGATATTGAGGCCTGCCCTGCTAACACCTTTCTGTACAGCCCTATCCTTGCTCAGGTTGACATTTGGAGTGAAGCTGAACTGAGCACTGACTATCCACTGGAGAAGCACACGTTACCTGGGATATAATCTAATACTCCCAAGTTTGGGGGAATGAGGAAGCTATGGTTATTGCAAGAAATAAGTGCTTGATAGGAAAAATCTGAGTTCAAACTAAGGTAGGAAATGCCTTGAGCCAGACGTCTCCTCTCACAAGGTTGGCATGGAGAAGAAGCAAGGTCACCACCCCTAAGAAGATCAGTCTAACACTGAAGGCAGTTCAATTGGGGGGGGCAGCCCTGAAGCACACCCACACCCACCCAAGACACTATAATAGAGAGGTTTTTTTTGGCAGCAGAGCATCAGCAGCTAAGGAAGCGGCTCGAAAAGTACAGAGCAGAGGGTCTGCTAGAGTAGCAGGTGGTGTGTTGGAGCTGTGCTACTCTCCTGACCTCCCTCCCACTGGGATGCTGCAACACACAAGGATGGAGAGGGGGAGGTGGCAGGTGGCAGGGAGGTTGGCACGGTGAAAACTTGCCAGCGGAGCTGCTGTTGGAGCATTGGAACTACAACTTCACTACTGCCTCACCCCTCCCACTGTCTATCCTGGGTTGCTGCAGACTCGCAGCCGGAGGGAGGTCAAGGGAGATCAGGTGATCAGTGCAGCCCCCAACTCGCCATCTGGTACTTGGACTAGGCCAGCTAAGGTCTCCAACTCTGGGGCACCAGGAGCCCATAAATATTATTTATATAAAGGTAAAGGGGCCCCTGACCATTAGGTCCAGTCGTGGCCGACTTTGGGGTTGCGGCGCTCATCTCGCTTTATTGGCCAAGGGAGCTGGCGTATAGCTTACGGGTCATGTGGCCAGCATGACTAAGCCGCTTCTGGCGAACCAGAGCAATGCACGGAAACACCGTTTACCTTCCCGCCAGAGCGGTACCTATTTATGTACTTGCACTTGGATGAGCTTTCGAACTGCTAGGTTGGCAGGAGCAGGGACTGAGCAACGGGAGCTCAGCCCGTTGCGGGGATTCGAACCGCCGACCTTCTGATCAGCAAGCCCTAAGCTCAGTGGTTTAACCCACAGCGCCACCTGCGTCCCATATTATTTATCATAATAATTATTTATTAAATTTGTATGCTGCCCTTCATCTGTAGATATCAGGGCTGTTTGCAACATAAAAACACAAGGTAATAAAAACAAGAGCAAACCAACAACCCCCTCTCCCAACCCATTCCCACAAACGCATCTAAAAAGGTATAGGATGTTAATCAGTCAAAGGCCTGGTTGAAGAAGAATGCTTTTGCCAGGCACCTAAAGGTGTATAATGAAGGCACCAGGCGAGCCATCCTGGGAAGAGCATTCCACAAACGGGGAGCCACCACAGAAAAGGCATGTTCTCATGTTGCCACCCTCCAGACCTCTCCTGGAGAAGGCATGCAAAGAAGGGCCTCAGAAGATGATCACAGGGTCCAGGTAAGCTCATATGGACAGAGGTGATCCTTGAGGTATTGTGCTCCTGAGTCATTTAAGGCTTTATAGATCAAAGCCAGCACTTTGAATAGGGCCCCAAAGCTAACTGGCAGCCAGTGTAGTCAGGCCAGGATCAGTGTACAGTGGTACCTCGGGTTAAGTACTTAATTCGTTCCAGAGGTCCATACTTAACCTGAAATTGTTCTTAACCTGAAGCACCACTTTAGCTAATGGGGCCTCCCGCTGCCGCCGCCACGCAATTTCTGTTCTCATTCTGAAGCAAAGTTCTTAACCCGAGGTACTATTTCTGGGTTAGCGGAGTCTGTAACCTGAAGAGTATGTAACCTGAAGCGTATGTAACCCGAGGTACTACTGTAATATGCTCAGACCTCTGGCCCTGGTGAATAACCTGGCCGCCAAATTCTGCACCAGCTGGAGTTACTGCACCATCTTCAGAGGCAGCCCTGCTTATCACACATTGCAGCAATCTGACCTAGAGGTTATCAGAGCATAGACGATGGAAGTTAGGCTCTCCTTGTCCCAAAGGGCCACCAGCCAAAGCTGACGAAAGGCGCTTTGTGCCACTGAGGCCACTTAAACCTCAAGCGACAGTCAAGGGTCCAGAAGTAACCCCCAAGCTGAGTCCCCACTCTTTCAGAGGGAGTGGTAACCCCATCAAGAGCAAGCAAACTCCCATCCACTACGCCCCAGTCTTGGGAACCACCCACTAACGGTGCTTCAGTCTTATCAGAATGGAGCTTCAGTTTGTTGGCTCTCATCCAGTCCATTACCGAGGCAAGACGACAGTCCAGCACATCCTCTGCCCCACCTGCAGATGGAAAGGAGAAGTAGGTCTGTGAGCTTCTCTGTTAGAGGGAGTTTTTGTATAATACAGTGGTACCTCAGGTTACCTACGCTTCAGGTTACATACGCTTCAGGTTACAGACTCCGCTAACCCAGAAATAGTGCTTCAGGTTAAGAACTTTGCTTCAGGATGAGAACAGAAATCGTGCTCCGGTGGCGCGGCGGCAGCAGGGGGCCCCATTAGCTAAAGTGGAGCTAAAGGAGCCAGTGTGGTATAGTGGTTAAGAGTGGTAGACTCGTAATCTGGGGAACCGGGTTCGATTCCCCGCTCCTCCACATGCAGCTGCTGGGTGACCTTGGGCTAGTCACACTTCTCTGAAGTCTCTCAGCCCCACTCACTTCACAGAGTGTTTGTTGTGGGGGAGGAAGGGAAAGGAGAATGTTAGCCGCTTTGAGACTCCTTCAGGTAGTGATAAAGCGTGATATCAAATCCAAACTGTAAAGTGGTGATTCAGGTTAAGAACAGTTTCAGGTTAAGATCAGGCCTCTGGAACAAATTAAGTTCTTAACCCAAGGTGCCACTGTACATGACACTGTGGCATTAAGATGGCGGCGAAGCTTGCAGCAACATACTCCCTGTTATCTCGCTTCTACCCCACCACCTGGGACTGCAATCTGCCTTAGGAGAGGAGGGGGAACACAGGCTGGGGACTCACTATTCCTGAATGAGGGGTCTGGAGGGAAGAGATCAGAGGTTGGGATGGGGATGAGAGAGAAGCCTGAATAATTTATTTCAAAGTGCCTGAAACATCTCCCAATCTTTGCTCCAGAGGGGAGGAGTGTGTGGAATAGCTTTCACTTGACGTAAAATAATAATCACATTAAAAAATCCTATAATTACAAAAAGAAATTTTAATGGCGCAGCGGCCAATTAAAGCAATTAGCTCCCATCAGCCGTCTCTGCTCACATCCATTAGGAAACGCCTGGAAAACAGTCTGCTAGCATGATACACCCCGCAGTGAACAACAGGGGGCGCCAGGGGTGCTGTTTTGTAGTATGAAAAGGCAGGCAGCCTGGCAGAAAAGCTGGGGTCTGGCTCTCAAGTTATACGTTCTCTGGGGCTTTCTAGACAGCCAGGGTCTCTCTGTGTGCCCCTAACCCCTGGCCAGGGGTTAGGGGCACAGAGAGAGATTTCATATATATGTGAAATCTATCCCACCTTTCCAGGGCCTCTGCACCACTCAGGCCAGCTCACCACTCAGGCCGAGAGTATTTTGCAAGAGAGAGATGCAAGAAATGTCTTTCTTTATGGACTTTTTGCAGTTAAGAATGTGACAGGGAAATACACTGGGGAAAGTGTGGGATAAATGATTGATCGACAGGAAGATGTATCAGCACTGTGCAAGCAAAGAATCCGGGACAAATGTTCATGGTTGTACAATCTCCCCACAAAACAATATGAATGAATGCTTAATAAAGTCTAACTTCTGTGTGCAAGCAAACAAGAACAACGAAAACAACAATTTTATTATTTATACTCCACTCATCTGGCTGGGTTTCCCCAGCCACTTTGGGTGGTTTACAGCATATATATGCTTAATAGGCAGGTAGCCTGGAAGAACCCTTTTATATCCTAAGCTCTGTATAGTATGTGGTGGGGTCAAGAAATACTAAAATCTACAACAGGGTTGGCTAATCTAGTGACCATCAGATGTTGCTGAACTACAACAACCATCACCCCTGACCATTGGGCATGCTGGCTGGGGATGAAGGGAGTTGGAGTCCAACAGATTAGCCCTTTCTGCACCACCAGTTAACAACCTGTGTAAATTATGCATTCAGATAGCTTTGCTTCTTTTGCACAAATTATTCTGCTTCCGTGGCTCATGGAAAAGGACATAGAGCTATGATAAACAGTGGAGCTCCCCGATCCATAGAAAATCCTGATGCAATTTCAACAGAGCTTGGGAAGTTCATTTTCAGAAGGACCTTGTTCTAGCTCAAGTATAACATGACCCAAAAGGAACTCATTTCAACACACATTTACAAAATGAACTAGTTCAGTGTACACACAGTTTATAGTTCAATTCATATTCATTCAAACAATCCTTGCCCAAATAAAAATTCCACCATTCAGAGCATTACAAGATCCAATGAGAAGTATAAAATCTACTTAGGAAGACAAACAAAACATGAACATGAAATACACATGTGGAATATTAATTGTTTAGTTTATTGTTCCCAGCTATTATAATCTTTAAACTTAAAGGCCCAAAGAACCTAAAGAGAAAAAGAATATGTAAATTAATGAACTTGATAATGAACTACTACAATGGGAGAGAGTGAGGCCCTTTTGGCTCAAATGTTTTCTTTTTATATATATATAATATTTTTATTGATTTTCCAACACATATTAAACACAATACATTATACAAAGACAAACAAACACATAAACACACACAAATATAGTTTCAAAACCTTCTTTTCATAAACATTACTTCTCTGACTTCCCCATACCTCTCCTTTCTGCATCCCCATTTCCAGATTTTTTTCAGCAAATCCTCACTTAATTTAACTAATTACTCTTTTTTCCCCCTTCTCTCTTACCTAATCATTTACAGCTGTAATCCTCTTTTTTCTCTAACCTCGACATTTTAGCACTCATTAATTTTATAATCATTCTTAAGATACACTTTAAATTTCTTCCAATCTTCCTCCACCGTCTCTTTTCCTTGGTCACAGATTCTGCCATGGCTCAAATGTTTTCTCACAGGTCCAAAACTTCTTACAAGTTACAACAAAAATTGAATTACAACAAAAATTGGCTAGAGTGCCAAGTAATTTGTATGCAGTGTACCAGGTCCTGCATTTTCTAAGGCATAATAATAATAATAATAATAATAATAATAATAATAATAATAATTTATTATTTATACCCCGCCCATCTGGCTGAGTTTCCCCAGCCACTCTGGGCGGCTCCCAATCAGTATTAAAAACAATACAGCATTACATATTAAAAACATCCCTGAACAGGGCTGCCTTAAGATGTCTTCTGAACGTCAGGTAATTCTTTATCTCTTTGACATCTGATGGGAGGGCGTTCCACAGGGCGGGCGCCACTACCGAGAAGGCCCTCTGTCTGGTTCCCTGTAGCCTCACTTCTGGCAATGAGGGAACCGCCAGAAGGCCCTCAGCGCTGGATCTCAGTGTCCGGGCTGAACGATGGGGGTGGAGACGCTCCTTCAGGTATACAGGACCGAGGCCGTTTAGGGCTTTAAAGGTCAGCACCAACACTTTGAATCGTGCTCGGAAACGTACAATCTAAATTCCTTTTGAAAAGATAGTGTCCATTTACAACCCACTAGGTAAAGGCCTTGTCTCCCAAATCTACAAAGCATTAAACTTTCTAATGCTGCCGCCTCTCACATCTCTAAAGGCATGATGGGAAAAAGAGAGTAGCCGATACATTCTGCAACAGAATCTGGCTAAAAGTTCCCTGTAAATCCATTTCAGTAAGCATCTAGGAAAATGCACTCCAAGTTACATATTGATGGTATATATACCCAGTATTATCGAGAAAGCCGGCTAAAAATGTATCAGCTATGCATTAGAGAAAATGTAATGTTACTATCTCATTAGTTCACATGTGGTGGCAATGCCCCAAAGTCTTTTTGTTTTGGAAAAAGGTTTTTCAAGAAGCAGACCTTGTCAGAAAACAAAGTATCTCTTTGGATCCTAAAATACCACTCCTATTGTACTATTCAGAAACTGTTCAACAACTTTCCCACAGGGATCTCATCACTCATCTGGTGACTGTAGCACAGCTTACTATTGCAAGACTCTCAGTGCAGACCAGCTTGAAATCTGGATCTCACAACTTTGGGACTTAATATTAATATTGTCCATTAATATTATGGACAAACTGACAACCCACGTCTGGGAGAGTTGACCAGGTGAGAAAACCACTACTCAATCAACCTTGTGTAGTTTTGTTACATATGCAACATCGATATAACATGGCTTTGCATCTCCAAGGGCACATGGCAACTTGCATTTGTTTAAAAATTGAAATGAATTAAAAGTTTAATGTAATTAAACAGACTTTTGATGCTTGTCATAGGAGGTAGGGATTTCTGAATGTTGATTGATGCAATAATTTTTGTAATAAAAACTGTGCACATGTCCAGTCAGATTGTTTTTGCAAGGTCTTCTACAGTCCCTGGAGTATAAAGGCGGATTTGGGCTTCTGCAAATCTCTGGCAGAACGGAATATTCACTACCAATTTAAAGAGGGTTGAAAACAGATTTCACTGTTGTAGCTTCCCACAAAGAAACAATGAACTGTAGTTTTGCAGGAGTGCAGAGAATTCTTTGCACCAGGCAGAGGGCCTTCTCGGTAGTGGCGCCCGCCCTGTGGAACACCCTTCCAGCAGATGTCAAAGCGATAAACAACTACCTGACATTCAGAAGACATCTTAAGGCAGCCCTGTTCAGGGAAGTTTTTAACGTGTGATATTTTACTATATTTTTGCTTTCTATGGAAGCCGCCCAGAGTGGCTGGGGAGGCCCAGCCAGATGGGCGGGGTATAAATAATAAATTATTATTATTATTATTATTATTATTATTATTATTATTATTATCCCTAGGATATCAGCCAAACTATATCTACAATAGTAGTACAGTAGACATTATAGCCGTTTTCCAGGCATCCCCAACCTTCGGCCCTCCAGATGTTTTGGACTACAATTCCCATCATCCCTGACTACTGGTCCTGTTAGCTAGGGATCATGGGAATTGTAGGCCAAGACATCTGGAGTGCCACAGGTTGGGGATGCCTGCGCTATACAATGCCTTTTTGGGAAATTGCACACCTATTTATTTATTTCTGGTTATTTCAATGTTTTAGCATTATTTTTCTAAACTTCAGATGCTCTCCATGTCATTGATATAACTAAGTATTAACTAGCTGGTTTTTTAAAAAAATAAGCAAGGGAGAGGTATAGAAGGCAGGACGGAAATCTACTTCCTATTGGTGGCGTTGCAATAAATTTTGTGCTTGTCATAGGAACTCCTGCTAGCTCCTACAAAATGCAAATTTTGTAGGATGCCTGTGTTTCACTTCACATGTTGTTTCATGAAAATGTGAATTAGGTAGTGTGAATTGGGTAGATTTGCCTTTGAATGAGAGCAGAATCAATTTTCTCCTCCATCCCTACACAAGCATAACACCCCAGAACAATATTATGCCTGGGACAATTTGGAAGATGCAAAATGGTGGCCAAGTTACCAATAGAATTGAGGCTTGTAGCAGCAGAAAAATAGTATCTTGGGAAATGAGAGAGAAGCTGTAATGCACAACAGGTGGTCCTATTGCAAAAAACAAAACCTATTGGAGGTTTTCTTCTCCCAATGGAGAATATTCAGAGAAATACCCCAACCTCACTGCCTGCAAACAGAATAGAGAATTTCAGAAGGCCATTTTCACTCAGTTTATACTGTAGCTTCAGTTATAATGCAGTGAAGAGAAATGAGAGCCATCTCCTTCCCTTTCCATTCATGCTCATATGCATATCAACTCTTAAAAGGTGTGATTACAAATGTCTAAGGCTGCAAACCTAAGCATGCTTACACAGGAGTAAGTCCCATTCAACTCAACAGGGCTTACTTACACATAGGATTTTGTACCATAAGTCTTGATCTGAAAATCTATAGTAAATAATAGCAATAGCAATTATTATTGGGCTTACTCCTGAGCAGACACACTTAGGATTGTACCATAAGTCTTGATCTGCAAATCTATAGTAAATAATAATAATAATAATAATAATAATAATAATAATAATAATAATTGCAAGGTGCTATCCAACAAAGAAATATGAAATCATCTCTATCCTCTAGATACAGATATAGCTAGATAGCTAGATATACACACACTGTGCAAATATTAGAAATAGATAGAAATGTCTTGCTATCAGTTTCAATCAATCTATGAAATATACAGAGCTACGTGGGTTCAATGACAACGCATCAAAACGCCTCCTGTCTCTGAGTGGGGAGAATCTACTGCCACCAATCCAATTTCTAAATTTCCCTCTTCTCCAAACAAGTCTCATTATGCTTACACACACACACCCCGTGTAAAAATGTTTGGATTTTGCTAATGCAGATTTGATGGCTGCAAAATTATATGCATATATGTCCTTTCATCTTCCGGGTATTTCACAGGCGTAAAACCCTGCAACCACTGCTCCGCTCTGGAGTTACTGCATTCTAGAGAGAATAATTTCTCATTAGCACAGCACGAATGATCAGAGATGGAATTATGTATCTTGACAATACATACAGATAACAGCAGCCTTTTTATGCGCCAAATGATGGAAAATCGGAATTTTTTAAGAAGCTGCATGAGACTTTATTGGACTATCTGGATTATGACAACATTATTATGTTGGGAGATATGAATGGGGTTGTCTCTGTAAATATGGATAAGTCGCAGAGTGTAAATATAACAAAAGAAGGCAGACTACCTAAAACTTTTTTTGAAATGACAGACAATATGGATTTGATTGATATATGGAGAGTCAAGAACCCCCTAGGAAAAGAAGGAACTTTCTTTTCTGAAGCTCATTTGACATGGACACGAATCGACCAAATATGGATAACTAAAGGACTGGCACCTAAAACTAGAAAAGTGGAAATCTGCCCAAAAACTTGCTCCGACCATAATGCTTTGAAAATGGAATTGAGACTAAATATAACCGGATCCTTCAGATGGAAAATGAATGACACTTTATTCAGAGATCAGGAGATTGTGAAGAAGGCCCAAAAAACTTTGAAAGATTACTTTGAGATAAATCTGAACACTACGGTGGAAAAAAGAACAATCTGGGACGCAAGTAAAGCGGTGATGAGAGGGTTTCTAATACAACAAAACACTGTAAAGAAAAGACTCTGGAATGAAAAGAAGCAGAAGATACTGGAGAGAATAAGTGAGGGTGAAAGGAAATTAAGATCTAGGCCCAAGTCTAAGGAAGTGTTGAGAGAAGTGAAATTTTTCCAGGCCCAATATATGAAACTGATAAACCAAGAAGTGGAGTGGAAAATTAAACAAATGAGACAAAGATCTTTCGATTCAGCAAATAAATGTGGGAAACTGCTAGCATGGCAGCTGAAAAAAAGACAAAAATTAAATACAGTTACAAATCTAGAGATTGAAGGAAGAATGGTTCAGAAGCCTGAAGAAATTAGGAAATGTTTCCAGAGATATTTCAAAGATCTCTATGCACAAGGGCCGCAGAAAGAATCCGAGATAGATCAATTTATTAAAACTAACGGATTACAAAAAATTTCTCAGGAAATGAGAACAACCCTGAATGTTAAAGTTACACAGCAGGAAATCGAGAGTGCCATACAGAACCTCCAATTAGGCAAATCTCCAGGCCCTGATGGACTTACCTCCAAATATTATAAGGTTTTGAAGGACTATTTGATACAACCCTTGATGGAAGTATGTAACCAGATTATGGAGGGTAAGAAGGCACCAGAAACGTGGAAAGAAGCTTTCATCACATTGATTCCTAAAACAGAAACTGAAAAGACTCAACTTAAGAACTACCGTCCCATCTCACTCCTAAACGTGGATTACAAAATTTTTGCAGACATTTTGGCAAATAGATTTAAAAAGGTATTGAATGAAGTGATCCACAAGGACCAAGCAGGCTTTCTCCCGGGTAGGCATTTGTTTGACAACACGAGAAACATTATTGATATCTTGGAACTCTTACAAACAAATATCAACACTAGAGCGGCGTTAATTTTTATTGATGCGGAGAAAGCCTTTGACAACATTTCTTGGATGTTCATGAAGAAAAATTTGGAAGGGATGGGAGTGGGACGGGGGTTTGAAAATGGTATAGAAGCAATATATTCAGACCAAAAAGCTAAATTGATAGTAAACAATGTGGTGACGGAGGAATTCAATATTGAAAAAGGGACACGGCAAGGGTGCCCTCTATCCCCATTACTGTTTATCTCGGTCCTGGAGGTGCTTTTGAACATGATTAGAAGGGACCGGTCAGTTCGGGGCATTGAGGTCGGAGTGAAACAATATAAACTGAAAGCATTTGCAGATGACTTGGTATTAACATTACAGGAGCCAGTTTCTAGCACAAAAAGAGTTTTGGATTTAATATCTGATTATGGTCGGGTGGCGGGATTTAAGTTGAACAAGCAAAAGACTAAGGTCTTAGCTAAGAACCTAACGTCTACAGAAACAGATGAGTTTTTGAAAGAGACAGGATTAAATGTGGTTAAAAAGGTAAAATATTTAGGGGTGTTCTTGACTTCTAAAAACTTGAATTTGTTTAAGGACAATTATGAGAAATGTTGGTCAGAAATCAAAAGGGATTTGGAAACTTGGACAAGACTAAAACTTTCCTTGTTAGGCCGAATAGCAGCTATAAAGATGAATGTTTTGCCGAAAATGTTATTTTTGTTTCAGACCCTGCAGATTGTGGACAAAGTGGTATGCTTCGAAAAGTGGCAGAGGGATATTTCTAAGTTTGTTTGGCAGGGCAAAAAGCCCCGAATTAAGTTTAAAATACTAACAGATGCGAAAGAAAGGGGGGGATTTGCCCTGCCAGACTTGAGGTTATATTATGAATCTGCAGCCTTCTGCTGGTTGAAAGATTGGTTTTTGTTAGAGAACACCGATGTCCTAGATCTGGAAGGGTTTGATAACGCTTTTGGGTGGCATGCGTATTTGTGGTATGACAAGGTTAAAGTTCATAAAATGTTCAAAAACCATATTGTTAGAAGAGCAATTTTTATGGTCTGGACAAAATATAAAGACTTATTGGAGAGTAAAACTCCAAGGTGGCTTTCACCGGCAGAGGCCAAGGCACGCAAGAGACTTAACATGGAGGCCTACTGGCCAAAATATTGGGAATTAATAGAAAAAGATGGTGACAATTGGAAGCTGCAGAGTTTTGAAAATGTAAAAAGTAAGGTGCGAGACTGGTTGCATTATGCCCAAATTCGAGAAATTTTCAAAACAGACAAAAAGGTTGGGTTCCAGGTGGAAAAATCGAAATTAGAGACAGAATTGTTAGAACCTAAAGACAAATTACTTTCAAGAATGTATAACTTGCTGCTCAAATGGAATACACAGGATGAGACAGTCAAATCCGCCATGATAAAGTGGGCACAGGATATTGGACATAACATTATGTTTGAGGACTGGGAAAGGTTATGGATCACCGGATTGAAATTCACGGCATGTAGTGCCCTGAAAGAAAATATTATGAAAATGATATACCGGTGGTACATGACCCCAGTCAAGCTTGCTAAGATATATCACCTGTCTGATAATAAATGCTGGAAGTGTAAAGAGGCGGAAGGGACATTCTTTCATCTCTGGTGGACATGTCCGAAAGTGAAGGCCTTTTGGGAAATGATCTATAATGAGTTAAAAAAGGTATTTAGATATACCTTGCCTAAGAAACCGGAGGCCTTCCTTCTGGGCATTGTAGACCAGAATGTGTTAAAGAAAGATAGAACTTTTTTTATGTATGCTACAACAGCAGCAAGAATTCTCATCGCAAAGTGTTGGAAGACACAAGATTTACCCACACTGGAGGAATGGCAGACGCAGTTGATGGACTATATGGAACTGGCGGAAATGACTGGCAGAATCCGAGACTTGGGAGAAGAAAAAATGGAAGAGGACTGGAAAAAATTTAAGGACTATTTACAAAAATATTATAAGCTGTATGAATGTTAAGAAAATGCACTTTTTAGGAAATATTAGCCCCAGCAATGGTAATTAGGTGAAATTGAAATTAAGGCACAAGAAAAGAGAGGTGAAATTAAGAAAAATCTTTATTGCATTACGTTTTAATCACAATATATAAGATTATGGTTACAATAACTTGGATTTTGGTAACATGAAATTGAAAGATACAATAATGAATTGAAAGATATAATAAGTAATGAAATAAGACAATAAATAGCTGAAGATTTTGTATTATGAACATTGGGTTATAAATATATTGAAAAGGGTAATATGACAAAATGAAAGATACAATAAGTGATGAAACAAGATAACAAAATGCTGAAATTGGTATTATAAATAATGCAGATTCGGGAAGATGTGGGGAAGTCCAAAAGATTCTGTAAAAGAAATATGATTTATGAAACTTTTGTATTTTATTTTTTGTTCTTTTCTATTCTGTAAAATTAATAAAAATTTTTATAAAAAAAAAAAAAAAAAAGATAACAGCAGCCTTTTGACTGAAGTACATGTCAACACTAAGTCAACGAGCATGTCACCTGAGTGAAAAGAAGAACTAGCGATGCACTAAGGATTATCCCTACCAGCTCAGGCGGTCTTTTTTCTGGGTATCGGCTCAAATGCATAATATGGGTCTCGAGACATGAGAGGTCCTATCCTGATATTCTGCACACACATTCAAGTGCGTGTGTGCCCCACTCCTATTTCTGCTGCAAAGAGTACCCTTTGTGTTATCCAAGAGGGATCAACACACACACACAACCCCCCAGAATTCAGGCACTGCTTTTCACCCCAAAGGTTGCATTAGGCACCATGGTCTTAACAGATTTTCCTAGATGTGATTCTGGAGGGAATAAGAGCATTGCAAGCAGGTGGCTGCACTGGCAGAGAAAAAACTTTTGCTTTAGCATCTGATTTGTTTAGGGAAAGCTATAAGAAAAAGTGCTCTTGAGGGGGCGGCAGAGTCTTTTACTGAAGGTGGGTACCAATTATTATTATTTTTCAAATGGAAGAACTGTCTTTACAGGTACTTGCTTGCAAAGCTGTCTAAAACAAACGCCTGAAATATTCATTGGTCAACTTTCATCATATCAAGCAGACCAAAAACCCTCTACTTCATCCCTTAGCCAACAAAATAGTTCTTCTAATTCCAATATATTCTTCAACTAGTAAAACGGGAGATAGACTAAATGTAAAACACACACGTATATCTGATAAATGTACGCTTCGTTTGAAACAATATATGCATTCATTTTGTGATTTCCAATGAAATCCTAGCCTTCTCTACTCAGAAGTAAACCTTACCTGCTCCCAGGAAAGTGTGTATAGGATTGCAGCCTTAAGAAAGGAATAATTTCTCCTAAAGCCTTTGGAAAGAAGTAACTCAGCCCTTTTACTTTCTTTAAAGAAAGAAATTAGTTCTTTTGTACTAATAATAGTTATTATTTTATTATTATTTAATCATCATAATAAAAGAGTGTTTGATGAACTACCTAAAAGTGGAATACATCTCATCACGTTTTATTTGAGCCTTTGATCAGATTCAGACATTATCCCAAAACATAGGCTGTTGGTTTGAACCAGGTCATATCTTGATGGTGTTCTTGTTATTGCTGCTGTTGTTATTACCATTTATAAAGAGAAGGAAACAAACAAAAAAAAAAACAGTTTCTATTTAAAGGGCTTACCAGCTCAGGATTAATCTCTTACCCACTTGCCAGCTCTTTGATCGCTCAATGAGGAATTAAAAATTGAAGGGGAAAAAAATCTCATAAAAAAAACATTTTTCTATGTATTTTTCCCCCTCCTGCTAATTTATAAAATAGTGGAGCACAGCCAGTAGTCACACTGTCTTGCATAATCCAGGCCTTTTACAAAAGAACCGGAATCTGATCAAGGTAGGTTTAAACAGGCATGGCTTGCCAAAGGATGCAAATCGAGCGCCCCCTTGTGGCTGCGCGCAGATCCGTCTGAATAGTCATATTAATAGCAAGCGCATCGGATTAATGTGGTTTATTCGACAAAAGATGAACAAGAAGCGACACAGGCACCATTCTACAAAAATGAACTGTGATATCCTTTTGATGGCTGTAATTTATTCTGCATAGTCCCTGGACTGAAACGATCAATTAGCAGCCTGAAACACACTGTGAAGTAAATTGTCACACTCCCTATTACAGGGTGGTTATCATATATTTATAAGGTGCGTTTTCTGCAATCAGAGCCAACAAGGTGTTGAGTGATCAGTCATAAAAGAAATTCTTCAAAAAGCGGGCAGGGAGGGGAGAGAAACCCTCGCATTGTGTACAGGCAGGCGAAATCTTTGTGACAGTCTGATATTACACCTTCCTTCCGTGGCTGTTAGATTTTTATCTGTGGAAGGCAAAAAGTGAACTCAAAATGGGAGCCCAGCTACTGCCAAACAGATAAGTGTTGCCATATTTATTTCAAAAAGTGAAAACCAAGACACCCCCCCCCAAAAAAAGTTGTTGCGTTTTTTAAGGAAACCATCCAAATTGTAAATTGTTGAACAACCCCAAAGTTGTTCAGCATTTTTTAAAAGACAAACGCCAAAACGTGATTTTTCGATTGACAAATTTCAGTAATTTCGCCCGGACATCAATCCTGCCCTTGAAATGCCTATAATGTCTGGGAAAATCCGGATGTATGGAAAAGTTGTTGCTTTTGGAAGAGGTTCAGCGGACCCATGCCTTCGGAAAAGCCTCTCTTGAGTGACTTAATACCCATTCTCTTCCTCTCCTGCCCTGGACCCAGCAAGTTTGGCATCTATTTAGTCATTTTTAAAAATGAGGCAAACTTGATTAACTAAGCGGTCAATCATTGGTTCAGATATTATTTTAAGTATTTATTCATCAGAACGGTTAACAAAATGCAGAATTATGCCAACAACAAAAACCATTTTAAAAAAAAGTGAAATAACTGTCAAAAAATAGCCTGTAATAAGGTATGGTACTTGCAGCCTGCCTAGGCTATGGCACTGGCTGCCAGTCTCAATTGCCTTTCTTGCCATGATGCCCCAACAGAACCAAGCAGGGAAGATGGAAACAAAACTAGAATTAGTTGGCTCTCATTGGCTCTGGCAGTGCCAGATTCAGGGTGCTGTGAACACTTCCTCCTCAAAGGCTGCCAAGGGGGTACCTATTAAAAGTTGGGGGATGGCACCAAATTTTGTCCACATTCAGGACACCACATTTCCAGAGTTCACCCCTGGCTTTCGCTCTACCTACTATTGGCCTCCCTTCTGCCCTGCCACTCCCAATGGACACCAGCCACTACTGCATATGCATCATTTGAGATCAGCATCACGGCAACTTACCTGGGTAATGAGTCCACCACAGGCCAAACATCACAGGTAGACCTTCCATGGCTGTTTTAACCCTGGGCATTTACTGTAGAATAGCCATGCTTTGTTCACTTACTTTTTTATGAGGCATATATGCATGACATCAGGTTCAAATCATGCGCCTATGCTTTCTCTGCTCAGCTACACTGTCAACCCCACAGGTAAGAAAATGTGGGCTTTTTTAGCACAACGGAACCATTGCATAATTTCCTCAGGTGTAGCTGATCCACTGTGCAGCTATTCAGCTTTCCTGGCTGGTTATGGCCAATATAGAATTTACTCTATCATTTCTTCCTCTGTGGGTCATTCCTCCTCTCTAGGAATCAACTCTATCTCCTTAACCTTTTCTTTTCTAAGTAGCATTGCCCTATCAGTTTCTATTCTTCTTCCCTAAATTGCAGTGCAGGGGGAGAGTGAGAGGGAATATTGAACCCTCTCCATCCTAATGAAAATTACACACACGCAAAATTTGGGTCTGGATAAAGGGCAAGTGTCCAACTTGTTACAGAATGTTATTTGGATTCCAGAAGTCTGGAAGCAAAGTTGCTATTCCATTTCCAACTTAAAGCAGAACAGCAATGGCTGGTCCATATCATAGCATCTCAGCTCACTCTTCAAAGGAACATGTTCATTTAGATGAATCAGTGTTCATTTTTCAGATGATGTAACCACAGATATGGGTGAACTGGTCCTAGAAGAGAACAAGGAAACTAGAAAACAGAAACTTAAAATGGATAAATGTGAAGTAATCCTGAGCACACAATTCACATCCTCTGTTCTTGCTAGACTTGCATTGTTCTCATTCAGCAAGTGGTGTTGGCAAATGCCCAACTCTACCTTCATCTCTGATCTTGCAGGTAACTTAAGGAATAGCCAACTCCTTTCTGCAAGAAGTGGCATGCAGCACAAGAAGCGTCCTTGTGGACCAGACAGTGGGAATCTAGTCCAGCATCTTCTTTCACAAAGTCACCAACCAGATCTCTCAAGGATGCCCTCAAGTAAGGCTTGACAGCAAGAGCCCCCTCCTGTTCCCCGGTGACTGGCATTCAACTGCACCCTGCCTCTGAACATGGAGCTTCTATTTAGCCATCATAGCTATTAACTATTGACACACCAATCCTCAATGAATTTGTCTAATCCTCTTTTAACACCATCTAAATCAGTGGCTACCACCACATCTTTATATATGAAGGACTTCCTTTTGCCTCTCCTAAACACACAGGCATTTGATTTTACTGGAAGGGAGAAGCAAGAGACCCTCTTGGATGATCTCAAGTACTAGTATTATATTCCACATTCTCCATGGTATACATAATTTCATCAAACTATATCCTATCCCCCAGAGAAAGAGACCCTCTTGGAGTGTCATGCTGGGAAACTCTCCATTGTAGACTAGATATATATGTGTAAATAAACCATATATCATAAAGGCACCACTGTCTCTGTTGTGCCTCATTTCCAAAAAGGATACACGAACCCTGGGTAGGCACCTGGACCCCTGCAATCTCACACCGCTCAGAGATTGGAGTGGTATGCAACAATACATGGGTGCCTCGGGTTAAGTACTTAATTCGTTCCGGAGGTCCGTTCTTAACCTGAAACTGTTCTTAACCTGAAGCACCACTTTAGCTAATGGGGCCTCCTGCTGCTGCCGCGCCGCCGGAGCATGATTTCTGTTCTCATCCTGAAGTTCTTAACCCGAGGTACTATTTCTGGGTTAGCGGAGTCTGTAACCTGAAGCGTATGTAACCTGAAGCGTATGTAACCCAAGGTACCACTGTATATTGTTGGCATCCGTCTGTCTCAAGAGACAATGAAGGGCGGCTGGGTGGGGAGGTCAAACCAGTGTGTTAGCAGCATCCAAGTGATAATATGTATTGCATAAAACAATGTGTAACACTTAACTACATTGTGCCACATTGGCCATCTTGTTGCCCATTGACCTGGAAGAAAAACTAAGCAAAGAAGAGGCAACAAGCTGTCTGGCTACAATGCAGAAGGCTCAGAATTGCTGGTTAGTTATTCTGTGTGCTGTTATGCCCCCTGGTGGTGGGAAGACCATGCTTTGCCATGCATGTATAGCACATGGAGGTTAAATAGTAGCAATGTGCTACTTATAATTGTACTACAAGTATGTTGTGATAACCCTTGGAGTGTACAATCATTGTCATCATGTGCTACGTTGGGGGCGGGAGAGAGGGGGAATGTGTTTTTTGTTTCACAGAATCTACTGTTATTTTCTACACTTTTTTTTACTGAGGGAGGGAGGGTTAGCAGGTCCATATCATTAGCTATGTCAGAAGATACCTACGGCTTTCTAATGGATATGTCTTCAACCACAGTTTGCAGAGGTCCGGCAGAAATGTTATTAAATGTTATTTAACCAGTGTCACGGTTAAAGTGCCAGACTAGGACTTAAGAGACTCACTTAGCAAACTTGGGCCACTCACCGTCTCTCAGCTTAGCCTACCTTACAGGGTTGTTGTGAGACATGGGGCAATGGAGAACTCTGTATGTCACCTTAAGACTTGGATGAAAGGGTAGACTATAAGTGAGGAATTATAGGAAGGTGCTAACAGCAAGCATTGAGGGGACCCCAAGGTTTGCAGGTTGAAAAAACAGAGGGAAATCCTGAGAGGAAACCAGGATGGCTCAGTGTCCATAGAATACTGGCTAGTGAGGTGCTAGGAGAGACGACCATAAAGAGGGATAGAATGCAGAATTCTGGAAAAGCTGGAATCCTGCACAGGATCACATACCCTCCAACGTTTCTCCAGTGAAAATAGGGACATCCCAAGGAAAATAGGGTCAAATCAGAAACAGGAACGGCTTCTCTAATTCAGGGACGTCCCTGGACACTTGGAGGGTCTGGGACCACTCCAGACTATAAGGTTTTGCTGCAGGCCTCACTTGTGAACTACTTGCAGCTGCTGTGAGGTACTCTCTGCTGAAGGTATCATGAGATCCTTGACCTTTCAATGTCCCAAGGCAGCTGTGCTACCTGGCCAGGCCATTGCTCTGCAGGACCTCTCACCACCCTCCTCCATGCCACAGCAGGCTGCGTTGGAAGTTTGGTGAGTTAAGACTGCTGAAGAAAGAGGCCCATGAGATGCTCCTTCTGAAGTTCACGCACCACCTGCAGGAAAGGGCCTAGTGAACCACCACCAGCGAACACACGAAGGCCCCAAATAATGATATCATTGCAGAGTTTCAAAGCCGGCTTTCCTCGGCCTGCTGCCCTCTGCAGCCAAAATGCTCACATCTCTCTCAAGTGAGCTCTCAGACATCTCTGAATGGCTACCAAATTACCTGCACCATTAAACTCTCTCTTAATAGACTCCTAAAGAGCCGCTTTCCTGAGCTACCTTGTCCTCTCTCTCTTTTTCCATCCCTCCACTCCTTCCCAGTTACCCGCCCCCTAACTCATTTCTCTCAACTTTGTAATCAAGAGCCCAATTTTGTCATTTGGAAATACTAATTATCTAATCACGCCATGCTGCTGAAACGCACTTGTCTGCCCAATTAGCTAGGACAATTATTAAAATTCGGAGGCCTAATTATGTCTCAATTTAATGCTGGCAAAGCCTAGGCTGGAGCAGTAATTAAAATCCCTCTCTTTTGCCTCTGCCTTTAGGGCAGTGGCTGATTAGGAACCTGTCAGAGGCGGCGCTCAAGCAAACCAGTGAAGCATGCGGTGCAACATGACCCTACATTGTTAAGTGTGTCAACATATTAACCTGAATTCCCTTCAGCCCACAGACTCACATGGGAGAAGAGGAGGCGGAGGATAGATATGGGGGAGGTGGAGGGGGCGTCTAAACCGTGCATCATTTTATTTAAAAAAATAAGTTCTTTTTAATTAATGCTATGAGGGATCTGATAGGGGTTTCGAGCTACCAAATGCTGCAAGTCAAACGGCAATTTTTCATCTCATTATTATTATTATTCCCAAGCAAGGTGGCATTACTCAGCTCTGCTTTTCCCTCTTTACCACAGGAAAAAATTTAAAATCCACAAGATTTCTTTTTGGAGGAGTCCGGTCTTCACCCCAGCTAATTTGACTTCCAGTGATGACTAGGGAGTTGTGTGTGCTTTTCCCCTCCCCTCCTTTTCCTGTTTCATGAGAGAACACAATTGAACGTTGAATTCTGGAAGAATCAAACAGAACCAAAGGCATAAATAATGTGAAAAGCCTGGGATTTAATACTTGAAAGGAGCTAATAAAAGGTTGAAAATAATTAATATCCTAATATTGGGATGATCTCTCAACATTTTTTTAAATGGTAGCTGAGAAGCTTGGAAGAGCGTGTTAAAGAGTGGGGCAAAAATTGAGATGTCAGACCTCATGGGCCTATGGCCTGTGGGTTCACTTGCTAGCAAATGTCTCTATTTGAATCTTAGCTCACCTATGCATAGCTTGCATCAGACGAGGATTATATTCCCTAGAAAGGTTACACCACAGTCTCTCCTAGAGCAGAAACTCTGTGTGCCCTACATCTCGACAATGGCCTTGCTCTGAGCCTCTTTCGATGAAGTGCAAATCTGTGTTCTGACTTGTTCTATTGGCTGTCAGCATGTTTTCCTCTTGTCAGCAGCAATTGACTGGTCAGGTTCACCCTTGTACGCCAATTGTAACAGCTCATTGACAGACCAGTGACCCAGCCAGACCTGATAATGGAAAACTATTGATTTTCATGGGGCTCAGCAGATCTGAAACGAACAACCAATGTAATGTCATCAATTGCCTTGGAGTCTGATAGACAAGAGTACCAAAGATCTTCTGCCCGGCCTGACAGTTTGCTGGTGAAAAACACAAACTAGACTTTATCAGCTTGTCCCAGACGTAAACCACGAGCAATCAGCCCCCAGTTAAACAATAAGGGCTGAAGTCGCAAGCTACTTTTTGCAATAGGATAAGCAATCAAATAGCTGAGGTTTTTCCCATGTTACGTTTGTCAAGTAGAGACACGATCGCTTACTGCAGCAAGCACAAAGAGGGGTCTTTGGAGGAGCACAAAATAAGAGCGCATGGATCCCAAGGCCTATGCAGTCCACCGTCCTGTTTCCACAGTTGACCATCAGATGCCCCTAGAAAGCCCACAAGGCATGTGCCCAATATCCCTCCTCTGTTGTTCTTTAGCAAGTCTATTCAGGGGCACGATACCTTTGATCCTGAAGGGAATGCATAGCCATCATGACTAGCAAGCCATTTTTATCCTCCATTAATTTGTCTAACCCCTTTTTAAAGTCATCCAAGTTGGCAGCCCCCCCCCCCATAATAATAATAATTTATTTATACCCCGCCCATCTGGGCAGCTTCCAAAAAATATTAAAATACTGTAATACATCAAACATTAAAAGCTTCCCTAAACAGGGCTGCCTTCAGATGTCTTCTAAAAGTCTGGTAGTTGTTGCGTACTTCTTGCGGGAGTGTGTCTTACATCTTGCGGGAGCACATTCCAAACATTAACTCCATATTTCACTTACATCTTGCAGGAGCAAATTCCAAACATTAACCTCATATTTTACTTACATCTTGCAGGAGCAAATTCCAAACATTAACTCCGAAAGACCACAACATTGTTGAGTTGTTTGTTTTAGACAAAGGCCAAAAAAGTGATTCTCCTATTGACTTGCCCAACACATGGCAGCCCTAGTCTTCATCAAAGAAGTCCT
This sequence comes from Podarcis erhardii, assembly GCF_964252035.2. Taxonomy (NCBI): domain Eukaryota; kingdom Metazoa; phylum Chordata; class Lepidosauria; order Squamata; family Lacertidae; genus Podarcis; species Podarcis erhardii. The sequence continues at coordinate 73,603,806 of NC_138510.1, forward strand.
TCCTTTTGTCTCCACTTTCTTCACACCACGCACTGCTATCACATCACCTCTCCCCCCGCCCAAACTCATCTCCCTCCCCCGAAACTAAAAAGTCCAAAACATTGTAATTTTGCCTCCCAATCATTTCTTGGAAGTTTTATTCCTTTGCAAGTCCTAATCAAGTAATCTGTTGGATGGTTATGACACTCTACACTACCCTAGCTGGAAAAAGAGCCACATCTACTTCCTAAGGTCTGATTCCTATAGTTGCTGACATTTGCTGGAGCAACACCGTAGCTCGCCTCATTTTCACCATGAAGCCAAGCCTTGCTGTGCAAGGCTGCTTTGTTCCTGTGAAGGGGTCACTTGTTGCCCCCTGAAATCTCTCCCCCAGTATTCAGTCATGCTCAGGGCACAAGAAGTTAGTGCAGGTTAGTGAAGACTTTCAGTGTTTGGCATTAAGGACCAACGTGAAACCTATAGCCATACATCTGTGTGATCTATACAATGACTGCAAGTTGATAAAGAATGGTTTCTTGGGGGGTTAGATATTTAATGGAAAACAATGCCCGCACACAGCTGCACAATCTCAACTCTTATTTACAAAAGGAGGCAGCAATTCCTTGAGCAGGCAGACTCTCAGCTAGTAGTCACTTTTCTCTTACTTGTGGAAAATGCCAGTCCTCTCTTCTCTTGGCTCCGAGGATTGGTAAAGGGATCAGATTTTAACAACATTCCACCATGTGGCCGTGGACTGCATAATACTGTCTTAAACTGCTTACTCTAGACTCTGAGCCTTCAATTGCAGGGATTCAAGTTCATCTTTAGTACGCTCGACAGCTGGTGTCCAGCAGAGGATGAGAATCTAGGACAGAATGCTTCTTTGCATAGATTACCCCACAGAAATTAACAAACAGGATAGAACAAACAAAGATGGTCCAGCCCCCACCCTGAAACAATTGGCAACTCTGGTTTTTGTTTGTTTTTACTCAGACCTTCTTGAGAAGGAAATTAGCCTAGGAATCCAAAACTACAGAAAGTACAATGACCTTTATCTCATATGCTATCCATCACTAATAAACTACATGCAAGAAATAAAAAACTTATTCATCGTTGTTAGGAGATTTGTGTCGTATCAGTGCATGCTAAGGAATCAGTCAAATTCAAGCAACAAAGTTTAGGACGGTTATCTACTTAAAATTTTAACTTGTGTTACATATTTCAAGGGAAGATAGAGAGCTGGATTTGTCTGTGTTTATTATTCAGCCTTCACCTACTGTCCCAGGGCAGGGTACATCAAAATCAGTAAGGTAAAACACACTGAATAAAACCACAGTAACACTGTGTTACACAGTAATCTCAAGACATGTAAGGGAAAGGAGATGGCACTAATCTTGCCCGTTCCCTCTCCAAAGACCTGGCTAAAAGAGGTATGCCTTGACCTGCTGACAAAACAACATACAAGGTTCATCTCTGGCTAGGGACCATGACGACCTTCTCTTGTGCTCCCACCACTCAATTTTTGTTAGGCAGCGGCACCAAGAGCAGTCCCTGCCCTCAGATCTGAACATTTGGGCAGGTTAATGTGGCAGAAGGCACTCCTCCAGATATTTTGGGGGCACAAGTCATTTAGGGCTTTGTATATCTGAAAAATCTCATTGAATTGGGTCTGTAAACAAACTGGCTGAGAGTGCAGGTTTTTAAAAACAGATGTAATAGGCACTCCACCTGTAGCACTAGTTGGTATCCTGCTCGCCAAGAGTTGTAGCGTCCAGTCTTCAAGGGCAGTGTAATGAGCAGAGCAGGTGGGAGATTTCCAGTGCTTGAATAGCCAAACTTTCTCCGTCCAAGAAGGCTCATAGCTGGCAAAACCCTAACTCTAACCATGGAGGCCATCCAGGCCTCAAGTGGCAGTGCTGAATCTCAGAGTACCCCCAAACTACACACTGGCTCCTTCAGGCAGTGTAACCAGCTCCCCATTTCCCAGATCCAAAACCCCCAAATGCACAGCACCTGTCTTGCCTGCATTCAGCTTCAGTTTGTTGGCCCACATTCAGTCCACTACCACCTCAAGGCAATAGACCAGCATATTTGGAGTGGACAGGGTTTTTACATATACCGCTTAACTATTACTGATTTATTTATTTTTTTACAAAAAAGTTGGTACCCACTCTGGGACCTTAGGGTGAAGTGCAGGTAATAAATTCTAATGATGATGAAAATTTACACCTGAAAAACTTTTATGGGTAGCTGTAGGTAGGTAGAACAGCTACCCATAGTTTTTCAGTGGCAAGACTTTATGGGTAGCTGTAGGTTGGGACATGGGTGGCACTGCGGTCTAAACCACTGAGCCTCTTGAGCTTACCGATCAGGTCGGCAGTTCGAATCCCCGGGACGGGGTGAGCTCCCATTGCTCGGTCCCAGCTCCTGCCAACCTAGCAGTTCGAAAGCACACCAAAATTGCAAGTAGATAAATAGGTACCACTCCAGCGGGAAGATAAACAGTATTTCCGTGTGCTGCTCTGGTTTCGGTGCTCCATTGCACCAGAAGCGGCTTAGTCATGCTGGCCACATGACCCGGAAAAACTGCAAACGCCGGCCCACTCAGCCTGTAAAGCAGATGAGCACCGCAACCCCAGAGTCATCTGTGACTGGACTTAACTTTCAGGGGTCCTTTACTATTTCTTTTTTTAGGTTGGTATAAAGGCCATGAACATGGGTTACATTTATTTACATGCATGTCCTGGGTCTTGCTCAAAGAAAGGACCTAGGAGCCAACTCTCCTTGCTATTGTTCTTCCACATGACATCACTGAAGGGTGTGTTGACATTGGTCTCACTTGTAGAACATTTATTATTTGTACCCCGCCCATCATCATCAATTACCTGTTCTTTTTACAGAGCGCTTCTGCAGGAGCACAATGGAGATCCAGGAAGGAAGACGGTATCCTTGAAGCATGGCAGAACTCTATGCTATGGGTTGCTTTGAAGGAAGAATCCCTGAACATGTGAATGGGCTACCACACACCAAACACAACTTGAAAAAAGAGACAATGCATGTATTTTTGTAAATCAAGAAATTTCCCTTCCTCTTACCTATTTCAGAGGAAGGATTTTCATGGGGCGGGGAGAATACAAGTTGAGCGTGAACGGAGAATGGGAGAACCTTCCTGCATGAGAGCGCAAATGAGGTGCTCTCGTCTTTGAAGTGGGTGGGCCAAGCTTTCTTTGGGAGCAATGTCAGGGCAGGTGCACTGCGCATCCATTCCCCACGTCTGCCAGGAGAATACCAAGTCCTTTCCCTTCACAGGGTTTGGTGCAGTCCCCCCACAAATCTGTAAGAAACATTGTGTGCAATAGGGTAACTGAAGTAATGCTATTAGAGTTACCAAGGGAATGTCAAGCAGGGAGGGAGCGGGGAAGAGAGTGAGTGGAATTCTGGTGGAGAGAGAGTAGACTGTAGGAGGCTTGGAAAGGGAGTGTGAATGTTGGGGAGGAGATAGTTTAGTCGGTTGAGAGCGGTGGGTTCGGGGGGGGGCACTTGGTGGGGGACCTGAAGCTGGGCTGGGCAGCTATTCAGCTTAGGATCATTAGGGCAGTTGCCATTGCCCTCATTTGATAGTGGCCAAAAAGGAATAGAGACGCAGAGAGGGACTATGAGTCTCCTGTGGAGGCCAGGGCATGTGGCAGTCCCATGTCCAGCGAAGAGGGGCTCTGCCAGCTGCGCGGGAAACAGAAATCCCTCGGTTTAGGTGGGCCACGGAGCCAGGGCTTGGCTAGCATTGCTAATGCCCGGATGCCTCGCACCACCCCCTCCAAGCACCTGAAAAGCAGCTTCATAGGCCTGGGCTATGCCTGATTGTCTTCCAAAGCAACTTAAAAATGGAAAGCGTAAGGCTGGTCCCGACAAAGTGAAAAACACTGGCCTGCAAGCGCTTCAGTTGGAGAACAGCCTTTACCAAAGGTGTCGTGGACTTTGAAGACACTCAAACTCAGGATGAAAGGGAGAAATGAGCTAAGAGGAAGGCATGTTTGGCAAACCCTCACCATGATCGACTCCTGCATGGAAACCTATGTCCCCACTGTGGAAGGACGTGTGGATCCAGAATTGGCCTCCACAGTCACTTATGGACTCACTGTTAAGACCGTGTTCATGGAAGACAATCTTACTTGGCTATGAGTGATCGCCAAAGAACATGAGATTTGGGGTCTACAGCCAAGTTCATGGACTTCATTAAACTCTCTTGGGAAGGTGCCTCACATATCCATGCCTCCCCTTCCCCCAGTTGATCCAACACTTCCACTCTTGTGTTCCCCGAAAGCCGGCACCCATCTGGCAGGTGGAGGGGCACCTTGGGACAGAAATCAGCTTCACCTGCTGAACAGCAGCCTTAAGGGGGAGAAGGGGGAGTGACTTCTCCTGCAGCTTCAAAGACTCTGAGGAGAAGGCGCTTACGAGAACCAGCTGGCTTCAGCCTTCTTAAGCAGAGCTCCCAGCAGCAGGCGGAGAAGGCAGAGAAGGAAAGAAAATAGCTCGTTATTTGTATTTTTATCATTTATTACAAAATTTTATTTGATTGTTGGCATATCGGGAGCAAACAGTTCCTCCAATTTCTTTATTTAGTTTAGTCAAATGGATAACTTTAAACACTAGGAAAGTGTTTTAATGTGATCAAATTGAAATATACATTAATCCAAGAACACCGTGGCTTAGGTTTAATGTATACTTCATCACTACCCGAGAGATATCAAAAGATGTCAAGGAGACTCAGGCTGAGATTCAACCTTCTCCAGCCTCCAGGGCAAAGCCTGTTGCACTAGTGTAAGCACAAAAATAAAAGGTTGTGCAATACAAAATGCTGCATGACAATAACACTGGTGGAAGCTTCAGGACCACAGCAGCAACCTGTTGCACAACCAGTGACAAGAACCATGGCGGTTTTCTGCACCTCCTCTTGCGCAAGACATTCTACTAGCTGCAACTAGAACACCACTAAGCGACTTTAAATTAGCATGACGTTGAATACCTCCCTTAGGCTCCTATCTGGGTTTTAAAACAACTCGGGCACATAAGGCCATGAATATTGCTTGACCATCTGCTCCATAAATTTCCAGTAAGGCTCCTCACAGCAAACAGTAAATGAACTGCAGTTGGTCAGCTGTTGCTCCCAGTCCTTGAGTAACTTAATACACAGCGGCTTATTCAGCCCAAGTCTGCTATCAAGCTATCAGATTTCATTTCCATGGAACTGAAACAAAGGGAACTTTAATTCCTCCATCACCTCTTCTTATTTATCCTAATTTATTTTTAAAATGTCAACAGATGCCTAACAGGAGCTGCAGTTTATTTTGAACGTTGTGTTAACTTTGTAGCAACACATCAGATTTCTAATTATTAATTTTAAGAGGGAAAATCCAAAGCAGTGTTAAAACAAAGCATGTATTGTTGGCGATTGTGATAAAATTAGGATAGGAAATATTTGTTGTGTTTGGCATTGCTTACTGGAATATGATCCACTTGAGGTGGTATTCTCATGTCTTGAAAAGTGTGCTCTCCTAATTCCCAAAATGCAGTTTTCATGTTACAGAAAGTGTTAAACCTACTTCCAGGGCAAAGAAACAAAACTCCCAAGTAGTTTCAAATATGTTCCTTTTGCTCAGAAGGTTCATAACAATGGCTCCAATTCTGAGACTGGCCTCTCTTAAGGTTCTAGACCAGAAATGGGGAACCTGTGATCTTCAAGATGTTGTTGGGACTCTGAACTCCCCAAAGCCTGAGTTAACATGGTCAGTGGTCAGGGATGATGGAAGCCGTAGTCCACCTTTTGTGCAGCTATTGTAAGTCTCCCTGGAACCATTACTGATGAAGGGCAGCAAATCAATGAGTCTCCATCAATTAGATCATACTATCGGTGGCAGACATTTTTCAACTTCTGCTGCCTCGCTGGTCCTATCTGCCTGCCAATTCCCAAGTAGGTAGCTAGAGACCACGGAAAAGACCTGGTCTGCACCTCAACTTAGCGATCACAATTGGCCCTGTAACCTTGCTTACGTTGTTGGTATCACTGGCCATATTTCAGACCTCACTCTAAAAGTGCAAAGGGAAAAGCCAGCTGCTCCTGAGTGTGTTGGAGTCAGGCTGGGGGGTGGGGTGCATAATATACTTGCATCCTCTGGCTAAGCAGAAACCAGAATCAACAGCAGACAGTGCTATTCTTACCGAGTGTGTGAATTCTCTGGAGAAGTTTCATGGGTGTTTCAAAGACTCCAAAGTGCGGGAACAACTAGATCAGTTTTGAGAAAAAAATCAGCAAATGATGCCCTTCAACGGCTGCTGCCGCTTTGCCGTGCGTTTGTGGGGAGGGCTCTTTCCCCTGCAGGCCCATTTTCCATCTTGGGCCTGGGGACGGGCCCCAGACTCCACCCCAGCATAAAAGACTCCAAGGAGGCCCGGAACACTGCTGCTGCCGCTTTGCCGGTGAGTCTTGGGGAGGACCGCTCCCCCTGCAGGCCCATTCTCCACCTTGGGCCTGGGGGCGGGCCCCAGACTCCACCTCAGCATATAAGGCCCCAAGGAGGCCTTGGAACATCGCTGCTGCCGCTTTGCCGTGCGTTTGTGGGGAGGGCTCTTTCCCCTGCAGGCCCATTTTCCATCTTGGGCCTGGGGACGGGCCCCAGACTCCACCCCAGCATAAAAGACTCCAAGGAGGCCCGGAACACTGCTGCTGCCGCTTTGCCGGTGAGTCTTGGGGAGGACCGCTCCCCCTGCAGGCCCATTCTCCACCTTGGGCCTGGGGGCGGGCCCCAGACTCCACCTCAGCATATAAGGCCCCAAGGAGGCCTTGGAACATCGCTGCTGCCGCTTTGCCGTGCGTTTGTGGGGAGGGCTCTTTCCCCTGCAGGCCCATTTTCCATCTTGGGCCTGGGGACGGGCCCCAGACTCCACCCCAGCATAAAAGACTCCAAGGAGGCCCGGAACACTGCTGCTGCCGCTTTGCCGGTGAGTCTTGGGGAGGACCGCTCCCCCTGCAGGCCCATTCTCCACCTTGGGCCTGGGGGCGGGCCCCAGACTCCACCTCAGCATATAAGGCCCCAAGGAGGCCTTGGAACATCGCTGCTGCCGCTTTGCCGTGCGTTTGTGGGGAGGGCTCTTTCCCCTGCAGGCCCATTTTCCATCTTGGGCCTGGGGACGGGCCCCAGACTCCACCCCAGCATAAAAGACTCCAAGGAGGCCCGGAACACTGCTGCTGCCGCTTTGCCGGTGAGTCTTGGGGAGGACCGCTCCCCCTGCAGGCCCATTCTCCACCTTGGGCCTGGGGGCGGGCCCCAGACTCCACCTCAGCATATAAGGCCCCAAGGAGGCCTTGGAACATCGCTGCTGCCGCTTTGCCGTGCGTTTGTGGGGAGGGCTCTTTCCCCTGCAGGCCCATTTTCCATCTTGGGCCTGGGGACGGGCCCCAGACTCCACCCCAGCATAAAAGACTCCAAGGAGGCCCGGAACACTGCTGCTGCCGCTTTGCCGGTGAGTCTTGGGGAGGACCGCTCCCCCTGCAAGCCCATTCTCCACCTTGGGCCTGGGGGCGGGCCCCAGACTCCATCTCAGCATTGGAGCCCTTGGAATCATTGCTGCTGCCGCTTTGCCGTGCATCTGTGGGGAGGGCTCTTCCCCCTGCAGGCCCACTTTCCATCAGGCCAGGGGGCGGGGCCCACGCTTACCACTGCCGCAGCTTTGGGGGACACTAGTGCTGCTGCAGTGGTTGTTTGAAGTGTTTTTATATGTTTTAAACGGTTTTTATTTTTTGCTTAGTTGTACCACCATAAGCGGTGGTTTTTATCTATGTATTTTTATTTTGTTTTGGTTTATTTTGGGTCAGGGTTTTTTTGTTTTGGTTTATTTTGGGTCAGGGTTGGGTGGTTGTGGAGTGGGGTGGGGATTGGTTTTGTTTTCATGTAATTGTTTTTTATTTGTTTGTTTTTATATTCTGTAAATGGAGGCGAATATTAGGCTTGGGATTCCTACTGTGCAGGGGCGAGGGAGGTATGGCGGTGGGGGCAGATGTCATAGGCGAAGGGGATCGAGATACGGATATGCTCGTACCCCTTCCAATCTGCGCCCCATCCCGAGAGACGAGGGTAGGGTGAGCAAGGATTACTCACCTCCGTCACTGGTGTTGTGCAATGCCAGGTCTATAGGCAACAAAACCGCCACCCTGCGAGATTTCTTCACCTCGCAGGGGGTTGACCTGGCATGTGTGACTGAGACCTGGGTGCGTGAAGGGGATACTGTTCCCTTACGAGAGATGGCGCCCCCGGGTTTCTCCGTCCTTCACCAGTCGCGGACTGTGGGCCGGGGGGGAGGGGTGGCGTTATTAATCCGGGAAGATTGTTCTTTCAGGGCTCTACCATCGCCATCGATCCCCGGCATTGAATGTGTTGGCCTAGTGTGGGGCTCCGAGGTGAGCTTGGCTGTCTGGCTGGTGTACCGGCCACCTAGCACACCAGCAGCCACCCTGTCAGGCCTGCTGGAGGCGGTGGCTGGCTGGGCCTTGGAGTTCCCTAACCTATTGGTATTGGGGGACTTCAACATCCATGCTGATGCCACTCCCTCCTCACAGGCTCTGGACCTGGTGTCTTCCATGGCGACACTAGGGCTCTCCCAGTTTGTTTCGGGCCCCACACATCAAGCAGGCCACACGCTGGATTTGATCTTTGGCATCGGTATAGATGTGATCATGTTTCCTTCAATGAAGGTGCCATGGTCTGATCACTATGCTCTGAAAGCCAGGATTGACGTTCCACCCCCACCCTGCTTGGGTGGCGAGCCAATTTGGGCTCGCCCGCAGAGGCTGATGGACCCTGATAGATTCCGTCAAGCCTTGCGGGACCTTTCTCCCCCTGGCGACTCATTGACTGAGCTTGTTGAGGCCTGGAATACCCAGCTCCTGGCAGCCATCGATGAGATCGCACCTAAGCGCCCTCTGCGACCCCGCAGAAACCGGGCTCCCTGGTTTACCGAGGAGCTCCGGAAAATGAAGCGGGACCTCAGACGGCTAGAGCGAGTATGGCGGGGTGCCCGTGACGGAGCTTCAAGAACATCTTATAGGGTTTTTATGAAAACCTATGAGATGGCAGTGAAGGCCGCTAAGAAGTCCTACTTCTCGGCCTCCATTGCATCCGCTAGCTCTCGCCCGGCGCAATTATTTAGTATAATTCGGTCTTTAACGTCCCTTGAAGGACAGCCAAATTTAAATAACAATTCGACACACAGCTGTGAGGCATTCGCGAGCTTTTTTGCGGAGAAGGTCTTGTTGCTCCGCCATGACCTCCCTGCCAATTTGGATACAATAAAGGAACTGGAGGCCCCTCGACTGTCCTCGGGTTCAGTATTAGACCACTTTGACTGGATATCCCCAGCTGATGTGGACAGACTCCTCCGAGCTGGAAAGCCCACCACCTGTCCTCTCGACCCGTGCCCGTCCTGGCTGATTAGAGCGTGTCCAGACGAGGTGCGGGGCCCCCTGGGGGATATCATCAATCTGTCTCTTGGCGCTGGGACATTCCCAGGGGAACTGAAGGAGGCAGTGGTGCGCCCGCTCTTAAAGAAAACATCATTAGATCCTTTAGATCTATCCAATTACCGCCCGGTTTCGAATCTTCCATTCCTGGGTAAGGTGATTGAGAGAGCGGTTGCTGAACAGCTTGGTAGGTTTCTGGATGAAACATCAGCTCTGGATCCATTCCAGTCCGGCTTCCGCGCTGGTCATGGGACCGAGACGGCTCTGGTCGCCCTAACAGATGATCTCCGCAGGCAGCTGGATCGAGGCGGGTCGGGGCTGCTGATTCTTCTAGACCTGTCAGCAGCCTTCGACATGGTCGATCACGAACTCCTAGACCACCGCCTTGCCGACGTGGGGATCCAGGGCACAGTCCTTCAATGGCTGCGCTCGTTTCTCTCTGGTCGGGGACAGAGGGTGGCGCTTGGGGGGGAATTGTCATCCCGCCACTCCTTGGTGTGTGGTGTGCCCCAGGGTGCAATACTCTCCCCGATGCTTTTTAACATCTTTATGCGCCCCCTCGCCCAGCTTGTCCGGAGTTTTGGGCTGGGCTGCCATCAGTATGCTGATGACACCCAACTCTATCTGTTGATGGACGGCCACCCGGACTCGGCCCCAGACACACTGATCAGATGCTTGGAGGCTGTGGCTGGATGGTTTCGTGGGAGCCGGTTGAAGTTAAATCCTTCGAAGACAGAGGTCCTCTGGCTGGGACGGGACGACTTGGGACTGAGGGGGCAACTCCCATCTCTTGCGGGGGTGCAATTAGTGCCAGCACCATCCGTTAAGAGTTTGGGTGTAATCTTCGATACCTCCCTCTCTATGGAGGCGCAGATTGCAGCTATAACAAAGGCGGCATTTTTTCATCTCCGCCAAGCTAAGCAGTTGGCTCCTTACCTCTCTCGCCCTGACCTAGCCACTGTGATCCACGCGACGGTCACCTCCAGACTGGATTATTGTAACTCGCTCTACGTGGGGCTGCCCTTGAGACTGACCCAGAAACTCCAACGGGTGCAGAATGCCGCAGCGAGACTCCTTACGGGGTCTTCGCTTAGAGATCACATTCATCCGGTGCTATACAAGCTGCACTGGCTCCCGGTGGAGTACAGGATCAGGTTTAAGGTGCTGGTTTTAACCTTCAAAGCCCTATACGGCCTAGGGCCCTCGTACCTACGGGACCGCCTCTCCTGGTATGCCCCACAGAGGAACTTACGGTCTTCAAATAAAAACACCTTGAAGGTCCCAAGCCACAGAGAGGTTAGGCTGGCCTCAACCAGAGCCAGGGCTTTTTCGGCTGCGGCTCCAACCTGGTGGAACGCTCTGTCACAAGAGACAAGGGCCCTGCAGGACTTGACATCTTTCCGCAGGGCCTGCAAGACAGAGCTGTTCCACCTGGCCTTTTGTTAGGGCGCAGCCTGACTCCCTCCTTTGGCAATCTTTTCAAGACTTTAGCTTATGGTTGCCATTAATTTTGTTTTTAACTCATTTTTATAATGTTTTATAATGTTGTATTGTTTTAGTGTTGTTAGCCGCCCTGAGCCCGGCTTCGGCTGGGGAGGGCGGGATATAAATAAAATTTATTATTATTATTATTATTCAAGGATTTCAATTCAAGCTGTTAGGACTGCAAGCAACACGGAAATGCAGGCCAAATGCAACAGCATGACTATGCTGGAATTCTGCATACTGTGCATCTCTCAGGAGGAATTTCCTGCGCTAGGGAGACATGCACTAAGAATAGCATCTCTCTTTGGGACAACCTACTGCTGTGAAGCATCGTTTCCGAAGCTGACGCAGGCCAAGAACCATCTTTGTGACAGATGACAACAGAAAGGCAGCAAGAGTGACGTCAACATCCACACAGCCACACTTGGCAAGGCTCACAAAGGTAAAGAGGGTGCAAACACTACACTAGAAAAAAAAAGAGGACTGGAGGACAGGGGGAAATAAAACAACACAAAACAAGCATGTCCATTATTTGCATCAAAGGTGAGGATTTAAAATTCTAACCCACCCACTTTGCCTCTGACCCTCCCATTTGGCCCTCAAAAGGGTAACCTTGTGCATCTCTGACCCACAGGCTGAAAGATGTTCCCCATCTATCAACTTCCAGAACTGAAACCCATGCAAGGCCAGAGACTTGAGTTTTATATTCCTTTTGCTTGCAAGGCCAGAAATTTCCTCTAGCCAACAGCAAGGAAACCCCATAGGAGAACCCAGAGGTTCCCTTTCTCTGTCAGAAGGTGTCTTACTTCAACAGAAGAATGAGAAAACAGTGGTTTTTACTGACAAGCAAGCAATGGTTTTTTGGATTTTGAAGAACACTCCCAACGCAATATAAAATTGGAGATGCGTCCAGGTTTTTATTATGAGCTGATTATATGCTTATGTTTAGGCAAATTTAGTACACCCCCCTGGGTTACATATCACTCACTGAACTGCGCTTATTAAATCTGGGCCAGATGGCTGATGGTAAAGTAGTTTGTAGGACTGCGTCTCCGTGGAGAATAATTTTACGCTGTACTTGGTGACCAGACTGTTGCTGAATGCAACTTCATCATGGTATTTAAATCACATTAAAGCCCTTTAAAATTTATATGCTGCCTCCCTCTTGTGATTTTTGTCTGACTACATGCTCACTGCTAGTTTCAGGGCAGTGGTGTGCTTTTACCAGCTACCTTCTTTTTTGTTCTTGGAAGAACCCGACTATCTATTTACTGAAAAATCTGTTACAGTAGGCAATACTGAGCGGGATGAGCCAATCACTGAAACGCCCAATCATCCCTGGCCATTGGCTCTGCTGGCAGGTTCTGATGGGAGCTGGAGTCTATCCACATCCGGAGGGCCACAGGTTCCCCACTTGTGGTCTACACTGAGCAGCATCTCTTTGTAGTTTGATAAACGAGTCCTATAGCAACCCAGATACGTCAGGGTTTGAACCTGTGACCTCCTGCATTCAATGCATGTGCTCTATAATTGCACTGTGGCTCTTTTCTGTTTGAAACAGATGGATAAATCTACAGGTACGACTTCTCATTCACCCCCGGCAACAACAAACTCTCAGGGGCTTGAACTCGAGCATAACAGGCAAGGTTGTGTGGTTGCAGCCTTTCAGCAACTCTTTCATCAGGTATTTCCCCTCTCTCTCTCTCTCTCTCACACACACACACACACACACGATAAACTGCATCAGAAACTACCTAGTTTGGCATTTCATCAACAACACACGGATCATCATGTTCGATTTGCTCTCTATGGATGCAAATATTGCAAGAGGTGGGTACAGTATTACAAATATTTCCCATGATCCCATTTTATGTTTGCTATCTGCATTCCCTGATCATGCCAATGATCTCCATCCAAAACTGATGGTTAATTCTGTTATAGTGGGTGCAAATTTAATCATAACTCAGAATCAGAAAGAGGCAAAAACAAAACAAAATTGCACCTGGCAATGTAGTATAGAGAACATTATGGCAGTTTCTAAAAAAATTCAAATCAATTACAAAGTACAATGGGGCAAAGTTTGTATTAAAGATTTTGCTACTCTATGGCTAATCATCACCCATAAGTCTGGTGACCACCTCAAAGCATAAGACACAGAGCTATCTGATTTTCTTTGGGACTATATGTAACTTACCATATCTTTCTGCTCAACAACTAGGAATCACCCCTGAACTGGATCAAACTATCATACTTTATATTACCAGATGTAATGAATTATTTTTTAAAGGATCCATTTTTTACCTATGGATAATCCTTTATCAACCTATTTTATTTTGGTACTGGGTCTATTGATATAGAAGGGACGCGGGTGGCGCTGTGGGTAAAACCTCAGCGCCTAGGACTTACCGATCGTATGGTCGGCGGTTCGAATCCCCGCAGCGGGGTGAGCTCCCGTCGTTCGGTCCCAGCTCCTGCCCACTTAGCAGTTCGAAAGCACTCTTAAGTGCAAGTAGATAAATAGATACCGCTTTATAGCGGGAAGGTAAACGGCATTTCTGTGTGCTGCACTGGTGCTGGCTTGCCAGAGCAGCTTCGTCAGCGCTGGCCCCCGGCCTCGGCCTCTTAAGTGAGATGGGCGCACAACCCTAGAGTCGGACACGACTGGCCTGTACCGGCAGGGGTACCTTTTTACTATTGATATAGAGCATTATAGCAAGCTGCTAATGAAATATATGACCTACGCTCTCGTGCACAAATGGAGCTGTGCAATGTAAAACAGCCTACATCCAGCGCACACACAGACCCTTGCTGACTCGTATATATTGTACATTGTCTAAACCTGTGACTCTCCAGTGCTGGTAAGACAAAAACCCAGCTGCCTAAGAGTATCTTCATGGTTCTCTGGATTGCACTGAATAAAGTAGCAACACTGGATTTGTAGGGATGGTGTGTGTTCTTTACGCTGAGTGGTACCATAGCAACACTGCATTCAGCACCCTGCAACAGATAGTCAGCACTGTTAGAGGGGACCACAATACAAGTCAGCAACAGTTTTAGAACATGGCGGAGGACCTATGGCCCTCTGGATGCAGTTTGACACCAACTTAGATCAGCCCCAGCCACGACGGCTGAAGGTCTAGGATTAGGGGATTTTCAGATACGCTTTGTAGAATGATGAAAGCAGCTTATGCAAGCCACCCAAATCAAAGTGCTTCAGTATCTGTAACTTTGCAAGATAACCCCCCCGGTTTGCTTTTTACTAAAAGAAAAGCTAGATTAGATTTTACGTGTAATAGCTTTGAAAATTTTGCTCCAAGAACTCTTACAGAACTGTGGAAGCAGCAGATCCTTGTGAATCCAGATGGCTTATAAACCATGGTGTCAACTAACTTACTAATAAAACTTACTAAGGTGGCAAGTAGCCTAGACTAAACTACATAATTGCTCCTTTGGGCAGATTTTTTATTTTTTAGAGACATGTCTTCCCATTTTCTTTTTACTCAACACCAAGGTCTAAAAACGCATTAGTTTGACATCACACCATCCATAGTCTGCTCCATAGAACGAGACCTTAAAGCAAACTGAAATGTAAAGCCAGCACTTTTTTCACCCCTAATTAAATCATTTGCCATCTGCTCCATACTGTGAAGAAATCATGTTAGCCTGCAGGTTGCTTAATTTGTTTGCTTCTAGTGGTGGTAGTTTGAGCTTATCTGGCACGGTTCCAGTTAAAATCAGAAACTGCCTTTTAATTTTGTATGGAAAGTTTTGTGACATCTACTGCATTCATTATTAACCAGAACTCCCTGCAAGTTTGTACAGGAGTTGTAAAAAAGAAGAAGAAAAGCATCTTACCTTCATTATGGAACCTAACCAGCTGTGCACTTAAGGAGAAACACTCAAGTCTGATGCTTTGTCCAGGGCAAGACAGACGCTCCAATCCTTTATTGCCCTGGTTCTTCTTCTCTTAAATCATGTCAACCAACATATTTGAAGCTACACGCAGGAGAGAATTCCCACTCACAGGCTTACTCAAAAATAAATACGTAAACAAGAAATTCTGCTTATCTGCTATTAAGAGTTGTTGCTACAATTTTACACTTTTGTCAACTCTATTGGTAGCCAACATCTTCCAGCAACTTTCAGCATTCACATTCAAGAACATTGACAAGAAGATGTGAACTCTATTCAGCAAAGAATGATGACAAATTGAAGAGGCTCCCAGGTAATAGAAATGCACACAGAACCTTATTTTCTGATGCCATTCTCGTTTCTTATACAGTTTTGAGCTGTGTTCCCAGCAGTTTCTACATCCTAGAAAGCAGATATGCTATTTTATACATTATTTTTACATGATATAATTGGCTTCCTTGTGAAAGAGGCAGATGAAAGGCATTTCGAGTGAGTGGTATATATACTATGTTGACATGCAGATCCTTACTCAGGTAAAATACAGTTTAATCTTGTTAACTCACACTCTACTTTGTCAGTCATTCTTTTTACACTCCAGTCAGAATGAAATGAGAGAAAATCAGATTGAAGCATTTGGTACTGCGGTACAAACTTAAGGTATAAACAAGTTGCACTGGGTTGCGTTTCACAGACATATAGACACATGATTTGTGTCTGTACCCGTTTTAAGATATACAGCAGGAATACTAATAAATGCAGCTACCTTAAATATCCGAAGAACAATCAGAATGGCAATATGATTCCAGTACAGAAAGAGAAGCATATAATGTTTCCACTTTTATTCCAATTTTCTTCAGCACAGCATTTTGCAAATGCGAAAGATATAACTGAACATTCGTTGGCCCTTTTGTACATCTTAAAGCTTTGGAGTGTTGAGGAATCAATAATTCAGGTCCTGCAAATAGTGTATCTAAAGTGATGCATACCTGCTCTATGATGCATGCTTTATGTTGTGCTGTTCTGTAAAACTCTGGGTCTTTGCTTCTTTTTAAATCCACAGCACAAGAGAGATGTGACAATAGGAACAATTACTCTAGGTTTGACACTGATCAGAAAGGCAATGATTGTTGAAGACTTGTCCGTAGGATGTAGCATCTTAAAGAAATAAATCCATCACTCTACCAGCATATCATCTCAACTCACTGGGTATGTTTATTCAAATATTTGAATAATATATCAAGTAGCCATTTCATAAGTAGAGAACAACTGTAGTTATATAAAAATTCAAATATGGACACTCCTTGTTGTGTAGCCCATGAAATGCCCCCCCCCAAAGGATTGGGCTGGGGGCAGATCTCATTATCTATTAAGTCACCATTCTAGAAAAACATTTATTCCAATGAACAAATGAAGGTTGAGTCTGCTGTGAGTCCATAGGAATAGGACTGAGGTTGGGGAATAACCATGGGTAAATTGAGAGTGGCAAAGCTGCAGTTAAGAAGCAGAAAGGCTGAAAAGAGGGACCTATGGGTCTCCAGCTGTTGTTAGACTCCAATGCCCATCAGTCTCAACCAGCATGGTCTATGGCAAGGGATGATGGGAGTTGTGGTCCAGCAACATCTGGAGGGTCACACATTTCCCATCTACTCAGAAAGAAAATGATAGGTACAAAGTAGAGGCCAGCAGCAATGCACAATAACTTTATACGGCACCACCCACCTTTAGATTAAAAGCTCAAGATAAAAGTGTACAGTTGTGTAGTATGTTGGGCTTTGGCTAGGAAGTCTTGGGTTAAGAATCCTGGTTTGACAACTCGGCAAGTCATAGTCTCTCAGCTAAATAGGAGGAATATTTTTTTGTATGTGACAGAGATGGTTGAGGAGAGCACAGCAAAGGTGGTCAGCAGTCAGCGAGAGCAGGCTTCCTAATTGATCAGACCTGCAAAAAGCAAGTCTCCCTGCAGTTCTTTCTTTGGGCCACAGATGGTTGAAAAGTAGAGAATGAACCTACCTTAGTCTGACATTCCTCAAGCTTTCAAGTGCAAGAATCACTGCAGGATTGAGTATGAATTATGGATTTTTAGGCTATCAAATAAGCAGGTAGAACATTTTAACTTTACTTCTGCCATTTCTAAAAGAAACACCAAATGTTATACAGTTTTGATGAAGCATTGCCATCGAGAATAGGGGCGAGGGACCTCCCAGCCCATGGATTTAATTAAATCCACCAGGCCTCCTCATTGGGTCTATGAGGCCATTTTGGCCAAGCCACACTCACTTGCCTTATAGTTAGAGTCATGGCTGAGCCCAAAGGCGTTTTGGTGGAACCGCCCATCAGTTGATCAACATATCTGCAAAGCCCTCTGCAGTATTGAAGCCCTGGCTATCAGCTGATGACCAGCCGATTGAAGAGAGCCCTGCACAACCAACCGTCAGCTGATTGACCAGGCTTTGTAGTACAGCTTCGATGATCAACTGAGATTGGCTGCATTAGGAAACTCAGTTTTGAGGAGGCAAAAACCATTTCCCTCCCTGGGTGCAGTTGTGGTTTCCATTTGCTTAAGCATAAGACTTTTTTTTGTTAAGTAATACCAACCATGTACAGTAAAGGAGATGCTGGTATGAATCTCTTCCGTCTCT
The DNA here is from genome assembly GCF_964252035.2 of Podarcis erhardii. Taxonomy (NCBI): domain Eukaryota; kingdom Metazoa; phylum Chordata; class Lepidosauria; order Squamata; family Lacertidae; genus Podarcis; species Podarcis erhardii. The sequence goes on from NC_138510.1 coordinate 73,621,335, forward strand.
ATACATACACACAAAAGACTTGCCTGCACTATATTTTCCACTGGTTTTCCTTGCCTGCTCTTGAAACCATTGCCAAACTATAGAAGTTTCTATACATTTAAGACAGATGCATTTTACCTGGGAACTAATATTACATTTTCATCACAGGTACTTTGCTTGAGATCCTTCAAAAGATCAAAAGAGAAAAATCAACTTTGTATGCCACACATAATGTAAAATAATAGTTCACATTACAGACATTTTAATGTTTTCTTTTAACCTTTTTATTTAGAGAGATATATTCTTGGTAAGGAGATATACCATGAGGAAAGCAATTTCACTGGCTGTGAGGTATGTATATTCTCCACCAAAATACTCCTCACATCTCAACTGCTTTTATAACTTTATTTACACGCAAAACAATATCAATGCTTTTCCTTGGCTTAACTACAGTATTAGTCACCCTACATGAATAAAATGAAACATTACTTGCATTACAGAACCAGTTTTCAAAAGAGGAATTTGCTTATTTGTTGAAACGTGACATTTCATTTTTGTGAACAGCCAATACTTATTTTGACCAAGACACCTGCACCATATTTTTTCCATCCTCACAGCACATTTATTTCAATAATTCTGTAAATAGGTCCTTAGCATGAGCATAGTGTTACAGTTTTCATACATATAATTACATCCAAAACAAGTTTTAAAATTCAAATTGTAAACATTCTCTTCATATGTAGAAACTTTTTTTTTTTTTGTCCAAGGGTGTTATGATTTCTTTAAACAATTGTAAAATGAAAAGTCTAGGCTAAGTCATGTAGTGAGCAATGCTTCTTAGTACATTTCTACAGTATTAAATAAAAGAGGTGGCAAAAAATGTCAAAAATGTCCTGTAAGCAACTCATACTTAAGCTAGGCATAAAAAGAAAGACTTAACAAAATTGTGATTAAAAATAAAGAAAACTGTGAGTGCTTGATGCAACAAATGGAAAGGGGAAATACCATTACTGCTGACAAAGTTGGAGGTAGCATGGATGCACCATTTTATTGTCAGTGAGAAATGCAAGTGAAGTAAAGAATATTATTTCCTTACCACAAATAGTTTCCAGTACTATGTACATTATTTTTAGAAATTTGTTTAACAAGTTTCCCTCTACTTTTAGTACAAAAGAGTCTCGAGTGATTAAAAAAAACACTTACACAGCTAGATAAGAGTAGTACTAATTGCCCTATTTGAATGGAACAGTCTCTTGAACAATGAAGTACATGATATTTAATGCCCTAAACTGAGTTAATTGCATTAGCATTTCTTGGTATTGTACAAAACACTACATACATACAAACAAAATATAATATTTTACTAAGCAAGGGTTTTTGTTTAATAAACAGAGCATTGATTCTGGTAACACTGTAAAGAATGTTTTCATTTCATAAAACCTATCTTAAGTACCCATGTGCAACATTTTAAAAACGGCTGCTTACGTGTAATGGGCTTGTATCAATAGTGAACACAGTAATTGACAAAAAACATAGTAAACTTTAAAAACACATCTTCCACCCTATATAAAATATAAAGACTACTTACGGTAACTGTTTTAAGTACTCAATTGTTTGGATGTTAACTGTCACTCTTCTCCCCATTTTCCGGCTTCAGATTTTATAAACAGATAATTTATTTTAACCTTAAAAAAACTAACAAAGATATTTAAAATGTTCATTCAATGCAATATGAAGTGTTTCCAACGTTCTATGAAGCTGCTTCCGCCATCAGGAAAGAAAATGAAGTTTCAGTAATTGAGGCAGGTTTTTTAAGCAGTGACGTTACTTCCACCATGCCAGCCCCAGTTCGAGGAAGATTTGCATTGACAATGTGGCGCTGAAGGTGTTTTATCCAGTCTTCTTGAACAGACAAGGGCCCCCGAAACACCAGACCACAAAACCTGCACAGTTTTTAAAATCATCCAAATAAAGCACATTAGCATTGCAATTGAACTTTATGTTAGGTGCAGTAGATTCACAAAATAACAACAGAAAAACTAAGCCTGAGTATGCATATCACTGATAGATTTTAAAAAATTCCTGGGTGTTAATTCAGCTATCGTTTATCACAGATATAAGTAACAGAAGCATACAACTTTATATCACAAATTATACCTCTAATTCTAAAATTACAACTGTAAATTAAAAACTGGTGTCTGGTTTTCTTCTTCCCTCCTCATCTTTCTTCAATTTGTGTTGTGTTTTTTTAGACGATAAGCATGAGGGCAGGAATGCTCTTCTGCTATATGCTACCACTGCAAAGTGTTTTGTGAGTCCCAACTCATAATAGGGGGAAGGTAAATAATCTAACAGCTAACGTGAGGTTCTTGGTCCAGTTCAAGGTGCTAGTTATTACCTAAGTAAAGTCCTAATTAGGTAGTACAGTGGTACCTTGTTTTGAGTCTGCCTCGTCGAGCGTCCATTTCGTCGACTGCCCGTGGCAAACCCAGAAGTACTAGAACGGGTTACTTTTGGGTTTGCTGCTTCTGCTCACACATGTGCAGAAGCGCTAAATCGCACTTCACGCATGCGCAGAAGCACAAACCTCTCCACGCACGCGCTTTGTCGTGCGTCCTTTTCGTCTAGCCTCCGGGGCTCCGGAACAGATCCCAGTTGCAAAACAAGGTACGACTCTACCTCTCCCCAGATTAGGTTACCCTTCCTTAAAATCCTAGAGTGTGGGGAAGCCTTGCTAATATTCACTTTCATTAGCAGTGACTTATTTGCTGGGATGTAGGGAAGTAATGAGGGCCTGGGAGGGGGTGGGTCAAGGAAAATAAGGCTTTCTCAGTTCCCCCCCAATGACTTCCCATTTCCCCCAAAGGACTTCTCGAATTATCAGCAACACAACTGGTCAGTTAGTTAAGTATTTTCATTTATTTACTTGATTTGGGGGGCAGCTACCGGCTACACTCATGCATGGTGAGCATCATTGGGTCCACAGGTCACTAGGTAACTATAATTTTTGTACATACATGACACTCAAATACAAGATGCATTTCTACAAATTGGAAACAAGCTATAGCTACTCCAAATGACCCAATGCAGTCCCACATATACCTGCACCGGAGTATGTAAACTTCATCAGCACCATGAGGTAATGGCAGAATTTTTTTCTTGCTCCCAGATCTTGATCTTGATTTTTTTTGCTTACAATCTATGGCTACGAAGAGAAAATAAAATCATGTAGATAGATATAAGTTTTGAGCACTTTACTGGATAATTCCCTCCCCCCAAAATATGTTAAAGGATACTTCTATACTCACTTATTTTCTATACCATATTAAATTTTGTAACTTGAAAATATGCACTTTCCAATTCATCATAAAGCTGAAATGTGCACACCGTTTTCATGCACAAATGAGCTTACATGCTTGACACCTACAGTTTAAATTTAATTTTAAAACATGTGTATTTGATGACCAAACCACATTTCAGGCTACTAAGTCATTCTACCTAACTGGTAACCCAAGCATCATGCTTTGCTTGTAAATTTTATCAATATAGAGGCCTTCAATATCATTTGAAATGTCAATATCAATTGTTTTCATCATGCACCCAACAACCATAACTCAAAAGGACCAATGATTAAATATAAAGTACAGTGGTACCTCGCAAGACAAATGCCTCGAAAGACGAAAAACTCGCAAAACGAAAGAGTTTTTCGTTTTTTGAGCTGCTTCGCAAGACGGATTTCCCTATGGGCTTGCTTCGCAAGACGAAAACGTCTTGCAAGTTTGTTTCCTTTGTCTTGCAAGTTTGATTCATTTTTCTCAAAACCGTGCATTCACTTCGAGGAGCAACTCATAGCACGTGGCGCGGTGTGGTAGCCTTTTTTGAGGTTTTTGAAGACTTTGGTGATTTTTGAAGCTTTTCCAAAGTCCGTGCTTCGCAAGAGGAAAAAATCGCAAGACGAAAAAACTCGCGGAACGAATTAATTTCGTCTTGCGAGGCACCACTGTATGTTTTCACAAACTTCATAACTAGAACTTTTGTATATATTACACTGAAACGTTTTCTGTTCTGTATGCTAAAGGAGTCTTATGATAATGGTTTTGTTTTGGTTTTAAGTTCTTAAGGCTGAAGAGTATCAGGATCTCCAACCATTGCTGATTGTCCCTTTAATAAGGTGTACTGGAATCAGATGTGCTACAGAATTATTACTGATTTGTGTCAGGGTGATGTGAATTCTTTTGAGGTACAAAAGGAAATAAAGCAATGTAGGGAATTCAAAAGGAAAAGCCTAGTCTGACAAGAATGCACTGTTTAGTTCCTAATGTAATTGAACATGAAACACTTAGGATATTTGGGAAAATGAATGCATGCAGCTTCATCCAAGCACATGTACCAGCAGTACAAAAGAGTTGGAAACAAAGCAAGAATTTTACTTGCAAATACCTACTTAAGTTTGTGATTAATGTAACCCTCTTCTACAGAGAAGGATAATGTCAGAAACTGTGTAAAGTAAAATGCTCTCAATATAATATAACCTCCAAATTCCTCATCTAAGCTACTTATGGCATGAAGAAGATAAAAGGCAGGACAGCCTGCAGTTTCCATCTGACAACTACTACAACCTAACAGTCAGAATATATGCTGGAATCCAGTGAGTCAAGGTAAACTTTAAAGACCTTAACAGCAAGCTTTTGTCCATACCTCAAATCAAATAACATAACATTTTCAAACAAAAATCCACAAACTATAGGATGAGGTGTTTCCTCCTATCACCTAGATAATAATAATAATAATAAAATACAGAAATGGAAAATGTATTGCGTTGCTGCACTCAAAAACCACTGAGCATCACCAAGGAAATTCTCTCTTCGGAATGAAACTATGATAATTGTATTGGTATTGGAGATGCCATACCATCCATAACAGCATTTTCTGGCTACTATTTAAAGGACAAGCATTGGCAAAAAAGGAAGAAGGCACAGTTCCAAATAACACCTATCTCTGCATGTGTGTCTTGGATATATAAATTGCAAAACCAGGCTAAAGAATTATTAAAGACCACTATATGGGCAGCAGGACGAAGAATAGCGAAAAGCTCACTATTGCTTAGTTCCTCACAATTTCTTAGATTTGATTTCCCAAGATAAACAGTTTTCGGGGGGGGGGGATAAAATCTACCTCTCTTCCCAATTCTCAAATTATTAGACCTGCCATCAGCAAATGCTCTAGGGGTCTGAGATTACACCAGCTATTTGCTCTAAAGCTAGCTCTTCTCTTGCACAGATTACTGAAAGCTAAAATAGTCCTGGGACTTTGATTCAGAATGTCCTCCTGGAGGCAAAAACTCTAGATGTCACAGCACACTAACCGTACCAAATGACTGAAAAGCTTACATAGGCTGTAGAAGAAATGCAACCATGAATAGTGTGGGGAAAAATATATGCATCTTTAACTTAGCCCTGCTGATAAACACCCATTACAACCACAATAACCACTCCCTGGATTTCACCTTTTTATAACAGTCTGGATAACAAAGCGTGGGCATAAGATCTGATCAACTAAGAGCTTAAACAAGAACAAAATAATATATTACAGGCATTAATATATGCAGAAATTAGATTAATTTAACAACGGCAGGTTAATATATTATTAAAGATAAAACGTTACAACTTCAAATGTTATGCCTTAAACTTGGCATAATTGCCATGGAATGTGGAATAGAATATGGAATCTCCTTTCCCTATTTAACCTTCTATTTAAATTCAGGACTTAATTCCCTATCCTCCCTATACCAGCCAGCAGTCACAAAGCAAGACTAGCATCTACAATGACATATTCTCTCAGTTCCAACCCTCACTTTGCTTCTCACTGGCCTGATAAACCTTCAGTCACAGCAAATATGCTTTTCTGAGGAAAAAGTTCTCACTTGAGTCAGAACCACAATCTTAAAGATTCTACGCTGCCTGTTTGCTGGAGCCGATCTGCTTCCTTAAGCACATATCTTCCAGAAGTGTCTACCTCCAGCTGCTTTCTTCTGGTCCTTCCTCTTCTAGGATTACCTTAAGCTATGAGTCTTCATCTCATGACCACTTGGCACACCTCAACTCCACTAATCTTTACGCCATCTCCGCCTTCTGGTCTTTATCCTTGTCTGCCTCTGGCCTTGTATATTTTGCTGGCCAGTCAATAGTGCCCCCTTCCATTGGTCTTTACCCAAGGACCAATATGAGTTATCTGATCAGTAAAATTATCCAATGCAAAGCCCCATGCACTGAAGTTCCCAAGTTCCCAATAGCCAGCTTGCTTGGGAAGTGCTGTGCTGTGACTTTGACAGGCGTGTTGTCTTGGTTACAAACACTCCAAAATTGTTGAGCTTTTTTTTAGAAGGCATTTCCCCCCAAAAAGAAAACATTATTTTTCAATTGACTTGCCTAAGATCTGGACAAAGCACCGCCAGCCAAAATTACTCAATGGGGATGGGGCTAGATGAAGTTCTGGCCTGCTGAGTCAAGAGGTTCCCTTCCCCTGCAATAGAGTGTTTCCTGCACTGGCAGGAAATTGAACCGGATGTACCTTCCAACTCTCATTTTTAGAGCATTATCTAAGGAAGCAGAGTTAAATAAAAGAAGGGAGCCTGGAAGGCACCAAAGTTGCAATAGAAGGTAAATGTTGGACTAAGGGAGAAGAATCTCCAAGAAACACAGTGAAGTACAACAGGGGAAAGATCTCAGAGAAACAAGAGAAGTCTCCTTGCCATTCCTGAATATGCCAGGCTGATGATAGCTTGCCAAGGAATCACCATTTAAACACTTTCTACCAAACTTGTAGAAAATAAAGCTAATTCCAATGGTAAAAGAATATAGCATGTTACCAGATCACCACTGACAGCGAGCCATATCAATTCTTACAAGAATGATAAAAGCTGCTTGATTCACAACAAAGTTTTATGGAAGCCAATTAACAAAAATAAACGGATAGTACAATACTGAGCAACATAAAATCTGTAAGCTTCTTACATAGCATTTCGTGTGTTAGCTAATAATACTTGAACTCGGATTAACATTAAACTATTTGTTAACAGGAATGATCTTCCCTACAGAAATAACCAAGAAGTATGCCACAGAAAGTTTAAATGCTGTATTTTTACTGTACTTTAACATGTGTGTCCTTCACAATAGTTCTGTAACCTCAAGAAGTTATCTGTAAATTTATTCTCCATCTGCAGTCAAATACATAAACAGCTAATGTTTCACAGGCAAATATCAAACTTAAGGTAATGTTTATTGGAAACTGTGGAAAGAAAGTTTTCCAACAAATGATCTGTGACCAACATAGGATGTGGCAATTTACTGACAGACACATACAAATAAATGACTCCACAGCAAGATCCTGCACATGACATTTGTCTATGCATTCAAATTGCAGGTCAAGCCCATGTGGGATGTTGCAAAACCTGCAGGAATTAACACTTGGTTGTAGCAACACCCTATTGATTTGTTTCTTTTCAAGTGAACATTTATCATCATCTGAAGGGAAGACAAATGTCAGGGAAGTCTCCTTTTTTAAGAAGAGGTTTTCATATTCAAAGATCATCACTTGGCAGACAAATTTCCTGTTGAACTGCCCTCTCTCAAATGCAAAAATAATGAAGTTCCCAACTGACACTAGTACTTTGGTGACTTTTCCTGCTTCTGTGCGTTCTTTTGGAATAACATTTCCCATGGTGGCATCAGCCTAGCTAGCAGGAGCCAACCAGGAAGGGCCTGATATACCTGAGTTGAAGCAGGTAGAAGCTTCTACATGCTTCAATAAAGTGGGGTGGGGGTGGGGGTCTAGTAGAAAAATATGCTACAGTTTTCAAAGTCACGCCCAAGTTGAGGTTACTGATAAATAACCATTAAAATCTATCTATCTACTAAACATATTAATGTGCAATTCTATTATCTTTCTTCGAGAAGCAATAAAAGGTAAAGGTAAAGGACCCCTGGACGGTTAAGACCAGTCAAAGGTGACTATGGGGTAGCACTCATCTCGCTTTTCAGGCCAAGGGAGCCAGCATTTGTCCACAGACAGCTTTCTGGGTCATGTGGCCAGCATGACTAAACTGCTTATGGTGCAACGGGACACTATGACGGAAGCCAGAGCACACAGAAATGCCATTTACCTTCCCACCACAGCAGTACCTATTTATCTACTTGCAATGGTGTGCTTTTAAACTGCTAAGTTGGCAGGAACTGGGACAGAGCAATGGGAGCTCACCCCATCACGCGGATTCGACCTTCCGACTTTAGACCATAGCTCCACCCACTCCCTAAAAGAAATAATGTATGTTCAAGCCTCCCCTTGTCTGATGCTCAATCAGTATAGCATGAGACTCTTAGTCTCAGGGTCATGGGTTTGAACCCCATGTTGGGCAAAAGATTCCTGGAGTGGTGCCTGGAGTTATCCGGAATTTTGGACTTGTGCGGAGCTTGATGTATGGGTACCCTCAACAAAATTTAAAATATGGCTGTATAATTTGGAACTAATGTGATTTGAATAATGTGATGTGATTGGCCTGTTAATAAAAATTATTTTTTTAAAAAAATAATCACTAAAGTTGTAGGGAAGAAATTGTGACAGTGCCGAGACAAGTTTAAATGACACACCTGACAACACATTTACGCTACGTAAGTTGCGCATTGTGGTGTCATGGTGGTCACAAGAACTGTTGTACGTGAAACAAAAATTTCAGCTAACATCCAGTCACATTTTCTTAATGCTAATAAACTCAAAGAAGAGAATACATGCCCATTTACAGCAGGATTCCTCTAACCAGCTCAACCAGCGGAAGCCCATTGCAAGAGCTTCTGCTTATTCTTCTAGTTTTGCCACATAACCAGATTACACATCTTACACTAACTGGAAATAAATGAAAGATTACAAAAAATAAAAAAATAAACTTACACGCATTTTGATTCTAAATTATTTCTAATGACTTCAGAAAATAATTCTCAAAATATCAGTGAAATACATTATCGCCAACAAAACCGAAATAATTTTTTTAGGGAAAATATTTAAAAATCCAGCCATAAAGTATGCTGTAATACTGTCCCACAGATCTGATCAACCCACTTCAACATGCATAAAAGTAAAAAAAAAAAAAAAAAAAAAAGGTAAAGTCAATCCAAATTATTTGGGATTCATAATGCCTTGCAAATGCAGTTAGGACTAGAAACAGCCCAATACATTTTGGTGACAGGGTCAGAGAATCCAAATCCCTTCAAAAATATAAAGTTATTAACTATGGTGACCCACCTCAGCTTAGGATAGTCCTGATCAGAACTTTAAATAAGCTTAACACTTTGACCTTACTATTTTATCTTATCTTAGGCCATACAACCCACCTGTCTTTTGTGCTATAGAATCTAAAGACAGTTTGGAAACTACAACTGGAGCAGAATTCAGTGGTCAAGTAGCTCATCGGGGCAAGACAGTTTGAACATATAACACCAACCCTGAGCCAACTGCCCTGCCAGTTAGTTTTGGGGCCCTATTCAAAGTGCTGGTTTTGATCCACAAAGCCTTAAATGGCTGAGGAGCACAATAGCTCAAAGATTGTCTGTCCATATGAGCCTACCTGGACCCTGTGATCATCATCTGAGGGCCTTCTTTGTGTGCCTTCTCCATGAGAGGTATGGAGGGTGGCAACATGAGAACAGGCCTTTTCTGCAGTGGCTCCCTGTTTGTGGCTTACGGCCACAATATGGTTCAACCTCAAGGAGCAGCTCTCTGCATATGAATCGACCCGGACCCTGTAATCATCATAGGAGACCTTTCTTCATATGCCTTCTCTGCAAGAGGTCCAGAGAGCGGCAACACAAGAATAGGCCTTTTCTGTGGTGACTCCCTGTTTGTGGAATACTCTCCCCAGGGAGGCTCACCTGGCCCCTTCATTACATAACTTTAGGCGCTAGGAAAACACATTCCTCTTCTTCTAGGTCTTCAGCTAATTACATAATCTATATACTGTTTTTGTTTGTTACTAGGTTGTGCATTTTTGCGTTTTTATATTGTAAACCGCCCTGTAATCCTTGGATAAATTTAATTAATAACAACAACAATAATACAGTAATAATAATAATAATAATAATAATAATAATAATAGAATGAAAACACAGTTTCTCTACAAGAGGGAAAGCAGTAAGAACGTGTATTTCATTTAACTGGTAGACTCATGAATTAAAGGCAGTCTATTGGAACTGAACATATTGCAGAGTTTAGGGAGCTAAAGCATTAGATAGAAGTAGATTATGTGTGCTCAGTGGATAATCCTGGTGCGAAACAGAATAGCATTACCTGGATTCTAGAGCCTATGATGACCTTCTAGTCTCTGACATCAAATATCAAGACATAATATAAGAATTATGTAAATTGTAGTACTAAATCTTGTGATGACTAGCCTCTCAAATTATATAAATTCAGTTTTAAGACATATTTGCATGAAATTAAGACTTTATTTTAAAAGTGCACCTTGTTATAATTGAAACTTACTGTATCTGATTTTTTTAAAAATTACTTTTAAAACCATGTCTTTTTATACACCTTGAAATTCACAGACTAAATACAATAGTGATTATTATGAAGATAAAGAGTATTCACTCTTCATTGTAAACTGCTTATTTACCATCAAGCGGTATATAAATTTTGTTGAATAAAACTAGGGTGTCCCAGACCAGACTCAAGTTGCAACTGACAGTTAAGGGTAGAGCGATCTAATGATACCAGGGATGTCCTGGAACTAATCCCTAAGCAGTTTGGTCAGGGAGAATGCAATGTTCCAGGCTGACAATGACCATCACTATCCTAAATCTTACCCTTTTCATGGTAGCATCTGTATCTAATCACTGGGCTCAATTGACCATTAGAGGAAAGGGCATGCTCGTGTTCTCCACAAGTCATTAAATAAACAAAGGCAGAGTAGTGAAAAATGCCAATGTCTTGACCAGAAGCTCATGTAGCCCTGGGAAAAACACTCCTTTCAGCTTCAGTGAGTTTGATAGTTGATAGTTTTTCTCCTATTCAAAAGTAAAATACAAAAGGTCCCATAGCAATTGTCACATATAAAAATAAAGGTCATTTATGCATACAATTATGCAACTAGGGCACAAAACTGAAAAATGCTCAAAGGAATTTATGGCCATGGCATTTCCTTCAAAAATATGTAACACTACGAAAAATACTAGTCTTAGGTATTAAAATTAAGCTGAAATGAAGAAAAATAATTACATAGTACAGCAATTAACATGACCTTTGAACACAGGAGCATTATATTTTTGTCACAGAAGAGTAAACATTTTCTTTCCCTAAAATGCAGCTTTCTCTTATCTAGGGAAACTGCTAACAGAAATAAGAGGAAACAATGAAATTTAAAGAAGTGGTGTCAAACTGAAGACGAACACCAGGATTTTGCTCTCGAATTCTCATAGGAAAATTGGTGGTAGAATTCTTCACTTGAATTGACAATACTAAATAGCCAGGCACAGTCTACAACTGAAAGGGATTTATTTCCAGATCACACACATAGGAGACAGCCGTTTATGATTTGCAAAGCATAAAAAATTGTGACAATATCCATTGCAGTCTCCAGGTTTGCAGATAAATTAAACATCTGTATGGAAATGTTGCAGGCTATTTATGTATTAACATTCCACCCCTTCAGTGTTGCCAGAGGGTAATTACACAATTAAACCTATGAAACTAAGCAATAAATTAAAAATATTCCAATTCATTCTGAATGTGTATCCATTTGCAAGTGTTATGGCAAAGTATGACATTTACAGTAACACAAGCCTGATATTAAGAACCTATCATACGTCTAAGGACTAGACAGTTTATGATTAAGTGCTTGATCATTTACAGTGTTTTTATAAGCCACCTCGGAGCCTAAGCCAATGTAATGTTACCACCCCATGAAGGGAGCAGGAATAGATCATGGACTGAGAACGCCCAGCCCCAACTCTTAAGCACTCCATTTCACTATAGCAGCCTTAATGGAAGTCATATTGGTGCAGACATTGGTTGCGGTGAGCACGATCTAGGGTTTGCTTTTGGCCAGGAATTGAAAGCCGGCTTCAAACCCGATTTCAAATTCCGGTATAAAATGAGCCCTGGTTTGTGCTAACCACGGATAATGGCAGTCCCAACATAGCTCGGTTATGGGTTAGGAAAGGAGAGCACGCTTCCTTTATCACACTTAAGGATCACAACTTTATAGCCATGACAACTCAGCAGGCTTGAAAGCTAGGAGACAAATTAGAACACTAGTTTGGTTGGCTGTTGAATGGAAATAGTAATAATTTTTCCTAAATTATGCTGGCCTTGGGCACCTGCACTTGAAAGGAGGGGATTGTTTATACACTGAAAGTTTGACTACCCTACAAGTAGTCTGATAACATCTCCTTTTGTTTGGACCAGCGGTCTTCAGCATTTTCAATTTGAGAACCCTCATGCATTTGTGGGACCCATTTCTTAAGTATTTGCATTGTGGCTGCAATCCACCTTAGATCAGACTGTGACTCAATAGTGGGTCAGGGCCCATCAGTTGAAGACTACTGCAGTTGGGTGGATCCGATTTATATAAAAGTCCCATCACTGTCAAAATCCAAGTACAGTATAAAGCACCAAATGGATACACAAAACACAGCAGCACTTTGTTGTTACTATTTCATTTTGTGGAAGACCAAAGTAAAAAAAAAGTAACTGATAATAAATATATGGGAGAAAATAAGAGTAGCTTTTGTTGAACATGATGTGCTGAAAATTGTACCACATATAATTGTCTATGTTTATCCGAGCTTGTTCTCAATTCACCTAACAAATAATTGGTGAAAATCTCCCTCATTTATAAAAGCAGCTCCTTTTGCATTTAGCCAGAAAACAAAAAGGCATTCCGCTCTCAACTGTTTGTACACATGAAAATAATGCTGGATCTAAAATGAACCAATGAAAATAAAAACCAGGCATGGAAAAAAAATGGACATTAGCAACGTAAGTTTACAAGTTGCTAAAAGTTCTGTTTCTCAAATTCAACTTTTGTTTCAGAATATTTTAAATGTCAACTGAATTAGCATATGAATCTGTCAAGTCTGATGAGGAAAACGTATACAGACAGACTTGATTTTACATCTGTAACAAACATACCTGTCCCAGTCAAAAGTCCAGCACTCTTCTTTCGTGCATAAGCGCGCAAATGGTTGGACAGGCTAACAGCACTTGTAAACGCCGTATTGCAATGCACACACGTTCTAAGCTTCACAGGCATACCTATCATTCAAAAGAAAACTATAATCCAGTTCTCTCTTTAAAAGTGAAACTCTCAAAAGCGTTTTGGAAAATTCTGTATTAAAAGTTGCTTTTACGCAGGTTCACTACATCATCAACGTAATTATTTCATATACTAGAAAGAGCCACGCTCATGGCGATTACTTCTGCATGTGACATTTAGCATGAAACATGCTATTTTGTACAAAAAAATGGAAGGCATGATTTGAATTCCTAAGCTTCTTTGAATTATCACTTTCCTGCTTATCTTCACATTGCACAGATTATTTCCTAAACCCAAAATACAATTCTACAATTTGAATAGCACAGTTTTGTTAAGAAGTTTCAAGGCTTCTAATGTTCCCAATAAAGAGAATTATAAAGTCTAGTTGACAAAGTGGTAATTAAAGTGTTTTACCCACAAGACTGTAAAAGGCTCAATACTAAATTAGGTTGCTGATGAAGGCTGGGAGGAAAAGGTGGTAAAACACACCACTGCACAGCTGTTAGACAAAACATTTTATTTGGTGCATTTTATCTTCATTACTCTGAATGCGCAATCAATAATGAAAGTTAATGATTTGTAGTTTTTGCTAAAATCTTTGTGCTAAATAAATGATCAACAAACATCACAGGAAAGAACACACAGTCAAACCATACTACACTGTTTCAGACAAAGAAACCAATAAAAATGGTTTCTTCTCAACTTTACTTTCATAGAGGCACAAAATTTTCACTGTCCTCAGAAATATATTGTCTTAGACAACACATTCAATAAATTGGGAAAAGGTTTTTCATTTATTTGAAAGCTTTTTTATCAAAACAAGAATCTTGTCAGGTAATAAGAAGAAGAAGAACATTTATATGCCACCCATCTGGCTGGGTTGCCCCTGCCACTCTGGGCTGCTTCCAACACATGAAAAAACCAAAATTTAGATTTACTGCAATATACACTAAATCTGGGTTTCATAATATACTTGAGAAAATATTTTTAAAAAAACAGACTTAAAATTATGAAAGTTTAAATAACTGAAGTAGGAGAGTGAGTTAATTGTCAAATGCTATGTTAACCACAATTAGCTTAAGGGCTCTATTCATGTAACTATTAGTATTATGCAAGCAGCTTTTTTTAGTGAAACCTAGAAGGCAGGCTACCTAACATTAAGTAGCACATTACTTCCAAATTTAACAAGCTGTAGTTGAACATCATCTTCCAAGTTTTTGTGAAGCTGGTCCAAGAAATAAACTTTATTGGGGGAGCTCTGATCTTAAAGTTTCTCTCTCTCTCTCTCTCTCTATATATATATAGTTAACTGATATTTTCAGTCCCCATTATCTATGACCATGGTCACCTAAGGCAAAATTTGGTGTGAAGACAGAGTGCCTAACCAGACAAAAGTAGAAGACAGAATTAGTGGCCTCATGTGCTGTACCTGTTGCCATATTAAGGAACTTCAGACTGCAGATAGATTCAAATATATGAATGCTTCCCCATGAAAAAAACCCTCACTTATCCAGGGTTTTTATATGGCAATATTAACATTCAGTCCTTTATCTACAGTCCATAGCGGTACTACACAGCAACAGGTCGATCACATGGGTCTGCAAATCAAGTAATGCTCAGTGAACAAGACTTTTATCAACCACACGGTAATAATTTTAAGTACCAGCAAAACGATAAAAGGGTATAAGACAAGATCAAGCACTTTCATCGCAGAGCAGTTTACATAAATCGTTCACTCAAACTAGACTGAGGAAAGATAGCTGCAATAAGGTCTGTGCAGAGGTGTTGGAGGAGATGAGCAGAGCTTTCCGGAGCCATGACAGCCAAGACTGAAAGACACCTTTCAGAAGAGCATTCTAAAACTATGCTAGAATAGGGGTGGGGTGGGGGGAGGATAAAGGAATAAAATTGTTGGCACGATTTCTAAGAGATGTATCTAAAACTTTTAAGGATTTTGTGTTGACGGCAACAGCTGTGTTCAGGGGGTATGGCCATCACAGTTACTCTGACAGGGTATAAAATCTAGGCATAGATCAGACAACACATCACCCGGTTAACCAGTAAGTCGTGCATTCACTTACACCAGATAAAAGAACAATCCTAACACTATGAACCGATTATATATCTGCAACACTTAGAGTCTAAGAAAGATCAAGGGGTTCTCCCAGATGTGTCTGCTATTTAAGTGATACCATATTTTGCTAAGTAGACGTTCTCGTTTCCTCTTTATATGCATCTTCAAGAGCCATTACAGAGCAAAAGCTACTCTCTTTTCAGAACTCAATTTGTATGCAGAAAACTAAGGCAATTTTAACGTTAAAACTAATTTCATTAATATTTCTCTGTCTAGAACCTTGCAAAGGGGAAAAACAGTCTCAAAGAAAATAATTACTTTTAGAATACTGGGGTGGCGGGGGGGGGATTTATATTGTAATGTATTTCCAAGTTATTAAAATTGTAACAAGCCTCTTACCTGACTGCATAGTCAAGTCCATTTTTTGTGGCTGATACATCAAAGGACTGTCTTCATCTAATGGAAGAACACATTTTTGAACAAACCTCTTTCTTGCAGTCTGATTATGGATCTTTTGAGGAGAGGTATCAGGGTTTCTTTCTTCTCCTAACCTCTTATTTTTCAAAAGTTCTATCAGTGTGACTGACTGGTTTTTTTTTTCATCGTGTAGTACTGATTTTGCTTCATCACATTCATTGAGGAAACTCAGCCCTTCTTCCTCTGATGCAGATACAGATATATCTTCAGTCTTTAGGCCATTGCGGTATGCTTCAAGAGGTATAACATTTTGAGATAAAAACTCATTTGATGAAAGTTTCTGAGCGACAAACGGTCTGGGAATAATACGCCGACTGTTCAATGCCTTCAGGATTTTTTCATATTTTTCTTCATTTTGCATCATCTCATTCAGAACACAGATTGGAGATTTGTGTGCATCCCATTTGGTTTTACCAAGCCTTTTCAGGTGTCCTCGAACATGATTAGATAATCCTATTTTAGTGTCAAACCAACCTCCACAGAGTTGGCATGTGTGTTCTGAAGAACTTTCTGATTTCTCAATAGCTAAAAAGAAAAATCATCCATTTATCAATTTGTCAGACACTAAGGACCCAGCTTGCTTAAACCGTAGACATTAAAAGTTTCTACCATGAATGGAAATAAAAGCTATTATGAGAGGCAGGATGTAACATAGCCAGACCTGCAACCACATTATTATACACCCCGCTCCCCCCCTACATAGGATAAGGAAAGAAAAATCTTACCTTTTCTAACGCGTTTAACAGGAGTTCCTGTTACAGTTCTTTTGAAATGCTGCATTTTGTCACTTGTTGCTATCTGTTCAGGCGAGACAACATGACGGGCTTCATAACTTAACCCAGCTCTGTGAAGATGCCCACGGACATGATTAGACAATCCAACACCTGTTTCAAAAGTTGCTGGACAATATGGACAGTTTTTTTTCTCAAGCGATAAGTCAGTCCAATGGAAAACTGAGTTATGCTTTGGCAATGTTGTGCCTATGTTTTCTAAATTATGAGGGTCTTGAAAATCATGCAGGTAATTGCTACCTTCGCCATCTTCATAATACTCAAAATAAAATCCGTCATTTTGTTCATATCTAAGAGAGGATTTACCACCAGTTTCTTCTTCCATTTTACCTTTAAATAAAGGGAACAGGTTTACATGCTCCTGATTAATATCACTGTAAGAGTCATCCTCCACAGACCGTGTAGTGTAATCACACAGTTCAACATTATCCCATGAACTTTCATCCTCCGTTTCATAGCTGTCTTTTTTCCCAGCAAGTTTCTGCAAAACAACAACAGTCATTTTATGTAGAAAGTCTGGATAACTGTCCAAATCATCTCCTTTTACAGAGCCTTCACTTTTGGATCTTTTAACCAACCTTTTTACAGTTACATGCTTATCTTTATAGACTCCTGGTCTTTTTGCATCATAGTTAAGAGAATCCATAATAAATCTATGAGAATTATTTGAAGATAATAAAGGTAAGGACCTGACAGATCTTGCAGCTTCCCTTTTTAAGTGTAAAAGATAAGGGCTGCTAGATTTTTTAATCCTATTGTTTTCATGTTTGTATCTATATAAATAATTATTGCTAGCTCTGACGCTAGTCTTTTGCTTTCCTGAATGATGCAAATATTTAGGTTTTTGGCCAGTGCTATTTCTATTCAAAATAGGCTTGTCTGTAGAGCTATGACCATACACACTTACAGCTGACTGTGCAACGCTTTTCCGAGCCTTCTGTATCCTGGGGGGTCTCTTGTGAAGTTTTGCAAAGTTACTGGACTGGAATGCAGAGCCAAATGGTCTTTTTATATCTTGTTTTAAAACAGAGTTCTTTGGAAAGGCAGATGATTGTTTGACGAAATGTTTAGTCCTGCTACCAAAATCTAAAGGGTCTTCTATAATATGACCTTTTCTTTTTTCTAGTCTAAGTCGGCTACCGAAAGGGTCTATGCATGATGTTGGATGCAGGTATTCCATATGTTTTTTCAAAATGCTTCTGGCTGATGTAGTGAATGGACACATTTTGCACATATAGTCAGCTGATTTTTTGGACGATTCCATGAAGGAATCTTTCGCTAATGCCTTTTTCTGTGATTTTCTCTGAGCTATGTCTGCAGTGATCATTGAACATTTCACCACTGCCCCATGAGCAATCCCTCGATGACATTCAAGTTCACTCTCTGTCACTGCCATAAAGTTACATTCTTCACAGCAGTAGTACCTTTTGTCCTTCTCATGGGTTTTAGCATGCTGCACAAAGGTTTTGGGACAATTGGTACCAAATACACATTGTGGACACTGTAACCGTGCACTCCTACCCTCGTCCTGAAGCTCTTTCAATTCACGAATTTCCTCCATCAGTTTCTGTCTTCTTTCCTGGTGAATTATCATATGTTTAAGAAGGGAATTGCGGTCTCGAAAGGTCCGACCACATTCCCTACATGCATAAGGCCTTGGAACATTTAAATGGCGAAAGTGGCTATTGCCATCCAAGTGATACATCATGTGCCTGTGCAGGTGTTTCTTTTCCCTAAAATTCACATTGCACTTTGTACAGGGATAAAATGAAGGCTCATCAGTACTGAAATTAGTTGGTGGTTCCAATTCATCTTGTTCACATTTGTTTAACAGAGTATTAGAAAGAAAAGTGCTAGTGTGAATAGGAGAAGTATCACCTGCACATTTATTACTTGGGTTATAAATCAACTGTTGGATGGCATCTACAACTTCCAATTCCTCATCTGTTGATTCAGGCTTCACTTTTGCTAATGAAAATTTATGAGATTCTATCACTTGTAGAGTCTCACTCTGCTCCAAAAACTCAGTATCTAGTGATTCTGAATTGTCATGAGTATAATTTGATTCATTAAAACAGTCCTCAGTGTAACGTGTGATTTTGCTAACATCCATCTTTCTTTTCCTCCTTTTTGGTACGCCCACTTTAGGCTGGACTGGTGACTTCTCTACAGGTTCTTCATTTGTCATGAGAAATTCTATAAACTCTTTCTGTGGGTCCCAGTTTGCATCACTTTCAGTTCTGAAGTCACCTGTACCTGAGGATGTGGCTGTTAGTGATTTGCTACCGCCATCTTTTTCTAGCGAGCTTTTGCTATCCTCACACATGTCTACTTGGCTTACTAAAGTGCTATCTGGTTTTATGCTTTTTCGTATAGATGGCTGTGTGTCACAAGCAACTGAAGCAGAGGGAGGTAGATTTTTTATGGAATGTGTCAGGTTCTTAGCATGAGCTGCTTCAGGTAACAAAAACAAATGTTGGTGTGGACTTGAATTTTGGGTTGAAGTCTTTGTGGGAAGTTGATCATGTGCCACCGTCCCAGCTGAGCAAGAATCTGCTTGATGGCCCACAGTTTGTGCAGTGGTTAATGAAATGCTGCCTTTCTTCATAATGGAAGTGGAGTGTGAAACTGGTCCATTAACAGCAGTTCCTGTAGGCAGAAGAAAGTTTTCACTTGAAACAGTAGGAGCACTAGAGTGTATAAATAGAGACGTTTGGCCTCCGCTTAAGGCTTTTTCAGACTTGTCCCTTGATAGCTCTTCAGGCAGAGTTAACGTATTTTTCTGAAATGATGTTTCACTCTCTTGTGATTTGAGAATGCTGCTCTGCTTCTCAGAAATGAAGCTGCTGTCATCTAGCAGTCCTTTAGCACCAATGATCTGAGTATCAATCTCAGTTTCATCCATACTGCTGGTCTGCTCTGCCCATTAAGCACATTTATGCTAGAATAAAAGCAAAGAAATCCTTATTAGAACTTTTCTCTATGTATCTGAGACAGGCAGTTTTTATAATATATTAAAACATTTTTATGTTTAAATCTGGATCAGTTAAAAAGCATTTTCATTACTAAACTGACCATTCACTGTAAGACCACTAATATATAACACAAACACTATTAATTAAAGAAGCTAATTCCAGGGGAAATTATGCCAAATTTAAAAACTCAATCTCAAGAGTCATGGAAAAGTTATAAATATTACTTCTAATGAATACTGAAAAAGCAACAATTTTTACAAGTCTCCTAAAGGAAAGCAGAAAAATGTATTAGGTTAGATCCAGACATACAGCAGACTTGCCAAACTACATTGTGACTTATGCCATAACAATCTTTTAGCATGCCACAAAACTCTTGGTTATTACAAACTTGTATCTTGGCCCCATTGATTTCATTGGGTCTACTCTAAGTAAGCCCAAATTTTTATTCCCGCCATTAAATCAGACACAGATCAAAGAAAACAGAATTTCAACTTTTTTGTTTTTAGCCTGATAAAAACCAATCTCTCTATCATATTTTAAGTATATAGTTGAAATCTTTATATTATTTAGGGTTTCAGTACACATCCAGCACCTACAGGCACACACTAGATTTGCTGAGGACCTACATGTGAAGTCCAGTGTTTGGGGGTGGGGGCTGAATATTCTGATTCTGTCCCTAATTTGATTTTTAGGTTAGGCTTTTTCGTGATTCCAAACAGGCCCCCAACTGAAAACAAGAGACAAGCTGGCTGAACTTTTAATTTTGGCTGTTCCTTATTTATCAGTATCCATTCCACCTTCTTCCAAGGAGCTCAATGTGACATTCATTAGTCTCCTTTTCTGCATGTTATCCTCACAACAACCCTGTGAAGCAGATCAGAGTGAGTGACAGTGACTGGCACATGGTCATACAGTGAGTTTCATGGCTGATTTTAACACTGGTTTCTCAGCTCCTAGTCCACTTAATATCACCCCACCTTATTCCATATTCCCCACTGTGCCCTATAGATTCTTAAAAGTCTTGCTGCATCATTTACACACCAATTCCTGCACCCATCCTTTCCTCATGGTGCTGCATAAGGAACATCGCTTCACTCTGCTACATGCAAGTGTCATCCTTGCCTAACATGGCTCTCTGGTTCTCAACAATTGTGACTTAATTCTTAGACATTTTTAGATAAAATCTTCCAAGATAATAGGTACAGATCTCTCAATATATTTTAAGTGAGACAAGTCAGCAAGTAGTCCAAACAATAAATTGTCTTGCTCCTAACCTGCTTTCTAACCAATGAAATTGGCACAACAATTATCACACAATAAAGCAATACTTTAACGCTACTAAGGTTAAAGTTTCTCAGTTACTTAACAGACAAATCATTTATGGTTGGCAAAACCATCTTAACTCATTTTCCAAATACAAAAACATTTAAAGGTTGTTATAATATTGTTATAGCACTTAGCAGTCTTGCATTTGATTAAATTCAGGCCAATACTTTCACTTTATTTAAGTATTGAATAATCAATATTTTCATACTGATGAGAGGCTGAAAACAAAGTCAAATATTTAAGGATCTTGCACTGAAATATCTTGAAATTTATCTACTCTCTAGTCTTCATTAAGCTTTATAAAGCTATACTTAAGTTTTAATAACTTTGCTTTTAAAATTCATTGCATTTGTATATTAACAGGTTTACAAATGAATAAAAGTAGACTCCTCTAATAAATTGAACTAAATGTTATCACCCTAAAATGGTGATAATGCAGCACCCAGTAGGAACTACAACATCACATAGACAAAGGTTAAAAATGGGCATGAAAGTAATATTAAAAAGCAGTATAAAATGTTACGAGAAATGAAAGCAAAAGTCCAAGGTATCTTGAAAACTTAAGTACAGGAATTAAGTTTTAGATGTTTGGTGATGTTTATGCAGTAGAAAGATTTGTATTTTCTCCAACTTATTACACTCACAGAAGTAGACAAATGTATGCTCAGTCAATTTGAGAGTCTATATTAGCTTTTCTCAACAGGAAGCAACGTTGCTAACGAAGTGGTAAATTCAGTGTTAATGAGTGGCTTCACTGTTGCCACCTCTGAGGTAAAACCTTTCACGTTTCATGTTCTATCCATCTGTTCTGGTGTTAGGGGTTCAGAGAAAGAACAGACGCTTCCCATTTAAAGCAACTTTGTTGGTACCCCCTGAACAGCAGGGTGGTAAACTAAGAATATCATATTTGCTTGGAGACTGCAATTATCATTATCAGAAAGGTTTCAAGAGAACCTGAAGCAAGTCTGCATGAAATGTTGTTTCTCCTTATGCATATAAAAGTATGACTTTTATAGACAATATTGTCTGAGGTTAATAACTAAACATAACACTTTGGTCAAAACCACATAGAATTTTGTTCACAAGCAATGAGGCCTTTTCAACAGACTCAGATTTTTAATTTAAACCAATTTGTAGGCACAGAAAGATTTTAATATCAAAACAATTTTTATCTGTCAAAAGAAGCCAGAAGTTTTTTTTAACAGAGATGTTTTCCCATGTGCCAAAACCAAGTCAGTGCTGGATCACATGCAGTACAGTAAGCCCACAAGTGACATGCATTTAACTTGTGCGCATTCAGCTTTACGAGCTTGGCAAAAAAAATCATATAAAAATAAAAGGGAGCAGAATGAGGGGGGTGTCCAGGCTAAAATATTTTTGACAATCCCAGCCACCATTGAACCCACTATGTTTGGACGATATGGGATTTTGGCTTTAGACGGGATCCCCAGAACGTAACCCCAAATTAATTTGCAGGATTACTGCACATCCAATCTGCAGTCCATATAGGTCATGATAGTTCAGTTCATAGTCACTCAACCTAAATGGTTGAGAGGGCAAGCATAGATTGTGGAATTGACATGATGGACTTCATGGTGTTTATGACTTTTTCAGGGCACTTCTGATGTCAAATAGTCTGCAGTACGGACATTGGTACAAAATTAAAATTGTGATTGTAAAAGTCACAAACTGCCCTTTTAAATCTACACAAATTATGAATTTGGCTTCTTGGCCAAGGGTGCCTTTAGTTTAATTCTATTTTAACTCTTAAAAAAAACCCCAATACTAAACAGTATTATTTTCTGACAATTTGTAGAGCAAGAGAATAATGAAATACAGATTGATGAATTCACTTTTAAATGTGCACTCTGTGTTATTGCAAGCTGTTGTTCAATATGAATATTAAAGATTAATAAAGAATATTTGTGTGGAAAAACTCTGTTTGAGAAAATAAGAAATAATGAGTTGCCAGCCAAAACAATATTCTGTTACTACATAGAAGAAATAAAGAAGTTAAGTTATGCAGACATTTCATGAAAGCCAGGAATTAGGTAGTATGCTATTGAACCCTATGTATCGAAGTAAGTCCTGCTGTGTGAAATGTGGCTTCATGTTGGTAAGACTGCATTAAAAAAACAATCCACCAAACTCCTTTTATAAAGGTACAACTTGGTTGTTTTTCAAAATAGTAGAACTGACAGATGCTTATCTTTCCTTAGCAAGCATTTTATCTTAAAAAAACAACAACTGAATCCATTAGAAATTTACAAAACACTTTGGCTAAAATCTTATATGACAAAGCACCACACTAAAATGTTTTTTGTTTATCTCAGTGGTGAAAAGCAAAACACAAGTCAGAAATAAAATACAGTAGGAAAGTGAAAGGGGAATAAGAGGGAACCGGAAAGCACCAGAAGCAATCAGTAAAAAAGAATATTTGAAAGTAGAAGAACTTAAGCTTAAAGGTCAGCCAGAAATGGGGGAAACGGATCTGATCCATCAGGCAAGAGAGAGAAAATGGAGGGCCTGCCTCCCAGAGTTCTTTGCTCTTCTGCCTCTGTCAAGTTATGAGGGATAATACCCAACCCATTCAGGTCATCAGCAAATGCCTCGAATTGTCACATCGGTACATTTCAATATTATTTTTAGCCTGAAGCGAAATACATCTAGTAAAAATTTATTTGAGTAAAGAGTGCTTTCAGCCTACACTCTTCAGCTGTGTCCACCTTCATTGCCAAAAGGTTCTCCAATCCAGCAGAAGGAGGGCTTGCCAATTCCCCCTTCCCTCCTGCGGCCTCTTCCATCACCTCCCATGCCGTTCAAAGGGTCACCTCAATGATCCGGAGCAGGGGTAGGCAAACTAAGGCCCAGGGGCCGGATCCGGCCCAATCACCTTCTAAATCTGGCCCACAGACGGTCCGGGAATCAGCGTATTTTTACATGAGTAGAATGTGTCCTTTTATTTAAAATGCATCTCTGGGTTATTTGTGGGGCATAGGAATTCATTCTTTTTTCCCCTTCAAAATATAGTCCGGCCCCCCACAAGGTCTGGGGGACAGTGGAACGGCCCCCTGCTGAAAAGGTTTGCTGACCCCTGATCTGGAGCATATGGGGGGGCTGCAAATGAAAGGGGGGAGCAGCAAAAACCCAAGTTCCACTCATGGAAGCTTCTATTCGATTTGAGAGCCTTCTATCAACTGGGGTTCTTTCGCACTTTGAACATCGATAGGACGACACATTAAAGAGTAACTGTAACACCTGAGATGTGCTGAATGTGTGCTAGCTTTCTATTCAAAATCCTAAAGAGAAGGTAGCTCCAACAGATTTCTATAAATGTAACACTACTCAGTGTCGCAAAGCTTTAATAACCATTTCTCTATTTTCTCCTTTTCAAAACCTAAAAACAAACTTCTCTAAAATATCCTCGTTTTTTGCATAAACATTTCAATTTTTTGGGAGGGGGGACCCTTAATGAGTTCTGCAGCTATAGCTGCCTGTAGCCATATAATGTAAGCTTTAAGAAATGAAGCACAAAGGTCAGATCTGTCTTCAAGATGACAGATCATCACTTAACCGCCTCAGGCTAGTCTCATTGTCTCGGAAATCTCAAACATCAGTATTTTTGCAAACTATCAGCACTTGCTATAACACCCTTACTACACTACATCTTGAGGTTACTACAGAAGAAATGAGGTGATAATTGCATATTAACATAATTATTCTGTAATCCCCTCTGAGCAAACTTCCTAGGTCACTTCGTAATTCAGATTAGATTCAACCTTCCTGTCATATCTATGCTGCCCACTTTCTGTTCATTAAGAATTCTTTGTAGCAAAATGCACTTAATTTTATTCTTTTATGTACATTATTAATTGTATTTATTACAAGTAGGTTAATATTCACTGAATACCTATTTCATAATGGCAACCTTTTCCGTGTAATATGGTTACACAAACGATAACAGTGTCCTCATTCAAATGTTAGCTCATTTAGCCACATAACCAAATTAAATGTTATGCTAGTTGCCCACTAGCAGTTACAGTTAAAGGTTTGTCATATTCAATTAGAAAGCACCATGGGTTGGATCCAAAGAACCATGAGCAGAATGAAAATAGCCACTAGCGCAGCTATGTAAATGCTTGTGCAAGTGCTAGCAAAAAAGTTGATACAGTGCTATAACAGGCAGGTTCTGTTATTGTCCTCATGCTTCCGTTGTTGTCCTCATACAATGCTCTAACATGAGCAGTACATAAGCCCCTCCATGAACATAACACACCTGCTGCCTCTGTAAGGACCCCTTTGAATCCATGCCTACATTTAAAAAGGTCAAAATATAAATAGACCACAGGGAACCACCCAACAGTACCCAAACCTGAATGTTATGATAATGCTACCATGGGCCCAATTCAAATTCAACACTAACCCATGATTTGCTATCACAAGAATGAGCTTCAGTGGTTTAGTTTTACTTTTCTCATACAATGCACTAATATAAGGGATGAAGTAGCTCTTGAATGAGCAGAAGGTATGATACTATGAGTCCTATTCAGACACAACAGGAATCTGTGCCTTAGTGTTATGAGAACCAAACTTGGGCTCAGAAACAGCCACTAGGAAGAACTTGAAAGCTTTCACTTCCATCTTAAATTAACTGTAAGTTGTCCAAACATGGACAAAATGCCCTTGATCTTATTAAATATGATTGGTTTAAGAAAACCAATTTCAGAGCATGGCTCAAGAAGTTGATTTGTGATAAAAGTGCACAGAGAGTGAAATAAAACTGTATTTTCATAATATAATAGACGAATTACTTACTTTCCTTTAGATTGGGGTGGCCAACTCCCAAGATACTGTGATCTACTCACAGAATTAAAAAATGGTGGTGAACTACCCCCGTTTTCAGGGCAAAGTTGTTGAGCTTTTTTTTAGGGAGGAGAAAAGTTCAAGGCTAAGATGTTGGCCTCACCAACAGATCGCTGAGGAGACAAACAGCCTCTCTGAGTAAACTCCGTCTTCCATTTGGCAGATCGTGCAACAATGGAGGGCGGGGCAAGGACGGGCCCGGATTCTAGTTTACCAACACTTGGGAAAGGGACCCAGCGATCGACCGCGATCAACCTGTTGGACATCCCTGCTTTAGATCACTCACTACATATGGCGTCAGGAATCAGTTTTACAGCACCCCTTTACAGCATTCAATTCATTGTTTTTCCCATCACATAAAAGCCAACTTTTATGTGCACCCACCCACTCCCCAATTCATCTTTGTGATTTGCTGAGTGTCTGTTCAGCAATACTTACTGATTTGCTTTGGGGGTCATTTTCACCCTAACTGCATCTGCAAATGCTTGTGTCCTCACCTCAGCAGGTGGCCAGGCTTAATGGCAACTCTCAATCAAGAACCTTTAGATGACCCCTTCCCTCTGTTTACAGGAAGAGTTTTCCAAAATATGCAGTTGAGAGTTGCATCTGTCATCTTTATAATCAAGCAGCCCAACAGCTCTAAACCCGAGGCATGTCTGTCACTAATTTTCTTTTCTTTTCAGCACCAGATCAACACCTGGTTGGTCTCTTAGGTCACTGTGACTTGTTGATTGTGATGCTGAACAATGTAGTACAACCACTCTGCTGTTTTAAAATTATTGATGTATATTTGTAGGAGAGGGGTTATCCCTTCTCAAATTGTTTAATTATTAGGTGCCCCACCCTCAGATTGGCCTAAATGTTTTTAGTAAGTAAATAAGAAAACTTAAGAATGGACAGTGGTTGAAAAACTCAGGACAATGGTTGAGATACCAACACCAAATTTACAGGGTTCTGGATGGAAAGTAACAATTGCTAACATTTTAATTGTTCATGGGATTAGCTAAGAGGAAATCAGACTATGGTTGGCACATCAAAAAGGAAGGAAGGAAGAAGGAAGGAAGGAAAAGAAGGCCTAAGACATTCCTTGCAAATCCTGAAGTCTCAACAGCACGCCATTACTCAATGGTGGGTTAAGTGTATGTATGTAGCAGGTTCCAGGTTGAGACCATGGCATTTTCAAGTAGGACTGGGGAAGATACCTGTTTGAAACCCTGGACAACTGCTATGAATCTGTGTAGACAATACCAACCTAAAGAGATCAACAGCATGACTTGGTTAAGCAGCTTTGTAAAATCGGACACTTTCTTCAAAACTGTATTTTATGGCTGATTTTAATTGTCGTTCACCACTTTAAGTGGTGCACAGGTATCAGAAGGCTGGGGTATATATTTATACAAAATAAATGAAGAAGCAGCAATCTCAGACCACAAACCTAAGCCTGAGATCATCCTATATTATACTTAAACCAAAGGTGGTGTAAATACCTGTAATGATACACTTCCAAATATATAATCAAACATTAATAGATTCGTTTTTCCAATCTATTAGACATTGCCTGCTCAAATGCCTACACTGTTTGAAACTGCTTGGAAACTGAAACCACAATGGAATGAACATCCCCAAATACCTCTCTC
The DNA here is from genome assembly GCF_964252035.2 of Podarcis erhardii. Classification (NCBI taxonomy): domain Eukaryota; kingdom Metazoa; phylum Chordata; class Lepidosauria; order Squamata; family Lacertidae; genus Podarcis; species Podarcis erhardii. Next base: position 73,648,760 of record NC_138510.1, read on the forward strand.
TTCCTCGCAGACCTGGGACTTGAGTTCATCAAATCCTAACTGGACTCTAGAAACACAGCCAACTGGTCTTGGACAAGTTGAGAGAAGACACCTCAGAAATGATAGGGCCTGCCATCAAGAAAAGGGGCAGGTGTCATCTCTGTCAATGACACGAGAATCACAGTAACAATGCATTTCATGTAACTGTTTTGTCTGACCAACTCATGCATATGGTGATTACGCATATGCTGCTTAATGCAGTTGGTATGCAAAAAATGTTGCAGCTGTTGTTGTTACAGGTAATTCACTACTCAAGCAGGTAATTCACTAACAAAAGCACAATAATCTGTAAGAAATTTGAGCTCTAAATTATGCTTGTGTGGGTGGGGGGATTTGAGGTTGATAGCAGCTTTGGTGACTGACTATGCAGAGTGTAGTCAGACGAAAGAGAGTGTCAATAGAAGAATCCTCAAAGGCTGATTCTAGGAAAGGTTCAATTAGTGGGGTAGGAGAGCTAGGGGGGGAAAATCACATCTAGTAACCAATGCACCCCTTTAGTTTCAGAAAGTACATGGGCAGACGAGCCTTCGTTTGGTCAAAATCGAGTATACACTTCCAGAGTTAACACTAAATACATTACTTCTGGTAAATGAACCAACCATAGAAGCTAGAAGGCCGCAAAAAAATGTGTCCCAAGCTTTTCAGACTCAGCTACCCATGTACTTATCTGAAATTAAAGGGACGCATTGGTTGCCAGATGTGAAATACATTGACAATATTTTCAGCTCTCCTACCCCACTAAATATGTGATGGCTCACAGCACTCAAGCACATTATCGATAATGGACTAAGGCCACTAGGTTTAAAACTGTTAGTGATTTGGTGCAATTGGATTAAAAGTTCAATTTCAAGTTATCAGGGCACAAAGGATTAAAAAGTTGTAATGTCTTGTTTATATGAGAATACGTCCCATGGTGTTATGGTGTTCATGCAACTACAAGTCAAAAAGGTCTCAAATCTATGAAAACATGCCAGCTTCTACTGCAAACTTGAATCAGGAGCAGCGTTAACATAAGGAGGGCAGAGTTCCAAGTCAGTGATTAATATGCAAGAAAGATTTTGAACATAAAGTAGTATTCGTTTTCGGAAGTAGTTTGGCATGAGAAATATATATAGTTCACTTAAGAATCCCTAGAGCATTTGTCAAATTAATTTTTCTCCTTTGAGCATACATGAAGTATTTCCATGACCTCCAAAAATGAGACTACATACTTCTAATTGCCAGAGATGTTACCCAGAAAACTTCATTTGATGTTGTAGCATTAAGAATAAAACAAAGTTAAGCACTTCTTAACAACAGGTACAAGTACTTTAAAACTCAACATTACCAGAGCCTTTAAAGTTTAACTATAAAAAGATGGGTTCTTCTCTTTGAACTTAAGTAGCATGCATTATGTATGTTCCATTAACAAAACCAACCTATTTGTAAAAGGTAAAAGTGCCTCAAGCTAAATTAACACTATAGAGTTTTCCATTTAGAGTAGTGAAATGTCAAGAACTAAAAAAATTGTTTTCTGAACTAAGAACTTACTTAGTATGCACCTTTGTCACATGACTATATTTAAAATGAATATCTTTTCAGTGGCAAATAACCAGCAGTTTCCTCTAGCTGCGATTCAACACTCATTAAAGCTGCTAACAAGTTTTTGCTTATTACATACTCAATTTTTGTTGCACTTACTATTGCTGAGAGATCCGTTTAGTATAAATTTCAATAATTTAAGGCCACATCCCTAGATGTTTCTGTAACATCCATTCTTTATGTTAATTTTAAAACATCCAAAACGGAAGCGGCATTTTCAGTATCAGCCGCTGTTAAGATCAAAACAAGAGATACTTATATAGTGCCTATATAGTACTAGTTCACAAAAAAATGAGAGAAAAAACAAACATGATCAGTGATAAAAAACAACAACAAATGTAGTAATGTTCCAAAAACTCCAGTAGGGCAATACCTTTATAAGACCAGCCAAATGTGTAAGTAATCTGATCTGCTAAAAAAGAAAGCTGATTAAAAATAAAAGTTTTAGGTTTGTATTCAATGCAACGCTAAGAAAGATTCCTGTCAGTGCAGAGATTTATGCTTCTGCAAGGTAACTTCCCTCCCTCCACATTTCACAATGGTTATAGAATAAATAAGAAGTTGAATGAGGTTTCATTCTTGTAAAATGTTTTTTAAAAAAACAACAACACTTTATACATTGTAAGCTTTAGTCTGACTTCTAAGAGGTATAAAAACAACAGTTTTGATACAACAATATAAAATGCTTACTACCTGGTGAGCTACCAAAAGCAAACTAAAACTATTTGTGTAGCAAGGCATCCCCAGAAGCAAGCTATTTTTCAGTTCAGTAAAAGTGCAATTGAGCAAGGATCTTCAGGCTTTTCACCATGGTCCCTATCCAGACCATGAGATCTTCTCTGGAGGCTCTTCCCTGAATGCCTCCACCAACTAAGATGTGGCAAAAGGTTGTAAGAGCAGGGTTCGAAATTAGCAGGGCGCCAGGCACATTTTGCGCCTAAAGATTCTCCATTTGCGAGCACCTCCAAAAGTACGGATGCCATTTTTTACACCTGGTTGACACTCAACAATTAAATGTATGTGCTTTGAAGCCTCGAAGTATATGCCAGGGGTAGACAATATGTTAAGGAGTTTAACAATAAAGAGTAAACTGAAGTATGGTACCAATATTTTTATTGTAAACACCAATTTAAAAATGTGTAAACAATTTCTGTTAAAAATGTGATATTAACAATGTGTCACTTGTGCGAACTGCGTATTAGTTCGTGCTTATCAAAATAATATATAAAAAGTCTTGCCAAACCCAGGTCACAAGAGCCATTTGGCTCCTAGCTTTTCTATCCCAGTTCCCAACACTGTATAAGACAGAGGCCTTTTCAGTGGTGGCTCATGATAGAATGTTCTCCCATGATAAGCCTGTCAGATGCTACTTCCTGGGTATCATTTTAGCAGCAGGAAAAGGTCTTTTTTATTTTCTCTGGCTTTATTAATCTGCTAGTTTTAAGCCGTTTATGCTCTCTGAATAATTTTGTGCTGTGTTTATCCTTTTGCCATTTTTTTATTGCTGTTCGATTGTAATTTAATTTGATTTTTACTGTAAGATCCCCTGAGAACTTTGTAAGAGAGAAGCCTATAAATACAGTAAGTAGATTAGTAAAGGGGGAGAAAAAGAATACACAGACAAACCAAGCAATTGCGCATGTTGATGGCCTCTGCTGTTCAAATCTGCATCCTGACATCTATCTTCCAGAAGTCTTTGCTTAAATTATTTCAATCCAGGAATGTATATATTACTGTTTACTAGTGGGTCAAGAGTAAAAAGCCCTCTATACTCAAGACAAAATTAATTCTGAAAAAACTTTCTGTGGACTGGAGTCCACTTAATCATATTGTGACTGATATTCTAGTACACAAAAGCTTGTCATAATAAAATGTGTTAGCCTTTAGAGGTAGCACACATCTCTTTGTTGCTTTTGCTGCAACAGACTAGCACTGATACCCCCTTGAAATTGTATACTCAAATATTTGTGGATAAAAAATTATGAAGAAATGTATGAATGGCACTGCTGAGATTCAAATTAATTATTTTTTCTATCAAAAAATATCCTTACGTTTTAACCTTATCTTCGCCAGATACTTGTTTCCCATGAAAACTGAAATTCACGATAGTGAATTTCTGTAAACAAAGCCAACCTCTGAGTCTACATAGAAAACAGCAGAATAGACACTGCTCCACACACAAAAATCCTGATTCAGTGCAGAGCTCTAGTTTTGAAAATAGCACACAAAAAACAGACTACTAAAATGAAATTCCATTTTTATCTATTGATAGACTTAAAATTCAACCTTGTTTTTGGAAGTAAACTCAACTGAGCTTCAGACTCATTCTTGGGTGCGTGTACACAGCAAATGTACATATACATTCTGTTTTTATTGGGCATATCCAAAAATCTAAAAACATTTGTTCTCTCCATACTAAAATCTCTGGATATTGACGAACTGTAATTATTGATGAAGTGCTACTTTATTCTAGAAGATGCCCAGTTTTTCAACCTCTTCCTCCTGTCAGTGGATCCAAACTTAGGGTTGCCATATTTTGAAGTGCAAAAAAGAGGACACATTTGCCGACTTCTACTTTTAACTATGGGCCACTATGACGCTTCTACCCATGAAAAAGAGGACATGTCCTGGAAAAAGAGGACATATGGCAAACCCTAACCAGCAGCAGTGACAGGCAATAGCAGAGTTGATTGGCTAGGCTGCCATTTTAGATTTCCACATAGTCCCAGACTGATGCTACATAGAGGCACTGTGAGAAATTTTACTAGTAGCTTGACCCAGCCACCAAGTTCTTCTCAGAGGGCAGAGCATGCAGTATTATAAAACCCTGACAGCATGCTGCAATACTGACAGCTGCCCAAAGATGCTAAATGTTGGTGCCAATCAGCGACAGGCAAGGGGAAAATGTGAAGTATCTTTGTGATCTCTCAGCAGACAAGTAGGTGGGGGTTATTTTGGTGGTGGTAGGGAATGCTTATAACTTTTATGGACTTATCAGTTCTACTACCGGCATGTCAAAATTAAATGTTTCTTGTGAAACAGCCACTGCAAAGAATAGGGAAAAAGAACATGAGAACTGCTTCCAAAGGAGGGAGGGGTACTGAAAACTTATTGCAGATGTGATTTTGCCTGTTACCACTAGGAAAGCAGCCCTTCCTGCAGATGCAGACAACCCAAACTTCCTGCATATGCAAATAACAATTTCTCTCTAAACGTTTAATCAGAAATGGAAAATCAGAAAAGAGGTATGAATGTTCTGGTAGGTTACTTTTAAGCCTCATTTGCCAGACATACCCAGACAAGTGACCACTTGCTTCTCAATTTTATTTAATTCATTCATTTTTTAAAAGTTATATACTACTCGATTGTTTTATTTCTTTAAAAAACACACCTCTAAGCAATTTACAAAAACTTGTCCATCTAATGTTAGTAAAGCACTAGCAGATATGACCATGCTGATTATTAAGTCTTTGTGGACCATGAACCAGTTCCTTATCATGGCAGTTCTGGGCAGTGGGGGGGCGGGGGGCTGTTTCTTCAGAGAGTTCAGTTTAGTCAGATACCATACCTGGAAACTATACGAAGTGGACTACCAAGTCAGATAAGTCACAGATTCCATTATACCTAGAACTGGGGTTTGTGTATGCGTGTGGCCATGATGCTGCATGTTCAAGGCCATCTCTGAATTCACAGAATTCTGCACTTTTAACATATATATTGGTTTTATTTTAACCTACATCTAACTCCCCCTTGCACAAATCACTACTCAGTTCCAGAATTAAAATGTTAATGAAGACTTGTGTATTGAAGCAAGGCACTGCCACCAAGTGGTAGTCACATTTTGTATCCAACATTCAGTTCAAACCACCTCACAAAGTGGAATTCACCTTCTGCAAATTAAGTCTGAAAATGTTTCATCATCAGCCTTAACAATCTGACATCCAACAGCCGTGCATGTCAGATAGACACACTAAGTTAAAACATTCATTTAGAAGGCCTCTAAGGGGAAAGCCAATAGTTAAATAGATGCAAATAGATCACATTTCAGTAGTTGTTACAAAAAAAAATCTTATCAGGCTCATTCACTCCAAAATTATTTTTTTAAATGCCAACATTAATTTACATATTATTGTGGCTAAATAGCTTTTAGGGATTTTTCATAAGAAAGTATCAATGAATGCTAGAAGGCCCAACTGAAATGTTCATAACATGACTGATCTCTAAATGTGTCAGTAATTCATTGGAATAGATGTTAACTGTACCTAAAACAAGAAGCAGGGTATCAGTCTTTTAGCATACAAAAAGGTATACCAAAATTTGGGTAGGTTTATATTTCAGTCAGTTACTTTTGATAGTATCTCATTGCTGAAATGATTCCTGTTCCACATCACATTCAGTAGCTAAACGATGCAAGTTTTACTAGCCAACCAAAATTTCCACTTGAACACAGAATAATCAGATGAATGTACAGTCGTACCTCGAACGTTGAACGGAATCCATACGACTTCCAAAACATTCGGAAACCAAAGCGCGGCTTCTGATTGGCTGCAGGAAGATCCTGCAGCCAATCAGAAGCCGTGGAAGCCCCATCAGATGTTCAGCTTTCAAAAATAGTTCACAAACTGGAAGTCACTTCCAGGTTTGCAGCATTTGGCGGGAGCTAAAACATTCGAGAACTAAGCTGTTTGAAAACCAAGTTACGACTGTATTTTCTACTCTTTACCTAACAGACAATCTTACTTCTAGTATCTGTTTCCCTCATCCAACATATTCTATAAATGCCAATTCTGTTCACCTCCTCTAGCTCAAGGGGCAAATATGGATGACTGGATCAGTCTATTTCCAGTCTCTGTAAATTTTGCATATGCTCAATCGTAAATCTGTTCAGTACCTTTTCTGCATTTAGCTGCAATGATATTTTGAAGTACAGATGAACATTCATATTTAAATATCGATCATCTCAATATATCAATTTCTAGACATATCTTACTCCAAAATAGTTGCTTTATGCATTTTTGAACTTTTTTGAGCTGAATGTAGTTGTACCTCAAAATTCTGAAGGAAAACTGCATTCCAATCCATGTTTGAGAAATGCAAATTAGATCAGTTTGCTTAAACATCCAAAGTGAAAAAGATGACATACCTCATCCCTAGCGTAAGCTAAATTTTCTGTTTACATACATGTTAATCCTGTCCTTTTACTACACTGCTTACTACTTAGAATTGTTGACAATTTGGTTCAGAAAAAAACACAAAGGGAACGTTATGTCACTATTTCTCTAATTTTTTTTAATATTTATTTATACAAGAAAAAAACACACACAAAAACACAAATACCAAATTACACACAAATTACAAAAATAACCATAGACACCTAATTTTTTTGGCAAACAATAAAACATCTATTGGTCTTAACACTAAAGACCCAACTTCCCGTCTATTCCATATTTCAAATTCATATTACTTATTGCCAATACACATTTTTTTCATAATTAAACTTATTCTCAATAAATCTAATTTCTTCTATCTACCTAGCAACTATTACTGAAGTTCCTCAAATGCTGCAACAGAATTTAAACTACTATATTTATTTTTCAGATATTCTTTGAAAACCTCCCATTTAGAAACAAATTCTTGTTTTGATTTATTCTTTATTTTTTCTGATAAACCATCTAATTCGGCATATTCTGTCAGCTTTTGGATCCAATCTTGTATAGAGGGGATTTCATTACTCTTCCATTTTGCTGCGATCAAAACTCTTGCTGCCGCCGTCACATATAAAAAGTATACCCTTCCTCTTTTGTGGAATATCCAATCTGTTATTCCCAGGAGGTAGGCCTCTGGTTTTTTATTGAAAGAGATCTTTAGCATTTTTTGCAGTTCTGCATGTATACTCTCCCAGAATACCTGTATTTTCCTACATGTCCACCGCATATGGTAGAATGTTCCTGAGTCTCCGCATCTCCAACAATTACTTGACACATTTTTATACATTTTTGAAAGTTTCCATGGTGTTAGATACCATCGATGTTGCATTTTTTGAAAGTTCTCTCTAATCGTGTAACAGTTTGTGAATTTCCAATTGATCTTCCATAAATTTTCCCATTGGGCCATGGTTACTGAATGGCCAAAATCCTGGGGCCACCTCACCATTGCCACTGTTACCTCCTCCTCCTTGACTGAACAGTCAAGGTAAGTTTTGGAAAGAGTTTTTCTTTTAGAATTTACAAGATCAGATTCAAATCAGGAAATTTCTACTGAGAACCCCTTTTGTTGGTCAGATTTAAATTTTTCAAATAACTGATGGTATTGGAACCAGTCTGAAATGTGTTCTCTTATTTCCTCAATTTTTTTAAATTTTATTTGGTTATCTTCATTTTTTAGAAGTCTTTTATATGTTGCCAGCTTTCCTGAGTATTTTTCCATTTTACTGCTATGGCTTCTACTAGACAAGTCCACCACGGGACTTTAGGCTCCATCAGGTCTTTATATTTTTCCCATACTGCAAAGAGTGACTTTATTATTATATGGTTGGTAAAATTTTTATGAATTTTCGCTTTCCCATATATTAGGTAGGCGTGCCATCCCCAACGGTTGTCAAAACCTTCCAGGTCTGGGAGGTCCGGATTCTGCAACGTGCACCAATCTTTTAGCCAGGTGAAACAGGCTGCCTCGTAATAGAGTTTTAGGTCGGGTAGGGAAAAGCCTCCTCTCTCTTTTATGTCTATTAAGATCAGGTGTTTAATCCTAGGTTTCTTCCCTTCCCACAGAAATTTGGAAATTTCTCTTTGCCATATCTTGAGACAACCTGCTTCACCCAGTATCGGAATCCTTTGAAATAAAAAGATTAATTTTGGAAGCACATTCATCTTTATAATGGAAATCCTACCCAGAAATGTTAATTTTAGTTTACTCCAGGTTACCAAGTTTTTTCTAATCTCTAGCCAAGTTTTGGTGTTATTATCCTGAAATAAGTTTATGTTCTTGGGGGTGATCCAAATACCCAAGTATTTCGCTTTTGAAGAGATTTTCAGGCCCAATATTTTTTCTAAGCCGTCCTTTTCTTCTGTGGTTACATTTTTAACAAGCATTTTTGTTTTTGTTATATTCAGCTTAAAGCCTGCCACTTCTCCAAATTCTTTAATCAGTTCCAGCACTCTTTTCAGACTTTCTTTAGGGTTTTCAGCCATAACAAGTAGATTGTCCGCGAAAGCTTTAATTTTATATGTTTTGTTTCCCAGAGTGATGCCTTTAACAAGCTGATCCCTTCTTATCTGATTGTTCAATACTTCCATCACCAAGATAAATATCAGTGGAGACAGTGGGCAGCCCTGTCTGGTTCCCTTGTTTATTTTGCACTCCTCAGTAATTCTTCCGTTGATGATCAATTTTGCATATTGTTCCGAATAGATGGCATTTATTCCTTTACAAATATTTTCTCCCAGTCCGATTTCTTCCATTAATTTTTTCATAAACTTCCAGGACACGTTATCAAAAGCTTTTTCAGCGTCTACCAACATAATAGCTGCTGGTTTATCAATTTTAATATCCAAATATTCTAATACATTAATCACACATCTAATATTGGATTGCATAAATCGTCCGGGAAGAAATCCGGTTTGATCTTTATGAATTATCTCTTTCAGCACCATTTTTAATCTATTTGCAAGAATGTCTGCGAATATCTTGTAATCGTTATTTAGCAGTGCAATGGGTCTGTAATTGGCCATGTTTGAGGCATCTGTTCCCTGTTTATGAATAAGAGTAATAAAGCTGTCCTTCCAGGTTTTCGGAAGTTTTCCATTTGCCAGAATATTATTCATTAGGTCTTTCATGGGAAGAAATAATGCTTGTTCTAACTTTTTATAGTAATTAGCTGGAAGACCATCTGGGCCCGGTATCTTTCCTAATTTTGATCTCTGTATAGCTTGTTGCACCTCCATAGCTGTTATTAGTGAGTTCAAGATTTCAGTTTTTTCCTTAGGTATTATTGGTAGTTTATTTTTGCCCAAATAATCAATTATTTTTTCTAGAGTCTCTGGATCTTCTTTATATAGTTTTCCGAAAAATCTAGCAAAGTTTTTACTAATTTCCTTCGGTTGTTGAATCCATTTGTCTTTAATTTTAATTTTATTGATAATTCTATCTTCCTTTTTCTTCTTTAATTGCCAGGCCAGAAGTTTACCAGGTTTATTTGCAAACTCAAAATTTCTATGTCTCAACCATTTTATCTTCCATTCTATCTCTTCATTTATTATCATGGAGAATTGCATCTGTAAAATTTTTATACTTTGCTTAATTAGTTCATCATCTGGTATTTGGAAAAGGATCCTTTCCTTTTTTCTAATTTTCTCCCAGATCTCCATTTTCTTCTTCTCCTTTATTTTCCTTTGGAATGCGTTTTGTTGTATAAAGAAGCCTCTTATGACGGCTTTACCCGCGTCCCAAACCGTATCTAGATCTACTCCTTGATTTAAATTAAACTTAAAATATTCTTCTAAGATTTGCTTGGCCTTCTGTACAATTTTTTCATTGTTTAGCATACTCTCATTCAGTTGCCACCTTTTAACCTTTTCTTCTTTTCCTTTAAAGTTAACCCAGACCGCGCTGTGATCAGAAATTATCCTTGGATGGATTTCTGCTGGATGGATGGTTTCTTGGATGGATTTCTTATTATTTAATAAATCCTTTGTTGTCCAGATCGCGTCGATTCATCCCGCCGATTTATGTGGCTCTGAGTAATGTGTAAATTCTTTCTCTGTTGGATTCTTAAACCTCCAAGCGTCGAACAAATTCAGGAGTTCTATTAATTGGAAAAATGTAGTTGGGAGTTTGTTCTGCCTCTTTTCTTTCTTCTTTATTGTCCTGTCCATGTTTGGATTGACTACTCCATTAAAATCTCCTAATAATATATTTTCCCCCCTAAATATTCTATGACTTTTCTTCCAGGAATTGATAGAATTCGGATTTTCTTTCATTTGGTGCATAAATTCCAATAACTATCACTTTTTCATTATTGATCTTAACCTCTATAATCACTGTTCGGCCTTTTTCATCATTGTAAAGCAGTTTTGGCTCCAGCTGAGGTTTTACATAAATTACCACCCCTCTCTTTTTTTCTTTACTTGATGCAATAAACTCAAGCCCCAATCTCTTATTTATTAATACTCTTTTATGTTTTTCCGCTACATGAGTTTCTTGCAGACAGATTAGATCATATTTTTGTTTAACCAGAATATGTTCCACCTTGTTCCTTTTTGATTTTTCATTTAAACCATTTACGTTCCAAGTAATAAATTTATAATCCATACTTTATTTCTTATGATACGTCAACGGGTTAAAAAAAAATAAAAAATAAAAAATTACACATTCAAGGTCTCAGTATACATTTAATAAATTCCCTTCTTAGATCTGTCTCCTAACTCTCAACTGTTTGTTCAATATCCTCTGATTCTCCCAACAATTGCCTTTTTCCTCTGAGGTCTTTCCGGTACTTTCTCCAGAACTTGTCCGCATCTAATGCCAACAAGCACTTTCTACGTTTCCCTTTAAAGAAAAAAAGAGATGCCTTCCGGGTACTCCCACCTATAGTCCACTGCCTTTGCCTTTAGTGCCTCGGCCAGATGTCTATAAGCTTCTCTCTTTTTTATCAACCGATTTGGAATAATCTTGTGGACGATAATATTTCCTTCCAATTGAAATTTCTTCTTGTTACTAGCTTGTAAAATTCTATTTCTGAAATCCATAGAGTTAAAAGAGACTAAACAATCAGCCGGCCAGTTGTTTGCTTTTGCTACATTAGATTTGACTGAATGCTTTTTCTATTTTTTGTGCTACTTCTGCTTCTTCTAGGTCTAACCAAGCTGCTAGCTCTTTTGAGATTTTTTCCTCAATTATTTCCTCTGCGTCCTCTGTTAGTCCTCTGAATCTTAGGGTATTCTCCCTTCTCTGCATCTGCAACATCGCAATAGAGTCCAAAGTTGAATCCTGCTGTGCTTTCAGATCTGCTGTTTCTTTCCTTATCTTATCGCATTCCCTTTTCAACTCTCTATTTTCATTTTGTATTTTTTTTCTGAGCTTCCTCTAGGTTCTGTGTTTTACCTTTAAGGTCTAGCACTATTTTCGTCAGTTCTGATTTTTTTTTGTACTAAATTGTTGACCTGAGTTGATAACTCAGCTGCTATTTTCACATTTTCATCTATTTTAACTCCCATTGAAATAAGTTTTTCTTCTGTTGCTTTTGCCTTTTCATTTACATTATTTTTTAAATCTTGGATATCTTTCTTCAAACTTAAAATTAATTCTCTCATATCTAGTGGTTGATCCATGTCAATTACAGAAGTTCTCCTGATTTGTGAGGCTGAAACTGCCGCAGAACCTGACACAGTTTTTTTTTACCATACATCACTATTTCGCAAACTCCAGCTGTTGTTGGACTACAACTTCCATCATCCCTAGGGATGGTAAGAGTTGTAGTCCAACAACTGCTGGGGACCAAATTTTGAGACACACTGATTTATTATGACATGCTCTGTACTATCACCATTCAACTATAGCACTGTCTAATAGGCTGGTTTGGTACTAAGTGTATAGTAAACCAAAATGTGAGAACATAAGTTGAGTCCATCTTCAAATATCTTCAAAGCCATCTTCAAATATCAGAAGGGCTGTTACATGGACAATGGAGCAAGCTTGCTTTCCCCCTTTCTGGAAGGTAGGACTCAAACCAAAGGCTGCAGGAAAGGAGATTCCAGGTAAACATAAGGAAACTTTCTGACATTAAGAGCTGTTTGACAGTGGAACAGTCTCCCTCGGGAGGTGGTGGACTCTCCTTCCTTGGCGTTTTTTAAGCAGAGGTTTGATGGCCATCTAGCATGGATGCTTCAGTAGAGATTCCTGCATTGCAGGGGGTTGGACTAGGATGACCCTTGGGATCCCTTCCAACTCTACAATTCTACTATTCTATCCAAATAACTACTTTAAGCAGGTCAAACAGCTTGGGCACATCCAGAATTATATTTGACCTCTCTCTTTTTTAGTAGCAGACTCCTCAGCCATATCAAACAGCTTTCGAGTGTCCCTTCAGCTTCATGTAATTTACCCAGTGCTGTGAAAAGGGTGACTGATCTTTGAGGAAAAATAACCCCCAAGTTTGCTGAGACATGCAGAACTAATTGTGTGGATCTTCGGATCCAAGTCATTGTGTTCAGAAGCTGGAAGTCAGCTGACAGAACAAGATATTCTCTTGAAATTACCCTATATTTCATTCATGTGTAGTTCCTGCATTAGCTATACTGAAATGGTTACTGCATAACTTCAGCACTTGCCAATAAAGTATACTGCTTGTTGAGCACCACATACATTAAGTGGCTTTTCAGTTCTTAGATATGAGCAGGGCTTGCGATGAACTAATTTAGATTAACTAATTCACTGAATTCAAAAATCTAATATTTACACCTGAAAGTAGTTCCTATAATTTCCAGGTGAATTAAGTTCCTTTTGCAGTGGAAGTTTGGGCAATTTTAAATTAATTCTGATTTCAATTAAATAATATTTATATGTAGGGCTCTCATCCAACTCAACGCTGCTTTTGCTTGTGGCTGCTGCATTTTACATTTTTTCCTATCTGTAAAGTGAATCTGCTTTTGAAACTTAAATGTCATAATTGTTGGGGGAAATACAGTGGTGCCTCGCAAGACGAAAATAATTCGTTCCGTGAGTCTCTTCGTCTTGCGGTTTTTTCGTCTTGCGAAGCATCCCTATTAGCGGATTAGCGCTATTAGCGGCTTAGCGGCTATTTGCGGCTTAGAAAAAGGGGGGGAAGGGAAAAAACTCGCAAGATGTTTTCGTCTTGTGAAGCAAGCCCATGGGAAAATTCGTCTTGCGAAGCGCCTCGAAAAACGGAAAACCCTTTCGTCTAGCGGGTTTTTCGTCTTGCGAGGCATTCGTCTTGCAGGGCACCACTGTAAATAAAACAATTGTTTACAGTATACTCTGTGTTTTGATATTATCTTAGTCTTCTTAAAAGTATTTTTTATATATTTAGTATATTTAGCAAAGTGGCTCATAAAATTTACCAGACTTCCAAGCTTCCTTTGGAAAGATTTGTTTCCATTTTTTAAAGGAATATTTTCCCCACTGCAGATGCTTCAAAGAAGCTCCCCTCCAACAAACAATCAACTGCACATCAGTTAAAGAGATTTAGCCTCTTCAAAGATACACTTCCAGCACCAATCCCGATTGAAGACATGCTTTCAGCACCAAAGGAAGTTGCTCTAGATGACAATCAGTTGACTGATTAGTTTAGTTTTAAATATTAAACGGTTTCAAATATTAAACAATATCTATAAAGATTTTCCAAAATCATCTCTTTTTTCCACATATCCACAACTGAATAAAGTTCCCTTTGCTTTTGGAGCAAGATCAACATTTACCTTCTGTCTATGTATATTTTTATTTTTCCAACATGTAAGATACCGTTGGTAGATCATGTTATAACAACTCTCTTAAATTTAAATAAACCTGAAAACTACACTCTTTTGGAAAATACATTATGTTCATAGCTTTTCTTGAATAGATTTCTATTTCATTTCATTTTAAATATTTCATCATCTCTGCATTTCATTCACATCAAAATGTGTATCTGAGAGGCTCTTGTTATGATTTGAATTCATTTAGCTTTCAAATTTGGATTTGGTGTGTAAAACAGCTTTGCTGCAAAATCTTTAAAAAGTGATCTGAAAATTACCATATATACTCGTGTTTAAGTCGACTTTTCCAGCACATTTTTAATGCTGAAAAAGCCCCCCTCGGCTTACATTCAACTGAGGGTCCCACTTACTGTTTGCTGCCGCCGCCACTGCTCTACCAAGCGCGGCTCCTGTGCCTACCCTTGCGAGCGACAGAGGCTGTTGTCAGTGGAGGAGGAGGAAGGAGCAGCCTGAAAGCAGCCCTTCTGGGCTGCTCCTTCCTCCACCTTTGCCACGGTCAGCATTTCCCACCCTAGGCTTATACTCGAGTAAGTAAGTTTTCCCAGGTTTTGGTGGTAAAATTAGGTGCCTCGGCTTATATTCGGGTCAGCTTATACTTGAGTATATAGGGTATTGGTAAAAGGGTTTTTCCCTACATTTCTAGAAAGGCAAACATATTTATGGAGAGTCCTGTTGCTGTGTAGTTCTGCAAGTTACTGCAGCAGTTTACCATGGATATGTTTATGGTGAGGCTGGGCAACTAACTATACAACTAGATACTCTGGCTTCCCCAATGAGCTCAATGAGGACCCAAGGGACGTTGCACTTTAGTTAATGTCAGCAACAAAATAGTAGCAGTTACAGCAGTAGTAATATACTGTTATAAATGCCCTCAAAGAATTCCAGAGATGTTTGGTGTTAACAGGATAATGAACTGGATGGATCTTTGTTCTGACTGCTAAGGTTTTATGATGCTTCTTGAGACAAATTTCTTACAAATTAAACTAGCAACATTTCAGAAATAAACACCCTAGAAAGTGAGTTAATGGTTTTAACACCCACCTAAAATTGTTTCTGAAAAAGAGCAGCAGTGTGAATTTGATATAACAAAGCATTCTAAACTAAAAAAAACCAGAAATGTGTAACCTAAGGCAGGCCTTCTCAACTTGCAACTTGTTCTTAGACCTTATGCAAAGGTTTCAAGGAAGAAAGGGTGGTAACTATACAAACACATAAATGTTGCCATGTAGAATGGAAAGCAACAAGTATTTGTGACTATTTTCCAGCCCCATAATATATAGAACAGTAGCAGTAATGCTGAAGGCGATCATGCAGTAGCCGGCGATATCAAGCTGTATTGTGACATCTACTAATCATCTTTCTCTCTCTCAACCACATCCCATTAAGTTAAAAGTCACCAGTTGTTCCATTAAAAAACCAACTACATTCATGCAATACAGAGCTTTTCAAACTTTTCAAGTTGGTTACATACTGTGTAATTCAGTTTGACTAGCAAGCTGGAGGTTAAACTAACCCTTTCCAGCCCCGGGAAGAGCGTGGGGAGCATTTGAGTGACACACCTACACAGTGCAGCCAACACACTCATGTGTCGTGGCACAGTTTTGAAAGCTCTGATGTAACATAACTCTTCATGTAATCACTTACAATTTGTGCACACACATCCCTTTCGGATGGAGGTCTGCTTGCATATTAATTCTGTTATCAAGATTTAATTGAAGTTCGCCGATGTTCACAAATATCAGAACTGTTATTTCCCAAGCATTGAGATAATCAACCAAAATGGATCTTGCAAGACCTCATGATTATGGAGACTCATGCTCCAACACTGGACGAACAAATCTTCACCAATAGTTCTTCTCAACAGGAAAGTTTACTGCCCTAGCCACATCTGAACATGCAGTTTAAGCCATGCATGGTGTTAGATGCATGTTAGAAAAGGGGGAAATAAACATAACTGGAGCACATTCTATATGGAAAAACAATGCACACAAGGAGTGTGTTACATACAATGGAAGGAAAAGAAAGGAATGTATCCTTCACCACCAACACATCCCTTAGAATATCATTCTATGAAATAGTTGCCATGAAAGCAAGAATTACTTGATTACTTTTAATTACTGTATTTGTTTACTTAACATACAGAATTGCCCACCACAATAGCCCAATTTGCATACTACTTGCAAATAGGAAAATCACGGTTTCAAGCTCCACTCTAACTATGCCATGCCCTCAAAGACCACATGTTAAGAATGGTTGTATGCAGTGGAATCTCTATGCACAAGCAGCATCTCACAGACTTGATGCATTCCGGACACCAGTGTTCCCAATCCCACGGATTTCCTATGTGTGAGAAGCTGCTGAAGCGTAGGGGGTTTCCTTGCAGACAGCTATGCGCAACACAATCAGAGGACAGAGCTGGCAAGGCAAAATGAGTAGCTGCACTCCACCCTGAAACTGTGAGAGCCCAACACATTAATAATGTGTGAAAAGGACTAATATGGAGATAACCATTAGCATACAGGGCTTTACCCCTTGCCCAAGAGACGGGGCTATATACATCCCAATAGCACTAGAAATTACATAAAACTTTTGTGTCCGTTCTCCACAACTCCATATTCTAAGTAGTCCTCAACTATGTGAACCTGGGAATTATTTGTGGTGTGGTGTGGGGGGGAGTCTCCATACTTCAGTGAAATACTGAAGCTTTTACTTTTGTGATTTTTGAGGTCAATTTTACCCCTGTGTACACCATGCACATCAGGTGTTGGGTCAAAGTGATGCTGTGAAATGTATTTAAAGTTTTTATTTACTAGTAATCTATACCTCACGGGTTTATAAAATCTGTTACAAACCCTTTTCCAGCTACAACCTTCCTTCTGACCCAGCAATACTGGGGTTTATTTCATCATGACTTTCATTTTGTGCAAAACATGCTGATCCGGGTTTTGGAATCCTTAAGAATGTAACTGTATCTGCAAAAATGTTTTTGGACAACCAGCACACTCACTTCAACTGAAAGCCAGACCTAATGGCAACTTCTAATACAGTAAAGGATCTTTCTCTGTTCTACGCACAGAAAGATCATTGCAAAATGTGTTGTTGAGGGTTGACCTCAACACTTCTGGGCCAAATGTCACTGGCATCCTTCAAAGGAAACAATAGAGAAAGTCCTCAAATTTTATTAGAATTGTCAATGCCGAACTGCCAATGCAGGAGACAAGTATGCTTGTGTGCACAAGCTGTGCACTCTCCCACAATGCTTTGCGAGTTACCGTTTATGAACAGATTTGTTCCATTTGAATGAAAATGATGGTGTACATACCATCCAAACCCACAAAGTACGTCATACATGTGTTGTGATTGTATCTTGAACATAACTGGTAGACATAAATGTGGTAAAGACAAGTGCCCCATAAGCTCAAAAACAAGGCCATACACAGGCTAAGAAACTAAGAGCAGATTTATTATTTTCTGAACAGAATATAGCAACTGATAACATCACCAGTATGCCAGAGGCTTAGCAAAGAAAAACCTAACTCACCTTAGGACATCAAAAAAACAGAAATATCCCCAAAGTTCCTTGCCCTCAAATCCTAGTGCCAACTACAACATTTTTTAAGTTCAAAAAGATTTGACCCTTTTAAGCAATATAGCAAATAAATGAAGGGTAGTGTATACAAGCAATCTCAGATTAACTTTTCTGTAAACCACTTTGATAGTGTTCTTTTTATTAAGTGGTGTATAAATTTTATGAAATAAATAAATCAGAATTGCCTACTCCTTTATTACAATAAAACTAATGGTGATATGGACTCATGCATCCAAATGGTCTCCACAAACAATCCTAAACTCATGATCAAGCAGCAGCTAATATTGTTTTAATATTTATTTATTTGATTTACTCAACTTTTAAACAACCCTTCCTCAAATAGTGACCCAGTACCATATATAAAAACATGATTATAATCTGAAGAAAGCACAAATTATGAAATTATGAAAACAAACTGTAAAACAGCACCAAAAGCTTTCGAAAGATAAAAATCATTACACACTATAAATACAGCAGCAGCAACACTTGAACAATGGAAGACAAGGCCTGCTTTCATGCCTATAGAAGCCAGACAACACACAATGTGAAGATCTCAAAAGAAGTCTCTTTCCAGTAGATCTACGGTAGATCAAAACCAGATTGAGTCAACACACATAGCTTTCTTAGGATGTCAAGAGAGATAGCCTCAGAACTGGTAAAGTCTGCTGCTGCCGATATAAAGGACTTGGGCAGATGATGTCTCTTCAGACGATGCAGTGAGAAGATCACAGCAATAATGCATTTCATTTAACAATTCTGTCTACCCAGCTCAAACAGTCATGTTGATTAGAAAATGCTCAGGTCATGTCCAATAAATTTGCAAAGTATGCTAGACTTGCTGTTGTCACTAGAAGTTCACACTCAAGATTACTGCACTGTTATACTTTTGCAGCTGCTATAACTATCTTATATGCATGGTTTATGGCACAATATGTTACATTTTAAAAACTGAGATTACTAAGACACCTCCATAGTTTGTGTAGGTTGTTGTACTTTACTCTTGAGCCTTGTTGACCACAGTACTTATTAGTAACTAGACTGTTTTATTGGACAAGGGAAGGTCTCAATAAAGGGATTTAAAAAAATAAAATGCAACTTCCATCAATTATTTTATTAATGCAACTTCCATCAATTATTTTTTTATAACTTCCATCAATTATTTTATTTGGATGGCCCTCCTGGGTACCTTTCACTACAATACCAAATTGGTACGATCAATTTTCTATCAACAGTTGGTAAAACAAGGGATTAGAGAAATTCCTGGATGGCATCAATAACTATTGGCTTTTATAACTAAGGTGGGGGGTATGTTCAAAAGTAGACTACTTCAGCAATTCCAGGTTAAAAGGATTTATGGGTCCACTGATGGGTTAGTGCCCAAACAAAGCACAGCGAATATGTAACTAAATGCTATCTAGTAGAGGACATTCTGCTGAATGCATGGGTGTCAGGCCAAATATTATTTTGGGGCACACACCCCAGTTATTTATTCTTTTCTACACATTTTAAGTACTGCTGGCTTTTAATGTTATTATTTTGTTTTAACACATAAACTATTGTTGGAACACCTCAGAACTTATAGCTTGATGTAAGTTTTATGGAAGCAAGTGTCATGGTTAATGAGCTGCAGAAGGATTTGCACTTGCCATCCAAATGCACATTGCCATCTTGCTGTGAGTCCTGGATGACCTGCTCCTTGCCCGGGGGTGGGGGCAGCTACAAAAAGTTGAAGTGGCTGAACAGGGGTTTTTGTTGCAGGGTTTTATTGCTATTTTTTTTTAAATAATATTTATTACTTTTAAACCTTACAATAAAGAAGAAAAAGAAAGGGAAAAAAGAAGCAGCAAAAGAAAGGGGAAAAAACAATACGATACAATATATAAACAGTACACAATGCAACATTAACACATTAGACTAAACAAAAACAAAGCAAAAACAATTTAAAAACATACATCATACCATTTCAATGCCTTATCTTTCATTCCCTTGTTTCATCGACCTCCTCTCAGCTCCCTTTTTGTATTCCACTTCTATTAATTGTTTCAGCAATTCCTTTCCATCTTTCTATATTTTCTGTCATATAATTATCTTAACTTATTTTAACCTTATTTTCCATTAATACTATAATACTTATTTATGCTTAACTCCTTATAACATTTCTACTAAAGCCTTATAATTTCATTCCAACATTTTTCTGACACTCATTAATTTTACAGTATTTCTATAAATAAACTTTAAACTTTTTCCAATCTTCTTCCACCATCTCTTCTCCCTAGTCTCAGATTCTGCCAGTCATTTCCGTCAATTCCATATAGTTCATCAACCTGGTGATCTTCTGTCCGAGGCTCTTAACTCTTTTCCAAGTCCCTTCTGCAGGTCTTCTTCATATTTATACATGCACTTTACTTTGTCTTCTGCTGATCTTGTTCTTAATTTCCTTCCTTTGATGCTGAAGAGTAGATCTCGGGGAAGCTCCGACCTAGCAATGTTTTTATTCCTTCTCGACAGGTCAGCCAAATCTCCGTAATTAAAACTAAAATCCAAAAGATATTTCAGGACGTGTTTCAAAATCCCTCCAAATCTGAAAGTCCCCACAACTCCAATCTCCTCCTGACCCAGGTCCAGGTCCCAAAGGTCAGTAAATCCCTGCATGAGGTGATCTATCCAACTTTCCTTCTCCAGTCCAAGCAGGGCTCCAATCCTCAAAATCTGACCTCTGAATTCAATCATAGAAGGCAACAACTTATAGTCATCAAATTGCCTCTGTAAGGCTGGGGCTCTCCCCCTCTCCACCCGTATTACTTTAGGTTCAACAACAACAACTTTCTCCCTTGCCTTCTCCACAGCCTGCCACGCCAAAGTAGATTCCTGCATCGATTCCTGAACGGCTCCTGTATAGATGTTCACTCTTTGTCCCAAATTAGTCACTTTTTGTCCCAAGTTATCAATTTTAATAGTCATCAAATCCGTCTTCTTGTGGAGCTGTTCCAATGAATCACTTATCTTACATAATGCAATCACTAAGGCTTCTTCTGTCGACATTCTTAACCTATCCAAGGTCAATCCCTGGTTCTCACGGTTTTTTATCTTGCAGCTGGAGATTCCACCATCTCAACTCTTGTAACAGTTTCAAAGGCTCCCTCTAGAGGGAAACAATTTCTATTTGTATCAATCCTTTTAAGCACAGTTCAAGCAATAAAATTAGTTTCAATTTTCAGTTACTTTTACTCCTTTTTAAACGCAGAAGGAGACAGTGGAAACAATGTATTTCTCTTATTTAACTAGCTGTCAAGATACGTTTTATTCACAGTCAATGAACTTTCCCAAAACGTCAGTCTTACTAGCAGCCTGTTTCCAGGTTCAGAGCGGTGGTAATTTAACTTTCTTCACTCTCTACTGCAGGCTTACGCGATCCCAAATTTCCCCCCCTCTTCTCCTGCTTCCAAGGTGGGTTTAATGGTTTTAGCCGATGGAAGTTTAATCCTTTACAGAGGACTTTCCAAGACTTTAGCTTGCAAGCTCTTTGCTTCAATCTATTTACAAAAGGGGGAGGCGGACTTCCTGTTTGAAACCTCCCCATTTCGGTGCCAAATTAAGACGTTTAAAAATCCAGTTTTCCGTTCTACTCACGGGTAGTTGTTTAGGATCAAATTGTCCACAGGAAAAAGTCAGCGCTCTCCGGCAACAGCAGTGCGGCTTAACTCCGTGAAAGAAGCAGTCAATTCAAAGCACCGCGCCGCTCACCCCACATCGCTCCGGATCCCTGAAACCAGGTCTCCCCGTGAGTAGGGGAGGCGCAAAAGGTGCCAGCCGAATCCCACGTTCACAGGCTTCTCCCGCCTGTGATTTTTGGTGGGTCTCCGCCTTCGCCGTGGCGGCCAGACCCTGATTTCCATGCAGCAAATTCCTCCCGATCAGAGGAATTCTGCCATTGTCGGAGGCGCCAACCCGGAAGTCCTCTCTTTTTATTGCCCTCTTTAAAATGTTTTAAAATGTTTTTAACTGCTTTCAACTTTTAAGTTGTTACATTTGAGGGTTTGCTGTTTTTTAAAGTAAGGGAACATAAGATCTGCATGGAAGGAGAGGAGCTAGAAAGAGCATGAGCAACCCCAATCACAGTGGTTCTGGGGGGAAGGTATGGTGTGGAGGGTGGGGAAGGTTGAGTTGGGGGCACATAGCACAGGCAGTTAGTGACTGTGCTGTGTGACAGTCCCTTCTCCAACATGGGGAATTGTGGTTGTCCTATCAGCCAGCTATTGGATCAGCGACTGGGCTGTTGTTGCTGAATGACAGGTCAGCTCAGATTTGGTCTGTATCACAGAGACCTGGGTGGGTGGAACAAGTCTCACTCAGCTGTGCCCACCTGGGTACTTGATGCAGCATCAGGGTAGGCTTAAAGGTTGGGGAGAGGGAGTTCTTTCTTGTGGTCTATAGAAATTCTCTCTCTTTCTCTTTCCAGGCTCACTGTCCAGTTGGGTAGAGGAGGGGAGGCAATCTTGAGTGTGTGTTCCTGGCATTGGGCAACTGGAACAGATTAGGGATTCTGCTGGTTTACAACCCACTCTGCTGTTAACAATCTCCCTGCCTGAGATGACAGAGCCAGACTCAGAGGTAGTGCTGAGGACTCCCAGACTGCCGGTTTTGGGGGACTTCAACATTCATGCTGAGGCAACTGGCTCTGGGGTGGCTCCATGGCTGCCATGACGACCATGGGGCTATCTCAACATGTCACCGGCCCAAAGCATGTAGCAGGCCACACTTGGGACATTTTCTCAACCAGGCAGGAAGGGGTTCAACCATCTGAAAGTGGGAGATATTGACATCAGTCCCTCGGGATGGTCAGATCACTTCTTGCAAGATTTAGGCTTTCAGCACCTTTTCTCCTCTGCAACAGGCCAATTAGGATATTCCACTCTCAGAGGCTGATGGAGCCAATGGGTTTCCAGACATCTTTGTAGGGTTTACCTGCTGATATGCCTGGCACTCCTGTCAAAGCCCTGGCCAACCTCTGGAACATCCAAATTGCTCAGGATGCTGACCTTTGAGCGCCCTTTCCCACTTCACAGAGCCCACTTGGCTTCCTGGTAATAGTCCAGAGCTTAGGGCAAGGAAACAAGCTGGGAGACAGCTTAAACACAAGTGCAGGTAAACTCCAGTCAAATGCAACTGCACACTGGAGAGGGCTCATTATAGAGTCTACTTTAGAAGGCATACTGTGCTGCCTCCATAGCATCCTCTTTGTGCCTTCTGGCACAGCTTTTCCAGGTAGTGCGGGCCGCTTACAGTCTGGTCTGAAGGAGGTGGCAGAATTGAAGGTAGCATTGTGACTTGTTTGCAAAGCACTGTGAGAATTAAATTGCTTGCATCCACTGGGATTGTAAATCTGCTGTGACAGCAGATTAATCTCAAGGGGTATCTGAACACTGTCTAGTCCTGTTGTGTTGTTTCAAGTTTCAGTTAGCAAGGCTCAAGGATGTGGACAAGGTGCTTGAATCAGTCAGGGTGACCGCTTGCGCTCTGAATCCCTGCCCCCCATGACTGATAAGATCTAACAGCTGGCTGGGCCAGAGAGGTGATTAACGCCTCCTTGCAAGAGGAGGTGGTACCTGCCTGCTTGAATGAGGCAGTGGTAAAACTACTACTCAAGAAACCCTCACTGGATTTGGAAAATCTAAGAAATTAGTGGCCAGTGGCCAATTTCCCTTTCTTGGGCAAGGTTCTTGAGCAGGTGGTCGCAGACCATACCCAGGCACTCTTGGGAGGAAACTGATTTTTTAGATCCATTTCAATCAGGGTTTAGGCACCGTTTTGGCACAGAAACTGCTTGGGTTGCCGTGTATCTTCATAAAGGGCAGTATAGAAATAAATAATCACATAATGAAAACTAATGGCTTTCTTGCAGAGATGATTATATGTAAGAACATTTGCTTTAATGAAAACTTCATGCATTTTGATTTCTTCACTATGGTTTATTTATGAAAAAGGGGAAATCTGTAAACCTGAAATATAACATCATACGAGAGAAAAGAAATTAGTTATGATTCTGAATATTCATTAATTATTATTCCAACTGAGATACAAACCTGTAGAAGTTTTTACTGCTTACCTGTGTTTGCCTTCTCCCTCTTCAAGCTGCAAGTTTGGATCCAATACCAAGACAAACCTACAAGCAGTAAATAAAAGACTATGATAAAGTTGTCTGAAAGCAAATTTATTATACCCCTGATAGGCACCCAGGCTGTACAAATGGATATGCAATCATTCAATCTCACCAACAATGAAACACCACGTAAGTTATTTCCTTAATATTTATACCTAAACATTTATCCCATTATTGAAACCTCTATATACACGTTTTTCCTCCAACTCTCCAATGACTACATTTTATAGAAGAATATGGTGATTAATGCTCAAGTATCCTGAGTACCCATCAGTCTTCAGCCCTGCTGAAGTACATACACGTTTCTTTACAAACAGAAGTACTTTTCCCCCCAGAGTTTTTCTGAAATAGAAACCTGTTATTTTAGACAGTACTTAATCAAATGCTAGGATGAAAAAAACAAAATGTTCCAGAATGCAACAAAGGAATCAAGATACCAGTGGCAACAACAGAATTAAAATCCTTTCAAAACTTTATTCAGTGCATCAGCAATAATCCTGCTTTGACACAGAACATGGAGGATCGAGACTGAAGCTACAGACCAGGGACAGCTACTGTGGTATACTGCATATGTTTTGAACTACAACTCCCATCAGCCCCTCCAGCAAGTCCCATGATCAGAATGACAGGAATTGTACACCAAACTGGCTACTCCCGATATACATGGAGAATAAAGAGTATGCAATACAGTTGTACCTTGGTTCTCGTACGTTTTGGCTCCCGAATGCCGAAAACCCAGAAGTGTTCCAGTTTTCCAACATTTTTCGGAAGCTGAATGTCCAACGCGGCTTCCGCCTGAGTGCAGGAAGTTCCCGCAGCCAACTCAACGCCGCACCTTGGTTTTTGAATTGTTCCAGGAGTCGAACAGACTCCCGGAACGGATTAAGTTCGAGAACCAAGGTTCCACTGTATAGTATTCTCTCATCTTACTGTGCCTATTAAGGCAACACTATTTCCCATTGGCTATGACTTAAAGGGATCTATCAGAGTATGATTTAGGTAACTTAGCCATAGACATTGGCCATGTTTGGCGGCAATGCTAAATCATGGTTTTATGTAGCAGCTGGTTAGACTTAAAATGTTATATATTTTACATACATTTTCCTCAAGACTAAACATAAAACGTATGTAATTCTTTTGGCCCCACAGTTTCCGTCCACCATCAGAATGCTACCCACAGAAGGCTGGCCAGGTTTGAATCCAGTCCTCCATCTGAAAGTTATCTTTACCTGCCCCCAGTTTTGTTCTACATAAAGTAACCTACCATCAATGTCAATTTACCATCTCCCTCCTCTCCTCCCCTCCCCTCCGTGGTCTAGAAGCAGATTTCAAAACTTTTACCACTTCTCCTTAAGTGTGGCTTCTTCATTGGCAAAACCAAGGACCATGGTTTAACGCTAACTGGTTCTAGAAAAAGCTAACTTCAAACCACGGAGTGGAGATCACACAAGTCTGGAAGGTTTATTCATGTAGCACTAAACCAAGGCTTAGCATTATATCCAAAGATGGCTATTGTCTATCGTAATAGTTACCTAAACCATGCTGTAATTGACTCTTCCAAAACAAACCATATGTAGTGTTAAATCACTACCCCCAATTTGGACGACATGGGAAGATTCTTATACTGCAAGGCAAAAGCTTACAAACTCTTCGCTAAGTGGGATGAGAATGCCAGAGCCCAGGAAACAGCTAATTTCTTCACAAAATATGAAACTATGGTTTAGTGTTATGCCAAATGTGGCCACTGTTGATCTGCACAAATTCAGCTTACCTAAGCAGATGCATCTATATGTTTGCGCTTAAAACTCTTAAGTGGCATATTTTCTTGGCATCTCCCTTCTTAAAACATGCTTCTTTTGCATCAATAATGAAAAACTTAATTTGCAAACAGAGATATCCAGTTTCTTCCATAGCTGAATTTAAAATAGAATGGGTTTTTAAAGTGGTAGGGAGTTTGAATTGGAAAATTCATAATTCTAACATGTTCATCATGTGACTTATAAAATTAGCATGAGGTAATTCTAAAGTTTTTGAATCAACATATTTTATCAGGCACATTATTATACTTAAAAGTGGTTTAAATGTTAAAGAAACTCAAAACCTTACAAGGAAATAATAAATTGAAAAAAATTATAAAGATGATAGTTTGCACTTCCCTTACATTGTATAAGAGGGGGAGGGATGAAGGCAGGGAAAACTACTAACACAACAATTTTAGCACACCAAAGTAATTGTGCATGATGTATCATGGTTGTCCACAATTCTACAGTGGTGCCCCGCAAGACGAACGCCTCGCAAGACGAAAAACCCGCTAGACGAAAGGGTTTTCCGTTTTTGGAGGTGCTTCGCTAAACGAATTTCTCTATGGGGTTGCTTCGCAAGACGAAAAAATCTTGCGAGTTCCCGCGGTTTTTTCTCGCTTTTTTCTGCCCTTTCCCTAAGCGCTAAGCCGCTTATCAGCTGTTCCGCTGATAAGCCGCTTCTCAGCTGATCGCTAAAAGCCGCTAGACCGCTAATAGCGCTAATCCGCTAAGCTGTCAATGGGCTTGCTTCGCAAGACGAAAAAACCGCTAGACGAAGAGAATCACGGAACGGATTAATTTCGTCTTGCGAGGCACCACTGTACTTCAGAGTTATAATCCAACTTGGACACCTCCAGTTTCACAGTCGCTACCTGCAGAATTACGTGCATGACCACATAGCAGTTTCTGTACCAGACATCTAAGTGGAAGGCTGACTTAACAGTGGAGGAATGAAATATTAAGCAGAGCTAAAGAGAATGACTGGCAGGGAGTGGCAGGCAGGAAATGACAGTTAATTAGTGCTGGCTAGCACAAGGGCTAATTAAGGGAGAGTTGGGGTAACTGGGATAGATAGAAAATGTTTAGTCGGTTAAATCAGAAAACTAGAGCTATAAGAATGCTGCATTTAATGACTGCTTATTGCATTCACTAACTGAATAAATGTTTGTTTCCTTATCTGTGCTCTAGTCCGGGTAGATTCTAAACCAAAGTATGTCTCAACTTATGTCAATAGTTCAAAAGGTATATGGGTAATATTACAAAGTGAAAGTCCTGGAGCTCCCAAAGTCTTTAGGTGGTGACAGCAAATACATTAAAGGGAAGTCTGGGGACAGGCCCTAAAGAGAGACACTGGGAATGTCAATTTCTTTTCATGGTGTTTGCTGAAAGTGAAAGCAATAGCAATCACAATTTTAGTTTCAGTTTTGCTTTCAATTGTAGTTAGGAAATGAAATAATAGTTTCAGCTTGGTTCTTATTTAACTGCACAGCCAGTCCTGAGAGTTCATTACTTGGTTTGGATTATTCTGTGTATCTCATCCCTGCTTAGATATCTACAAAACATACATACATGCGCGCGCGCACACACACACACACACACACACACAC
This sequence comes from Podarcis erhardii, assembly GCF_964252035.2. Classification (NCBI taxonomy): domain Eukaryota; kingdom Metazoa; phylum Chordata; class Lepidosauria; order Squamata; family Lacertidae; genus Podarcis; species Podarcis erhardii. Next base: position 73,676,029 of record NC_138510.1, read on the forward strand.
ACACTTTCTCACACAATTCCTAGGAATAACTGCTTGGGAATTATTAATTTGGAAGCTGCCAAGCTTGTTAATATTGTATTGGAATCCATATTCATGGTTATAGATGGATTTCATTTATTTTTAGAAACGGGCATATTTCGGGGGGGAAATGAATCAATGGAAAATATTCCAGAAAAAAATTCCTCAACAATGAGGTGGAGGGAAGGCACTGAAGGGTAGGTTACACCATTTGCAAGTAAGGAAGAGGATATTTCATTGATTATAGTAATGTAAAGAAACTTCATTTTCACCATCAACATTTTCTGAGCTTAACTATATATTTGAAATAAACTAGGTACAGTGCCACAGAAACTTTATGATGTTCCTAAGATGCTTAAATGTGTCCAAAAGATCAGCATCTAGCTTTGTTTCAGAGCAATGGGTTAAAAATGGATATCCAGCATCTTTCAGGGTTGAGACTTAATTCCTTGTACTTTATGTAAATTAATGAATCTGAATCAGATATTTCTACAGTAGAATCAGTCATTTATTACAAAATTCAAAATACCAAAATAACATATGTAATTCTTTTCAAATTATATCAGAATTTACAACAAAACCATCAGAAAGATGTAGAAGCAGCACATAAAAAACTACAGCAAGCCATGTTGCTGCACCAGCACTCATTTCTGGTAGCCATTTTCTTTTTGTATCAAACACTGACGATTCTGCATTTCTTACTGCACTCTCCCTTTAAACCTGAAGGTGGCAATAATTAACTTGTGCTCTTTTCTATTTTTCTATAAGCTTACACCAAAGAATATTGCCATCTAACGCAACTTTCATCTGCATTTCAACTACGCACTACTGCAGAACAGAACTACTCCAATTTTAAAATGAACCCACTTTCCTTCCTTCTGTTAAACTAGGAAATTTGAAGATAGCTATTCATTTACCCTATTGTAGGCTACAATTACCCCTCAAAAATCTGACTTACAACTGGAAGCTTGAAAAAATCCATAGAAGTTTCCTATGCTTTCAGGCCTTCCTGCTTCTCCAGTCATCTTCCCACTAGCCATAAATAGACCCATCAATCTCTAACTGGTATGAGATTTCCGCAGATTGTTCTGACATGTTCCAACAGCTCAGCCAATGTCTTCAGGATGCCTACAAGTCCCAGCATATTTGCAAGGTTGAGGCCCCACCCCTTCCCTCCGAGTTGAAGAGAATGCCTCATCCCTTTGGAAATGTTTGTAGTATGCCCAAGCCCAGCACAATTGGGGAGAGGGGTCTGGCAAGCAGCATTTTATGCAAGTCTATGCCATACTTGTTACCACATTCACTCTCCTACACTCAAAGTAACTCCTCCAATCAACACCCAGGAACAACACAAAAACTCAACTTTAGTATTACCAGCTAACTAACACAAGATACAGATCTATCCAAATTACAAGGTAATGTATCTTGAGTGCTATGAACACTCCAATGTGCTGTAACAACAGTAAGATTATTAATCATATGCGTGAACTGTACAGCATTTGGGGGGGGGACTATGCATTTGAATACAAACAAAACTGGTATATTTTGCCTACAAACTACCCAAGAGTAACAGAAATCTGATAAAGGGAGAATGATGGAGGAGAAGGGAGAAGGACAACTCTGAGCAAAGATGGATAAAAGCAGCTCTTTAAAATATAGAGACCAAGGGAGATGTCTGTTACGTCAGGAAGCAGGGCATTTGGGTGGAAGGAAACAGCGAAAAGGATGGCAAGAAGGAAGAAATATTGGGCTTGATAAGTAGAAGGGTGTCAGCAGAGTGAAGGGAATGTGATGGACAAGGTGGTGAAGAGATGAGAAAAATGCTTTATAAGTTTGATCAGAAGGTAAAATAAAAATGAAAACCAAGCAAGAGAACAAAGTGGAAAATTATGAGGCAACCAGAAGACACTAAGGACAACAGGCAGCAGATCTAGGAACTGTAGGAAGCTTGAGACAAGAGTTTGTAAAGTTTGAAAGTAATTCATTACAAAATTAACAGAAGACAAAGCAAGATTGAACTTTTCTATCTGTTGTAGAATAAAACATTTCATGACTTTGTTCTAAATATTAAAATTCAGCTTCTCTCAATTGAATTACCAACTTGGAGTGCTGAAAAAACTACTACAAAAATGTTCTTTTTCATTTCCAAAAGGCACTCCACCTTAGATACTGCTGAGCTGTGAACAGATTCTATCACCAGTGCTTATTCTGTATTAAGCTTTTTTCAGTTTGGTGCCGGCTCGCCAGAGCAGCTTCGTCACGCTGGCCACGTGACCCGGAAGTATCTCCGGACAGCGCTGGCCCCCGGCCTCTTAAGTGAGATGGGCACACAACCCTAGAGTCGGACACGACTGGCCCATACGGGCAGGGGTACCTTTACCTTTTAGTTTGATGTTTATCCCTTCCAAATGATAGTATTTTTTTACAATTCAACCATACATGTGATATCTGATTAAATAAATCCTAATTTATTTTCATTTCTATCCTTGTACAATTCCTGACATTTTAATGCCCAGAAGATTTCAATAACTATATGATTAACTTAAACATAGATTTCAGAGTTCATTCCTACTTAGCTATAAAAACACACCAATATAGTATGAAGCAAGAATATCATGATGAATTGTGTACCAGGCTGCCAAAAGTGGGCAGGCCACACAAGCAGGTTTTTCTGCTCTGGCAACCAAACCAGGCATCCATATAGTAGTCCATGTATCATAATGAATGCACCATGAAGCCAAATACAGTACTATAAATGTCTCCTGAGGCTTCCCAGCAAAGGCCTAATTTCACCTTTTCCTAAGTCAGGCACATTTAAATTTTATCCCTTTCAAAGATGAAATTCTGCAGTCAAAATCTGAATCTTGAAATCAATAGTATTTGTAAATGTCAATTCACGTCTGGCTGTCAATGATCAACAGAAAATGTTGATGCTGAAGAATTCTTATTTATCCACACTGCTAGTTTACTGGGCAATTAGTTGCTGACATTTATCAGATTTTTATACCATTCTTAAATTGGAAAAATTTCCAAGATTTGTCTATGGTAGAAGACTAACCTAAGGTTACCAGATGTCCCCGTTTCCCGGGGACAGTCCCCGGATTTACAAATCAGTCCCCTGACAAAATCCATCTATTTAGTAGGAAGTTGAAAAGTGTCCCCGGATTCATTGAAAAAAATCTGGGAACCTTAGACTAACCTGCAATTACAGCTTATGCAGAATTAACTCACTACATAACCAAGGTCTGACCTCTAGAAGAAGCAAGCAAACTGCCTTCCATCAACACCTGTACAAATGCTAGCAGCTGGAATTCGCTTTCAGCACTCCCCCATCTTTCTGGCTACCACAGCTCTGCCACACACCCAACAAATAGCTGCTGCAAAAGCCTAGGTGAAAACTAAGTGTGCAATGACGAAAGCTTAGTGTTTGCAGAGTGAGATGACTGGTAGGCAAGTGCCATCTCCAACCACTGTCATCTATATTTACTACCACTGAAAGGGAGACCTCTTCCCAGAAATATATACAGGTAAAAGGATGGGCGATCCTGAAGCTGTATCTTCATTAAAGGATTCAACAAGGATTCTTCATTTCTAAAGTGAATAAGGATGCCAATATAATTTTCCACAGCTGACATGGGAACATTAAATGAGATTCCTGCATTTCAGGGGGTTGGACTAGATGACCCTTGGGGTCCTTTCCAATTCTACAATTCTAGGATTCTAGGAGGCAAACCCACATCAACTCTAGTCTCTTTTTGGCACCCCCATCACAGATCTACAGGAGATAGTCATTAGTCATCCTGTAATTTATAGTGTGGGGACGACAGAGGACGAGATGGTCAGACAGTGTTCTCGAAGCTACCAGCATGAGTTTGACCAAACTGCGGGAGGCAGTGGAAGACAGGAGTGCCTGGCGTGCTCTGGTCCAGGGGGTCACAAAGAGTCAGACACGACTAAACAACAACAACAAATTTAAAGTGTAGATTTATAAACATAAAGCAGTGGTTTTCAACCAGTGTGCCATGGCGCCCTGGGGTGCCATGAATGATGGTCAGGGGTGCCACGGGCAATACTATCCTCTGTCCCTCTTCCTTCCCCCCCTTTCTCTGATGCCCTGTGAGGATGCACCTCTCTTTGGGGTGGGATGGAGCAGCTCAGACACCAGGGACTGCCCAGAGGAATCCAAGGGAAAGGGAAGAGGAGGCTGAGGGAACACACAAGGGAGGGTGTTTGAAAAAGGGTGAGAGGCTGCCAGCTCTGCAGACAAAGGGGGACATAACTGGGCTCCTGAGCCCCACAAGGGTGCCGCAGAAAGAATGCAGTTCATCAAGGGAACCGTGGACCCAAAAAGGTTGAAAACCTCAGGCATATAGTACCACAAGTAACCACTACAACTGGTCATAGTACCTACGGTATATGCAACGACTAACACTGTAGCTGCTTCTGAATACACAGCCATGGCTTGAAATTTTCAAGAATCAAGACAATCACTACAAATACTATCAGAAACACTGCCTAACTCTAGAGCTATTCAGTGAATGGATATTTACACAGAACAGGACAGAAAGTGGTACAACAGAAAATCATTCTCCTCCTTTCCACAACCCAGTCATCTGCAAATTGTGTGATTTTTGAAAATACATTTGCCATCTATTAGCAGCAGCTGGGAGACAGAAAAAAAAAAAAACATAAAAAGCTCCATTCCAGCCTCCAGGCAGGAGGTAACTTGACACTTTGACAACACAACAGCAGATAAAATGATGGAAAGTTTGGAGATTAGCTATTCAGCCTTTATATTTTGGCCTAAGAGTATAAAGCTTTATATTTCATTGCAACTTAAAGCAGTTTGTTATTATCAGTGGGATGTTCCTGTACAATGTATTTAGTACTTTTTATAACAGCCAAAGCTTTTAAAACAATCTTATAAACATTAAGCTCTGATGAGCGTGCAGCAAAACCAACATGGCACATGCATGCATTCAAGTCTCTGGCAGAGAACCAAAGTCTCTGCACACAGAAAAAACACTTCCATACACGAGGCAGCTTGCCTCTTTTCCTGTGATAGAGGCCCCTCCTTCAGAGGGTCTCAAAAGCTCTTTTCAGCAGGTGCAAGAGGCCACTGCTGAAGGGGGGGAACCAATGAACCCCCAAAGATTAGAGGAGACTGTGAATGGCACTTTTGATCCAAGCCTCTCTCCATGGTTGCCCTGCTTTGATGACATAGATGCTTTCGTTATTCTAGCTGCCACTGGCTTACTACAGCTGTGACAGTCATTTGTCAATGGCGAAAAAGAATTGTCCCCAGGCAATCAACTACTGTGTCCCAATTCTTCCTCTGAACCTTGAAGAACTCCTTGCTTGCATACCAGATGACTACATCCCAGGCTCTCTCCCTTTCTGCGATGGGGAAAAAAAGTCCTGAGCCCTACCTACAAAACACACCCCTTTATTACAGGTGTATAGTGATTCTTTCTTCCTACCAGTCCTAAAACTAGAAGTCTAAGCCTGAAAGTGAAAGGCTAAGAAAGTAAAAGGCTAAGTTTCATACACAGAGGAACTGTTTCAGGTAGAAAAGAAAGTGGCAACATGGAGACTAGGAGCTGCCTCAGCATGGAGTTTCTGGCTGGCATCTCTTGTCCCCTCCCTCTTCCTGACGTAAGGAGACAGATGTCCAGCAATGAATTCTACAACCATTTCCACTTCTCTATGCCTTCTTGTCTTAATCTGGAGAGCAAGGAGACTGCCAAGAAGGCCACCACTGGTGCTTGGGCGTAGCAGCTGCCCAAGTTCTTCTGCACTGGACCCTCAGCAAATTTCCCCTCTCTACATACAGAAGCATAGCTGCAGAGTGCATGGCAAAGGTGTTCAGATGGCTGCTAGCCAGGATGGAACTGGGCCAAGGTGCTGCAACACTTAACTGAATAAGTTCTTGCTACACGCCACATACTTTTGTCCTCTGGTCCCATAATTTGCCCCAACATGGCCAAGGATAAATATTGAACAAAACTAGTCAGCCAACAGTATGTCCTAAGTATGTGGGATACCAATTTCTAGATAGAATTTTAAATGTGAATTATCAGTAACTTCCTAGTTTCCTAGATATGTCAGCTTGTAAAGTACTGGTGGAATTTCACTAAGCAAGACTTAAGTCCACCAGCGCAATACAAAGTTGTCCGAAAGTATATGCCATGTCTTAATATTTTTTTCAGATCCTTCACTGAAATAAAAGAATCAGTGTTATATTTGTCATTTGAAGTAATTAATACTTTAGCTTGAATTCTAAATGTTCAAGTAAGCACCTATCAGCACTAAAGTCACTGTTACATCAAAGAGTGCTTATTTTTCATCTTAGAAATGCTAATTAACTTTTTTTTTTAAGCCATGCAAATTTGAAAACATGATCTTCTGATGCTCCTCTTTTTTTAAAGAAAAATCACATGACTTTAACCAAATCCTGACTTAACGATATGGAAAAATTGGTTCACAGTCCCATAAATGTAATGAATGTTCCAATGCTTCTGAACACTAGGGATAAATAATAATAAATTTATGAGGAAATGAGGCATATAACACTAACAAAAACAATTACTCCTAAACTGCTTTTTTAGTTTACCTTCTAGAGGCAATATGAATACTGTTAGTAATAAGCCCATCTGGCCATTGCGATCACTAGTTCTGTGGTTTGGTTTTTGCTAATCCCAACACATGCTAAAGTTATTGGCCCCATTCACATTTAACACTAAGCAAAATCATGGTATAGCGAGAACAAGCAAATGTGGGTTCCCACTCCTCCCTCACTGATGTGAGCTAAGTCATGGATTAGCTCAGCATTACATCCAAATTCAGGCCTATGGCTTATCTCACTCAAAACAAACCATGAAGTTTGTTTTTTGTGGATCATTTGTGGTTTTTCTGAAGGAGCAAAACTACAAGCTCAGGTGCAGACACAACACTAAGGCAAATCATGACTTAGCCACAGATAGCAAGGTGGCAGCAAACCTCGTCAGCGACTTTTCCTGGAATAGCAGGTTTCAAATGTATTTGTCACTTTCGTGGAATATTCAGGACAGATAAAAGAAAGTACTTCTCCATGCAGTGCATAGTCAAACTATGCCCCGGGAGGCAGAAATAGCCACCAACTTGGATGGCTTTAAGATAGAATTAAATTCATGGAGGAGAGGGCTGTCAATGGCTGCTAGTTATGATAGCTATGCTCTACCTACACTGTTGGAGGCAGCAATGTCAGTTGGTGGAAATGGGAAGGTAAAGTGCTTGTGTGCTCATGTTGCGCTTATAAGCTTCCCACAGGCATCCTGCTGGCCATTCTGAGAACAAGATGCTGGACTAGATGAGCCACACACTGGCCTGATCCAGCAGGCTGTTCTTACATTTGTATGTTCTTAAGAGCAAAGCAGGCTCTGTTCACATTCAAAATGAATAATGAATTAGTAAATAAAAGTGTAATTAAGATGTATGTTTTCCCAATCTCTATGTATCTAAGCGGGAACTCAAATCCAGACCTTCCTAGTCTATCTACCCTACTTCTGAACAACTCTTCTTACTTTTAATAAAGCCTTTCTGACACATTAATGCTGCACAATGCTATCTCTTTTACCTGTCCAGACCAATTAAAAAATAAAAGCATCATCAAGTATGAAAAAGTAGTTTTCCTTGCAGCACCAGTATTTTGAAATATACTCATATGTCAAGAGTATTGGTACATCCAGGAACTTAAGAACTTCAGTATCTTGGGAACAATTTGATGTGATAAACTACAATAAAGCACACACTTTAGCAGCAATCTTAAGGGAACCATGACAATATTCCCAAGTCATTGGTTTAAGGTGTGCTACTTATACATTAATTTGAAACTGTGCCCTGTATTTCTGAATAAGGTTCCACAAATAGGCCGAATATCACATCACTTTTGAGCCTTAATTTTGCATACTGCTTTTAAATAGTATTATTAAATTAACCCCCAAAATGTAAATAAGAGATTCACCACTACTCTCATTTTACAAATAACTGAAAAGCTACGTATTAAGACTGTTTTTCCTTTCTTGAATTAACTTTTGAAAGACTGGCAAATTTCATGTGTCACTCCTGATAATATGGATGTGATATACAGGTTCATGATTTCAGCCCCTTTTTTAACTTTTCCACTTCTTATCTCATACCTTGTATTACTTAGGGTAAAGTAACATGCAAAGAAAACAGTAACTTGCCCAACAGTGTGTCCAAGCCCATGAAGTGACCTGAATATGAACCAGATCTCCTATGTTAAAAAAACTACTGATCCACTAGTGCCATCTCTACTGTTGTAAAAGGATTATCATATTGACCTTTTCTTTGTACTCTGCATTGTTTTGGTGAATTGACAGCTTTTTAAATGTACATTTTAGCTTATCTTGTTTTGTCAAGTATTTTCAAGTCCTCCTTGCCGTACGACTTTCACACCAGGAAATACGTAGAATCAGTGATCAAAAGTCCCATTGTTCTGGGCACATTTTGCGACAGGGAATTTCTTTAGTGCAAGCAGCTTCTGAGCTACAGAAGCAGTACTGCACCTAAGATTTCCGATTAAAACCGCAGTGTGGAAGGAAAGGAGGACCTTTTTCTGCCTCCTAACCACCAGCTACTCTCCAAAGACTGGAGAAGAGACCCTCTTAAGAATGTTAGGGGTGTGGGCAGGGGAAGGACTAGACCATGTGAAAAATGAACGTAAGATTTTAGCCGTCGTTCATTCATTTTCAGCTTCGTATTGTAAAAAAGAGCGCCCCAGAAATTCCGTTGCTGTGCCTGCAACCTCGGTTTAAGGTGCTCTTTAGCTCCTGGCTTTCATATCTCCGTTTCTAATTCTGCGTAGAATCGTAGTCTCCTGAAGCCTTACCTACACTAAAGCAGCAAAATTCTTCCGCCCAAGTTCTTTCACATCTTGAAATTCATCAACCTGGGGACAAGGAATTCCGAATGTTAGTTCTCCCATCAAAACAAAACGCAGGTGATTTACACCCTCACACATTCTGGTAGCTTAACAGTTACATCGCAAGTGCCTGGTTAAGATTTGCCGGTGGAAGCATTTTCTCGCCCTGCAATGTGAGCGCCAGACCAAGAGAAGAGCAACAAGTGTGTGTACAAGAGCTTGGAAACATTTCAGGACACCATCCATCCCTAGGCAACTGGATAGTGCAGGGAGTCCGCTGCCGATTAGTACCAACGGTTACTATTGTCCCTGGTGCGTTTTCACACGTTCCAGTTCCAGAACTACCCTGGCACGTTGATAGAAGTTGCCGAGCTCGCGGGACGAGGCGAGCCTTACCGACCCCGCGAGCTGAAAGGGGAGCTTCGGGGGAGAGAAAGCACTCCGCTTCCACCGGCCAGAAGCCGCGGAACTCGGTCGGATCGCGAAACTCCAGGGCGCAGCGGGGCTAGAGCCTCGGCGGCCTTGTGCTGGAGCCGTTTGCAACGGGGACCAAGCTGGGGGGGGGGGGGCCTTGAAAAAGTGGCACCCAGGAGGCCCAGGTACTTTCACCTGGCCTGGGAGGGGGAAACAAACAAAAGTAGCCAAGGCGCCCCAGGGACGAGAAGGAGCCCCTGGTTTCACCTGGCCGTTTCCCCCACCCGCTGCCAGGGTGACCTCGCTATTTCCACGGCCTTCCCGAGCTGGGGGGGGGGGGTCGCCTCGGCTTCCTCTCCCCACGCCTGCGGCCTCCTCAGAGAGAAAACCCTCCTCAGAGGAGGCCCCGGCGCTCCGGTGTCCGGCCCAGTCGGAGCCGCGGGAGGAGGAGGAGGAGGAGGCCGGCGGCGGCGGCGGCGGCTTACCCCGCCCCCTCCCCCCCCCCCGCCGTCCGAGGCTTCGCTCTGAAGGGAGAAGAACAAGCCCATCTTCCCGCCTGCGAGGCCGCCTCTCCCCCGGCCACTCACCCCGGCCTGGCCGCAGTCCCTTTGCCGCACCGGAGGCAGCCGCCATGTTCCCTGATGCGACAGGAGGGAGACGAGACCCCTCCCCCTCCCCTCCGGCCCCCCTCCCTCCTTCCCGCGCGCGCCCTCCCCGCCCGTTCCCAGACCGCCCCCCCCTCCCCTCTTCCCTCCCACCCCTCCCGTAATGAATAATAATCATAACGGAAAACTCACGGGCTCGCCAGGGCGTGCGTCACGCCGAGGGAGGGAGCGGGGGGAGGTGGGGGGAATCTTGCGTGCGGCGTCGTGACGGCATCACGCCGACCCACCTAAAGGCGCATGTGCGGAGGCTGCTGCTGCTGCTGCTTCCCGCCCCTCGCCCGCCTTTGCCCTCCTTTCCCGAACTTGCTTCCTCTGGCTGCCGGGTTCCGGCCTGGTTCGGGCTGCCACCCGTCCGGGTTTGGCCGGACGGCGCTGGGATCCCGAGTCGACGTCGGGGAGAGGACAAGGTCTGTTGTTCAAGCCGATATCCTGGGTCTCAGTTGATGCAAACGGAAAGAGCTGAAGGAAGGAATCTGGCCCGTCGCTTTCTTCTGACACTATGCCATCATCTAGTTTTCGCCCTGCATTGGGGCTGCCATGCTTCCGGATGTTCCCGGACATCGCATTTCAAAGTCAGGATTGACATTCAGGGGAAATTGCCCTGAATTTTAGGCGAGTCCATCGAAAAATCGAGGGTTATTTGGTGTTTTTGTAAAAATAAAAAAAAATGGTGGTTTCCTTAAAAAAGGCTTCAAAACAACTTTCAGGGCTTTCTGGTTTTCATTTTTCAAAATATGGCAACCCATCCTGTTCAAGGGGATGTCAGACAGGCCCACAGCCTTCCCCACGCCATAACTCCTCAAGGATCAATTGCCTGGTTTGGCGCTCAGGACCAAATTCCCCTGAAGTTCAATCTCAGCTGGATATCATGGTCCGAAAGGAGCCGGAAGCAATTTTCTGAGCTGCAGTGTGAGCATGCCTATGAAGCACACAGACAGGGAGTTCCACAGATCTCACTGTTGCCGCAGCGCCTCCCACCTGAATAGTAAAACCACAATAAAACATCAGACATTAAAACACTCCCGATACAGATGTCTTCCCAAAGTCAGATAGTCGTTTATCTCCTTAACATCTGAAGGCAGGGCGTCACTATGGAGAAGGCCCTCTGCCTGGTTCCCTGTAACTTCGCATCTTGCAATGAGGAAACCAGAAGAAGACCTTTGGAAGTGGACCTCAGTGATGGGGGTGAAGATGCTCCTTCAGTATACTGGGACAAAGCCATTTAGGGCTTTAAAGGTCAGCACCAACACTTTGAAGGGAAGGACAGGAGGGGTCCAATGGCACTGGAGAAACAGGGACAGCGGCGGCTTCTGGGTTCCAGTGGTATCTTGTGATGCTCTCACAAGATCTCGGTGCTGCCAGTGCTTCTCCTCACATTTCCAGCAGCAGCAGCGGCAATGGGGTCAAGAGGCACCTGGGGTGTCACCAGAAAACGTTGCCGGTGCAACAGCGGATGAAAACTCTTCACCACCTATCAAGGCAATAAAACAATTAAAATTGTTTACATTAAAAAAAAACCACAAACAAGCAGCAGATGAAGCGTCACACCACTTATGGAAATGTAAGAACACCACAAAAACACCCCCAGTTCCAAAGGCTGGGTACCTGCTGAGAAACATGGCTTTTCGAGAGTAAAAACCATCAGGGAGGAAGCCAACTGGGCCTTCCTAGGAAATATATTCCATAATCTCTAGAGCAGGGGTCGGCAAACTTTTTCAGCAAGGGGCTGGTCCACTGTCCCTCAGACGTTGTGGGGGGCTGGGCTATATTTTTTTTGGGGGGGGGTGAACGAATTCCTATGCCCCACAAATAACCCAGAGATGCATTTTAAATACAGTGGTACCTCGGGTTACAGATGCTTCAGGTTACAGACTCCGCTAACCCAGAAATAGTAACTCGGGTTAAGAACTTTACTTCAGGATGAGAACAAAAATCGTGCCGCCGCGGCATGGCAGCAGTGGGAGGCCCCATTAGCTAAAGTGGTACCTCAGGTTAAGAAGAGTTTCAGGTTAAGAACAAACCTCTAGAATGAATTAAGTTCTTAACCCGAGGTACCACTGTAAAAGCACACATTCTACTCATGTAAAAACACCAGGCAGACCCCACAAATAACCCAGAGATGCATTTTAAATAAAAGGACACATTCTACTCATGTAAAAACATGCTGATTCCCGGACCATCCGCAGGCCGGATTTAGAAGGTGATTGGGCCGAATCCGGCCCCCGGCCCTTAGTTTGCCTACCCATGAGTTTCTCCCATCAACTACTCTCTGTTGTTAAGACACAAGGCAAGGCATCCCCAGAGCAGATCATAATACAGTTCATATGGAAGGAGGGAGACTTCTAGGTAACCTCGTCTTAAGACATTCAGGGATTTAAAGGTAATATTAACCAGCTCGTGGAATTGGGCCCATAAAGTCATATCTTGGGTTGAATGGGTTTTGGGTTGAGCGCGTTTGAGTTGCACTCCGCGGCAACCCGGAAGTAACGGAGCGTGTTACTTCCGGGTTTCGCCGCTCGTGCATGCGCAGACGCTCAAATGACGTCATGTGCATGCGCGGAAGTGGCAAAAGGCGACCTGCGCACACGCAGACATGCCATCGCGGCTTATGTTGCATTCAGGATGCGAACGGGGCTCCAGAACGGAACTCGTTCGCATCCCGAGGTACCAGTATGTATAAATCTTTGGACCATCCACACTGGCTGTCATATGATCAGTGAAGATGTTCTGGCTCCAGTATGTCTGGAAATATTTCCTGGCAGTGAAATGCCAAACTATCCCAGAAAGAAAACTTCATTGCATACACTCTTATTCTGGGTTCTCAGGAAATGTCACCACATGTCTTTGAACTCCAGGGCAGTGTACAACGCATATGGGCGAATCTACATAGCCCGGCACATATTGAAATGACTTTAGACATGGTAAAAGTTGTCCACACCTCATATAGTTCTGGCATCAATGGCGCTGCATTACACGATGTGTACAAATCACTACTTGCATTACCCAAGTTATTCCGCTAACCTGAGCAAATCACAGATAACGCACTTATAATCCATTATACATATGAACATTATCATTGCCTCTTCCGTCATACAATTATATGGTAAAGGAGTTCAGATGGCAAATGATCAGCCTTTCACACATCAATATTAGCGTTATTATTATAGACAGCATTTCCACTTGGCACACCTAGCACTGTTACAAGTCCCACATCATTTGTAAGGAATCAATCTTTCAGTGGAACAGCACCCATACTTCTTCACTGTGCTATTTTCTGAGCCTCCTAAAAACATTTTTTTTTAGACAAGCCTGCCTTTATATGTGGAATGCCTGCATGTGTTTTAATCTTTGTTCAGCTTATTACAGATTTTTATTATTATTTGCAGTGCTTTCTTTCTTTAAAAAAATGTTTAGGGGTACTCTCATTTTCCTACTCATATTGAAATACTGCCCCTCAATGAGGCCAAACTCAGGTTCATAAAATGTTTAGGGGTATGCATATCCCTACATTCCCCCCCCCCCGGGAAAAATCACTGGTTATTTGAATGTTTTAAACAGAAGTTTTGAACTCTTTCTACTGATAATTCTATTGTTCTCCTTTTCTTGTAAACTGCTTTGAGATTTTTTGTTTTGTTTTACAATCAAGCAGTATATAAATGTTAAGAAGTAAATAAATAAATAAAATAATTCGGGGCATGTTGGTGACCAGGCAGTAGTTGTCAAATACCGCAGAGTCCAGCAAGGAGGAGGAGGGGGAGGAGGAGTTTGGATTTGATATCCCGCTTTATCACTACCCTGAGGAGTCTCAAAGCGGCTAACATTCTCCTTTCCCTTCCACCCCCACAACAAACACTCTGTGAGGTGAGTGAGGCTGAGACACTTCAGAGAAATGTGACTAGCCCAAGGTCGCCCAGCAGCTGTATGTGGAGGAGCGGGGAAGCGAACCCGGTTCACCAGATTACAAGTCCACCGCTCTTAACCACTACACCACACTGGCAAGGACTGCCACCACACTGGCAAGGACTGCCACCTCTTTCAGAAGGGAAAGGATGGCTCCTTCTTACACGGATGCGTTAACCACCACTCGATGTACACACCTCCCCACAACCTGTACAAACAAGCCAGGATGGGGCTACAACTATCACAACCAAAGGCCTCACACTGGGTCTCGTGCTGCTTTCGCGCCAACTTTAATTTGACCATTAATCTGTGCCATTGAGGGTTGCAATAAACTTGTGATTTGAAAGAACGGAAGCCCCTAGCGAAAGCAGCAGACTACATTCTGAACCTCCACTTCTTGAGAGTGTAGTAGCAGAAACCCAAGTAAGCGCTAGGGATCCATAATCAGCTTAGCTTAGCAAACAGTACTGAAAGTAGCTTTGAAAGTCACTAAATTTCAAAGATGATCTGGTTATATAATATAATCAGAGTATACTCTCATCCCTAATACACCGGACACAGCATGGGTTTCTCTCCAGACTCTCCTGCTGCATCTTAATATGCCCAGGCGCCGCAGCTCTTTCTGAGTGCAGTAGTACCACTGTCAGTCTATCAGACAGTACTCTCGCTGTCAAAGGACAAAGATATCAAAAGGAGCAGATTCTTTTTTATGTCTTTGTTTAAAAATCTTTGCAATTGTAGTAAAACTACTGGGAAGAAATAACGTCCCTGTTCCAAGATGAACCTTGGGAAGCCGACAATATAATGTATGTGCGTTTATTGTAAATAGGAATGTGAGTTTGCAAAGGACTGAGCAAGACTATCACCTTCTTTCTCACCACCCAACATTCCTCGCTGCCCGGTACATAAATTTTATTTTTATTTTTTGCTGAGCTCTAAACTGATCACAAGGGACACAGGTGGTGCTGTGGGTTAAACCACAGAGCCTAAGACTTGCTGATCAGAAGGTCGGAGGTTCGAATCCCTGTGACAGGGTGAGCTCCCATTGCTCCGTCCCTGCTCCTGCCAACCTAGCAGTTCGAAAGCACGTCAAAGTGCAAGTAGATAAATAGGTACCGCTCCGGCGGGAAGGTAAACGGCGTTTCCGTGCGCTGCTCTGGTTCGCCAGAAGCGGCTTAGTCATGCCGGCTCCCTCGGCCAATAAAGCGAGATGAGCGCCGCAACCCCAGAGTCGGCCACGACTGGACCTAATGGTCAGGGGTCCCTTTATCTTTTTAAACTGATCACAGGCAGGTTCCTTCTCCCCCTGGCCCCACCACCTCCTTTAATTTCTCCATCCATGTTGGCTCTCCCCTCCTCTCATTCTCCTCCTCCCCTCCCCTTCTCTACCTTCAGATTCTCCTCATTAACATGAAATTAAGCCAATGGCCACAAGTGGCTCTGGAGCCAAACGTTGCTCATCCCCATTTTATAACAATACCCACACAGAGCCAGAGATTAATCATCCTATCTGCTCTAGAAAATGGCACCCAGAATAGACCTTTTTTTAAAAGCATATAGACAAAGAAGTGGAAAGCGTCCATCACAATTGATAGTGAAGGATGTTACTACAGTGGTCCCTTGGTTCTCAAACGCCTTTGTACTCAAACAACTTGGAACCCAAACACTGCAAACCCGGAAGTAAGTGTTCCGGTTTGCAAACTTTTTTCAGAAGCCAAACATGCTCCATTTTGAGTGTTACACTTCTGTTTTGATTGTTACACTGAGGTCTGTCCGTCTTTGCTATTTATTTTGCATTTTTGTTTTTGTGGCTCTTTTTTCGTTTTTGTGACTGTGTGGAACCCAGTTCAGCTACTGATTGATTGTGTGACTGAAGTACCTTGTTTATTGCTTTCATTTTATAGAGCAATGGTCTCGTTAGATAGTAAAATTCATAAATTCCTTCCAGTAGCACCTTAAAGACCAACTAAGTCAGTTCTTGGTATGAGCTTTCGTGTGCATGCACACTTCTTCAGATACACGAAGTGTATCTTAAGAAGTGTGCATGCACACGAAAGCTCATACCAAGAACTGACTTAGTTGGTCTTTAAGGTGCTACTGGAAGGAATTTGTTTTGTTTTGACTATGGCAGACCAACACGGCTACCTATCTGTAAGTAAAATTCATGTTAAATTGCTGTTTTAGGAGTTGTTTTTAAAAGTCTGGAACGGGTTAATTCATTTTCCATTATTTTCTATGGGAAAGTGTGCCTTGGTTTTGGAGCGGACTTCTGGAACGAATTAAATTTGAGAAGCAAGGTACCACTGTAGTGAATTGCTAGTGAAGAATTACTAGTGAAGTCACCAGGAGGAGTGAAGACAACACTTATTTGGGTCACTTAGAATGTTGCATTCTTTTATCATAAATCATTTATTTCACCACTAAGCCACCCACTTGCCAAGCCCTTTTAAATCCATTTACAAGCCTGCTCAGGTTAATGTCATACCCTCCGACATTTCTCCGAATAAAATAGGGGCGGTCCCATGCCATAAGGATAATTTTACTATTTATACCCCACACATCTGACTGGGTTGCCCCAGCCACTCTGGGCAGCTTTCAACATATATTAAAAGCATTTTTAAAAAATTAAACTTCTCTATACAGGGTTGCCTTCAGACAGCTGGGGAGGTCAGATAATTCCATACCCTCCAACATTTCTCCAATGAAAATAGGGACATCCTAAGGAAAAGTGGGACATTCAAATAAAATAAAAATAAAATCAATTTAAAAAACGGGGATGGCTTCTCAAAATCAGGGATGTTCCTGGAAAACAGGGACACTTGGAGGGTCTGTGATGTGGTTTATACACTTTAATTTTTATTCCTGTTTTTTTTCTTTTTAAAGCCACTCAGAGTTAAAAGCACAAAAGTATAGTGTCAATGGGTAATCAAAAATTTAAAAGATGTAAGCCCACCTATAGAAATGAGCTTTCAGAATAGATGGACAAACAAATCAGAGGACACAGATACACACATACATGAAGTTACTGGTAACATGTACTAATTGTTTGTTTTTCAGCTCCTGTATCAAACCTACCTTTCCTGTTAGAATATAATAATTTACATTTCCCAGAAGGTTTATTCCTTCCTCCCATAGATGGAGAGAAAGAGCTATGTTATACTTTGACTGAATGAAATGTAGTTGTATATTTGTGTTAAAGGACATAGCTTTGTAAGAAAAAGAAGATTCCCTGAGCAGATTTACTAAGGGTCTTCTATTTATAGCTGGTGGCTATCATCAGAGAAAACCCTCCTATATAATCTTTATAATCTCAACAATAACCCTTCCTTCTTTTTGATGAAGTGTTTAATTTTCTTGAAAGATTTTCTCTGTCTTTAGTTACTACTGGAGAGGATTTTAATTTTACCCCAACACTTTAATGGCTAAATCTTGCATATCCACTATTTCAGAAAGGGATATATCCATTCATCTAAGTAAATAGTTTGAGGATTTCATCTTGCTAGGTGACTAGAAAATTTCAAATCAGAACAGTCAAAACTGGAGGCTTTCTTTGCTGTTTCAGAGGTGCATTTTGAGTTTCTCAAAGCAACCTGTGACTGCATCAGGATAAGAAATTAATATCTTATTTGAATGTCTTTATAATTTTATCAATCCAAATGACAAGGCTCTGTGCCACATTATTTAGATAGCTATTTTATCTGCAACTGATCAAAGATAAAAACATATATAGAAGAAAAAACAAAGGGATTTTAAAATAATCGCTTCTGTCTTATTGTTTTATTAGTCTGGAATGAAAAGTATATATTGCACATAAATTCTCTTTAATTGGCATGGTAGAATTTGAAACAGTAAATCAAATATAAAAAGTTGGAAGTGTGTGTGTGGCTTTTAAGGGTGGTTTGAACAAACGGTAATAGGAATATATCAAGTGCATTAGCTTAACGTTCAATGCAGATCAGAGAGTGTGAAAGTCTGGATTAGGAATTTCAAGTAGGGTGGGAATTTGTTAATTTAATGAACCAGGGGAATTAATTTAAACACCGTAGCAGTAACATCAATTAATATAATCAATTGATAACAATTAATTATGTGATACATTAAAAAAAAAAAGAGTCCCCTGCACTAAGACAAAGAATTTGCCTCTGTGAACAAATGCTCTGAATTCTGTAAATTCAGGCATCCTTTAACACACAGCATGCTGGAGACACTTGGACGTGTCTCCCCTTATTCCCAGCATTTCCTTAATGCATATATAATCTGGGGCTAGATCTACAGTTATAAAAAATGCTCTGAAAAATTCTGAGGAAAAAACAAACCCCTTTTAAAGCTCACAGTGGAAAATAGAATTGAGTTGTGATTTCAGCTCTACAGCACCATCTGGTGTCACCGTGTTATAACACATTTATAACGTTGTCATTTGACTATTGTAGCTGAGTCCTGAGTGGCTTAGATTACACCATATAGGTCACGAGGCATCCTGGAGGGGCCACCTTCGGCAGAAGATTGGGAGGGCAGTGGCGCGTCACACGTCCAATGTACATCTGTGATGTCACACTTGTGACAGGCGTGCATTGTCCAGAGGAGGCATGTTGTTATTGGTTATGTATTGGGTTTAACACTTTTTATGTTACAAGGCGCGTTCTAACCAATTGTATAAGCATTGGTAGATGAACGTTCTAATTGCAAGTAAGCGCATGGACTTTCAACTATCCACTGTCAACGGCCAGTTCATGCTGCAGTTTTTCATTGTGTAGTCCTGTGAGTTCGGTTCTTGTTTTCATATCAGTGAGCTGTTGTCACTGACAAATGTTGAATAAACGAAGTTGAGGAACTTATACTGCCTTGGGCTTCTGACTTTTTCCAAACATTTAACACACATCATTGGGAGGAGACTACTAAGGAATATGGAGGGGAGCTGACAAACACCTCCGCCCCCCTAGAGTTGGCGCACCTGAGGCATACCTAGATACCTTGCTGAAGCTAAGCGGGTCTGAGCATAGTCAATGTCTGCCCTGATTTACATCAAAGAAAGATGGGGTGTAAATATAAATATAACTAATTCGCACACGCTAGGTTCTGCTCAATTTTGGGGGGGGGCAGCATGCATGTGACATCACGCAGTGGGTGGAGGACCGATGGGGCCAGCTGCGGGTAGGCCCCTCAAGGCTTATTATGACTGCAGGTAAACCTGACAGGGCCAGTGTTTGAAACTCCCATTGTTCTACGTACATTTTGCAACAGGGAATTTCATTAGCGCGAGCCGTACTGCGCCTAAGATTTCAGATCAAAACTGAAGAGTGGAAGGGAAAGGAGGACCTTTTTCTGCCTTCCCACTTCCGGTCACTCTCCGAACTGGAGAAGAGACCCTCAAGAATATTAGGGGGGTGAGCAGGGGGAGGACTAGAACATGTGAAAAATGAACATGATATTTTAGCTTCAGTTCATTCATTTTCAGCTTTGTATTCTTGTTATAATAAAGCGTGACTAGACATTCCGTTGTTGTGCCCATAACCTTGGTTGAAGGTGCCATTTAGCTCCTAGCTTTCATATCTCAGTTTCTAACACTGGGTGCGGCGCGTCACAGCCATAGGGTAGCCCTGACGGGTCGCAGAATAATAAGAGGACCTGACCCCCTGCCTGAAAATTTGAGGGGACTCCCCCCCCCCGCATGGCACCCCTGTTCACATATATCAGGGGTTCGGCAACCTGTTGCCCTCCAGATGTTGTTGGACTCCAACTTCCATCAGCCTCAGCCAGCATGGCCAATGGTCAGGGATTATGAGAGATGCAGAAGACCCTCCAAGTGTCCCTATTTTCCAAGGATGTCCCTGATTTAGAAAAGCCGTCCGGTTTCCAATTTGATCTCCTATTTTCATTGGAGAAATGTTAGACGGGAAGTTAAGGAGTAATCCCACCCCCGAGCCGTCTGAATGCAATCCTGTATAGGGAAAGGTTTTTTAAAAAATGTTTTGTTATGTTTTTATATATGTTGGAAGCTGTCCAGAGAGACTGGGGCAAGCTGGTAAGATGTATGAGTAAAATTATCATTATGGAATGGGACGCCCCTATTTTCATTGGAGAAATTTTGTAGGGTATGCTGCAGTCTGACGGCATTCCTAATATACTCCATTCTATACTCCTGGGTATGTGTGTGAGGGAGACCATAGTCTGAGACTTCTTACAGGATCCGTGGATCTCTAACATCATTGCTGGCACCCTAGCTAGAATGGGGTCCTCTGGGAGAGGCTATTGTAGTTAAGATGGAACAAAGCCCAATTAAAATTGCACTTAGCTGTACCTTTCAAAGAGGCACATACTCATCCCCGCTCCTCCACATGCAGCTGCTGGGTGACCTTGGGCTAGTCACACTTCTCTGAAGTCTCTCAGCCCCACTCACCTCACAGAGTGTTTGTTGTGGGGGAGGAAGGGAAAGGAGAATGTTAGCCGCTTTGAGACTCCTTAAAGGGAGTGAAAGGCGGGATATCAAATCCAAACTCCTCCTCCTCTTCTTCTTCCTCCTCTAGCATGAATGTAATCTAAATCACCCACTTTTATATTAGCAGCTGCTTACCTTCACCCTGTCCTCACAAGTTCCCGACAGCGTTATATTCAATCCCTTTTTGCCTGAATCCATCTAAACAACTCCTGACAGGCCTGACACTTAAAAAAAAAAAAAACCCACACGAAACCACACTGGGTTATAGGGAACCTGGGCAGAGGGCCTTCTTGGTAGTGGCACCCTCCCTTCAGATATCAAGGAAAGAAACAACTACCTGACTTTTAGAAGACATTTGAAGGCAGCCTGTTTAGGGAAGTTTTTAATGTTTGATGTTTTATCGTGTTTTTAATATTCTGTTGGAAGCCGCCCAAAGTGGCTGGGGAAGCCCAACCAGATGGGTGGTTATAAATAAAAAAATATTACTACTACTACTACAGGCAAAAAAAGGAAAAGGGGAAAAAATTAAGCGGTCTGCCAAAACCCTCAGATAGTTTCAAGTGGTCCATCGGAGGGATCGTTTGGGAGCCCCTGCTACATAGGATTCCTTTATGATTATTCCAGAACCAACAAAGCTGGTATAGATGTGTTTAGTTTTTAAATCACACCTAAAGTCTCTGCCTGAAGCCTTCTCAAGCAATCCAGGCCCCCACCACCACTGCCTTCAATGGCATGCAAAGAGTATGTGCTACACTGCTTAAAATGGGATGAAAATCACATTTTCGTCGCTCCCGGAACAGGTACTGCAAAAGATGAAAGCAACTGTCTCCGAAGAGCAAGTGTGACATCTGGTAAGTAGTACCAAAAATAAATCTTTAACTTCCTCTCATACCTGCCAACCTTGCTCTGAGG
Source organism: Podarcis erhardii (assembly GCF_964252035.2). Lineage (NCBI taxonomy): Eukaryota > Metazoa > Chordata > Lepidosauria > Squamata > Lacertidae > Podarcis > Podarcis erhardii. The sequence continues at coordinate 73,697,297 of NC_138510.1, forward strand.
AAACAAACCTGAGAAACATTACAAATACCTGCTCATCTCCAATTTCAGATGAAGGGCTGACCTATTTTTTTCCCCTTGCCCCTTTCCTTTGAAACTGCTTTGATGTCGCTACAATAGGAACAAATAATAATAATAATAAGCTACAAATAAGAGAGGGTAGCTGTGCCATTTTGAAGAAGGCATTTAAAAAGAAAAGCCATTAGTTTTGTTCAGCAGTTGGGGTGTTTTGAGTGATGCTCAATAGCGTTCTAAAACCAAGGCGCGCTTTCCCATAGAAAGTAATGCAAAATGGATTAATCCATTCCAGATTTTTTAAAAACAACCCCTAAAACAGCAATTTGACATGAATTTTACTATCTAACGAGGCCATTGATCCATAAAATGAAAGCAATAAACAATGTACTGAACTGGGTTCCGCACAGTCACAAAAACAAATTAACTGAAAAAGCCCAAAAAACAAAAACGCAAAATAGAAAGCAAAAACAAAAGCGTCAAATACAAGTTCCAAATATCACCTCCGTCTTGCATTTGTGCTCGGGACTCACCAGCTGACAGACCTCAGCATAGCACTCAGAAGGGAAGCGTAACACTCAAATTGGAAGCGTAGCATGTTTGGCTTCCGAAAAAAGTTCACAAACCGGAACACTTACTTCCAGGCTTGCAGCGTTCGGGTTCCAAGTTGTTCAAGAACTAAGCTGTTCCAAAACCAAGGTACCACTGTAATGGGAAATCACGCTGGCAAAACATCGCCATCTGGTGTCACAGTGTTGTAACGCATTTAAAACACCTTTTCTTTGCTGATGTCATGGTCCGGTCTACAGGCGATCGAAGCCCCGGCTGAGGACGTCCGGACGTCCGGGTGGGAGCAGGAACAAGAGTCCAGAAGCCAGGAGTTAGGAAGCCAGGGTCCGAGGGTCCGAGAGCCAGGAGTCAAGAAGCCAAGGGTCCAAGGGTCAGGAAGCTGGGAGTCACAAAAACAAGGGTCCGAGGATCAGGAAGCAAGAAGCCAAACGCAGCAAGGCAGGAAACGTGTTGCTGTGGCAAAGAGCTGAAGGGAAATGCTGACCTTATATTCCTTCCTGGCTCTTGCCACCACGTGCTGTGAGTTACCAATCAGCCTTACCTGTGAGGCCACGCCTTGCCTCTTCAGAACAAACTTAGGCCTGGCTCCTGCATGCACTCCTGACAGCTGAGTCCTACAGTCAAACTGTGGAATTTGCTCCCATCAAATGTAGTGATAACCACCAACTCTTATGCCTGTAAATGGAATTTAGACAAATTCATGGAGGATAAGGCTACTAGTGACTTCTAACCATGATGGCTATGTTCTGCATCCACTATCGGAGGCAGTATGCCTCTGATTACCACTTGCTGGGAAGAAATTAAGCATCAAAAGGCAAAAAAAATGTGGGAAACGAAGCAATTTCCCTCAACAGCCACCTCAGTACCTCGGTTCTATACTGCAACTGAAGGTAATAAAGGCACAACAGTGCTCTTTGTAGCCACTCATTATTTCCTCACAAAACACATACTGTCCCTCACTATACAGAAACTGCTGCTCCAACGGGGATGCCTCATTCTATGAGTTACATTGGCAAGCTGCCTCTAATTCACTGTGTAACCTGCCAGTTACAAAAGCATAATACAGTAGTACCTTGGATCCCAAATGCCTTGTGAGTTGAATGTTTTGGCTCCCGAATGCCGCAAACCCAGAAGTGAGTGTTCTGGTTTGCGAACCTTCTTTGAAACCCAAACATTTGACGCAGCTTCCACAGCTTCCCATTGGCTGCAGGAGCTTCCAGCTGCCAATCAGAAGCCGCGACTTGGTTTCTGAACGTTTTGGAAGTTGAATGGACTTCCGGAATGGATTCCGTTCGATTTCCAAGGTACCACTGTAATACGCCTCTCAAATAAACATCCAGGATAATAAACAAAATCCAGTCTTATCACCTACATAACACTTTCACACCAGCAGATGGCAGCTCACTATTATTTTAAGCCAGATTCTTTGTTACACTGCAGAAAGACCAAATCCACAGCAATTAATTTTTTTAAAAAAACATGCTTGCTTCACACACAATGAGAAAAATAAATAAAGACAAATCCTGGATCTCGCCATGCATACCTCCCTTAAACCAGATGAGACTTTTGAGAGCATTACCTACTCTGACCTGCAACACCACCTGATCTTCCATCACCTCCTCCCTGATTGCGGTGGGGTTTGGTAATTTTGGACTCTGAATTCACTGTTCTTATGGCAGGAGCACCTCTAGACTTAATGTTCTAATGCTCCTCCCCACTTTTTAAAGATTGCAGTGTGTATTGCTTCAATTGGCCTTACGGAGAGCTGGGTTCCGCTTAGATCAGGTTTTCTCAAACTTGGGTCTCCAGCTGTTGCTGGACTTCAACTCCCATTTCCCCTAGCTAGCAGGACCAGCAGTCATGGATGATGGGAATTGTAGTCCAAAAACAGATGGATACCCAAGTTTGAGAAACCCTGTCTTAGCCTTATTTCATGTACCAGGGGGTTATGGAAAAGAATTATTGCAGAATAGCCGGAACAGAAATGATGGTAGCCTTGATTTCATGCATTCCCTGTGCAGTTAACTGAACTGTAGGATATCAGAACAACTGGGAAAGGAGTAGGAAAGGAGACAGCCATGAGGATCGAGGGCTTGGAGAGAAAGCAAATAGACAAGGAGATTCTTCAGGTCACCTAAAACGTGGGCAGGGACTCCTTCACATAAGTCTTAATTGGTTTATGATATCCAAGATGTGGCAAAGACTCCTAGCTGCAACAGGGTTATAAGAGGATGACAACAATTCTTGGAAGAGAAGAATAAGATTGACAGCGATTGCATGGGACACGGGTGGCGCTGTGGTCTAAACCACTGAGCCTCCTGGGTTTGCTGATCAGAAGGTCAGCAGTTTGAATCCCCACAATGGAGCTCCTGTTGCTCTGTCCCAGCTCCTGCCAACCTAGCAGTTCGAAAGCACACCAGTGCAAGTAGATAAATAGGTACCACTCTGGCAGGAAGGTAAACAGCGTTTCCGTACACTCTAGTTTCCATCACGGTGTCGCATTGTGCCAGAAGCGGTTTAGTCATGCTGGCCACATGACCCGGAAAAGCGTCTGTGGACAAACACCAGCTCCCTCGGTCTGAAAAGCAAGATGAGCACCACACCCCACAGTCACCTTAGACTGGACTTAACCATCTAGCGGTCCTTTACCTCTACCTTTTTTAAATGACAGAGATATACAACTTCCAGATTCAGAGAGAAGCTACCACTGAAGCCACCTGCTAGAGGATAAAGCAACAGGAGTGAGATGTTGGTTTTCTGGAGACTTTGGTTTGGCCAGTCAACTAGATCCAGCATAAGGGCTCATATATATATATTCATGCACACAGAGACATTGTCGCTGGTGGGAGTTTGAAGCCCCTTTTACGGCTGTGACAGATCCCCTGGAGGGATCCCAGCATGCCACCCCAAAAGAAAAGCAAGGCATTTCCAGCATTCAAAGCCATCCTCAGCCTAATAATTTCAGGACCACTCTGCCCTGCCTGGAGATGGAGAAAGTCCCTAGGAGAAGATGAGCAGAAGAAGATTGGACAGCAGAGAGAGGAAAGGGGTGGAATCTTGCTTAGAGAGGCAGAGTGACCTGCAGGCAGGGGGAGAATATCTGTTGTAGTTGACAGTTGGAGAAAGAGGCAAGAGAGAGAGAGAGGTGTAGTGGTTAGAGTGCTGAACTCGAGGGAGCTGGGAGATCAGGATTCAAATCCCCACTGAGTCATGAAGCTCACTGGGTGACCATGGACTCGCCCCTCTCTCAGCCTAGCCTACCTCCAGGGCGGTTGTGAGTTTAAATTAGGGTGGAGGAGAATCATTTGTGCCACCTTCAGCTCCTATGCATGTAATAATAAATATACAGCATAAAATGATAGGGAGAACAGTAAGGCTGGCAGGGAAAGAGTGTGGAGCAGTGGGGGGGGCCTTGATAATATTTTTTATTAGTTTTGAATTACAACCCAATAATAGCTTCATTATAACAATACCGATTTATAATACAATTATTAATACCAATAGTTAAAATACAGAATTATATAATTTAGATAAGGTAGGGCCCTTCACATGCTAGAATAGATGGCTTGATTATTTGCTTTATTTCTGGGTTCCAAAATCTTATTAATTTTCATTACATAATCCCTTATACAACAACTACAGTATCAATAACTTCTATTCCTGTTGACACATTAAATGATTTATAAAGCTACAAGTGAGGAACTCAAACTATGTCCTTGTTCTTCCTGTGTGTGGCAATTATTCTGTCCGTGGTGTTTCTTCCTGTCCTTGTAAGATGTTATGTCTTTCGTTCCCCCAGTTGTTGCTGTTCTCCATCATGCCTTGGACAAAGCTGATATCCCATTGTTGTTTCAGAAATTTCTCCATTGCTCCACCCCATCCTTTGTTGTTTTGCAACATTAACAACAGCTGCAAAAATCACTCTGTCCCAATAAATAACCTGTTTTCACAATTTTCCCTCTTAGCCTGGGAAGAAAAGTAGTCTGCCGAATTGCAGATGACTCAATAATGAACCTTATCAGTTCCTTGGCAAGTTCACAGACTTCTTTCAATCTTCCGTCCAACTGGAGAAAAATTAGCAATTATACTTCCAATTAAATTAAATTCCAAGCCTCTTAGTGTTATTCAGTTCACAATTGTAAATAATAAAGTATAGGGAAGAGTCAGCTCTAAGTTTCCATCATAAACCTTTTGCAAAATAGAGCTTCTCTCCCTTTTTTCCCTTTTTTTTTACACAGACAGTTCCGTCTAATGTTATATTACATATCTATAATCCAGTTTCTTCCCTCCTTGCTTGTAGAAATATAATTTGAACTAAACATTCAGAGGAGGGTTGCCAAATCATAAATGTAGAGAAGAAAACTTTAAATGAAGAAACCATAGGCTCTCCTCCCCCCACACCATCTCAAAGTTGACTTTATCTCAAAGTCAAACCTTAAAATCCTTGTGGTTGTTTATGTTCCGCAGTTTGTGATCTCATCTTCTCTAGAACGTGCCTGTACTTTAGTCCAATTAAACTCTAATTAACAGGAGAGCCTCTGCTTCTTAATGGCGGCATTGGAGGGTGTGACGAAAATGTTGGTTTTGCTGGACAGGTTGGATCAACAAGTGTTTCTCTTTTCTTTTTTTCTTTCCTTTTTTTTCATTAACCAGCAAATGGTTAATGAATGGCAGCCTCTGATTGGCTGTGGTTCCAGGAGGGTTATTGGAGAGTGAGAGTTGGTTAAGGTGGGTTGGAATTGAGGTTGGAGAGGTTGGGAGATAGGTTAGAAGACAGGTTGAGGTATTAAGAGTGAATGGGAGAAAGAGTTGGTTTTGGAAAAATAATACCCACTCTGAGCATACACTGTATTGTGAAGGACAGTGTGTGGTGTCCTGTAGGAAGAATCGACCGGAAGTTTACTGGAAGGCAGATGTTGAGCCAGGAGAAGTAGGAGCTGGAAAGGAACAGCCTACTTGGGACTCAAATCTAGTCTGGAGGGGAGAGATTCTTCTAAGGAAAAGAAGATACTCCCAAACCCAGTGAAGGGAGGGGTGTGGAGAGCCCTTTGGTCTATTACTTAAAGTACCTCAGGAGCAGGATTGTTAAAGGGGTGGATAACTGAAAGAAAGTATCACCATATAAAGGAACCAAACCTATAACGCAAAAACAACTGAGGACAAATTAAAGTGAAATTGCACTGTATTCCTGAAGTAACCTAAGTTTAATCCATTTGTGTGATATCCTATCTAGCCTTAAATAAATCTTTATTGTTTATTTAAAGAAAACCTGTCTGAGACTCCAACTTACTAAACATACCCTCACAAAGGTCCCCCGCAGGATAATCTGGGTTAGAAAGGAAAAGAAACGTTCGGGTAAAGGGTTGTACAGTGAGGTGGGGGAAATTTATCTAAGTGAGAGCGGATCCAACAGCGTGAGAGGGGAAAGTGCCATTGCGCCTGTTGAAGAGGGTTTTCGGCAGGTGAAGTGCTTTTGCATTCAGCATCTCCCTGCCTCTCACAATCCATGCTGGAGCGAGAGCCAGGTACCGAGACCAATTGTGAGTGAAACCTGTCCCCCCTGTCCCTGGGGGAAATTTGCATGGGTAATTACCCTCAATCATCCTTGTTTTTCCTTTGCCAACAGTCTCCCACTGTTGTGGGAGCTGCTTCCATTAAGGCAGGCCAGAACTGGAAGCCAAGGGGTACCACGGCCTTGAGCACGCGGGGGACCCCAGACCCTCACCCCAGGAAATAAAAAGAAGCAGAAAATCCTACTTACAGTGTACACATGCTGGACAATTCTTTCATGAAGATCCCCACCTAAACTATCCACCTGAAATGCCCACCAAACCTTGTGTATAACCCTGGTTGTTTTTCTATACAGTGGTGCCCCGCAAGACGAATGCCTCGCAAGACGAAAAACCCGCTAGACAAAAGGGTTTTCCATTTTTCGAGGCACTTCGCAAGACGAATTTCCCTATGGGCTTGCTTTGCAAGACAAAAACGTCTTGCGAGTCTTGCGAGTTTTTTCCCCTTTTTCCAAGCCGCTAAGCCTCTAATAGCCGCTTAGCCACTAAGCTGCTAAGCCGCTAATAGCCGCTAAGCCGCTAATAGCGCTAATCCGCTAACCCGCTAATAGGGATGCTTCACAAGACAAAAAAACCACTAGACGAAGAGACTCGCGGAACAGATTATTTTCGTCTTGCGAGGCACCACTGTATACAAAATATGCAGAAAGACACTAAAAAATTAAGAATACTAAAATAAAAATCAAGATATTAAAATAACCAATTCAAAATAAGAAAACACAAAGTCAGAAAACAAAAACAAACCAAAACAGAGCCTGCTTCTCTCATGACTAATACTCCACACTTCCCTGTCTCCTGCTTCCTAACCCACAGTGGACACCTGTGGTGGTTGTTTTATAGGCCATCAACAAGAGATGTCATAAAGGAGGGGGGGTCATGGTTTCCTTGGCAATCCACCCACCTTGACCCTGGGCCTATTGTGCCCCTCTGGAACCAGGATGTTTGTCCAGAACATTGAGGCGCCTGCTGTCTGGTCTGCAGCTTTGCCAAACCATCTCTCTTTGTGGTCACCTCTCCTGTCCTCTCACAGATCAGATTATTCCTTATTCAGCAACATTTCTAAAGGGAGACCATCCCAATTTAGAAAGCGCATAGCTCCCAAGCTTAGGGATGTCCACAGCACAAAGTGATCGGCTGGGAATGCCTCCGTGTAAAAAACCCTGGAGAGCCACTGCTGGCCAGTGTAGAGACCTGGGATCCAAACCGCACTCAGCTGTGAAGCCTGCAAGAGCCGGAAGAACCTTTATCTGCATCAGCCACGAGCCATAGCAAGAAAATAAAATAAAAAATGTATTGAAGCTAGAGGTAAAAACTTAACTAGACAAAATACATTCTGAAGCTTTACATCAATAATCAAATACAGTGGTACCTCGGGTTACATATGCTTCAGGTTACAGACTCCGCTAACCCAGAAATAGTACCTCGGCTTAAGAACTTTGCTTCAGGATGAGAACAGAAATCATGCTCCGGCGGCGCAGCGGCGGCAGGAGGCCCCATTAGCTAAAGTGGTGCTTCAGGTTAAGAACAGTTTCAGGTTAAGAACGGACCTCCGGAACAAATTAAGTACTTAACCCGAGGTACCACTGTATTAGATATTATTCTAATTGCCCCTGCTAATTTTTTTGCAGTTTTTGCTGCCACCTGGTTATCATGCTAAAAGAAAGGATACAGTAGCAATGGTTGAGTGGAAATGGATGAAATAAAGGTCTGGGAAATTCCAGACGTACAGAAGCCCATGTCGACAGTGCCATTTTCCATAAAAGCAGCTCCTTAACAGCTTTGTGGGCAAAACTAAAAAAAGCTTAATAACATTTCTGGCCGGAAACCAGTTGTTTTTACGATTTTTCTTAAGGAAACCCCAAAAATTGATTAGCTTTTTTTTTTTTTTTACAAAAACGCCAGAACAAAAGTGCCACCTTTCAGAAATCCCCTCCAGGTGTCAATTCCGCCTTTCAAATCCCAGGAATGTCCGGGGGAATCCAGACGTATGGCAGCCCTAATGTAGGGTGAAAATGAGATGATAGCATAATGTTAGAAGAGATATGGGCCAGATTCCCCTTCAGTTCTTTCCCTTTGCATCATCTGAGCCCCAGGATACAGCTGGTGAAAATGATTTTGTTCTTCTTAGAAGAACGTGCTTATTAAAACAAAAGAATAATAATAATTGCGGTGTAATCCTAACAGCCTGTGTGGGAACAAATGGAAAATGAAAATATTTATGAATCACGTAATGACTTTAGAGTCTTTGATACTTTCAGGAAGAATCACACCGGCACAAAAACACATTTGAATAAACCTTTCTTGTTAATATGTGCAACTGCTTAAACAAAGCAGCAGCCCAGCAGATGCTGATATGGCCCTGTCAATTTTTGTTTTCATCCAGGAAGTATTTTAAATAATATTCAAAGTAGGCTTAACATCTGTGATTACTTGGTTTGATTACTGCATTCCTAAGATAATGGTTTTCAAAATTGCATTTTCCAGCTGAAGATTAAAGAGTTACTCCTGAGTTACTTTCTCCATTCTTTAATAAAATGCGACTCAATCTATCCTCAAAAGGAGAGCATTAATATAGAAAAGGCTTACTGGCATTTGATTAAGTGTTATTAGTAATCATTTAGTATTCTCGTTGCTTTCCCAAGCTAACCACCTCTGTGTATACTGGGATGCAAACTTGGCTCACAATACAGCTGTACTAGAGGAGGGTGGAAAGCAATGTTTTACTTGGGAAAGGAAAGAGAAAGATATGAAAACATCCTTGTGGAAACTTTTATTGTTTAACTTTATCTCTGTTCGCTTAACACAGCCTGTACTTGAATTTTGGGGACGGAAATACATAATTCATATGCACAGTGCTTTTTTTTTTCCTGGGGGGAAACATACCCCTAAACATTTTGTGAATCTAACAGGAGAAGAAACTAAAAATTTTAAAAAATTAGTTTCTTCTCTACCACGGTGAATTATCAGTTCCGTTGTTACCCCCAATGGCAGCCTTGTTTCCTGTCATGGTGTTTCCTCTCAGATGGAAGTGAGCGTTTAATGAGAGTACCCCTGAACATTTTTAAAGAAAAAAAGTTTGGATTTGATATCCCTCCTTTCACTCCCTTTAAGGAGTCTCAAAAGCGGCTAACATTCTCCTTTCCCTTCATCCCCCACAACAAACACTCTGTGAGGTGAGTGGGGCTGAGAGACTTCAGAGAAGTGTGACTAGCCCAAGGTCACCCAGCAGCTGCATGTGGAGGAGCGGAGACGCGAACCCGGTTCCCCAGATTACAAGACTACCGCTCTTAACCACTACACCACACTGGCTCTCTGCATATGCATGTCTGTATATATCGCACTCATGGGTATCCATTGGGGTGGGGGTGGGGGGGACACAGTCCCCTACCCACCCTACTCCAATGAACCATAATACCCAAATTCCCAGCTTTCATTTTAAAAAGAGAGTAAGTATTCAGAACCTATAGGAACTTTGCCTCGCAGTGATGACTTTTCTCACGATGTATTGCGTAGGAGAAAACGATGAGAAACAAGTCTTGTTAAAGTCGTTAACAAAAGAATCCAGGGAAATCCTGCATTTTATTTCCCTTGATAAAGGCAATTGCCTGAAGAGCCAAACCCTTAAGATTTATCAGCAAACACCTAATTGCTGAAAAATGTGTAGAATCAACAAAATACCATTTAATTTAATTTGGGAACATGGGCAACCAATTCACAAGTTGTTTAGTATTTGATGCGGATGGAGGGGGTATCTTTCTACTTTAATCCCAGTGGTTTTAAATATTTCTATGGCTGTTAAAGACCCAAGTGGATAATCTACTACTAATAAGGACAATTGCTTAGATTTATCACCCCTTTGAGATCTTGTTAAGGAGTTTTTAAAAATTCCTATTGAGATGAAAACAACAATAGGAACCTTAAAAGTCAATGGGGGATTTAATTAAAAAAAAAGTAGAGAGAGAAGAGAATCTGCATTCTTATAAATTTTGAATTTAAACATGGCTTTCGACGATGGTTTAGTATAAAATTAAACACTGGATTATTTGAGGAAATAAGAGCTGATTAAGAAATAGAAGGTAATGCTTTTATTTACGGCCATTGCTTGCAAGAGTCCAAAAATTATGTCCATAGGCTCCTTAGATATTTGTGAGGATTCATTTTGGGTCATTTGGAACATTATTTCAGACATGTAGGCCTAGCTCAGATATTGAGACAATCAAAGTAGACAAATCTATCCTAGATTGGGCAGGAACCAAAAGAGAAGGACCAGTTTCTCACAGGTGCCAGTTTCAGCTCCAAACCCAAGACCAGACTGAGAGGCAGGTTACCCAGTGCCTGCTTATGGTACCAGACCTGGGAGGCACCAGGATCAGAGGGTACCTGTCAGAGGCTTTCTAAACTATCCACCCCACAGCCAAAACCAAAAACAGTACAAATTATTGATCTGAGCCTGACAACACTAGCCTATGTGTGACCACTGTTTGCTTTTATTCGCAGAAAAATGTACAAGTCAGTGCTCATTCAACAAATGGTGTGACTTGTTGCAATCTACGACTGCAAATCTATCTTCTTGCACCTCAAGTAAGTAAATCATGCACCTCAAGACATGGAATGTGCAGCTAATACAACTAAAAAACCCTAAGATATTCAAAAGTTGAATAAAGCGGGAAGGAGGGCCCTTCATGTGGGATAGCTTCTCTCATATAACCAACATAAAGGTAAAGGCACCCCTGCCCGTACGGGCCAGTCGTGTCCGACTCTAGGGTTGCGCGCTCATCTTGCTTAAGAGGCCGGGAGCCGGCGCCGTCCGAAGACACTTCCGGGTCACGTGGCCAGCGTGACGAAGCTGCAGCTGGCGAGCCAGCACCAGCGCAGCACACGGAAACGCTGTTTACCTTCCCACTATAAAGCGGTACCTATTCATCTACTTGCACTTAGGGGTGCTTTCGAACTGCTAGGTGGGCAGGAGCTGGGACCGAACGACGGGAGCGCACCCCGCCGCGGGGATTCGAACCGCCGACCTTACGATCAGCAAGTCCTAGGCACTGAGGTTTTACCCAAAGCGCCACCCGCATCCCATATAACCAACATAAAAGGTAAAGGTAACCCCTGCCAGTGTGACAAGCTGCATCTGGCGAGCCAGCGCAGCACACGGAACGCCGTTTACCTTCCTGCTGGTAAGCAGTCCCTATTTATCTACTTGCACCCAGGGGTGCTTTCGAACTGCTAGGTTGGCAGGCGCTGGGACCGAGCAGCGGGAGCGCACCCCGCCGCAGGGATTCGAACCGCCAACCATGCGATCGGCAAGTCCTAGGTGCTGAGGTTTTACCCACAGCGCCACCCGCATCCCTTATAACCAACATACTTAAGTCTAATTAATACATGAAGGGGTTAATACCATAGAGTTAAGCTGTCCTCCCAGGCTTAGCTATGTCGACTTTCCTTACTTTGGGAGGAAATGGGTAATCAAGCCTATTGTTCCCCTCCCAGTCTACCTGAGAAGCTCATCATGTGAAGAGGCTGAGCTTGTCCAGCTCAACCACATACCGGTAGCTCTCACAAGGCATTCTTGAGTTCCTACAGCAATAATTTGAGAACTTTCACCACTTTGCAAGTAAGCCAAGTTTTACTGCCTGTGCAACTTTCTGAACATGAACCTGATGTTTGAAGAGTTTGTAAGTAAACCATTTTAAACTTACCAAATGTGTGGTCTTTTTCTATGCTAGGGCAAGAGGGAAACTTCAGAAGGAACTTGGAAGACCATATTTTAAAGGCCTAACAGCCAGTATTATTTTCATGCTTTGCTGCATGTTTTGTGGTTTTAAATCTGTGCTGAGGTCTTCACACCAAGGAGTACTCGCCCCAAACCTGGATCCGGGCATCCAGGAATTCTCCTTTTCATATACCTTGGGTTAAGAACTTAATTTGTTCCGGAGGTCCATTCTTAACCTGAAACTGTTCTTAACCTGAAGCACCACTTTAGCTAATGGGGCCTCCCACTGCCACTGCGCCACTGCTGCACGATTTCTGTTCTCATCCTGAAGCAAAGTTCTTAACCCAAGGTACAATTTCTGGGTTAGCGGAGTCTATAACCTGAAGCATGTGTAACCCGAGGTACCACTGTACCTACTGTATTTTTTTTCACTGAACCAATATTTCAGATGTGTTTCACCTGGAACATAATTCTGGCTATGTCCTGCTATGGTTTCTGTTCCTAATGCCAGAGAGATCTGCTCCTTGGCTCTCCTACGTACTAGCATTTTAATTGTTTGTTTGTTGAAAGAGTTGGCTATCCTTCATGGCGCGAGTGCAGTGATAATAAACTTTGACCTGGCTCTCATGCTTTAAGACACAGGGACTCGAGCGTTCTCAAAAGGAATGTGAGAATTGAGACTTCGGAGCCAGCATTCCAAAGTTTTCAAAACACAGGAGCAAGCAACCCAAGGAGAGGCAAGGAGCCAAGTGGCATACAGTTCGGAAAAATCATCAAATTGTGTCCACAACTCCTACAGAGATGGGGAAGCTGCAGTGATGATGGCTGGGTGGTGGTTGTTATGTACTGAAATTCTCACCCTGGGCCAGCAGGGGGATACTGTAGATAGTTCAGGTCCACATATGTAAATAAGGGATCGAAAGTGACGTTCAGTGATTGGATAGTTACAGAAAGTTGTTACAATTACGTTGTTCTGGAGCTCTGTGTAAGCAGGCTGGCTGAACCCTTCAGTTCAGTTCTGTTCTGTTCTGGCCTGTGAATAAACAAGAGCTGTTTGAAGAATCGCTGTGTCGTCTGATATGTTCACCAACAACTTAACAGTGGTGATAGTGAAGGATCATCTCCTTGCCTCTCCATGGCTGCCTCAGCCAGTCTCCCTCTTTGGGCAGTTTGTAGAGGCTGCTGGAGAACGGGCAAGGAGGAGAAGAGGCTGCCATTGCTGAGTCCCAGCCCCTCATGATGTGCTGGCTCTGACGGGCAGGCAGAGGAAAGGGTGGGAAGAAAGGCGGAGCGAAGCGGAAGGAGTCTTGCCATATGTCTGGACTTTCCTGGTGGAATCCTTAAAAACGCCTTTTGGGGAGTCCTGGTGTTTACTTTTTGAAACACAGTGGTACCTTGGTTCTCGAACTTAATCCATTCCGGGAGTCCGTTTGACTCTGAAACCTTTCAAGAACGAAGGTGCGGCTTCTGATTGGCTGCAGGAGCTTCCTACACTCAATCAGAAGCCCTGGAAGTTGAGTTGGACGTTCATCTTCCAAAAAACGTTCACAAACTGGAACACTCAATTCCAGGTTTGCAGCATTTGGGAGCCGATTTGTTCAACGACTAAGAAGTTTGGGAACCAAGGTACCCAACAGAATTAAATAAAATCGGGATTAAGGGTTTTTCTCAGGACAACGGAGGGCGTGTGTGCTGTGTCCTGTCAGTGTAGTGATGCTGACATTTGCCCTTCTTCTGATAGGAAATACTCTGCAAGAGCGGAGGACAAAAATGGGGGGGGGGGGGTGCCAGAAGGGCCAGTTGAGGGGGGAGTGAGAAATGTCCCTATTTTCATCTGAGGAATGTTGGAGTGTATGGGTTAAGTCCCTCAGGGTTCAAAGTTATTTACACGCCCACAAGCATGGTTAGGATTGCAGCCATCTGGACCACACAGCTATAAATTCACATAGAGTGTTCTGGGGGACAGGCCACAGCTGAGAGGTAGAGTATCTGATCTGCTTTGCAAGGAAAATATCTCCTCCAGAGTTGCTGCCAGCCAGTGTGAAAAATACTAAACTAGATGGGCCAGTCTCATGTTCCAGAAGGAAGCTTCCTATGTTCTGCTTTCAAAAGACATTGAGGACTGCTGAACACAACCCATTTTTTAAAAACAGGCTGTGCCTCTTTAAGTGCTCGTATTAGGAATAGAAACAAGGAATTATCTCTTTAAAAGGGGGGAGGGCTTTTCTGTGTGTGTGTTTTTCCTAAAGCAGATGGAGGATTTTTCAGCATGCCTCAGGCTGGAGGTTGTTAGCATAATTAGAAGGGGAAAATGTCCAATATGAGACCTGTATGAAAGCCATATTAAAGCACTTAGTGTGCAGTGCATCATGGGGTTTGTATTCCTCCTTGACCTTTTAAATAAATATGTTCTGAAATCTCCTGCTGAAATCTGTATGCAAGCACAGATGTTTACAGATGTTAGCCAGGACATGAAACAATATTACCAATGCCGTTTCCTGGCAAAGATTCATCTCTCATTCCACTTGTGTCGCAACTGGGAATATGAATGCAGCGATGATCTGTTTTCAAAACCTTTCGGCGGAGGAGGGAAAAATAAAGATGCTGCTAGGGAAAAAAAGGAGGGAAGGGGCAGGCAAGAGGAGAGGAGGCCTAAGAAGACTGCCCCCCCCTTTGCTGCATTTGCCTAATAAACGTTCTGAATACGCTAGCAACACAGCACCTTGCAGGATAACTAGACCCAAATGTGCATTTGTTTGTGTTTGCAGAATGCTGATCAAAAGGTTTACAAAGCGTGCAATTTTTCATAAGTGAGAAATAATGCCAGATGTAAGGAGAAATTTATGGTTTTACTCTCCCTACCTCTCCCAGACATGGGAAGTGTCAGGCCAGCTTTACAGAGTTACTTTTCTTTAGAAGACAGCAACTGTTGGGGTTTGTGGAGCTTTCACGATATCAGTTTCAGACAGGAACAACTGCCCCGCTTGGCTGCGGGGGGGGGGGGGATGCACTCATGCACACCTGCCCCAGGCAGCAGCAAACCACGCTACGCCACTGTGTTGAACTAGTTTTGACTCTGCATGTTAAGAAAAGAACATGAAGGGTGTGGCATTGTCTATTTGAGGTCTCCCTCCCTCACATAATAGGCGAACAATTCTCTTCTTATCCCCCCTACCTGCCTCCCCCAAATAGCAGCTGAAGCACCCCAGGAACCCTCTCTCTAAAAGAATACAAGAATTTGTCTGGCTTAATTCACTCTGAAAATCGGAGGCCTGCAAATGTCACCCACATCTGTGAAACAGGAGCGTTATAACCATGTGTGTATTGTTAACTGGGTAAAACAGATTCATTTTTAACAGATCCAGTTCAGATAAACAAGTCACTTCGGAAGGACACAGAGCGGCTCTGAAACAGATCAGGTTGCTCCCCCAAAGCCACAGATACAAAGCATGGCGTTTGGCCGGTGGACACCCAGCTGCATAGCCCGAGAGGTTGGTGCAATGAAATTCAACACAGGAAGGAGATAGGTTTCCATCACACCTTTGGGGCTACCCAGCTTCTAACCCCTGAAAGTTATAGCAGAGTTTGTTCTTTCTTACATTTAGCAGCAATCAGGGTGCGAGTTCAGCAGGATGATTTGCCTGGCAAATCATTCAGATCGGATCCCAACCTCGCAAAGCAACACAGGGCTGGCAGGGCGTCAGTAAACGGACACAAAAGCCATGCACTCTTCCATCTTAGCCTCAGTCTCGCTTTGCGTGGCTGTCACATCCTGCACAACGGACAGTTTGCAGTTAGGCATACAGGCTGGCAAGGATTCGCCCAAGGGCCGTGTTGGCCAGCCAGCTCCCCCTTTTATGCGTGAGCAAGCAGCACAACATAGCCACGTTTGGCTGCAGTGGGGGGGGGCACGCACTTGTGGCAAGTGCATTCGTACACGCCTGTCACAGGCACCAGCAAACCACGCTACGCCACTGTGTTGAACTAGTTTTGACTCTGCATGTTAAGAAGAGAACACGGAGGGTGTGACGCTGCCTATTAGAGGCCTCCCTGCCTCGCCCCTTCCAAGCATAATAGGCAAACAATCCTCTTCTTATAAAATCCATATGCTACATGCTATAGATCAAATCTAATCATTAACATTGTGATGGTTTGGAATTCGGCAACGGGTCAAAATACAGCGAGCGACCGTGCTTTAAAAAACTGCTGGGGCAAGCTGTACAAGGCAGAAATATTACAAGTGCCAGAAGCCTAGTACTTTTCTGAACCAGGTTAGACAAAGCACTTTGACTCACTCTGAGCTGCCGCATCCCAAAATGTACATCAGTGGAGTATTTGCAGCCGAATCCAGAAGGAACAAGTGGCTCTAACATCACTCCCATTAATGAGAAAAATGTCAGCCTCCAAGTGCGACATTTTTTTTTGCTCCTGCTTATCAGATCCTTCAAAAAGCTGATAACTAGTCTTTATAGATTGTGAGAGTCAGATATAACTCTGAATCTATTATTTTACAGGAACCCTCGGGGTAAACTTATCACCTGGAAAGCATTTTACATGGACAATTTGACTTTCATGTGGAGTGTCATAATGTACCCAAGATGGAAATCTAAAATAAATTATATGGCATGCAGCCTTCCTGGTGCAGGAATTTATTGTTCCCCCACTACAATAATTTTGAAAACTGTATCCCTTAAGCTACAAAGATGTGAGATATTATTAACTGCCTGAACTTTAAGAACACTCTGATTGGCTGAAATAAAATATAGGGGCTGGGATTAATTTCTATGGAACCACAAGCTTATCGCAAACTGTTTCTCAACCATCTAAACTGCCAACTTTATCTTCTTGCAGGACACAATGTCCATTTTATTACCATCCTCCCCGATGTATGCTGGCATTTCGGGAAAGCTGTTCCAGGAAGTGAGAATGTGTCCAAGCCTCTCTTGACAGGGTTGTCGGAGACAATTGTGCCCCAGAGAGAGCAGGCAGCAGTCGCACGCCGGTGCCTTGTCTTTCTTTTATATGGCTTCAGCCTCTCGGCAACTCTCCTGACTCAAGAATGCATCATTTCGGGCTGGCAAAGTTTGAAGGATGTCGGTTTCATGGCTCACTCTTTCCCATCACTTGTGCTTCTGTTGCCACCTAGTCTTCCTACAGCACCGTTGTTTGCAAAAGGAACAGAGATGCTGCTGCAGAGGGAACATAAGAATCTGCCTTAGATCACCTCTGATTATTTGTCCATCCAGCCAGGTATTGTGGCTCCCCAGAATCTCAAGCAGAAATCTTCACCACCCCCTGTTACTTGATTCTTTTTACTGTAGATGCCAGGCATTGAACATGGGAGAAAGATATATATATATATATATAGTTTTCAAAAGTTTGCATACTTTACCCTCAACAACACGTTTAATTTATCCATTGACTTCCCCATCCCCCCTCCATGATGTTCTATGTTTATTCTTTAATGGTGCGTATTTTACCTTTTAACACTCAATAAGGTAAAGGTAAAGGGACCCCTGACCATCAGGTCCAGTCGTGGACGACTCTGGGGTTGCAGAGCTCATCTCGCTTTATTGGCCGAGGGAGTCGGCATACAGCTTCCAAGTCATGTGGCCAGCATGACTAAGCCGCTTCTGGCGAACCAGAGCAGCGCATGGAAACAACGTTTACCTTCCCGCCGGAGCGGTACCTATTTATCTACTTGCACTTTGATGTGCTTTCAGACTGCTAGGTTGGCAGGGGCAGGGACCGAGCAGTGGAAGCTCACCCCATCGTGGGGATTCGAACCACTGACCTTCTGATCGGCAAGTCCTAGGCTCTGTGGTTTAACCCACAGCGCCACCCGCGTCCCTTAATACTCAATATATACATCCTAAATTATTAGCCTCAATGTCTTTCCACGATTGCTCGCATTTCAAATCCTGCTCGTGTTTTCTTGCAGTTATAATAGTTCTTTAGATATTCTGCAAAAGCTTTCCAGTCCTCAAAGAATGTTTCGCAGTTTCGATCGCTAATCTTTGCTGTTAGCATGCGCCATCATTTTAATAAGCCCTTCTTCCTTTGCTGGAACCTCATCTTGTTTCCATTTTTGAGCATATAAGATCCGGAACATGGGATCTTGTCTCCGTCACTGAGCTCCCAAAGGGTGAGAGAAGCGCAGAAGGAAACAGGTGTTCTGATGTCTCAGCGGAGAGGTGGCAGTTCCATGCGGAGCTGAAGACTGCATGAGAGCAGTGCTTAGATGTTGCTTCAGCAACTCTTGCCAAAAGAGGGGCTCTGTGGCTCGCTCTGCCTTTCCTGGGGGCCCCAGCATTCTCCAGTCTACTCCAACAGAACAGGGGAGACACCTCACAGAGTCCTCTGAATCTAAGGAAGTCAGCAAGACACCTCCAAGCATGGTCTCCACCAGCTCTTCTTGCAGAAGTGCTTTCAGTAGGTGAAGGGGCTTCTGGGGTCAGCCCTGAAGGCAATTCTCTGTCCGGTTCTGAACCCCCAGCCCCATCTTCAGAAGAAGGGGAGTCAGAGACTGGGGTCATCATAACACCAGGCTTTCTTCCTTCTACCTGCACCTTTCCCAGACAAAATCACCTTGCCAATAAAGGTCCGTATAGTTAAAGCTATGGTTTTCCCAGTAGTGATGTATGGAAGTGAGAGCTGGACCATAAAGAAGGCTGATCACCAAAGAATTGATGCTTTTGAATTATGGTGCTGGAGGAGACTCTTGAGAGTCCCATGGACTGCAAGAAGATCAAACCGGTCCATTCTTAAGGAAATCAGCCCTGAGTGCTCACTGGAAGAACAGATCGTGAAGCTGAGGCTCCAATACTTTGGCCACCTCATGAGAAGAGAAGACTCCCTGGAAAAGACCCTGATGTTGGGAAAGATGGAGGGCACAAGGAGAAGGGGACGACAGAGGACGAGATGGTTGGACAGTGTTCTCGAAGCTACGAATATGAGTTTGACCAAACTGCGGGAGGCAGTGGAAGACAGGAGTGCCTGGTGTGCTCTGGTCCATGGGGTCACAAAGAATCAGACATGACTAAACGACTAAACAACAGCACATTAAATATTTCTTATTGTCACAATAATTCCTTTTGGTACAGTTGCTTTTTTATGGATCTTCTCAGTAGGTACCTGCATAAATATAGGTAACATTATTATTATATTTTATTTTGTGCCCCCGGTGTGTGGGGGGGACCACCTTTACCATCCTAAATCCATTTCTGTGCAGATACATAATGACCGCCTTTCTTGAGCTGTTAAAATAAATATCCCTTTGTGTTTTACATATTAGTGTTGAGAGGTATATTCCGAAGATTGAAGAGGCTAGTTAATTTCTTTCTCTTTCTTTCTTTTTGCCTCATCTAAATCACAATGTTTCTCTCACATCACAACCTCTCAGAACAAGAGATAAGGAATATTCACAGTCAGGCACATCCCTCATGCCTGTTCCTACCATTTTTTATTTTTTTAAAAAAAGGCTTAGATAGTTGACCTAATTTATTTTTGGGGTGGGGGATGTGTGTGCACGCACACTTAAAAGTGGTAGTTTAATTAATGCACATTTAAAAATACATATTATTTGAGAGGGTAAAATTGACACTGCCTACACATATTTGGAAGTGTGATCATTCGCTACCACTGACATGCAGGAGTTGGGTGGGGGAGAGACAGAAATCACACAATCTGACCTTAATATGTTTGACTCTCCAGGCTTTCACTGTAGAAATGTATATTTTTCAATATTCCTCTCTGAGCTGAAATCATGTCATTTATATGCAAATGAGTCCACATTCTGCAGCTGTTTCTTCTCTGCTGAAGCTCTGGGAATTATTTGCACTTAATAAAGCCTCATAAATAGGTTTTGCCTTTAAACAGGTGGGGGAGTAGCAAATCTATCATATCTATTTGCCATTCCAAGCTTCTTTCGTATTTTGAAACTTATATGCATCTTTTAATAGAAAGTTTCACAGTTACAAGAAAAACACAATTTCATTTATCCAAACAAAAGCGTACTTCCGTCCGTTCCTTTTGCCATCGTCTGTGGCGAGACTTCTTCTAAAAACACAAGAATAAATGTTGTAACGTTTTGCACATTTTACAAAGAAGAACCGGCCTGTTGT
Organism: Podarcis erhardii; assembly: GCF_964252035.2. Taxonomy (NCBI): domain Eukaryota; kingdom Metazoa; phylum Chordata; class Lepidosauria; order Squamata; family Lacertidae; genus Podarcis; species Podarcis erhardii. The sequence continues at coordinate 73,717,285 of NC_138510.1, forward strand.
GGGTCACAAAAAGGATTTCTCCTAATTCACCTAGATGGTAACCTTCAGGGCTTTTTAACTTCTTTTTGCAGGGCAAGACATGAGCCACCTGAGTGGATTTTTCCTGTACTTACTGCTTGTTGCAGGGCTTCAGAATGGGAGTTTTCTTGCAGATGTCTGTTACCGCATGTTCTTCGCTCCATAATAGCAAGTTAAATGTAAAAGGTAAAGGTACCCCTGCCCGTATGGGCCAGTCGTGTCCGACTCTAGGGTTGTGCGCCCATCTCACTTAAGAGGCCGGGGGCCAGCGCTGTCCAGAGACACTTCCGGGTCACGTGGCCAGTGTGACAAAGCTGCTCTGGCGAGCCAGCACCAGCGCAGCACACGGAAACGCCGTTTACCTTCCCGCTATAAAGCGGTACCTATTTATCTACTTGCACTTAGGGGTGCTTTCGAACTGCTAGGTGGGCAGGAGCTGGGACCGAAAGAGGGGAGCTCACCCCGCCGCGGGGATTCGAACCGCCAGCCATACGATCGGCAAGTCCTAGGCACTGAGGTTTTACCCACAGCGCCACCAATAGCGAGTTAGTGGTGGACTTATTCTGCTTTCTTAGTTGTTCTGCGGTTATTCCCTGATTCAACCACATAATAGCTTTCCAATAGGGGCAGATGGGGCTCAACAACCTGAGAAGGTAGCCCATCTGGGAGAAGGAAAACTCAGAACCTAACCTTCTGCTGTCTTGTGGGATATCTTTGGGAGTAGAATAGGCTAAGGAGTAAAACCTACACAAATCCAGAGTGGAGTTCCTAAAATGGTTGGATGACGCTTTGTATGCCTCCTTCCAGCAACTCTTGCAACCAAGCTGGTGCCAAACGTATTGCTCTGCTTTCCTTTGGACCACATCTGCGAGGCTGAGAGACGGGTCTTGTTGTCTGGGCAGCCCTGGACCTCCAATCACACTGCCCAGACTTGTGCCCCAGGGAGGTCGCTTTGGTGCTGCTTTGTTGTTGTTTAGTTGTTTAGTCGTGTCCGACTCTTTGTGACCCCATGGACCAGAGCACACCAGGCACCCCTGTCCTCCACCACAGCTTGGTCAAACTCATGCTGGTAGCTTCGAGAACACTGTCCAACCATCTCGTCCTCTGTCATCCCCTTCTCCAAAGTACTGGAGTCTCAGCTTCAGGATCTGTCCTTCCAGTGAGCACTCAGGGCTGATTTCCTTAAGAATGGAGAGGTTTGATCTTCTTGCAGTCCATGGGACTCTCATGAGTCTCCTCCAGCACCATAATTCAAAAGCATCAATTCTTTATGGTCCAGCACTCACTTCCATACATCACTACTGGGAATACCATAGCTTTTACTGTACGGACCTTTGTTGGCAAGGTGATGTTTCTGCTTTTTAAGATGCTTTCTAGGATTGTCATTGCTTTTCTCCCAAGAAGCAGGCGTCTTTTAATTTCGTGACTGCTGTCATCATCTGCAGTGATAATGGAGCCCAAGAAAGTAAAATCTCTCACTGCCTCCATTTCTTCCCCTTCTATTTACCAGGAGGTGATGGGCCCAGTGGTCATGCTCTTAGTATTTTTGATGTTGAGCATCAGAACATATTTTGCCCTCTCTTCTTTCGCCCTCATTAAAAGGTTCTTTAATTCCTCCTCACTTTCTGCCATCAAAGTTGTGCTGCTAACACAATGGTTTGACTTGACTCCTAGGTGGGAAGGGGACAGAGCTGTGAGTGTCATGTGGTCTGCCCTATTTTTCAGGGACAGTTCCGGATTTATAGAAGCTGTCCTGGTTTCTGATTTGATCCCAGAATGTCCCTATTTTCCTTAAAGGTAAAGGTAAAGGTACCCCTACCCGTACGGGCCAGTCGTGTCCAACTCTAGGGTTGCGTGCTCATCTCGCTCAAGAGGCCGGGAGCCGGCGCCGTCCGAAGACACTTCCGGGTCACGTGGCCAGCATGACGAAGCTGCAGCTGGCGAGCCAGCACCAGCGCAGCACACGGAAACGCCATTTAGCTTCCCGCTATAAAGCGGTACCTATTTATCTACTTGCACTCAAGGGTGCTTTCGAACTGCTAGGTGGGCAGGAGCTGGGACCGAATGACGGGAGCTCACCCCGCCGCGGGGATTCGAACCGCCGACCATGCGATCAGCAAGTCCTAGGCACTGAGGTTTTACCCATAGCGCCACCCGCGTCCCTGCCTATTTTCCTTAGGACATCCCTATTTTTATTGGAGAAATGTTGGAGGATATGGCATTATGCAACCCCCTAGCCAAGGAGATAAGTAACTATCCAACCTTTAGAAGACATCTGAAGGCAGCCCAATATAGGGAATTTTTTAAAAAAATGTTTAATGCTTTATTATGTTTTTATATGTGTTGGAAGCCACCCAGAGAGGCTGGGGCAACCTAGTCAGATGGGCGGGGTATAAATAATAACACCACCATCATCATTGTGGAATAGGATGTCCCTATTTTCATCAGAGAAATGTTGAAGGGTATGCATTTGCCTTCCAGGCCTGAGGTCCGCCAGCCCTGATGGAAGAAATCACAAATCAAAGGGGGGGGGGATAAACAGTAAGATAAAAACATTCTCTTTGCCTCTTTATATACATTTCATTCAACCACTGTGATCAGAAACAGTTTTGCCTCCATTGTTTTAGTTTTGGTTTGTGTTTTACACACAGAGTAAAATCCTCTTTTGTAAGATTCTGGCTGTTGTCTACCTTGAAATGTTAGAGACTTCAGAATACAGACCAGAATGGAAAAATCCAGGCAGCAATATTTTTATTGACTTTGGTTTATTTGTCAGACAAGCAAAGCAAAGTGGGTACATTCAGGAAAAATGAGAGAATGCCCCCGAACACCAGGGGCAGACAACTTTTATACCTTTTGGCAAAAGCACAGTTCAGCCCTTGACCCAGCCCTCAAACATTCCCCTTTATGCATATTAATTGAAACTCAACCAATTAAAGAATTGATGGTGGCCCTTCGGTTCCAGGCTGCATTATCCGCAAGGTGGTGCTGTAAGCTTATAAACCTCTTGACCTACATACCCTTCCTAGTAAAGCCGCATTGACCATCTGTTAGACTTGTGGCGAGCTACCTTCTCCTGTTGCTCATTTGTGGTGGGCTACATCTTTCCTGTTGTTCGCTCTATTCTCGGTCTGTTTACTGGAATTGGGTCAGCAGCTAGAGCAGGTGTGAAGTGCTCAGACCACATTTGCTGCATTTGCAAAGAATGCTTTTGCAAACAGAAGAGAGATAGCTTTTAGCCTTTTAGTTTGCTTTCTAAGATGGCTTTCAGCTTATAAAATGGCTCCAGCCTGGCTCTCCAAAGTGGACCCAGGTGGACCCCTGGTCCTCACTCCTTCATTCCCCCCTTTCCATCACGAAAATGCTGACCGGTTACGGTTCCTCATTTTCGATTGATGGACCTATAGGTACCACATTATAGAGAGCCAGATGGGAAAAGTTGGCATGGGAGGCCAGGGGACTCGCTTTGGCCAATACACAGGTAGGTTCTCCAATTCTCCAACCAGATACGATATTGTTCATGCCAGCAAGAATACAGGACCATCCAAAGAAATAGGGCATTACGTACCACTCCTACCCACCAATACTCGGGGCCATTCCTAATGTTCTTTTACCGCTGAAGGGCCCACTGATATTCGTATTCAATTATTCGCTGGACCTCAGGGGTGACTCTCCACCTTATTTCGGAAGCTCCTACCACTTGGATCAACTTCCCAACTATTCCCGGTGGGTGGAGACCCCTGTGGTCTCCTGGGAGAGTACTATATCCAAAAGGGGCTTCTTCTTCCACGTAAATGATGTTGCACCCACAAGAATATATCCACCCCTGCAACGGCCTGACACACGGGGTGACTATATCAAGGGGTTCTGGTCCCAATACCAAAAGTCCTAGTGGTGCCTCTAAATTTGCTGGAGAGCAAGTCTCTACGCTGGGGATGCTGCCCTCGGGCACCCCTCCCATCCAATTCTTCTGGAACTAGGTGCCCTGTCTGTCTACTGGGTGGCAACTCTTATGTAGCCACAAGAATACCCTGCCACATTCAAGGGTATTAGGTGTGGAGTTACCAGGCCCAGTAGTTCAGGCAGTATTCTGGGATTTTGGGAGACTCGAGCCACCACAATAATCAGAGGTGGTGCTGCAGAATTTATAGACACCTGTTCAGCAATTTTAATGTGCACCTGATTCAGACACCCTCCCATGCAACACCTGGAGTAAGATTTTGGCCTGGTTTGTCAAATGGGGTTGATATATCGCTTTACCATGTAACCAGCGGGCTATTCTCCCACAACCACAAGAGCAGTCTAGAACTCGATAGATTTCGACCGATCCTGCAGCTCTCCGGAGGAGCCACATCCAAGTGCGCTGGGCAATGCAGTGAATAAAGAGCCACAGTGGGAGAGTGGGATGCTGTACTGCGGCCGCCCTATTGAACCCTCGTTCCCAAGAGCCAACGCGTATGCCGTCCCTTACCACCGGCAAGACGAACCAGTCATAGCAGAGGTCAGCAGGCCAATAGGGTTGGTATGGCTCGGTAGGGTCAGGGCAATAAGACATAGAGCAAATCAATACAGAAAATAAGAGAGAAAATATAAAGTCTTTGTGACTGTCCTTGTGATGAGTAGTCGCAGGATCTCGTTGCCCGTGGCTCAACGCATTCCCGGTAGCGTCAAACACAAGGTGATGATCAGCTTCAGAGGGTCAGCAGGATTTCAGACGCGTGTGATGTACCCAGGGGATCACCTCGGCTACTTTCACTGCAGTTGGGGATGAGGGGGTCGCCAGACGCTGTCACCCAGAGGAACTGGTGAACCGGCTCAGTGAGACTGCCGCGGGACTGCACGATGTACGCTCGAGGGAATACCTGGAAAGGAAGCAAACACACCCACGACAAACAAAGGGATTGCACTTGTCCTTGGGTGATGTGATTTTTTCATCTGCCCCAAACTGGCGGGGATGTCTCGGACGAAAGGAGGTGGCCTGCCATACAAAAGCTCAAAGGGTGATCTCAGTCTCTTGGTTGGTGCACAGGACACAGTTTTGGGATATAGCAGCAGTTAGTTATGTGCTTTAGCAGCTGGGCTTCCCAAATGGGTGGATTCGTGGTAATTCTTCACAATCACGCTGGCCAGATGCTGGGGCACCAAAAACACGGCTGTCTGGTAGATGAAACCATCCCTCCTGGAGTGTTGCTCCTTCTTGGCTTGCCCTCTGCTGTTCATCAAGGGTGTAACGCTGTTCCACATCGTCTGGAGTGAGTTCTGGGATTATTCTTTTGGCATAGCAGGCATTTTCTGGAAATCTGGGCTGCCAGTTGATAAAGGTTGGCTATATAGACATACTTCTCCAGCTGCTTGGTTGTGGCATCTGGCCTCATGTGGGTGGACTCATAGTATCTGGTTTGTTAGCAGTGCTTAAGATCCCTTCTGGGACCACTGCTCCAATAACTGAGGCTGGGGCTGGTTACCGGGATGCTTCCTTGGCCACTCTGTCTGCCAATCGATTTCCCTTGGCCACTTCTCCTGGTCCAGTCTTGTGTCCATAATCTCAATGCAATCGTGCGTCTGCTCCTCACCTTCTCCTACCGGCAACAGGGTAGCTGGGTTGAGGGCGGTGGTGACCATGTCCCGACCTCTGCTATGGCCTTTGCAGTGCATCACATCAATCTCTTTGGGGGCCCATACAGCTTCTAGTAACGTCTCAACTTCTGGACCGTATTTCAGAGCTTTCCCGGCTCTTTCCATAGGGCGCCATGCGCATGCAGGGTTAAGAAGGCATATTTAGAATCAGTATAGATGTTAGCCTTGCATCCAGCTGCCAATTGCATGGCAATGCCTTTCGCTGTTGGACTTCACCTCAAAGGACAAATAACTCTTGGAGACTTTGGCCTCCTCAGAACTCTTGGAATGGCTTGCCTGGCCTGCACCCCCACTTTTGGGTGCTCTATTGCCTGAGGAACAGCTTGCCACTGCCTTTTCAGCCTTTCTCCAACACACAGTCCATCACACAGATGCATTGAACCATAGAAACAACTTCCCAAAACAGCCTCAGCCCCCTCTGGGCTTGGTACTCTTTCTGGGCATCCTCTAGGTCCCTCTGGGCTTTCTGGGCGTCGCACAGACCCTTCTGGGCTTCCAGGTCCCTCTGGTCTGGCTTCTACTGCAGCCTGACATGCCGTCTTCACTGCTTGCCACACAACCCAGGGCTGCTCAAGAGCATCAACCACGTCTGCTTCACAAGCCTCCACTGCGCCTGTAAACTTCTTAATGGGCTGGGCAACGCCTGTTTCAGCCTGTGTACTTTCCCATAGCTGCTTTTCTGCCAGTCAGTAATACATGCATTTTAACCAGACTTCCCAATTGGCTCCATGCAGCCTTTTACAGGGGTAATTCTTATGGCCTTGCTGTTGCTGAGCAGGCATCTTCCTCCCCTTGGCTGCGGGTCTCTGAATGGCTACGGCGGACCCCTCAGGTCCCTGGGCTGTGAGCCATTGCCGTGCCTAACACTGCTGCCTTTTCTTTCCTCCACTGCTTTTTTCTCCCTCTTCTCAGTCTCTCCTCTTTGTTTAAACACCTTCTGGGCGATGGCCATGAGCTGAGATCTGGACATGTCCTGGAACCCAGGCTGTTTTGGATTTTGGTTCTAATGTCCTTTGCACATTGTCCTATGATAGGTACTTAGAGCATTGCGATTGTCCACATTATTTGGGTCCCACTGTGGGTTGGTTAAGGGATATCGTTGAGGCCACTCTGCCTCCTGAACCTGCTGTTCTTTTAGGTGTTCTAAAGCCTGTATATTCTCCTCCTTTCCTCTGAAGTAAAGAGAGTGTTCAGCAATTGCTGACAGTCTGTCCAGGTAGGCTCATGTGCTGCAAATATAGAGGATAGCAAGTCCACAATTGCCTGGGGCTTCTCAGCAAACGCAGGGGTGTGGGTCTTCCAATTCATCAAATCAGTGGTGGTGAGGGGGACATATTGAAGGGTGAATGTCCTAGGCTGCGGTGGCGGGGCAGGTGGGGCAGAGACATTGTGAGCACCGTCTTGCCCTGCCGGAGGTGCAGGGGGTGGAGGTGGTGGATTGTCAAAAACCACGCGAAGGGGGGTCAGGACTGCTGTCCCTGCCTCTACACTGGACGTGGGCTGATTGGATCTGTACTGTTTTAGGTACTTTCAAAAGGCTTTTTCTCGACCCCTGTGATAAGCGTCTGCAGCATCTCGATACATAGTGGTCGAACTTCTGTATTTGCTCATCTTTTTCCTCAATTCTGTAAGACTGGGGTATAATTCATCCAGGACCTGGTCACTGGGCTCTGCCTTGTGTACTTCTGGGCTGGCTGGCAGCCCCCCCTTTCCTGCTTTGGCTCCTGGGGCCGCATATCGGGGCAGCGGTGGAGCTTTGAGGATATGGGGCTGTCCCTGTCCTCCCAAGGGGCCACCACGGCACTTTTGCCTCGGATCCCTGGTAAATGGGCTTCTTGAGGCGTTTTCCTGCCTGTGCTCCTTTAATTTCATTGATCAATCTTATATTTCTTCAGCCAGGGGGGTGGGGGGGTTCTCTATTATCACGTAAACCTCTAGAACTTCATCCATGTTCACAAACTCATCCAAGTTAAATGGAGAAAGTTCTTCCTCTTTTTTTATGCAGGTTTTTTTTTGTTTTGTTTTGTTTTGTTTTTTTTTAAACTTCTAGTAGCTCTGCCAGCAGACACCTGACCTTGGCTGCTCACACCCTGTGGTCAGCTTCAGGTGTCCGGATTATTTCTTCATCTGTTCCCTCATCCCTTTTCTGTGGCAACTAACTTGTCAACTGTGGTGGCCACAAAGATGCAGGTCTTCTCTTGAGGCTCCTCTGCCTAAGCCTCAAACCAGGGGTCTGTTACAGTGTTCTCTGAGACACACCTGAGCTCTGAGCCATCCAGCTGGTGCCTGATTAAGGACACCAATTAAATTGTCCTCCCTGTCTCAACTGTAACTGCTATAGGTCTGAAAGCATTTCGTATTTCCTAGCCATAGACCACCTCTCACTGGTCATCAGAGAAACTAGGGGGCTGCTGGTGGTTTCCCTGATGTGTTCCAAACTGCCGCTGGTCACAGAGGTACCCAGCTCTTCCCTAACTAAGTTCTGGGATTTAGGTTGACCTCCCTGGTCAAGGTGTAGTTACTATAGGGATCAAAACTATTGGAGGTCTGCAAGGCTCATGTGTTTCCGAGTTCAGTAATGGGCTTTGGAGAAACTAGGAGGCTTGCCTTACTACCAAAGCCACAGCTCAGCAGAGAATTCTCCAGGTCTGCCTGGCTGAACTCTTGCCTTCATTGAGGTCCAGAGATCTGAAACCTTTGTATAGACTCTAGTGCAATATACCAACTTGAATAACCTAAGGGATCTCTCGAGCGATCCCCTCCATCGCTCCCAAAGCTGAATCTGAGTCTGAAACTCTTCTCTAATTAGATACTCAGCCTCAAAAGAGATACTCCTTGTTGCCCTGTCCCAGCTAGGGCCTCTATGTTTCTGAAAGATTTGATGCCTGATGACTGAGGAACAGGCATCAGAAAAATTTGGGGGTGGTTATTCCTTTGAGGCCTCCTCTCTCTGATTGCAAGCAGTTTGGGCCAAATCAAAAGCATTCAAAAGGACTACATTGGCTTGCTTCAGACCCCATTTTTTCAGATACTCCGCTGAATCCTTTCTTGAAATTGTTCAGCATGCACTGTAGGGGAGTTATTGGACCTTTCGAGCCACCCCCTCCCATATTTAATATGGTCCTTGTGCAGCGTCCCCAAACACCAAACACACACACATGTAGTTCCCAATTTTCCTTGCCCAGTCGAGCTCGCGCTGCTGGGAAACAAAGTACTTATTGGTTCTACCCCAGGGGAATACCCTGGGGTTGCACACACACACGCACCAAGTGCCTCTTTCACTGGACGCTGTACCACACACTAGCCTCCCGGTTCCCCCCCTTTTTCCTTTCTGCCTTCCTTATACCTTTAAATCCTTAAGCGTGGGTGGTTTTCAGGGGCCAACTCTACCCTTACTGCCACCAAGCACGCTGGACAGGTGATCAGTCTGTCCCTTCTCCTTAAAAAAGGAGGCTTCCTATGTCCTCAGGGCCCTTTGCCCATGTACTCACCCCAGCCGGCTGGTCTCTGCCCTGTTCTCCCAACCTCAGTCCTTCAATCCGTTGTCTCCTCTCACAGGATCCAGCAGAAGGGTCAAATTGGCTTCGCCCTCCTCCGAAGAAAAACCTCGGTGGCGCCAGGAGTAAGCGGCCTATTGGCTCTTCCCCTGCGCCCTGCCTAGAAAAGGACAAGGGAGCTGCCTTCTGGTCTTTTTGAGGACTTAAGGTCCTTGATCCGAGTCACCTGTGGCACCAGAAATGTTAGAGACTTCAGAATACAGACCAGAATGGAAAAATCCAGGCAGCAATATTTTTATTGACTTTGGTTTATTTGTCAGACAAGCAAAGCAAAGTGGGTACATTCAGGAAAAATGAGAGAATGCCCCCGAACACCAGGGGCAGACAACTTTTATACCTTTTGGCAAAAGCACAGTTCAGCCCTTGACCCAGCCCTCAAACATTCCCCTTTATGCATATTAATTGAAACTCAACCAATTAAAGAATTGATGGTGGCCCTTCGGTTCCAGGCTGCATTATCCGCAAGGTGGTGCTGTAAGCTTATAAACCTCTTGACCTACATACCCTTCCTAGTAAAGCCGCATTGACCATCTGTTAGACTTGTGGCGAGCTACCTTCTCCTGTTGCTCATTTGTGGTGGGCTACATCTTTCCTGTTGTTCGCTCTATTCTCGGTCTGTTTACTGGAATTGGGTCAGCAGCTAGAGCAGGTGTGAAGTGCTCAGACCACATTTGCTGCATTTGCAAAGAATGCTTTTGCAAACAGAAGAGAGATAGCTTTTAGCCTTTTAGTTTGCTTTCTAAGATGGCTTTCAGCTTATAAAATGGCTCCAGCCTGGCTCTCCAAAGTGGACCCAGGTGGACCCCTGGTCCTCACTCCTTCAGTACCTACAGCACCGCTTCCAGGTACTTCACTTTGCAGGAACAGCCAAATTAGAATTGGAGGAATCCCAGTTTGTGGCTCTTTACTTCCATTTTCAAAAACAAGGCACCATTTCCCCGTATCAGCTTCTTTGTTCGCTTTCTCGTCTCTAGCTGGCTTCCTGTTTCTTTCTTTCTGCCTTGCCACTACCCCTCAAACACTCTCAGATGCATGAAATGCGAATATGTTGAACAAAACTACCATTATCTCTCCATTGGCAGTTTCCTGTTCTTGTCTTCTGGTCCTCATTGCCTTTGTGCTCTTTTCCTTCTCTTATAGCGTAGAGCTGCCATATGTCTGGATTTTCCCAGACATTACTGGGATTTCAAAGGCGGAATTGACATCCGGGGGAGAATTTCTGAAAGGCGGCGCTTTGTCCTGGATCTTGGGCAAGTCAATCTAAAACATACAGTTTTGGGGAGTTTTGTTTTTTAATAGGCACACCTTCTAAAGCGTTTCTCTTTGAAGGATGCTCTACTAGCAAAGTTGAAAGTGGCATCTGCAGGGTCAGAGACAACCCTGAAACAGCAGGCAAGTGGCTCTGATACCATGCAGAGTCCATGTGCTGAACCACAGTAAAGAATGGAAAGATCCATTGTGCTATGACTTGGAGGTAGGTACATGTGGGGTGGCTGAGGCCAGACTGAGCTTGGTGGGGCAGTGCCCCACTTGCCCTAATGAACTGCCACTGTCTGTAGGTATGCTAGGATAACATATTGCCACACTGAGGGCCAGGATGTTTTTATTGTGACAAAAGCCTGCAGCACCAGATTCAGTTTGGGACAGGCCCACCCTAAGACCATATTTGACTAGTACAGATCAACCCAAGGCAGAGAGCAGCCTGCATTGGTGTGAGGATGACCGAGTAACTTGGTCCGCGTTTTCCCAGCTTTTCATTCTAAGAAATTCTGTGTAGACATCTACAGGGTGGAACTGAAAAAGCGCAAAGGAATATCCTGCAGTAAATATAGTTACCTTTGCTTTTTAAAAAAATTACTTTAGAATAATACATGCCTGTAACTGGAAATACTAAGTTAGCTCCTTAATTTCCTTTGATCACCACTTTGAACTTCATACTGTAAGCTTTTGAAATACCATTACAGAAGATAATAATAAAATAAAATTGTGTCGTGTGGTTAAAATTGTGTGTTCTACTGCATTCATGAGCTTATCCAATGTGTGATATTGTATGCTTCAGTGTGTTACTGGAAGCATGTCTAAGCACCGAAAGCAAACATATTTTTTTTACGGCAGGCCTCTTTGGATCTTGATTTTCAAGAGCAGAATAAATATCCCCTCCCCGGCCTCCGCAATTCCATGTTCAGGTGCAGATCTCATCAACCTCACTTTCTTGTTTGAAATCAATATATCTGATAGGACAAAGAAACATGTAAGGCAGCTGAAATAAAATTAAAAGCAGGTATCAGCATGCAGTTTATTACAGAGACTCAGACCAGTAAGATGGTAAATATGACTCCTGCTATATTGAATTTTGCTTTCTCTGCTCCATTATGAGAGAAAGCACAGATATAATGCAAATTATATAGAATCTTCTGCTGAATAATGACTGTAGCATTCTACTATATCACCTGAGAATTGGTTGCCCTATTCCCTTTCTTTCTAAACAAAACACTCCCATAGTGTTACATTTCAATTCAAGAAGTAAATGATATCAATGATTTAAGCACCTTCACTTGTAGTAATTTCCATTGGAGCCAGATCCTTGTCTTTTGTGTGTGTGTCATTGAATTAGAGTAAAACTGTTTGCTGAATATGATTAGGGTGCAATCTACACACATATAACAACACTGTGAAAATGCTTTTTAAGAAGAGTTTTGAAAAATACACTGAATTTGGCATAGCTCACTTTCGCCATCTAGTGTCAGATTTGTATATTGCACTTTACAACAAATAAAACAAAATGTTTTATTTGCAGTCGTATAGCTGAGTCCTAGGTCTTTTTAAGACCCAGTGAGGGCCTGATTTCATACTTACAAGCCATAATTTATGCCTTTATCATCTCAAGGGTTGACTGCCACAATGTGCTCTACGTAGGACTGAAGAGAGCAAAAAGGGAGAGGGCAAGGAAGGGGAAAGGCCACCAGCAATGCAGTGCAGCTCCTCCCCCCCCCCCTTCTGCAGCCAGGAGTAGTGAGGCAGGGAGCAGCTTATATTCGGGTATTTTTTCTTCCCCTTCCCCTTCAATTTTAAAGGTGCGGCTTATATTTGGGTGTGGCTTATATTTGGGCCAATACGGTATAAGGCAATTTGGAATATTACTTTCAGTAATAGAAGCATATTTTTATGCACACTTTACCCTAATATACTAGGCTGGAGAATAACAGAACAGACCACTGGAACAGAAAAAAGATGCACTCCTTGTGCCAGTACAACAGAAGATTGTCTGCACACATCAGCTCCCCACATGGTCACAATGAGAGAGCAAGTATTGGCAGCCATGACATGCATTACAGTGTGAACCAATTTATGTACTCTGCATGCACACACAAACCAACAGCAGTCTCAGTGTCTGCCTGGTCCCAGGAGGTGGTCTACCTGGGCCACATGGCTTTATTGAAAAATAACATCTCTTCCGCAGTGTTGTCTTCGGTGCCAGACTTGTGGAAACTGAGTGTGCAGAAATGGCCTTATGAATTTCAAAGGGTATTTTATGGGAGCAGTTTCTGTGGAATGCACTGCATGTCAGTATAAACTAAATACTTTGAGGGAGCCATGCTAATGGGGTATTTTATCACCTTTGATCTTGATCAGGTATCACAATTACTTCAAAACCAGAAAGGCAAGCAATTGGGGAAAAAACAGTGGATGTAAATATAAAAACTTCCTTTGAAAAAAGACTTCAGAATATTTTTGCTTCTATTAAAATTTTCAAACCAATTTTATGAAAGGGAAATTAGACTTTAAAAGAAACATAAAACTGCCATGAATAAATTATGCAAAACAAAAATGACAAATCAGGTAAGCTAATGGAGGGAAAACCTATCTTTTTACTGGGGGGGATGTGCCTTAGAGATTCTGTGCTACTAAAATAACTTCTGCCTGATGAAACTCTTCTACTGAAAGTGTGAAAATATCAACAATAAATAAGTATGGTATATGATGCTGATTTACTGTGAGCAACTTATGAGCAAGGCAAAAATAATTCAAAATGATTCTTTGAAGTGTTGGGCATCTTTGCACACAATTCACCAGAAATTTTTCTATTCAGACTCCAGCTGGGAGAATAAACTTCCTGGTGGATTGTGCCCTTAGTCTGTGGCTAAAAATCGAAATTAAAGTCTCTTAAAATCAAAAGAACAGTGGAAATATATTGTAAAAAGAACTGAAGCTATTCCCCAAAGTATGCAGGACAGATTATTGATGAGCGGCATATGAAAAATGAAGGGAATATTAGACAAGGAGACAATGTTATAAGAAGAAACTTTGAATTTATCTTTTGAAAATTAATCACTTTTAAGAGTGAAATAAAAACATTAATAACTACTAATCCTCTCCTTGGGCAAGATTTAATTTAAGAGGAAAGAGAAAGTAACTCGGATAATAACTTTTCCCCCCTCCAAGATGTTATCAGAAATAATAATAAAAAGAAACTAATTCAAACTCTTGTAGAATATGAAGACTGTAGTCCTTTCATTTTATCTTGGGCCCAGACAGACATTGATGGTTGTTACAAAATTCAGAGTACACAAATAATCAGAACAGTGGGTCACTAGGCTGCTCAAATGTATTTTGAATTGGTCAATAGTTTCCGCAATGGTGGGACAAAACCTGATATGTTGCAAGCCATTTTATAAGCCACTCCTGGGACCAGGGCCAATGGTTTCCACAAAAGAAGGAAAGGAAAACAATCCACATGCTACAATTCCTACCTAGGACAATTGGGGAGAAAAAACATGCATTTAAGTCTAACTTGCAATTTAAGGTAAATTTATATATATTGACAGACCCAAGGGAAAATGCCTATCTTGTTTCCTTGGCTATATCATTTGCCTTGGCACTTTGGTATGTACAGTGGACTTTTTACGACCTTGAAAATTCTGGTGTTTTTTTTCCAAAAGGGTTGTTTATAGACCTTATGGCCATATAAACATGTCTGAACATGAAATAGCAATACATTTGTAAGTGTCAGGGAATGGCCATCACATATTTATTAACACACTCTTAGCAGTGACATAATGTAAGACTTCAGCCACTTTTCTTTGGTCCACTTATAAAACTACCACAGAATAATTTCTGTAGTTTCCTGTAATGCTGCATTGTACCAATTTTATAAATAAACAATGGTGATATAAGGAGATGTTTCTATCTAATGGCTGGGGTTAGAGAGCCTCATATGTGCACCCAAAAGAGTTATGTTTATAGCAGATTCGCCCCTCAATACCAACTTTTTGCTGTCACAGAATGCTGCTCAAGGCAGCCCTCAAACTTGGGAATGCATGGAAATGCTACCAGAAGGAGGAGCGGAAAAAACCTCCAGGTGCACCCATAAGATCTGTCTACATCTAAGTTTGTTTTCTCCTGCTCCAAAGGGTAGGACCCAAACCAATGGGCTGAAGTTACAAGCAAGGGGATTTCAACTCAACATCAGGATGAACTTTCTGACGGTAAGAGCTGTTTGATAGTGGAATGGACTCCCTTGAAAGGTGGTGGGGTCTCATTCATTGGAGGTTTTAAAGCAGATGTTGGATGGCTATCTGCCATGGATACTTGAGTTGATATTCCTGCATTGCATGGGGTTGTACTAGATAGATGAGCATCAGGAACTCTTCCAACTCAACAATCCTGTGATTCTATATTTAGCCTTGTCAGTTTACTGAACCCAGTTCTACGTGGTGAAATTTCTTTTGGAAACCTGGACCCAATTTCTGCAGAGCTCTCGGAAGGCAAAAACATTTGGTTGAATCCAAAGGCTCTGTTCTACACATAGAAGGAGAGCTTTGCTCACTGAAAGATCCCTTTTGCTCTTAGAAGACTTTTTCTGTGAACTGAAATGCCTTCTATCCACTGAACGGACAGATTCTGATTATAGTACTTAAAAGAAAACAGAGGTTGCAAACTAACTTTATTCCATTTTATTTTAAAAACGCATTGTTTCACATAATGTATAGTCATTATAAAATCAGTTTAATGCGAATAACTGCCCAATAAAAAAAATCCTACCAAGAAGATATTTTTTCCAGGGATAACACAGGCATTGTTCACAAATGTATTTACCTAGGAAATGCATATTATACAGATAATCTTATTTCCAAGAATAAGACTGGGTATAATTTGAAACAAAACAAATAGCTTGGCTCAAAAACAATCCCCTTTAATAAAAGGCTTGCAAAGGGCTTTATCTTCTACAATATTATGAACAGAAACCTCATGTAAACAAAGTTATTTAAATAACTATTAAAGATGCATTGTACATTAAATACTGCAAGCAAACCGTATAGTATTCTGGTCATTACTGTATGTAGCAAAACTGACTATTAATGAACTGCTATACATCAAAAGTAGAAAATCCAGACTGGGTATTTGAAGATCTCATCCTCAAAATGAGTGCTTATGCTTCATCACCAGCAATGTATGTTTGTTTCCTGGTGTTAGAAAATGCCATCAAATATCCCAAGGTAAAGCTTAATTTCGTCATCATCAGAAAGCTGTTGCCTAGTAAAAAGAAAGCACCCAAGAAACATTTCGGTTTACTATACCAAACATTGTAAGATCAGATTATTTTATCTGCAGCACGATATATAGTGCTATTAAACCAAACTCTTGTGTTAGAATACAATTATTTGCATAGAAAGCTCAAGAAAGTTACTTGCAATCTTATGACCTTTCTGAAATATCTACAGTGGTGCCCCGCAAGACGAATGCCTCGCAAGACGAAAAACTCCCTAGACGAAAGAGTTTTCCGTCTTTTGAGGTGCTTCGCAAGACGAATTTCCCTATGGGCTTGCTTCGCAAGACGAAACGTCTTGCGAGTTCTTGCGAGTTTTTTCCCTCCCCCCCCCCTTTTTCTAAGCCGCTAAGCCACTAATAGCCGCTAATCCGCTAATAGCCGTGCTTCGCAAGACGAAAAAACCGCAAGACGAAGAGACTCGCGGAATGGATTAATTTCGTCTTGCGAGGCACCACTGTATCTAGATACAATTATGCAGACTGCAGACCAAGCTCGGACAGTACCTTCACAAATAATTTTCATTACCTGCGGTCAGCCTCTTCTGTCATTTTCTTCTTACTGATAAGAAAGTCCTCCTTTCCGGTAACTTGGCAAGAACCTGAGGTTGTAGTCAACCATACAGGTTTCGGTTTTTGTGGGAGATTATATTCTTCTCGAAAGCCAAACTGTAATGCAAAAATCACAAGAAGAAATGTGGATTTCAAAGCAAGTGGCCCTATCATTCCAAAAGGGTAATTTACACAAGGAATATCACCTACATTTTATTGTCCTATTGTGGGTATTATTCAGAATGCCAGGTTAAATAATTTACAAGCACAGTTTTTAAGACTATATAAGATTAGGTTTAAGACACAATGTGTTTGTGCTAGCAAACAAGTGATTCCAAGCAACAAGCATTAGTCTGTTGGAAGCATGATATGCTGATACCGAATATTGCTCTGTACAAACATGGGTCAAAGCCAGGGTGGTCTGAGATGTTTTGCTACTCTAGAAAAAACATTTTGATCACACACACACAAAATATGCATGTCAACATACATACAATGAGCAGATAATTAGAAAGCAAGATGATCAGATATCTACTTTCACTTACAATATTTTTATTGCCATATTCAGCAAGTGGTTTCACACTTGATGGTGGAGTTAATGACGGAGAGGTGGATTTTGGCAGGCAGATATCAGGTTTCTCTTTAAATATGGAAAAACTAAAAAAGAACCCAAAGCAAAATTAAATGTTTGGAAATGAAACCAGAAAATGAGAGTTTATATAGTTTTAAAGTGTGGCAAGACACTGGTAAAATGAGTCATGCCTTCCTTTTAGGACACTTTTATTTTGAGCATAGGAAATATGCATATTCTGGGCAGATATAGAAAACATAGACATTCTTTTTATATTTACCCATATTTAGGACATTTCTTCAAAGAACTTATTTACAAAAGAGCCCCAGTTCACTGAGAAGATACAGTTTTCACGGACTACAGCAGCATGTGCTGGTCCTTAGCTCAGCCAAAATAGATAAATGTAAGACCACAGTTGAATGGGCAACCTACATGGTAGGTTCCATGTGTTGCCCTGTAAAAGTGCCTCTCATGTCTCTCTGGACACTTGCATGCTGAATCTTTCTCTAAAGCACAGAACTAACTGTACAGAAATGTTCCGCACCCACACACCCTTTCCATAGCAATTATCCTCTACAACAGGGGTGGCTAACCTGTGGCCAACCCCTTCAGGTGTTGCTAGAAGCCCAGCCACCATGGTCATTGGTCAAGGATGGTGGGAGCTGTAGCCCAGCAACATCTGGAAGGCCACAGGTTAGCCACCCCAGATACAGAATGGTGTCCGTGCTCTAGGAATGTTTGGTTCTGAAAGGTGCTTTCCTCACATATTCATACAGAGATGTGAATTTAAATTTGGGCTTAGATAACAAATCTCAGTGACCGCCAGTCCCCTTAAGTGACTGTGGGAACTGGCGCTCACTGGGCCTACTTGAGGTGTTTTAAATGCTCTCTCTCACATGCCAGGCTGCTGGCGAAGGGCTTGAACAGAAAGCCCTCCCAGATGGGAGCAATCAAGTTTCCTGAGCCAGGCCTTGTAAGATCAGTCCAGAACATCAGGTGGAGTTGGCAAAAGATTGGCCTGAGGAGTATCTTTGGTTAGGCAGCTGAACAGAAGGGCGCAAATAGAGACAGAAGCAGAGCATCCAAAACCAGGACCAGTCCTACCCAGCACATCATTGCTCTACTAAGGGCAAGCCTCTCACTGTTAAGTGTCCTCCAGTAGAGTCCATTTCAAATGAAGACATGCATGCGAATGAGAAGCCTTGAGCAGCTGGCACACCAATGCAGAACAGGATTCAGATTCCTCTCTGAATCGCTGATTTTAATTGCAGTCTAAGGATCAAGAGCCCAGAAACATGTCTTTGTCCTCAGGGAGATCAGCAAATTGTTCCCCTTTGGGCTGTGTTTGGAGTGAAGACTGCTGGTGTTCTCTTCATTGAAGACACTTAGGTTTAACAGCATAATATACTGCTATTTAAAAGCATTCCCATCATTGAACTCCGCACATTGCAGAGTCCATTTCCTTCTCTCCAGAATCAGGTGGATTTAAACAAGGCAGACCTCCCTGTTAGGGTCTGGGCTTTTCCAAATCTTAAAAGGCTTTACCCTGTTAGGACTTTTTACTAGGAGCAAGAAGGAGTAAAAAAATGTATTGAGCAGTCCTATGTATTTGAGAAAATAGAAGAAACATACTATACAGACACAGCTACATTACGTAAGAAACTATTGCACAGCATCACTTTGCAAAGTTTTCTGAATCAATAAAAATGTGTTTCTTCATTATTCAGGGTTTTCCATTTTAGTGTCCTTAATCCAAAATTCTTGTAACAGTTTGCAGGCAATGATAAATATATTAGGATTGGCTCTGCCACTGCACCTGGATGGCGCCAACTTGCCTCTCTTAGCCAGGTAAGCTGCTACTGGATTGTGTGTATGCACTATTGGCACCGGCTTACACATACCTTTTTAAAAGTGCACCAGGAGATTTGCTTTGTGCAGTTTGGTTCTGGGTGTTCTGGAAGCATGTATTTATAGATCCCAGATGAGAAGATTCTAAAACATAAAAACAACTCAAAACAACTTTCAAGTGGAAAGCAAACATAAGTGAAGCACGATCTTAAGCTTTTACTACTCCAAACAAAAGCAAATTAATCAGATATACAAAGCTGCTTCTTTAGTTATATTTTGCAAACAAAATGGGACCAATTTCCCGTGGATTTTTATCTAAAAATTCAAGAGATGAAAAGAGGAAGCATTACTAGCAACTGGCAAAGCAACCCCAAACTCCATATACTGGAGTCCGACCGCCACTCCACTGAAATAACACTCGTGGATATCTCAGTGAGCGATCGACCACTGATGCTTACTGCAGAGGCCAGCATCAAGTCCTGAAATGGACCTAATTCAGGAGGGGAGCTTGGATCCACTGGGTTCAGAGAAACCCTTGGGCCAGCCCTCCCCTTGCCATCAATCTAGAACTAGCTAAACTAAATTTCCTTCCTATTGGAACGAATAGATGAGTGTCAAAAACTGTGCAGGGAAGAAATGTAAGTCTGCCCCCCATCATCTCCTACCCTGGCTGGCATAAGCCAACAGAGCTTTGGAAGTAGCATCAATTTACCACTCCCCCATCCATTTATTATAGTGTCATACAGACTAAGTACTACAGCTTAAGTTCTGATATTCATCTTGAATATCATGAGCAAATTATGGTACCTTTCAAAAGCTACGTTCTGCACTTTTCTTTCTCCCCCCCCACAAAAGCCAGTTGGCACCCCTTTGTATCTTTTGTATAGTATGGGTGGGCTTGGATACTCCCCCCCCCCCCCCAGATGCCAATGATATGAATTCTACGCATGCAGTGATAACGGTTATTTTATACATAACTGTATGTTACATGCAGCTGCTTTACCTGAAGTCTTAGTTTTCTCCATATCAGTACAAAATGTGCTGGCATCCACAAGGCTACTGTCATCGTAATCACCCCAAATCTCATCTAACTCAAAGTTTACACTGAAAGGTTCTGAAAACAAAGAGCTGCTTTTATCTGCATCAGTCAAGTTATTATTTATTGAAGATTCTTTGAAATTTTCATGTGAAGGCATTGTCCAACAGCTCTTTTCATTCCAACTTGCAGGTTGCTTGCTTACAACGAAACCTATAATTGAGCATAATAAAAATACAGGTGAAAGAGTAAAATGATTTCTCACAAAGGGTTAAAAAAGCTAGAGAATTTGTTAAATTTATACAAGAAGGCATGTGTCAACACTATTTTAGGGAATAGGTACACAGCAATAGGAATGTTTTTTAGGTCTGAGCTGCTTAATCCAATACTCATTATAAAATATATTCTAACTACATTTGGATTACACAGGCTGCAAAAATTATTGCCAACTACTGATCCTAAAAATTCAAAACCATAAGGATGATCAAGAGACTGACTTTGAAATCAAGAGAGTTCTAGCATAATCAAATATATCATTTAGTCTCAGAATTCTACAAAAGCAAGAATGAGCTAGGAACCAATTGACAACCAGGACAAACATATCCCAATATTACCTAAATGTCACCCATCGAAAAGAAAAAGCTACAAGGAAATCTCAAGCTGTCAGAAAATGAAAAGCGAAACAAAACAGAGAAGTTTCAGCCAAAGGCAAGACATTTAAGTCACATTGATTGCAAATGAAATAATTTCTTCATTTGAAACCTCTGGTATTTTAAAACGCTTAACTTTCGTTGGATTGAATCCTAGAATCCATTTACAACTCACCAGCCTCTTTGGAACCATCAGATTCCAGTGGTAAACTTTCCTGGAGAACAGGATCATTCCTTTCTTCCAGCAGCGGGGACCCTGGATGTTGTACATACCTTTATAAAAGCAGGCAAAATCACAGGAAAGGTGTAAATTAAATCTTATTTATATAGAAAATATACATTGTGTTTGTTGATATTAAAATGAACAAGTAAACTGGGTGACAGACTATTTTTATGGCAGTACAGTACCTTGGCAATCTTGGAAGCAAAGATTTAGGAGTATAAGCAAATTGTTTAAGATCCACATTTTGAGATTTATTTGGCATCTGCATCTAAAATACAGGGAGAGATCATTACAATGGACATATATGATAGCATGGGTTTGGTTTATGTATGTACAAATAAACCTAGAAAATGAATACTTCTGACACCTTGTCAGGAATAGGAAAGTCATATATGAACAACATTATTTTTCCCCACTTTATGAGAGGTGTTTTTTATATGGTTGAGAAGGTGTGTAATTTTTTTAGGGGAGAAAACGAATTAAATGAACAAATTTAGTCAGCAGAAGCTTGGAACTATGCAAGCATGTCAACAAGCCCGGGCTGGCTGTAATCTATAGTTTGTTAACCATATTTCATTCCCTGTTATCAATTGTCCAAGTCATTCTCCTGCAAGGAAGGGAAGAGCAATTCCTCATTCCTATGTATAACTCTGCAAAGGAGGATGAATGAATGGCAGTCCTACAGTGGTAGAACTATTCAGCTTTGAAACCTGAAGAAAGGTGGTGGGAATCATCCTGAAGTTGCTAACATATGGTCGAAAAGTCTTCACTCTGTCCAAGTTTTAATTCTACTGAGTTCCAATAAAAGTATGTTAACACAGATATATTGTGTACCGTCTTTATTTGCAAATCAGGCAGCCAAACAATGTGTGACACTTGCATTCCAATCTTTAAGCTGTTCCATGATGAATAATTATTCCAGTCTTACAGCCTGATCCTAAATCAATTTTGCATGGAAATATATCCCAATGATTACAAATTATCTGAGAAAACTTACTTGAAAATAGGTCTTACTGCTATTTACAATAAAAGTTACTTTCAAAAATGTTTGCTGGGATAGTTCCCATTAACAAAGTTGTCTTTCATCTTTTCTGGGCACCTTCTTAATCAATGCATATAGCTTTTCCTCTCTGCCAATTTCAGAGCAAATGTTTGACAGTAGTAACCATATTACTAATAAAAATGTTAACTGGAAATAGACAGACATTCTGTTAACAAAGTGCAAGCAAAAGTATTTCCGCATCTGTGCACCTTTAATCGTTTGGCTGGGGGAATGGCAGATTCTGTGTTTCTGTTCCTCAAATCAGCGAGATATGAAGAAAACTTTGAATCTTTCCTCATCTCATATTTCTGTGAAACTCCAATTTTACCTTGAAAAAAGATAAGTCTACATGTTTTGTGTCTACTTTCTATTTGCATTCAATTAATTTCTTTATGCCATACAACGTTAGGAAGACAACATGGTAAGTTACAAAAATTTAAAAATATTCTTTGGTAATTCTGTATCTGAACAACCAAGACTGAACCTTTCTCTGTTTCTAAAGAACAAAGTTGCATTGTTCTGCTGCATTTTCTTTATCAGGAAGCCATTCGTAAATCATGTTGTGCCCTTGTGTAATTTTGCACCCAAGTTTCCTATAAATGTACATCCCATATTTTTTATTTGGCTAATAGTCTTTGATTACCAAGATCTATGTTACCTGTACAGATGGAAACACTGAATGGCAGTGAGGTCAGGGCTGCACAGGTGGACTAAAGAGGCACTGATAGGAGTACCGTATTGGTTCCACCAGAGTCTTCAGAGCACCCCCTATAGCATCCTGGTGTGCAGCATTGCTCCACCCACTACTGTGTAATGCTAAGCCAGGGATCTTTGTTTATTTCTCCCATGTGCAAATGGGGAGCCGGGTGCAAAACAGCCCAACTCAGCATGGCTACAATAAACCATTAATTACAGAAATGTGCCACTTGGACCTATATGTTCGTCAAGAAACCTATTTCTTTCCAGTTAAGTAAATCTGCATTATCCAATCTAAGGAATTATCACCGTTCTGCTATGGTCGCACATTAATGTATTTATTCTGTAGTCCAAAACATCTACAGAGGGCTAGTTTGGGGACAGGATGTATAGACAGTCTTGTGGCTAAATGTTGATTGCGGGTGGGCCTCGCTGCTGGGATCCTGCTCTCCTCTATATATGGTGCCAACATAGAAGTCACAGCAAATTACAGAAGCCATGGGAAAGGAATGTGTCCCGAAGCGCTTCTTGAAGATACAAAAGAGCCCTCCTGCTCTTTATCCCAGTAGGCAGTTGACAGCTCTTGATTTTGTGACTGCTCTGCGGTGAATTTAATCCCAGCAGCGAAGGTGAAGTAATTCACCAAGTGATCTTTTGAGTGCTAGGCAGTAGCGGCTGGCTGCGTTTCAGACCTGCCTTCTCAATGCCATGCATTGCGGCAGTTTACCAAGAGGGGGAAGGCAAGGCAGTGGAAGCTCAGCACAGTGTTGCCTCAGTGGCGGGTTGCAGCAGTGGGAGCATCAGATTGGCTCTGCCGCTGCACCTGCACCACGCCAGGTTCCCAGTCTTGTCCTTCCCGCTCTTGGGTAAATCGCAGTGATGAGCAGCATTGGGGGTCAACAACACAGCCTCAACCCCACCACAGAATAGCTCATGCTGGGATAAGAAGAAGAGAAACGACTCTCCAGAAGTCCCTATAAATATCACTCTAATATATATTTATGTTTCTAAAAAACCAAAGGCATATATTTTGTAAAAAAAAAGTTCTTCGTTTTATAAAAGCAGTATAAATTGCATATGATGCCATATCCATTGTACCCTCATCCCTTGTTTTGCAGTGACGTTCGTTCTAGAAGAACTTGTGAGACAATCTCCACATCCTTTCCTGTGTGTGCAGCCCCACATGTGATATTACCTCCAGCAAACCCACGTTCTAGGCTCATAAAAGTGTTCAGATGTGTGCAGAGTAGTGCACATTTCAATGCTCACATCAAAGGCTGGATCCTCCTCCCTTTCGCAGGTAAAGGTCGCCAAAAAATGGATGAAACTTACAGCAGTCATGTCCACATATTTCCTTATTTTTGCAGTGATGGTTGCATTTCCTATTCCCGTCCTTCATGCTGAGGTTCCCTTGGCTATGAGGGCCTCCTAAAGTAATAAATACCTATTTTAAAATATTGATTATGTTGTTCATTAGGTGACATATGGCAGTGGGGTGGAACTTGGTTGATTTTGAGAGCATACATTATCCAAGTGATATTAGACATAATTTGAAAACGTGAACATGTAGAACAGTTGTTATGTACTTATCATGGACAATTGTCGGTTGTCCTGTCAGTCAATTGCCTAAGAGGGTAGGCAATTCCAGAGGTAGTTAACCTATATTGCATGTTTGCTATCACTTAAAGTGAATTGTGAGTCTACCCTTAATATTTGCTCCTATACTATTTTAAAGTTTAATGTCATTGAAGAAAAGCTATAAAAGCCATAGAGCATGAATATTCTATTTATCGCAACTCAGTGGCAATAAATGTCCCACTGCAGTGATTGAGCCTTTCACTAGAAAAGCTGTTCCTAATCCCAACTGCCTGTAAATAAATGCCATTTAAAATTAACAGGATGTACTTTCAAACAAGTACATTCAGAAATGGGGTGCCATTAAGTATGTTACTTTAAGTCTATTTCATTTATTCATCAATTTAACCCCACCTCTTAAAACAAAGAGGGGCTCGGCTTATAATAATTAAAAGCAAAAGATTGTAAAATACCATTTAAAATGTTTAAGGAGCGACAAACAGAACAACAAAAATCTGGCAATTATACACAAAAAGAAACCTTCCCCAGATATACCCCACCCCCAATGCCTGCTTAAAGGGTCGTCTTGGCATTTCTTTTTTGATGCTTTTCTTCTTGTCAACTCATCCCAGAGCCTCCGAGCAGCAATCAAAAAGGCACTGCGTCCCCAATTGTTTCTAGTTTCCTGCAAACTTGGAGCAGGCCATCAGTCCCTGCGGATAAGGGCTTTGCCCCAACATCCCTGAAGAAGACTTGGGAGCCAGCATGTTGGTGGAGTGGTTTTATTTATTGAAATATAACCTAAGATCTTCAAATCAACAGCCAACTAAACAGTGAAAGCAGGTGAGTTTATTCATCGTATAAAGGGGGAAGCACCCTCTTGCAAACCCAAGGTATGTCAACTGCTACACACAGTGGCTTCCTGTGTACCCCCCACCTCCATTTGCTAGGGCTGGCTCAAGACATTTTGGCACCAGAGGCAAACCACAAAATGGCACACACACACACACACACACACCCGTACCAGGGAAGAAGGAGTAAGTGAAGACCCGTGTCAGAAACAAGGAGGGTGGGGATAAAGATCTACACCAGGATCTGTTGTTCCTGTGGATCCTGCCTCCTGAGGTGGTTGCTTCACCTTGCCTCATGGGTGGGCTGGTCCTGGGTCAGAGCAGGCTTAAATTGCCAAGGTACAATTGCCAAGATAAGTGATTGGTCACTTATCATTGGTGATCTCCTTGCCCAGCCCCCATAGGGAATCTAGTGGAGTCTGCTTCAGGTAAGGGATGGGGTGTGTGGGACGAATTTGTCCCTGTGGCAGGAGCGCCATTGTGCAAGAAAAGGCATCCTCTGAGATTATGCTGCACTTTCATTTGTTTGCAATCAACATTTTAAAGCCAATTCACACATTATGCAAGATGACACTGGGATTTGCTAGTATATATGCAAGTATATATGCAACTGTATCCAACCCTGCCTCTCAGATCTGTTATTTAGTATGGAACTATCACTTACCTTTACTTATTTCTGCTGTTGCTGATCCTTCTGAGGAAGTCTGATTGGATGAACATTCATTTTTTAATGTTCCGTGTACGCTCATCATTTCATTTCCAAACCTCTTTGGTCCAAGATAAAATGCCTTAAATTTTTTCTGGATATCTAGTCCAACTGTTGCAGAAAATATACATGTATATATGTATGTATGATTTACTAAGTTTTCAAATATGTCTGTATTTATATAATTCGGTTCCCTTAATAAATTGAAAGATTAAAATACCAAAAGAATGCTATGACCCAAGGGCAAAGGAGACCGATGTCAGACCAACAGCTACTCTCCAGAGTCTTTCCTTCACCAGCTTATTTTTTATCTAAATATAATGGCCACTTACTTCCTTTCCGTGTGAGCGGCGGTCGTGGCCAGACGCAGTGCCTCCCTCAACTCACTCCGTGGCACCGCGCCATTTTTGGCGATTTAGGCCTTGGGCGGAGTCCTATAGTCTTTCATCCAATTAGGGTAGGGAGGGAAGTGGTGATTCATCCCACCCCATATCCTGAGGCGGCGATTACAGGGTACCCTATTAGAGGGGTCTGGAGGGAAGTCTCTGTCCAAAGAGCCAGTTGCGTAGGGCTAGTGGGCCATAGGGCGTCCCCTAGCATTTAGGGGGCCAGCTGCGTAAACCTGTGTTTTGCGATGGACCCACCTTCCCAAATACACCATGTCATGCCTCAGACCCCCAGCAGGGGGCTGAGAGGGATACATGCCCAATGCCTATGCCAAAGCTCCCTACATCTGAAATCAATAAAGTTGTGGCCATTTCAGTTGTCATGTCCTTTTTCACTTTTTAAAATATGGCATGTTATTGGCCACCACTAAACTAGATTTAAATTTGATGATAAGTGAGACTAAAGAAAATATAAAATTTTTTGGAAGAAGTGCTAGATTATATTTGAATGAGTGGACATGAGATTGTAAACAAGTTGATAATTTGTTTGGAAAAAATTTTTAACGATGTAAATGGGAGCGGGAGACGTGAGGGAGTCCAAAGAAGTGATGAAATTGTTGTGATAGAAGTAAGATCGTTTATTATTTGTGCATTTATATTTAAAAACTTTAATAAATATTTATAAAAAAAATAAAATATGGCATGTTAGATGCTAAAATTGCAATAATTCTGATTTATGGTGTGAGCTGAACAGTCTTTTTCAAGCAGAAAATGTTGCAGACATCACTGAAACAGCCTGCACAAAGCGGTATTTAAGGCAGTGGAAACAAACTGAATCCAGTATTCTCATGAAAGCTTTGGAGTTTTATCATATAGAGGTTAAAATCAGCACAACATTGGATCAGAAGCTGATTTTGAATATGCAAACATGACGTTTGCAATTTACCTTCCCACACCTTTATGTGTTTTACCACTGAGCCATGGTTCCACCTCCTGAATGGAGCTACAGGTCAAATGAATGTGGTCTGCTTCCTACTGATTACATCAGTCAGTGAGGCAGCAGATAGAAAAGGAGATCATAGTTATGCAATTTTAAGTCAAGGGAGCTAAGTCTGGATCCAATCCATTAAGTTTGCAATATATTATAGAAATAGAATGCAGTTTTACTTGAACAGAATTGGTTTTAAGACTTACATCACATAAATTAACTTACCATATTCAGAACTGATTAGATTTATGCTAAGCTCTTCAGACTTAACAGCTCTTCTCACTTCAACCTTTTTAGTCCAATTTCCAATTTTCAGCAAAGCAGAATCCCTGCAAAGTATCAATATACTATATTAAATATGCACAAATGGGCAGTTTTTTAAAGTTTTAAAATGATTTGAGTATACTCACGTAATCTTTTGCTTAAAAACCACCTGATTATCATTATCTCCTATTATTAAGGTCACATAGTGAAAATCTGGGGCAGTTCTCTTTGTCTGTAGCTGTTCAAAGTTCTTTAATATGACCGTCACTAGAATTTCAGCTACGGCTTCACTGTATTTTGTTAGCTTGAAAAAGATACATATTTTAAAAATAATACTAGTTTTTCACCTATTTCAAAATGTAGAAACACAGTTTTACTTTGTATATATTGGCTGGGTTCAAACATACTGCTAAAGTATGATTTAATGTTGTAAACATTGGCGTTTGGCTCTGACATGCCCCATTCCCCTCTCTTCCAGGTTGTCCAGAAGGAGAAACGTTTACTTCTGTTTTCAGATAACCAATATTTGTTTTATGAAGTGCAAATCCAGTACTGTGGTTAGTCTTAATTGGGGTTAAGGAAACAAGTCAACTGCAAACGGTTGTTTCTGATCCTGAGTTTCTTCCCTAAACCATAGTTCAGATTACACCAAACCATGGTTAGTTCAAAACAGTGCCTTTTACACACTGAGCACGAAGGTTTGAGAAGGGCTTCTCTCTATATATGTGACAACGTGCTTAGAAGTCTCTACTTGATCAGGAATCCTGATAAGACAAGGTCCCCAGTTGCTTCTACATGCATTCTGTTGAACCCAGAAGTGGCCCCCTTCAGACCTTCACAATTAGCATGAAAAGTTCAGAGAGGAGCCTTGGCACAAGGACATTGGGTCCTGGGCTTCTTTCTGCATCCCTCCCCCTACACATAACCCTCACATGTTCAGCCAAATCCTGCAAGAGGGCATTATTTGACAGTTTATAGGCTGTGGGAGAAACTGAGAGTCCTACCCAGAAACTTATCTACCCTAAGCTGCCATTGTATTGAGCTAGGTATTGTGCCTAATCCAATATTGATCTACCACCTAATTTTTTGCTTCTTAATTCTCCCTGTAGTTTTCTTTCTATGTGTATACTGCAAACATGAGGAAATCTGCACAAGCAGAAAATGGAACAAATGAGAGATTACAAGAAACAGGGACCACGGTGCAGACAAAATCTTACAGAAAAATCAACATGTCTTAGGTTTACTTTTCCAATTTATAATTATAAGATCTTCTCTATAGGCTCCTTATTCCTCCTCCTCTCCAAGTTAGCACATTTCATTCCTACAAAATCACTGTAAACCTAGGAATTCTTAGCTTGAGGACCTTCTTTGTAATTATTGAGGGCACTACACATGTCATGGAAGTTAAATAACTGAACCGATCTTTGTGAAATTTAGGAACAGAGTTTTATTTAACCTTCTCTATACAACTGTTTTGGAGGTGAAGGGCAGAACAAAAATGCAATTAGGCCATTCTATTTACCTGCTCTACAGTAAGTTCATATTTTGGAAGGTGTGCTACCGATTCTTTAATTTGATTTCCAAAAGGAGGGTGCCTATTCAAAATCTGGAAATTTAATTTCAGAAAGAGTTCGTATTAATTCAGTATGCATTGATTTTGCAACATCCTAATACAAAATAGCATCGATTTGAGAATGATTGTTCCCCCTGATATTATCATTGCTAACCATTTCCCCATAATGCATCAAAATAGTAAAAGCACTATTTTGGGATATTTTAATTAAACTGTTCGTTGACAAATGTTAGATTATTGATTGATTGATTGTCTGCCTTTTCCCAAGTTGGGATAGAAGGCAGCTTACATATGCTAAATAATACTATATATAGTATATTTTATAGTATAAAACACTATAAAAAGTAATAAAAACCAGGGAAAAGCAATTAAAATGCAATAAAACACATTTATAACAGCCATTAAAATACTGATACCTCAGACAGCAGCCTAGTAATAATATCTGCTGCACATAGTTTTCAATGGCCTGTTTACATAGGAAGGTCTTAGCATGCCGGAGGACTGATAACAAAGAGAGAGCCAATCTAACCTCTCCCTCCCTAGAGAGGGAATTCCACAATAAGACAGTAGCCACAGAAAAGGCTGTTTCTTGTGTAACCACTAACTGTGCCTCTGAAGTTGATGGGACCAAGAGAAGGTGCTCACCCGAAGAGCTTGGCACCCGGACTGGTTTGTAAAGAAAAATATGAACTTTCAGTTAACCGGGGCCCAAGTCATCTGCGGCTTTTATAGGTTATGAATTGTGCCTGGAAAGGGACCAGGAGCCAGTGAAGTTGTTCTAACAAAAGAGTGACATGCTCTCCGTTAGCAGCCATAGTCAGCAGTCTGGCTGCAGCATTCCAGACAGCTGAAACTTTCAAACATTTTTCAAATGCAGCCCAATGTACAGTATATTACAATAGTCCAATCAGGATGCAACCCAGGGATCATTCACCATGGCTAGGAATTATTGCAGCTGACACATGAGCTATAATTGTGCAAACATACACTAGGACACTATTGAAACCTGGGCAAAATCCAGGAGCACACTTAAACTATGAGTCTCCAAGAGAAGTGTAACCCCACCCAACACAGGTTGAATCATTATTTCTTTATCTGCCTTCTAACTGATCAAGAGTGCCTCTAGCGTGTCTGATTAAGTCCCAGATTGTTCACCTTCATTCAGTCTGCTACTGACATCGGGCACTGATTTAGAAGAGGCAGGTTCCTTGGATTTTGATGGAAAAGATAGAAGGATAAAATACCCTAACAGCCTGCTTTTTCACTAGCCTCCAGTAACTGCAATCTACAGGGCCCTTATATGTGCTTACAAAAAAAATAATAATCAGCCAGTCTTTTATTCAAGTGATTGTATTTGGTACCACAAACAATGACAGTACAGTGGAAGTAAGAAAATGTATGACAATGACTTGTCTCGCTCATCCTGCTCCAAGCTCATTTTCCAGCCTACATCCAACAACCCACTGACCGTCTCTGGTGTCATTATTGCTTTCCCCTTCTGCCAATTAAACATACTTTAAACAAAATTGCAAAATAGGCAGATGATAAAATAAATACCAATTCAAGTTCCCTTGCATTTATATCTTCTATTTTTTCAAAGGATACCAGTCCAGCGCTCATCATTGCACTTGACAGTGTCATACCTGTTGAAAATTATACAGTCTTAATTGGTGGGGGGGTTTTTCGGTGTGTTTTTTTACTAATAGCATTTTCTTACAAATGCTGTAGTAAATAATAAATTATCATTTTCTTAACCAAAGGCAAGCTAATATTAAATGGCATTTAAAATACATTTGAAGAGGGTTACACCAAATAGATCTCAAAACATTGGCGCAATTTTCTGAACAGACTTATACAAGAAGTCAAAATTAAAGACAAAAACCATATAGCAATGGCCATCAATTATAGGTGGATTGTGAGAACTCAGAGATGGAATGCTGCATTTTTGTCACAATTTGCTATGTTGCTGGCATGCATCTGTCATAGTTCAAAGTTCTGGCTATAGGAGTTAAAGATCAAACTTCTGCCTATTTAGAACAAGGGATGACTTGACTGATCTACAGTACACTGAAATCCTGTGCATATTTATCATAAGTCCAACTGGGCTCAATGGAGCTTACGCCCAGTGGCGTAGCGTGGGGGGTGCAGGGGGGGCCGGCCGCACCGGGCGCAACATCTGGGGGTTAGGGTTAGGGGGCGCAAATCCACGGGTTAGGGGGTGCAAATCCACGGGTTAGGGGGCGCAAATTACTTGCCTTGCCCCGGGTGCTGACAACCCATGCTACGCCACTGCTTACGCCCAAAGATTGGATGCCAAATCTACTACATGTGCCTTTTCCACTTTCTGCGTGTATTAATTCTTGCCAGTATCAAATTACACTCAGGCCAAAAGCAAAGGCTGGGATCCAAAGAGATGCTGTGAGCACGCTCAAGTGAATATGTTCATACTTTGAAGCATCTCTGGTTTTCTTTTCTAATTGCTGCTTCTTGTGTACAATAGAGACTGCTGCAGCATCTCCCCATGTCTGGGAGTCAGCTTTTTTAAAAAGGGGTCTCATTTCTTAGGTGTGTCAGAAGCCTCAGTGAGGCACCATCATTTAAAGCAGTATCACAACACTTTAAACAGTTATGTCTTCTCCCAGCTATGAAATTCTGGGAACTGTCGTTTGTTAAGAGTTCTAAGAAGTTGTTAGCAGACTTCTATTCCCTTCACAGAGCTACAGTTCTTAGAGTGGTTTAACAGTGAATCTCTCTTCCCATGGACCTCAGGCTACTGTAGATGACCCTCAGGGTCCCTTCCAACTCTATACAATTCTATTATTCTTTTGAGGAATCCATGGCTGTTTAAAGTGATAATGATACTGCTTTAGTTATGCAGTGTGGTTGGGACCTAAGATGCAGAAATTCCCCATGTGACCCTTTGAACTCCGCAGCAAATATTGGGCGTGGGGTGTTATATTTCGTAACTGAGTTCACTGTACATTGTACTTTCTTGTTGACTGTAGTACCTACCAATTTTTTCAAGTTGTTTTGATACATACGGTGAGTTTTCCCAAAGTCTACACCTGAAGCACTTGGCTAAAATCAGAGAGCTTAATAATGCAATAAAGTTGTTTTGACGGGAAGCCAGAAATTCAGACAACCCTGCACAAGAAAACAAACATACAGGTGAGGGGAGGGGGATCTTGCAAGACAGACTGTTTTTAAATAATCCAAAAGTAAAAATGATCTTTTATCATACATTTTGTAAGCCTTATGCCATTTCTGAAAATCTTCCCTATATCTTGTGTCAATGTGAACTCTTGTATGGGAATGCATCCTAGCTGTGCCTGAATAAGACTGCAAAAGAAATAGTGAATCATTCAAATTATCAAAACAGATTTTAAACATTTCAGTCATGTCAGCTACTGAAGGGGGGGGGGGAATCAAGGTCAGGATAAAATCTAGAGTATATAGAAAACTAAGAAGTGCTTCTACAGGATATGCACAACTTGAATATTTAACATACAGAATAAGAGAGCAAGAAGAAGATATGTTTAAAGAAGATTGGAAAACATTTATTGAATATATGGAAAATAACTGTATACAGCTGAAAACGCTGGCAGCATTAAGGTAAATTCAAAGGAGTAAATAATTTTTGATGGATGTAAAAGGGGAAAACTGATTGGAATGGTTATACAGTAGTAAAATATGCAGTTATGTACAATATGTAAAATGAACCATGGATAGTGAAAAAGGGAAGCCATTAGATATTGTAAAGTCTGCAAAATGTTTATATGAAATTGTAAAATTGAAAATTTAATGAAAATTATTATATATATAAAAAGGAAGTGATTCTTCAGGAATAATTGACGCAGAATTTTATCATTGTCTTAAGTAGCAGCGAGTGGCTGCTCTATTTCTCATTTAAAATAGGAGAGCCTAAATGCTTACCAATTCACTTTCATTTCTCTTGTTTTTATCTTTCCTTCCATTGGATATCTGTATATGAAACACAACATATCAATTTACATTCCATAAGACTGGGACCTTACTCCCATCTTAATGGTCCAATGACAAACAATGGATTCAAATATGACACACTGTCTAGCCTATAGGAATTATCAGCAATGTATGTCTAGAATGATCACATGCAATGATATATACATGTTTGTTTTAGTTAGTGACCTACACAAGGCCTGAAGAATTAAGAGATCCACAAAACCAAATGCAGCCCACCAGCCATAAATGGTTCTATAATGCTCCTGGTATTGCTGCTTGCCTAGAGCAAACAAGGGGATGATCAAGCACCTGACAGGCCACTTTGCTGCGACTGCATTTGACTTATTCTCCCACTAATTGTAGAAGCCAGTTTTAAGTACACGTAAATGAAGTTCTGCTGAAATCAGAATAACTTAAGACAAAGTTCATACACTAGACCTAAGAAGAACCTACACATGGGCAGAAAAGTCGATCAGATGCAGCAACTGTTGGTTTGGACAAGTACTAACTAAAACCAGTTACACAACCTGAGTCCAGTTCTTTCAGTGTGTCTCCCCCCCCTACACACACACACCAGTTGACGCTCCAGCATGCACTAGGGTTCTTCTTGCACCATGAAGGGAAAACAAAGAATTGTGAAATTTCAGTAATTTCCTTGTTTTGTCATTTCTTTGGTGCTCCAAAATGAATTCCTGCACTGCTGAAGAATGAGTGAGGAGTAGCAGCAAAGGAAGGGTGTTGGCATGGTGCTCTCAAGCAGATTGTAATACCTGTCAGAACAACTAGTTGCTACACCCAGCCAAATGTTGACCACATGGAGTTTCTTCTTACATCTCCTGTGGGAACTGGAATTAGTAATATTTGAAACTGTGATTTTAAACCTATGTAACTGTGTGCAGGACAGCAACAGTGGTCTATAATCAAAATTAAACTTTATTTTTTGAACATATCACCTTGTACCTTATGCTTATCCTGTTCTTGTCTTTATTCAAAGTATTCAGTATTTTTTTCTCATTTGTTCTTAACTTGATGTCTGAAAATTCATTGCAGCTGGCGATCAATGTGACCTGCAAAAGTTTCTTTCATTTATTCAAAATACTCCCATCTTGGCCTTTTCTAAATATTTAAATTATATTTTAAGCACAGCAGTATTACTTTTGATACCTCATAAGGCCTTTCAGGACTGCTAGCACAATCAAACCAGAAAAGTATGATGGGGGTTGCCCTGAAAACCAGGATTGCAAACCAGGATTAAATTATTGTGTTCAATGTTCAATTGTACAGCTAAGTGCAAACCACAGTGTGTAAACCATATATTGTTCATGTGTATGAAACCTGGGGTGGATCTACACACGGGGGGGGGGGGGGAACCACTATAAATAAGTCAGAAATTAGATTGTTATAGCAAAAGGAAAAAAAACCTCATGGAAAATCACATAGAAAAATTTCCTGCTCTCTGGCGCCAGCTGGTGTTGTATGTTTATAACGCATTCAAATCACTGTTTCTTTGCTAATGTAGCTGAGTCCCTGGTTAGGAAATCAGCCCTTTACAATATATTTCTAGCATATACAGTACAGACTACAAGGAGTGATCAGTGGCTAGGCCAGAACCACATCAGTGTAAACAAGCAAAGAAAAATAAATCAAGTCAGAATGAGACAGACTGCAAAACTAATGTACAATTATTATTTTAAGAAGTTTAATTGAGAAGTGTTGCAATATCTGATTTACGAAATTTGGCAAATGGGGGGGGGACTTTTTATAAAATATACTGTGGTAATATTAATGGACTAATTAAGTAATTAATTAATAAATAAGATTTCTTAACCACCTTTCACCACATTTCACCATAAGGTCCCAGGCTGGGTTATAGCTATTTAATCTACCATTACAAAAACAGATAAAACTTGAAATTCTAAAACAAGTATAGTGGTACCTAAGGTTACAGATGCTTCAGGTTATGGATGCTTCAGGTCACAGACGCTGCTAACCCAGAAATAGTACCTTGGGTTAAGAACTTTTTTCAGGATGAAAACAGAAATTGTGCGGCGGCAGCGCGAGGCCCCATTAGCTAAAGTGGTACCTCAGGTTAAGAACAGACCTCAGGAACGAATTAAATTCTTAACCTGAGGTACCACTGTAACGCTATTCCTAATGGAACACAACAGGGTTGGATTCAGGCTTAGTCATGGGATTTAAGTCTTCATGACTATGTAAAGTATAAATTTAAAATGGGATTATATGGAACAGCTAGTATCCAAAAGTGCCCTTCTGCTAGTAGAAAGATTTCAGAACGGTCACTTACCGTACCTCCTCGGTGCGCGGCGGTTGCAGCCCAACGCAGCGCCTTCCTTGCTGCTTGGATGCAACGTGCTACTTTGAGCACAGTACATCTCCCTTGGCCACCGTGGAGGCTCATGGGTTCCCGCCAAATCCACTGATTCAAAAGAGCCAATCCATGGCAGCCTTAGGGGGGCATGGCTCAACAAACGGACCTGTGGGAGTCAGGCTTCACTCAGGTCCACTCAGCAACTATAAGTCCCAGCCATCCCTGCCCTCCTCATCCAGTATGCCTGGTACAATGTGATGCTACACTACAAGATGCCTTCCACCAGCTTGCGCAAGAGCTAACGAAACAGCAACAAACCCTTTTCTCCTTCTGCTCACGATATTCATATTTCATTTGTGTAACAAAATTACCAGTTCTTGTAAAGTCTCGTTTCCATGAATCGTAAAACACTTTTTCATGGTGTCAAATGCAATATAATACCAAGCCATTAGTCGTCCAGTTTCTGTAGGAAAAGAAATATAAAGCACTTAGCACTCTGGTGAGTCAGGTGTAGTGTTCCATCCATTTTTCTCCCTGCATATCATAACCCTGAGCAGACTTACCAGTTTTTAATTACTCACCTTTAGAGAGCGGAGACAACACATCATTAAGCAGATTTAACAACAGTGCTGTGGCTTGCTCCGATAACAGAATTTCAAGTATTAATATTAAAGGGAGAAATTGTTCCCATTTACAACTATGAAATCACTGAACTGACATAAGAGCTTTCCATGCTCTCAAATTAGCATAAAGTGGCAGAGAGACACTTCTCCCAACAATGTACTTCAGCAGTATCAACAGTTCTGTCTGGTCTGGCCTAATGACCATGTCTATCTTGGGAACCAATATGGGCATTATCCAGCTTTCACATTCTTTGCTGCCTAATGACTGATTCTGTGGCTGTGACTCCACAATCCTCAGAAGAACTTTGAGCACTAGTGGGACAATTTAATCCTGAATGTGTTTTAAACCACAGCCTTTGGGCATGTATTTACTGGCACCAGTTCTTAATATCTTAATGCACCTGATTTGAAGCCATTTTCTATAGTACATGCTTGCAACATAGATGTACCAGCAAGAGGCTGTTCTTATCATGGAAATCATAAGGAGTGACAGGAAAGGAACCCCTAAAATATCTAGGGCCCTAGCTATAACAGAGGCAGTGCCCTATCCAGAAAACATTCAAAATACTAAAAAAATTAAGCTTCTCACTTTTGTAAGTTTTAAGTATTACCTGTTGGCTTGAAATAGAGTTTATCATCCATCTTGATCAAATCAAATGCAGATAAATCATTCAAGTTCTTCAAACATAATTCTGTTCAAGTAGGAGAAATAATTGTTAGTACATGTAGAGGGGAAAGTTTTGTATGTACCTAAGGCCACGTTCCAGCTAAAATTAAGCACTTTTAGGTCTCACAGAATTTGATATGAAATTTAAACAAGCTTAAATCTTCTATTGACATCAATACAAGTTTAAAATTGGCAAGTAGTACTTGCTGGATTGTGCTCTCAATAACTAACATATTTTAATCAAACCCTTGGTGAGTTAGGGACTTCCCCTGCATGTGAAGACAGGCTCCTGCAGATTGAGCAGACAAGAATAATACTGGGTCCAACAGTCAAGAAGGCCATTACTGCACATGTTGCAGAAAGAAGTGAGGGGCAGATGGGGCTCGTCAACCTGAGAAGGTAGCCCATCTAGGAGAAGGAAAACTCTGGTCCTAAACCTCCTCTGCCTTGAGGCATATCTTTGGGAGAAGAAAGGGCTAAGGAGTAAACTCTACATAAATCCAGAGTAGACTCCCTAAGATGATTGGATGGCATCTTGTATGCCTCCTTCTGCCATCTCCTGTAGACAAGCTGGTGCCAGATGTATTCCTTTGGAACACATCAGTGAGGCCCAGATGTGGGTCTTGTCTTCTGGGCAGCCCAGGACCTCCATACACACTGCCCAGGGTTGAGTCCCAGAGAGGTCACTTTGGTGCTGCAGCACACAATAGAAGTGGGAAGCAGCAATTACAAGTTACTGGTTTCTGCAGCCACAGCAGGTACTGTGATTCTCCAGTGGTTTAACTTCACCTTCAGATGTGCATTCCATTGTTTCTCAAGACAGATGGATGCCAACAATAACAAATCAAGCAAGGCCCAGCTTAAACTTTTTTAAAAATGGTAATGACCTTGCATGGTAACCTGCTGCCTATCTCAGCCATTTTTAAAATGGCTGTACTTTCATTTTACATCTTCCTTTGTTGTGAGGAAAGCCGTAGATCTGAAATGGAATCTAGATGGATATGTCAGTCAGGTGAAAAGATTATTTAACAACTTACGCGAGTATTACCTGAACTTTGAACAAAGCTGCTACTGATAAATGGTATAAAGAAGAAAGGATGTACAGGCTTAATAGATCACATAGGAACTTATGTAAAATGCATGGTCTTTTCAAGCATGGTGGAAAGTGTCTAACCTTGCAGTTTTGCTTCAATTCCACTTCTGTCCAATCCAGTTGGAAAACCTTCATCAATGGAAACATTTGCATTTGATTATGGCTTTAATTTATAAGAACTCTCAGCTGTTATATGCACTAGAAATCTAAAAACAATATATTTATATAATGAACATATATGGGGACCTACCAGCCATGAGAAATAAAGGGGTTTTTGAGATTTAAGATGCATCCAAGGCTATAGCCTGGCTGACTGCTCTTCAATTCTAACGGGGTATCTGGTGGGCCCTGATGTGCCTAGTGGGTTATTCATGTTTCTAAGGTGCAGAACTATTGTGCTGTTTGTTGTATAAGTTCTTCTGTCTTCTTCTGTCTCCTTTAGTAGTAGGCTGATTCTTGCTTGACCAAAAGTGGGGTGCTACTCAACCAGCACTTCTATAAGCTCCATTCAAAGGTATTGGTGCTTATACAGATTCAGTATTTAGTGAATTATATATTCAATCCCCAAATCTGGTTTAATGCTTTCTTAAATTTGTTGCTGTTATTGTTTATTTCATTTATGAATCACTTCCTATGAGGCATCTCTAAGTGATTTACAATGCAAAAAACACATATATAAAAGAATCACATATATAAAAGAGCTAGAACAAACTGTATACATAAACCCAATTTTTTTTTGGCATAAAATATTACACAGATATATAATCAATCTCAAATCTAACATATATACTAATTGGGATAACAATATTCAATTAGCACCCAGAATTGGAGTTAAGTGGGCTGAATGGGGTTGTATATTCATTGTATTGTACATTTAAAATACATCCCTCTCCCCCACAAAAGAATTCTGTAGTTTGTAAGGGTGCTGGGAATAGTATCTCTGGGAGGGGTAAACTACAGTTCCCAGAATTCTTTGGGGGTGTTGTTCTCCTGTCACAGCTCTGAAACGGTCCTTTTTGTGTTGATGAACTATACCATACACTGATTATTTATGAGCACACAGCATAAGAAGCTGGAATAAGAATGAAAGCAAAGGCTTAGAAAAACCCTTATTTTTTGTTTTCCTAGCTTAAAATATCTGCCAATGCAGAATGTATTATTGCCTCCCAATGATATTTCTTCAGTGTCTTACTACATAAATAAATCAGAAGAAAACAATTGGATAAATCTTCATCCTGCAATTCTGTTGGCTATAACAAATACTGTATGCACCTTTGTTTTAAGGAGTAGCTTATTATTGTGATTATTTTCCCATTTACTAATAAAATGGCTTCACCTGTATCTTGAAAGAATCAAAGTCAGTGTGAAAACAGATGTAGAGAAAGGTGCTAAATGTCCTAACTGCTATCATTTAAGGGCATTTCAACAAAGCAACTATTCCGTTTACCACTTCTTTCCTTTCTTTCACAGCTCTGAAAAGCAGATGTTCCATGTACAGAGAGATCCTACTGTGCTGAACACCCTAGAATGCCTTATGCTGTGGTGTTGACAGCAAGTAGGATCAGTGCAGAAGCAGAAACTCTGCCTTCAGGGGGGAAATAGATCTCTTTTCACTTGATAGGAAATGTTTTTCTGAATTTTAATGTTCTTTTTTGATCCTCTATAAAAACAAGTCTCTTTAACAGAAAGCTAGAAATGCCACACACTACTTCACAAAAGTGATTTGTCACACAGTGGTTAATAAATGTGAATTGTATTTCTTTTAAAAGCAGACTTGCGACTTCATACTGACAAGTGGAGGTGAAATGCCAGCACCACCTTTTTGTGTGCTCATTATGTTTCTATCAGCTACTGGGCCGTGTTTAAAGTCTTTTTACAAAGCCCTGAACAACTTGAGACTAGGTTGCCTGAGACCAGTTGCCCCTGTATTGATTATAAGATCGCTTTGATCATTTGGGGAAATTTTACTCATGGAACCGCAGCCTACAGAATATTGCAAGGCATTTTCCACCATTGACTCTACACTGTGGAATGTCTTTCCCTCTGCTACACTGAAACATTATCCATCCATTGCTTCAGAAATATTGTAAATACATATTTTTGCTCAGGATTTCCCTGACGTCTAATACTGCACCCAGTTATTAGTGAATTTCTGTTTTTATTTGTTTTTAATGTTGTATATGTTGGTTTTCGGTAAAAAGGAAAAGAATAAAATACGGTATATGGTATAATAAAAGGAGAATTCACTGAATGCCTAGATCAAGGCTCGGGACAAGTACTCTTTGGTGAGAGAGCCCCAGTAGAAATGTTTTGTGAACATGAAGCAAAGTAAAGCATGGAAATACAGGCTGTTAGAATTCCCTTCTAAGTTGTTTTCAAAGTTCCCCACTTCCCCTAGAATAGAAAGAGACCACGTTTTTAGGATGTCAAAAATGGTTTACTTACAAACTCTTCAAAGGTCAGATTCATGTGCTATTCCATACAGCAGCAAAAAAAAGACAGGTAGTATAACTTATGTTCCAAAATGGTAAATGTTTCTAAATCATTTGTACAGAAAC
Organism: Podarcis erhardii; assembly: GCF_964252035.2. Taxonomy (NCBI): domain Eukaryota; kingdom Metazoa; phylum Chordata; class Lepidosauria; order Squamata; family Lacertidae; genus Podarcis; species Podarcis erhardii. The sequence continues at coordinate 73,757,255 of NC_138510.1, forward strand.
ACAAATATGGCTTGCTTAAGTCACACAACATCCAGCTTAGACCTCCTCACTGGTAGGGTTCACATGGCAGAATGGAGAACAAAGAGTTTAGTAACCCTTCCTCCCAAGGTGAGGGGGAGTGACGTAGCTAAGCCTGGCAGAATAGCTTACTCTATGGTCTTAATGCCTTCATGCATTAATTAGAGTTAAGCATGTTGGTTGTATGAAGCTGATTTATCCCACAGTATCTCTATGCTCTACTCCACTACTTCAGCCTTGTTGCTAGATCTCCCTGGTGTTCATTCACTATGCCTGTATCTGTCCTTTTTGGCTTTCTCAGAAAGATTCTGATCTACTGGCTTCTGCAGTTTCTTTCAAACAGAAGCCAATATTGTACTCATGGATGTGGCATCCAGTAGCTACAGGTTATGTAGATGACCTCTTGCAGCTAACCATTTTGCTTCCATGGCACAGTAGCCTACCAGGAGAGTCTCTCTTTTCTAGGGAAGGGAAGGGAAGGGAAGGGAAGGGAAGGGAAGGGAAGGGAAGGGAAGGGAAGGGAAGGGAAGGGAAGGGATAAAGTAAAAAATAAAATAAAGCTAGCTGAAGAGACAAATATTAACACAGAAAATCTAAAGTCTTGACATTCATCAGAAAGCACTAAGAGAACTTCAGGCTCTGTTATTATAAGATATGCACAGAACTTGAAAAGGAGGCATATTAGGAAGACAAATGCAATGATGCTGGTATATGTGATTATGACAAAATGAGTTAGCAAGGATTTGAGCACAACTCATGAAAAGGCTTCAAAAGTTTTCATTGCCAAAATCTCTACTGAAAATGAGAACTCATATAAGACAAAAGAAGATGTCACTAATCTTTCCTGTAATTTCTCAATATACCTAATTTATTTCCCAAGATGTGACTATTTTATTGCAACAGACCTTATTATGCCAAATCGTAGCATATTTTAATTGAACACTGAAGTCCAGAAAACGTTAAGAGTAACCAACCATAGTGAGCTGGATTCTTCAAAGCTCTGATGTAAAGGAAAGTTGATCGTATCCATTCCAAAGCTATGTTCACATCCGTGATGGTGTGGAGCACAATTTCAGCATTTAAGTGTTCAATGAGTTGTGTGTGCAGACTATGAAAACCAGAAAGCAAATGCATACAAATGAAACATACCAAAAGTCTTCCAGTGGCAAGCAGTACATTGCATTCTTAATATAGATTAGGCAACTAGAGGTTTGGGGGCAAAATCCATCACCTCCAGCTTCCCATCTGGCTACTAGAATAGCCCTCAATTCCAAGAATCACCACACTCCTCTATTATGCTGAGGCTCTATAAATTCTTTTACCCTTATGCACCTCTGCTTCTCACTCCCAGGGGGGGTATGGAAGACGACAGCTGAAGATGTGTAAGTGAAGAAGTCCACAAAACACACACACTGCTGCTTTACACGCTGGGTAAAAACAATTAAAGAAGGTATCTGCTTGGGGCTTATTTAACATGGGAGCAAGTCAGTGGGCACAGCAAATGTTTCTGGCCCATCAGCTCCTGCTCAGTACAAATTACAATCCTTATTAAGAATTAGTTGCCAACCAGCCCAATAGATCTTTTATTGCTTCTAAGGTAGAGCTTTCCAAAATTTTCAGCTTGGTGACATACTTTTTAGATGGGCATCATTTCACAATACAGTAATTCAGTTTTACTAGAAAAACCAGAGGTTAAACTTAACTCCTTTCCAGCCCCGGGAGAAGTGCGGGGAGCATTCGCCCAACACATCTACACACTGCAGCCAACACATGAATATGTCACAACATATAGTTTCGAAAGCTCTTTTCTAAGAGGTTGCGTCCAATTGGTGCCTCTTCACTGATGGAAGGTTCTTCATAGGCATCTAGTTGGCCACTCTGAGAACAGGATGCTGGACTAAATGACTAGATGCAGGATCAGGCCAGTGTTCTTTCATTTTAGCGGAGTCTACCAGCTCCAGAACAGAGAACCACGGCAACCTTCAGTGATTCCCCACTCATCCTCTACTGTCCACCACTTCATGTCGCATGTTGTTTTGAAGGTTTCCCAACCTTCCACAGCAGATTTAGGGTAGGGGTGTGTGAATCACCAAGGATCATTAATTCAACAATGCAAGTTTCCACATCAATGAGCCATCCATTAGCTGAGGGGCACCAATCAGATAGCATTCATTTCACTGAAAATTAATCCTAGGAACTCTCAGTAGTAAAACAATACAATAAGAAAGTTTTAAGAAAGCCTCAATTAAATGTATTTTCGTTCTCTTATTAGGTTAAATGTTCATTGCTGTTTACAAGAATATCAACACACATGAACCCTTAAGGGATGGTCTGATCACTTGTCTGATACTATAAGTGCCTCCAACAGCTGGGATTTCCCATCCAAATGGACTTGCAAAGTACAGCTCCAGCAAAGAGCTCTGTGTGTGGAAACCTGTTTCCACACACATATTGCCTATGTTGAGTCAAAGTGAATAATACAATGTCATTTTTACTGTGAATTCTAATTTTGGAAGCTTCTGATTTGCCAAAATTTAAGTGCAACAGAAATTACACAAAAAACCCTGAAATTATTATAGGAGTGCAAACCTAAGCAAATTACACATGCTGTTCAGCTTTTCTCCCAGCATTTTAATTTTTAATTAATAGCAGGCACAAGGGGCTCAGAATCTAGACTCTTTCTCCAAATCTGTATCTCCCTATCCTATCAGCTCTAAAGCTGCTCTTTACCCTTCTAGAGAGAAAAGGGTGCTTGTGTTTATTTTCTTCTTCTAGTTCGCTAATTTCAAATTAAACACAGCAGTACTGCACACAATTATATAAATGGGACCTAGAAGCATATAACCATATGAAGGATTGCAACACAAAACTGCTTCCGTTCTACGCAGATTATTATAGAAGAATCAAGGAAAACGCTGGTGTGGATTTTTGTTTGTCTTGTTGATTACTATTTCCCCACATGCTGGGAATATAAAGATTTTCTAGCTTCCCCATAGGCCTATCCTCATGATCCATCAGATAAATTTCTTCAAGATAAACAAATGTGTTTTAGACTGTAATTCCAACAACATACAGAAAAATGGCTCAAGTTACCTGCTTTCTATTGTATCTGCACCATTTAACATCTGAACATACTTGTCTCTAGTACTTATCCTTGTCATGATAACTGCTGTGGCTGTTGTATCAAACTGGGGAGGAAATATATATATAGAAGAATGCTTTAAACCGAGTAGGCAGTAATGAAACATTTTTATGGCAGTGAAAAATATAGGACTATCAACTAACATGAAGTTCAATCACTGAAATATTTAGACAGATCAAAATTCTGGGCAGGAGGGTATCCCTATCTGCCTGGTTCTTTTGTACAGTGGGACCACCACTTATGCGTAATTTACTTATGCAATCATAACCTTAGGTGTATGGCCGATAGATAGATGATAGATAGATAGATGATGATAGATAGATAGATAGATAGATAGATAGATAGATAGATAGATAGATGATAGAGTCGTATCTTGGTTCTCAAACGAAATCCGTTCCAGAAGTCAGTTCGACTTCTGAAAACGTTTGAAAACCAAGGCGCAGCTTCCGATTGGCTGCAAGAGCTTTCTGCACTCATTCGGAAGTCATATCAGATGTTCGGGTTCCAAAGAACATTCGTAAACCGGAGCACTCATTTCCAGGTTTGTGGCATTCTGGAGCCAAAATGTTCAAATAATAATAATAATAATAATAATAATAATAATAATAATAATAATAATGTATTATTAATACCCTGCCCATCTGCCTGGGTTTTCCCAGCCACTCTGGGCGGCTTCCAACAAAATATTAAAATACAGTGGTCTGTTAAACATTAAAAGCTTCCCTAAACAGGACTGCCTTCAGGTGTCGTCTAAAAGTCTGGTATTTGTTTTTCTCTTTGACATCTGGTGGGAGGGCGTTCCACAGGGCGGGTGCTACTACCGAGAAGGCCCTCTGCCTGGTTCCCTGTAAGGTTCCTTGCCTGGTTCCCTGTAAGGTCCCTGCCTGGTTCGCAGTGAGGGAAGCGCCAGAAGGCCCTCGGCAGTGGACCTCAGACATTCACAAACCAAGGTACGACTGTAGATGATTGACAGACAGATAGATAGATAGATAGATAGATAGATAGATAGATAGATAGATAGATAGATAGATAGATACAGACAGATAGATAGATAGATAGATAGATAGATAGATAGGGAAATCCATTGCAGAAATAGCTTTCAAAGCCCTCCACCTTGCTTACTAGCCTCTGGGAAGTAAGCACAAGGGCCTGTCGCAGGGCTCTCGCACGACCTTCCCAGAGCCCAGTATGCAAGGCAGAGGGCAAGTCCTACTCCAGACAGGTAGGGGTGGTCAACAAATTAAACAAAAGCCTTGAAAATGAAAGAGATACTGGCCTCTTTACAACTAATTTTGTCTGTCTTGCTCATTGCATTTCAAGTTTTTGGGAGGGTGGGAGCAGGACTGCAGAACCCTGTTTACGCAGAGGACTACCTAGGGTCCCTTGCACAAGGGGAACTGTATTGGTGCTCCCCCCCCCCCGCACAAGAAATCACTTTACCAGACACGCCTTTGAGCTGCAGTGCAAGGAGGACAGGAAGCTTTTCCCACGTTTGATCTCGCCACGAAAGCATCTGTGCAGCACCACACAAATATATGTTGTATACTCCATAGTCTAATAGGTGATTTTTGTGCTGGCCTGTGCCACCTAGCGGGGACTGGTTTCACCAACTCCTAGGTATGCCTCTGTATTTATTAAATTTGTTTCCAATAGATGTGGATCCAGTATATCAAAAGACAGCAAGAACGGTTCATAAAACTTATACCGTGTATAGATGTTTTCAAATGTGGAATATCCTGTGAATTGTTGGTTTTTGTAGGAGAGTGTTTAGGTTTGATTTTGTTTGTAGAGTTGGGATGGTTTTTTTTTTTTAAAAAAAAAGATATTTGGTCGATATTTCTTAAATAAATAACTTGGAAGCTAATTCAGCTTGGAAACTGAAGCCAGTAGCGTCAACTTTATATTTCCTAGTAAACAAGGCTATATTAATTATTCAGCAATAAACTCTACTGTGCAAACAAATATTTCACAAGCAACTATAACTACAAAACTTTCACTTAACATTTTTGTAACATTGCCTCTGTAAGTGCACGGCTACTTTTGCTACGATTATAATAAAAATGGCTTTAAATAACAGATTCAACTTACTTGAGGTCTTCCTGCTCGCCCAATCATTTGCAAAATGTCCGTTTCACTGTATTCCTGAAACATTCCTCCAACATAATGCATTGTTGATTTTATAACTACCAGGTGAGCTGGTAAATTTACACCCATAGCAAGTGTACTTGTAGTAACTGCAAACATTTAAATGTTTTTCAAAGAATTTGGATGTTTCATAAAGCAACAGACATGAAGTACAATTCTGTAGTGTTCTGGCTATTCCCAGTATACGATCCATTCATATCTCTCTCGCTCATTACACATGAACATCCAAAAACTGGTTGTTGTCACATGCTTCCTTTGAGTCCCCACCCATATCGTTCTGAAAGTTCTGTGATGTCTGTGGTGCAACCACACTAGAAATACTGTGTATGTTCCTGGTCACTGCATCTCAAAAAGGATATTGTAGACCTCAAAAAGTTACAGAAAAGGGGCAACTAAAATTATCAGAGGGCTGAAATAGCTTCATTAAGAGGAAAGGTTACAGAAGTTAAAGGTTCTTGGTTTAGAAAAGGGGCAAGTAAAGAGCGCATCAGAGAGGTGTATAAAATTATGCATGGTGTAGTAAAAGTAGTACAGATTTTTCTCCCTAATAATAATAATAATAATAATAATAATAATAATAATTTATTTCTACCCCGCCCATCTGGCTGGGTTTCCCCAGCCACTCTGGGTGGCTTCCAACAAAAGATTTAAAATACATTAAAACATCAGTCATTTAAAACTTCCCTAAATATTACAATTCAGGGTCACCCAAGCACAGAGTAGTGGCAGGTTAGGATGGGCAAAATGAAGGAGTTTTTAAAATTTGTTTCTGCAAGATGTGGAGATGGCCACCAACACACATTTAAAAATGCAGATTCACCAGACTCCATGGAACTGTTCACTTTTATCAACTATTTCTCAAACTAGTATTATTTCTGTAAACATTATTGTTGAAATGGTCGCAAATTGGGTTTTTGCAACCCCATCCCTCTTACTACAATATGGTATCTACACTGTTTGTTCTCATATGCTTTGTACTCACAAAGAATTGGCAAGACTCCCATATTGAAAGTTGCTTCAATGATTTTTCTATCAGATGCCTCTATTCCAGCATGATGATAAGCTACTCCATAGGTCAAGAGATCTATAAATGAAAATCAGACCCAGAACATCACCAGAACATCTTGGGACAAATACATTAACTTTTCTGCAATTAGTATACACTGCATACCCCTCAGTCTGGCTTCTTTTACTGAATTTGCAGACTTTTGTAATCTGAAACAGAGAGAGAGAATGTGTATCACAATTAAAAATAAATAAAACACCATGCAAAAACCATCAATAGCAATTGCACATATTTCTTGCTTGAGTAATGATCTATACCATTATTTAAACCCTTTGAACTGAATTTTGTGAAATATCAAAACATAAAAATTATCCCTAGAAAAGTTCAAGTATCAAATGGGGGGCAGGGAAACACTGGATTGTGGACTCAGAATTTTCTATGGCCCAAGTAACAATATCCAGAATGGCTCTGTTTATAAAACTGTCTTATGCTACTGGACTTCATCATACATGAAGAACAAACAATCCCATTCAGATATTCAGGACAGTGATTTTTCCTCTTGTTTTTACTGCCTCATATCTCTTCTCATGCAGCATCTTCTTCTTTTATTGCAAGGGCCAGCGAATACATGTTTTTGCTTTCCAGAAGGGATATACATCTAGGAAAACCTTTGTTGGAAATTAGGCTTCAAGTCAAAATAGATTACAGCAGTCTAATACACCTGCTTCAATAAAGATGCATCATAATTCTTCATATGAGAATCTTCAACTTCCTACTAAGTTTCAGACAGCATTGGGGCTGCTCTATATCAAAGGCTAATCTGAGAGTTATAACATTTCCCCTGCCAAATATATTTCAGCTTAGTTTTCAGCTATCTTTACTACCACTGTTCTCTCAAGTAGCTCCAGTTGGCAGGGCAGGGTGGCTTAATTTATCCTGATGACAACCCTATAAGCAGTGGAGTCTAAAAGATGGTGGCATACCCAGGGCCCCACATTATGGCTGAGAAGGAAGTTGAACACACGGATCCCTACAGCTGGTTGGTTGGTTGGTTGGTTGGTTGTAAGTTGCTTTGGGCAAGATAAAGCAACTAACCAATTTAATAATAAATGTCAGATCTTGTATCATTGCAATGCCAGGTCTATCACCCAGGTTTGTTTTTTTAGGTGCTGCCTAAAATACTTTATAAAACAAATATTCACATGTTTTCTGGGCCCAGATTTCGTTCCTGGATTTGGAACTGAGCTAGAAGCGGAGACACATCTAGATGTACACGTGTGTCATAAACTGGGATGTCTAGAAATCTGTACAGCCCTAACTGTGGGCTGTATTTGCTTTCACACTGAAATCCAGACAGATTTCCAGTGTCAGGTTGCATAAACATTCGATGCACAAAAGTTAGGTGAAATGGGGTAAGGGAGCAAAAATGGTGGTTTTACAGAACACAGTTTTCTGATCAGAATAACAGCCTTCCGTTTATTGATGTGGACTTTTACAGGGCATCTATAGGACAATTTTGTGGCGACTGGGCAAAAACTGTACTTGGCATCTACATCCCTGTCATGGGTATGTCAATAGATACATATGGACACTGCCCTATGCAGATCATAGATGAACAATATACTCCAGATTTTCAAGGGAAAACTGCCTAGAGCAAACGTCAATGATAAGCACATGCATTACTGTACACATATGTACTCATATTCTCCAAACAGCCACTTGAAACACATGATAAATGAAAAGTATCCTTAGCAAAGTCACTTTTAGTGACAAATGGCATATTGGGGTAGGTTTCATTATCTTGTCACCATAAGAGCCTATAAGCTACAAGCCCTGGGGCTACTGATTTTATAAACATATCATTATAAATTGGATAGATTTCCACAACTTTGCTACATATGTGATTGAATACAAAGAGATAGATATTAAAAGCAAGCTTGTCTTATAAAAAGGTACCTTTGTTTCTGTTCAAGACTCATAATAAATTTAGCATCTTTTGCTAGGACAGAAGCTGCCTGCTGTACTCCTTTCCTTGTGGCACAGAACTGTAAATAACAAAACCCATGAAAACCCATTGTTTGTACTAATAATGTAGAATATACACGAGAACATTACAATCACAAGGGAAAGGCACAATATATACCACAAGGGTTGGCTTTTGTTCAGAATATGTTTGAATAACACTAGCTACTTTGTAGTTAAGTGTTAAGTCAAATTTGAATTCCGTTTGGTTGCTACTGGAGGGGAATCCAAGCACGATTTTGCGAAGCTTCACTGGTCGGTGTCTTTCATCTATTTTCAGACATACAGCAGGCCCCTTGCCATCTGAAAGCCATTCTGCAATCTTTAAAGAGAAATGAGAGCATGTTAGGCTTGAAGCTGGAAAATAATGCCTTGGGCTGAAATCCTGAACGTACTTGCTCAAGCAGAGCTGTTTAAGTCATGGAAGTTCTACTGACACAAATACTGTGTTGGTTATTCAATGTGCTCTTCTCTGTTATGAATATAATTGCCGTAGAATTTTACTGTACTTTAGACCACATAATACTGACAAAGGGTTCCTGTGGATAGGGCAGACATTTCCCTCTGTGAGAGAGGGCTTGTTACCGTATTTTTCGCCCCATAGGACGCACTTTTTCCCCTCCAAAAATGAAGGGGAAATGTGTGTGCGTCCTATGGGGCGAACGCAGGCTTTCGCTGAAGCCTGGAGAGCGAGAGGCATCGGTGCGCACCGACCCCTCTCGTTCTCCAGGCTTCAGGAAGCTATCCGCAAGCCTTGCAAGCCCGGCGGGAGTTCCCGCAGGCTCACAAGGCTTGCGGGCAGCAGCCTGCAGCCCCGGCGAGTGTCCGCAAGCCTTGCGCGCCCGGCGGGAGGTCCCGCCGGGCGCGCGAGGCTTGGGGCGGCAGCCGGCAGCCCAAAGCATGCGGAGCCCTCCAGAGGGTGCCCCGTGCTTCGGGCAGGTGTGCGCAAGGCTTGGGGCGGCAGCCGCGGCTGGGGGGGGGAAATAATTTTTAAAAATTCATTCCCCCCCCCAAAAAAACGAGGTGCGTCCTATGGGCCGGTGCGCCCTGTAGGACAAAAAATACGGTATATGCTATGATCAAAGGAGGGATGTTATTTACTCAGCATTGTCTAGTACTGCATTTGGGGAGGGGGGTATATTTCATGAACATATCCCAGACTGATGGGAATTGTAGTCCAAAATAAGCAAAGTGTCACAGCTTCCCCATCCCTACTTTAACTGGAAATGCCAGGGATTGAAACTAAGACCAGCAGAATGCAAGATATGTACTCTAGCATTGAGGTGTGAGCAATCAATAGATACTGGGGGGGAAAGCTCAACAACTTTCAGAGTGTCCTGGTTTTTACTTTTTGAAATATGGCAATCCTAGCTTATTCATGTTTGTTGTGGGTCGGTGGACAAATGACGGTGCTTATCTCATTTTGTACTGTGTGTGTAGCTGAATAGGGGGAAAACACCTCAGCATTTTGAATTCTAGAAATAAAATGCTATTAACTTTGCTTACATCATCTGCATTTGGGATTGTGGCAGAAACTGCCACAAACCTCATGAGAAGTACTGCGTCAGGATTCTCGAAGCCACGTGAAAGAGAAGACTGAATAGTTTTCATCCGACTGACAACAACTTCAAGAGTAGCACCACGGCTCTCATCTTTCACAATATGTACCTATTGAGTTAAACACAATTGTATATGAAGTACAATGCCCTGCTTTCAATCACTTGCATTTAAAAAAAACTTGTTATTACTTTACCTCATCAATGAGGATCAATCTCACTAGTTGAACTAAAGAGTTATCTCGCCACTTTCTAGTCATGCTATCCCATTTTTCCTAGTAGAAAAACAAACAAAATAATAATTATTATTATTCATATTAATGGTGCAGTCCTCCACTATCATTCTTCCGTTAACTTTTAATGAGATTTTCTGAGAGTAATATTTGGTGATGTATATTGCCATTCTTATGAAAAGAATGCTATTATCAATCTATTCAATACTGAAGTAAAAGACTACTCTGGTAGGTCCTTGTTCCAAGCTAAGGACATTTTTATGTTAGAAATGGTGTAGATCAAACCCCCAAGCAGTAAATCTTTCACCATAATCCAATGAAGTATGCAATTTAATTCTCCTTCCTAAGTTTTTAAAATGAATTATTGTATAAATGATACTATCAGAGCACATGAAATTTGGCATAGGAATAAAGGTTTCTCATACAATGCCACACAAAACAAACATAATACACTTTGATAAACTATTAATTAATCAAACTGCTTGATAAAGCTAAAATATTTTTTTCAAGTGATTCTGAAACTGATGGAAAATGTTTACACGCAAACAGCATGTGTGCGAAATAATTTTTTATGTCTAGTTAAGTATCTTCATTAAAAAAAATTCAAATGCAATTAATTGGACTGTGGAACCTACTGGTGTAGTCAAAATAATGTGAGCATGTTGTATTTCAAACAAGTCATCCATTGCCGTATCTCCTGTTAGTTCCTTACAGATGAGTCCAATGGGTCCAAATTTTTCTTTCCAGTCATCAAAACGCTGACTGCAGAGAGCTTTTATTGGAGCCACTAAAAACAATACAGAGTAGTTGGAGAATAGAAGACATGAATAAACAGGTCGCCAAACACATTGCCTACACTGATAAGATTTTTGAGTGAAACTAACTCTCCCCATCTTTCCCCCTCTTTTCCGACAAGTCAAGATCTTTATTCATTCCTGTACCTTTTTGAGCTGGTCCTAGAACTAGATGAATCCACCCCTCCATAGCTTTTGAAATTTGCAATTTTACTTATGTAAGCAACAGCATATGGGTGAGTCATATTAATTTTATTATAAATCCAACACTTCTAAATAGCTTTCAACCTTAACTGTGTCCAGTATAGGTGGATAAAGCTCCAGGGGGCAACAAAAGCATTTATAATGTTATAGTTTCTGGGTGCCAGAGTTTGTGGGTGTAAGTCTCCCATAATTCAAAAGTTGACTAAACTATGCCAAACATGGAAAGCTCTCTGGGTTAAGCTTATGCTACCGAGGCAGGCCAGCTTGGCAGAGCTAGTTGAATGTGGGCCATTGGAGGAACAAAGGCTGGTGATGGCCTGTCATTGACCCATCAAGGAAGCCATTAAGAAGGCACTGAGGTACTAGAAAATGAGGGGGCCCCTCCAAGAGACAAGAAGGGTTTAGGATTTCAGGTTTGGATGACATAGGCTGGAGGGAAATAGTTTAACTGGGTTAGCAGTGACAAGGAGGAAGGAGTGGGGCAGAATCTGATGTGGGCTGAAAGTGGCCGACTGTAACAAAAAGAGGGAGCATGGAGGATCTCTCTATCTTTAGATCCCAGTCTGCGGTGCCTATGGGAGAGGTAAGGGATCCTCTGTATCTGTTTAATGCTGGGATTTTCCACCATCTGACTCAGGTTGTATATACAGTGGTACCTCAGGTTAAGTACTTAATTCATTCCGGAGGTCTGTTCTTAACCTGAAACTGTTCTTAACCTGAAGCACCACTTTTGCTAATGGGGCCTCCTGCTGCCACCTCATTGCCCAAAAGGAAACAAAGACCCTGGGTAAACACCTGGAACTTTTCTAGAATCTCTCACCGCTCGTGGAGATTGGGGTAGGGTATAACAATATTATGGTCTGAAGCTCAACATCAAAAAAACGAAGATCATGGCCACTGGGCCCATCACCTCCTGGCAAATAGAAGGGGAAGAAATGGAGACAGTTAGAGATTTTACTTTCTTGGGCTCCATGATCACTGCAGATGGTGACAGCAGTCACGAAATTAAAAGATGACTGCTCCTTGGGGGAAAGGCGATGGCAAACCTAGACAGCATCTTAAAAAGCAGAGACATCACTTTGCCAACAAAGGTCCGTATAGTTAAAGCCATGGTTTTCCCAGTAGTGATGTATGGAAGTGAGAGCTGGACCATAAAGAAGGCTGATCGCCGAAGAATTGATGCTTTTGAATTATGGTGCTGGAGGAGACTCTCGAGAGTCCCATGGACTGCAAGAAGATCAAACATATCCATTCTTAAGGAAATCTGGCCTGAATGCTCACTGGAAGTACAGATCCTGAAGCTGAGGCTCCAATGCTTTGGCCACCTCATGAGAAGAGAAGACTCCCTGGAAAAGACCCTGATGTTGGGAAAGATGGAGGGCACAAGGAGAAGGGGACGACAGAGGATGAGATGGTTGGACAGTGTTCTCGAAGCCACAAACATGAGTCTGACCAAACTGTGGGAGGCAGTGGAAGACAGGAGTGCCTGGCGTGCTCTGGTCCATGGGGTCACGAAGAGTCGGACACGACTAAACGACTAAACAACAACAACACAATATTATTACAAACTGTTAGAATCAGTATGTTTCATTCCTTTGGATAGAGAGAAGGGTGGGATTTAAATGCAATAAATAAATAAATGAAATGGGCTTGTCTTTACCTTCTGAAGGCAGAACTACATGTTATACTGGGAAACCTGTGTTTCTTAAACAGATGCAGGGCTTAAGGGTACTGGGGTAGTGTTTTGAACCTGGGCATCCAACAAAGCCTGGTACTTTACCTCCTGCATTACTGACCTCACTCTGCTGCAAACCTGGCCGAATACAATACAAGGCTGCCACCTAGACCGTGGAAATTGTCAGCTATAAGGCAGCTCTGATCTCAGAGTTTGGCACAGCAACTTGTCACTATGAGTAGTAGCAGCGGATTCCTACTGCATTGCCATGCTTTTGCCCCGCTTTGCCCTCTGTCTTCCCTAGGACAGAACTGCTGGCCCAGTCCTAATTACACCTCTGCCATCATAGATTCCTGCCTTCTCAGAAACTTGGGCTGTGACCTGCCTCCAACTATGCCTGCAACGCCTTTGCCTGTTAGGACCATATCCTTGTCTTGACATCAGATGAACATTTAGGAATTCTAGTTTGGAAGGATGGCTAAAAAAACAACTTCCACAACTGTCGTGTAAATTAAAAAATAAACCACGTTTAGCAATGTGACAAACTTTGTTTGGACATGTGTCCATATTCATCAACAAAACGATCATGTGTAAATATCAAAATAATGTCATCATTTTTTCTTGATAATTAATAATTATTAACAAGGATATGGCATACTTACCATATACAACTTTAATATTTAACCAAGGCATTTGCACTTTGATTAATAACCTGATAATTGCAAGCTCAAATATCACAGTTTTTCCAGAACCGGTGGGCGCACAGATCACAAAATTTCTATCTGTGTAAAGGAGCTAGAAAAGAACAACTAATTGTAAGTGGAGCACAAAATCAGGTGCATATATTTTGACAAGTAGGTTTGGAATAATTTGCACACAATCAGCTACTGGTATTTATTAATGTATTGATGCACACACATTCAAATCAATGATATAGTCATTAGGGCATGTCATTTTATGGGGTAAAACTTAATTTTTGAAAATTTATTCAATGAGGGGTGTTTAAAAATAGGTTTGGGGTATAAGGAATTCTAATCTGCCATTATTTTTGCTATTGGACAAAATTTAGTGTGGTATGTCAACGTCAAAGCATATAAACTGCTTTCAGAAAACGAAACAAATTTCAAATTTACCTTCTGAAAATATCAGGTAATGCTAGATAAATAAATAGTATTGCAAGTACTTGGCAATCAATTTTAATTATTTCTATACAAGCTTACACATATTTTACTTGCCTAGCAAAACTATATTATATTAATTTAACCAAGTTGTCTTTTGAATTCCCAGGTCATGTTACAACTTTGGAATTTGAAAGTTGAAGAATTCAACATGCTGGAACAGCTAAGTTCAATTTTTTTAAAGACTACCTTTTTATGCATCAAATACTTTTTACTTTACACAAGGACAAAAAAGATAAAGTAGAAGCAATAGTTTTTCCTTGCGATCTGCCGCTGAGCAATTATGAAGAATATATGGCACAGCTAGGGCCATTATGTAGCAAAGCCTGCTGTAGAGTTGCTAACACAAAACCCATTTTCAAGTCTCAGGAGGGAGCCATGCACATAGAAGATGATAGGCCTTGACAGTGGTCTATCATTAAAAATACACAGTAAGATTTGTCCTTCAGCATCAATTTCAGAACAAATCACCCCTTAATGATCTGTTTTTTCCATAAATTATATGTAGCTTAAGCAGCCACTTGTGCAAAGTTCTAATGTTATAAAGAATAAACCTATTATCTATTTACTACTTTGTTACCAGAATAAGGCCAAAAGCTTTAAAAAGGTTTGCTCTACTGTATGTTAGGGATGGAAAACCTGTGGCCCTCCAGAAAACTACAATTCCCATCAGCCCCAGGGGCCACGGGTGATGTGGGTTGTAGTCCAACAACATATGGACGGCAATGGATTCCCCATACCTGCTTTATAGTAACCCCATTCTAGTTAATGCTTTAGTTATCACCTAAATTAAGAACACCACAGAGATTTTGAAACTCCAGTTCTACATATTTTAGTTAAGTAACGTGGTCACAGCATGCTCAACAAATGCCATCATATCTTGCAGTGCAATCATACACATATTTATTCAGAAATTAACTCCCACTGTGTTCGGTGAAGCTTTCTCCCAATTTAAGTGTGCACAGGATTGCAACTGTGCAATCTAACCCTATGCATCTAACCCTGCCAACCCTGCCAGTTCGAAAGCATGTCAAAGTGCAAGTACCGGTAGATAAATAGGTACCGCTCCAGCGGGAAGGTAAACGGCATTTCCGTGCACTGCTCTGGTTTGCTAGAAGCGGCTTAGTCATGCTGGCCACATGATCCAGAAGCTGTACGCCGGCTCCCTCGGCCAATAAAGCGAGATGAGCGCCGCAACCCGAGTCGGTCATGACTGGACCTAATGGTCAAGGGTCCCTTTACCTTTGCCTAACCCTATGCATATCTATCCAGACTACGTCCCACTGGGTTCAATGTGGCTTACTCCCAGATAAAACTGCACAGGATTGCAGCCATAAGGGTTTATGGTATATTTGTTATTATATCAAGCCAAAGAATCTGGCAACTGAGCAAATATTCTCTTTTTTCCCTAGGATCCAAGGCAAGCAGCAAGAACAAGACGTTCGTTGAGCCCTTAGGAAGTGGTGAGCAGTGGAGGCTGGTCCATTAGGGCCCCACAAATCTCAGTCTGCCTTTAGTAGGTCCCTACCTGCCTATTTTCCAACTTAAAATTGGTCTGGGGGTAGCACTGCCTGTGGCAGCTTCTGCCTCGGTCTCAGGGTTGCCCTCCTCAGCAGGGAGGAGAATGAGTCAAAACTAGAATTACTTGGCTCCACTTGTCATTAGCTCTGCCTATTATTGGCCTTCCTGCCTTCTGCCATATGTGTGTCCCAGTGGGCATCAGTCACCACTGGTTGTGGGGAACCTCTGGACTGCTGAGCTACTTAGGCGTACCAGACCTCAGAGGTTAGTCTGCCAAGTCATTTTTCCTAAGCCACACCAAGTGCAGGAAAATTCAAGGTATGGCTGCCACAAAGGACAAATGGGGAAGGCACACTCTAGGTGAACACCAAACTGTTTCTTTGCCTGCAAGCAAAGGAAGATTTCTCCACTGTAGTTGAAGCCATGGCTATAATGTTCCATTGCAGTCACAAACTGAAGTTGGAGTCATATGGTGTGTCAGGTGATTTTATAGGCGGATAACTTTCCCCAAGTTATGGTACTTTTGGATCCAGTCCTCTGGTTGGAACCAGATCCCTGCCCTGCCCTAGTAGACTGCCAAACTTGATGGCAAGCTCCATTAATCTTGGTGGGTCACAGGAACTACTTTTATGAAATAAGCAGTGGGTATTTCCTTATGCATGGCCGTAAGTGTAAAAATAATTATGAAACCTGCATAGTTAAAACTAATCCATACTTACATCATCCAGAGCCTTGGATTGAATGTAATTAAAATAAGGGAATTCTTTGAAAATATTTCTAAACTGGGCAGCTTAAAATCATATTAAGGAGTCAAACAATTTAGTTAGGAATGGATACATCTTTCACAATGAAGTACTTTATACAGATTTATATAAAATTTCCCACTTTTAAACATATGTTTGGAAAATGATTAAATGGAGGAATAGCAGTTCTTTAACTACATAGAAAATTTCTAACAAGGTTGGAGCTGGGGAGAAATGTAAAAAAAAAATATCAAAGAAAAAAAGATATGGGGTGGAATGAAATAAAAATTAATTACTACAATCATAAGTTTCCTCAATTATATTTCTTTTTTTTGCCTTTACCTTTACGGAGTCCCCCAGCCACATGATTACTTTCTAGATTCTTAAAGCATATTTAAAAACATTATAGTTTACCTAATATACAGACAAGAAGTTACTTTTACATAATTGTAGTGCATAAAAGGATACGGATTTCAGTCACAGGTCTCAAAATCAAGTCTTCTTCTGTAGTTCCTAGTGAATGAAACTTTATTTTTATCATCATCCATTAACAATATTAATAAAAAACACAAATAAAAATGCTAAGGATAGAATGTAATTTCATCAGTCTGGTTTCCTCCAGATATTTTTGACTACAATTCCCCCCCACCCCCAAAAGCAAGCCCAGCATCAGCCCCAGCCAGGTTGGCAAAGGTTGCATAACACTGATCCTGCACGTAGATACACCAGTTGAGTTGTCTGAAGCCAGGGTAGAAGGCTGCAATCTTCCAAAGCTTTATCTAGGAAAGCAAATAGCTAGTATCTTTTTGAGGACTACAGACAAAAATTCTCGAGTGCCCTTCTTTACAACAGTGTTTCTGTACATCTTTCAATTCAGCAAATGTATCCACAAAACAATGACTTAGAGCAGTGGTTCCCAATTGATGGTCTGCACATACCCATCAACTGTCCCGAGACTTCCCATTTGGGGGGGGGGCATGCTCTCATGCAAGAGCATGGCGCCCAAAAATGCGTGAGATCACAGCTGGACATTGTCTTGTGTGAGATTGCGGTGCTCAAAAACACATGTTTCGGTGCCCAAAAACACATGGGGAGTGCCCATTTGTGCGCCTAGTCCTGGGACTCTGATCACTTGCCATGCTAAGTTCTGTGCCCATTTGTCTCTTCAAAAGGAAGGTGCAGGGGCATGTTGCTTGCTGGACCCATGTCCTAGCTTGCAAGAGCCATGTATGTGTACCTCCTTTACATCTGCTAAATCTTGTAACCTGTGCCTTGTCTTTAAAGACTTTGGCACAAACTGCACTGAGAGTTCAAGTCCCTTGTCTAGCAATGAGGGCCGGGGCAATAAGGTTTGGTACATCAGAGATGGGGACTCTATGGCCCTCTAGACATTTTTGGATTCCAGATCCCATCAGCCCTAGCCAACATGGTCAATCATAGAAGCTTACAGTTGGAAGGAACCCCAAGAGTCATCTAGTCCAACCCCCTGCAATGCAGGAATCTCAGCTAAAGTATCCATGACAGATGGCCATGGTCAATGATCAGAGATGATGGGAACTGTAGTCCAACTTTATCTGGAGGACACCATGTTGACTACCACTGCTCTTTGGAAGTGCAGATTTATATCTTGCTCTCATTTACCTTCAAATTACCTATAGGCCCTTCTTTCCAGTGTGGGAAGAAAGAAGAAGGATGGCTTGTGACATGCTGAAGAAATTTTTCACTGTAGTATATGCAGATGAAATTTGATGCGGAGGAGCAGAAGAGGAAGATGTGAAAGAACAATGCATAGCTTTCTTTTCATCAGTTCCCATGGCTGACCTCAAAAATAG
The DNA here is from genome assembly GCF_964252035.2 of Podarcis erhardii. Lineage (NCBI taxonomy): Eukaryota > Metazoa > Chordata > Lepidosauria > Squamata > Lacertidae > Podarcis > Podarcis erhardii. The sequence goes on from NC_138510.1 coordinate 73,775,324, forward strand.
CAGAGCACTAAGCTCTTTGAGACATGCATTTAATCCACCACATTATAATTACTTCTGTCTTATCTGGCTTAGGTGTTCCTTTCTGTGATTCACATCTTTTTTTCTAATTTGCTTCTGACCTTCTATATGAATATGACTATGTTCCTTACTTTATATTACTCAAGCAGATTGTTGTGTATTTCTTGACTCCATCTACAGTTTTGTTCATGCAATAACTATGAATAATGTATATTCATGAAGCCAGTGTTGTAAATACCTTTGTAGCGAAAAATTACAGAGAAAATGTGTAATTTACCTTCCATCCTAAAAGTCTTTGAAACAGAAGGAAATGACTGTGCTTTTTCAATTCCATTTCCATAAGCAGAAAAAATATCATTTACACTAAGCAGATTAAAATCTGAATCTTGAGCTAACTGCGTATTATTTTTCCATAGGTCTCCTTTCCTCATTTCTTTGTTGTTGGTAATATTACAATACATGTCCATTCCTCCCTTGGCATTGGTACTCTCAGTGTTGCCTGGATTTACATATGTATAATTGGTTGGTTTAAATAAGCTGTAATAAATTCAAAGGGATATTTTCATATAATATACACATTTACAACCTTACTTACATAGCAATTACATACTACAGCTTACATTGCTTTGTTTCCAATACCTGCTGAAAACCAAACCTGTTATTAGTTACTTGAAACAGGCTTGCACAATTTTTGACCCACCAAGCTTCCCCCACACCCATTCTGGCAGTCTCTGGCAGGCAACCGAAACAAGGGGTTAATTCAGCCTTGGGCTGGTCATTATACAGGGCTGGTGGGCCATGTTTCCTTTAGTGGCTATCAAGCTGTGCAGCATAGACCAAGATCTCCAAGATAAATTCACTGTTGATTTGGAAATGAAATAGCTGAGTACAGATAAAAGAAACAATGACACTGAAAGAGGAAAGACTTGCGGTGGCTTTGGACTTTACACTTCTATCATAACATCCAAAGTGGGACATTTTGCATCTCTGACACAGTGAGATGTATCAGCCATACAGGAAAGGTATGTGTCTTTCCATTTTATATGTTGCTCTGAAAATGTTGTACATCTGTTTTTCCTGCTTGAGCATAACATCAAAACCACTTACATTTGACGCCAAAAACATGCAGTGGCTTTGCCTGCATATTTCAATGTATGTCACAGAGTATACTGTGAGTGGGATACTGTATGCCAGGATACCTAGCAAAGCACCTTCACTCATACTGACCTAGACGACCCATATGTTCACTGGATGAGGCCCCTGAGGACCATGACATCATGGAAACAGGCCTTGCCCACAGTGGCACCTTCCTTCTGGAACCCAGTCCCCATTCAGGAAGCATCAAATGTGGTATGTTTTTAAAACCCATTTCTTTATTCAGGCTTTCTCTGGTTGTTGAAAACATTTTTTTCCAGATTGTGCTGATCGGTACTGTGATTTAGCGTTTTACTATGTCTCTGAGAAATAGGGAACACCAGGCCCAGGTGACAAAGACCTTCAGCCTTCACAACTATCCCCAGGTCCCATCCATCCATGGCCCTATTTTGAGCCCTGTGTCTTTGCCTTTCTGGAATGTGTACTTGAGCTCTGATGATGCTCTTGCTCGTCTGGATGGAAGGTCAAGAGAAGCGTGCAAGTGTGTGCAGATACTAGCCAACTGTACAAAAGTAAGATGTGCATTTGTACCTCTGCCTACCTTTGCCTCTGGCCACACCCACTGCTGGCATGTGGCCCTTAGGAGATCGCCTAGAAAGGAAAGCAACCCTCAGGCTAAAAAAAAAAGCTCACCTGATGTATCTCTTAGATTTTTGCTGTGATTTTATGACTTTACTTCTTCTTGCAAACTGCACAGAGTTGTTTTATGTTAAGCGGCATTTTAGTTGTATGTATAAATAAATAAATAAATATAAAAATAAACATCTGGACAGGAATAATTCAAGAATGGAAAAGTAGCCAGAGTGCAACAATCTTTCCCTTTCAAAGAGCTGCTTACTTGTAGTTCATTGCTTGTTAGTTCTTACTTTCAATATTTGTGGTAATTGTCATTAATTAAAGAAAACCCACTGGATTCTACACATCCAAAAAGAGGAGCACCATCTCTTAAATGGGCTGAGAATCAGCATTCATTGTCACCTAGATAGTTTCAAGTAGAGTCAAAATATATTAGAGTTAACTGAACTTTCAGGACGCATTTCTGAAAAGCACAGTTCTAGTCTGCTGCAACAAACTGGCAAAGAGTGAAGTCCAGTCCTATTAAAGCAATGATTATCCTGTGATTGATTCTTAAAGGAGTTGGATTACATGCATGCCCTGTGACAGCTTAAAGTATAAAAATAAACTAGTATATCTGTGAGCTGCCAAGGACCATGTCTTTGTATGGAATTTTAAGAGTGTGTTTGGTAGTACATCAGCTGCCTCTTAACTAAAGTAATAAACTAAATCCTGTGTTTAAATCCTTGTAAAAAAGGGTTGTGCCTAGAGCAAATCTAATTACTGTATTAAAACACCGCCGAAAGGAACTATCCCAGTTTTCTCACATTCAAAAGAATATTAACACAATTGCCTGGAGCCCTATTAAGCACTTTCATTTCAAAGATCAAAAACTGAGTCTTTGACAAATGTATCTAAAATAATATGGTTCTGATATTTGATGAATTATTATAATTGGCTTTAAAAAGCCTACCTTTTCCTGAATGTTGAGCAGGCACTTTCATCACCATCTTCTTCTGGAAAATTAATTAATAGTTTATTTTTTTAAAGGTTTTCTACAAGACAGTTAACAAGCTCTGTTTTCATATTTATCAAGGTCATAGAGGAACAATGGGACCAATTCCAGACTATTGGCCTGAAAATAACTTACCTGCCTCCACTAACTGAACTCCTATAGGTTTTGCCTGTTAAAATTCATAGCAAAGTAATCATGTAGACTATTTAGGATTTTATCGCTTAGTAATGCTCTTAAAAGGGACGCGGGTGGCGCTGTGGGTTAAAGCCTCAGCGCCTAGGACTTGCCGATCGCATGGTCGGCGGTTCGAATCCCTGCGGCGGGGTGCGCTCCCGTCATTCGGTCCCAGCGCCTGCCAACCTAGCAGTTCGAAAGCACCTCCGGGTGCAAGTAGATAAATAGGGACCGCTTACTGGTGGGAAGGTAAACGGCGTTCCGTGTGCTGCGCTGGCTTGCCAGATGCAGCTTGTCACGCTGGCCACGTGACCCGGAAGTGTCTGCGGACAGCGCTGGCTCCCGGCCTATAGAGTGAGATGAGCGCACAACCCTAGAGTCTGGCAAGACTGGCCCTGACGGGCAGGGGTACCTTTACCTTTACCTAATGCTCTTAAAAGAGGGCAAGTCATTTGCTCTGCACAAGCTACTTGCAAAAGGAAAAGAAATGTAGAATATAATGCCTACCAAGAAGTTGATTCAACAAAACATGCATAAAAGAAAATAAATTTCATGCCATTATTCTCAATGTTTTCTTGCGCTTTCTCAGCTTGACAATCCTTATGCAAATACTACTACAGCTATGGGTCACCTGCTAACTGCTATTAGCAAACAGCAGCGGGCCCACCCGGATGGAGCATTTGTGGTTGCTGGTGATTTCAATCGAGCCGATTTAAGGACTGTGCTTCCTAAGTTCCACCAGTATGTTGATTGTCCCACTAGGGGGGGGAATACCCTAGACCGAGTATATAGCAACATCATGCATGGATACAAGACCAAGCCCTTGCCCAATTTGGGACAGTCAGACCACATATCCTTACTTATGATACCATCATATAGACCTCTCGTACGCAGAATTAGACCATCAACTAGAGAGATACGAGTGTGGCCAGCAGGTGCACCCGAGCAACTTCAAGATTGCTTTCGGAACACTGAATGGTCACTTTTTGTGGAGAATAATGTGGACACATACGCTTCAATAGTACTGTTCTATGTCAAAAGCTGCATTGATGTCGTTACTACCACCAAACAAATACGGGTGTTTCCTAACAACAAGCCCTGGCTAAACAGGGATGTGTATCTTCTGTTAAAGGCAAGGAATGCTGCTTTTCACTCTGGCGATGCGCAACAGTATAGAGAAGCTAGAGCCAAACTGAAAAAGGGCATTAGGGATGCCAAAGCTATGTACTGCCGGAGGATCGAAAAGCATTTTGAGAGCTCCGACCCTCGTCGTGTATGGCAAGGCCTGCGACAAATTACAGGGCAAAATATTAAAAACGAACTGGCTAACAGCAGTGCGCACCTGGCTGATCAGCTGAATCAATTCTTCAGTCGTTTTGAGGTGGGAACTGGAACCACCGTCACTACAGCATTGGCTACCAGCACATCATCAGAAACTATTACTGATAAACAACCACTTTTATTACAGACCTCCGACGTACAACGTGCTTTTCGGAGCATTAATACTAGGAAGGCAGCTGGACCGGATGGAATTATGGGACGAGTTATTAGGGACTGTGCTGCAGAATTAGCTGGTGTATTTACGGACATTTTTAATCTATCCCTGTTGCAGGGTTCTGTCCCTACCTGCCTGAAGACATCGATTATAGTGCCAGTCCCTAAACAGTCAGTGGTGGTATCTCTCAATGACTACAGACCAATAGCCCTAACATCTGTCGTTATGAAATGCTTTGAGAGATTGGTGCTAGATTATATTAAGGCTGGTCTTCCATCCACTCTAGACCCGTTCCAGTTTGCATACAGAAGAAATAGATCTACTGATGATGCTATTTCCATCGCTGTTCATACTGTACTGAGTCATCTAGAACGACAGGGAACCTACGCAAGGCTGTTGTTTGTGGACTACAGTTCTGCCTTTAATACAATTCTACCAGACAGGTTATTCCTTAAAATGACCAATTTGGGTATACATCAGAAGATCTGTTTGTGGGTAAGGAATTTCCTGACCGATAGGCCGCAGACAGTGAGAATGGGACCTTACTATTCTTCTACTCTAGTATTAAGCACAGGAGCCCCTCAGGGGTGTGTGTTAAGCCCCTTTCTCTATTCCCTGTACACATTTGACTGCACCCCACTGTATAAGTCCAACACAATCATCAAATTTGCGGATGATACAACAGTGGTGGGGCTCATTAGTGAGAATGATGAGGCTGCTTATAGGAAAGAAGTACAGGGGTTAATTCAATGGTGTAAAGAAAATAATCTTATGCTTAACACCAAAAAAACCAAAGAACTCATAATTGATTTTAGGAGAAAGAAAAGTGTATTTTTACCATTGCACATAAATGGCGAGGAGGTGGAGAGGGTTGGTAGTTTTAAATACCTGGGCACTTACATCTCTGAGGACCTCTCATGGACTGCAAATATTAATATGGTTGTGAGGAAGGTGCAGGGGAGGTTGTATTTCCTGAGAATGCTCAGAGGATTGAATCTATCTCAGCACCTACTTCTGTCCTATTATCATAGTACCATTGAGAGTGTCTTAACCTATAGTATATTATCGTGGTATGGGAGCAGCTCTGGAATGGATAAAAAAGCTTTACAGAGAATAATTAAAATTGCCCAGAATGTTATTGGGCTCCAACTACCAACCCTGGATGAGATCTTCACGTCTCGCAGCTTGAAGAAGTCACACAATATCTTGAGAGATCCCACCCATCCTGCTCACAACCTCTTTGAACTGTTGCCTTCGGGCAGAAGATACAGGACAATGAAAACACGAACCACACGCCTTCTGAATAGTTTCTATCCAAGAGCTCTGATTGCACTAAATAATGATCTCAGGGCCAGTTGTAAGAAATAGCAAGCAGTGAGTAGTAAGGAATGAGATAGGTTTTAGGTTATGCTATGCTTTTAATAGGTTGTGTTATATTCTGGATTATGTATGTTTTAATAGATTATGTCTGAATAGGATGAGAGTGTTGGAGATACGTGCAAATGTGTATGTGAATCCGGTCTTGGGTGTTTGATTTTCGTTGTTGTGTATACTGTGTATATACGGACAATGACAATAAATTTATCTAATCTAATCTAATCTTAAAATTCCTCATTTATTATGGTCATGCACAGGCCCCGATATCTGGCCTATACAGTACTTATATTGGTGTTTTTTTAAATAAAAAATCCTGATCTCTTCCAGAGTCACCCTGTATTTTCTCTCTGCTTCACTCTGTCATCAGCTCCAAAGCTACTCTGTATAAAATTGAATTGTGTTCCCTCATTCACTATAATGGAGAAGCTTTTCCTCCTTTTGGCCAAAGTGTATGGCATGTAGTGGATTAAACTTGCCAAATTGCATCCAAATATGTCCAGGAGATTTTTGTGAGGGGAGGTAAAAGTGATTCACTTTAATCCATAATCCCTTTGGGTGGAGGCTATCTGCTCCTTACCTTAAAGTAATTTAAGAGGTGACTGAGCGAAATGCATTCTTGCTTCTATATTGTTTTAAAAATGGTACCTTCACGTTGACCTAAGTGCTCTGTGGTAAGCCTTGTTTTCTCCAATAAGCCATGGGCCTATTGCCTACAATACTGCTTGTAGGGTTGCAAAGAGCTCTGAACTTTTTCGTTGTAGGAAAAAAACAGTTTTTTTTTTAAAAAAACTTAAATGAAATTTTAATTTCTTTTCTTCTTCTTTTTAATCCTCCATTGCTGTACCTAACCAAAAGCAACCCCATAGTACTTCAGTGTTCTGTAGATAACATTTTGGATAGCTTTCTTCCTGGAACAAATAACAACCTGAGAGGGAAGTATTTTCATCCTATGTTGAATAGCAACGTGGGGTTGGTAAGCCATTATGATGCACCCAGCACTATGGCTGTTATTTTTTTAAAAGAAAAGATGTGTGAAATACAGTCATGCATTTTCACATATAGTCTATAGCCCATGATTCAACATACTTCAGTAAAAGTAGGCATTGCCCCCCTCAAATTAAAGTGAGTAATTGAATATTACCATATTGTTCTGTGTATAAGACAATGGTTTTTTGCTTTAAAAAAAAAGTTCAAAAATTGGGGGGGAGGGTGATCTTATACACAGATGGTGAATGCACAGAGGTCCAGGCTCTGGCTCTTGAAATATGGCATCCTAATTTTGGAAACCCTAACTATTTTAAAATATTGATTTTGGGTTCAAAAAAATAGGGGTCGTCTTATACATGGAAAAATACAGCAGTTTTTAAATTCCATATTTCCTCTTATTAAAACTAATCACAAAACATTCTACCTTTTTGGCTGTTGCCTCCCAATTCCATTTGTAGCTGCTGAGTAGGTGGAATTTCAAACGCAGACGGAACAGGTGCAAGATACCAGTCTGTTGGCTCTTCATTTTCTACATATCTGTTTCCAACATATTACCATGAAGCGAAAAAACATTAAGTGTTTCCAACCAAATTAATGACAAACTGCAGGAGAACATATTGACTGTTGTGTCACTCCTAAATTATCCCTTTTAACATTACACTTGGGGGGGGGGACGTGTTATATTTTAAATGTAAGACTTCTGTTAACCCACCTCAGTTTAATGAGAATTTGGTATGCTTTGGGACACAACCAAAGCAGATAGCCAATGTTTCCTCTCCTCCGACAGAAGTCGGTAAAACAGGAGGAGAGAGAGAGACAATTATTTTTAGATTCTCGTTCCCCACTGAACCCCCCAATCTGCTCTGGAGAGGGCTGCCATTTCAAAGGCAGAATTGACGTCCGGTGGGAATTTTGGGGTGTCCTGCTTTTTACTTTTTGAAATATGGCAACCCTACCTCTGGGGGCTAGAGCGGATTTGGGTGGGGTTGTAGGGAACAGAAGAAATAAGCAAAACTGCATCTCTTTCCCCCATTTTGCTCCTGGATGCCTTCAGTCAGTAAAGGGAAAACATCTGATATCATCATAGGGCTCCTAATAAGCTGAGATGTCCTGCTGCTATGTTATCTTGTAGAACTAACTTACGTTATCATAATCATTTGCTACAGAAACTTTTTTTGGGAAAAAACATAACAACAAACAAACCAAAACAAAACAAATGCAAGATAATTAAATAAATTGTTATTGTAAAATATTCTAGGGGCCTACCTGCCACTATGTACATTCTTTGGAATATAGAGATAGGTAGCCCCTTGAATATTTAACAATATGAATTTATTTAGTTATCTTTCATTTGTTTTGTTTTGTTTTGTTTTGTTATTCTTTGAAATATAGAGGACTGAGAGAAGTAGGAAAGGAGAAGCTTATTTATTATGGTTCATTGAAAATAAAAACCTTTAGTAAAGGTGAAATATTGATACAATCTGAAGAGAGACCAGAGTTAATAGAAAAAATATGAACTGCAGCAATATAAGAACTGGACAAAAATCAAGGAGTGTAGGAAACCACTTTGATCAAATTTATACATTTGGAAATAACTGGAATTATTTTTATATTAATTGGAATTTGTATAATTTTAAAATGTGCTGTTTTTTGGGGGGGTTGTTTTTATTTTGATTATATATTTTGTGGTTTTATATTTTCATTTTGTTCTGTGAACTGCCCTAAGACCTCTGGGTATAGGGTGGTATATGAGGAGGAGTAGTAGTAGTAGTAGTAGTAGTAATAATAATAATAATAATAATAATAATAATAATAATAATAATGGCAAATATTGGGTAAATATTTGAAAATTTAAAAAATATTATCATTATTTTTTAAAAAAAAACCTTTATCTCATTTTACAGAAAACAAATTAGAGCCAGAAAACATTCCCTTGACTTCTACCACTGCCAAATCACAGAGAAAACTTATGGGAGACAGCTGCAACAAACTTACTTATGTTTTGTACCTGGTCCTTCAAAAAACAAATTATCCAAAGAAAAAGCAGGGTCTGTCATTGTATTAAGACGAGAGGTGAATTCTCAGAAAAGCTGCAAAAGACAATGACAACTATAATTATTTCAATATACTGACAATGGAACACCAGCTTTTTCATGATCAAGGTGTCTCCCCTGCCACGTAAGTATACCAGCTTTTTCAACCCAATAAGGATATTATTATTTTTATAACATTGCATTTTTTATTATTATATTATATTCTTTAGAACGCCCACTGGAGGAAGCCTTAAATTCAAAGATCCCCCGTGTCATTTTTCACCTCAGAGCAAAATCAGACCAGAGTGGCAGGCAGCCATTTTGAAATTCCATATATTTTGCCAACTGACTTGGTAGACACCTTTGCACAAGTGTGTGTGTGTGTGTGTGTGTGTGTGTGTGTGTGTACACATGCATACATTACACACACACACACACACACACACACACACACACACACATATATCTCTTGCTTGGCAAAACAGCCCTTTCCTTGGCCGAAGAAGACAATGTTTGTCCTTGTGGGACATGCAACTCCCATCCATCCAAAGTGGATTTACGGGCTCTAAAGGAAGGACTGCTTAAAGCAGCACCCCATGAATTAAAAGGGCTGTTTTGTACCATGGCCTATGTCTGTAGGCTGTGTCTGGCTCCATATATTTGGCCAAGCGGAGCCCCTAGGCTACAACCTTCCTTTCTCACCCCAAGCGGGGAACGTTAAAATCAAATGTTCCCTCAGGTTGTTTCCTTAAGTCTCTACTAGCAGCCTGAAATAGTGAAAGCTGAGGAGAACAGGCCAGCCACTCCAAATCACTGCTTGTCCTCCAACAACATGGACGCCACCGGCTGTCTTATTACTAGAGGGAAGAGGGAAGAAAGATTGCCGCTTTTCAAGGAGCTTTTATCAGGAATCAAAGGCAAAGAAAAAGAGGGAATGCCCTCATAAAAGCAGAGAGGGAAATTAAGTTCCTTAGCCGAGGCTGTTCTTTCCCTTATTAGATAAACAAAGGGAAAGAAGGCAAAATATGTAGGGCTGCCGTATCTCCAAACGTGGAATAAAAAAATTCGCTCTTAAGCTTTTTTCCTCTTTAGTAAAATCTACAAGAATTTTTGAGTTTTGGAGCTTTGGGGGGGGTGCATTTTTTTATTTAACCTCCATTTCCCACCTGAAAAAAAATGCAGGGTGCGATTTCTGGAGGCGAATTTACACTATTTCGAGCCCTTTGTCAATTAACCGTTTAGCAGGAGAGCTAGGAGTATTTTACTAGCTGGAAAAATACCATTTGTCTGGTGCGGCAGGATTCGAAGAGCAAACGTGAAAAGGCACTTCTATGAAAAGGCACTTCTAACATGCCCAAGATAGTGGAATACAGAATTATACACTTGGTGATTGAAACAGACTTGGCCCCAAATGCAACACCTGTGCTCCTTCACGCTCCCTCCCTTATAATTACTTTTAACTGTTTCTCCCCGTTTCAGTCTTTTTAAGCATGTATGATATCAAAGCCTCTCAGCAGCAGCAGCAACAACAACTTTGTCCCAACCCCCCCTGAAAAATATGGCAACCTGCATCCCATGCAGAGTTTAAGTCATAAATGTACCGGTACTCTATTCTTCTTGATATATATGGGTGTTCCATCGAGCTAGAAGCAAAGTACCTTCAAATCAGTCTGCAGTTATGTTTTACATAGCAGCAGGCCATTTTGAAGCTGTTGTTATATTATATCTACCTAGTTTTGCATGGCATGTTGGATTCTTCATGAAGATGCATAGCTGTCAACCCAACTGTGTGTGTGTGCACTCAGATTTATTAAGCCAAATATCTTACAGTTATCACTCCCACCTGGTGAGCTATTTTTTAGCTTTACCCAAAGTTGCTGAGCTTTTTTTTTTAGCAAAATAGCAAAAAAGCCATTTTTGAGATGTTATTTTTTAGGGGGGGGGTCAGCAAAAACCATTTTACTGATTTCTGCCCGGACCCAAGTATTCCATATTGACTGCAGTATTCCATATCCATGTCTAGGAAATTCCGGACTTATGGCAACCCTATAAAGTGTTCCTGATGACAAGGAGTTGTTCAGGATGCTGGAGTACAAAAAAACCGGAACTATTTTGAAATCTGTTACATTTTTATATTTTATGAACTCTACAGCTAATAAAACTTTATAAACTAACTTTTTTATAAAACATAACACAAAAACAAAATAAAGTTATGATGTACATAAATTCTCTGGACACAATCCTGCCAGAGTTAAGCACCTTTAAGCCATTGATCTCACGGTGAGAGTTAAGCATGAGTTTAAAAAGCCACGGCTGAAATCCATGGGATGTAAAAGTGCTTAACTTTGACTGGATCGTGTCCACTGTAGTTTCAGACAGCAGTTGCCTTTTTTCTTTTTCTTTTTCTACCTTCAGAAAGGGTGCTCTCCAATTCTTTTGGCCTCAGGCAAGTTTCCATCTTCGTCTGCAACATCTGCTTTTAGCTGACCAGACTTTAAAGATTAAAACGACCATACAAACTGTTCAGGTTTTTTTAGAGCTCTTTTTTTCTCTCCCTCAGAGTCTCTTCCCAAGATGTCATCTCCCTCAACACACAGAAATCACATAAAATATATAGCAAAGCAGCCTCTCAACAGCTCTGAGACAGTTTAATTTTTGATTTCCCCCAAGCCTAACATCTGATCAGCCATATGTTTTGAGTCTTTTTGACTCATAGAGATCACATAACAAGCCATAAACCTGTATGTTCTGGAGCAATGTTACCAGAAAAATCACGAACACCAGACAGTCATGGGTCAATGGTCCATGCAACAATAGGAGGAGACATGTCCCATCCGAGTACAAATTTGTTAAAAGCCTGAGAAGTTCTGAAGAAGTTTCCCACTGAGTAAAGAAACACAGGCTCTTTTCAACACCAAAAAACACTGATTGAGTTATAATGACAACAAAATAAATGAGAAATGAGAAAGAGGACCTTTAACAGGATCATTTCCTTCTCTTGCAGATAATTACTAGGTAGCAGTTATTGTTATGGTGTCATATGAACAAATGATGACATTGTCTGATAACCAGCATCTTGGAAAAAACAGGTACTCTCTCCCACCCTTGAAATTCTCTGCCTCTATTCCCCTCATCTGTGGGAGACCCTTGTCTTGGGTTGCTATATTTCAAAAAGTAAAAACCAGGGCACCACAAAAAGCTGTTCAGCTTTTTTTAGAAAGACCCCAAAATGTTGTTGACCTTTTTTTAAAAAAAAGAAAGAAAGCATGATTTTTCGATTCACTTGTCTAAGATCCAGGACAAAGCGCCACCTTTCAGAAGTTCCCCCAGACGTCAATTCTGCCTTTGAAATCCGGGCAATTTCTGGGAAAATCAGCCCTAAACTAAGTGTTATACATAACTGTTTTGAAATAGTTGGGTGTTTTTCCTCCCTGCATGTTTATAATGGGCGATTGTTGCCATGCTGAGATTTTTCTTAGGGAACGTATGGCAGCCCTACTTAAAAGTTTAAAGCGTTATTTCGTGTAGCCAATATGTCCAAATTGCAACATGACCTCGGGTACAAGCAAACTCTCCCCCCCTATCAAAAATTCCTGGCATGGGAGAAGGGAGTAACTATTTGCACTCTGTGGCTATGGGAGAAAACCTGCAAACTAGAAGAATCCCTTGCCTGCTTTTTCCCTTCTCCAGTGCAGTGTTGCTACCTGAATAGCTTTTCTCCAGTTTGTCTTCTTCTGAACACTCAGGCCCTGTTTTGTTTTGGGTTTTTTTAATGACCCATTCTTCCAAGTTTCTTTTAAAATGAAAAACAACAACTCAAGTCAAGGAGAAAAAAAATAAAAATTTAGTTCCCTGCATTTCCCCCCAGCTCCTACAAGAAATAAAATGCAAGCAATACAGTTCATTTGCTTGGATGAAACAGGGAGGGATCTTCTCCCTGTTTCCATTTTTTAAAAAAAGATGTTTACTGACCTTATTACCCAGTCTTTGATCGCTGTGTCCTGCAAACACTTACGCACTTGAATAAGCTTACTCATTCAAATAGTTCTCCTGAAGTTAGTCAAGTGCATAAGCATTTGCCAAATTGGGCCCTAAGAGAACTAAATACAGGTCCCTCTGGACCCCACCAATACTGTTTGTATGTCAGCCAGAGGGAATCTCCCAGGAGTGATGCAACATTCTCCTCTCCAGAGGCTGAGCATACATTTTATGCAGCACTGCACTAACTCATACCCACTTAGGAAATCCAAGTTTGGAAGCCAGTATTCTAAATGGCTTCGAGTTCATTTTATTTCTCTTTTTTGGGACCCCCCCCCCCCACTAGGGCTGCCATACGACTGGATTTTCCTGGACATTACTGGGATTTCAAAGGTGGAATTGACGTCCAGGGGGGATTTCTGAAAGGTGGCGCTCTGTCCTAGATCTAAGATGAGCCCATCAAAATATTGCACTTTTTGGGCATTTTTGTGTTTAAAAAAAATGCTTGACAATTGAGGGGTTTCCAAAAAAAATATGGCAACCTACACTTTTCTACATTCTCTGTCAAAATTGGCCCCTCCAGGCTAACAGCTAAAACATACCTTTCTTTCTCTCAAGTAATACATTAAGATATGATAATACTAATAAAATGATAAACAACAGAGAAGTTGAACTCACAAATAACAGGAAAGCACAATGTTCAGACCCATTGTGCACGGCCAATTGTTATTTTCGAGGCACAAGTTTCCCAATACACCAGGCCTGCACAAAACAATTGGGTTTTTTTTATTAAAAAATCTAAAATGTGTATGCCGTGCCCAGATCCACCAGCAGGCCATGGAGGACCCCCTCGCCAACAGAAGGAGGGGCTGTGGTGATCAATGGTGCCCAGCAAGAACACTCACCATCTTGCACTTCACTGCATCCACAGTTGGGTAATATGCTATTTGATGCTAAATTTGTGTCCCTGCCACCACCACCTAATCATATTATCCACAGATCAGGAAAATCCAAATTGTTATTTATTATATGGATGTTTTATGATGGCCTATATTTGGGGATGCGGGTGGCGCTGTGGTCTAAACCACTGAGCCTCTTGGGCTTGCCGATCACAAGGTCGGTGGTTTGAATCCCCCGACAGGGTGAGCTCCCGTTGCTCAGTCCCAGCTCCTGCCAACCTAGCAGTTCAAAAGCACCCTGGCAGGAAGGTAAACGGCGTTTCCGTGCGCTGCTCTGGTTCTCCAGAAGCGGCTTAGTCATGCTGGCCACATGACCCGGAAAAACTGTCTGCGGACAAATGCCGGCTCCCTCGGCCTGTAAAGCGAGATGAGTGCCACAACCACAGAGTCGTTCGCGACTGGACTTAACTGTCAGGGGTCCTTTACCTTTATATTTGCAATGCCTAACAAAGAAAGCTTGTGAGAAAACCCAAATTAAACGGGGAGGACATTCAGGCTGTCACTTGGATGACAACATTGTGTAGATGCAAAAAGCATGCATACATGGGATGCCTAGGATCTGTTTTAAACTGCTGTGTGTATCTAAAAAAAACAACTACTAGGGGTCATGGAGTATCACCAACCTGTGTGGATGTTCTCTGTATTCTTGCAGCGCTGGAAAGAATTCTAGTTCTCAACTTGATTAACCCCAAGACAGATTTGTCATTTGATGCTTTCCTAATGCCCTGAAATCTAAGCCACCCCCCAGTTGATTAATTGGTAGCTACCATTTTTTCATTGTAACTCCTGGTTCCAACATGGCATATTGATTTTTCCGGGACTTACCTCCTATTGGTATTTGATTTGGTACAGAATATATATATATATCTATGGTGAAAAAAGGAGATCCACAATTGTACTCCTTAGAGTGCAGGTGTGGGTGAAGATGGTTCAAACCCAGAAGTGGTTTTTAGTGCAATTTAGAAAAGAAAACCAGTTTATTCTGAGTCAGGTCACTTGGAATTTTAAATACAATAAAAGAAAATGTTCCATATCTCTTAGAATGGCAATGGCGCCCACTTGAGAGGTGCCAGAACTGAGTTCCAGCTGGAAAAACAGGCTTGGTCTCAAGAGACAATGGAGTGAACCTCTGGGGGTGAAGTGATGTGTGATCACCTTAAGATACCTGCACTGCATGAGGGTTGGACTAGATGACCCTTGGGGTCCCTTCCAAGTCTAAAATTCTAGGATTCTATATATTTTGCCCTGGCATCCAGTTTTCTATCTGCATGGATATCTTTGGAAGAGCATACAGTCTTGTGAGCCCCATAGTTTTGTGAGAATGTATATGTATTTTTTAAATGCCTGTAACTATATGTGCACATTTCAAGTGGGCAATTTACCCAAAAGAAAGTAAGTGCTCCATTTTAGCATTCATGCTTGGGGATATTCTAAATTAAAAGAAAATAGCTGACTGAAACTTCGGGAGATCACACCATCAAGGATCTACTTGTGTTCAAATCCCTGCAGCGATTTTGGCAAAATACAGCAAAGATACTTGGCTAAACACTCTCAATGTAGCCTCAAAGTAGCACAACTGCCTTGGTGACAGCAAAGGACCAAAGAAAAACAACATGATGCAAAAGGAAAGAGAAACTCTGTCATATTAAATTTCTGATAAAAACAGAAGAGGTTATGAACACAGCAGAAGAATGAGGTACGTCGACGCTACCAAAAGGAAATGGAGCTGGAAACGAAACACTTTTATAACAAGATGACTGCTGACAACACTACAGAAAGTAGGTGACAGCATTTCAAAGTCAAGACATGCTACATACTTGCTGATGTGTTTACAACACAGATGAAAGGATAGTCTCGAGATTTCACGAGAAATATCAGATGACACCTTTGACGTTGATAAAGTTATTAAAACATTTCCTTGGATAAAACCCATCAAGGTAAACTTTATAATTTGCATACCCAATCTAGAGCAGTGGCTGATGGTCTTTTACCTTTCTGTTATAATTCTTATAGCATTATGTATGGAGTTCTTTACTCTCTTTTTTATTATTCTCAAATATCAACAAGGATGTGAGTACAGTAGTTTCCTGTTAGCAGGTTCTCTTCAAGAGGTGTATGGACGAAAGCCTCCTCCACCAGCTGAACAAGGCCTAAATTAAAGAACAGTTGATGATATTGTCTATTTTCAGAACAAGAGTGGATAACCAGCATCTTAGGGAAAAAATATTATGTACTCTCTCCCACACTTGAAATTTTCCACTTCTGTTCCCTTGTCTATTTCCTTGTCTAGGGTTGCCATATTTCAAAAAGTAAAAATCAGGACAACCCAAAACCGTTTTGAAGGAAACCCCAAAACTGTTGAGCTTTTCCCAAAGTTGTTTACAAAACCGTCAAAAGCGATTTTTCAATTGACTTGTCTTAAGATCCAGGACCAAGCAACACCTTTCAGAAATTCCCACCCGAATTTGTTGTGTTGTGTTGACCCTATTTCCAAACTAATTGTGTGCTCTGTGATGGCAAGGCTGGAAAATAGTACTTAAACTGAAACAAAATGCCACCTCCCATTTCTCTAACAAATCAGAAAGAATAGACAGTCTTGTAATCGGAGCTCATCGTCACTAATGGATGCTAAAGGTAAAGGTAAAGGTAAAGGGACCCCTGACCATTAGGTCCAGTTGCGGACGACTCTGGGGTTGCGGCGCTCATCTCGCTTTAGTGGCCAAGGGAGCTGGTGTACAGCTTCTGGGTCATGTGGCCAGCATGACTAAGTCGCTTCTGGCGAACCCAAGCAGTGCACGGAAAGGCTGTTTACCTTTCCGCCAGAGCGGTACCTATTTATCTACTTGCACTTTGATGTGCTTTCGAACTGCTAGGTTGGCAGGAGAAGGGACCGAGCAACGGGAGCTCACCCCGCCACGGGCATTCGAACCACCAACCTTCTGATCAGCAAGTCCTAGGCTCTGTGGTTTAACCCAGAAGTGGCTTAGTCATGCTGGCTACATGACCCGGAAAAACTGTCTGGGGACAAACGTCAGCTCCTTTGGCCAGTATAGCTAGATGAGCGCCACAACCCCAGTTGTTCTTTACCTTTTTACCTTTACTCAAATAGTACTGGGCCGAGTGAGGCTCCAGTCCAAAGAACTCCATGGGTAGTGCTATGTATCTAGGGGGACTTTGAGCTTCTAATTCCTGCAAAGTAGCCCCAAAGCCACATGTCAAAGGGATGAACAGAAGGAGTCTGGGGTCTTCTCAAGCTCTGGGGCGTTCCTTACAGTTCTTTGGATCTCAGCCTGAGCTTTCAAAGGAAATACTGTAGGCTAAAGGTTCCATTCCATATGTGATTCTATTCACGTTCACTGCATATAAAATGGTACTTTTGAGAAAACATGCATATCTTTTGCCTGCAATCCTATAAGCATTTATTCTGGAACTGAGACTCTCTGAACTGGATGGGATTTGATTCAGGCCAGGGCAAACCTACACAGGGTCAGGATGCTCCTTCCAAATAGAATAGCTATAGAGGTCAAAGGATTGCTGTGAGCACTACACCTCGCATCAACGTTCTCACAACTGTCCTGACATCCTGCGTTGCTGTGGATAGTGGATGCATGAAGGCAGAGACAGAGGGATTTCTGCAGCACGATTTTACTTTTTAAATAGAATTCATAAGAAGGAAATTAACATCACATAAATATCTTGTCATAAGTATTCGGCAAAGGTTATACTGTTTGCCTGTACCCTATCAAAATCTATTATGTTACCTGAGCAATGCCGGAAGATATGCAAGAGCAAATGCTGAAGATCAAAATTACCCAAGAGTAACTTGTCACTATCATCATTTCAGTGAAGTATATCACTTAATCCTTTCCCTTTCTTTCTCCTTTGCCATACTTAAACAGATGTAACGGTTGCCACAGTAGTACTCCCTGCTCAGCTTGCAGGAAAACTGTAGAACTACTTAGGATGCACAATGATTTTAAAATGCAAATGCTTTAAGTGTGCTGCTTATACAGAAAATAAATGCTGCCTATGAAAACTGCATGTTCCAGATGTTTACGTGTCTGGGTATATATATTATTCAAATACTAGTTGTGAGAACTTTGTGAACACATACATGTTTCATGTCACTTTTGATTACGGCTCCACTTGAAACATAAGGTCACCAGCAAAACAAAAGATAAAGTATATGCAAGTGTGATATGCAACAAAATGTTGCAGCGTGGACTGTGCAGTCCAAGATTCCAGCCATTCTGTTCCAGTTAGTGTTCCATCATGACCATGCACATTCAGTTCTATTCGGGCAGCTTGGGGTTCCCATGGGGCTCTTACTCCTCCCAGGTTTTTTTGTATTTCTGCAAACCTTGGGTTCACCCCCAGCTTGCCGAGACCATTTTGCTCCATGACAAACATAGCCTGAACATCAGAAATGGAGGAAATGGACCTCATCACCCTAGCTTAATAAAGTTTGTATCATTTACACGGAATAGAAAAGATGGGAAGGCAACTAATTCTCCTACACATGACATCCTAAGATCTGAACAAACTCTATAGACCTGTGCCCCAAATTTTGGGTAGTGAGAGATTCTTGACTTAGGTATTGCTGAATTGTACTTTTCAAGCTTAGGGTATTGCTTTAGATGCAAGGCTCCAAACCACTGTTTGCACCACTGCAGCTAAACACCGATTCAAAGGAAAGAAAATAATGCTCATATGACTACTGCCCATCAAAATTTCAAGGACTGTCTAAAATTCACACCCAGGAAAATGATGCCTTATTATTGTTGGGCTTATTATTTACCATCCATACACTTCATGTTTGTTATATGCCACTGTGATCTCAAAAACATTTTTCTCCCTTCATAATCTGGTACTTACTGATACCTTTTGAGAATATAAGCTTCTTTGTCCTTCCCCGTCCCCACCCCCAACATCTTTCGCCCTTATTTGCTTTTTTCTATTATTCTCCGAATTCCTACAGTCTAAATTCCACCCTCTCTTCTTTTATCTATAGGGTAACCTTCAACCTATATTCTAAGGTGCAGAGGCTTCTGTGGTGGAAGGATTTAAGACAGGCATGTCTCCTTGGGCAACATAAGTAGAGACAGCAGGAGAATCAAGGAAAACACGCCGTTAGAATAATTCCCTTCAGAGAAATCAGGATGCCAAACTGTTCCTTCCAGCTACCGCTCTCATAGAGAGAATATTTATTCATTGGTAGATGAGCTTCAGCAGGCACTCAACACTGGAATTTGAATTTCTAGCTTCTACTGATGCCTCTGATTTTCCTGGGGAATAGAAAGGGAGGGGGGAATCAGTAGAGTGAGTGCTAAGAGTTGGATCTAAAAGTTCGGGTCTGTTAACACAAAGCAATTGATATTTCAGCTGATCCCAGGCTGTACGTCATTCCTGAACTCCTTGCTGTCCTCTGAACAATTTTACAGATTCCTTAGGTACATCTGCACTGGCGCAAATTGGGCAGTTTTGCATTACCTATACACTGATGCACATCCAGCCTATTCTGTTTGTACCACTCGTTGGTTGTCCGTTACATAAACACCACAGTACAGTTGAGTCATGCGATCCACACTATAGTCTGGTCACTTCTGCAACTGCTGTTGTAAATACGATGAGATGATATAATAAACCTAGGCTCCATTCCTACGTTGACTTAAACAGTCTCTTTGAGCTGTGTTACATTGAATTATAACCCTTCTTATCTCAAGGACTTTAGGATGGACTACTGGCTGTCAATACCTTCCAAGCTGACATTTAAAACCTGGAGTGGTGGGAGACCCAAATAGAGAATACCTTTTCCCATACCATCCTGCACATTTTTTAAGATCAGCAATGGGCAAGGTCAGCAGTGCAGCAGCCTAAGGTAGGGCTTTTTCAGTGGAAGCTCCAAAACTCTGGAATGATCTCTACACTTAAGGTGAATCTCACCTGGACATTATACTCTTATGGGAAGATGCTGAAGAAACACACTTATGATAGATTTCTGGAGTTAAAAAGCTAAAATTTATTCAAAGTCAGTTTTGTATTTTACTCATTGCTATTTTATGTAATGCCATTTGTAGTTTGTACTGATGTTTTCATTGGTTCCAGAAACATGTATCAGTGTGCTTTAACGTTGCCTAGTGAATGTACAGGGAAGAACAGTATGTAAATATCCAAATAATATAAAAGCTTTAATTGTGTACTGTACAAGAAGCTGCAGCTGGTGATATTCCAGGCCCGCCACCAATTCTAGTCTAAATAAAGACTAACTATAAAACTCAAAACTGTTTGTTTGAGAGAAGAAAGCTTGATTTACTTCCAGCTGAACAGGCTCTCAGGGTGAATATTCCTCAAGAGGCTAGAAAGACAAGATTTCACAAGCTGCAGTTGCTTTGAAATTTCAGTTACATTTTGCATATTTTATTAAAATGTCATTTTAATATATTTCTCTTGCAGTATTATTTTTTGCAGGGATAAATATAAGCATATGTTTTCCAGTATGAAAACAGTATGATTTATGTATAGAGATGATATGTGCTGCATAATTGTAGGGAAATATTTGTATATTTGAAATTTGCCCTAGAATACTTGCTTTAATTGGATCAGGCAATATTCTTCATATTTTAGGAGGGAGGGGTCAGGGGAACAAATCTAAAACTTTTCATTTCTCAACATACCAGATCTTCTCCACAACAGACCTTCATCATAACCACAGCTATAGTTACCTTAAAGAATATGCACAGCAATTAAAGACAGGGAATGAAGAGGATACAGATATTAAATGAGTAAACAGCAATTTAACTCAGCAGTTGTATGAAAGAATATTACTTTCCTTCAGTTCTCTACCAACGCTCTTAAGGGACAACATAGACTTTAAGTATATACCTAACTTACCCATTCCCCCCCCCCTTTCTAAATGAGACCCCTTCAGAACAAGTATCAGTTAATACTTTAGAGGGCATTTTGCCCCCAGTACCATCCAACTTTAAAACAATTGCTGGCGTATAGGACTTCAAGAGAATAAAAGGGGGCAGAAGGAGGGACCAGGAGCTTTCTCCGATTCTGCAACCACGGAATCATTAGCACTTTTGAAACAGGAGAAAACTAGGTATTATATAAAACAGCTTCAGGGAGCGGCTTCAGAACACTAAGAGACAGTCCACAGGCAATTTTCTCAAAGTAAAGAACCCTTTCCATTCGGCTGTCCTCCTTTTTAATATTTTAAGCCAGATGCCTTGAGTGCTGTATGTATTCCTTTTCCATTCAGTACAGAATTCCTGCCTTTGATGGGCTGCTTTCGTTTCAAGGCCCTAATGCTGCTGTCTGCTGTGGGCACCAGAACGGGTTGCTCTGCCCGCCAGGATTTACACACACACACACACACACACACACACACACACACACCCCTTTCTTGGGCCGTAGAAACTGAAGAGAGGCGGGGAGAAGCGCTGTTTTCTCAGCATACGTTTCTTTGTTCTTTCGTGTCGGGAGTATGAAGTAGTTTTTCTTATGAATCGTCGGGGTTTGTTCTTTGCTGGTAGCTCTTTAGAGCTGAAAGAATGGCAGATAAAGTGAGCAACTATACCAGCACAGTGCCTTTGTTGCCTCCTGCCACGGCTGTCTATTCACTGCACAAAGGGCCTGACTCTGCTGCCAGTCCCTTTGGTGTTAAAGAAGAAAAAGAGATGGCGTCAACGGAGGCGACAGCGCTGTGAATGCAAGGAGGGAGCCACACTTGGCAGATTTACACAACATCTAAAAGAAAGGCATTGCGGTGCGGCGAAGTAGAGCGCTCAAGCACAGAGGTTCTGATAAGTGTGGTCGATGGACCACCAGTGGTCTGCAAGATCATTCAGGTGGTCCACATTCAATATCCACATAGATCCTGAATTGCTATTTTTTTTTTATTACTTCACTTCTTACGCTGCATGCCTTCGCCTCACCGTTTGAATTCTCTGCCGTGCAAATCGTAACACGACAAAATGCAACGTACGAAAAGATGCACTAAAAATGCCGTTAGAAAAACAGGCGGCATCTAGCTCAGAGCATCACGATTGTGACAATGGGCAGAAAAAGATAATCACTGAGTGAGCTGCCAAGACTATCAGTGATTTTCAAGTGGTCTGCAGTGGGGGTGAGGGGAGATGGGAAACTGCCGCTATAGGGGCTAGGGTGTTGGATTAGGATTTGGGAGACCAAGGTACAAATTTCCACTCCGCTGTGAAGCTCACTGTGTGACCTTGGGCCTATCACTGTCTTGCTGCATAACCTATCCCCTCAGCTTATTGGAAGAACCATGATAAAACAGAAAGTCTGGCTTATTATTTTGTGAAACACCACAATGGCCTAGTGGTCATTTCTGTTTCATTGAGAGGAAGCTTCAAACTCCTCATTTTCAACCTATGCACCTTACAATAAAGTATCCCCTCAGGGAAACAAAACAAAACAAAAATTTCCCCAGCTCCACTTTTGTCCCACCCGCTCCACATCAATAAACGGACAGACTCATTTGTCAACGGAGAAAAATGATAATGCTGCATACATGTGCCCAATGACTGTCGACACTAGACTGGGAAATGCCAATATACATTATGAGGTTCATAGAGAAAGAAATAAAATGATATAACAGTGTTAAATATTCTCCTTAAATGGCATGGTTTCAGTCACTAAATATATGGAACTTTAATTCTTTCTAATCTACCTTCCAAAAGATATCTCTGCCAAGGACTAAGGAGAATGGCAACAAGATAATGAAAGGGGTAAAAAATTCATCTATATAATGCATTGTTTCCATTATAACTCTATAACCTACAATTATGTACTCCTTAAATCTTTGTATTTTGTTACAGCTCTCATAATAACAAAGGCTTGATATATAGATTCTCTCCCTTGGCCGTTACCAATTGAGTGAAAAAATATGCATTTATGAAGCTTTATTAATAAGATGTGAATAATTCAAACAGCTTCTACTGTGAAGAAAAAGCAGAGCCTCTTCTTATTTGCATATAAATGAAATGATGCTTTAGTGTCAGAGTTGAAAATTAAATAATATAAAGTTTTACTGTGCAGTCCTGACACTATCATAAATATTAAGGTCATAAGTTGAGATTTTCTAACATCTCATCTTATCTTCTGTTGCAAAAGTGTGACTGGGAGGCCAAATCCTGCTTTGCCATATTTGTGTGAATAGTCACAGAGTCCAATGCATGAATTAACATGGATAATATGAACAGATTCAAAACCTTATTTGATAGTAGAAGACAAAGGACCAGATGCTAATCCATGAAAATAAACAGAAACCGAAGTTATGCATTGGAAAGAGTATTAGAACGAATAGGAAAAAGAGAAAAACAAGCAAGTACTCCCGGAATTCTGCTGGTGTGAGAGGAAAGTATTTTTTTAAAAAAGGCCAAGCGGATGAACTCTAAGGCCAAGCGGGGTTTTAAAATATGTGATGCATTCCTACAGCATTCTGAATTAAAAATTAAAACAGTCCCATATTGACAAAAACTTAACTTCCCGCTGAATTAGCACAAAATCTAGGGGCTGCCAAGTAGGTAATGTTTCAGACCATCAGTGAATCACTTTCCACCCCACCCCTGAAAAAAAGCTGCTAGAATATGGGGGAAAACTCCTCTCTGAAAGTGAGCAGAGTCACCATCCACCAGTGTAGACAATACTGAGCCAGATAGGGACATGCGTGGCGCTGTGGTCTAAACCACTGAGCCTCTTGGGCTTGCCGATCGGAATGTCGGCAGTTCAAATCCATGCGATGGTGGTGAGCTCCCGTTCTGTCACAGCTTCTGCCAACCTAGCAGTACAAAAGCACAACATTGCAAGTAGTTAAATAGGTACCGCTGTGGCGGGAAGGTAAACATTGTTTCCGTGCGATCTGGCACTCGTCACGGTGTTCTGTTGCGCCGGAAGTGGTTCAGTCATGCTGGCCACATGACCCAGAAAGCCGTCTATAGACAAATGCCAGCTCCCTCGGCCTGAAACGGGATGAGCAGCCTGTCAGGCGTTCAGCCTACACTCGAGTAGGACCCTGGCAGAGACACATGCCCGACTGGCATGTTCCCTCCCTCCTGGTGTATCATTTGGAAGCTTCATAAGCTTTCTTCAGCCCGAACATCACAGTGACCGATGCCAACCAACACCAGCACACTTAGGGATCTGCTGAGTTTGCGCAACTTGCGCGTGACATACCTCAGCAACTCAGCATTTTGGCTAATCTTTATTTACATATAAACACTTCATTTACTTTATTTACATATAAACACACATGGAGCACTGCAACATGGCTCCCTCTCTCTCTAGTATCGGACAGCAAAGAGAAAAAGAACAAAGGACAATAGTCCCACTTCACGGAACACAGTAACACAAACATCCTGTCTTCGTCACTTCCCACTCTGTGGAGTCAAAACATATACCGTCATGTGATAGACAAAAATCCCATGACTGCAATGAAAGATCAGGAATTCTAACACACCACACCCCATAGTCACCTTTGACTGGACTTATCAGGGGTCATTTACCTTTACCTATTTACTGAGCCTGATAGACTACTGTTCCAATTCTGTAGAAAGTAGCCTCTATGAATCCAGAAAACACAAATTCTTACACATGAATGATATCAAGTAGTATAAACCGGACAGAATGAACCCGCTCAGTGCCATTGTTTTTAAAACTATTTTAGTTGTTTTTTAATGGCATGAGTTTAAATTGGCTTAAGACTCACATGGAAGGAGATTCATAAATTAACAAAATAAATAACTGGCAAAAAAAGCAGTTGCTAGAAGTGATGAGGCAGAGGAACAGCGATTAACATCAAGAATAGTATATTGCTTCCTTTAATGTTTGGCATTTTTCAGGTTGAAGTTTTATCCATTTCTAGAAATTAGATAGCCTCTTTCTGGCAGATCCTGTGGTGCTGCAGTTGAGTTTTCCCTCCCCACTATGGAAATGTTGGAGGGGGGACAAATTGTTTTCAAAAATCTAATGCAATTGCCCCATGTTCCGATAAATCCAAAATCTTCCTCCGGATCTGTAGCCATTTAAACTAGAAACAGCTCCCCTCCACCCCACCCCACCCCCACTTTGAAAGACAGTGCAAATCCACTGAAGATCCAACTGTCCTGAAATGGGGAAAGGTTCAAAATAACAAAATGGGAGTTTCTGGGAAATAGCTAATTAGAGATGTGATAGATTTCTTTCTTTCTTTTAAAAAATATTTTTAAAATTAATTTACACAGTTTTGCCAATTATATGGATTCCAATGAATATCAAAATGATTCCAATTTTGCAGATTTTAACCGAAGTGGTTTTCTGAGCTCCTTGATCAATGTTTTTTGTCCAGTTCTTATATTGCTGTGGTTTTTGTATTTTTTTTTTAATCGACATCCAATTACATTACCGGTTGGTTTATCAATCGCAGCAGCTGCATTTTCAGCGATTACCATCTATGTAGATAATAATAACCTCCTCTAACATTCCATAGGATTCCAAATGAGGTGCCCTAATTATTTTCCTTTTCTCTGCGTGTATCAGTCTGATTATGATGTCCTGGGCCTTCTCGACGTCCCTCCCTTGGTAGGATCACAAAACCCAGCCCATTCCCCCAAATATGATGCGCCAAAAAGCCCCACTTTTGACTGCTTAGGCCTTAGGCCATGAAGCAGGT
This sequence comes from Podarcis erhardii, assembly GCF_964252035.2. Lineage (NCBI taxonomy): Eukaryota > Metazoa > Chordata > Lepidosauria > Squamata > Lacertidae > Podarcis > Podarcis erhardii. The sequence continues at coordinate 73,800,747 of NC_138510.1, forward strand.
ATTGTATAGGGCAAGTGAGGGCAACTTAAGGGCAGCGCAGCTTCAGCCTCTGCCAGCGAGCATGCTCGGCAGCTCGGTGCCGTTCTTCGCCTTCCTCCCCAGCACCGAGAAGGGCGGCGCGTGCGTTGGGCGCGTCAGCAACTTCGCCTAGCCAATCCCCCTCCGCGTTTTTCAAGGCGGCGGCTGGATTGGTTGATCCGACCGCTTCGCACGGGCGCTGGGGATTGGCCGCCCAAGAGCAGGCTGCGGAAGGCGGCACCGTCAAGCGCTTCGCGGTGGGAGAGATCGGAGTTCGGCGCGCGTGCGTGAGGGAGGAGAAGTTTCCCGGTAGGGAGAGCGAGAGGCCGGCCCGTCTCTGAGGTAGCCCCGGATTAGTCTCCGAACGGACACCGTCTTTACGCATCTCCAGGCGGGAAGGCTGAGAGGGTGGGTTTCCCGCCCAGCGCCATGGGTGACTCTTGCCTGAAATCGTTAGGAGGGAGAAGGGAGAATTCCCCATACGGGTCGTTCCTTGAGCCCCTAATCGGCATCGTGGCGAGGGACTTTTTTGGGGTGAGTGGGCTTGCCATACGCCCGGGATTTCCCGGACACATAGCGAACACCGCGGTCGCCGACAGTGCCCCGGCGGGAATCGCCTATGTGCCCGGAAAACACCGGACGTGTGGCAGCCCATGTCGTTTTTGCCCATTCTCCTCAAAAACAATGACCCCCCTCTCCCCGAAAGCTCTGCAACTTTTCTGTCCGGGTTTTCACTCTGGATTTCACGGTGCAATGGCTCTTTTGCGCCCTAGGCAAGGCTAACTACTTGCTCCCCCAGTTGTTGTTGTTTTTTTCGTAACTTCAGTTTTCAAAAACTTGTAAGGAAACGCAAAAACTTGAAACTGCAAAATTTATTCCAAATTGCGAGATTAAGTAATACAGCCATTTCCGATTAGCTTCCTTAAATACCTTTGGGTATAGAGTGGTATAGAAATAAAATAAATTAATAATAATAAATAAATAAAATGAAAATGTTTCTGCGCACAAGTCGTTTTGAATATTCCTGCCAATGGCGGTGCTTTCAAGTCTCTTAAAAAGCACATCAAAATCTCGCTTTGCAGGTCTGGCCACCAGTTTCTTCAGGACTGGTTCAGGTTCAGTTGGCATTAGCTGCCAAGCCAGCTGGTCTCTTTTGCAGCGTGGTTGAGTGTATGTAAGTTTTGGCAAGTTTGGGCTTTGAGAAACTGCATTGAAGGTGTAGAATAAAAGTAAAATATTGTTGGAAATTTGCAAGATATAACAAGAACTAATTTTTAGAATTAAAATGCCATTCAAATGTCCATTCTGTGGTTGGCTGCCTAGTTGGCCCAGTGATATCACTGGACCTGCACTCAACCCATCTCCCTTCCTTCGATTTGCTTGGCCCCTCCAGAGGTGTTCTGCTTCCTACTGCTAATCTAAGTTAGAAGAATTATCATGCAATATTTGAACCCTGTGGGACACCCGAAAGTGCTGTAGCCCAACCTTAGGCATTTGTGTTCCTAAATAAGACACCCTCCCCCCCAAAAAAAAATCCTCCTGAGGATCTTCACACAAGTATACATGATTTTAGCTTTTAAGGTGACATATATAATCAAATAACAATGCAATCCTATAACACATGTCTGAGAGTAAGTTCTATTGAATGCAGCAGGCCCTGCTTCTGAGTAAACATTCATAGTGTTGCACAGCATGGCTGCAATCCTCTGTGCCCATACCTGGGAGGAAATCCCGCTAAAGGCATAAGGACTTTTTTATGAGTAAAGGCTTGACGGCCAACTGGAAATCCTGGATTCTTCCCCATGCCATATCCCTTTCTGGCCCTGCTTTCTGGCTGGGAATGCTTTTCCACCCCTAAGTACAATCGTACCTTGGAAGTCGAACAGCTTGGTTCCCAAACGTTTTTGTTCCTGAACATCACAAACCCGGAAGTGACTGCTCCGGTTTGCAAATTATTTTTGGAAGCCGAACATCTGACGGGGCTTCCGATTGGCTGCAGGAGCTTGGATTTTGAACGTTTTGGAAGTCGAATGGACTTCTAGAACGGATTCCATTCAACTTCCAAGGTACGACTATGGTTATTGAGTAAGCTTCAACATATTGAAACCTACTTCCCAGTAAACATAACTAGAACTGTGCTGTAAATTTCAGCTACCATTCTGAAATCTGCTTCTTAAAAAGGAAGGGGTATTGATTTTGAGGTTCTTTCTGCTCTGACCTCATTGTGTGGTTACTCCAGGTGCTCAATTCAGTGTTTTGCTAAAGTTTAGCCCTTTCCTTAACAACTCCCCACAGGTTGTCCTCTTCTTACTCTCCACCCCTTATAAATGCTGATGAGTTCTGTCACAGTCTGATACCCTGTCATGTGCCCTGTTGTTGCTTGTGAAGTTCTACTCTAATACACGTTCACATGTGTTTTAACCTATTTTTACCTTGCTGTTGATTTTAATTGTGTTCTGAAAGTTTCCAATACCTGTTTTTAATTGTTTCATTGATAATTTAAATCTTTCATTCCTTTTGTAAACCACTTAAAATATTTTTATTGCAATCAAGCAGTTAAATTAACATTTTGTCAAAGTAAGAATGAATTGGCATTAGAAGTACAGTAGGACAAGACAGTTCACATCCTACCATCTTCAAAAAATAAAACCCACCTCATGGAATGATGAGGTAGTGTGAATATTATTACTCCCTTAAATACAGTGTGGATCAGTGGAGGTACCCTGTCAGTGGAGGTACCCTGTCAATCCACCCAGGTCTTGATCGCCATTGCAAAAAAGAAGGCTTTAAGATCCTACCTTTCAGTGGATCTTTGTGTCTTCCCCACTCTGTGCCCCTCCTGGGGGGGGGGATTATGCATGGCTTGAGAACTGATAGCTTACAGTGCAGTTATTTACCATATTTTTTGCCCTATAGGACGCACCGTCCCATAAGGCGCACCTAGTTTTTTGGGGGGGGGGAAACAAGGGGGAAAAAATTATTTCCCCCCCAGGCGCGGGGCGGGGGAAGCCCAAGCTTCCTCCGATCCCAGCCCCCAGAACAGGCAACTCTCCGCAAGCCGTGAGAGCCCGGCATTGGAGAGCTGCACGAAGCTCGAAGCCTGGGCGCGCTGAGCTCAGCGCGCCCAGGCTTCGGCATGCAGGCAACTCTCCGCAAGCCATGGGAGCTCAGCGCCGGGCTCCCGCGCTTTGCGGAGAGCTGTGCGAAGCCTGGAGAGCGAGAGGGGTCGGTGCGCACCGACCCCTCTCGCTCTCCAGGCTTCAGCAAAAGCCTGCATTCGCCCCATAGGACGCACACACATTTCCCCTTCATTTTTGGAGGGGAAAAAAGTGCGTCCTATAGGGCGAAAAATACGGTATGTGTCCATTCAGAAATAAGTCCCACTGAGTTTAATGGTGGTTACTCCCAGGTAAATGGGCGTAGGATTGTAGCTGTAGTTTCTGAAGTGAAAGACTGGAGTGCTAGCCTGCCTTAAAGCTCCATTCATTACTCTCACAATTCCTGCATCTTTTTTTACTTTATTTTTGTTTAAAGTACTTCTGATTGCTAAGAGACTTGTGTTAAGGAAAAAAGAAGCAAGACTATACAGCTAAATAAATACTGAATTTAAGTATCCAGTAATTCTGGGTATAGGCATTCTTTGTAATGATGAGAGAGCAGGCAAAAAGGTGGGACACTAGGTCTTAGTTTTTTAAAAATAGCCTCTTAGTTTTTAATTGTGCCATTGACTTCAGCAGCTCCAGGATTCTGTTTCTAAACAACTGGGTGGTTCTGAAGGTGTCCGCTCCACCAGTCATCTAAAGGTGTCTTGCTTCCTCAAACAATTCTGTCTTTTATTCCTGGCTGCTTCTTATGTGTGAAATGGCAGGCTAGAACATCTCTGTGATACTACCACCCTTACTTTCTTCAAAGCTCTTTTCCATGAAGCCTTTTGCATAACTCACATAACTCTACTAAACTTAAGCCTAAGTACATATAAGTGTTAAATGCATTTTATTCCCATTTTTATCCCTGCCACCTATCATAACAGAAACTTTTCCCCAGGGAGGCGGGGGGGGGGGATCAGAATGCAAGTAGCTCACGGCAGAAATTTTATCATTTTTTTTCTTTATAAAATGCCATGTCCATTGTTAATACATTTGCAAAAGTACAGTGGTACCTCAGGTTACATACACTTCAGGATACAGACTCTGCTAACCCAGAAATAGTGCTTCAGGTTAAGAACTTTGCTTCAGGATGAGAACAAAAATTGGGCTCTGGCGGTGCAGCAGCAGGAGGCCCCATTAGCTAAAGTGGTGCTTCAGGTTAAGAACAGTTTAAGGTTAAGTACAGACCTCCGGAACGAATTAAGTACTTAACCTGAGGTACCACTGTAATAGATAAATCTGGAGTAAATTACCCATCTGTATCTACATATGTACTTTGAACTAGTAAGTATAGAATAGCTCCATTTACTTCAGTGAAACATTTCCAAAGTAAGTGAATTAAGAACATAGTTTGGCACAGTTAGTAAAAGCTTATAACTAGGGGGTAATTTATTTTCAATATGTGTATTATACTTTTTGAAAAATATGCCATTGACTCCGTCCCGCGCCCCCCCCCCCACCTTTGGGACTAAGTTTTGTTGGATTTAGACTGCAAACCAAAGCATAAAGTATTTACCATTTGAAACTTGCACACAATTTTTGCCTTTTTGGTTGGTCTAATAAACCTACTGCCCGTTTTTCTTAAGGACCAAAAATTCTACCTTTTACTTCTCATATTTACCAGGAAATCCCTTTGAACTCAGTGGGATCTCTGAGTAAGCCTGAGATTGAAATATTAGATAGAAGTAAATATGAATAAATAAAACTGTATGATATAATGGATCAATTCTGAGAGCCCTGTCCTGTTCGCAGATTTCAGTTAGTGATTACTTTTGTCATACAACTTTCTTTTTTTGAGTGTGGAAGCAATACAATTGTTTGCTTTTTGTATCAGTATATGGGGGGGGGGGTTCCTAAAATAATTGTAGACACTGTCAAATCTTCAACTAGAAATATTCTATTTACAAAAATCATCATAGCAAGTATCTTGCTTTGACCAAAACCCATCTTTGCTTTGTGTACCAGATCAGCATGTGGTACAATTAAGTAAGTTTAAAATTACTGTGCCATACTGTATGGGCTTCACGGCAAAAGACTAACAAATAATCTAAAGCTATGTTTAAGATCAATATGTAAATTTGAAATGACTTTAAAAATTGTACACAAAGTTTTGGGCATTCCATATGTTGGGTGGCATTCCATTCAGTGCTTTTAGAAATAGTTTCACATCATGTACAAACTAAACGACAAAGTTTAAGGTAGCTTGTGCTTGGTTATTTTAATATTTATGCTTGCAACCTTCAGTTTAAATGCAGTGGAAGGTTTGTATTTGACCAGGAGTCTTGCTACAAGGAGCTACCTTGTAAAGTTAACCTGCTCTGACAAGCCCCAGATGTTGTTCTTCTCTCCAGACCAATGATTTGATAGAGCTCAAACAATGATCATGGAACTATGATTTCCACATTTTGAGCTATAATAGATGGGTATATTTGTCCAGCAAGAAGAAATGAGAAAATACAAAAACTTAACTGCAGTTACTGTATTGTTCAAAGGGTATTAAAATTTGCCCTTGATCTCTAATCTAATATTGATAAAAGGAAAAAATGGTATATTTTGAATTTGATATTGTTTTATACTTTGACAGCTATTTCACATTCTTTTCAAAAGCAGTCTAGATAGCTCTTACTACATATTTTGTTCAATATTCTTGCAATCAATTAGCTGAATGCTGGATTCCTAAATCTGTTAAAAACGGTCAATAATTGTTCAAGCTTGTAGTGGGCTGAAATAAAAAGAGCTTAATAAAAGACTCCTTATATGCAGTCTTTTTGTTTATTGATTTCTTGAAAAAAAAATAATGGAATGATGGTTTATCAGAATTTCAGGATATAAATGACATTTATTCAGGTCATTCTCTGAAATACTTAATTATCATTGTAAGCTTTGCTTTTGGTTCCTAAACTCTGTTTTGTTCTGCATTACTTTGATGCTTTGAATCCTTTTAGTTAAGCTTACAATTACCTTCCTGCCAAAAGGGGTGATAGAAGTGGTGAGGTTCTTTTGACCAATTTCCCCCTTGGCCATGGGAACCCATACCCCTATGCCTGCAGGTGAGAGTATGGGCCAGTTGTGAAAGGGAGGGAAAGTCCTCTACAACACGAGTCAGTGACCACCATATCCCAAAAGAGCAACCATGCCCTTAACATCTGTGGAAGCATCTCCAGTGCCTATTAGTCAAAGTCTGTGCTGTTGACACAAGCACACAGAAGAAACCCATGAATTGATGGGACAATTCCCCCAGGACATCTCCCTGCATCACAATGCATACGATGGCACCACACATTCCTGCTTATTCTTCCATCTGCTTCTGTGACACAGGCAGCAACTGTCCCAGTGGTGCTACCAGTTATACTTCATGCAAAGGGCTTTAAGCCCCCTTAAGCTACAGACTGTGCACAGGCACTGTTGTGGAGCGCAGTACAAAAAATAAGAGATGAAAAGTTCAAACTGCAGCACCCTTATGGTTCCCCGGACAGAAGGCCAGCAAAATGCACACACAGCCCTAAAGAGACGAGGATTCAAGACCCATTGACTAGTGGGAGAATTTTTTTATGTTTGATAACTATATTGATTTCTGTAATAGAATTCTAAAAGCTGCAGGATCAGCAAAGCTATGCAGCTAAGCTCATTCTATCACTTTTATTATGGTTTTTAACTAATGGAAATGCCTCCCGTCTGCTATAGGTTTCCTCCACAAAAAATGAATAAAAAGTAGATGTAGTTATAGTACATAATCCAAAGATGAATACATAGGTAAGTCCGCGTATAAGAGAAATCTTACCAACTATTTTATAGAAGCCTGTTACCTAAATTCCAGTAACTGAACAGAATTTGTTTTTGAATTACTCTGGTTCAGTTCCCCCAGAAATAATAATATTATAACAGTAAACTAAAAAAAAACAACATACCTTAGTAACAAGTAAAATTTTATGTTAATCTCTCTCCTGAAAAATTTCTTCAAAATAAAATTAGAAGAACTTTACCAAGCTGAGAACTTAATCACTCAATAGAATTTTAAATCTTCAGAGTAAAGTCCATCAGATTCTAAAAGCCATTTTAAAAAAAAGATAGACCCATTGTATATAAAAATGCAATCTTCAGATATCAAGGGTTGAAGTCATACTCTTGAGTACACTAATTGAAATCAATGGGTCTAACGAGAAGTCCACTGATTAAATATGTCAAACTGAGTCCTACTGAGTTCAACTCAGTGTGTCTTTTATTAACAGTTAAGATAATGTCCTTTGTGATGTAATCACTTGACTACTAGTATATCAACTGAGCCCATCAAGTGATTGCATAAAATCTTCCCAATGGCTGTTGGGCAGTGATGCTTTCCAGGTGATGGGGTCTGAGCTGTATATAGAATGAAAGGTAAAGGAATTTGTTTCATCATACGCTTCCTGAGATATTCATTATTCACAATCAATAATGTTTTAATACTATTGTTAAAAACAAATCCAGTTATTCATCAATATAGGAATGGAGTGCTATATCAGTGTCCTATGCTAGTACAGTGGCGCCTCGCAAGACGGAAAGAATCCGTTCCGCGAGTCTCTTCGTCTTGCGGTTTTTTCGTCTTGCGAAGCAAGCCCATTAGCAGCTTAGCGCTATTAGCGGTTTAGCGGCTTAGCGGATCAGCTGATAAGCGGCTTAGCGGATCAGCTGATAAGCGGCTTAGTGGATCAGCTGATAAGCGGCTTAGCGGATCAGCTGATAAGCGGCTTAGCAGCTTAGAAAAAGGGGGGGGAGGAAAAAAAACCCACAGGAACTCGCAAGACATTTTCGTCTTGCAGAGCAAGCCCATAGGAAATTCGTTTTGCTAAGCACCTCCAAAACGGAAAACCCTTTCGTCTAGCGGGTTTTCCGTCTTGCAAGGCATTCGTCTTGCGGGGCACCACTGTAAAATTCTTCCTTTGAAGCATATGGAATTACAGTGGTACCTCGGGTTAAGCACTTAATTCGTTCTGGAGGTCTGTTCTTAACCTGAAACTGTTCTTAACCTGAAGCACCACTTTAGCTAATGGGGCCTCCTGCTGCTGCCGCGCGATTTCTGTTCTCATCCTGAAGCAAAGTTTTTAACAGGAGGTACTATTTCTGGGTTAGCGGAGTCTGTAACCTGAGCGTCTGTAACCAGAGGTACCACTGTAAGTGATTAGATAATGAACAAGATAGCCTGCTGTTTTCAAACATAGGATCTTAAGAGATGGAAGGGATGTTTGGCATCATCTAGTCGAACGCAATGCAGAATCTGAGGAGCAGGATGCAACTATGCCATTCCCAATAGATAGGTTCCAGTGAATTGCCTGAAGCTACTACCTTGCTGGCCTGCATGACAACCCTCCAGATATTTTGAAAATGGTTGCCACGTGGCCTTTTAATCTTCTCAATGCCTGCACATCACTGTCTTTAATACCATTTAATGTGTTCTAGGTTATCAAGACACGAGAACATCCTGTGAAAGGTACATGGTCTGAAAATCCCGATGTGAGGGTACGTAGTTAAAAGAGATTTGTGGTTATCTGGGAATTTTGAGTAATTGGTAGCTTCCTGTTAACAATATTTCCTAATGTGCAATTTTGAGCTTTTTGTGCATGTGCATACTTAAATAAAAATAGCACGTATTTTCAGGATCAGCTTCTCAATTCTGCCCTAATTGGAGGTGTTAAATGAAATGGATAATTGCAAACACTACTCAGACATGGAGGGTGACATCTACTTGACATTTTGAAGGAAGTTAAAATGTGGGAAATAAATTCTACCCTTGGAAGAATTCTTGTGTACATACAGCTGTTAATGTGCGTCATAGCTTAGAATCTGACCATTTTGTGGATTTTTATTACTTGCATATTTTCCATTAATGTCTCCTAATGTGATTTTAAAACTATATTTAGCTAGTAGGGTGGGGAAGCTCTTCAATAGGCTCTTCAAAATTTGGTGTGCATTGCTTGTTATCCTTATGAAAAATCAACGTTTGACCAATACTTTCTGATAATTGGATAAAAGTTTGATTCCAAATATCTCTTTAATTCCTGTTGAATATAAAAGCAAATATATTTCCATATTCATTAAGAACTTTCAGTTTTTATTAAAGTCTTATGCACACTTTATAGTAAATCTTACTGACTTCATGGGGACTTCTGAATCATAGGATCAGACTGTATAGTACAGACTATCCAATGTTCATTCTCATACAACATTACTGTTCTTTATATAGCTGGAAGGGACCAGACTTGTTTGAACCTGTTTAGTCCTCAGAAGCCTAGCTTGCTTGTTCTGAACTTTGTTATCATTGTTTCCCTGTTTGCTTGCAGGTAGTTTTGTGATGGATGCAGATGAACACCCTCCCTTGCATTGTGAAGACTCTCGTATGAAATACGACCACAGCAAGAAACTGACAGGTATACATTGTCTCACATCTTAACGTCCTCTGCAATATTATCACTAATTCCCCCGTCCGTTCCCTGTTCCTGTCTTCATATTGTTGCACATTTGCATCCTAGTTTGTGCAATGATTGCTAGGTTCTCTTAAGATGATAAATGGATGTTAACTTTATCAGAGCCAAGAAGCGATCTGGTGAATGCTATTGCAGAGGAACTTGTAGCAGAAAGAAGTTGGACATTTCATGTACTTGGTTGGTTCATATGTACAGGTTTATTCTTGTTTTGAATTCCAGCCAAACTTGTTTTTCTTAAATAATTGATCTCATTCAAGCTAGACGAGAGCTGTGTGGAGGTTAAAGAGAGAAAGTTTTGTTAGGTTTTTATGGCTAGGATCCAAGAAACTGCTTGGGATCATGCAAGGGTCATACACTCACCTGCCTGGTTTTTTGATGGTGAACAACTGATCTCTATATCACAAACCTCTTTCTGAATTGCCCCTCAGTTTCAAAAGCAATTTGCTTTAAAGCAAGAGAATAGAGGGATGTTGGTAGAGGAATGCAAGTCTAAAACCCCTTTGGGCTCACATAACAGATGTAGGTTTATGGTTCTTTGGATCCTGGCCCCTAGCTTTAACTCACAATTTTGTGGGGCGTGAGGAGTAATTGTGGACATGGCTTGCAGCAGCCCAACAGAGGATAAAAAGTGTACTTCATAACAGCATGAGAGACTGCCCAGTGGCTCTAGTGCCAGGCAACTGAGTAAGCTGTCCTTTAAGGGGGAGCAGATGCGAAAAGTGTGTACATTGTCCTGCAGCTGAAGATGTAATGTGTGTGGTATCTTTTGAAGCGGGTTGGGATTAGCCTGGCTTATCAAAAATAGATTTGTTGTGGAAAAGAGCAGTGCATTACAGCATGCTAAACCTCAGAACAGGAACACTGCATTTATAAACAACTTTCAGTAGCTTTCAGCTGGTTAAGTATAATTCAGTGACACAAGTGGTTCACAGATGAAAGCATATTTTACCAAAATTATAGGTAAAGGTAAAAAGGCATGGTAAAGGACCCCTGAATGGTTAAGTCCAGCCAAAGGCGACTATTGGGTGCGGCACTCATCTCACTTTTAAGGCTGAGGGAGCAGGCATTTGTTCGCAGACAGCTTTCTGGGTCATGTGGCCAGCATGACTAAACTGCTTCTGGCACAACAGAACACTGACAAGTGCCAGAGTGCACGGAAACACCTTTTATCTTCCCACTGCAGCGGTACCTGTACAGTGGTACCTCAGGTTAAGTACTTAATTCATTCCGGAGGTCCGTACTTAACCTGAAACTGTTCTTAACCTGAAGACCACTTTAGCTAATGGGGGCCTCCTGCTGCCGCTGCATGATTTCTGTTCTCATCCTGAAGCAAAGTTCTTAATCTGAAGCACTATTTCTGGGTTAGCGGAGTCTGTAACCTGAAGCGTATGTAACCCGAGGTACCACTGTATATCTACTTGCACTGGTGTGCTTTCAAACTGCTAGGTTGGCAGGAGTTGGGACAGAGCAATGGGAGCTCACCCCGTTGTATGGATTCAAACTGCTGACCTTCTCATCGGGAAGCCCAAGAGGCTCAGTGGTTTAGACCACAGCGCCAACCGTGTCGTTAATAATAACAATAATTATACATATAGAGAGAGAGAGAGAGAGAGTATATGTATTTGTATTTCAGATATTTTTTTCATTTAACTCTATTGGTATGACACGAACAGCCCTTTGTAAAATAACAGTATGAAAGTAAGATAACAGGGTTACAGTATTTTTCTAAACTTTAGAAAGAGTAATGTCAAATCCAGGGGTGGCTAATCTGTGGCCCTCCAAGAGTAGTGAATTAATTAAAATGATCAAGAGGCTGGAGCAACTGCCCTATGGGGAAAGATGACCGCATTTGGGGCTTCTTACTTGAGTGAAAAGTCAAGTAAGAGGTGACATGATAGAAATATATAACATTATGCATGGCTGGAGAAAGGACAGAGAAAAGTTTTTCTCCCTCGTAACACTTGAGTTCATGGACATCCAATGAATTGATATATTGAAAGGTTCAGAATGAGGAAAGCAAGTACAGCGTATAGTTAAGAAGTATGGAAGTTGGTCCTACAAGAGGCAATGGTGGCCACCAACTTGGATGGCTTTTAAGAAGGATTTTCAAGGAGGCTGTTATGGATGGCTTTTAAGACAAATTTATGGAGTATAAGGCTGTTGATGGCCCCACTCTGCCTTCCTGTTCGGAGCCAGTACGCTTCTGAATACCAGTTGCTGGAAACAGCAGGAGGCGAGAGTGCTGTTGTGCTCAGGGTCCTGTTTGCAGGCTTCCCATGGCACTTGGTTGGCTACTGTGAGTACAGGATGCTGGACTTTATGGGCTACTGGCCTGGTCAAGCAAGGCTGTTCTAATGTTGTTGGACAACATCAGTCTCAGCCAGCATGGCCAATGGACAGGGATGATGAATTTCGTAGTCCAACAGCATAGGAAGGCTCACACGTTAGCCTGCTCTAATTGTGTTACAGAGAACAGTCATGTAATACAGAACAGTTGTCTAACAGAATTAGGGTACCTTGTTTGTGTTGCCTTGGTTTTTGCAGAAAATGCAATATAACATCCTTGCCATGCCATCTAGTGATAAAGAGTATGAAAAGCAGTGACTTTTGAATTAGCTTTTGAATTCAACAGCTCTAGGTAATAGTGCAAATCTGCTGCCTGCTTTGTTTCTAAGCCCACCTTTTGTCTCTAGAAAATAATTTTAGTGATTGGCATAGCCTGGTCCTTGACATCCTTTGATGATTAGTTTGTTGTGTGCTGGTAACATAGACGAGAGAGATGTTGTTTAGTGTAATCTGATCTACCAACCTGATAGCTCATAGAAGTGCAGAGAAAACAGTTGTTGCCATTGCACCCTGCTATTTTGGACCGAAGTGGCATTGGGGTTCCCCACTCCCACCTGCTGAATTGGGAAGCAGGTATTGGCAGCAGTAAACCCAACACGGGGAAGGTCCAAGCTGGCCCCATTGTTATCATTTTATGGCATCAGGCAACTACAGACTGGAACAGTGATGTGCATGCCCTGAACCTTCCAGCCAGCCGGTGTGCTGCTGCTGCTGCTGCCCAGTCAGGGTTCCTACCTGTTGGCACTTAGCCCTGTTGAACTCGGGTCTTGCTTGTGTGTAAATCTGTTTAGGATTGCACTGTGCATTAATATTGTTACTGTTTGTTCTGCATACCAGAGGAAGGTTTTGTGTTCCTGCCTCTCCCGTCATCATGGGAGGTACCGTATTTTTCGCTCTTATAACACGCACCCGACCATAACACACAAATAGTTTTTAGAGGAGGAAAATCCGTAGGCATGCCACCCGTAGGCATTCCCTCCATAACACGCACAGACATTTCCCCTTACTTTCTAGGAGGAAAAAAGTGAGTGTTATGGTGCAAAAAATACGGTATATAGCATGTGCCTTGAGTCGTGCTGATAGAATAGAACTGGCGACTTATATTCAGATGTCAGCCACTGACATTCTTGTTCTGTGTGATGAGTATTCCAATGGAATGTGCATGTAGTGGAAGTGTTGTAACAGTTTTATTTATCTTTAAGAGAAAGTAACGTATCCATATAATCCATGGGAGACTTTTCATTTATTTATTTATTTATTTACTTACTTACTTACTTACTTTAATTTATTATTAAAGATTTTCCTCGTTTACAATTCACATGCATTGCCTCTTTCTTCAGGTTGCATTTTCTACAGATCAGTTACATTTGTTGTGAAACATTGGTGTTATATGCAGTATTGGGTTGTTTAGGACTAAGATAGTTTATACTAATATTTAATTTCACTATTGAAGTGTTCACTTTGCAATAATGATATGTAACATATTAATGAGAAAGTTGTTTGTTTTTTTTAATTTCTCAACAGGAGCAAGTACAGATATTGAGCAGCTTTATCAAGCAGTGCCACAGCTTGCAAATGTGTTCAGAATTAAGGGGAAAATTGGTGAAGGTAATAATCATGATAATTCTTGCTTTTTATCCTAGAAAATGTTGCTTAACCTGTCCTTGTCGGTGGTATTCAACTACATTTTATACAGACTTGAAATTAAGGGACCCAACTTGGTCATGTTCATTAATTTCAGTAGATGTATTCCAAATACAACTTAGTTGAATGCCACCCGGTCTGTCCATTTTAGGCTGCAGGTGGGAGCCTGTGTGACTGAATCCTTATTCATACAGAAAAGTTCCCTGTATGCAGGGAATAGTTCGTGTGTGCAGGGGCATTAAGGGAATCTTTTTCGTGGAGTATTCAGCCACGTGTGAGCCTCCACTTGCAGTTGGAGGTGCTATGGTCCAGAAACAGGCTTAACCATTTCATCTGTCATTTTTGAGGGCCAGACCACATGGTCTTCCTAATGCTTGTTCCATGAGAAGAATGTCTGGAAAAATGCATATGGTTGCAAAGTATCCAGCTCCATGGCTGCTATCATTTTTCACATTATTCAGCAGCAGAAACAGGATGTGTGGATGGTTGCTTGTTTGGAACCTTCCCCAGTATTCTGTTTAGATGTCCTCCCTTATCTTCTGCTACCTCTGCTAAAAAAGATCCCTTTGGGTCCCCAGATGTTGTTGGACTACAACTCACATCATCCCTGAGCTCTGGCCTTGCTAAGTAGGGGTGATGGGAGTTGTAGTTCAACAACATCTGGAGACTCACAGGTTGAGAAAGGTGTGCTTTAGATGAGCATGGGGAAGAGGAAGTGCCAACAACTCTGGAGGGATGTGGGAGCATCTTGGTTCCTCTGTTTGATAAGTATGTTACTTACTTACTTGCTAGATATAGGAGAGGGACAGTTGTCTGGCAGCCTAACTGCTTTGTGCTACCAATTCAATCCACAACTGATATTTTTAAAAAAATTGTTTAATGTCAACATACATCTTTTGCTGGAGTGGTACCTTTAGCCCTGTCCAGATATTCAAAGAATGTTTGAAGGTATAAAGTGTGTACAAATTGTGTGTGTGCTGTCCCCACCCACAATAGTCCTGGTGTGCTCTACTCCTGACCTTCCTGGTGCTTAGAAACCTCCCCACAATTGGGAACTTTGTGTTATCAGAATCTCCAGTCATGCAGAGGTTTCTAAGCCTAGTTTCCTGTAAGCTATAATAAATGCTTTGGACTACGCAAATGTGTCAAATGGATTGAGCATATAGTATACTTTATTTATTTATTTTATAAGAAAAGATCTTTTTTTTACCTCTCCACAAGCTACTACTCCCTTTGAAGATTCTTGTAAAGCTTTTGCCCCGCTTGAGAATCTCTTGTCACATTTAACCCAACAGATAAATTATTCAGTCTTTTCAGATGGTATTCCTTTTTAATGATCGCTCTGAATTTCTGAAATACCTTTATTCAAAATGTAACTGTTCACTTAAAACAGTACTCTATATTATTTTCTCCTTGTTCCCCTAACAGCTCAACATTCACAAAGTCTTGTCTCTAAATACTGCTGCTCTCATGATTATGTACCCCAATTGTAGCTTTATGAAACTGTGGACTGTCAGCATGGAAACAGATCTGCTTTATAAGAAATTTGCTTTTTCTTGTAGCTCATGAAAGTTCAATGTATACTAAAGAATTTTTGCCTTTTTGCAGGTACGTTTAGTTCTGTTTACCTGGCCATAGCCCAGCTACGAGGAGGCCATGAAGAAAAAGTGGCTTTGAAGCATTTGATTCCTACCAGTCATCCTGTACGAATTGCTGCTGAACTTCAGTGTCTTATAATAGCAGGGTAGGTTCAGAAATGTACCAAGTTCTTAAATTTACAGGAGAATCGGTTTTTGAAGCCCAATCACATGGCCTTATATGATCTGAGGAAGCCTACTTGTAGAGGAACATTCCTGAAATTTTAATAATGTGGTGGGCCCATGCTCACAACACATCAAATGTGGCTCATAAAGTGATCAGTTTTCCAGAGAAATATGTTACGATGTAGGGCTGTTGCGTTTTTTTAGTGTGACATTTAAGGGGAGGGAAACAGCTAATGCAAACTATCGTAAATCCTACTCCTTCAAAAATCAAGGTTCTGTAATTTTGAAAATGCTTGTATTGCATGACTCGCTTTGTTTACACAGTTTGTGCTGAAATTCACTTCAATTTGCATCACCATTTTTATTTCTGCTTGCCATGACGAGGAGATATATTGGGCACTGTATGCCAACGCTACTCCTAACACAGGGAAAAAAAAGTATCAGCTGGCATTGCCCACATAACTGTCCAAGCCCATCTTCAGAGCTACAATTACATTATTTCAAATTTATGCCCTACCTCAAGGGGATTGAACGCTGACATCCATCTAATATGGCATTCTGCACTCGTTCTGTGTCATAGCATACATATAGCCCTATGTACTGATTAGTAACTAAGTGTTAGATATAACTGTTTCTAAATGAAAGGTTTTAAGAATTGGAGTATAGAGAGAGAATAATGCTAGCAAATGTTGAATACATGGGAATGAGAGCATTTGTGTGTTTTGTTTCCTTGTAGGGGACAAGATAATGTCATGGGAGTTAGGTACTGTTTTAGAAAAAACGATCATGTGGTTATTGTTATGCCATACCTGGAACATGAATCCTTTTTGGTGAGTTACAAATCCCTTCTGTTATAGGAACTAAACACGCTTAATTGCAAGTTGCTGCACAATTATTTATTCTGGCATTCTTACAGGACATCTTGAACTCTCTCTCCTTTGAAGAAGTAAGAGATTATATGTTTAATCTCTTCAAAGCTTTGAAGCGTATTCATTACTTTGGCATTGTTCACCGTGATGTCAAACCCAGTAACTTCTTGTACAACAGGCAAATGAAACGGTACGTCTGCCCAAGTTTGACACTGTTATGATCTTCTGTTGGAATACATTTCTTAAGCATAACAAACTGCCATTTCCCAGTGTCCAGCAGTATGCCATGTAAAGGCTGTACTAGATGTTCAGTGACAAGCACAGGGCTGTGATCTGCTGCTAAGCAGCAGGCAAAAGTATAGCATATTTTACAATGGGAGAGACAATGCGTTGCTGCCTGTCAGGCCAGGTTCCAGACCAGTATTTACCGCATCTACTGGTTTTCAGGGAAGGTAGTGAAAGAGTTAAATACGTCCTGCTGTTTCTCTGCTGAACACCCCCCCCCGCTAACCCAAAGTTTTATAAGTACCGTATTTTTTGCTCTATAAGACTCACTTTTTCCCTCCTAAAAAGTAAGGGGAAATGTGTGTGCGTCTTATGGAGTGAATGCAGGCTGCGCAGCTATCCCAGAAGCCAGAACAGCAAGAGGGATCGCTGCTTTTGCTGCGCAGTGATCCCTCTTGCTGTTCTGGCTTCTGGGATTCAGAATATTTTTTTTCTTGTTTTTCTCCTCCAACAACTAGGTGCGTCTTATGATCTGGTGCACCTAGAGCGAAAAATACGGTATTTGTCAAAGGGGGCTCTCACAATGGGTATTTGTCACATCTTCTGTAGGATATAAGACCATTCAGGGATGCTTCCCACCCTAGTCAGTGAGAGAGAGGCTACTACAGCATTTGGTTTTTTGGCAGATAATGCACCTTGTCAAAACGGAGAGGGCTCCCTTGTTCAAATTAAGGAGCCAAATTATGTGCACTTTAAAAAAAGTGTTAAAATCCTCGAAACACAGGAATGCAGGCCACCCCTCTTACATGCTGCTATAGCACAACCAAACTTCCTTCAGAATAGCAGCTAAAGCTCACAGGGTTCTAACACAACACTATTGCAGCTGAGGTATGTATTAAATCGTTTACAAATTGTGTGTTCTCAAATTGTCTTTTAGGTATGCCCTGGTCGACTTTGGTTTGGCGCAAGGAACTCCTGACACAAAAATAGAACTTCTCAAAGTTATCCAGTCGGAAGCCCAGCAGGAAAGTTGTGCATGGAATAAGCCTCAGATAACTTTGGGATCCCAGGTTTCAGTTACTGCTAGAGCACCTAGGCAGCTAGTTCGTCAGCCAGCTGCAAGAACGGCTAATAAAAGGCCTTGTTCCCTTTCCCAAACACAGATTAAACAAGGACAGAAAAGAAAGGTTCTGTGCTTCTTCCTTAATTTTGTTGCGTGAATTCGTTTAATCATCCACCAGGGGGAGATGTAGTACCAAAATGAAACTTCAGTCTCTTTTTTCGAAATCTTTGTGGTTATGTAAAGATTTTTTTTAAAAAAAAAACCACAGCAACCCATAGAACTTACAAAATAGGAATTTGTTTCTGTGCAGCAATGGTTTTTGCACAACTTTGTATGAGAGCCTTGCCCAAGAGATTGTATTCCAGACTAGCTATTGCAGGAATGACTAAAATCCTGGGGCTGGTTCTTGCTGTCACAAACACCTTTCCGCAGTCAGGTGCACAACATTTGACTGAGTGTACGCTATGAACAGGTGGCACACACTCACTCTCTCTCTCTCTAACTGCATGTGCACATTGGAGAGCTGTAATCACTTGTAGCTTCTTGCTGTTTAAAAATGGTGGGAAGGCTGTATATAGGCATTTATTAGACATGACAAGCTGCATTAGATATGACGAGTACACATGCACTGAGATGCCAACCCCAAGTCCCATCTTCAATCAATAAACTAACTCTGAATATGCTGGCATTTTGATATGTTTAACTATCTTGCTGCTTGTTCAGTCAGTGTAAATTATAGCAGCAGGATGAATTTTCCAGGTTACATTTTATTAGAATCTCCTTCTAGCCTTGTATGTATTATTTCAGATCAGTTATCCTGAACTGATTTCAAAATCAGGGTCTAAGGTTAGAAATAATCTTACTAAGATTACTTTTAAGAGAGCTTTGTTGGTAGATCTGCTTTTTAATGTTCTTAATTGCCATGGTTTGCTGTAATACAGACCTAAGCAAGTTTACTCATAAGTAAGTCCTCTTGAGTTTAAAGTGGTTTACTCCCAAGCAAGTATACGTAATGCTGAAATTCCTAATGCTGAAATCCTAGCCCCACCTAACCTGGGAGTGCCATTTAATTCATTAGGACTCACTTCTGAGTAGACGTGTTTAGGATTCCACTGTAAGCCCCTAATGTGCAAGCTGATATTTATGAATGACACTGAATGTTTCAATTTAGGTAACTTTCTTCCGTCCCTGAACTGACGACAGTGGTGGGGGAATCAACCCTTATCTGTTAGTTCAGTAGATTGAGCAGCTGGGGTGGGGGGAGTCGAAATGTACCCATGTATAAAACCACAAATGCAGTGTTAGGAAATCAGAAAGTCAGGGCCGTTGTGCGTTTAGTGTTGCTAAGCCCTTTTAACTGACTGAGCATCTCCATATAAGGAGAATTTACATGCCAGTTAGAAAGTTGATTCATTCCCCAAATGAATTTTCTTCTCCCCTGCAGAGGGCTAATTCTGTCACCATGTTAGATTAAATTTTTAGATTTATAGTTTAGCTCCATTATCTCAACAATAATATTTCTCGGCATAAAATTCGACCTCCTTTCTCCAAATGGTCAGGACATTCTGAAGTCATTTATCAGAATTTTGAAAGCCTATCCTTACCCATAGTATTACCCAGCTGAATCTTGCTGGAGGACTACCGTGAATTGGGATTAGTAAGCATTCACCCTAGACTGTGTTCTCTTTGCAGTAAATTAGTCCCGTGAGACAGCTTATATGCACCTTTTTGTTTTTGCACTATCTCGCTTTTTAAAAGCCATGCCACAGTTGACTGTGTGTTAAAGATAGAATCCTTATTGTCTTCTTTTTGACACTGCAGGAGGGGCCTGAGAGCCTTCATGTTCAACGCTCTGTCTTTGGGGAGAGGAATTTCAATGTCCGCAGTTCTGCATCTCAAGACAATTCCACAGTTAAAGTAAGCATTGCTGGTTAACCACAGATAAATCAACTGCATATTCAGCAGCACGTTCAGTGTTTATCATTTTTTAAGACTACATAGGTCAAGTTTGCTAGGCAGATGTGGAATGTGAACTGCACTTGTTGGCACAATGCCTATTTTGTATTACTGTGGTGGTGGTTTTTACCCAAACCGCTTGAAAGCTGGTGGATATGCTTGCAGCATGTGTGTCTTCTCATCTGAACCTTTTCTTCTTTGTAGCTTTGTCGTCATTGTTCAAGCAATGTACTCGTCTAGCTAAGAACGATCAGGCATGTGAAATGGTATTTTGTGAGCGCCCTTTAACACAGAGGCGAAAGGTCTAATAATAATTCTGCTTTGCTTTACTAGACATGACGCAGATACAAAGTAGCACAGATCCACTGAACTGAATTGGACAACTTTGTCAGGAATGTTTTTACTCTGCAGTAGAACAGTCTTGCAATTGAGTATACAAAAGTTACTAACCCAGATACAGTTTGATTATCTTTTTAAAAAAAATTAATAGAAAAATGGAACTCTAATATTGGGAAAATAATAATAATACAGCAGTTACTTAATACATTAAGATGTCCAATTACTTTAAATAAAAACAAGTGCTTAATACATTAAAATAATTACCTAACACATTATTAAAGAGGTGTCATTCTGATAAAGTTTATGTGCAATTTATCAGCATCACTATATTTGTTGTATAATGTACTGGCAGATACAGTTTGATTATCATGCGTGTTGTCCACATGGCTCAACAGGGCCTTCTTGGTAGTGGCGCCTGCCATGTGGAACACCCTTCCATCAGATGTCAAAGAAATAAACAACTATCTGACTTTTCGAAGACATCTTAAGGCAGCCCGGTTTAGGGAAGTTTTTAATGTTTGATGTTTTATCATGTTTTTAATATTCTGTTGGGAGCCGCCCAGAGTGGCTGGGAAAACCCAGCCAGAGGGGCGGGGTATAAATATTATTATTATTATTATTATTATTATTATTATTATTATTATTTAATCAACATTAGCCATTAGACACACTTTGATGGCCTGAAAAGTGAGGAGAGAGAGATATTTTGTAGACAACTAGAGATGATACAGGAGCACCAATATTCCTGTTGAATAATATTCAATAACCGCTAACCTAATGAATAAGAATTTCCTCTAAGCAAAGAGGTATGACAGTTCTTGTAAATTGTGAGAGAATTAGTTCCCCCTTTCGTCTTTGTCTATTGGTGCATGATGCCCCAGCACAGAAAAAGCTGGTCACACTTAAATCCCTTTGAAAGCAACGAGAAACTTTGCCACAGATATAGTGCTGAAATAGATTTGACAGTAGATGGCCACAAAATGGCAGCTTTGTGTTGAATTCCCCCTACTTTTCCCTATAACATGTAAATTCCCAAGTCATGTGTTTACTCACCCCACTGGCACGGGGTAATATAGAACATTACAGAGGGACAATGGTCCTTGAGATTGGATTTCTGGTTTTGGCAGCAGCCTCTGTTGAGCATCACCTGGTTCCTGGTCCCTTTAGTGTAAAATTGACTAACCTTTTGTTCAGATTCTGGCCTGGAGTTTACATCTCCATAATTTTATAATATTAACGTATTCTAGATATTAACACAATAGACCTTTTCCTTGAAACCCACTAAATTAGAATTCTTATAATACCTTGTTAGGTTTAAAAGCCATTGGGATTTATCGCTCACTAGTCTGAATTTGGCAACCTGCCTTTAAAAATGCTACCTAATAGAACTTTTATGTCTTTGAGGGCAGCTAGAGTCAAAACTGTGTTTAAATGTGTCTTGGATTTAAAAAATATAATTTATATTGCAGCTCATAAAGCAGCCTAGGGTGACAGATATTGCAGCTAGAAAATTATTAGCGAAGAAGAAGACAACTTCGGCTGTGACTAATGGCTTAGTGAAGAAAGCTGCCAGCAGTTATCCAACTAACGTGACCTGTGACTGTTATGCAAAAGATAGAGTCTGCAGTGTTTGTCTTTCAAGGTAATTAGCTTTGATGCAATCGCATTACTGGCAAGAAATGATTAAAGAAAAAACATTTGTCCAATTAATCCATGTTTAGTAAAGCACAAGATCATATTAGATCTTTGCAATGCAACAGCAGATAAATATTCCAAAAGCTCATTTTGGGCAGCCTATTTCATGCAGGTGTTCGTTTTCACAACTAGATTTTCAGCACACACAAATTCTGACTTAGTGCATTTGTTTAAATGTTTTCTGCAGAAGGTTTTCTTTATAATACTATCAACACTCTGTGCAAGGCTGCAGAAAACCACTTGATCCCTCTTAAGTTTCAACTCTCATCTGTGACACAATCTCCACGGTGTCTCACACCAGAAAGCTGGTCCAGTGTTATAGAACACTCACTGGAGTTGGAAGCACAATGTAGTGTCACAGTTTCAGAGGGCCGGTTGTTATGCCTTGGCTTGTAAATGGGTCTAGGTCAGTGGTTCCCAGTTGGTGGTCTGTGGACCCCAGGGGGTCTGCATATCCCACTCAAGGGGTCCATGGTACCATTCACATAACAAAAACTACCACAGTGATATCAAAATTTTCAAAAGTAGGGGGTTCATGACTTGGTTGTTTGAAAAACAGGGGGTCCTCTGTACTCAGCTAATTGGAGACAAGTGGTCTAGGTCATATAACTCTGTCAAAGATCTCTGCTGGCAAAATGCAACAGTTGAAGATGTACTTCTAATGTTTTGTGCCCTGCTAGCCATCTGAAATTGAATGGGATCTGCATGCATAAGCGTATTCCTTGTGATCCTGGTGTGGTAGCTAGCTGCAAATCCCCTGCACACACGTAGTTCTCAGTCTCTGGTATCAGGAGGAATATGATTCCAGTTCTAAATTTGAAAGGTGTTGCAGCCATCTCATTGGGAGGAATTAATGAGAGTGGCATTCTATTATTTTACAAAATACTTACTCATGTTACCACATAAAGTCATAGCGCTTGGTTTATTTACTGTCGGACCCCTAAAAGCTCAAACTGTGCTGTTATTTGCTAAATGTGCTTTTCATGTTTTAATCCCCAAGGCGCCAGCAGGTTGCTCCAAGGGCTGGTACACCAGGATTCAGAGCACCAGAAGTGTTAACCAAGTTTCCGAATCAAACTACAGGTGCAGTATAACAAATTGAAAAATATATATTTCCATGCACTAGATACCACTGTAGGTCTTCCAGACTGTATATAGTTGGACTGTTATCTAAAGAAAAACTACAGTGGTGCCTCGCAAGACGAAATTAATTCGTTCCGCAAGTTTTTTCTTCTTGCGAGTTTTTCGTCTTGCGAAGCACGGTTTCCCATAGGAATGCATTGAAAATCAATTAATGCGTTCCTATGAAGACCGCTTGCCAGGCTGGCGGTGCAGAGAAGGGCTTTTCTCCCCACCGCAAGCCTTCAGGACAGGTACGGGAACAGAGGGGAAGGTGCGCAGCGCTTCTCTTCTGTTCCCGGGGATTGCGGTGGGAGGAGGGTTTTTCCTCCCCACGCCAACATTCAGAACAGCATTCTGAAAGTTGGCGGTGGGAAGGAAAACCCTCCTCCCACCACAAGTCTTCAGGACAGCCATTCGAAGGCTGGCGGCGGGAGGAGGTCTCTCCGCCCCACCTCCAGCCTTCGGAGCAGCCATCCGAAAGCTGGCGGTGGGAGGAGGTCTCTCCGCCCCACCGCCAGCCTTCGGAGCAGCCATCCCAAGGCTGGTGGCGGGAGGAGGTCTCTCCGCCCCACCGCCAGCCTTCGGAGCAGCCTTCCCAAGGCTGCCGGTGGGGCGGAGAGACCTCCTCCCGCCGCCAGCCTTCGGAGCAGCCTTCCCAAGGCTGGCGGCAGGAGGGGGTTTCTCCGCCCCACCGCCAGCCTTCGGAGCAGCCATCCCAAGGCTGGTGGCGGGAGGAGGTCTCTCCGCCCCACCGCCAGCCTTCGGAGCAGCCTTCCCAAGGCTGCCGGTGGGGCGGAGAGACCTCCTCCCGCTGCCAGCCTTCGGAGCAGCCTTCCCAAGGCTGGCGGCGGGAGGGGGTTTCTCCGCCCCACCGCCAGCCTTCGGAGGAGGTCCAAGGACAGTGGGGAAGACGCGCTGCGCTTCCCCGCTGTCCCGGAGATTTCCCTATGGGCTTTCGTCTTGCGAAGGAAGCCCATAGGGAAATTCGTTTTGCGAAGCGCCTCCAAAACGGAAAACCCTTTCGTCTAGTGGGTTTTCCGTCTTGCGAGGCGTTCGTCTTGCGGGGCACCACTGTATTATAAAACACATTTCTTTATTCCAAGCTTCTTACCTGAAATAAAAAAAGTTAGGTGTATACCTAACATAGATAGCTATTGTACTACCAACTTTACTGTATGCTTGTGAAACATGGACCAATTATAAACGCCATCACCAACTCCTTGAAAGATTCCATCAATGGTGTCTCTGAAAAATTATATCACTTGGGAAGACAGTTGAATTAATGTCAGCATACTGGAAAGATCACCATTGTCGGATCAATGATTCTTCAACATCAACTTTGTTGGACTGGTCATGTTCAGATGTCTGATTATTGCCTCCCAAAGCAACTACTCTGTTCCCAACTTACGAATGGGAAGCAAAATACTGGTGGACAACAAAAGAGATTTAAAGACGCTCTCAAGGCAAACCCCTCCAAAATATAATATAAACACCGACAACCGGGAAACACTAGCCTGCAAGTGCTCCAGTTGGAGAACAGCTTTTACTAAAGGTGTCATGGACTTCGAAAAAGCACAAACTCAGGACGAAAGGGAGAAATGAGCTAAAAGGCGGAAGCCTTGCTGTTATCAGCTCTCACCCGGAAACTTATGTCCCCACTGTGGAAGGACGTGTGGATCCAGAATTGGCCTCCACAGTCACTTACACACTGTTAAGACTATATTCATGGAAGACAAGTGATTGCCAAAGAAGAAGAACATAGATATTTACTGTGATATTTGGAGTTAGCAGCATTTCTCTTTTAAATGGTAGAAAGTGGGCAGAAAGTTCCAACACTGAGGGTTTTGCATCAGCTGAAGAATTTTTTAACTCCCCCCCCCCCCCCGCTTATTCTTCAGGGATTGTGAGAGATCATATCCATCTTTGTATTCTTTTAGAGCAAGCATAACTAACATAATACGCTTGCAGCATTTTTTTTTAAAAGATTACATGAAAAAGCTGACATTAGATATTTAATCTTTTTAAGCAGATGGAAATCTGCTCATGACGACTGGAAGGCATGGTCAAGTGACTTGCTAGGGGAAGAAACAGCCTGCCCTTCCAGATAAGTCCTGTTTAATAGGCAAGAGCCAAGGTCTGTGAAGTCTAGGAGTTTGTTTTTGTTTTGCTTTTAATGGTTTTTCTCTGCACCCTTACTACTACAACTACAGCCTGATGAGCCCCAAGAAAGAGGCATTCAGGAAGGTTTGGGGGTAGGCATGGGAAGCCAGAACAGAACCTTCCCTTGCTTGGGAAGCCAGGACTTTCCCTCACCAGTTCAGTCCTGCCAGCAGCAATTCAGCAAATCCTAGTCTAGCAGTGGTGTAGATTTTGACAGATTCCATTAAAAATAGCTCAAAAGCTCGTTTTTAAAAAATAGATTTCACACAAAAAAATATCGCAACAACTTTGCCAAGGAAAGCTCAACAACTGTTGTGTCCGGATTTCCACTTTTCAAAATATGGCAACCCTAACTAAGCCATTCCAGCCCTCTCCACTTTCCCACACTGGTTTATTCCACCTCTTCTCTTCGATGTTGATCATCCTTCTAAATATATATGTTTCACCAACACTCCTCGCATGTCACTGGCTTGACGTGAAGGTAAAGGACCCCTGGATGGTTAAGTCCAGTCAAAGGCGACTATGGGATATGGCGCTCATCTTGCTTTTCAGATGTAACCATATGGCAATACAGCACTAGCAAAAATTAAGCACATTTGAGTTCCATTGACGTGATTTCATTAGTAATTGTAAGCACGTACTTTTAGCTTTCTTCCACTGAAGTCAGTGAGACATGCATACTTAGCTTGGGATAGTACCCATAGAGTTTGATGGCACGACATGGCAAATTAGAGCATATACTTTGTCCATTGCAATGGATCCCATGTACTCTTGCTTTCAAGTGCTTTCCCATTTATGTGGGAGCATCTCTTAAGAGTTCAGAACTGTCCTTTCCATTGAAGTGAATGAAGCAGCCCATACATGCCAAACTGTGGTTTAGGGGTACGCACCAACCACAAGATTCGGTTGAGACCCCAATGTGGTCCCTCATGAAACAGCCTGATTTGGCTCAGACCAATTCAAAGCTTTTCTGATTCACTTCAGGGATGTGTTTGAGTCTGCTTTGTTCAGTGCGCCTGCAGTTGTTACTGAGATTAACAAAAGCAAAAAAACAGCTATAACTGTAGGGTTGCCATATGTCTGGAATGTCCCAGACATACCCAGAATACTGTAGTTGGAAGCAGTGTCCAGGCGTAAATCGGCAAAATGTCCGGGAAAATCTGAATGTACGGCAGCCCATGTTGGCAGTGCCATTTTTACTGATTTTCCATTAAATTGGCTCAGAAACGTCGGAGGGTTTTTTGGTGATAAAAAGCTCAACAACTCTTGTTTCTGGATTTTCACTTTTTGAAATATGGCAATCCTATTAACTTTGTCCTTTTATAACAGCAGTCCCATTTTGTAAATGCAGCAGTTTTATGCTGAGCAGAAAGTCTAGCTCTGAAAGTAACTTTCTATAATACCAGTTATCATTGTCACAAGCAAATGTAAATTAAAATCGGCTTTCGATTTTGACTCAGTCTTTCAAACGCACTGAGAGTATAAGTAATTGTAACTGAAGTTTGTTTTTAATTGCAGCAATTGACATGTGGTCTGCAGGAATCATATTCCTTTCTCTGCTGAGTGGCCGGTATCCATTTTACAAAGCAAGTGATGATTTAACAGCTTTGGCACAGATTATGACTATTCGTGGATCCAGGGAGACAATTCAAGCTGCTAAAACATTTGGTGTGCAGGTTTTGTATTTATATATTTTTGTAATTCAGTGTACGTTAAGACTGTTTTGTAGCCATCCGCTTTCTGTAGATAATTTGTGTTTATATTCCCAGAGACTTTCGAATGGCATTGGAATTTATTGGTCTAAACACCAGAATCAGGCTGACCTCAAGTTAGTTTTAAATAATCCCAGTAGAAATTAAGCTTTATAGACATAGAGGATTGCAACCAAAGATGTGTCTGGTTGTTTTTCATCAATATATGAATTTCTGCTTTCCAGCAGCTTCTGGTCCAGCCCACTGTTCTGAATTCTTCCCATTTTCCTCTCCTAAAATCTCCTTCTTGCTTCAATCCTCTGTACCATTTCCTCTTTCATTCCTCCTGCCCTAGACTGCCCCCTGCAAATTTCCCATGGGCCTGATTGCCTTCTTGGACCCCTGCCACTTCCTTTTCTAAGCCCTGTGTGCTCGTCCTGGCACATGTTAGGACAAAACCGTCTGACCTCTCATCCCTTGGTGACTTGAAGGCAGTCCAGCAAATAGCTGCCAGCGCCTTCATTGTCACCACCACTACTTCCTCACAGACGTTATTCCTCCATGCATCATCTTATAAATATTTATCTGGTATCTGTTACTCCTGATATTTCAGAAACTGTTCAAACAACCAAATACGCTGGTATGTACTTAACAGATTGTGTTTAAAGGTCCATTCATGCAAATAAAAGTAGCAACTGGTAATACATAGGCTAATTACACCTTAAAACTGCTGCTGTCAGTTACTTAACATTTGATTCTTATTTTTTAAATGAAATATATGGAAAAGAACAATTGTAGTGTAGATTTAAGAGAGGGATACAAGAGCCAATGGACCTCATCCTCGGGAGCTCTGTGATGCACTGATGTTAATGTGGGGCTCTCAATTGTTATTTGCTCCTGAGTGCATACATGTATCTTAGTCGTACTCTTTGAGTTTATTCCGAGGTGAGGAGGGGGAAGTAGGCAGGTATATTGTTTTTTTCAGTGACTCCATCGGTACCTTGCTGCTTGGCGAATCCGGAAAACTGAGGGAATTGAGCCTGTTTCCCACAAGTCTTTTCTCCTGCCTCTCATCAGCTGATGAGGAATGTCCCACAGCATTGGCTGCAGTGTCCCTCGAAATAAATTGCTGTCCGTCCCCCCCTAAACCGAAGCACATAGTGGTTGGCTGCATATTTTCTAAAGGCGCCTCCCTCTTAGCATAGTTGAGAGTGTGCAGATGACTGGCCTCATAATCTAGTATTCCAGCCATACGCTCTGCTTGTCTTAGTATGTACCTGGGCATCATGTATCCACAGTGGGAATTACTGCCAGTGTCACCAGAACTGCTCTTTTACAGATTCACACGGGTGTATATGACTAAGAGGCAGAGTGTCTGCTTTGCGTCCTGGGTAGTCCTGCAAATGTCCCCTGTTGGAAAAACTGGAGAGCTGCTGCCGGTCATTGTACACAGTACTGAGCTGGATGGAACAATGGTGTGACTCTGTTCAAGGCAGCTTCCTGTGTTCCTCCTATCCCTATTCATCCAGGGGTGCAACATGGGTTCTTTGCATGCCCACACATCCCCAAAACACATTTATCAAAAGTTCTTTTGGACTTAGGATTTAACTCAGTTCTGTTAGCTGTTCTGTATTCCATTACAAAATAGCAATATGGCAGATTCATCTCTTGGCGTGTTTGTTTGTGTGTGTGTGTGTGTGTGTGAGAGAGAGAGAGAGAGAGAGAGAGAGAGAAATCTGTTTTGCAAGCTTTGGTTCTATGAAAGGTCCAGTTGACCCAATTTGTGCATAACGTTACACCAGTTTAGTTCAAAAGTCCCTCTTTACTCCTGTGCCAGGGGTGCCAACTTGAATAAAATATTGTGGGGCCCTACATAATCAGATCACATGACACAGTGCACACACACCATTTGAATGGGAATGTCTATCAACTTTGTGGGGGCCCAGCCCTCAAATATTTTATTGTGGGGGCCAAAGCCCCCACAGCCCCTAGGAGTTGGCTCCTACGTCCTGTGCTGTGCTTGCAGGAAACAATTCACAAGCCCAGTTTTGTTGGTTACTTTCTCTATTTTAAACCACAAGCAGAACCCATGGGCTTCCTGTTCATGGTTTTGGGGGAAACAATGAGCTCTGGTACACATGCAGTGCCAAGCCAGTGATGCAGGTTTTTTCCTCCAAGCATGGGATAGGTAGGGACGAAGTGGGGACATTTGAGCAGTATTTGCCAGCACACTGCACATTTACATTAAGCCATAGTTTATTTAAAGTTATGGCTTTAATGTTAAGTGCAAACCAGTTTGCTAAGTGACAAACTAGCTTATGTTTTTTGAAAGGTCGACAGTACTGCTTTAATGTATGGTATGTGTGCATCCACTGTCTGTGTTACAGTGCTATAATGTGTCTTCCAAAAGCTGTCGAGCATCCTTTCTAACCACAGTGCTTTTCACACAGGTAAATCAATACTGTGTAGTAAAGATATCCCAGCACAGGATTTACGAATGCTCTGTGAAAGGCTGAGGGGAAGCAAAACCAGCTTTGACATCTCGACAGGTGATGGGCAGATCAACCTTTCTCAGGAACCTGCATTACAAGCTGAAATCTTCAACATTTCAGAGCCTGCACTTCAGACATCTAAAAAGCACCTGCAGTATCAGAAGCCAAGTTGTCATGAACGTGATGGCCTGGTTATTAGAACTTCTGAAAAGCCAGCTGATCTGGGATGGGACAAAGTCCCTGATGAGGCCTATGATCTTCTGGATAAACTGCTAGACCTAAATCCTGCTACAAGAATAACTGCAAAGGATGCCTTGCTTCATCCTTTCTTCAAAAATATTAAGCAGTGAAAAGATGCTCGGCTCTGTACCACCAGAAGCATTGGAAGTCATAGTTTCCTTATCTTTAAACGAAATCAGAATCCCTAGAGGGACATTGTTTCCTCCAAATTGCTTCATAGCTACATCCAACTTGCGGAAACAAAACAAAAACCTTGTCAGCTATTAAACATACTGAAGTCCAAATCAAAGGCAGACTGGGACAGATTTTTCCCCATGCTCTTACACCATACATTTCTAAATTATTTTAATTTTGTTGTGTCGCTGATGATG
Organism: Podarcis erhardii; assembly: GCF_964252035.2. NCBI lineage: Eukaryota > Metazoa > Chordata > Lepidosauria > Squamata > Lacertidae > Podarcis > Podarcis erhardii. Next base: position 73,830,345 of record NC_138510.1, read on the forward strand.
CAATCTGCAGATGCACTGAACCTCCATGAACCAGCTTGCAACCCACAGTGGTCCCAGTCTGGCCTTTGCACGATACCTGCAAGGGCTTCCTTTGGGCTGCCTCGTTCTTGACTTCTAGGAGCGCCGCTGCTTCTTAATCAGCTCCTAATACCTGCACAAATGTGCCTTTACTATGTGAAGGCTGCTAATGTGAGACTGATAGAGAAAAGATTCCCGCTGTACTTCTAGCCTCGCAGACTGATAAGTATACTTGAAAACTTGTCCTAGTCATTAAAACACATTCTCTCTCTGGAGGAAGAAACGGAGAATTCTGAAGTTTTGAGAGCCCACAACAGTAGTTTCTAAAGGCTTTGGACTACAGCTTTTGAATGCATGCATTTTAGGTGGAACGAGAAGCAGCTGTGAACATAGTTACTCTAGTGTGCCCAATCCTAGCCAACTTAAAAGACCCACGTTTAACTTCTTTCCAGGAGCTGGCAGGTGGGGAGTGATGCCCATGCAGATGTTTTCTGTCGCTTACTGGAACATTTCGGGCAGAATGGTGGTTAGGACAGGGCAGTGCCAGCACCCCAGTGGAGCCAACTTGCCACTCCTGCTGGTGCAGCCATGCCACTCTGAGCTTGCTTCTCCCTTGCCTCACCCATATCAGCATTACTGATGCCAGCTGGCCATATCTGCAGTGTTGTCCCTCCCTGCCAGCCGTTCCTGTTCCCTATCCATGTCACTATCAAGACTGAACAATTTTCATATAATTAAATGGCCATTCAGCTTAATAAGGCTTAGTGCTTGCCATAAAGATTCCCCCCCCCCTCCAAATTTTTGGAGTTTAAGGAAAATATGGATTGTGTTCTTTTTGTCCTCTTTGAAAACTTCTCCCTTTCCTCCCTGCTCTGCTCGCATTTGAGATGGGTACCAGTTGCTTCGCACTGTGTGCCATAATATCTACATATGCAATACCTGTGTATTTGCTTGTCGAGCACTAGCTTACATTACTTTGTATAATGTATATGATTGTCGGAACAATTTGATTTTCCTAGAATGACCAAAAGTAAACTTATATTTCATACACTATAAAAATGGATATTATTATTGCACAACAATATTTTATGGGATTGTGTGTGTGTGTCTTATTTTTGTTCTTTGGTTGCAAAAAAGAAAAGAAAGAAAAGGACAGGCTCAGCCAAGCCAGTGGCTCTTGCCACTGATACAGGAGATAGTATACAGCCATCACGATGAGCCATTGATAGCTTTAATGTTTCATGAATTTGCCAAATCCTCTTTTAAAGCTACATCATTCACTACATTAAAGGCAATGTAAGATAAGCTAATAATTACATCATAAGCACTAATTGGCAGAACTGAATACCATAGTAGTGGATTTTCTGCTTCCCCAAGAGGTTAGCCTCTGAATGTTTAGCTTTTGTCACCTTGTACTAAAGATATATTCGTTTAACATCTGTGTTATTTCACGATTTCCCCCTAAAATTGTTTTAATATGGAATACTAATGGCAGAGTCCTATAAACGTCTGCTGGGGAGTAAGTTTCATTGAGTTCTTTGGGACTTGCTCTCGAGTAAGTGTGCATGGGTCTGCAGGCTTAATTTTTTTACATAATTACATGTTCCCACACTTTTTCACATTTGCAACAAAACCTTTTCCATATAAGGTCTCTATTACAGAAAAAAAATAATTGCACAAAGCTGCAGATGAAAAGCGGCTTTTAAATAGAACGATACTTGAATCAAGATCTTTGGAAGAGTGATGGTAAGTTGTTGGTGTGTGTGTGTTTTACTGCTTTTGGCACCAGCTGTTAGAGATAAATGTTTGCAGATGTCAGAATATTGATTGCAGAAAGTCCTGAAACCCACAAAACCCTGGGGCCTACGTCTTAGCAATTTCTGCTGTTTATGTAATTTCAGCGCAGCACGTCACTGAGAAGTTATTTATCTAAAGGAACTGTGGCCAAATTTGGCAAGCTGAGCCTTCTGCCAGTGTTTGTAGATGTATTATTTCCTCCTATGTTATTGCATTGTGTCTGTGGCCTTACTAGAATATTAGCTAACACCAAGCGAAAAGGACCACTTTCTATGCTAAGCTCTCAAAACTGAATAATGGGGGGGGGTGAGTTGTTTTTTTGTTTTGTTTGTGTTTTTGCCTTTGGTCTTTTCACTACATATGGAAATGTTGCCAGTTTCAGCTGGCTGAATATCCCAAAATTGGGCATGTGATGTTTTTATACAATTGCATCTGGACAGATTCAAGTACCATTGCTCCCTCGTTGGGGGGAGTGTGGAGTTAAATCCCTTTCTGCCTGCTTTTGAGCAATAAAAACAGATTTCTTGGATGACTGAAGCAGGAGAGTCTTGCAGAACCGACTTAACCTTGCCTTGCTCTTAGATCACAGAGATAGCAGAGGGCAGGAAGCAGCCCCCCCTTTCCCCCATAACATGTCATGGGGAGCTGCAACACCTTTTTTTTCCCTTTTAAAATTAACTGCTTTTTGCCTAGTCAGGACAGAGTAGCTGTTGTCTGAATAAGCAAGGAACTGATGCCTTAAGACCAGGGTGGGTGCTTGTGCTACAGACAGCTTCCTTCTCTGAGAATGGAGCAAAGTAAGGATATTTTTAGGGACGTGGGTGGCGCTGTGGGTTAAACCACAGAGCCTAGGACTTGCCGATCAGAAGGTTGGCGGTTCGAATCCCCACGACGGGGTGAGCTCCTGTTGCTCAGTCCTGGCTCCTGCCAACCTAGCAGTTCGAAAGCACGTCAAAGTGCAAGGAGATAAATAGGTGGGAAGGTAAACGGCGTTTCTGTGCGCTGCTCTGGTTCGCCAGAAGCAGCTTGGTCATGCTGGCCACATGACCCGGAAGCTGTATGCCGGCTCCCTCGGCCAATAAAGCGAGATGAACGACGCAACCCCAGAGTTGGCCACGACTGGACGTAATGGTCAGGGGTCCTTTAAGGATATTTTTAACAAGTTGCTTCTCGTCTTAATTCCTGTACTGCCTGCTGGGTACAAGGGAGACAGCTCTGTTCTTTGTAACTTCAAACAAGGCAGAAGGGCACCTAGACACATTCCTTTCTTCATTAGGAGGTTTATTTGTTTTATTTGTTCCATAAAATTTATATGCTGCTTGATTGTGGGGGGGGACGACGACCTCAAAGCGGCTTACAAAAAAGGTAAGACAATAAACAACCACTAAAAAAAAATTACAGCCTGATTTTAAAACATTAAATTAAAACTTCAGTAGAATAGACTTAAAACAAAACTCACATGTATGGGTTGGGTTGTCTAAATAAGAATGTCTTCAGCAGGCAGCAAAAGGAATACGCTGAAGGCACCTGTCGGATATTGATGGTTTGCAGCCCCAACACTTCCAAAAGTCTTGGTGCTGTAACACTAAATTGTCAAGTTCTTGCAGGTGCAATACTGGCAAATGTGAATCATCGTGCAATCTAAAGAAGACTAGCTTAAGGAAAAGCGATGGAACCAGATTTGAAACGGTAGATTTGGGAATGCCAGGACCAGACAGCATTTTTAACTGGTGGGGGAAATCCATTATAATAACATACAAAGTGTGTCTTTATGGTGAAACTACATGTTACGTGGGAGATCTGTTGACATGAATGGAAGCTCTGGGAAATGTCCCTTCTAAATTATTCTCCCTTCCCCAGGCTGTTATTTCCAAACAGTATGTAATATGAAATACATTTTGTATGAAAAATAGTGTGAAATTACCGTATTTTTTGCTCTATAAAACTCACTTTTTCCCTCCTAAAAAGTAAGGGGAAATGTGTGTGCATCTTATGGAGCGAGTGCAGGCTGTGAAGCTATCCCAGAAGCCAGAACAGCAAGAGGGATCGCTGCTTTCGCTGCACAGCAATCCCTCTTGCTGTTCTGGGTTCTGAGATTCAGAATATTTTTTTTCTTGTTTTCCTCCTCCAAAAACTAGGTGCGTCTTGTGGTCTGATGCGTCTTATAGAGCGAAAAATACGGTACTATAATTTTTCTCCCTGTTTGTTCACCACCACCACAAAAGCAAGTAAAAACAGCTTCATGTAGGTCAGGAAAATAGCGCAGGATTAAATGAACCTTACTTCTCTCTCCTCCCCCCAACCCCCAATCCATCCTCTGGCTCTCCTTCAATGCTGCCTTACTCGCATATTGAGTTCCTACAGCAGCTTGTTAATACAAAATTAAAATGTCAAGAGGTGACGATAGATCTCCTTCATTATATGTAGCTTGCTCCTACATGACTTCTTATTTATCGTGTTTAAAGAAGACAGACAGCCAAATGGAAGGGCAAAAATGGATAGACATAAAGAGCAGGATGAGAAACGAAAAAAACCCCAACACCTAGTGCTTCATCAGCCTTCACCAGAATCGTGCCCTCCATGCAGAAGATTATCATAGAAGTTGGGAGGGACCATTTTGTTAGGGTTGCCATCTTTTTGAGAAGTAAAAATCCGGGAAAGTTGGGATATCACTCCCCAAAAGTTGGTGAGCTTCTTTTGGGAAACCTGGACATTTTGCTGATTTCTGGAAATTCCCCCGGAGATGCTAATTCCAACATGTCCTGGAAAATCTGGGTGTATGGCAACCCTAATTTTGGACTACAATTCCCATTGGCCCTAGCCAGCACAAGGGTGTCAAAGGGTTGGCAAAAAACAAACAACCCCCCCCCCAACACCCGCTTCCTGCTGAGTTGCTGAAGGCCTCATCTTATATCCAAGCAGACTGCAATCTGTGGGGTTCCTGTGAAACGCTTACTATCCTTATTCGAGACCATGTGACTGGAGTCCTCACTTTCGATATTTTATTTATTAAAGCTGCCTTGGGAGCAAGCCTTGGATCGCTTCCAAACCACAAATTGGGACTAGCTCTTCGAGCTCCAGGAAATGTCAATACAGTATAGTAAGTAGCCTTGCACTGCACAGGGAGGAACTCGGCCTCCTGTGGCAACGAAAGGACCTAAACTGTCATATGGGCCCAAAGAGGAAAGCACAGAAAGTGTCCCTGATATTTCATACCTTTGACTGGTTCTCACTCTAGATTTGTACTAGAATGCTGTTGCCAGGACTGCAGAACTAAAGGAAGCCTCTTTCTGGCTTCTTCTACCAGCCAGGAAGAACATCGTGGCAAGGAGACCAACGTAGCTCCATCAACTGGCCAGTGAAGGAAGAGCTATTGCTGCACTCACTTTCCAATTCTCTCCCTCTTCTCTTCCTTTTGTATCCTGTCAATCAAAAGGTCCTGCCTGAAGGCGTGCAATCTTTTAGTACAGAAGTTAATGTGTCTGCTAGATAGTAATTAGATGGAATTGTCACACACTCTGTACACATCATATATGTTTAAAGCACATCTTCCTCCAAAGAAATCAGGGAACTCTGGTTTAACCTTCATAGCTATAATTCCCAGCACCCTTAAACTACAGTTCCCAAGATTCTTTAGGGGAAGTTATGTGGCTGTACACACACACACACACACACACACACACACACACACACACACAGAGTGGCACCTCGGGTTAAGTACTTAATTCATTCCAGAGGTCCGTTCTTAACTTGAAACTGTTCTTAACCTGAAGCACCACTTTAGCTAATGGGGCCTCCTCCTGCTGCCACACCACTGGAGCATGATTTCTGTTCTCATCCTGAAGCAAAGTACTTAACCTGAAGCACTATTTCTGGGTTCTGAGTTCAGTGGACCTTAAAGGTAAAGGTAAAGGTACCCCTGCCCGTACAGGCCAGTCATGACCAACTCTGGGGTTGTGCGCCCATCTCACTTAAGAGGCCGGGGGCCAGCGCTGTCCAGAGACACTTCCGGGTCACGTGGCCAGCGTAGCGAAGCTGCTCTGGCGAGCCAGCACCAGCACAGCACATGGAAACGCCGTTTACCTTCCCGCTATAAAGCGGTACCTATTTATCTACTTGCACTTAAGAGTGCTTTCAAACTGCTAGGTGGGCAGGAGCTGGGACCGAATGATGGGAGCTCACCCCGCCACGGGGATTCGAACCGCCAACCATACGATCGGCAAGTCCTAGGCGCTGAGGTTTAACCCACAGCGCCACCCGCGTCCCTCAGTGGGCCTTACCTCTGAGGAAATGGGTATATTTTTTTTTTTTGAGGAAGACCCCCAAAAAATTTTTTACCAAAAAGATGCACATTTTCGATTGACTTGCCTAAGATCCAGGACAGAGTGCCACATTTCAGAAATTTGCCCCTGGACATTATTTCTGCCTTTGAAATCCTGGTCATGTCCAGACATATGCCAACACTACAGATGGCCATAAAAATAACCTGCGAGGAATTGCCTAATACAAGAAAAGAAAGACCAAAAGCAAGGTACAGTAGTAGTGAGTGAGTCTGAGTTGAGAAATAAGACTAAGAGCACATATTGATATAGGAATGCATTAGATAATATGTAAAGAAATATACAATAATAAGAGTACAGTCATTTGTAAAAAAGGAATATACAACGGGAAAGACAGGAAGTCTAGTGTTTTGGTATGTATATAATGTATATGATTTTGGGGGGGAAATTGTTTTTGTTTTTTCTCTTCTTTCTTTTTTGTTTGTTTCATTTTCTTTCTAGGTATATAAAATTTGTATATAATTTTTGTATACATGTTGGAAATTATATTATAGTTAAGTCCTGTAATGTAATATGACAATGTTTAGCGATGTAATATAAGAATGTTAAATAAAATAAATAAAATGCAAATTATAAAAAAAAAGTAGTGAGGAAGACGATGTATTCGCTTGAGGCAAAAAATGTTATTTGGATGTGCATTCTTACACCATAGCCTTGCTTTCCTCCTCCAAAGCTTCTGCAAAAGATTAGCTTCAGAACAGCTTCTCGGGGACCACCCAGTCAGCTTCATCCCCTGATGAGCACAGAGGCTTCCCGCTCAGCCAGTATGCCAAAAGAAACAGTTAGTGCTTGCTCCTCAAGTGAGAATATATACGTAATCTATAGAGGTCAATGGAAATGTGAAGTTATAAAGAGAGGCAGTTTAGGAGACGCAGCATCCTTTTCATACCTGCATTTCTGCTGAGCTCATTGCTTGGTCATTCGCAACTCGAATGCCACTCAGTTCAATGGGACTTGTTTTCTTGTGTTGTTGTTCAGTCATTTAGTCGTGTCCGACTCTTCGTGACCCCATGGACCAGAGCACGCCAGGCACTCCTGTCTTCCACTGCCTCCCGCAGTTTGGTCAAACTCATGTTGGTAGCTTCAAAAACACTATCCAACCATCTCGTCCTCTGTGGTCCCCTTCTCCTTGTGCCCTCCATCTTTCCCAACATCAGGGTCTTTTCCAGGGAGTCTTCTCTTCTCATGAGGTGGCCAAAGTACTGGAGCCTCAGCTTCAGGATCTGTCCTTCCAGTGAGCACTCAGGGCTGATTTCCTTCAGAATGGATAGGTTTGATCTTCCTGCAGTCCATGGGACTCTCAAGAGTCTCCTTCAGCACCATAATTCAAAGACATCAATTCTTTGGTGATCAGCCTTCTTTATGGTCCTTGTAGCTGAGATTAAAATAGCTCCAGGGATAGCTCAGTCAGCAGAGCAAGAGGCTCTTGAACAGGGTCATGGGTTTGAGTCACGTTGGGCAAAAGATTTCTGCATTGCAGAGGGGTTGGGTTACATCACCCTTTTGGTCCCTTCCAACCCGTAAGCCCATTAAAGCCTTTAAAATGGGGGTGGCATTATTATTAGACCAGTATGGATGACATAGGTGATGCGGGTGGTGCTGTGGGTTAAAGCACAGAGCCTAGGACTTGCCGATCAGAAGGTCGGCGGTTCAAATCCCCGTGACGGGGTGAGCTCCCGTTGCTTGGTCCCTGCTCCTGCCAACCTAGCAGTTTGAAAGCACATCAAAGTGCAAGTAGATAAATAGGTACCACTCTGGCAGGAAGGTAAACGGCATTTCTGTGTGCTGCTCTGGTTCGCCAGAAGCGGCTTAGTCATGCTGGCCACATGACCCGGAAGCTGTACACAGGCTCCCTTGGCCAATAAAGCGAGATGAGCGCCGCAACTCCAGAGTTGGTCACGACTGGATCTATTAGTCAGGGGTCCCTTTACCTTTACCTTTTATGGATGACATATGGAGTGACACCCCAAGAATGACTATTACCGTTTTTGGATTAAGCAGCTAAATTTGGACCGCCAACCAAATCAAGAAGCCAACAGCAGAAGCTTATACATTTTTTATAAATGGAATTTGGGCCAGATGCTATTTCTTTTTTCTGCCTCAGGGACACCGGCATTTATGAATACTCTGGCCAAAATCAAAAGGCCTGCTGTGCTCATTTCTACCCACAAATAAGACTTTTCTAGTGGTGCTGGAGCACTTCCTCAGCGAGTGGAATCTGACGTTTGGCACACACATTTGTCAACAGTGGAATCGCCTCTGGGATCAATTTTGTCCTCCTTGGTTTTTTGCTTCTGAAATTAATTAAACAAAAGACTGTGTTGAAAGTACAGCAAATCGAGGTAAATGACAACAAATCCTATTGCTGAGTAGAGATTGCCATATTTCAGTAAGTGAAAATCTGGACACAAAAGTTGCGTTGCTGGCATATGTCCAGATTTTCCCAGGAACATTTTGCTGATTTCTGCCTGGACACTGCTTCCAACAGCAACGTTCTGTGTATGGCCGGGAAATTCAGGACGTTTGGCAACACTAAAGATGCAATGCACCAGAGGTCATGATACTGTATGTGCCATGAAGTTGCTATCTACTGTATTTATTGCTCTATAAGACTCACTTTTTCCCTCCTAAAAAGTAAGGGGAAATGTGTGTGCGTCTTATGGAGCGAATGCAGGCTGCGCAGCTATTCCAGAAGCCAGAACAGCAAGAGGGATTGCTGCTTTCACTGCGCAGCGATCCCTCTTGTTGTTCTGCCTTCTGAGATTCAGAATATTTTTTTCTTGTTTTCCTCCTTCAAAAACTAGGTGCGTCTTATGGTCTGGTGCGCCTTATAGAGCGAAAAATATGGTAAAAATATATTGAAATAGTGTGTATTCTTGTTCTCCTTAGCACATCTGCATACTTTTTGAAGCTTGCATGCTTGCTTCCCTTAGGAACAAAGTGACTGGGGCAAAAGCTGCTTTGCCATCAAATTTAGAAAATTTCACCACAGAGTGCAGCTGAATCATATTGAAATTAGATGAAGACATCAATGCAAAAGGTTGCCCCAAAGGTTCTGCTTTCTCTTTCTGCCCCCTCATTCGTAAACAGATTTTCTTGCATACCATAAATATTATATGGTAGCACTGCGTGACAGCACTGCATCAGAAATCTGCCCATTTGTAAAGGATGTACCGTATTTTTCGCTCCATAAGGTGCACCTAGTTTTTAGAGGGGGAAATCAAGGGGGAAAAAATATTATTTCCACCCCCCCCCCATCCCCAAAGAGCAGCAGACAGGCTGTGCAAAGCTAAAGCAGCCAAGACAGCGAGCGCGATCCATCCTGCGTGCTATCTTGGCTTCCTCTTTAGCCGTGCGCAACCTCTCCAGGAGGGAGAAGGGACTGACTCCTACGAGGAGGGAGAAGGGACTGACGGACCATGTCAGACCCTTCTCCCTCCTGGGGAAAAGCCCGCAAGAGCCATGTAGAGCTTGTGTGCGGCTCTTGGGGACTTATCCTGCCTGCCTCCCCCCTGCATTCACTCCATAAGACGCACACACATTCCCTCTTACTTTTTAGGAGGGAAAAAGTGCGTCTTATGGAGCAAAAGATATGGTATATTGTACAGCGGAATGTACAATCGTTTAAATATTGTAACTTTTCCCGCAGAGGGAACAGTTGGGCGAAACATTCTTCAAGCTCTTTCGGATACTACTGGACCAAGACTGCTTTCCCTGGCTTAGTGTCAAACAACGTGCAAAGAGGAAAAGGGAAAATAAGTGTGATTGGGGGGGGGGGTGCATGGCTGTAAGGATGGAATAAACCATTTAAAATGCTCCACTTGCATTTCATTTACTATGAAATGCGTATGACGTACGATAAAACTGGCGAATAAATTAGGTCCAGGGATTTCACCAAGCATATGGAGATGCCACTCCCTGTGGTCCTCTAGAATATATAGAATAAACATGTCTCTGTTCATTTTCTTCCTCCACCCACCACATGCTGTTCCTTGGAACGTCCACAAAACACCAGTTCTCGTTGCATTTAAGAAAATAAGAAAAGACAACCCAGGTAGAAGAGTAGAACTTCCCCTATGTTTAAATAGCAACCCTGAAGAAAGATGAGCTTCTGACTTCTGGGTAAATCTCATTTGCCAGTCAAAAGTGAGAGAAATGCTGTTTTAATAGAACATGAACGCAGGGAGATCTGTCAAATTTACCTAACTCCCTGATGCTTCTGAATCTCATTTGGCCATAATGGTTTTGTTTTAGCAAGCTTTGTAATACGTTCTGCAGCATATGTATTACTTCACTGAGTCTCCTTGGGGCAGGGGAAAGGCAGCTAATAAGCACTTTGATAAATGAAAGGAAACAGAGGCTCACTCTGAAGGATCAGTCACTGTATTTTTCGCTCTATAAGACGCACCAGACAACAAGAGGAGGAAAACAAGAAAAAAAATATTCTGAACCTCAGAAGGCAGAACAGCAAGAGGGATCACTGCACAGTGAAAGCAGCAATCCCTCTTGCTGTTTTGGCTTCAGGGATAGCTGCGCAGCCTGCATTCGCTCCATAAGACGCACACACATTTCCCCTTACTTTTTAGGAGGGGAAAAGTGAGTCTTATAGAGCAAAAAATACGGTATGTGTTTGGAAATATCAAGTGGTAGAAGACTTCCTGGGTGTCACTTCAAGTCACAAGAGGACAATTGCATGCTTCAGTGCAGTCCCAAGTCAAAAACAATCTAACACAGAATGATGAACTCTTCAACCTGTTGCAATCAATGTGATTAAAAAGGCTTAATTCTTTTCTTTTTTTGCATTATGGAAGTGCCTCTGGAAAGTTAGCATGTCAAGGAGAAGAATGCTAGGTTAATCTTCCCGATGTGCTACATTTCTATGCATATGGAGCTTTGCTTCTTCTCTTACATTTTTGTCCGTATGGGTGGGACAATTTATTTGTATCTGCATTACACTATACATAGCCTGTGGTGGTCAGACTGTCTAGACTGGGGCTTCTGACTACTATAATTCTCACACAACAGGGGCAGCCAACGTGGTGTCGTCCAGATGTTTTGGGACTACAACTCCCATCATCCCTGACCACTGGTCCTGTTAGCTAGGGATGATGGGAGTTGTAGTCCCAAAACATCTGGAGGGCCGAGTTTGCCTATGCCTGTCATAAACTATGTTGGCTGCAGCTGATGGAAACTGGAGTCCAAGAGCATCTAGAGCCACGGTTCCCAACGTGGGGCACATGCCACACAGGGGGGCAATTTTATTTTTTGGAGGGGCAAGCAATTTGAGAATGAGTTATTAACCGTGAATGGCCTTTTAGGCTTCCTCCACGTGAATAGGAGTTCACTTTTTAAATAATGAGAATTCTATGTCATGGGGGGAGCTTCAGGATTTTAGAGATGCTTAGGTGGGGCAAACTCTCAACCCATCTAGCTTGAGTTTGTAGTCAAGAATAGTTAGGGCTGCCGCACATCTGGATTTTTCCAGACATGGCTGGGATTCGGGCAGCAGAAAGGCCTCTGTGTGAATTTTTGCCGAATCTGCGAAATGTCCAGGAAAACCTGGACATACGGCAAGAGGTATTTTTTTAAAAAAATCCATAAAAATTATGAAAAAGCCCCCAAATTAATATTTTTTGGCAGATGTTCCCCTCAACAATTTTGACCCCCCTCCCAAAAAGAAAAGCTCAACAACTTTGTTTTTTTTAAAGATATTTATTAAATTTCCAAATATTACCAATAAAAAGAAAAAAAACAATAACACAACAATAAAAACAAATACACACAACAAACAAGTATAATTTCAGTCCCTTATTTTGTTATTCCTTAGTTCCCTGACCTCCTCATACCTCCCCTTTCTGTATTCCAATTTCTAGTTATCAATTCAACAAATCCTCTCCCTTATTCTCAAATTAATATTTCACCTTTCTTTTCCTTTTACTTAATCATTATCACTGAAAACCTCTTAACTTCTAAATCCACGTCATTCTAGCATTCATTAATTTTGCAATATTTCCTGAGATAGACCTTAAATTTCTTCCAATCTTCTTCCGCCGTCTCTCTTCCCTGGTCCCTTAGCTCAACAACTTTGTGCACGTTTTCACCTTTGAGGATATGGCAACCCTAAGAATAGTTGGACCATTCTCGCCCAACTTGGCATAAGCTTCACCTGACCTTAACTAGTAATTCCCTTCCTATTCCTAGTGGAAGCCCACTTAAACAGTAGCAAGATCAGGAGAGATTTGGGGAAATCAAAAAGAGGAAAATATCTGTGGCTTGCTCAAGCCAAGCACATATTCTTTGAATTATTGGCTAAGTGGTGTCATCCAAAGTTACAATGTAGGGTTTGGAAAAAGCAAAGTCCATGCTTATTATTTTACTGGAAAGCTTAAGGAGTGCTCCTGGAATCTACTTTTAATAAGTATGGGAACCTTTTAATAAGGGGCCAATGGGAAGAAAATGCCAGGTAGAAGAATTAGAACAAGCTGAACGTGACACAGAAGCTGAAGGAAGAGTATTTATCTTTCAGATGGCTGGAGGCGGAAAGGCTTGAAAATTAAAGACTTCTGCATTGTTTGGCAGGAGCCCCTTCACTTCAGGGCAGGAGGCTTCCAGCAATGAAAAAAAATTGAAGATGCTCTGAGGAACAGGATGAAAACAGTAGATCATGTTGGTCATAAATGTTCTCTCAGTAGGGATGTTGCTATAAATGCTATAAAGTTTGCCGAGAGAGGGTTAAAGCATGTGATGATTTCACTCCTACTGAAGTCAAAGGACTTCTACTTTTTTGGCCAGGTTGTATGGACACAATCCAGTTGAAAATACTAAAATATACATCACTGAAATGTGTTCCCCAGCTTCTGATTCCGTGGGCGCTCAGAGTAGGTCACGATAAATTGATAAAAGTCTGTATAAAGGAGCAATGACTACAACAAAATCCCATTTTTGCGAAACCTCCCCCCTAAATAAATTCACACATGACTCAAATTTTGGTTTTGGTTTTTGGCAGAATTTAGGCCACTTTATTGATTACAGAAAGTGACTGGTTGCATAGGCTCTGGTTCGACTAGCTCCCTGCCATGCAGGTAGCGCTGACCCAGGGTTCCAGCGTAGGTCAACCAAGGGTGAACACTTGGATAAGTGGAAAGCAGGGAATGGGCTAACTCCGCCACCCAAATGTCCCCCTGGACTCAGGTATGGGCACAACCCCCTCACAGGGGTTGACCAAACCATCGAGTCCCTGGATTCCTTTAACAGAATACCCTTCACATAGGGATGGCGAGAGCCTTCTCCCATCCCTGTCACCCGAACCAGAGCCTATCCGCAAGCTTACAAGTTGCTACGCGGCAGGCGAAACCCAAATGGCAACAGCCAATCAGCCAAGTGGGGGAAATTCCTGCCGTGCCCCTGTCCCAATGACAGAAGACACACAACGGCATAGCAAGGTCAAGCGCAAGCCCTAAATATAGGGAGAGGTGGGTGGGTGTTCCGAATGCACGCGCCGAAAGAGGAAGCTCTGGGTCACGTGCATGGGCATAAATAGGTCCCTCAAACCGTTTGGACTGCGTCCCATTGGCCAGATTGCATCCACCTTCGAGGGACCAATCGGTTGTTGTGGCTGACCAGTAGTACCCACCCACCACACAGGGTGTTGGTTGCCCAGGTCTCACCGCAATACATGCCCTCTTTAAGGGAGGACCCGATAAAACAATATCCCTTGGAAAAGACCCTGATGTTGGGAAAGATTGAGGGCACAAGGAGAAGGGGACGACAGAGGACAAGATGGTTGGACAGTGTTCTCGAAGCTTCGAACATGAGTTTGACCAAACTGCGGGAGGCAGTGGAAGACAGGAGGGCCTGGCGTGCTCTGGTCCATGGGGTCACAAAGAGTCAGACATGACTAAACGACTAAACAACAACAAAACGATATCAGCTATTGGTCATTTTCAGGTGCTGGGAGGCTATGGCTCAGCTTACTGGTATCTTGTAAAGGGACCTGCAATGACTACCAATCTTCCTATCACCTGTATCAGAGACAGCAGGCAACAACAGTACGAGAGAGTTATTGCTCTCATGTTCTGCTTGTTGGTTTCCTATAAACCACCATGGACAAGAGGATACTGGACTAGATAGATCTTTGGTCCAGCAGGACTCTTCTTAAATTCTCTCATTTCATGAGATAGCACAGAAACACCATCTTAAACTCCTATAAGATGTAAGGGATCCAAAGCGAGGTCGGTATAGTTCAAATTCCTCTGTTGCTGCCCACTCAGAATCTTCATAGTAATTATGGTGCTAAACCCTAACCCTACACAAAGCTATTCTGGGAAATGTATTTTTGACTCCCCCACCCCCAATGAACATAAGGAACTGATTTCAGTGCCCCTTCCCATCCCACCCAGTCCAATAACTGTCTGCCTCTTAACTCATCTAGAGAGATGTTAATTACGGTTGCCATATGTCCGGAATTTCAGTATCTGGAATACTGCAGCCGCAAGCAGTGTCCGGCCAGAAATCGCCTAAATGCTCAGGAAAATGGCAGCCCCAGCCAGCAATTCCTTTGCTCAGCAATTTTGGGCAAAACTCAAAAAAGCTTATCACATACACAGCCCAACAAGACAACGACAAGAATCCACCAACAGCATACAAATCAATATGGCTAATCTGATCCAAAAACACCCACCCACCCACCCCACTCACACATGAAAACAAACTTCACAACAGCCAATCTGTTATGTACTGAGTTGAATAGGATCCAAAATGTAGCAGTCTGATTGGTCCTAGAACAATAGGATCCAGAATGCAGCAGTCTGATTGGTCCACAGGAGCCACCCAATCCAGCTCCAGGTGGAAGTGAATCCGCAACCTGATTGGCCTACAGGAGAATCCAGGAATTAGCCAATCATGTGGGGCCCATTGTGTAAATAATGTATATAAAGCAGACATTGTGGGGGAACTTCCATTCCTCCTCACCACTATGAGCTGAATAAAGAGCATGAAATCCACTCTCGACTCCAAGTATATTTCACAGTCACAAACAAACAACCACACCCTAGGCCATGGGTAGGCAAACTAAGGCCCGGGGCCCGGATCCGGCCCAATCGCCTACTAAATCCGGCCCGTGGATAGTCCGGGAATCAGCGTGTTTTTACATGAGTACTGTAGAATGTGTCCTTTTATTTAAAATGCATCTCTGGGTTATTTGTGGGGCCTGCCTGGTGTTTTTACATGAGTAGAATGTGTGCTTTTATTTAAAATGCATCTCTGGGTTATTTGTGGGGCATAGGGATTTGTTCATTTTTTTTCTTTCAAAATATAGTCCGGCCCCCCACAAGGTCTGAGGGACAGTGGACCGGCCCCCTGCTGAAAAAGTTTGCTGACCCCTGCCCTAGGCCAACCCCAACCTCTCTCACCACCAAAAGAACACAAGCGAATAGCAAAGAACTTGCACAAGCAACGCTGACACAAAACCCCACACATACATTAAGTAAAATAGAAATCCCCACCCCACCCCCACCCACCATGGTCCCCTCCACCTCTTCCCCCTTTTCTTCCTAATGTAACACTAATGTCTCAACAAATGAAACTGATCTGTAGAAAAATGTAACTTGAAAAAAAGAGGCATTGCACATACTTTTGTAAACCAAGAAATCTTTAATAAAAAATGCATTTTAAAAAAGAGAAAAGGCTCACCAACTTTTCTGTCCGGATGTTTTAATGGCAATACTATGTTACTTGCTTTTTCCCTCTTGCATCTGGTGAGCATGCAAAGGAAACAGGATAATGAGAGCAGGAGAAATCTGAAACAAATCTACCGATTTCCTGCTCCAGAATCTGCGCACAAAAGCATGCTCTAAACAAAGCACTACTCATAATACTTAAGTTAGATTACCCAGGGTATTACATGGGACATAATTTAGATATGCATTCATGAATGCAAGAAACCAGCATAAGGCGTAGTGTGCAAAGTTGAAACCAGACCAAATAGATTCCATATTATTTAAAGCCCTAAAAACTAATTTTTTTAACAAAGGCCAGATATTTAATTGAGCAAGGGCCAACATCCAAAGTCTTTTCTTAATGCAGAAGACAAGACACATGGGCCGAAGACTCTCCTCTCCAGTGCAAACAGCAACTGAGGCATTGGCAGAACGAAGAGTCGGACACGACTAAACGACTAAACAGCAACAATCTTCTTTGATTAACTCATCTCTCACAACATACAATCAGTTGCATCTGACTAATAATCCTTATGTAGTCTGACAACTGTTGTGGGAAGGGGAATACTTGCATACCCTCCAACATTTCTCCAATGATAATACGGACATCCTATTCCATAATAATTTTTTTACTATTTATACCCCACTCATCTTATTGGGTTGCCCCAGCCACTCTGGGCAGCTTCCAACATAAGAAAACATTAAATATTGAAAAAGCTTCCCTAAACAGGATTGCCTTCAGATAGCTCGGGAGTCAGATAACTCCATACCCTCCAACATTTGTCCAGTGAAAATAGGGATTTCCTAAGGAAAAGCGGGACATTCTGGGATCAAATCAGAAACTGGGACCACTTCTCTAAATCAAGGATGTCCCTGGAAAATAGGGAAACTTGGAGGGTCTGTACTTGCCTGTAGTTTTTCCAAAAATTGTTTAAGGAGACCAGTAAAATGAAAACACCATTCCACAAATTGTTTTAGAACAAACAGTCCATAAGCTGCATTCTTCTGTATGACTAGACTATGCCAAGAAGTAGAATGTTTTTTTGAGTCAGCTGTTCCTGTTATTATAAACCTATAATGCCAA
This sequence comes from Podarcis erhardii, assembly GCF_964252035.2. Lineage (NCBI taxonomy): Eukaryota > Metazoa > Chordata > Lepidosauria > Squamata > Lacertidae > Podarcis > Podarcis erhardii. Next base: position 73,847,300 of record NC_138510.1, read on the forward strand.
TAAAAAACTTTTTGTTAAAAGAAAAACCTTGCCCTTAAGGTGATAGCTGAGGAGTTTCCAGACATGCTAGTCATGCGATAACATTGTTAATGTTTCACAAAAGTATTGTTTAGATGGCCACGAAAAGCGGGCAATGAATTCATGAGTTCCCCAAATCACCTAAATACATTCTTCTTCCAATTCCAAGAAACCAGAAGAGACTATTCATCTATGCTGCCCGGACTTTGTTAGCTCAGAGATGGAAAAAACCCCAGTCCCTACCAGAGAAGAATGGCAGATAAAACTGATGGACTACTCCAAAATGGCAAAGCTGACCGGAAGATTTAGGAATCAGGAATATCTAATTTTTAATAAGGAATGGGGGAGATACATAATTAATATTTTTTTAAAAACCTATTGTAAACAGCTAAAAGTATTAGTAGGATTGATATGAGACTTGTAGCTAAAAGTTGAATGGTGGATTAATTAAAGACAAGATAGAATTGGAATAACAGATGAGATGCAGGAGAAAATGTTGACGTAAGAATCTACACAAGGGGAGAAGGGAAGTCAAAGGGGATTTATTGACTGTGTCTTAATTGTTTTCCTTCTGGTTGTTTGTAACCTGAAAACCCAAAATAAACTTTAAATAAATAAATAAATAAATAAATAAATAAATAAATAAATAAATAATTCTTCCATGAAGTATGCAAGAGCTGTTTATATCTCTCTATGCACATGTGTAACCAATCTGGATTTTCATTTAGCTGCGGCAAGTGAAATAAGAAACTTCAGCATCCTGGTAGAATAATCAGTGGGAATTTCTTCTTTTTCTTCGAAACACCTCACACACTAATTTTGCAATGGCTCACAGGACTGGCAAAACCAACCACTCAGAGGTTGTGTGTAAGCTAGAATCCTATGTCTGCTTACTTACTTGGGAGTAAACCCCACTCCTAACCCAGCGAGTCTTTCTCCTGAGCAGATGTCCATCAGATGGCACTGCCGTTTATTAAAGTATACTAAGCACTTTACAGATCTAACTTTTTTCATCTTCAAACAACCTGCTGTAAAAGTGTTGACCAGAGGTCTTACTCACATTTCTTAATAATTTTATCGCTATAGGGATAATTCACATATGTGAAGGGTTTGCTTTATCTCCATGCAATCTCTCCATTGTGTAGAAAGGCATGCAAAAGTCATTTCTACAATCACAACAGATGCAAAAATAGGGTAGCCATATGTCCAGATTTTCCCTGACATTACCAGGATTTCAAAGGCAGAAATGACGTCGGGGGGGGGGGGGGTTCCAAAATGTGGCGCTTTGTCCTGGATCTTAGGCAAGTCAATTGAAAAATCACGTTTTGTAAGTGCAACAACTTTTGGGTTTTCATTTAAGAAAGCTCAACATTTTTGGGGCCTCAAGCTTTTACCATGTACGTACTTTCATAGAAGTTTTTTTTCCTGTGATTCTCGGCATGTTCTAGAGTGAAAATTTCAGGAAGTTAAAGCCCATCTTCCAGCAGTACATGTCATTTTAGAACTTCACTGTTCCTCAACACATTCTGAAATTCAGTGAGAATGGGTTTTCCAAAAACTGGTGGCCTCAACTGGTGAGTTCACAACATAAGTGTTTTTACACATATAATTTTAAAGATAGCTCTACATGTGAATGTCCAAGAAGATTTGATTTTTCAAAAATGTGAAGTACTTCCACCTCAAAAATGAAAACATTTGGGGAAATGTCTCTCTGAAGGAGGAAAGCAGGCTTTCAAGTGTATTTATAGAGAAGCAGAACCTGTTCTGTTTTCAACTGAACTCAACAGAAGGTGGAATAATTTTGTGTGAGTGACCATTAGCATCTAGTGTTTCATTTGAAGACTAAACGTATTTTCATACATGGGGCTCAACTCACCTTTTAAGGGCTAATCCAGATGGCCTATTTACTCAGCATGCACCCTGATTTATTTGCACAGAGCCTATGAAGAGGTTAGCTTCTCTGTGGTCTTTATTTAGCATTCATTCTGACTTATTTTCAGCGTGGTTACTAGGATTGCCATACGTCGGGAACAGAGAAGAGTTTGGATTTGATATTCCGCTTTATCACTACCCAAAGGAGTCTCAAAGCTGAACTTCTTTGCCCGCCCCCCAACAACTTTGCCAAGCTCAACAACTTTTTTGAGCGGATTACCAAAAAAGCAGCTACAAGGAGTGTTTCTGCTGCATTCCTCCTCATTTGCATTCCAAACGTCAAAAGGCCCGTTGCTTTAAATTGAGTCGTTGAGCTCGGGAGACAGCGTGCTTTGATCTCTGTTAATTGCACAAACCTATCTTTCCAGTATGCACTTGAATCCCTTCTGTAAAATACAGCTCACAACAGCATCACCTCTTTCAGAAACAGGACACATTAACAAGGAATATCGCCCCCAGCTTGTGATGACAGCTTCACAGTGAGGAAATGAACCGTCCTCCAGCGGCTCCCAGGCACTTAACATATTGTGAATAAGAGGCTCGAGGCCAATTTATTGTCCCAACATTTGCTTCTGCTGCCTTTACCCCTTCATAGAAAGTTAATTCAAAATGTTCTTGCTTGATCTGTGACTATATTTTTCAGGCACAATTTTCTAATTAAGAACTTGTATTTCGTGTGCCTCCTCAAGAAATCTGGAGGGTTGCAACACAAGAACGGGGCCTTCTCTGCAGTGGCTCCTCCATCTTCATACCTTTTCTGGTCCTGGAAGACCAGGGGAAAGGGGAGCTGGTTGCAGCAGGAGCAGGAGACACCCTGGCTTCTTCACCAGCCAGACTTATCTCTGCCTCTGGCCCTCCCTCCTCTCCAGCCTCCACTTCTGCCTCTGATTCTGGACTGCTCTCTGCCACAGACTCTTCCTGCTCACTAAATCCTGTTACTTCTTCAGCTCATCCTCCCAGGCTGCTTCCTCTTCTCCCTCTGACCACCTCGCCATTATCCTACCATCAGTCTCCGGGCTTTGAGCCTTCTTCCCTTGGGGGTTCCCCAGCTGGCGCCAACCACCACTTCAGCCAGTCAACGATATCTAGTATCATACACTGTCCACAAGCTAAAGCACCATTTCGCTGCATTTAAATGCATACCTGTCTTGGGGTACGCAGCCAAGGTTGATATTGGTCATGTGAAAGGAAATGGCACATAGCCACATGAAAGGAAACAAGAGCCAGGGTGGTGCAGGGTTAAAGTGTTGGACCAGGACCTGGGAGACCAGAGTTCAAATCCCCAATCAGCCACAAAGCTCGCTGGCTGACCTTGGGCCCGCCACTGTCTCCCCATATAGCCTCCCTTGCAGGGTTATTGTGGTGAAGTTTTCTGAATGCACGTCCCATGATGGCCACTTATGTTCAGTTACTAAAGTGCAGATTAGCAACATGGAAGTTTCGTTCTCTTTGAAGGTGTGGACATGATTGTTTCTAAGGCCTTAATCCCCATAAACATTTTCAAATCTTGCACTACAAATTCCCCTCTCCATTATTGAGTGGTTACATATCTCCATAGCATAGATAGATATAGTCATACCTTGGAAGTCAAAGGGAATCCGTTCCAGAAGTCCTTTCGACTTCCAAATATTCGGAAACCAAAGCGTGGCTTCTGATTCGCTGCAGGAAGCTCCGGCAGCCAATCAGAAGCCGCGGAATCCCAGTTGGACATTTGAGTTCCAAAGAACGTTTTCAAACTGGAACACTCACTGCCGGGTTTCGATCGTTTGGGAACCAAAGCATCCGAGTACCAAGGCATTCAGGGTCAAATGTATGACTATAGCTCGCTCGCTAGCTAACTAGAGATCAAGATTGGTAATTTTATGATTTTTATTGTATAAAGGTTGAATGAACAAAGATAAACATTGATAAGAGATAATTAGAAGGTTGGTCTTATGTGCCTCTGTCCCTACTTGTGGTGTCTCGTGGGTGGCGCTGTGGTCTAAACCACTGAGCCTCTTGGGCTTGCTGATCGGAAGGTTGGTGGTTTGAATCCCTGCAATGGGGTGAGCTCCTATTGCTCTGTCCCAGCTCCTGCCAACCTAGCAGTTCGAAAGCACATCAAAGTGCAAGTAGATAAATAGGTGCCGCTGCGGTAGGAAGGTAAACAGCATTTCTGTGCTCTCTGGCATTCGTCACAGTGTCCTGTTGCACCAGAAGTGGTTCAGTCATGCTGGCCACATGACCTGGAAAACTGTCTGTGGACCTGAAGGCGAGATGAGCACCGCAACCCCATAGTCACCTTTGACTGGACTTAACCATCCAGGGGTCCTTTACCTTTACCTTTTTACTACCAAGTAAGTCCCAATGGGACGTGGGTGGTGCTGTGAGTTAAACCACAGAGCCTAGGACTTGCCAATCAGAAGGTTGGCGGTTTGAATCCCCGCGACGGGGTGAGCTCCCGTTGCTCGATCCCTGCTCCTGCCAACCTAGCAGTTCGAAAGCACGTCAAAGTGCAAGTAGATAAATAGGTACCATTCTAGCGGGAAGGTAAACGGCGTTTCCGTGCGCTGCTCTGGTCCACCAGAAGCGGCATAGTCATGCTGGCCACATGACCCGGAAGCTGTCTGTGGACAAACGCCGGCTCCCTCAGCCTATAGAGCAAGATGAGCGCGCAACCCCAGAGTCGGTCACGACTGGACCTAATGGTCAGGGGTCCCTTTACCCATTTACCTTTACCTAAGTCCCAATGAAGCAAGAATTGCACTCCTAAAAAAATTTACCTGTTGAGTTAAATGGGGTTGCATTTCACAAGTACAGGATTGCACCTTAAATTATTCAGATTAATATGTTTGGATACAAATGCTAAGGATCTGCTGCCAACCACTTTTGTCAGTGTATTAACTGGCTGACAATCTACTTAGAAATGAGACATTGCAAGAATTCTCAGTGCCGCAATGGCCTTTGTGCTGTTTTTATTTATTGAAAGGCATATTTCATTTTTTGGCTTGGTCTCCAGACAGTTCATATTCCTTGAAGAAACTGATCCAGCGGTAGCACCATGTCAGAATATTTTCACTCCAGTAAAATTGCATCGAATGGATACTTTTCAACTTGGAACATTTTGTTCTGCAGATATTGAAATAACACGGACAGAACCCTAATTAATGATTTTTCCATTCATCTGCTTTGAGTTACATTTGTTTTGAAGGAAGTCATCTAGGTAGGCTTTACAGATTAAAGAACTAACCTCTAATCTAATTAACATACTGCTTTTACGAGCTTTAGCTTTCATTTAGAAAACCTCAATTGTTCAAATAGAGAATCTCTTCTGGGATTTAACAACCTTGAAATTATTTGTAATGCCAGGATAGGTTTCAAGAGGACTGATCTGTTTGCTGGGTCCAAGACTTAGCTCATATTCCTTGTGTAGCCATCACAACCACATGACTCCTCATTCTACTGCAGGCAATGTTAAAGAAAATTGATTCCGATCTAGGAGACAGAGGGGAGAGGTGACGTCACCCTTTTCTCTTTCACACTCAGGCCTTGCACAATGACACAGAGCACACACACGTCCCCTGCCATCTGTGTGTACACATAGGTATACAGTGGTACCTCAGGTTACATATGCTTCAGGTTACAGACTCTGCTAACCCAGAAATAGTGCTTCAGGTTAAGAACTTTGCTTCAGGATGAGAAGCTGCTCTGGCGGCGCGGCAGCAGCAGGAGGCCCCATTAGCTAAAGTGGTGCTTCAGGTTAAGAACAGTTTCAGGTTAAGTATGGACCTCTGGAACGAATTAAGTACTTAACCTGAGGTACCACTGTACGTCTACAACAGCTCACGCAGGGTTGCCATATGTCCTCTTTTTCCAGGACATGTCCTCCTTTTCATGGGTAGAGTCGTCATAGCAATCCGTAGTTAAAAGTCGGCAAATGTGTCCTCTTTTTTGCTCTTCAAAATATGGCAACCCTACTTAAATAGCTTATCTGATGGTGAGAATTAATCTTAATATTTCTATCTTAAGAAACAGTTAACATAACCTCCACAGGACATTGACAATGACTCAGTTCACCTATAAAATTAAGTGATGGCATAGCACCAATGACCAAAAGTGTAGATTCCCAGAGCAGACCTTCCAAGTATCCCTACTTTCCAGGGACATTCCTCATTTAGAGAAGCTGTCCTGGTTTCTGATTTGGATCTGGTTCTCAGTGTGATTTCGCCTAATGAATTGAAAGGAAATAAAAAACTGAGATTGCCATATTTCAAAATGTAAAAATCAGGACACCCCAAAAGTTGTGAAGCTTTTTTTTAGGAAGACCCCAAAATGTGATTTTTTTAAATTTTAGTCGGCTTTCGGATATCCTGATTTTTTCCCAACAAACAAGAAACATTAATGACAAACTGAATATCTAATACAACATTTTACTATCTTTCAGGCTGCACTTTCCACTTTTCAGCCTTACAGTAACATTTCTGCATAAAAGGCATTTGGGTACAGGGACTGCATTTAGATTTTAACATGCGGTACATGTACAGATTCCCCCCCACCCACCATATGTGCATGCTGGGAACCATTATTGTTTGGGAAAGGCCTCCCCAAGAACCATTAGATGGTCTCATTTTCAGTGGCTTAAAATAAATTTGTTACTACATTCCCCTGAGTGTGGCCTGATGTCTTCACTTAAAAGCAAATTTTATTTCATCTTCTTTAATTAAATCCAATCATGTCTTTATTGCACAGTGCCTGTCAGCATCTTTCCTAGACTTTGCTGGGGCTGGTTTTTGCACAGTTCATAAATCATTACATAATTCAGATTGGATACTACTTTCTTATTGTGAAAATCTGCATTGTATATGGAACACTTCACTGTCTATAATAATTCTATGGGCATAGTCATTTCATGTTTTTTCTTAGGACATGATCATGTCACATACTATAAAAGCAAGCATCTTTAAAATACATCTGTATGTTTAACACGATCTACCAGATGCAACGTTGCCCATCACATGTCGTTATCCACTGAGCAGCTGAAAAAGTAGAAGCTGTTCATTTTCGCTAGCAAAGATGGGCAGCGTTGCATTTAAGCTGACATTTCTTTTTAATTTGTGGGAAATTAGCCAGCACAGATGCTCTCATTCACAAACCGTGTGAGTGTGAGAAACTGCGAATGATTGGGATCAGACCTACCTGGTCTGATAAGAATAAGCCAAGTATGCTCTTGTGCATCAAAGTCCGCACAAGCACCACAACAACAGCAACAATTTATTTGAAAGCAGAACAAAACAGTTGGGGCTATGTGTATACTGAAATTACCCAATTAGTTTGAGGTGGCTGAGTTTTTGGCCAAAGGCCCATCTTTTCTGTTGGCCAACCTTCTGAGGGCAACCTGCCATGACTGGTTGGGCAGAATGTGCTGATGTGCATGTAAAAATATTACCCGAATGACCCATATGCAATGCAATGCCTGTATCTAGAAGCAACCGAAGTCTGTTTTTGGAAAAGATGTGGGACAGAAAGATTTGGGACTAGATAGAAGTGTTGGATACTGCCGGGGAGACGGGGGCATTTGGCAGGCCCCCAGCTGGCTCCAGCCACCGGCCAGCAGCCGGGCAATCTCTGGAACAGCATCAATCAGCGACACGAGCCTCAGATACGTTTAGAGACTCGGCAGGCTCTTATCAGCAGAGTGAATAAATCCTCACAATGGAAGTGGCGGACAGAGACATGTGTAAGCGTTATTTACAGGCGTTTATTCAGCATAGTTCAGGAACAAAGGAAAAAACATGTCTGCTTCCCTTCGTCTCCAGCAAACAGCAAGTAAAGCAAAAGCAATATACAAACGGAAGTTCCCAGCAAGCCTGTGCTGGAAGTAAACAGGCATGTGACACACAACAGTCATGCCTGTTCCCTTTTAAGATGGAACGGAACTATATCCTAACAAGAAGGTCCCAAAGGAACTCGGGACTCTTTAGTATTGCCCCTTAATGAATGGCTGGGTGTTGCCCTGATTAGGGCTGGACGATGTCAGCTTTTCGACACTGTGGTGTATCACCAGTCAAACATTGTGGTCTGGCAAAATACCGCTACAGTGGTACCTCGGGTTACATACGCTTCAGTTTACATACGCTTCAGGTTACAGACTCCAGAAATAGTACCTTAGGTTAAGAACTTTGCTTCAGGATGAGAACAGAAATCGTGCTCTGGTGGCACAGCGGCAGCAGGAGGCCCCATTAACTAAAGTGGTGCTTCAGGTTAAGAACAGTTTCAGGTTAAGAACGGACCTCCGGAACGAATTAAGTACTTAACCCGAGGTACCACTGTATGTTTAAAAAACAAGCTGCATTGGCCTCAGCCCACGAGGCACTGGGTGAAACTGCCGCAGCTCTCACTCCAGCGCCTAGTGAGCTGGGACAATGAAGCTGGTTTGCGAGCCTCCCCATCCCTGGCAGAGCCATCCCCGGAGCTCTCCCCGCTTGCACGGGAGCCAGCACCGGGCTGGGGGATCCTTTAACTGCTTGGCTGAGGTGAGCGGCAACCACACACTCCTCAGCCAAGCAGTTGAAAGACGCGGGGGGGGGGGCACAAGCTGTATATCAGCGCCTCACTGCTGCTGCTTGTTTCTCCCTCTGCGCAGTGTGAGGCCAGAGTGGGATGGTGGTTTCACTCAGCTGGTGTATTCCTGGTGAAACCGTGCCGCTGGAGGGAGTCAAGAGTCTTGTCAGGAAGAATGGACAAAATTTAAAGATTATTTAGTTAAATATGTTAAGTTAAATTAATTGGAAAAGCTTGCAAATACCAGATAGGCTTAGGATTTAAATACGTAATGTGATAAATTAATATGTTGAAATTTAGATTAGGAAAGAAAGAAAGAGATTAAGTGATAAATTAATTTAAGAGAATATAGGTTTTGGAAAACTGTTAAAATGATATACACTGAAATTCAACCAAGGGGGTACGAGGAAGTCGCTTAACAATGTTAATAAGATTAGTTTTAATAAGGTTAAGATTTTTGTTTGTTTGTTTATTTGTTTGTGTGTTTTAAAATTTGTGGAAAACCAATAAAAAATTTTTTTTTGGAAAAGTGTCTTGCCTTCCCCCAGCGAGCGTTGCTGGCAGAGGGACTCAGGAGCGGGGGTGGTTTCACCAGCGATGTACCACAGAGTGAAGCCAACATCACTGTCTGCTCCTCACACCGGTCCTGGGTGATATATCGTTATATCGCCCAGGCCTAGCTCTGATAGCATTTGGATGTTGGACCAAGTGGCACATCTAGGATGCCCAGGGCAACTGGGGGAGGGGGAGGGGGAGGGGGAGGGGGAGGGCACTCCATTTTCCCTTTCAGTGGAGTTTGGAAGCTACTCTCACTGTAGCACCCTGCTTGTGGTTAACGCTTAGCTGGAATGAAATATTCAACGCAGCAATAGAGAAATTAAAATAGTAATTTATTTGTCAGACAAATAAATAAGAGGCTCAGTGGTACGTGGTTACCAAGCTCTGGCCTGGCCTCCTGCCATTCTGGCCAGCACTTATATTCCCTTAATCCAGCCCCCTTTGCTCCTCCTGTGGCTGCCTCTGTCCAATCAGCCTGGTTGAAATTCCTATTGGCTGTTTGCTAGAACCAATCACAAAAGATACACCCACAAAAGATACACCCATTTCCTTGCCCTTATAAGGGAGACAAAGAGCTATATATATGACATATAAGTAATAATATATCTTACATGGAATCTTAATTACCAGCTCACCTCTTGCCCTCCTTGCCCTATTGCCTTCTAAAACAAATGTTTAATCTTACATTTTTTATGTTCAACAGATGTCAAGGATCTTGAGTTTCACATCAACATTGAAAGATTTCCTTCATTTAATGTTTCTAAACAAAATGCCTGACAACTATATATCAAGACTGCTTGGATGGCGTCTTCTGTCTGGCGGGGGGGGGCTAGGCTCATTTGCCCCTCTGGTCTCCTATTGCAATATGACTCTATGAAATAAGAATCTAGCATTCCTTAAATCCTTTGCATAATTACATTTAAGCCAATATATTTAAGCTAATATATTTCATACATTTATCATAGGTCTTAAAAGAATAAAGCTTTTCAAAGTAAAAAGGAAGAAACTCAGTAAAACAGCTCTTAAAAGAAGCCTCTTCAGTTTAAGAAAGAATGGCTTTAGAAAAAGACTTCCCCAAAAATGCTCTCTTTCTTCTAGCTAAATGTTTTTCTTTCCATTTGCTCCTGGCTTTTCAACCTTAGAAAGAAGATCTGGCTCATTTTACTGGGAGGCACATTGGTATTATCTTCCCCATTCCTAATGGTGTTTTCTCAGCCTTGGGGCAGCATATGTAATTCTCCCTTTTTATGACTTTGAGAATTGTTTTTCTACTATAAATCAATGGGGCCCTCTTGTCTTAGGAGAATGGCCAAGGTTTTTCTCTGCCTGGCATGAAACATTTGAAAATCCTTTTTTAAGCTCATTTTTAAATACAAGCCTTGATTGAAATATATAGAAGCTTTGATAAAAATGCAGGCTTATGGTTAGGTGCCTCATTCCCCCCTTTCAAGCTCAAGGACCTTCATCCCAAGTGTCCTTGATAGCTTGACCTTCATCATATTCCTGAGGTAAAGCTCTGTATAGGGCCATGATATGAGGTAGAGTTTCATTTGAAACCATCTTGCTAATTGTACTTCTAAAACATGAAATGATACATGGCATCATACATAAAACCAATACTACTACTGTCAAGAAAAACAAGCAAGACAATAGTATCCCTTTGAGTCCTGTGACATTAGGTAACCAATTGGTGAGCCATCCCATATCCCATCCTTCCCATGTTTGTACTGGGACATGTGCTATATTCTCCATCTTTGTGGCCAACACACGGATTGCCTCACCATTATCAGAAATGTTAAAGCAACAGGCATTCCCTGTCAAGTTCAAGACTCCACATAGGCCTCCCTGCCTGGCAAGTACATAATCCATTCCCATTTTCAGCTGCAAAATGGCGGCTCTACTTTCATCCAACTGTTGTGCAATAAGTCTCAAACTCTGGGCCGTTGCATTGGTTACAAGTTCCACTACTGCTTGCAATCGAATTATTCTGTTTAGATTATAAATAGGATCCCGTGCCCCTTGTATGAGCTCACCAGGATTCCAGGAGGCAGGATCATAATAGGCTATAATGCACTCTGGCGGCCAATCATCAGTACCGCTCCAACTTTGGGTACTTCCTCCTGCTATATGAGAAATATCAGCATTCCTTCGTGTTCGCCTGGCCGAACTAGTGGGCATAATCCACATTGGTGGTAATACCCAACCCAAGAAACAAGTCCCACTCCATTTGGAAGGGAGTTTCTTGTACGCCCATTCTCCACATATCCACCACAACCATCGGGTCTGAGGTTTTTGGTACGGGGAATACAGAAGGCGAAATACCAAAAGGGGTAGAGAGTTTACAGTGCAGTATGTTAGATTGCCTTTCTCTGTCACAGTTATGTTCCACACCACTTTCCATGCATAAATAAAAGGAGGTGCACAGGGCAAGGTATTCCGAGTTCGATAGGTAGTACCGTGTGCCCAGGTATGACTATTCTTCTTATAATCCCAAGTATAGTGACAATGAGAAGAGCCTATCATGGGAGAATCAGCTGCATCTGATGATTTATGTACACAGAATTCCCCTTGTACAGGTATAACTCGTAATGGTTTAGTTGAGTTCCATCCGGGGAAATTCTGTATTTCAGTTTGGTGTGGCATTTCGCTTACCATACCAATAGCATCTAATGGTATCGGTAATAAGAGCATACCTCCCTCTGAATCATCTGGCCCAAGAGAGCAAACAAGGCAATTGGTCCTATTTGCAACATTAGCTACCATTTCAGCTAAACCTACCCACATATTGTGGTCATGGCTGAATCCATATTTAGCCAATTTGGTCAGATTCAAGGACCCTTCCCCTTCCCAAGGGATCAGGATTAATAATAAAATCATGTTGATGTCTAGTATATGCATTCCTTCCACAAAAGATTACCTTATTGTGATAGCAAATAATTATTAGCCCCAATATAATTCCCCCAGTGACAGAAATGGGGAACCACCAAGACCAAAACATATATCCCGAGGATCCCCAATGAGTAATATCTCTGATAATTGTTCCACAAGGGGGGCAGTCAATCAATTGTATTAGAGAATCTTTCCGTTCACAGTCGCTGGTTCAGACGCTCCTCAAGCTTCAGGCGTGCGCAGGTCAGCCAGCTTCCAGGTTGTGGCTGCAGCAGGCCGGTCGTCAAATGTTGCCCGTGACCTAGCCCGTTCCCGGTAGGGCTAGATACAGGGGTTTTTGGAGAGAGTTAGTTTTAAAGGATTAGAGGGGTCACCTTTGCACGTCCAACTGCCTTCAGACTTCTTCAAACGAGAGTGATGAATCCAGGGGGTCACCTCAGCTACCTTCACCGCTGTTGGAGTAGAGAGCAAGACGGTGTAAGGGCCACGCCACTTAGGTGCAAGTGGATCACGTTTCCACTCTTTCACCCATACGCTATCGCCAGCCTGGAACTGATGAATCGGCTCGGCAATGCTGCACGGCGTGCGCTCGAGGGCCCACCTGTTAAGAGAAACAAAAACACGGGAGAGAGATTGCACTTGTCCCTGTGTCACATGATCTCCTATTTGTTTAAGGTCAGCTGGAATATCCTGAACAAAGGAGGGCGGTCTCCCATACAGGAGCTCAAAAGGTGACAACTTAAGTCTTTTTGTGGGTGCACACCGAACACGAAACAGTGTTATGGGTAACACATCTACCCATCCCAATCCCGTTTCCTGGGTTAATTTTGCCAATTGGGTTTTCAGAGTCCGATTCATTCTTTCAGTTTTCCCTGAACTCTGAGGCCTATATGCTGTATGCAGTCTCCATTTTACTTGTAGGACTCGACATACATCTTGTACTACTTGATCAATGAACGCTGGCCCATTATCACTTCCAATGCATCTAGGTAATCCAAACCTTGGGATCAATTCAGTGAGGAGTCTTTTAGTTACCTCTCGTGCCTTTTCAGTTCGGGTGGGAAAAGCTTCAACCCATCCGGTAAGAGTATCTACAAACACAAGGAGATACTTGAATCCCTTAGAAGGGACCAGCTCTGTGAAGTCCACAATTAGGCTTTCCATGGGGACGTATCCCACATGCTGAATTCCAGGAGGTTGTACCGGTCCCTGCCTGGGATTGTTTTTAGCACAAAGAACACATTTCTGTGAAATGCAAGTTGCTAATTGTGATAGATTAATAATATACAACTTCCGACTGAGACTCTCTCTAGTTGCAGTACCGCCAAGGTGAGTAGATTCATGATAATTTCTTACAATTGTGCCTGCTAGATGATGAGGTACATAAATCCTATTGTCCGGCAGGATCATCCAACCGTCCTTCACAACTGCTCCTTCCTGTTCAGCCCACTTCCTCTCTTCTGGGGTATAGTGAGGTTTAACATCTTCTGGAACTACCTCTGGTATGAGGGCTGCTATAAATCCTCCCACAGGCTTTTGGGCTGCCTCTCGGGCTGCTTTGTCAGCAGCATGATTTCCTCTGGTTATTGGATCCCTTCCTCGTCCATGACCTTTGCAGTGCATTACAGCAATCTGTTCTGGAGCCCATACTGCTTCTAACAGGATTTCTACTTCAGGTCCATATTTCAAAGCCTTCCCGTGGGCTCCGATTAGACCTCTTTCTTTCCATAGAGCTCCATGTGCATGCAGGGTTAAGAAGGCATATTTTGAATCAGTATAGATGTTTGCCTTACATCTGGCTGCCAATTGCAGAGCTCTAGTTAAACCTATAAGTTCAGCCTTTTGTGCTGAGGTGCCAGCAGGCAACAGAAGAATGCATCTTTCAAGTCCAATACAGTAAAAAATGTTGCTTCTGGTGGGATCAAACTCAGCAAGGTATATGGGTTTGGTACATTTGGGTGCAAGGTCTCGATAGCCTGGTTTACGAGCCTCAAGTCCTGCACTGGCCTATATTCATCTGTCCCAGGTTTTCGAACAGGCAAAAGGGGTGTGTTCCATTCTGATTGGCAAGGCTTAAGCAGACCATATTTTAATAGGCGGTCCAAATGTTTCTGGATGCCCTCTGCTGCTCGCCGGGGTAAGGGATATTGCTTTACAGATACAGGGGTAGCCATAGGTTTTAGGGTTACTACAATTGGAGCTATATTCTTAGCCATTCCTGGTGGGCTATTTTCGGCCCATACTCCTGGTGGCACCTGTAGAGTTCGGAGGAGCTTGTTTAATTCTGTATCCAATGTGGGTTGGACTTGCAAGGCTGACATTAGGCGCCATGATTGTTCCTTAGGTACTGAGAGGGTAATTATTCCTGCTGCTTTTGATGGCAGTTTCATTTCTGGACCTCGAGGAGTGAAAGTGATTTGGGCCTGCAATTTGGACAGCATATCTCTGCCTAAGAGAGGTATTGGACACTCAGGTATATACAAAAACTGATGGGTTAAACGATGTCCCCCAATCTGGCATTCCAAAGGTTGGAGGAAAGACCTCTTAGCTGACTGTCCAGTGGCACTTTTAATGATTACACTTTTGGATGCCTTTTTCTGCAATAGTTCTGGGAGTACTGAGTATTCAGCCCCAGTATCAATCATAAAGTCTATTAAATGGCTCCCTAATTGAATCGTGACCGTGGGCTCCTGGAAGCCTAACTTTATGGAGTCCGGTCGTTCCTAGTCTTGAGTAAAATCCTCTTCTGCCAGTCCAATGAAATTGTCTCTACTCCGTCCCTGTCCTGGTCTCTGATATCTTCCATCTCGGATCATTCCCCGTCCCCGTTCCTGGTTTCTTGGGCCGGAGCCTGGGCCTGGGCCTGGGCGTACTTCTTCCAACCTCAGGGGTTCAGGACACTCCCGCTTCCAGTGACCCTCCTTCTTGCAATTTGCACATTGATTCCTTCCCAGTGGTGGATTCCTTCCTCGCCCTCGCCCTCCATTTAAGGGGCGGTGGTCTTGCTTCACTGCTGTGGCTAGCATTACCATCTTTTCCTTCTGCCACTTCTTCTTCTCTTGCTTCTCAGCCTCATCCCTATTCCGATAAACTCGGCGTGCAATGGCCATAATTTGGCTCATCAGCATCCCTTCCCATCCTTCTGATTTCTGAATTTTCTTACGAATGTCAGAAGCGCACTGGGCCACAAATGTAGCAGTAATCATTCTACTGTTTTCAGGGGCTTCAGGGTCAAAAGGAGTCCATATACGATAGGCTTCTTGCAGCCTCTCTAAAAAGTCTCCCGGACTCTCATTTGGTTTCTGTTCTACTTCTGAGACTTTAGACATATTAGTGGGCTTCTGGCATGCCCTGCGGATACCTTGCACAAGTGTCTGGCGGTAGGTGGTAAGTCTGGCCAGGTGAATTGCATTGTTTGGATCCCAATTAGGATCTTCCAAGGGAAAGTTATCTTGGAGATGACGGTCAATATTATAAATATTTCCCCCTCTGGCCTGCTCACGCAAATATATCTGTGCCTTTTCAATTATGTCTCTCCTTTCCTCAGTGGTGAACAGAGTATTCAGGAGCTGGCGGCAATCTGTCCAAGTAGGACTATGAGTATTTACTATTGAAGTCACCAAGTCCATCATAGCCTGAGGTTTTTCTGCAAAAGATGGGGTGTGTGTTTTCCAATTCATCAGATCTGTAGTTGTGAATGGAATATATTGCAGGGTCGAAGTTCGAGGTGGCCGTGGTCCGGGTTGCCCATTAACCAGCGCAGGCTCCTCAAGTGCATCAAATACTCTTCTAAGAGGGGCTACTACGTGACCTTTCTCTTCACTTTGCTCTAGGGGCCTCAAATCATAGGGGATGGTATCTGTCGCAAGGCGTTCTTTTAGCAGCTTTATACGCCTGGCTGTATTGCTTGCTGACCGAGCAAGGTCTCCCTGTAACTTCTGTAATATTTCTCTGGGACTTGGATGCACAGGGGTTTGGGGTGGGCAATCAGTTGTTCCACTAAAGGAGACTGTAGATGGAGGTCTATTAGGAGTCACAGGTGGAATAACCACTTCTGCTTGGGCTTTATTATAGGACTCCAATGCCTCCTGAAGATATTTATCATAATCTATCAAGGAATCAAACTCTGTGACTCCACTCCCATTATTCATTCCAGTTTCTTGCCTTGGGGTTACAACTGGTGGAGTGTTTGGATTAAGCTCCCTTCGATGTGGAGCATAGGGTGGAGGTGGAAACACCTCTTCCTCTGGCCCCTCAAAAATGGGTTTGAGTTTATTTGGCAAGATTCCTTTCCTAGCTTCGGCTTTTACAGCCAATAATTTGCATCGTTTGACTTTGCATTCCCTTATCCATGGAGGATTTTTATTTAATGTGCTCAGCCAGGAATCTATATATGGAAATTGTTCTGGGCACCCTCCAGTTTCTTTGGCGATATCAGTCCAAAGTTTGCTCACTAAATTTATATCAAAAGTTCCCTGAGATGGCCATCCAGTATTTTGTTTTGGCCATTCTAGTTCACATAACGTTCTCAAGCGCTCTGGCGTCATTTTGACTCCATATGCCCCTGAGAAGGCTTTCTTAAAATTATTTAACATACACTCAAGAGGTGTATTTTCCCCCTTTGAACCCCCAACTCCCATTGTATGGCCCTGTGAAGTATCCACTCAGTCACTCACAGACGCGCTTTGTGGGTTTCCTTGCCTAGATGGAGTCGCCTCACTAGGAATCGAAGTACTGCCCACTCCACACTCAGGTCAGCTACAGATTGCTCTGTACTTTCTCACACATACAATGCGCTGGATACTTCACCACACTCTACCTCCCAATCCTTCCCTTTCCCTACACCAGATCACCATCTGATGTACCCAACCACCTAGCGTACTCAGTTTCCCCTTACTGAGACGCAGAAGTTTGATCAAGACTTCTCTTCCTCCTAATTAATTGGAGGGCCAAAAATCCCTTTGTGCACTTACCCTTGGTTGGTTCCCTGTTTCCCCCGGTCCGTCGCCGCCAGTGAGCAGGGTATCAGACAGACGAGTCTTCTGCGTTCCCCCTGGAAAAATTTACCAGTGCGCGCTTTGGGTAAGCAGTTGTCCTCTCTCTTGTACCCTGCCCAGTAGGGCGAAGGGGCTGCGTTCCAGCAGACCACTTATCCGAGTCACAGGGCACCATAAAATGTAGCACCCTGCTTGTGGTTAACGCTTAGCTGGAATGAAATATTCAACGCAGCAATAGAGAAATTAAAATAGTAATTTATTTGTCAGACAAATAAATAAGAGGCTCAGTGGTACGTGGTTACCAAGCTCTGGCCTGGCCTCCTGCCATTCTGGCCAGCACTTATATTCCCTTAATCCAGCCCCCTTTGCTCCTCCTGTGGCTGCCTCTGTCCAATCAGCCTGGTTGAAATTCCTATTGGCTGTTTGCTAGAACCAATCACAAAAGATACACCCACAAAAGATACACCCATTTCCTTGCCCTTATAAGGGAGACAAAGAGCTATATATATGACATATAAGTAATAATATATCTTACATGGAATCTTAATTACCAGCTCACCTCTTGCCCTCCTTGCCCTATTGCCTTCTAAAACAAATGTTTAATCTTACATTTTTTATGTTCAACAGATGTCAAGGATCTTGAGTTTCACATCAACATTGAAAGATTTCCTTCATTTAATGTTTCTAAACAAAATGCCTGACAACTATATATCAAGACTGCTTGGATGGCGTCTTCTGTCTGGCAGGGGGGGGGCTAGGCTCATTTGCCCCTCTGGTCTCCTATTGCAATATGACTCTATGAAATAAGAATCTAGCATTCCTTAAATCCTTTGCATAATTACATTTAAGCCAATATATTTAAGCTAATATATTTCATACATTTATCATAGGTCTTAAAAGAATAAAGCTTTTCAAAGTAAAAAGGAAGAAACTCAGTAAAACAGCTCTTAAAAGAAGCCTCTTCAGTTTAAGAAAGAATGGCTTTAGAAAAAGACTTCCCCAAAAATGCTCTCTTTCTTCTAGCTAAATGTTTTTCTTTCCATTTGCTCCTGGCTTTTCAACCTTAGAAAGAAGATCTGGCTCATTTTACTGGGAGGCACATTGGTATTATCTTCCCCATTCCTAATGGTGTTTTCTCAGCCTTGGGGCAGCATATGTAATTCTCCCTTTTTATGACTTTGAGAATTGTTTTTCTACTATAAATCAATGGGGCCCTCTTGTCTTAGGAGAATGGCCAAGGTTTTTCTCTGCCTGGCATGAAACATTTGAAAATCCTTTTTTAAGCTCATTTTTAAATACAAGCCTTGATTGAAATATATAGAAGCTTTGATAAAAATGCAGGCTTATGGTTAGGTGCCTCATCACCAGTACACAAGCCTTGTCCTTCGTTGCTGTTCCTTGAGCAACCATAGACAAGATGGAGCTTGAGACTGAGCAACAAAAATGGACGTGTGGAAAGAAACTGGAGGTAATCAGCCAGCTGTCACTCTGTGGTTTGGAGGGAGCAAAGACCAGAAAGGATTCCCTTTACTTTCCTCCTTGCTTCTCCCTGATGCTGACTGCCCATGGATCCCTCTCCAAACACTGGAGAAAAAGAACGAGCAGTAACAGACTTTTCCTCGTCTCGGAGACTCCTGTTCATGAATTTGTCTCAGTCTGCTTTTGGAAATATCTAGGCTAGTGGCCATCGTCACCACAACTTCTCATAATGAATCCCAGAGGTTTTCTGTGATGTAATCTCTCTCCGCATCCGTAAGTTGCTTTCGTAGCTGGGGGGGGGGGGGGCTTCCTTAAAAGCACAAAGTGCTTTGTTTCTTTCCAGTCGGAAACAGTCCAAACAGGTGGTGTCCAAACAGAGATCAGAGATATGAAACAAGAACAAATGATGATGATGATACCACCATATTGGCTCAAATATAAGCCACCCGAATATAAGTTGCACCTTTAAAATTCAAGAGGGAAAAAGAAAAAAAAAGACAATACCCAAATATAAGCTGCTTTCTTAACATTCCGCAGGCCCTCACACCTATTCCATTTTACCATATGTCTGTTTCAGCAGCGATATCGTAAAAGCCAATTTTTGCGAGGTTGTGAATTTAAGCTGCACTTTAACTTTTCACGGTCAGAATTTGGGAGGTGGGTGGGAGTGAGACTTATATTCAGGCCAATATGGTATACGTGTGTAGATTCCACCATTATCTCTTCTTTGGTGTCCATGGAGATGTAGCCATTACAGTCAAGCCACTCTCACACACACAACAAAATGGAGGCTGTAATAAGATGCCTCCCATGTGACTGTAGTTAACTAATCACACGAGAGTTACTGGGGAACATTCCAGAATTAAACACACAGTAATGCGTTTAAGCATTCCCAATTTCAGTGAATTAAATCACTATGCTTAACATGTTCTGTGGAGTGAGGCCCTTGATATCTGCCCTGAAGTCCTGCCTTGATGATACCCACTGCCCAAAATTCACCTCAGGATTCCATCTGGAAACAAAATAATACTCTTCTTAAGAAAGCAGCCAGTTCTTGGTCCAGCAAGAATTTGGTTCCCTTGAGGCTATTGAGATGGAAGGAAGCCAGTGGGAATACTGAAGAGCAGGTCCAGCATCTTGGGGACTAAGCGTTACACAACCAGGACTCGAAAATAGCAGCCAGCCTTGTCCAGACATGACATCCAAGCCTCCAGACAGACAGCTCAGAGTTCAAGTGTCTCTACTAAGCCAAACTGCTTTTCCCACATCACATCTCTGTAAACACAGCTGGATATTTATCTCCTCATCCCCAAAGACCTTCACAATCCTTTCCAAGCTCAAGCCTTCAGACACAGTTACCTTCCAGGATTTGGAGCTGCCCCGTCTTAGGGTTCACCAGCTTTATAAATAAATTGAGGCACATTGCAGTCAATTTTAACCCAGAAACCTCTCATTCCAGGCCTGGAAGATGCAAATTAACGCCAAGATAACGAACAATTCTATGGACTAATACAAGGCATTTTAATAATGAACAAACAGAATGCTCCTAGCTATGATTTTATGGGTACTTTGACTGATTTTGGGGTGTCCTGGTTTTTACTTTTTGAAATATGGTAACTCTGTAAATACTTTTCCTTTTGTAGGTGGCAAGTGAATCTATTAAAACACAGAAACAAGTACAGTGGTACCTTGGGTTAAGAACTTTTTCGTTCTGGAGGTCCGTTCTTAACCTGAAACTGTTCTTATCTTGAGGTACCACTTTAGCTAATGGGGCCTCCCGCTGCCGCCGCACGATTTCTGTTCTCATCCTGAAGCAAAGTTCTTAACCCAAGGTACTATTTCTGGGTTAGCAGAGTCTGTAACCTGAAGCATCTGTAACCTGCAGTGTCTGCAACCCGAGGTACCATTGTACTTGTATCTACGTCACTTGTTCTCCAGTGTTTAACTCATTTTAACTGTTTTTGTATTTTATGCTGTTATAAGTTGTTTTGCAGCAATAAAATTGCTGGCACATTTGCAAGCTAAGCAAGGTCTGGTATGATTTCAGATTGGACGGGGGACTATGTCTTGGAATTCCTGCATTGCAGAGGATTGGACTAGATGTGCCTGGGAGGAGAGTGGTTTTTTTATTTAACAAAACAATACAATCCGATAGCATTAACAATACAATAAGCAACTGTATCTTAATTTACACATGCAGCTTAACAGATGTCATCCAAATCTCTGAGATACAGTTTTGCTGGCCCATGTAAAATAACTAGTCTGACACGAAAACCTTTTTTAAAAAAAGGAAAGAAAAAGAAAACATGCCCTAGGCAATTTCTTATACATTAAAAATCGAGTTTTTCACTGCCATGCTATTTGAAAAATCCCAAGCCAGGATGCATTTGTTGCACACAACAAACTCCAGCGTTCATACCACCAAACAAATATTTTATTCACAAATTTCATGGCTGACATGTTTATAGCCTCTCAGAACCGAATGAAGCTGTGTGCTTTGCATCAAGTTTTTATAGGAGAGATAACTTATTCCTTTCTGGCAGCGTTCCTTTCTTTTTATACTGTTAGAATCTACAATGGAAAAAAAATCCTCCTAATTGTAAAAAAACACACACCCCCCAACGATAAACACTATCAGAAGATCATACCAAATAAGGTTTGTAAGGATCGTTTTTATTTAAATAAGTAACCAGCTATTTTTACTTTTACAAGCATCTGCCCTATTTTAGTAAATATTTGGTGAAGTGGCTTGATAAAAAGAGCAGCTTGGCCTTCTTTAAACTTGCCGTAACTACATCTTTCATTAGTTCGATGAAAGGTGAAGTTTAAAAACAGCCGTACAACTCTTCGCTATTCAAAAGAGAAAGAATAAGAGCCGTTATGATGAACAGATTAAGAAATAAAGATGGTAAGAGACTGAAAGAGGACTGGATATGATATATGGATTATATGGGGAAATACCATAACTAGAATATAATCCTAACAGGTTGGGGGGAAATACTTAGCAGTAGATGTTATAGCATGAGATTATGCAAGGTAATGAAAATAATTTGGTAAAGTAAGAAAACGCAGTTAAAAGGAAACCATGGAAAGAGTGAAAGGGAAGTAAAAGTTAAGATATATAACATTTAAATAATCTTATTACCGTATTGGCACTAATATAAGCGACCCCCCCAGTTCCAACTGTGAAAAGTTAAAGTGCAGCTTAAATTTGCGACCTTCCAAAAATGGGCTTTTACGATATGGCTGCTGAAACAGACATATGGTAAAATGGAACAGGTGTGAGTGCCTATGGAATTTTAAGGGAGGGGCTTATATTTGGGTATTGTCTTTTCTTCTCCCCCCTCCCCTTGAATTTAAAAAGTGTGGCTTATTTACGGGTGGCTTATATTCGGGCCAATACAGTGGTATCATCATCATCATTTGTTCTTGTTTCATATCTATTTCGTAGCCCCCCCCCCCCCCCCGGCTACGAAAACAACTTATGAATGAAGGAATGGAGCGTTGTTAAAGCAGCAGCCTGAAAGGCAGAAAATGTTATGTACTGAAGTTCTCACCCTGGGCCAGCAGGGGGATACTGTAGATAGTTATGCAAATAAGGGATCAAAAATGACGTTCAATGATTGGATAGTTTTAGAAAGTTGTTCCAATTATGTGTACTGGAGCTCTATATAAGCGGGCTGACTGAACCCTTCAGTTCAGTTCTGTTCTGGCCCCTGAATAAACAAGAGCTGTTTGAAGAATCGCTGTGTTGTCTGATATGTTCACCCACAACTTAACAGAAAACATTTTGGAACAAAATGAAACTGACCTGGAAAATAAAGAAGATAAACGATAAAAAGGGGGGAGGGGAGGTCGTGTGTGCTGTGCTCTCACTGACCTGGGATGGCGGGTGAGCATGAGAGGCCACAATAGGCACCCACCCAGGAAGGGATAAGAGTCCACTGCAGACCCAGTCACAGTGCCACCCACCCTTTGTCAGTGTCTATATATGATTAATAACTCAGTGGACAACAATTCTGTTATGTACTGAGCTGAATTCTAGAACAATAGGATCCAGAATGCAGCAGTCTGATTGGTCCGCAGGAGCCACCCAATCCAGCTCCAGGTGGAAGTGAATCAGTGACCTGATTGGCCTGCAGGAGCAGCTAATCAGGCTTCAGGAGGAAGTGAATCTGCAACCTGATTGGCCTACAGGAGCAGCACGGAATTAGCCAATCATGCAGGGCCCATTGTGTAAATAATGTATATATAGCTAGGCGTTTGGGGGGAAGTTTCATTCATTGCTACTATGAGCTGAATAAAGAGCATGAAATTAACACTCGACTCTGAGTATATTTCAAATTCAGATTAATAATGGCTGCAACGTTGTGAGCTATTATACAGCAACCAGTCTCCTCTTCTCTTATTATACACAGACAGTAAGCTAAACATGGGCTGTTGTAAGGCATTTTCCTAGGGTTGCTTTAGCTTTTTTTTAGGAAGACCCCCAAACTGTTGAGCTTTTTAAAGGAAAACTGGAAAGTTGTTGAGCTATTTTTGAAAAACAAAAACACGGTTTTTCGATGGACAAAGCAGCCCTACTGCGAACAAACAATGAGAGGGGTGTGTGTGCCATCCCATCTCCTCCAACCTTGACCCTCCCATGTTGAGCAGAGAGGTCTGAAGCGGGATTGTAAGATCATTTGGTTGATCATGGCTAAAGTCCTCTCTGCAAGTGGGAGGGCCACCTCAATCATCTTGAGAAGATGACACCCACCTGACTGGGTTGCTTAGCCACTCTCCGTGGCTTCCGACACATATCAAAACATAATAAAACATTAAACATCTAAAGCTTCTCTGTACAGGGCTGCCTTCAGATGTCTTGTAAAGCTTATATAGTTACTTATCCCCTTGGCTTGGGGGTAACATCATACCCTCCAACATTGCTCCGATGAAAATAGGGACATCCTACGGAAAAGCGGGACATTCAGGGATAAAATCAGAAACCAGGACGGCTTCTGTGAATCCAAGACTGTCCCTGGAAAATAGGAGCGCTTGGAGGATCTGCATTTTCTGTCACTTTGCTTATAGCAAAAAATTAGAATTCCAATCTTTTGAGCAAGTCTCTGTGCTGTTGTGCAAGATCTCCCAGTCAGTTATAATTGTTCAATCCGAATTTGCCTGTCTGTGTGATGACACCCCACTTGAAAATAGTGACAGTTGGAAGTGGCCCAAAGCACCTGGGAGCCAGCCATGAAGAATGCTGTGTTTATTTAGGCTTTTAAAGTTCTCCCCCACCATTTCTCTTGACACACTTTGCCCTGTGCACCAGTACTTACCCTTTGTTGCAACATAATTCTCCTCCTTCCCCTTGGGGGCATGAAATACTGGATGAACGGTCCTTTCAGATCCTGCTGTGGTCTGAGACTCACGGCACCTCACACCTGGAATCTGTGGGCTCTCATTCCCTGCACCTAAATACCTATACATACTGCAGTTGCAACGTAGCCAGCAGCCTTCCTTAGAAACAGAAGAGCTGGACAAATCTTTAGTTAGTGCAGTTAAAGCCCCATGAAGCCTACAAATTGGAAACATGTTGCTGATACAGTGCTGTTTTAAGAAGATCGGTGGAAATGAGCAGATGATCTGATGAGATCCGGGCTTCGTCAGAAATCTTGACAACCTTCGTAAGCCTTGCAAAGCTCTATCTGCTCTGCTGCTCAGTCTCTCTTGGTTTGGTGGCATCTTGCCAGACCGTCAAAAAGAAATGGGAACACGTCTTGGCAATGTAAGCATCGGCTCTCCCCCTTTGTATGGTGATATGAGACACAGATAATATCCCTTACCCTGGGATACTTTGGCCTCCTGTGGGCTTGCATTTCTGCCAAAGGAAATTTGAAACCATTTCCCATCATTCATTTCAATACCTGGGACTCAAACTGAGATGTATTTGCATCTTTGCAAGAAGGGGTGTTGGCAGTGTCCCCCCCCCCCCCATGTTCAAATATTAAGGCCAAAGGGTGGTATTGCTCATGCCTGTTTTCACATCTACTAGATTCCTAGAATGTAGGGCTGCCATAGGTCTGGATTTTCCCAAACATTACTGCGATTTCAAAGGCAGAATTGACGTCTGGGGGGAATTTCCAAAAGGTAGCGCTTTGTCCTGGAACTTAGGCGAGTCCATTGAAAACCGTGTTTTGGGGGTGTTTTTGTATTAAAAAAGAAAAAGGAAAAGGAAAAGGAAAAAGCTCAACCTATGCTTTTCTACATTATCAAAATTGGCCCCTCCAAGCTAACAGCTAAAATATACCTTTCTGACTGTAAAACGTCTTTCTCTCAAGAAATACTTTAAGGAATATTAATACTAATAAAATGATAAATGACAGAGAAGTTGAACTCACAAATAACAAGAAAGCACAGTGTTCAGACCCATTGCGCACGACCAATTGTAATTTTCGAAGCACAAGTTTCCTAACATACCAGGCTTGCAAAAAAATCGTGTCCTCCATCGTGGAGGGCACGTGTTGCGGTGAGATCACCTAAACTGTCTCCCTGTTGTGGGGCGGGACCGTGTGGATAGCCACAACACCCCATTGGTTGGCCCAAGGGTGCTGGGGCAGAGATTTGGCCTGCTGGGTGGTCTATTGGCTACCGAGGGGCTATTTAAGCTGCTGCATGTTGCTGGGAACTTTCTTTTTCCTACGACATGCATAGGATCACCTGCCCTCCCATCCTATATTTAGGGCTGTTCTTTGGCCTTGCTATGCCTGTCTAGGGGTTGTCTGTTTTGGAGCAGGGGCCCGGTAGGAATTTTGCCATTTGGCTGATTGGCTGTTGCCATCTGGTTTTTTCCCTACCGTGTAGCAAATCATCACAACTTTGTAAGGCTGGAGGTTAGGCATTGGTTCAATGTTTTGTGGAGGGGACGTGGTTGGCTGTGCCTGCCCCTCCATCACTGCTGCTAGGGAATTTCGTTAAAGGAATCCAGGGGCTCGCCTTGCTTTTGTCCAAACCCTGTCAAGGGGCTAGGGCCACACCAGAGCCCCTGGGAGCATCTGGGGTGAGCTGTGAGACTGAAGCCAGCTTCTCGCTCCCCCAGGATGCTTTCCCTTACTGACATATGGTGGTGCCCATTGTCAGTCCTGCTCCTGCCACCTTGCAGGTTCAGGTAGTCTGGAACCAATGCCTAAGCAACCACACACATGCTGTAATCAATAAAGTTGTGGCCAAAATTAATGCCAAAAACCTTAAACTAAATTTTGTGTCTATTGTGTCTTTATTTTGGGGGTGGTTTTGGGGGTCTTCACACGCAACAATTGGGTTAAAAAACTACAACAACCAAAATGTTTATGCCGTGCCCAGATCCGCCAGCAGACCACGGAGGGGCACCTTGCCAACAGAAGTAGGGGCTGTGGTGCCCAGCAAAACATCACTGCATTTTGGGGTCTTCCTAAAAAAAAAGTCCTGGTTTTTACTTTTCGAAATATGGCAACCCTCTAGAAAGATTCCTAAGAGTAGCCACGCACAACACAGCACAGGTTTAGTTGTGCTTGGCGTGGGTGGCGCTGTGGTCTAAACTACTGAGCCTCTTGTGCTTGCCAATCAGAAGGTCGGCAGTTCAAATCCCTGTGACGGAGTGAGCTCCCATTGTTCTGTTCCAGCTCCTGCCAACCTAGCAGTTTAAAAGCACACCAGTGCAAGTAGATAAATAGGTACCGCTGCAGTGGGAAGGTAAAACGGTGTTTCCATGTGGTCTGGTTTCCGTCACGGTGTCCCGTTGTGCCAGAAGCAGTTTATTCATGTTGGCCATATGACCCAGAAAGCTGTCTGTGGACAAACACTGGCTCCCTCAGCCCGAAAGCGAGATGAGCGCCACAACCCTATAGTCGCCTTTGACTGGAGGTAACTGTCTAGAGGTCCTTTACCTCTACCTAGTCATGTACAAGAGTTATTTGTTTCTCTAGGACTTAATTGCTAGCAATTGTGTAGCATATCGCGGCCAGTTAATACAAAGAGCCTTTCTCATCTTGGCTAGACTATTTAAAACTTCCACTGAACCGAGGAGATCAGTTCAATAAAAGAAGAGTGTAGAAGTAGCAACAAAGAAACAAACAGCTGTATAAAATCAGACTATTAAAACGGAACCCAGCACATAGACTGAAAGAGTAAAAAAAAAAGACCTCTCTTGTGTTTCTCATTACAAAAGTGGAGCAGCCCTGTCACTCGGGGACTAAAATGGCAGAAGAGGTAAATTGGAAGTTGTTAAGTTGTGGGCGAACATAGCAGACGACACAGCGATTCTTCAAACAGCTCTTCTTTATTCAGATGTCAGAACAGAACTAAGCTGAGGGGCTCAGTCAGCCTGCTTATATAGAGCTCCAGAACCATGTAACTGTTGCCATTTTCTAAAACTATCCAATCACTGAATGTCACTTTTCGATCCTTCATTTGCATACAAACTATCCAATCACTGAACATCACTTTCGATCCTTCATTTGCATAACTATCTACAGTATCCCCCTGCTGGCCCAGGGTGAGAACTTCAGTACATAACAGAAGTCTTTAGCATTAGATCAGTAAGTCTAGAGAAAAACCAATATCAAGGAACTCGGAAAGTGCCTGGTATGGAAGCTGCAAGGAAAGGATTTCAGGGCTTATGAGGGTTTCATCCGTTCCCTCTGGAAAGATAACGGCTGTCACTTTGTAAACTTTGAGCGGCCACCCCATCTCTCCACAAGCCTGCAAACATTCACTGATACAGTAAATCACAACTCTTTATAAGATAACTATTCCTAAACAGAACTAAGGATACAGTCCTAATGGGGATTTTGAGGAGGCTGCCTAAAAAAATGAAATACGTGCCTCAGTGATAATCTCAAAAATGTGCAGTAACAAAACAAGCAGAATAGTTTAAATGAACTATCTAGGAGGAAGAGCCCCAGTCAGTCAACGTTATCCCACCTCCCTTTCTCCAACTCATTTTTCTGTCACCCAATGAATAAACACACTCCCCTACGACTTATGGTCAAAGTGCTCGGAGGGGAACGTTATCTGCACCGCAAAACTGATGATGCTTCAGATTCTTCTGAACAACAACAACAAACTATCCGAGGCTCGCTTGGAGAAGGAATGCATTGGAGAGAACGCCGAAGGGCAGAGGGTTTTTGCTGACGCAACCTTCTCCTATTAAAAACCCAAAATACGAGGCCAGTTGTGATAGCAGTAACAGCGCTGCTCTAATAACCTCCCGCATCCTGGAACCTTTGGAGACAGTTTGTGGCACTTCCTCATAAGCAAAGGCCAACTCCAAAAGCCTGGAATGACAGATCCTCCAAGTGTCCCTATTTTCCAGGGACATCCCTGATTTAGAGAAGCCATCCTGGTTTCTGATTTGATCCCTGAATGTCTGCTTTTCCACAGGCTGTCCCTATTTTCATTGGAGAAATGTTGGAGGGTATGGGAGCGCCCTGGATGTAGAGTAAGCAGTGGTGAGTACACAGCCTGACTTGGGGCTCAGCTACACAGCTGCAAATGAAACGGTTTAAGTGTGTTGTAAAGTGCAATATGCAAATGTGACACTAGATGGCGACGGCGAGCTACGGAAATCTGATGTATTTTTCAAAACTTTTTTTTAAAAAAGCATTTTCACAGAGTTTTTTTTTATGTGTGAGTAGATTCCACCTTGGTAGAAGTTCCTCTCACTTTATATATCAACTGGCTGCGGCTGGAAAGGAATCTTATATAGGAAAGTATGTGACAGACTGTCACAGCCACCCAGGTGGGTCCCAGCTCACGAGAGACCTTACTCCGTTGTAGTTTACTTACAGGAAAAGTTTATTGAAGATAATTGCTTCTTTCACAGTTCAGCATTGTGGCTGTACGTCTGTCACGTTAGACCGCCGAAGTCCCCCTCTGACTCCTCCCCTCCTCCACACCAACTTAATAGCCTGGCTCTAGACCACCTCTTCCTCTCCTTTCTTTTCCGCAGGGTCTTTCTGCCCCCCTGGGTTCTCTCTTTCCGGGATTCGCCTGAGGCTGAATCCTCTGCCGCCTCCTGCCCCCTCCTTCTGGCTTTGGGGCCGGGCTCCTCCTCTGAGCTTTCCCCACTTCCGCGCGCCTCTATGTTTGAACTTGGCGCGCGTACGTTGCTTTTGACCTTTCCTTCGTCCTCTATACTGCCCCCTGTTCCACTCTCTACCCTTTCCGGCTGAACACCTTGCTCCAACCCCCTCTCTCTGTTTTCTCCTGTTCCTCCTCCCTCCGAGAGGCTGACAACTCCACCCCCTTTACTCCGTTCCGGCTGAGACCCCTCTGACAGCGTCTGTGCTTCACTGGGCTTTCTCCCCTCCTTCCCTGACTTTTCACAGCTTCTCTCTTCTCCTGCTTTTCGCCTGATCATGCTAGCTCCCTTTTGGGAATCCTCTGACTCACTGCTTAGGCTCATAGATTCCCTTCGAATTCCGTCATCTTCTTCCTCGTCTCTCTCTCCCTCCTCCCACTCGCTTTCCGTCTCCTCTGCCATCTCCTCACTTCTCCCAGAAACCCTGACATCCATCCCCCCCTCGAAGCCCCCCCTTCCCCCCTCCCGGTCGCTGGGTGCAGGTTGAGGGAAATGTGGTTCTTCCTGGGTCGGTTCAGGATACCGGGTGTCCACGTCAATCTTCTCCTCTGGCAGCTCCGTATACGTGTGTTCGAACTCGGGTTCCCCCCCTGAAGGCATCACAGTCTCTTCCTCCCTCACTGCTTCTCCTGGCGCTGCCTGCCAAGGACCTATCATCCACCTCTGACTCCTTACCTCCCTTGGCTGATCCACCCACCAATAAGGGTTTGTCTCTCCCCCCCCCAGGCGGGGATCCCTGGTCGGGCTTGTTTTGGGCGTAGAGCCCTCGGGCGAGGAGAAACCCCCGAACGTGCTGCCCGACAAAGTGGGCGTGAAAAGCCAATCATCAAAATACTCCTCGGGCATGGGTTTGTGCGGAAAAATTGCATGAAACTCCTCCTTCAACAGGGGTTCGTCCAAAGCGTAACCCGGCACCCAGCTATTTGCAGAGACTGGAGTGCCTTCCCTGGCGAGAAAATATTCAACTCCCTCCTCCCCCCATCGTGAATCCAGTATCTCTGTGACCTCATTAAGAGGTTCTGGTCTTGGCGACTCCCCTCTCTCAGGCGCCCTTCTACGTGGCTCTGGAGGTGCTCCTGACTCTTGAAACCTGTGTGGGGCTTTGTAGGGAGTGAGCACCGACCTATGAAAGACCGGGTGCACCCTGGAGCCCTCCGGAAGGGCTAGGCGAAAAGCCACCGGATTGATCTTAGCCTCAACTTGATATGGTCCTAGCTGCCTGTGTTCTAACTTCTTTTTGGCCAACGACCTGGCCGGCATCGCGTGGGCTGCTAACCATACCCAGTCCCCAACCTGAATGTCTTCCCCCGCCCTTCTGTGTTTGTCGGCTTGCACCTTATACGCCTGCTTTGCCAGCTCCAAATGTCTCCGCAGCTCCTCGTGCACCTCTTGCAACTCTGCTGCAAACTGGTCGGCATTTTGAGGTCCCCCCCCTTCAGGTGCTGTAAAGCTCGGGAAGGTTCTGGGATGACGTCCATCGTTCGCGAAGAAAGGCGTCACCCCGGTGGATGCGTGCTTCGTGTTGTTGTAGGCGAACTCAGCCATCGGCAGGTAGTCCACCCACGCCGCGGGTCGCTGGTTGGCGTAACACCGTAGGTACTGCTGCATGATCGCGTTGACCCTCTCCGCTTGACCGTTGGTCTGTGGATGCCTCGCCGACGTCAGGTTGATCTTGACGTGCAAGATACCCAGAAGCTTCCGCCAGAAAGTGGAAACAAATTGGCGCCCCCTGTCGGACAAGACGGACTGCGGTAGTCCATGCACTCTGAAGACGTGATCGATGAAGAGCTTTGCGGTCTGTTCTGCCGTCGCCACCTTGGCACAAGGAATGAAGTGCGCCATCTTGGTGAACAAGTCCACAACCACTAACACCGCCGTCTTACCTCTGGAGCTGGGCAGGTCTGTAACAAAGTCCAACGCTACCCTCTCCCACGGTTGCTGCGGTGTCTCCAGCGGTTCTAACAATCCCGCCTGCTTCTGATGCACTGGTTTGGACCTCTGGCAGATATCGCACCTGGCTACGTAGTCCGCCACCTCTCCTCTCATCTGGGGCCACCAAAAGTCCCTTGCCACCAACTCCATCGTCTTCTCTTTGCCGAAATGGCCCGCACTCGGGGCATCGTGCAATTGTTGCAAAACCGTGGTGCGAAGCTCGTCGGTGGGCACGTAAAGGGCGCCCTTGCGAGTCAAAAGTCCATCCTGCAACTGAAACTCATTGTTGTCAGGCGACCCTCTGCGGAGCTCCTCCATCTTGGATTGTGCAAACTGATCCTCTTGCAGCGCGCGTCGCACCGCGTCCAGGTCGACTGCGATGGTAGCGCACGTCCACGCCTGCGGTGCGAAAATGTACTTCGCTGCGATTGGAGCTACTTCCTCCAGGTATTGAGGCTTTCGGGACAGCGCGTCTGCTATAACATTGGAGTCTCCAGGGATGTATTCTATTTTGAAATCGAAATCCGCAAAGAATTCCGCCCAGCGCATGTGTCGTTGGGTTTGCAATTTAGCCGTCCGCCAATACTCCAAGTTCTTGTGATCCGTGCGGACCTGCACCGTGTGCTTGGCTCCTATCAAGAAGTGTCGCCACGCTTTGAAAGCTGCATGAATGGCCAACAACTCCCTGTCCCATATGGTGTAGTTGCGCTCCGTCTTGCTGAGCTTCCGGGAGTAGAATGCACCCGGTCTCCAGTTGCCTTGCGAATCCTCTTGCAAGAGGACGGCCCCAACTGCTCTGTCTGATGCATCTGTCTCTACCCGCATGGGCCTGCCAGGATTCACGTGCAGCAGCTGCTCCTCGGAGGCGAAAAGGCTTTTAAGCTTCCGAAAGGATCGCTCTGCTTGTTCGGTCCAGACGAACTTCTTCTTCTTGGAACTGAGGGTGTCAGTGATTGCCGCCGTCGCGTTTGCAAAACCTTTAATAAACTTGCGATAAAAATTGGCAAAGCCGATGAACCTCTGGACCTCCTTCCGATTTCGAGGGCTTTTCCAGTCCAACAGCGCTTGGACTTTAGTCTTGTCCATGGCCAGTCCCTCGTCGGACAGCTTGTAGCCAAGGAAATCTACCTCTCTCACATCAAACTGGCACTTCTCCAACTTGGCGTACAGCCTGTGTTCCTTCAGCCTCTGCAGAACTTCCTTCACGTCCTTATCGTGATCCTCTGGCGATTCCGAGAAAATCAGGATATCGTCGAGAAAACAGACACACTTCTTGTAGAGGAGACCTGCCAGGACGTGATGCATGAATGCTTGGAAAACATGGCTGCCATTTTGTAGACCGAAGGGCATAACTCTGTATTCGTACGTGCCCAAAGGAGTGAACATGGCCGTCTTCCACTCGTCGCCCTTCCTGATGCGGATGAGGTTGTAAGCTCCACGTAAATCCAGCTTGGTAAAAATCTTCCCCCTCCTGACTGTAGCCAAAAGGTCGTCAATTTTGGGCATGGGGAAGGCCTTGGGCTTAGTTAGTCTGTTTATGAACCGGTAGTCCACAATGAGCCTCTTCTGGGGCGTGTCTTTCTTTTTCACAAAGAAAACAGGACTGCCTCCCGCTGCTTTAGATTCCTGGATGAATCCGCGCTTGAGGTTGTGTTCTATGAACTCCCGAAGCTCTTGCAGCTCGTCTTCCGACATGGAGTACAGCTTGGCAGTTGGCAACTGCGCGCCTGGCACTAAGTCAATCGCGCAGTCGTAAGGTCTGTGAGGCGGCAATTTGTCAGCTTCCTTTTCGCAGAAAACCTCCAAGAACTCCGCGTACTTGTGAGGAACCGCTTGCACCATACTCAGATGCAGCTGCTGTTCGGCTTCTCCTCCTTGATCGGTTTGGATGCAATTCTGGGCGCAATACGATGAACAAAAGGTGATCTGCCTCTGGTACCAAGCAACCGCGGGACTGTGCCTGTCCAGCCAACTCATGCCCAACACGATGGGCGTGTCCGATAAGTGGGTGACATTGAAACTAATAAGCTCTCGATGGTCTCCAATTTGCATCATCATGGGAGGGGTTTGCTGCACCACTTGCCCCCCCAGCAACTTCCTGCCGTCTACCGTGACCACGTTCAGAGGCGTCGTCGCAGGCAGGAGCGCTATGTTATGCTGCTTGACGAACTGTAATCCCACGAAATCGGCGTTGCTTCCCGAATCGATGGTTGTTGGAACCTCGAGAAGTCGCCCATCAGGCAGCTGGAGTGTTGCTGTGAGTAAAACTGCTGGTTTGGGAGGTAAAGGGTCCATGCGGTGCAAGGATGCTGGGGACTTCTCTACAGATCCGCCTGGCTGAGCCCCAGTAGCTCTGTTTCCAGCCAGGCACTGCAGTTTCCCTGAAGCTGCTCCTCTGATTGCACCTCTGCTGTCACAGTTGCTAGTGCTGCAGTGTGCTTCTGGAGCCTCTGGGGGCACTCTTTCGCCATATGGTGTGCACTGTCGCAGATGTAACACTTCCTGGTCCCTCTAGGAGGCTTCGCTTTGGCTGCAGCAGGGATGGGGCTCTGGGATGGCTTTTGAGCCCTAGCACCACCAATCTCCATTGGCTCTTCGCCTTCCTTCCCCATTGGTGAGGGGTGCGCACGGCTGAAATCCCTGTGCACAAAAGGGAGAGCTTTTGCTTGCGCGCGCGCTTGGGGCCCCCCCTCCTCGTGCCACGGACGTCCCTCATGTCGAATTCCTATAGCCAAAGCCCGTTGCACCACGTCTTCCAGGGTCTGGGGTCTGTCCCCCCTTGCGATCTCATCTTTGACGGAGGGGCTCAATCCCTCCCAAAAAAGATCCCTGACCGGTAGACTGTCCTTCGGCCAATCTAAGGCGGTGAGCAATGCAAAAAATTTAGAATGATATTGGCGTACAGTGGCTCTCCCCTGCCTCAGCCCGTGCATCTGCCGGCGCGCAATGTCCTTATCCACAGAGGATTGAAAACAAGCATCCATTGCCTTGATAAACGCATCTGCATTGCGACGGGCTGGTCCATCTTCGCGCCACAGATTGCGTAGCCAAGCCCTGGCCTCCCCATGCAGGTGCGAAACAATAAATCCCACTCTCTCCTCCTCATCTCTAAAATCATGACGGAGTAAATGCAGTGCATACACGACATCTGCCCTGAAGTTGGGATAGTCTTGCAAGTTGCCATTAAAATGCGAAACTAGGGCACCCCCCCTCCTTCCAAGCGCAATGCCCTCCGCTCTGGAGCCCGGGGTCCCCGCCTTGTCCGCATTTTCCCACCTTGCTTGCAAATCCTGGCAGGCTTTCTCCAAGTCAGCATTCTTCTTCTGCGAAGCAATGACTGCCGTTGTGAGAGTGGTAATCTGATCCCGGAGTGCAGCCAGCTGTTCCTCAGCACTCATGGCTGCCCCGTTCGTGAGCTTCGCAAAAAAAAATTTTTGCTTTCAGAGGGAGGGGGACTTTCTGTCACAGCCACCCAGGTGGGTCCCAGCTCACGAGAGACCTTACTCCGTTGTAGTTTACTTACAGGAAAAGTTTATTGAAGATAATTGCTTCTTTCACAGTTCAGCATTGTGGCTGTACGTCTGTCACGTTAGACCGCCGAAGTCCCCCTCTGACTCCTCCCCTCCTCCACACCAACTTAATAGCCTGGCTCTAGACCACCTCTTCCTCTCCTTTCTTTTCCGCAGGGTCTTTCTGCCCCCCTGGGTTCTCTCTTTCCGGGATTCGCCTGAGGCTGAATCCTCTGCCGCCTCCTGCCCCCTCCTTCTGGCTTTGGGGCCGGGCTCCTCCTCTGAGCTTTCCCCACTTCCGCGCGCCTCTATGTTTGAACTTGGCGCGCGTACGTTGCTTTTGACCTTTCCTTCGTCCTCTATACTGCCCCCTGTTCCACTCTCTACCCTTTCCGGCTGAACACCTTGCTCCAACCCCCTCTCTCTGTTTTCTCCTGTTCCTCCTCCCTCCGAGAGGCTGACAACTCCACCCCCTTTACTCCGTTCCGGCTGAGACCCCTCTGACAGCGTCTGTGCTTCACTGGGCTTTCTCCCCTCCTTCCCTGACTTTTCACAGCTTCTCTCTTCTCCTGCTTTTCGCCTGATCATGCTAGCTCCCTTTTGGGAATCCTCTGACTCACTGCTTAGGCTCATAGATTCCCTTCGAATTCCGTCATCTTCTTCCTCGTCTCTCTCTCCCTCCTCCCACTCGCTTTCCGTCTCCTCTGCCATCTCCTCACTTCTCCCAGAAACCCTGACACAGACATTATGGGGCCTACACCCTGGAACAACCATAAAGCCAAGGTGGAGACTAGAACATCTAGAGGGATTTTAAATGACCACTGGGTTTTTAATGGTTTCAGTACGTGGTTCATAATATCGGACCATCTGGTCACCCTTGCACTATACCGCTATGTTTTATATTACCAAACCTAAAAAACGCCTAATAAACAACATTTCTTTTACTCCCCCTTGCTTAGAGTTGCATTCATTACTTATGAAACCTAATACAGAACATGTGCATCGAATCCACCCATTTATTTACACAAAATTCATGTTTGATTGTAAATTCCACATCCCTGCATCCATTAGACACAGGTTCTCGATTTCCTAGGGCACCCTGGAGATGCCGAGGCCCCCATGCTGGCTCATAAAAAGGCATTCCCAGCTTAAGCAAGCTAAGGGCAATAAACTGCTGACAAAACATCTTTTTACACGCAGGAAGCATGCTGCGGCAAGAAACAAACACACCGCATGGGAGGTTTCAGGGAAAATAAACACAGAGACATGAAAGGGTGAAAGAGCAGCCCTCTCCACGCCACCTTCCCATGCACCAGACCCAACCTGTTAAAAAAACGTTGCACCTTTATTTCTTGGTAATCTGCTTCTCTGTGTACACCTGGCTGTGTCCAGTTCACAGCATGTGTGATGGCCTGGGATTCGGACTCGGAGGCTGAACCTGAGGAATCCCAGCCTGCACAGGAGTCCCCGCCTCCAGAACCAGCTGAGCTGGGGCTGGGGCTTGAGCCTGAAGGGTCCTCACCTGTGCTGGATCCTCAGGTGCAGGCACCAGCTGAGTCTGCTCTGGCTCCTGAGGGGATGGAGGACCCATTGCCTGCAGGTGCTCCACTCTCAGCCCCGTCAGGGGAAGCTGAGGTTGCCTTTGGGTCCGGTAACCCTCCAGCATCTCCTGAGCTGCAGAGGCTCAGGGCAGAAAGGCGTTAGGAACTAAGTTCTCGCAGGAGGAGTGCTCGCCTCCAGGCCAGGAGAGGCGAGTCACCTGTGGACCAGGGCCGCCCTATGCCTCGGGGAAGATAAAAGCCGCCCAGCCCCAGTCCCAACTTGTGGGAGCAACATTGTTGGTAGCTTGTTCCTGCCTGCATCTTGTCCTGCTCTTCTGCCAGAGTTCCTGACCTCACCCGACTCCCTGCCTTGGACCCAGCTTCAGCTTTGACGGACAGCCTCCATACTGCACCCTTGACCTCAGACTGGACTCAGACCTTGCCGCACAGATAACCCTCGGGACCAGCACAGCATGTTAGATGTATTTAGCAACAGCGATAAGGTTGCCATATTTTGCAGAGCAAAAAAGAGAACGCTATGATGACTCTCCTTTTAAATACACCCACGATATGTGGGCTATAGAGGCTGTGGTGTGGTGATTGAATAGGACGTCCCTATTTTCATTGGAGAAACGTTGGATGGTATGAATACATTGTAGTGCAGGCTTCCTCAACCTTGGCCCTCCAGATGTTTTGAGACTACAATTCCCATCATCCCTGACCACTGGTCCTGCTAGCTAGGGATCATGGGAGTTGTAGGCCAAAAACGTCTGGAGGGCCGAGGTTGAGGAAGTGTGGTGTAGTGGTTAGGACTTGTAAGACCAGGGTTCAGTTTTCCACCTAGCAGTAAAGCTCAGGGTGTGACCTTGGGCCAGTCGCTCTTTCCCTCAGCCTAACCTACCTCACAGGGTTGTTGTGAGGATAAAATGAAGAAGGTATAATGAATCCCAAGGTGGCATCAGGCTCGGCCTTGGATCGGCAGGCTATGAAGAACAAGGAGGGAGAAGAGGAGGATGAAATGGGACGGGGGGGGGGGGGGCTGAGACCAGGGAATGGAGGTGGGGACTCCCCTCTCCAAGAATCCAGCAGCTCTGGGTGGGGAGGCAGAAACCCCAGCTCTCCCCTCCCAGGGAGAGGCATTGATGGGGAGGGTATTAATCAAGGGTGGAAGAACGAGAGTCAGAAGGGGAGAAGACAGTCAGGTCACTCAGAACCAGGTGGTGCTTCCACTGCTGGGAACAGGCCCATTCTCCCCCATTTGCTTCTGAATGCTTAATATTCCTGCAAGGGATGCAAGTCTTTCAAATAAGCTCACTTTGCCTTTTAAAGCTTGGCGGGTGAGCAGAGCAACCTGTTGGGACAACTCCATTGCTTCTGTGCACTTCTGTGCCTTGGCCTGATCTTGGACTCTTTAAACTTGGAGTGTGGCATTTAGTCTGGCTAGGTGTGTCATTCCCATTGCCTCCTCCAAGCTTTGTGGGTGCTGTGACTTATCTCTTCCTTACTTCTGTCGTCATGGTCTGAGCGGCAGCCAAGAGAGCTAGGGAGAAGCATCAACGGCGCTCAGAACACATTGGAGGAAAGGCGGAATATAACTGTAATAAATAAGCATATTAAGAAAACAATAAATAATTTCTGTTCCAGTCAGCTCTGCAAGGGATAGGAGGCCATAAGGTAAGGATTCTACTAAAGCTGCCATATGTCAGTTAATCAAAAAATTGTGCTTTTTTTGGCGGTTTGTTTTAAACAAACAAACAAATGCTCAACAACTTTTGGGTCTTCCTAAAAAAATCAACCCCATTCTTCAATATGTCTCGGAAGCATGCATTCTCTGGACAATGGGGGAGGGAGGACTTAAATTAAAAATTACTACACCAGCAAAAATATATGCTCACTCTGGAAAACTCCCCAAACATGTATTATTAGTGATAATAAAAGAAAGCATTCCTCTGGTAGACTCTTTTCATAGCAACAGGACAGTCTTTGACATTCTTTCTGTTCATAGGAGCGGCCTAACCCCAGGGTTCCACGCTCTGCATTGCCTTCTAATACACCAGTGGAATTTAACATCCTCCATCTATTTTCCCATCATTTCATAGTGCTTTTATGTGCATAAATCTTCTGAACTCTAGTGGGAATTCCTCACTCCCTCTAGCTGAGAAGACCACAATAGACCCCTCACTGCTGCTGACCTTTTGTCTGAGATCTGATTTTCAATAAAAGCTTTGCTTGCATGCTTCTATCCTTTCCTTTCCGACAGCTACCAATAACTCTTCAGTGGCCTATTTTTGTTCTTTCCTGTTTCCTCCGTGTGCCCCAGGTGCTGCAAAACCGGTACATTGACCTCGGGGAGAAAGGACTCCCAGGCTGTGAGAGGACACCCAGGACTCATCTATACAGCCGCAAATGAAATGCCCAGTAGTGATGTAGAGAAGTGAAAGCTGGACCTTAAAGAAGGCTGATCGCCGAAGAATTGATGCTTTTGAATTATGGTGCTGGAGGAGACTCTTGGGAGTCCCATGGATTGCAAGAAGATCAAACCTATCCATTCTTAAGGAAATCAGCCCTGAGTGCTCACTGGAAGGACAGATAGTGAAGCTGAGGCTCCAATACTTTGGCCACCTCATGAGAAGAGAAGACTCCCTGGAAAAGACCCTGATGCTGGGAAAGATGGAGGGCACAAGGAGAAGAGGACGACAGAGGACGAGATGGTTGGACAGTGTTCTCGAAGCTACCAGCATAAGTTTGACCAAACTGCGGGAGGCAGTGGAAGACAGAAGTGCCTGGCGTGCTCTGGTCCATGGGGTCATGAAGAGTCGGACACGACTAAACAACAACAAATGTGTTGTAAAGAGCAATATACAAATGAGACACTAGATGGCGACAATGAGCTACGCCAAATTCAATGTACCGTATTTTTCGCTCTATAAGACGCACCAGACCACAAGACGCACCTAGTTTTTGGAGGAGGAAAACAA
Organism: Podarcis erhardii; assembly: GCF_964252035.2. NCBI lineage: Eukaryota > Metazoa > Chordata > Lepidosauria > Squamata > Lacertidae > Podarcis > Podarcis erhardii. Next base: position 73,885,775 of record NC_138510.1, read on the forward strand.
GAAAAAAAATATTCTGAATCTCAGAAGCCAGAACAGCAAGAGGGATCGCTGCGCAGTGAAAGCAGCAATCCCTCTTGCTGTTCTGGCTTCTGGGATAGTTGTGCAGCCTGTATTCGCTCCATAAGACGCACACACATTTCCCCTTACTTTTTAGGAGGGAAAAAGTGAGTCTTATAGAGCAAAAAATACGGTATTTTTTTCCAAAACGTTTTTTAAAAAAACACTTTCACAGCGTTTTTTATACGTGTGTAGATTCCACCCCAGTGAGGAAAGCGTGACTTTGAAACATGTATTAGGACAGATTTATCTGCCTCAAAAGCCCAGTGCATGAAGGGGAATTGTGGTTAGAATACGGCTAGGCCTCTGACCCTAAGGTTGGCTGGTACTGCTTGCTCCAACCCCAACAACCATGAATTTGGTCTTGAAGGCTGTAAGGCAGAGCTTTCCAAACTTTTCATGCTGGTGACACTTTTTTAGACACGCATCATTTTGCGCCACAGTAATTCAGTTTTAGTAGCGAACCGGAGGTTAAACTAGCCCCTTTCCAGCCCTGGGAGGAGCGCTGGGAACATTCACACAACACACCTACACACTGCAGATGACACACTAATGTGTCCTGACACACAGTTTGGAAAGCTCTGCTTTAAGGGAAAGCCAATGGACATAGGCCTCTATGCTTTCCTAGGTTCTGAAGCTCACCTGTGGGGACCTCCACCCCTTACAGGATGGGGCCAATTGTGCCACACAATCTTGGGGTCAGGGACAATGTGTATAATTCCCTTTTACACAGCACGTCTGTGAAGTGGGCTAAGGATGCAAACCTTTCGACTACTGACTGTAGCTGCACTTTGAGCAGCAGTTTCATTTTCAGGTATTAGCTAGTGATTTCTGAACATTTCAGAAACCTATAAGATCAAAGCAGGCTTGGTATTTCTGCTCAGTTGCCAAAGCACCCTAGCATTATTTTTTCATTTCATTTCCCTCTTGCATTCAGGTAGGGTTGCTATATTTTGAAGAGCAAAATAATAGGATGCTAAAATGACAACTCTCCTTTTAAATACCCCTACTATATGTAAGCTATAGAAGCTGTGATATATTGCTCAAGGGGGCAGGAGAAGAGAAGAGGAAAGCAAGTTTTCAACCACCAGTTATGTCTGCACCTCATCCAGAAAGTATAGCCAGAGACATTTTGGCAAATTTTAAAAATCCACCAGGATAGAAATTTTACCCCTGAAAAAGAGGACGTGTCCTGGAAAAAGAGGACACATGGCAACCCTAACAGGAAATGCAACAGGGAACTCCCCCCCCCCAGGCCAAATGGGAGGCAGAGTATTCAGATGTGAATGCTTGGGTCTGTTGCTTTTACTTCCTCTTTACTAAGTTTTAGATTAAAAGTTAGCTTTTGTAATGCCACAAGAGCCTTTCTTGATTTCGCTACATGGTGGCTCCTAAGAAAGAAAGAAAGAAAGAAAGAAAGAAAGAAAGAAAGAAAGAAAGAAAGAATATAATTTCTCAAAGACAAGAACCCCACCAGTGAGAGAAACAAAATTAATACCAAATTTTCTTCTATGTAAATGAATCCATATTCATGTTTACAAACTCATATTCGTGACCACGATTCTCCCAGAAGACAATAACCAGATGCCGTCCTAGTAAATGTATCCACATGGATTCTTCCTTGTTTTGTTGCTTATCTACAACATGTGATTACCACATGTTCCGCTGTAGGGAACCCACTAGGAGAAAACCAATCAACTCCACTTTTGTGGAGGTTAATGCAGCATCGTTTGGGCTCATTCTACTTGGGATCTCACTTTTGCTCCCAGGGACTCAAAGAAGTATTTTGTTCTCATAACAAACCCATGCAGGGCGGGAGGAGGCAGGAAGGCCAGATGGTAGCCTTGAGTTGCCATACACCTGGAATTTCCCGGACATTTCCCTGGCATTTGTCAACAGTGCCTGGGCAGAAATCACCCAAATGTTCCTGAAAATCCAGACATATGGCAGCCCATGTTGGTAATGCCAATTTTGCCGATTTCCCCTTAAAATAGCTCAAAAGCGGGGGGTTTTCGGCACTCTTCAGTAAATGGGGGAGGTGATGGCGCTCCTCTCCCCCGACTCATCTACATAACAATACCCCTACCAATGCCTAACCGCCAAAACCAAAGGAGTTGTGACGATTTGCTACGAGGTAGGCAAAAAACCAAATGGCCGGTGCCAATTTGCCAAGTGGAAAAAATTCCTACCAGGCCCCTTAACGGCGACCAACCGAGGTCCATAGCAAGGTCAGAAGGGGAACCTTAAAGGGCGGGTGGGTGGGAAACCACATCAGCTGCACAGACCAAAGAGGGAGATCCTGGGGCCGCGCTTGCCTTAAATGAGGGGATGACGCAGCCTGAGGATTCCCCTGATCGCACGGGGGCTGGAAACAGCCTCTGCATGCAAGATTGGGGGCGTGAAGCCCGCAACCCCACCTCCTCCTTATGTCGGAAGTGGCTTTGTGGGTAGAAGGGGCCAGAATGAAAAATCTGGTTCTGCCAGTTCACAGCTGGAAAGGTTGCATGATTTCCTGCTGTTTCTAACATTCCCAGAATGCCTTGCAGCAGACCATAGGAAGATCCTTCCAAGCACATGTTCTTCAGAGCACCGATTTAAAGAACATTTGCTGGATTTTAGATGTGATTGTTGAGCACTTTCACTCCCCACACCATAATTTTTCTCTTTTCCCCATCCTCCATATCTGCAGAAGTAATGTTCATTGAGATATTTAGTGGCCTTTCCTCTGTGAATTATAACTAAACGAGGTAGTTTAATAAGGATCAGAGGGTTAGTTTTTTGGTTTTCATACCAGCAATTAAAAGAAAAGAGATAGAAGGGATGAAATTATCTATTGACATAAATGATTCCCTTTTTTAAAAAAAAAAAAAAATGTACACCAGCTACAGAGGGACATAAAAATACTGCATTCGAAGGGCTTTTGCATTATTATCTTGTCTGCTTCTAGTTAGCATCTGGTGTAGATATAGTACCATGTGTTTGTCAAAACAGACATTATTGGTACAGGAGAATAAGTCTGCGCACGTATTAAATGTCATGCTGAAACTTAAACACTCCAAGGAGCAGGAGGAACAAGCAAAGGGTTTTCATGGTGAGGAAACATCTTTGTCTAGGCTAGGGTTGCAATACGTCTGGAATTCATGTCCGGGGTGGCGAAAAATCATGGGTTTTTTTGGTGTGTTTTGTTTTTACTTCACAAAGTTGTTATTGTACTTCACCAGATCTTAACCTATTAGAGTATTTGTAAGAATGGATTCAAAAAATCACTGAATTTGTCCATGGCAAGTCTGCGTTTATACACAAGTTGTTCATATATATGTTGCGGGTTTGTATATGTCTTCAATCCAATCGTAGAAGGGAACCGCATTTTTATTTTCTAAATCTATATTCTAAATATTATTTTTTTCGTTGTATGAGCCTCAATTTAAGGCCCAGAGACAAATTGGTTCTCCTTTTAAAAAAACCGCTTAACAAATTTGTGGTCTTTCTAAAAAAACAATAAAAGTTCAAAAGCTCAACAATTTTCAGTGGGGTATGTGTCATGGCTTTTACTTTTTTAAATATGGCAACCCTGCTTTTCTTGACTAAATGAATAAGGCCCACTTGAGAGACAAGCTTCCGAGTTGCTTCTGTCAGGTAGAATGGCAAACGACAAGCTTTGTTGGGAAGAACGGCAAGATGGCTTATTCTCAATTCCACGGGATGCCAAGCTGGATACAACGCCATACATTTCATTAAGCACAGGGAAATGACAGCCTAGTCAAAACAGCTTTTGCATTTTATGTGCTTGTAACATTAAAAGCTGGGGATTGCAAGCTGTTTGTCCACCTACCTTGCAGACAGCCTAGAAATAGCTGTTGGAAAGGTGGCACCCCCCTCCTCCTCATATACCGTTTGAAAAATGAAGCATTTGGGGCATGCTGGGGCCATGTTTTCCATATGGAGGGAAACAAAGGGCGGGAGGCTGCCAATTTTGACATTCTATTCCAAAAAATAATATTACACTTCATCTGTCCATGATCCCAGGTCCAAGGCAGTAATAGAAGGCCATTCCTAACATTGCATTTTCCTGGAATGTGGGTACACGCTGGGGGGAGACCCATATAAATGTATCCCGCTGTTGCCTGCAGCTGCATACCCTCCAACATTTCTCTGATGAAAATAGAGACATCCCATTCCATCGTGATAATTTTACTATTTATATCCCACACATCTTACTGGGTTGCCCCCAACCACTCTGGGAAGCTTCCAACATATATATATATATATATATATATATATATATATATATATATATGGGACCACCTCTCCTGGTATGCCCCGCGGAGGATCTTAGGGTCCACAAATGACAACATTTTGGAGGTTCCAGGTCACAAGGTGGTTAGATGGGTCTCAAATAGGGCCAGGGCCTTTTCAGTACTGACCCCGACTTGGTGGAATGCTCTGTCACAAGAGACTAGGGCCCTGCAGGACTTGACATCATTCCACAGGGCCTGTAAGACAGAGCTGTTCCGCCTGGCCTTTGGTTCGGGCTCAGTCTGACCCTTATGTTTCTCTCCCCTTATGGTTTTGATGAGGCGGCATTTTAAATTGCATTTTAACCTGTACAGTGGTACCTCGGGATGTGAACAGGATCCGTTCCCGAGCCCCGTTCGCATCCTGAATGGAATGTAAGATGCGACGGCGCATCTGCACATGCACGGGTCACGTTTTGCTGTTTCCGCACATGCGCGCTCTGTTACTTCCGGTTTGCCGCAGAGTGCAACCCAAAAGCGCTCAGCCTGAAGCACGTTCAACTCAAGGTTATGACTGTATTTTAAATTGTCCCCCCCCCCCCCCGCCGCCCTATTATGTTTTTACTGTAATTTTACTGTTGTTAGCCGCCCTGAGCTTGGTTCTGGCCAGGGAGGGCAGGGTATAAATAAATTTTGTTGTTGTTGTTGTTGTTGTTGTTATATAAAAACGTATTGAAACATGAAACATTTTTTAAAAAAACCTTCCCTGTACAGGATTGCCTTCAGACGGCTCGGGGGTCGGATAACTCCATACCCCCCAACATTTCTCCAGTGGAAATAGGGACGTGCTAAGGATTGTGTTGAAAAGTTGGGCATGGTGGCTCTTCTTTGGGAAATGGGTCATTTCGGCTCCTCCCTGTCACAATGCTAGCGTTGACACAAACCTGTGCTTTCCTTTGCCGAAAACTCTCATGGGATAAAGGATTAGGCCTGATGAGCAGTTGCCAGATGCATCACGGAGGTGACTCATTCATTGTTGCCAGGAGAGAGAGCCAAGCTGGGTGGAGGGGTGAGGATTCAGAAGTCATTGACTACAGCGCTATATGGAGTTTTTGATTACCATTCCCTGTTGGGGATCCCAGTTAATTCGCTCCAAACATGTCCTCAAACTAAGGTATGACATCATCTTCAGGGACTCGTCTCCCCGCAGTCCCCCATAACAGCTAGGCATGTGTTTTGCTGCAGAAGCCACGAGGGAGAGTCCACGTGAAGAGAGAGCAGGGAGGAAACCAAACTGGAGGGCTTAACGAAAAACCAGGGCGTCCGAGGGAGACGCTAGTTTATTGGTGTTGAGGGATGGATAAAATACTTCATCTCATCTCCCAGCTGCTGTGTGACCCAAGTCTCGTCTATGTACCATCGCCGGCCTCAAAAAATGTATCCAATTCCACGTTTTTTATTTCGGTTTGCAAAGTTAATCCTTCTGCGCACTTTCCCATTTGACGGATGCAGAGCTCATCTATGTTTTATAATATATATGAAGTTTTGTTTTTTAAAGGGATGGGTACTGACAACCTTGGCAGTGTTCCAAACTGAACCGGTGCCCGCCATAATGCCTGCACAAACTGACTTTGCATCGAGGGAGTTAAGTTGGGAGAATCGAGCCAGCACTTGTCTCGGACGCTAAATGGCACTGGCTTGCATATCCGTTTTGCATACCGCCATCTGTTCAGTGTTGATCTTCATGTCAGAAAGAACTTTTCAAGCCCCTCTTTCGTTTTAGAGGGCCGTTCTGCCGAAGAAGGAAATGAGCTGAGGTTCCCTTCTGCTCGTGTGCATCATTAGCAAGAAATATTTGCAAATGTAAGCTACTGGGCCTATCAGGTTACACAAACTGATCTGTGCACCACCCCAAAGAATTGCCCTCCTTTCGATCCAGGGGGCCTACCTTGCAAACTGAAAAGGAAGGTATTAAAAGCATTGTGTGGTATCGTGCTATTCTATGCTAGGTGTTGCAAACAGATGGGGAAGAAAGGATATTCAGTTTTTCTACAAACCAATGCGCTGCAGTCATCATCTGGCCAGCTGGATGCAGTCCACCACCTGTGGACTGTAGCCTTCCCAACGTTTCATGAGCCCCTTTCTTCAGCAGCCCTAGGAGGAAAGTGGAAGTGTTATTATTATTATTTGTTGAGTTTATATTCCGTCCTATACCCGGAGGTCTCAGGGTGGTTCATAGAAAACATTTTAAAATGATGTGGTTTTGCTACAAATGCTTTGTCCCAATAGAAATCAGAAGATTTTAATCACTTTTTTCCTCCTGAAAATCTTGTTTGGGTAAACAATGTTTTGTTGCACTAGGGCCTTTTTAACCCCTTAGTCATTATCAGGAGGGGATGTGGGTGGCACTATGGGTTAAACCACAGAGCCTAGGGCTTGCTGATCAGAAGGTCGGCGGTTCAAATCCCTGCAACGGGGTGAGCTCCCGTTGCTCGGTCCCTGCTCCTGCCAACCTAGCAGTTCGACAGCAGGTCAAAGCACAAGTAGGTAAATAGGCACCATTCCTGCGGGAAGGTAAACGGCGTTTCTGTGCACTGCTCTGGTTCGCCAGAAGCGGCTTAGTCCTGCTGGCCACATGACCTGGAAGCTGTACGCTGGCTCCCTTGGCCAATAAATCGAGATGAGCGCCGCAACCCCAGAGTCGTCCAAGACTGGACCTAATGGTCAGGGGTCCCTTTATCTTTACCTTTAGAGCTGGAAGAGACTGTTGGGGTCATCTAGTCCAATTCCCTGCAATGCAGGAATCTCAACTAAAGTCTTCATAGCAGATGGCCATCCAACCTCTGCTTTAAGACCTCCAAGGAAGGAGAGACCACCACCTCCTGAGGGAGACCATTCCGCTGTCAAACAGCTCTTACCGTCAGAAAGTTCTTCCTGATGTTTACTCAGAATCTCCTTTCTTGTAACTTGAAGCCATTGGTTCAGGTCCTAGCCTCTGGAGCAGAAGAAAACAAGCTTGTTCCATCTTCCAAGTGTCAGCCCTTTAGATATTTGAAGATGGCTATCATACCTCCTCTCAGGCTCCAGGCTAAACATACTCAATTCCCTCAACTGTTCCTCATAAAACTAGGTTTCCAGACCCTTTGTCATCTTGGTCTCCATCCTCTGAACGGGTTCTAGCTTGTACATCAGGTGGGGCAAGCCAGCTCTGAGTGGGTTCATCGACATCTGCCCCCAAGTCCTGCTCTTATGGCACCTGGACAGTTAAGTCCAGTCAAAGGTGACTATGGGATTGCGGCACTCATCTCACTTTTCAGGCCGAGGGAGCCACCATTTGTCCACAGACAGTGGGTGGTGCTGTGGTCTAAACCACTGAGCCTCATGGGATTTCCAATCAGAAGGTCGGCACTTTGAATCCACGTGCTGGGGTGAGCTCCCGTTGCTCAGTCCCAGCTTCTGCCAACCTTACAGTTCGAAAGCATACCAGTGCGAGTAGATAAATAGGTACCACTGCGGCAGGAAGTTAAATGGCGTTTCTGTGCACTCTGGCTTCCATCACGGTGTCCTGTTGCACCAGAAGCGGTTTAGTCCTTCTGGCCATATGACCCAGAAAGTTGTCTGTAGAAAAATGTCAGCTCCCTTGAACTGGGACTATGCACTGGTTTGGTGACGTGACAAGGAGCTTGGAATCCTAATTATAGGGTTTGTTGTCTGATTTGATGTATTGATTTGTAAACTCCCAGGGGAAGGATGAACCAAAGGATATCAGGATCTATTGGTAGATCCATTAGCAGGCGTTTCTGAGTCCGAATTGTTTAACAATAACAAAGAGGATGTGCAAAAGGATGGTGGCCTCAGCCCTGTTCCAGCCCTGTAATCATAAACCTAGACTCAGAATGTGCTCAGAGACACACTTTGCTTTGATTCGGTATCTTTCGCACCTGGTTCTGCATGGTAGAGCTTGGGTAGACCTAATGAAAAGCCGAGAAGATCCGCTAAAGGGCAAGCCATTTTGGAAGGCACATGGTTTGTTTCATACAAAAAGCGATATCACGGTTTATAGTGTGAAAGTGTAACATCTCCTCCCCAAAAATAGACCAAAAGAGGAAAAGACTCTCAGGCCTTTTGGTATGTCGAATTGTCATGGTTTCCAAAATCAGCAAGGCTGGCAGGCGAGATTTCTCCCCTCGTCCCTTTCCTGTTCTATCCCCTCAGTCCCTCAGCACACGCAGGTGTTCGTTGCAAAACATGGCTTGCCTGTTCAAACAAGATGTTTGTGCCAATCTCTGTTTCTGAGCCTAAAATACTTGTTTAATTTTTTTTAAAGAAAAACAGTAACCCAGCTGGGGGAAATTCTTTACATGCATCTCTAAAAGAAAGCCGACTTCTCATTTGTCATTATGGCAATGTTTCTACTTTGTTTAAGAATACAAGGTCAGCAACCTTCTCTTAATGTTTTGAGGCTAGGTCATTCCTTTCCCATTATTATTTATCTTGTGAATAACATTGTTTCCCCCCTAGGATCATTGATCATATTGTTATGGGTCTTTGTGTTGGATTTCTGTGAGGGAGGCGATCATTTTGGGTTGCCTTGAGGCAATATCAAGCCAGAACCTTCAACTTGACAAAAGACCTTCCATAGGTTATGTTCCTGGTGGTCTAGGCAGAAGACCTTCTTTCTCTTGTTTGGTAAAAACCTGCCACTAAGAAAACAAACTATCGAAGTCATGAAATGGATATATATTAGGCTACACCAACTGTGCCATGAATATGACTTCTGCGAGCATTCCGAGCTGAAATATTGGAAGAGAACCAGATTTACAATCTGGAATATATATATATATATATATATATATATATATATATATATATATAACAAAACAGAACAAAATCTTCAAAGCACTTGAAGTAAATGAGCATGTGTTTCGCTAATGCATTTCCTGTGCCAAAACCAAGGACCATTTGCTAGATGGCCTTGGACAAGACATCTCCATAAAAATAAAAATAAAATACTTAGAAGGACATTTGATCTCTGTGTGCAGTGTCCCTGAGCTTATAACGCGTGTTGCAATTTGGTGATGATAAAAGCAACATGCAGTTTGGTCCACGAGGTTCACTGCAGCATTGTATTTCTGCTAAAATATTTAATTTTGTGAATTAGCACAAAATTATGCTCTAGCTACACATTGTACGGTGGGACACCGGTGGCGCTGTGGGTTAAACCACAGAGCCTAGGACTTGCCGATCAGAAGGTCGGCAGTTTGAATCCCTGCGACGGGGTGAGCTCCCGTTGCTCGGTCACTGCTCCTGCCAACCTAGCAGTTTGAAAGCACGTCAAAGTGCAAGTAGATAAATAGGTACTGCTCCGGCGGGAGGGTAAACGGTGTTTCCGTGCGCTGCTCTGGTTCGCCAGAAGCGGCTTAGTCATGCTGGCCACATGACCCAGAAGCTGTACACCGGCTCCCTTGGCCAACAAAGCGAGATGAGTGCCACAACCCCAGAGTCAGTCACAACTGGACCTAATGGTCAGGGGTCCCTTTACCTTTACACATTGTATGTGCATTCTCTTTCCACCTTGCACACAATTAGTATTGCCAATGTGGCCCCTATGGGCACAGTGGTGCCTTTGAGGACTTTTCCTGGTGCCCACAAAGCCTTTAAGACACCCCACCCATCCTTGTCATGAGCCAGTGAGGACCGGTACAATTTTTCTCCCTTGAAAAGTACATTGAACTGAAGAGGGAAGAAGGAAAGAGGAGGAACAAAGCTGTACAGTGGTACCTCAGGTTACAAACACCTCGGGTTACAAACACTTCGGGTTACAGATTCCGCTAACCCGGAAGTAATACCTCAGGTTAAGAACTTTACCTCAGGATGAGAACAGAAATCCTGCGGTGGTGGCATGACATCAGCGGGAGGCCCCATTAGCTAAAGTGGTACCTCAGGTTAAGAACAGTTTCAGGTTAAGAACGGACCTCTGGAACGAATTAAGTTCGTAACCAGAGGTACCACTGTATGTGCTTTTCAGGACTCAGATTTGGCACCCAAACAGCTGAAGAGAAAACAGAGCAGCCGAGGGGGTAGCTGAGCTTCTTGAAAAGCTTCTCATTGTCTAACTGCAATAAACGACTATATGAGGACCAGTGGTTTTTTTTCTGGGGGGATGCAGGGGTATGCGTACCCCCAAACATTTTGTGAATCTTTGTACTTTTGTCCATTTTATTGTATTTATTTTTCCCGATTTGAACTATAAAATGGTGATTTTATTGAGTCAAAATGAGAGCACCCCTAAACATATATATTTTTTAGGAAAAAAGCACTGATGAGGACACTCTGCATCCATTATATCCATTGCTGTCATCCTAGGCGCTAGCTGCATAGCAATACCTCTGAAAGCCAAATGCTTCAGCCCTTTCTTCTCATTGCTGAATGGCCTCAGGTCTTTTGGGACCAAACGGCTTCCAAGTCGTCTTTTTCGATACAGCTTGATGGTTCCTGAAATGCATTCTGACCGTGCAGATAAACAATCATGGATAGAATTCTACAGGAATGTGTTGATAGTGCATGAAAACAGGCGAGATCCAAGGATCCGCAGGCACGCACCTCCAGGTGGTGGAGACGACAGGTGCCATCCTGATCCCTGGACATCTTCGCTTGGTTGCAAGTGGCCGATAGCCAGGTACAAAATGCCTTTTCACAAAGTTATTTCCCTCATTTGGCCACCTCTGGAGACAAGCCAGGTGAGAGGCACTCAATCGCTTCTGTTACAATGTTAGTGCTGGTGCCGATTTTACATTTTGGAAAAGGTTTTTGTACGTATGCATTGTCCTCTGAAGCAGGGACACCTAGAAGATCGACTAGGAAAAAGGGATTTTTCTTGGGATTTCCCCACATCTTCCATGTATTCCCACTTGTCACATTAGACCCTTGATGCTAGAGTTGCCGTATTTCAAAAAGTAAAAACCAGGACACCCCAAAATTGTTGAGCTTTTTAAAGGAAAACCCCAAAAGAGCCCCTCAATTGACTTGCCCAAGATCCACCGTCTTTTGGAAATTTCCCCAAAACGACAATTCTGCCTTTTATATCACAGGAATGTCCAGGAAGATCCAGGCGTAAGGCAGCCCTATTTGATGCTGATCATACAGACTTGCTTTTGCACATATAATCTCCCTGACTTGATGGGGACAACCAGCTTTTCCCAGGCTCCTGACAGTGCCCCTTTGCAGTGAGAATTTGGTTCCCGCCCCCAGGTGTTGTTGGACTACAATTCCCATCATCCGTGACCATTGCTTATGCTGAGTGGGAACAATAGCTGTTGGAGTCCAGCAACATCTCGAGAGCACCATACTGTCTACTAGATAAGTCTTTCTCACTTCTTATCTAGATAAGGGAAAATTTTCTCTTGATTTCCCCCCTTCCACTTCCAAACCTCAACGTAAAGGGGTTTTTCCAGCAACTTAAGGATAAGCAAATCTTGATCTAATAGGGCACAGTAGCTGAATCCATCCCTTGCTCCTGTTGGATAAAGGTAAAGGTAAAGGGACTCCTGACCATTAGGTCCAGTCGTGGCCGACTCTGGAGTTGCAGCGCTCATCTCGCTTTATTAGCACACGGAAACGCCGTTTACCTTCCCACCGGAGCGGTACCTATTTATCAACTTGCACTTTGACATGCTTTTGAACTGCTAGGTTGACAGGAACTGGGACCGAGCAACAGGAGCTCACCCCGTCGCGGGGATTTGAACCACCAACCTTCTGATCGCAAGTCCTAGGCTCTGTGGTTTAACCCACAGCGCCCTACCAAACACTAAACAAGATGGACCTTGTTGTATTCCAGAAATGCAGTTCTTATATTCTCTTGGAAACCTACAGAGAAGCAGAGTAAATTGGGGAGCATTTCTGAGAGCTCTACTTTTCGCCCTGTGTCAATATTTGCTCACATGCTATTAGGATTAGGGTCTCGGTCTGAACTATTGTGGAGTAAACGAGAACCTTGTGTGCTCAGCTCAGTATTTCATTGCTGCTGCTGCTGCTGCTGGAAAACAGTCCTCAAGCGATGGAACAACCCATGTGCTTCTGATTTGCCAGGGCCCATTTTGAATATGAGGCCAAGCCCATTCAAAATTGTTTCTGAATAAGACTTTACTCACTAATTGACTGGCATGCCGCCGCTGCCCTTAACCTGAAACCACACACAGCCCTCAGAAGAGTACAAGTGATTCAGGAATAGTTACCCTGTTACGCTGGGGTAAACTTCCTTTTGTAGCTGTGTAGGTTCCAGGCAACCAAACTCGAAGAAAACATTTCTATTTAGAACAGTTTGCAGCCGAATACGGACGTTGTTAAAGAACAGCAGTCTTAGGTAGAGGGGCTTGCTTTGGTGGGAGGGGGGCAGCGTGTTTGGTTTGCGTCTAAAGAAAAGAAACAAAGCTGCAAAATGATTTAAATAAAAGCAGATGTTTTGGACGGGAACGAGAACATGTTTGGGGATACACAATGCTAGACGAGTACAACATCGATGAGTAATTCGGGGATTTTATTCAGCATGTCTGGACAACTTGATGAGTTACTAATGGTTTCTCAGGCTCAGATTGCACACAGTGGGGGCCAGACCTGATTGCTCAAACCTGGGTGTGCCCCAGTTTTTCGATAGGAAGATGTGGGCCCAAAAAAGTCCCAGAAGAATCTTCAATCAACCTTCAAGGGAGATACTAAAAGAAAGACAAGCAAGCACAAGGACGTCTCTCCCACAACCCAGGTTATGTTATGGAGACACATGAGGCCACCATCTTGCTAAGCAGGTCTGGCTCTGGTCAGAATCTGGATGGGAGACCACCTGGGAACTACATGCATGGCCTTGTGGGTTACATGTTCATAGAAAGGTGGGATGTAAATGTAATAATAATAATAATAATAATAATAATAATTTCCCCAGTCACTCCGGGCAGCTCCCAACAGAATATTAAAAACACAATAAAATATCAAACGTTAAAAACTTTCCTAAGCAGAGTTGTCTTCAGATACTTGTTTATTTCCTTGACATCTGATGGGAGGATGTTCCACAGGGCGGGCGCCACTACCAAGAACGCCCTCTGCCTGGTTCCCTGGTTCACTTCTTGCAGTGAGGGAACCGCCAGAAGACCCTCGGAGCTGGACCTCAGTGTCCAGGCAGAACGTTGGGGGCATAGCTGTCAACTTACAGATTTGAAAATAAGGGACCAGCAGCCTCGAAAATAAGGGATCAGCAGCCAAAATAAGGGATTTTGCTTAGCCTATACAGAAATCCGGCACTGATGGATCCATGCTGCTTTTGCTGCCACTGACTGTGTTTTGCAGGGGGTTGGACTAGATGATCCTAAGCGTCTACAACTCCGACCAAAGAAGAGGGGCAGACAAAACTGATGAACGACGTCGAGATGGCAAAGCTTACAGGCAGAATTAGAAAGCAGGAAGAGGACCTCTTTAATAAAGAATGGGAAAAGTTTATAATTTAGTTGAAAAGCTATTGTAAAGAGTTACATACATTGGTAGGATTGACAGAAAACTTGTAGTAAAAATTTGAACTATGGATGGACAAAGGATTTATAAAAATAGAGTTATGAAAGGGATGCAGAGGGGGAAATCACTACATTAAGATGCTGCACTGGTTGGAAGGTATGCTAAGCAGCACGTCGCGGCTGCCATTGTCCTGGCGCGAGGAGTTCCATCGGCCCTTCTCCACCCGAGAGAGAGGGGGGAGGGAGAGAGACTCTCGCCCACGCCGCCCGCGAGCCTGGCATGAGGCGGTTGCGGCTCCACGGAGGCCGCTGAAGCGCCGCCCTTCTGCATCCCTCCCCATCCCTCCTCTTCCTCCTCCTCAGCCGCCGCCTCTGGCTTCCCCTTGCAGCGTGGCGGAAGTCTTGCAAGAGAGGGGCCGCCTGCCCGCCTGCCGCCACCCGTCTCCTCACGATGCGCCCCTGAGGGGGAAAAGGGAGAGATGGAGACGCGGCAGCATGTGCACGTGCTCTCTCTCACAGCGGAGGACCCCGAGCTGCTGCTTCCCTCCCGAGCTGGGCGAGCATGAAACCCGGGAAATTTAAGGGACATCATCAATAAGGGACAGCAGCGGGACATGGCGCTGGGATAAGGGAGTTTCCCACCAAATAAGGGATGGTTGGAAGCTATCTATGGTTGGGGGTTGGAGACATTCCTTCAGGTATACTGGGCCAAGGCCGTTTAGGGCTTTAAAGGTCAGCACCAACACTTTGACTTGTGCTTGGAAATGTCCTGGGAGCCAATGTAGGTCTTTCAGGACCGGTGTTATATGGTCCTGGAGGCTGCTCCCAGTCACCGGTCTAGCTGCCACATTCTGGATTAGTTGTAGTTTCCGGATCACCTTCAAAGGTAGCTCCACTTAGAGTCCGCAGTAGTCCAAGCGGGAGATAACCAGAGCATGCACCACTCTGGTGAGACAGTAGGCAAACAGAAGGTTGCAACTCAGTGGTAGAACATATGCCTGTCGAGCAAAAGATGCCCAGTTCCATCCTTGACATCTCCTGGCAGAGCCAGGAAAAGACTCCTGTCTGAAACTCTGGAGAACAACTGCTAGTCGTTGTTGGCAACACTAAACTAGGCAAGTGGATGATCGGTCTCAGAATAAGTCAGCTTCAGTGTTTGAAATTTGCCAGCTGCATTTTGTACCTGGCTATCAGCCACTTGCAACCAAGTGAACATGTCCAGGGATCAGAATGGCACCTGTCGTCTCCACCATCTGGAGGTGCGTGCCTGGGGATCCTTGGATCTTGCCTATAGAATTATATCCGCGGTATTTTATCTGAACAGTCAGAATGCATTTCAGGAACCATCAAATTGTATTGGAAAAGACGACTTTGGAGCCGCCTGGCCCAAAAATGGTAACTAGGCACTCAGTTTTTGTGACTGTAACCCTGGCTTAGGGACGCGGGTGGCGCTGTGGGTTAAACCACAGAGCCTAGGACTTGCTGATCATAAGGTCAGCAGTTCGAATCCCCGCGACGGGGTGAGCTGCCATTGCTTGGTCCCTGCTCCTGCCCACCTAGCAGTTCGAAAGCACGTCAAAGTGTAAGTAGATAAATAGGTATCACTCCAGCAGGAAAGTAAACGGCATTTCCGTGCGCTGCTCTGGTTCGCCAGAAGCGGCTTAGTCATGCTGACCACATGACCCGGAAGCTGTACGCTGGCTCCCTCGGCCAGTAAAGCGAGTTGAGCGCCGCAACCCCAGAGTCAGCCACGACTGGAACTAATGGTCAGGGGTCCCTTTACCTTTTAACCCTGGCTTAAGGAGCCATTTGGTGCCTAGCTTATATATCACTGGTCGGCTTCCTTTGTTTCCTGCAGACAAGCTGCTTATTTAGTATTCAACCTGATTTGCTTACACAAAACTTGCATGGTGCTTAGCCTGTATCCAATCTTTATGGGGCATTTCTTCTTATTTGTTTACAGGGAAGTTATATGACAATGAGCATTCAACCTGCTTTCGTCCTGTTTTGCTTATAGTGGTTTGTATTGCTTATGTTCCTTAGGAAGAAATCTAAACAAAGATGCAGGTTTATAGTATTGCTCAGGAATGCTAAGAGGCTAATAAAATAAAATAAAAATCAATGCTATTGTGAAATCAGTGGTTAGCAATCCATGGGGTTTTGAAAGGTTCAGTGTGCCATCTTGATTCTGATTGTACCTAAAACATAGACCCAAACTTGCTACTTCATCTCCAAAATAATCATGGTTACTGTATCTTCAGAGATGTCCAAATACAGAGGCTTGATCTAGACACACAAGAAGCGATTCAGTTAAATGCATTGTAAACTCATACAGGGAAATCTGGTAGGGAAAGACAGGACCCTAACAGTGCCATCTGGTGTCACAGTGTTATATCGCATATACAACGCGTATAAAATGCTTTTTCTTTACCAAGCTAGCTGAATCCAGAGAGAACAAAGTGACAATTTCACACACACCCCAAATAGTAGATAAACAATCTCTACAGTTTAACCTGTTTCATCCCTAAATTTCCATGATAGTTTCTTATCCTTGGGAGAGTCTTAGTGTTGAACTAGTGCTGTTATATGCACAGCCCTGGGACTGGGTGCTGCCGTATTTGGTGGAGCTGATGGAGCATGTTGGACTGCATTTCATTAAAAATGCCCTGGATCATATTTCTTACATTTCTTACATTTCCTGCATGTCCAAGAGATCTGGCCATAGCCGGAGCTTTCTCTCTTCAAGATCCAGACAGAAAAGAAACCTTCCAGCCCTTTATTGATTTCATTTTATTTTATTTATGAACGGCTTCTCCTGTGCTGAGACACCCTGAAGCAATTTATCAATAAACACACTGACAATGAAAAACAATTGTGCATATGTTATAGGAATCCCAAGGTCTCAAATATAGTATAAATGTTGGTAATTGCACAAGGTAAACACACATACATAAGTATAGAAACCACAGGTCTAAAATAGTACAGGAAAGCCATCCAAAAGCCATCTTGGCTCTCCTAGAGACTCTCAAAATTTCCTCTGCCTCCTTAATCCCCCTAACCCTATATCTATGAACCTCCTTTGTATTAATTGTCATTGTTTGCTCAGATGTTCTGCATTGAGGGATATCTGACCGGGAATCCTGGTTATCTTATCAAATGCTATTTTTGTGTATAAACTGTGTCTGGAACTATGTGAAACTTGCTAAATCCTCAGGACCTGCCTGAGCCACAGTAACCCCACTTTATGTGTGATGTAATTTCTGACAGTTTGTATAGGGGGTGTCCTTCTTCTCCACGCCAAAATGCAAACCCTTAAATGAGATGTTTCTTCTTGGTTCTGGATCTCTCTTGCCTCCTTGCTAGGAGGGGAGGGAACTTCTTTTGCAACAGAAAAGTAGAGATCTGCCTTGCTTTCGCTGCATCCTGCCTCCACCCATTCATCTCTGACCAATCGTGGATATAGGGGACTCATCCCCTTGGGGAGTTGGGCAGCAAAAACCAACCACCCAAAATTTTCTATATCACATACAATTTAGAAACAGACTGGGATAAGGGTAAAGGCTTGTTGAAAAGGGGAGAAAGTCTTCAATAAGGGTCAAAAAGATAATAGAATTATCCCCTGCCTGATACGTAAAGGACCATTTCAAAAGGCAGAAGCCACCACCCTAAAGGCCTGATTCCTACATTGTATGGAATAGACCTCCTGATGAGATGCTATTTAGAAGAGGTCCTCTTCTGCAG
The DNA here is from genome assembly GCF_964252035.2 of Podarcis erhardii. Lineage (NCBI taxonomy): Eukaryota > Metazoa > Chordata > Lepidosauria > Squamata > Lacertidae > Podarcis > Podarcis erhardii. Next base: position 73,903,305 of record NC_138510.1, read on the forward strand.
AGTGTTGTGACTGGTGAGGTGCAGAAGAGGTGAAATTATCCTGTAAGCATTCTGGTTCCAAGCTGTATAGAGCATTGTGCCTCTTTCCTCACTCTCCCCTTCTCCAAACTTAGGATTCGCTCCTCAAACTACAGCTCTGTCGGCACCCCTGAGAAGGACTCACCACCAACCCACCCTCTAGATGTAACTTCTGGATGGTACTAAACTATGGCACCATGCTATCTAGGGAGGAACTGGATGGGAGAAGGAGAAGGAGAAGGAGAAGGAGAAGGAGAAGGAGAAGGAGAAGGAGAAGGAGAAGGAGAAGGAGAAGGAGAAGGAGAAGGAGAAGGAGAAGGAGAGAGCCAGCAGACTACCAGGGTATGTCTGAAATAATCTCCAGCTGTGATGATCTGTAATCCTTCCTAGGTTTTCTTGAAATACAAAATGCAGAGAGAAAAAGAAGAAGCCCAGCAGATGGAGGAATAGGAGAGGATGGTCTGTGCACCGGGAGGACAGAAAGTAAATGCTTTTAACATTTGGAAGCTGGCTTCCCCAATATGAGACGTTGATTCAAAATAGATGGCAAATGAGTTAGGAATGATGCGTTGTGCACAGGTGCTGCCAGCAAAACAGAATTCCAAACCCAGTAGGAACGTCTGGTTCCCTAAAGTGCATCTGGAGCTCAAATGAAGAAGGCCATTGTGTTTCCTGAATGAGCAGTCTGTCAACAAAACCCAGGGCGATTGGGAGTGTGTGAGTGTGTGAATGTGTGTGTGTGTGTGTGTTTGTGGATGCTGTGGATGTTGGGACTTAATCGTTCAGGCCCAGAGTCCACTTCTAGGGCACACTGTCGTTGCTGCATGCCGAAAACCAAATGTCATCTGATTCATTCCAAAGAGGCTCCAAATGCCAGCAACAGGCCGCCTGCAATGTTTGTCAGTGAAAACCCCACATATCTCTGTGGCCCGAAAAAAGAGCCTTCGATCCCTAACCTGCGGGTTCACGGTTTCGGCAAAATCCTGACGTCATCCGATTCACTCCAAAGTGGTTTAAAACATCAGCAAAAGCCCCCCTGCAATGTTTTGCTGAGAAAACCCTATGTTTCACTGCAGCTCAAAAAATGAACCTTCAGGGCCTTAACTGTGGGGTCAAAATGGCGCAAAGCACCATCAAAAGCCCCCCCCCCCAACGTTTGGCGGTGAAAAGCGCACGTTTTATGGCTCCTCACAAAATGAGCCCTTGACCCTCTAACCCACCGAATGTTGGCAAAAGTCTTTCAGCAGCCTTTCGCAGCGAAAACAACGTCGGGTTTAGCATGACCCTGTTACTCTGGTTAGGGTGTCAAGGACTTTGTTTTGGGGCTGCTGCAGAAAGCTGGTTTTTAGCAGCAAAAAGCTGCTGCAAGATTTTTGCCGACGTTTGGCACCGTTTTGGAGTGAATCAGACGACGTTGGGTTTTGGGTCATCCTGTGATCCCCTGGGTTTGAGCATCCATTTCTCCATTGGGGGGGGCACTGCAAAACACAGGTTTTTTGCTGCGAAACACTGCAAAACGGTTGTAAAAAATTGGCACCAGTTTTGAGGGGATCCCAGATTTGGGGGTTTGTAATTAATGACGCCGTAGGCTTGGGCTGCTATCCTGGAATTTACCTGCAGTATTCTGATGTATTCCCTTAATGCAGCACCTCAAGGACCTTAATTCTCCTATTTCCCTGCATTTCCACAACTTCCTCAGTATGCGTTTTAAAGATTTCCTTGCCATAACTTTAAAGACCTCATTAAACAGCTGCACTTGAATGTTTGTATAAAGATGACTATTGGTTAAATGTTTCCTCTATATACTAACGCCATTAGAAAATCCGGTTTTATTCTACTGGTTCAGAAAGTTCTTGAGCTTTTTAAGGCAGACCCCAAAATCCAGATGAGCAGTGAACAGTTTGTTCCCTTGCCTTTCCACTTAACTCAGTGGTGGAATCAGGAACAGACTACTAACCGTAGCAGCTGTGCATTGATTTTAAGCAAGACGTATTTAAGTTCCATTGGACCATGGGGTTGTCCTCAAGAAGTTGCCAACTGTTTTATGTTTTAAATGTATTTCTGTGCTGCTGATGCAATCTACTTAAGGGCCAGGCTGTGGCCCAATACTGAGTCCTGACCTACCAGCTAAAGACAGATGGAGCAGTAGTTTTCAAGCTTCCTACATTTGGAGAACTCTGTCTACCAAGAATTCTCTGCTCGGGAACATCCTGCAGAGTATCAGAGGTGACAGGGACGATGACAAAGAATGGAAGAGGGAGCACAAATTGCTGCAATTTGTTTTTGTTTTTTTTAAATAATATTTATTAAAGTTTTAAAGGTTACAAAAAGAAAAAGAAAAAAACACACCAAGTTAAAAACAAACTTAACAACACGTCACAATAAGAAAAAGAGAGATTAGCAAAAAGAAAAAATAATAATTATAAAAAACAGAAAAATAGGAAAATAGAAACAATTTTTAAAAAAACAACACAACGAACCTTCCCATAACTTATCTTTCATTTGCTTGTTTCCTTGACCTCCTCGCACCTCCCTTTTTTGTATTCTAGTTCGGTTAGCTATTTCAGCAAATCCTTTCCATCCTTCCCAATTTTTATCCTATAATCTATCTTAATATAATGTAACTTTACCTTTCCTCCTTTCATCCATTAACAGTCTATTTTTACTTAGTCCTTCAAATTGCTGCAATTTCCATTCACATCCAATGTCAAAAAACTGAAAGCCACACATGTGAATACAAACAATATTCTTTCTTGGTGGTTTTTTGTTTTTATCCAGAAATGCTATGTAAAGGATGGAATTATTTTCAACTTTGGTTTTTTTTTACATTTCCCTCCTGTTGGAATTAGATTGCTTTTAGCCACAGACAAGAGCAAGACCAAGAATGTGGGTTTTAGCAGAAGCCGAACTCCAGCAGAATAAGGTAAAAAAATAAATAAAATAAAGGTAAAGGACCCCTGGACGGTTAAGTCCAGTCAAAGGCTACTATGGGGTTGCAGTGCTCATCTCGCTTTCAGGCCAAGGGAGCTGGTGTTTGTCCACAGACAGCTTTCCAGGTCATGTGGCCAGCATGACTAAACCGCTTCTGGTGCAACGGGACACCGTGACGAGTGCCAGAGCACACAGAAATGCCTTTTACCTTCCTGTCACAGCTGAACCTATTTCTCTACTTGCGCTGGTGTGCTTTCAAACTGCTGGGTTGGTAGGAGCTGGAACAGAACACCGGGAGCTCACCCCATTGCATGGATTTGAACCGCCAACCTTCTGATCGGCAAGCCCAAGAGGCTCAGTGGTTTAGACCACAGCACCACCCATGTCCCTTCCAGCAGAACAGAAGTAGTTTGAGATGAACACAGGAAGGGATGGAAATCGCTGCCTCCGAACATCTTTTCTGGTAGGCATGAACTGTCAGGGTGCCAACCCATTCCACCCCCTGCCAATAGAAAGCCCATGTCACTCTTTCCTTCACCAAGTACTTACTCTCACTTAGATTGCCTTTAATAGGGCTGCCATATGTCCAGACATTAACCGGTAAGGGGGGGGGGAGCTCAAAAACTTTGCAGGTTGTCTTAAAAAAGCAATTTTGGTGGCTTCCTAAAAAGAAAGCTCAAATAAAGCTCCTGGTTTTTACTTTTTGAAATGTGGCAACCCCATGAGTTGCCCCCTGGAATCGACAGCCCTCTCCAAGGAACTATTGTCTTGATTTTCTGGCTTTGCATACACACACAAACACCTCAACACATTTATTTGTAAAGGGCATAAAAGGTAGGTGAATATATTATTTGAATACAAAGGAATCCGAAGAAGTATTGTGACTTTGTGACCAAAGGGAGAATCAGCATCCATTCCAGTAAAAGCAAATTGTTTGTCATGTGCCATGTGTAGCAATTGTCTATCTGAGGTCAGGTTTTGAATTTGATTTGGTCACAGGATCATTAAAAGACTGCATTTCCATAAGATCAACCAAGACCCTCTGGTTTCCTCACCCCCCCCCCCCGAGGCTTTTTGCCACCCAACATTCTTCTTGGTTCTGTGCAAACCCTTTCGAGAAGTTTTGACCTGTAGATTTACTCCCGAGTAAGCTTCAACAAGATTCCACCTGGAATGCTGAAAATTGCAGACTATAGAAAATATGGTTTTATGAAGGCCTAGACTCTTCCAGACCCTCCAAGTGTCCCTATTTTCCAGGGATGTCCCTGATCTAGAGAAGCTGTCCTGGTTTCTGATTTGATCCCAGAATGTCCCACTTTTCCTTAGGATATCCCTATTTTCATTGGAGAAATCTTGGCGTTATCTGACCCCTGAGCCGTCTGAAGGCAAGCCTGTTTAGGAAATATATTTTCATTTTTAATGTTTTATTATGTATTTATGTATGTTGGAAGCTGCCCAGAGTGACTGGGGCAACCCAGTCGGATGTGTGGGGCATAAATAGTAAAATTATCATTATGGAATGGGACGCCCCTATTTTCATCAAAGAAATGCTGGAGGATATGAGTGTCCCTATTTTACAGAGACAGTGCTGGATTTACAGAAGCCATCCCGGTTTCTTATTTGATCTCAGAATGTTCCACTTTTCCTTAGGACACCCCTATTTTCATCGGAGAAATGTTGAAGGGATGGCCTATACAGTGGTGCCTCGCAAGACGAAATTAATCTGTTCCGTGAGGCTCTTCGTATAGCAGTTATTTCGTCTTGCGAAGCAAGCCCATTGACAGCTTAGCGGATTAGCGCTATTAGCGGTTTAGCGGCTTTTAGCGGATCAGCTGATAAGCGGCTTATCAGCGGATCAGCTGATAAGCGGCTTAGCGGCTTAGGAAAAGGGGGGGAAAGGGAGAAAAACCTGCAGGAACTCGCAAGACGAAATGTCTTGCGAAGCAACCCCATAGGGAAATTTGTTTTGCGAAGCACCTCCAAAACAGAAAACCCTTTCGTCTAGCGGGTTTTCCGTCTTGCGAGGCGTTCGTCTTGCGGGGCACCACTGTATTGCAGTTCCGTAGTGTGTGACTGGCAGCTCCTAACCATTCAGGAATCCTGAGGGCCTAGCAATTAGGAGTGGTTCCCCCCCGCCGCCCTGAAAAATATCCATTATTCTTTTTAATGAAATAGAATCCTGTATTTGTTTCAACAATATTTTTAAAGTGGAGTGTGTGGCTTAGTCACTGGAACCGTGTTGTCAATCTATAATGGAAAACAAGCAACCAGCAAAAGGGTTTATAAAAGAAAACAGAACTACATCCAAATTTCCCCCTCTAAGATTCAGATATAAATACTCAGAGAACTTGATAGTTATAAGAACGATCACATGGCAACTCAATTCACAGGCTTTCCCAACCTTCTGCTAAGCGTTTGTTTTCCAGCGTAGTTCGAAGTGATAAGTAAATGACTCAGTGGACAAAATGAGAGGCGGGCAAGATGCAAAAATCATTTGTTTGTGGCATCACAGGAGAAAAAATGTTGCTTCGGCTTAAACTCCTTTTCCACACTGGCTGCAAAGATTTCCATTATGCTTTCCAGTAAATGAGAAAATCCATGAAAGAGAAATGTAAGCTCTGACCTTTTTAGGCAGGTGGGTGACGTAATTTGGTTTCTGCTCGTGGGCGCACTATGCAACCCACGTAAAGGCACATAAGTTCAGAAGGTCTGCTCTGAGGTTAAGGCACTGGGAATAAAGAACAAAAACAAAGGCAGCAAGCAGTCCCCATAAATTTCAGCTGTACAACTACGGAATGACTTGTTCTAGAGTTTTATCAGAAAAAAGCATTGGCCTCGTATGTTGCCTTGGTCTTGGCTGTGCTGCTATATATATATATTTGTTTAGAGTGAAAAGAGTCTGGTCTATATTCCTCTCACAACTGACACTAAGTTAATAGTCTTTGTTATCCAAAATGTTGGTTTCATTCACAAGTGTCTGGCAGGAAACGACACTTTTAAAAATTACGTTCTTTTCGCAATATACTGAGGTTTCAATTTATAACATTTTGAGTCACGCAATTAACAAAACTAGCTGGTTGTTAAAATATTTTTTTCTCCTTAAATGCACGACACAACCTTTCTTAAAAGCGTAAATGAGTAAGTCTTCAAGATAATTGAAGGACAGGCTTTGTGTTTTATCTCCAACTTGGAGAAGAAAACTATGTTCTAATAAGGAAAAAAATAGATCCTTTGCCTCCCATGCTTATTTCATATATATCTTCTGTGCCTCTGTGAGCTATAACTCTACACAAACAATGGTCTGTGACTTATTATGAAACAACTTCCATGATTCATCGGGGTGGTGGCATGAAAGCAACATTGCTAAGAGCCCTAGATTAAACATTTTAAACGCAGAGCCGAAATGTGGAAGCAAGCTGTGTCGAAATCAGCGCAACTTAAGAGTGACTCTAAATGCAACATGTGGCTAGCGGAACGTGATCTCACAAGATTGTCCCAGTGCCATCTAAACTGACGTTGCCTGGGCTGTACTTGAATGCCCAGCACCCCAAAAGCTCTAACAATTATCTTTTCGGGGGGTGTCCTGGGTTTTTTTTTTTTACTTTTTGAAATACTGCAACCCTAATACAACCTTCTCCTTCAAACAGGAAGCTTCGGTTTAGGGAAGCTTTTAATATCTAAGGACTATTGTATTTTAATATTTTGCTGGAAGCCGCCCAGAGTGGCTGGGGAAACCCAACCAGAAACAAACAAACAAACAAACAAGCAAACAAATAAATCATTGTTGTTGTTGTTGTTATCATTATTATTATTATTCTGTAATGGCAGCCAATCACAGAAGTGACTCTGCCTTTCACACGAGGCTCCCGATGACTAGTTAGGTTCGTGTTTTGATGTGCCTAAGGAGTTTCTGCACAAATGGTTTCTCGTTGGCTTGACATGAATGAAGACACCCTTGTGGGCTTCAGAAGTATTAGACGAAAGCACTGTACAGTGGTACCTCGGGTTAAGTACTTAATTCGTTCCGGAGGTCCGTTCTTAACCTGAAACTGTTCTTAACCTGAAGCACCACTTTAGCTAATGGGGCCTCCTGCTGCTGCCGCGCCGCTGCTGCACAATTTCTGTTCTCATCCTGAAGCAAAGTTCTTAACTCGAGGCACTATTTCTGGGTTAGTGGAGTCTGTAACCTGAAGCGTATGTAACCCGAGGTACCACTGTAATGATTTTTTAAAAAAAGTAATAGAAAAAACTGTTGGGAATGTAAAGGGATGCTGCTGTGGTCTTTAACCATACAGTGCTAAGATATGCTTAATTAAAACTCCCTTTTGGGTCTAGAAGGAGTTCAACACAACTCACTAAGGGGAAGATGGTGCCACTCGCTATCCCCTGCTATTCCAACACATTATGGAGTGTTCAAATCCATTATTAACATTCAAGCAAAACATATGATTTGATAGCCCTCTTTCAGTAAGCCAGAGCTCAAAACAGTTGTTGTTTGGGGGGGGGGGGGAACACACACACACAAACCACATTTTATTAATAATTGTTATACCTTTATTAAGCAGAGAAGATCCAAGGTAACATGGTATGGGCATTATCAAAACTGTACAACTTATCAGTTATAGATTTTTTTATTTATTTATTTGGAGATGCACACAAACTACAGAAACAAAGACAATGGGGTGCTCATACTGGCCACAGGGATTTAGCAGGTATATTTCTCCCGCTCAGTTAAAAAAAGTTATATCCTTGTATATATAAAAAAAGGTAAAGCGTACTGTGTTTTGGAAATGGCAGAGTCCGGATAGCGATTCAGTTGCTTCATGAACACCCCAGGACAAATGAACAAAATGGGACAAGAGTTGCCTCATTAAAACAAATCTACACTTATTCTCACACATTGTGCGAACCGAGACAGGCGGCTGCTGTGGCTCCTCCATTCATTCCAAAGGAATACCATTGGAATCCCATCCCATTGGAATGCATGGTGGGTGCCAAGCTGCCATACCTGTTGGATTGCACTTACAATCAGCAGTAGGGTCTTCTTTTGAAGCATGAGGTAGATGCACATAGAAAAGACAAGAACACATCATCATAAACATTTCTTTTTGGAGGGGGAATCACCATACAATCCTCTTTCGAAGTAATACACAGAACTCTGGACTCGGCTACATTCGTCACAATAATACGTTTTGAATGCGTTATAAACATCCAACACCAGATGGTGCCAGAGAGCAAAAAATGAGTTTATATGGATTTTTACATGGACTTTTCTTCTTCTCTTGTAACAATTTAATTTTCTACTTATCTATAGCATTTTAAACCTGCGTCTAGATCCACCCTCTGTGTCAACCCTACACAATGCGTGACATGTTGACTTTACGCAACCTTAAAGTAACAGCTGTTCAATGCAAAGATGTCTGGAAAGTCAAACGTGAGTGATTAGATACTGTAAGGGCAAAACAAGGAAAGTACTCTGGTGTGTATGCAGGTTCTGGGAGGAGAAACAGCTTGACAAGTGAGAAATCATTTCTCCTGAAACCGTAATTCTGCCTTCCCAATTTTAGTAGCTTAAGTGGGACTGGCAAGCATTGTGCAAAGGCAAGTTGATGATAAGGCAAGCAAACAAGGGATATGAGGAGCTAATTGCTATAGCATAAAAAAAATCCAATATCTTGATTTGTTAATGTATCTGAAACAGGAAATGAGTTATGTATGTCATAGGGTATGAAAGGAGGAGGAGATGAAAAACAGGATGAATTCTTTCTATCTGTGTCGGTCAGGTAAGTGTTGTGAGGGACATGCCTTGCTTTTTATCGAGGGTGCCTGAAGAGCAATCAATGGCAAATGGTGGTAACAAAAGCTGATGTCTTAAAGCTATCTGACAAATTCCAAATTAACAAGTTGGCCGGGCATTCACCTGATAGTCTGTGAAGAATTCAAATGTGAAATGTCCGCACTTTCAACAAAAATATGCAGCCTATTAAAACCAGCCTTCAAAACTGGAAGGTAGCCGATGCAAGAGCAATTTAAAAAAGGAAACAGGGAGGGAGAAACCAGGAAATCGGAGACCTGTCTCCCTAGACAAGTAAACTGTTAGAAGATGATATTAACATTAAGTTTGTTGGATATACTGAAGAACAAGCTTTGTCAAAGAAGAATCAGTATGGCTTCTGCAAAGGAAAGTCCTGCCTCACTAACCTCATAATTACTTCGAATTCTAAACCCTGTAGTTAGAGGTGACCCAGAAGCTATGATATGCTTGAACTTCCCAAATCATTCTGAAATGTGAAACTCAAAATGGAAGAAATTTCCTTTCGGACACACTGAACACACCGAGGTGTAGGCTGGCCACTTGCACAGTTTAACACAGGCACCCCCAAACTTGGCCTGCCAGCTGTTTTGGGACTACAACTCCCATCATCCCTAGCTAACAGAACCAGTGGTCAGGGATGATGGGAGTTGTAGTCCCAAAACAGCTGGAGGGCCAAGTTTGGGGGTGCCTGGTTTAATGCAAAGTTCTCAAAAACACTACTATACAACATGAAATGAAATAGCAGACAACATCAAACATGAAAAGAAGCAAGCAGGAAATAATAAAGGACTTCAAAACATAGAGCTTACATCTGTAGCATAAAAAAAGATTTCAATGGCACTGGAAGAAACCATTGTTCTCTCTTATGGCAAAGGTATCTGTTCATAAATTCCCTTTCTCAGTACATGCCTGGTTTATTACAAAAGCTTTACTCGGCCCTCCACTGTTGCTAATATAAGGACTTGACAGCTCACTCTGGAAAACAACAGCAATACTTTGGACCAAATGGCTTTGTGGTTTACACCCTTTACCAGTGATGAGCACAGAGGTGCAATGCAGGTATGGAATTCTCTCATTCACAAGAACTTCCTTTTATTTTCCAGGAATGGATCCAAACCACGCATGAAATGCACACATGCCTTTTGCTCCTCCAGTCTAATGGAGCAGCCCATGGGAACCAGAGCTGTGCTTTATGCATCCTAGTGCATGCATATCTCTGGCTGCGTAGACAGCATAAATTTTTTAGGGATATCATTTGCATCTGGCATTTGCTCTACTGTCAATTAACCAACAGGAATTTTCCATTAGCTCCATAACTTTCCATTTAAGTAAGTATAATAATAAAAAAAAATCAGTATATAATAAAGTGAGCATTCTGAAGCATTCACAATTAAGTGCATTGCGGTCAATGAATTAATTATAATCTCGAACATAAGCCTAGAAAAATGTCATTTCTCTGCTTGTAAATATTGCCTGTTTTGGTTTTGTATGTCTGTAAATATAGATCCAGGTTTTCAGAGTCAATTTTGATAGAAATATTGATAATGCAGCATCTCTTTCTCTCAAAAATATACATTTAATTATTTTACACAAAAATGTAACCTTTCATTCCAACAACCAAGTTTATAATACTTCCGATAATATCTCTGGTTTTAATAAAATCTGGGGGGGAGGGGGGGGAGAAGGGTTAGAAGAGGGCAGAGAAAGAGCGTATAAAACCGTAGAATTCACAGTAACTGAAATTAAACATCTTATATAAAGCCACTTATATTTAAATATATATATATTTATATTTATGCCCACATTTAATGTAGTAAAATATAGCTATGATGGACTTAAAAGACTCTAGTCTTCTTTGAAGACATTTTAAAGGTTTTCATACATAGAATATGATTATCTAATACATTCAGCTGAAGGTTAGGCAAAGCGCATTCTTTTTAAATACACAGGTAGCATATTGCTTATCCAGATACCTCCCACTAATCCAACCCCGCAAACACTTTTGAGAATGTGAATTATGTAAGTTCAAATTTATTTATTTTTGATATATTCCAAAAAGGCCAAGAGCCTTTTTATCTGTCGGTTCACCAGCCCCTGTGAAGTTTTGTCACCTTTGCCAGTGTAAAACCCAATAGGCTAAAAGGGTGGTTCGGGTTAAGGGCAACAGAGGAAATGGCCCTGTGTTATATCTAGGCAGGGCTTTCGCCCCAGCTGGAACGTGCCACAATGGCGTTCCGCCACCTCTCAGATGGGCCCCGGAAGCGAGGGGAGAGATCTGACCTGCTTCAGCAAAGCCCCGCTGTGCTTCCTGCTACAGCAAGGCCAAACAAAACAAAAAAGCCATATTCATTGAAGGTTATATGAACTGTTTGCAAAGGGAGAATATCTCTTACTTTGTTTTCAAGGAGGAAGATTCAGGAGACTCTGTTTCAGCTCACAAAATGACAACTCAATATTCCTACAGTTTCAAATTGCAACCTTTGGTTTTCATTTGGGAGGTACTTTAAGGCTAGCGGGAGGCGAGAGTTATAAAAAATATTATGAAAATTAGTACCGACTTGCTCTTTTTTGCATTCCAAATGCTACTTTGGGAGATATCCAATTGCAACGTTGTGATGACTAACAAGCAACTGGATACAAACCATAAAGGGGCTTTTAAGGAACCCTTCCATTCCTATTCATGGTGAGTCATACAGAACAATTAGCTCGATAGTTTTCTCCTCTCGACGCTTAAAAAAAAAAATCACCACAAAATTTTGGAAAACTTAGAAGAAGCAAAGAATGAAGTTCTGACCTAAGAATTTTCGATAACAGTAAGCTAATTGTAGATTATATACAGCAAAAAAGACAATGATATCTATGTATATTTTGTGGACCAGTCCCAAAACACAGAGCTGTAGTTGTTTCCACATCACAACTAGAAACACTTGCACTCATTGGCAGGTCTAAAAATGTGCTTCTAGATCACTGTGAATCAAAAAACCCCAAAAGGGTTAGTCCTACAGCAAATAGGACTATGTTTATCTATATTTTCCTGAATTTTGGCAATGACCACATTTGCAGAAGTATATCCAGGGGCCAAAGGTTCAAAACTGGTCCATAACCAACCCCACCTTGGAGCACACAAGTGCTCACCATTCACATGTGGTTTTACTATTACATGCAATAACCCCAAGTTACAGCCCCATGGGTTTTTCAGTATGGACGCAGCACTTGGGGGCATATACAGGTACCCCTCATTCACCATAATTTCAGGGAAGGTTCTGCACACACAATGGAAATGCTCATAGGAAGTAGTGAAAAGAGAAGCTGTTGTATGTGCAGGAGCTGCACGTGCACATTGGCACCATGTGGCTTTGCATGCAAATTGTATGCAAATTGCTGGCCTACTTGTAGCAGGTGGCAGACACTGTACTGTAAAAGACTTTTGGGTTAAGTCCTGTGCAAAGGTTGGTAGCTCCAATTAATAAAAAATAAATTAAGAAACTGAAATGGCACTAAGTGTTGCATTATGCTTCCAAGCAGGCTTTGGGATGGATAAACAGACGTATACGGAAGTCATCAGGAATATCAAATCAACACACGTCCCACACGCCATGTTATGTATGGAAACATTAGTTTCTGTTTGCTAAAGGATGGCACAGGCAAATCCCTGATGTGGCGGACAAGATAATGGTGGGCCAAACACAGCACTGAGTTAAGCTCAAAAACCACAGAAACAATCTAGATGTATATATTGCGATAATGGCAACGGGTAATCCTCTGCGCTGGAAGCTTTCTCGTTCTGGTGAGGTGGAATCCCCGGATCAAAGGAGACGGAAAACAAAACCGTTCCCCCCAGCTTATGAGACTGAAATCCCTTTACAGACACACCTCGTGTCTCCTTGACGTTTGCGGAACCTAGTGCTTATGATTCTGTAAAGACAATGCAGCGTTTACGGCGGGGGAACCAGCTAGTGTCTCACGTGAGAGCCTGCGGATGTTTTCTGCGCAATCCACAGCTGCCTGCAAATAGTAGCTTTGTCGTGTGGGAGCCTAGAGCATGCTGCAAGAAGTTCGAGGACCACGAAGGAAATCCTTCCTCGTTCTGCCAAAGAATCCAAACCAATCCTTTCGAAGCGAACGGCAACAAACAGCTCCTTTTGAACCTCTGCTCCCCTACGTGGTTCCGGGGCCTTGCATCACGTCCCCTGGGTTAGGCTGCGCTGCTGCTGGAACAGGGGGTGCTTTGTGTGCTGCCGATACTATGAGCTGCGCTGCTGTTTTCAGAGACCGGCGGGGATGTGGGGACCGGCTGTCTTGCTGCCGGTTCTCCTGGAGGAAACAAACAGGAGGGGAGGGAGAAAGAGTTTGGTCTTACAAGGAACATCTCCACAATCTTCTTGCCATCACAGTTGGGCTGGATGACCCTCGAGGTTCTTTCCAAATCTACTAATTTGTGATTCTAATTTACATATGTGCATATCATTCATATCCTGCTATTGTTTTAAGGAGCTCAAAGACAGCATCCATTTTGTCCTCGCAACAGCCCTGTGTTAAGAATATAGGACTGCCCCAAAGCTCAACAATGCAAACACAAGTCTCCCTGATACAGACTTTTCTAGGTTCAGTTTGCTGCAGAACTATATCGCAGTGACCCTTTCCCCCATATTGAGTAAAATGAAAAACTGTGACTTATTTCCACAAGAGGCCTCCAGAAGGGATGGGATAGGAAGGAGTAGAAATAGGGAAAAATCTCAGGGGTCCGACTGGAGACATGAGAAGGGCCTCATCTTTCTCGTGAAACACTTATTTGAGGGACTAGATTAGGAATGATCTTGTGGGAGGTGGATATGCCAAAACACTTATTTAAATGTGTTACGTTTTATTGGTGTGCATCCATAAAAACACCTACATTTCCTGCAATGCAGATTAGAATTTGGTCTGATGCTTTTTTGTAGCATAATGTACTGCTGTGCCTTTTAGCAGAAAGCCCTCTATGAAATTACTGGGTTCATGCCACATTTTGGGATTTTTCTCAAGTTCCTCACTTGAATGGGTCACTTTATCCTGTATGTACTTTATCTAACTGTAGGTCCTTCCCCTTACATTGCAAAAGCCATCTCTGTAAGCGAAAAGCCATGTTTAGGGAAGCTGGGGGTGGGGAGCTTCCCGGCACTAAAAATTAGGAACACTGAGTGCCGGCTTGGGGGGGGGGGGGGAGCCAGCCTATTTCCATATTAAACACAGAGAATACAGTTGCTTCCATTCCCTTAATAGGGCCCCTGCAAGCCTCTGCCAGGAAAGTGCTCTGCAAACTGCAAAACTGGCCTATATTCCCAGCTGCTGGGTCCTATTACAGTTTTGCTGTCACCCATTCCACTATTACACAGAGCTGTGCAGCAACCACAGCGCACCAGATATGATCTGTATACATTTTGTTTTAACTTTGTGCAGAATGAATACCTTTTCGTCTTCAGGGGAAAAGGCATGCACAGCTGTCAAAGTCTGAATGCCGAAAATATATCGTCTCGTTTTTTTCTTCCCCCTCCCTCCCTTTCGCCTCTTCCTTTCCTCCTTTCTCCGGATAGCTTTCCACAGATGCATTTCCCCCTTTCTAGTATGGGGTTATGCTCTCTTGTCTTGGTGGCACCAATCTCTGCTGGAGATTAAATCGTTTCTCCATCCTCCTCCTCCTCTTCCAAGGGGGTTGGAGAGAGAACTCAGTTTTTCACTGCTTGTGGAACGAACATTATTTGCCACGGCCTCCAACTGCAGCACCTCGGCCTCCATCCATTCAGAGCAGTACACGGAATGAGCCTAGCAGCCGTAAATCTACACCCCGGCTAGTGAGATGCCCACCAACTGGTGGGAAATGGAAAATGTGGCTGGAAGAATGGGTCGAATTTGAATGAATGGGTTTGCCAGTCCCTTTTCCCCTATTCTCTGTCAGCTTTGCCTTCCTCTCTTTCCTTTGGCACATGCCTCATTCCCTGGTTGCCATTGGGAGCTTGGAATTTTCAAACATACAAACAGGGATCGACTGCTGATAGGTCTGCTGGCGGTTACTGTAACAACAGCCCCAAACCAATTCTGAAGGTGGATGGCATTTGAGAGAATCTCCTAGGGGAAAGTTGCAGGTGTCCCTCTTTATTAGCTTCCAGATCTTTTCAGCTTTCTGACAATACTTCTTTTGCCACCCCACCAATATTTTTTTTGCCACTCTACTCAAGAGGAGGAACTGGATAGACTGGTAGACACCTGGGGCATGGTTATAATTATTTTTCTCCCCTTTGTTTTAAATTACAGCTTCTCAATGAATGTTCGCTACACGTTTTAGTCTCCCTCTGTCACCTCTGTTCATTCAAACAGATCCTCAGTTTTCAGAGTGCAAAGCAAGCCCTCCCTTGCCATGCTTGGCTCAACATAACCTGCTTTGATTTAATACCCTTTCCCGCTGCTAAACTTAGATTTTTATTACAGTTTTATAAAACAGTTAAACATCCAAAATATACAAATCACGCAAGGCACACAACTAAAATAAAACCCAACTGCAAGTCTTTCCTCCCTGCTGCTCACACTTAAAATAAAAACAATACAGAAAAGTCAAATGGAAACCCATTCCTCTTAATAATAATAATAATAATAATAATAATAATAATAATAATTTATTATTTGTACCACTCTGGGTGGCTTCCATAGAAACCAAAAATACACTAAAATATCACAGTTTTAAAACTTCCCTGCCTTAAGATGTCTTCTGAATGTCAGGTATTTATCGCTTTGACATCTGATGGGAGGGCGTTCCACAGGGCAGGTGCCGCTACCGAGAAGGCCCTCTGCCTGGTTCCCTGTAGCTTTGCTTCTCACAATGAGGGAACTGCCAGAAGGCCCTCGGCGCTGGATCTCAGCGTCCGGGCAGAATGATGGGGGTGGAGACGCTCCTTCAGGTATACTGGGCCGAGGCCGTTTAGGGCTTTAAAGGTCAACACCAGCACTTTGAATTGTGCTCGGAAACGTACTGGGAGCCAATGTAGGTCTTTCAAGACCGGTGTTATGTGGTCTCAGCGGCCGCCCCCAGTCACCAGTCTAGCTGCCGCATTCTGGATTAGTTGTAGTTTCTGAGTCACCTTCAAAGGTAGCCCCACGTAGAGCACATTGCAGTAGTTCCTCTTACAGATTCAGTTCAAACATAAATAGTTTCATTCTTATTTAGCCTTGTCCAAACCAAAAACATAGTTACAGGCCACCAGTTGCGTAGCATGGGGGGGAGGAAGGGGGGGTTGGCCTGAGTGCAAAATTTGTTAGGGGTACAAAATTCCTGCACCTGGTGCTCCTCAATACACACTTCCGTCACTGGGCTCCGTTGAAAATGGCTTCTCCGTGTAAACCAGGAAGTGACCTCTCCAGACAACAGAATGACTCTTGTTTTCTTATCTCTGTGGCTGTGATCTCCTGGGTGACATGGATGCCTTAGGCAGCTGAATGTGCATGTGTACTCCATACATTTCCCTCCTCCGTGTGGGCCTGGGCACTGGCAACCCAGGCTATGCCACTGCTCCTCAGCTTTTTTTATCCTCTACTGGGCTGGTATTTGTTGTGGCAGTTTATTTATGATTGGTAGGTGCCAGACTAGATCCAATCTGACTCAACATGCTTCCATTTGGCTGCTACCAGCAGGTGACCCACAGTCAACGTATTATGTTATTATGCAATCTGTGTGTGTGTGTGTGAGATCGAGAATTTTCATGCTCACCTGTGTGAGAATAGATAAACCACAGTGCTCCTGTCAGCAGCGCACCAATAACGAAGGCTGCAAAGGCAATGCCCACGACTGTCAAAGTGTCCAGCCCGTGGAAGACAGCTGTGAAAATGGAGAAAACAAATTAATTAAATCAAGAAGTACTTCTATTTAGAATCCTTTTTTAAAAAAGGAATTAGAGAGCGAGAGAGAGCACATTCTAAACAAAAAGTGTGCTTCCCTACACATTTTGATTATCAGTGTTCAGCAGTTAGTAGCCCATGAGCCCATCAACTGGGAACTCAAATTTATTCTCCTCCTCCTTCCTTTGCCAAAAACAGACCCTGTGCCTCCTTTCATGCCCACCTGCCTTGGGGCCTCTCCCTATATATGGTAAACAGCAACTATTCTTTTTCTTAACTGAATAGTGGCATACAAATATTTTTTATAAATAAACAGAGTCAAGGCTTATTTTCGGCCACTCCTCTCTGGAACTCATTTCTGGTACCTCTCAGGTGGGTTCCATGGCCATTCTAAGAGAACAAGGGAGGTGTTCGCGGTGAGTTCTGCCATCTTTTTCCCCAGAAAAATAGCACCAAATACAGTACAGTGGTACCTCAGGTTAAGAACTTAATTCGTTCGGGAGGTCCGTTCTTAACCTGAAACTGTAATTAACCTGAAGCACCACTTTAGCTAATGGGGCCTCTCGCTGCCGCCGCACGATTTCTATTCTCATCCTGAAGCAAAGTTCTTAACCCGAGGTACTATTTCTGGGTTAGCGGAGTCTGTAACCTGAAGCGTATGTATCACTGTAATGCAGGGGAAACTGTTAGTAGGCCACTCTGAGAGCAGATAGGATTTGTCTGCCAACCTCAACTGCCTGCTGAAACGAGCCACTGTATTGCACTTCAAGAGTGCACCAATATTTCTGGACCCAATTGCAACTTGAAGGAAAGACTAACCTCCAGAACTCAGCCCATCTGGCAGCATGACAACGGTGTATGAGCCATGGGAACAAAGCGTGGAAGTTAGATGCGGCCGAAAATGTGGCCCTGAGCCACCTAAATCCAGTTCACGTTTTAGGCCCACTACATTTCCTGCTAGCTGCCGCTTGTTTTCAGTTTGTAGGACTAAAATAACTTATTTTCTAATGTTAGCAGACTTATTTTTAAATTCTCATATCCTTCAAGTATGTGCCTTTGGGATAGGGAGGGATTTAAAAATAAAAATAATTAAACCAGTGCCCTGCCAATTTTGCTCCCCAGCATCTTCAGTCTATTAGGTGGGGAGCGGAAAGGCTGTTAAGCTGGGAGGCGGTGCCAGCTTGAAAGTCAGCAAATGCATAAATAGAAACAATTGTTTTTTCCCCACTTTTGGCAGATGTTTTCATCATGGAAATCAGTTCCAGCCCATAATATTGAGCTTTCCCAACAGGAGAGGCAGGGCAGTTTGTACGAGAGTGCATCTGGTCCCTGAATGCATCGCTTTGAACACATGCTGGAAAACGACAGCAACTTCCACTCATCCTGATCTTTTACTTCTTTCATACAGACACATGTACATGATGCAATCCTAATTAATTTCTTTTAAGACTCAGTTTTATTATGTATTATTTCTAGGGACTAAGGGCTCAGTGACAAAATACGTTAACTACTACATCTGGAGCGAATCAAGAAACCAGAGGCCTTAGAGCTTTTAAGTTTGCAACTAGCTTCCCTCGATGGCCACTCTAACGTAGGAGTTTCTGTGCCACCAAAGATGCCAGACAGACAATTCTGTGCCCTCAAATGCCACAAATGTCCACATCTAAACTGATGTGTGTGTGCGTGCGCACCTGAGCATAAAGCAGCACCTCTCAGAGCAGGAATGGGGAACCTGTGGCCTTCCAGATGTTGTTGGACTACAATTCCCATCATCCCTGACTGTTTCCCATGGTGGCTGTAGTTGATGGGAGTAGAAGTCCAAGGACAGGTTCCATGCCCTTGCCTTGGAGAACTGGATTCAGGCCAGTTGCTGAATCCTGTTATATAAGCTCCTTTCTGCACTACTCTTGATTGTATTTGCTTGTTGTCTGCATTTATAGCTCATTTATTTCCCAAAGAATCCAGAGTAGCTTGTAAGGGCCCATCTACATGTTACATATGCATAACTGAACCTCAAAATCCAGCCCTCCCTCCTTTCATCTCTCTTTAGGAATGCCACTTTGGAGTAAAAGAACAAAAACAAAAAACCCCCCAAAATACCATAGTCACTGCTCCTTCTCTGTTTAAAAATTCTATCTCTCTCTCTGAGTGACTTCCCGGGAGGGAAGAAGTTCTGTAATGTATTAAGTAGTTAGGCCCTTAGTTTCAGAACAACTCTGTGTGATCCAATGCCACAAAGTGAAGCTCATGGTTGAATGGAGATTTGAACCCGAGTCCTCCGTTCCAAACCTAACACTCTTGCTACCTCTCCAGAATGGCTTTCTGCAGAAGTACTATATTCAATAAAAACTACTTGCTCTGCCTCTGTTGTGAATAGCTTCAGGACTAAACACCAGGGGGATCCCTCTCCGGTGATAGATAATACAGACACGCAAGTAATTACACTTGATTCTAGATCCTTTAAAATGCAAATGAACGCCTTATGAAGTCAAAGATTTCAGTTGATTAGCAGTTCGACACTTTACCACCAGAACGCTCTGGTGCATTGCTGGAGAAGAGAGAGGCATGTTTAACTTACGTGCTAATCCTTCAGGAGGTTTCGAGTAAGAAGGAGGTTTATCTGTTAAAAAAGAGAGAGAGAGATGAATGATCCTCGCTTCAGCAAATTTTATACACTACATCAGCAATTCCAATGCAGAATCTGCAATATATTATGAAACCCAGTCAGAACTGATTCAGCCTAGATTAGGGTGTACAGGGAGAAAACCAAGTTCCCTCTCAAAACGTGCATACAGCGGTGTTACATTGGTTTAGCAGGTGGTGTGAAAGCATCTCCACCCAGTTGCTATTGGTTTTCTCCTACAACAGCTCTTCATCCCCTTTTTCTGGCATCTCCTTCCACATGATGATGGATTTGGGACCACCATCTTATTCATTTCCTGTGTGCAGGAGCAGGAGCCTCATGCATCTTGCTCTTTCTAAGCATAACAGGCTTCAAGCGGCAATCCATACCTATTACATAATGGCCATCCCACACAATACTGTTTATCTGTGGAGAATAAGGGCGAGACGATTTGTGAAGAACAATGGGACACATCATTCCTTGCAGCGCCACCTCCCTGCTCGCTGTGATCCTACAACTTTTCAAATAAACCTTGCCGTAGCCTAAATTTATTTGTCCTATTAAAAAAAAAACACAAAACCCTCAACATGAGCTGTTTTGTCAATCCTGGGAAGTGCGACTGAACATGCTTCGAAGAGAAGGAATCCTTAAAGTGGAAAGAATGCAGTAGGAGACAAGGTAGCCTTGCATATATTAGACTTGGCAGACTTTTAATTTTGTTTTTTAAGGAGTGAATTCAGCATTTTCAGTGGTGCCCCGCAAGACGAACGCCTCGCAAGACGGAAAACCCGCTAGACGAAAGGGTTTTCCGTTTTGGAGGCGCTTCGCAAAACGAATTTCCCTATGGGCTTGCTTTGCAAGACAAAAATGTCTTGCGAGTTCCTGCAGGGTTTTCCCCCTCCCCCCCCCCTTTCCTAAGCCCTAAGCTGCTTATCAGCTGATCAGCTGATAAGCCGCTTATCAGCTGATCCGCTAAAAGCCGCTAAACCGCTAATAGCTCTAATCCGCTAAGCTGTCAATGGGCTTGCTTCGCAAGACAAAAAAACCGTTATACGAAGAGCCTCACGGAACGGATTAATTTCGTCTTGCGAGGCACCACTGTATGTGGATAAGCAAGGAAGTGATTGAAAATGACTGAAATGATTGAAAATTTTCACGCTTAAAGGAAAGGAGCTTCCCTTGTATTAAGGGAATTATTGTTGTTCCTTGTGTTATGGAAACTGTTCAATAGGTGATCATCACAGCAACAGCTGTCTTTCATTTTCCACCTACGAGAGGTGCCAATTTATCAAAAATCCTGCATTGTTTTTGCTCCGCTGCAATGTGATTATTTAATTACACTTGCATCACAAAATTATTTGCTAACATCCTGTATCATCTCACATGTGTTCACCGCTGCAGTGTGGAATGAGAAATACTAGGATGCAGGAACCCTGCAAAAGTGGATGGTTAAAAGAAAGCCATGGGCCAGCTCTATGTCAGAGGGACCAAACTGCTTCACGAATTCCATTGGGATCTGGTTCCACAAGGCAGTGAGCTGAGCCTGCAGCAAACAGCATTGTAGAACAAAACCTGGCAGGGTTTGCTTTCTCCCAGACATGCGACATACCACCCCATCAGTACTAATGGGTGTCACGTGCGTGACTTGCGGAGGGGACTGCAGACATCCTGAACTGGACGTTCTGTTCCGACTCCCTGGCTACAGAGCCTTCAAGCCTGGCTTCTGGTGCAGATCTAACAGGAATGGATCCAACAATACAGTACAACACTACACACAATAGCTGGCCTGCTTTGCATCAAAGTAGATGATAATCAACTTCTTGGAGATGTAAATGCTCTTGTTTAGGAGTTTTGCAGACCTACTACCATTCGTTTCCCAAGGCTTGCTGTTTGTTTACAAGGGCAGTTAACCCCAAGAAAGGATGCTTTGATTCAGGATAGAGAAAATGCACGCCAACAAAGAAACATTATCCATATGCTATTGCCCACCACACTGGACAGCTGAAAAATTCCAGGATTCATTCCACCAAACATTTCACAATTAATCCAGCCTGACCTCTGTGCACCATGTTCTGTATCACACTATTGTCTTCTTATCTAGTTGCAAAATACATTTAAAAATAGCAAGGAACTGGAAAAGCCCAGCACTAGATTCCTTAGCGAGTCAGAATTGCCACCCAAGTTACTATCCATACCCAAGTGGATTGTTCCAGTTATTGAAATCAATGGAAGACTGCAGAGCAGGCCTAGAAAGACTTAAACAGCCATGCATTTTTAATTCTACTGTTTGGAGATCAAATATTTTGGCATTATCCTCAGTTGGATTCATTTGCGTTAAGACCAAAAGAAAAGAAAAAGCTGCAAGACTCAGTGCAGCCTCATGCTGCTAAACAGAAACAGTTGCTTCTCAAAGTCCCCCAAGCAATGCTCTATAGTGTCCCATGAACTGCCGAAACGTCCAAAAAGCACGCTCGGCAGGACTGAGGTTAAAGGAGTGCTGATCCTCGGCTTTTAAATCTCCCTGGAAAGCATTCCAGAATTTCAAACAGCCCTAGCATGCAAGTGAAAGATTTTGATCTCTAAGCGAAACCACTGAAACCCTCTAATTAAACTGCCATGTGAACACTAAACAAGAGCAGGCAAGGCTGATGCTTACTTAGAGGTCTTAAAAATAAGTTTAAATATGCATCCCTGTTCCTGCTGTTGTCAAAGGGGACCAAGGAAAGGATATTTTGCACAGAGGACTATACAGTGGTACCTCGGGTTAAGTACTTAATTCGTTCCAGAGGTCCGTTCTTAACCTGAAACTGTTCTTAACCTGAAGCACCACTTTAGCTAATGGGGCCTCCTGCTGCCACCATGCCGCCGGAGCATGATTTCTGTTCTCATCCTGAAGCAAAGTTCTTAACCCGAGGTACTATTTCTGGGTTAGCGGAGTCTGTAACCTGAAGCGTATGTAACCCGAGGTCTACTGTTAATGGTTATTTCTCCACCGTTTACCGTACAAAGAATTGACATTGATTTTTGCAAACACATGCAATTTGTACCCCTACATTTCTGACCTGCCTTCCTCTTTTCAATGTCTAAAAAAATAAAATCTATTTATAGCCGCCTTCCCTGTCCATCACGTTCCACATTCAAGCACTGCCACAGTGTAAACATGGAATACAATGGGGTTGCATGCTGACAGTTTCTAGGAGCCACAGGTAAGAGCTGAGTGCAGAATGGGGACAAAAGGTGGATAAACTATCTCTGAAGAAGCATGACGTGTCCCCCATTAGATGTACTACCCCTCCCCTAATACCCCATACATGCCAGTAAACAATCACACTTGGGATATTTTTAAGACTAATACGAATCTATGGCTCCTCCAGTTTTTCAGATCTCTGGCAAGTTCGGATAAACAGTAAATTAGCAGTTTCCATATGTCAAGATGATTTGATGCTGTCGTTTTGAAAGACAGAGCAAGAGCAAGAGCAAAGTGAGGAAGACAAGAGTCCCTTTACAATTCTCGTCAGTTCTACCCACACAAACGCTGCATTTTTGCCCATCTGAAATGCTGGAAGCTAAATAGCTGCAAGGATTCTAGAATCGGAAAAGAATGTATATTATGAGAGAGATCATGTGTCAAAATTATGTAGCGTATTTACACAAATCTAATGCGCCATCAAATCAAATGCACGCCTCCGTTTTCAAAACCTTGAAACCCAAAAAGTATTTGCTGGCATTATGTAAATGCACCATCAAATCTAATGCACACCCTAATTTTGGTGGTGCAATTTGGCCAAAAAAGGTGCATTGCATTCGAGTAAAAATGATATTCTGTTTCATAAAGGACATATTAGTATCAATCCCACTAAGAGTTAATGAAACTGACAGGTGGCAAAGTAGTTTTTCCATAGCTTTCGGGCCAAGGTGATGACAAGTCACAATCTTCCTCCAATTGCAGGAATACACTGCCTTCTTTCCAGACCATTTTATGTTTGGGACAAAGCAGTGGTAAAAGAATGGGATCTTGAAGTAACAATTCAACTATGCTTAGCATAAGTAAGATGTATGGGTGGACAGAGTTTCTGTGCTATATTTCACAGTACTATGTTCCCCTCCTCCTTTAGAATGAAACAAATGGGACTTCCAGGAAAATATGGCATTATTCATATGCAAATGTGTGCAGATTTAATTGACTGCTCAACTAAATCAGCAAAGTTGGTAAGTTTCCTTTAATCAGGCAACAGACCCAGTTGGAATCTAAGTTCTGAGTGACATCACCAAAGTGCCTTTCAAATGAATGGAACAAAAGGATTAACTTAAATTATCAAAATTGGTAGTATAGAAAATTGGCCTCAGTCCTGGAGGTCATGACAGCAAGTCCCACACTCCTGCCCTGCAATGGGACCATTTTAGGACAAGCAGGTGGAGGCTATAGACATTCTAACATACAAAGCAGGACAAATTATTCCCTGAACAACCTACAGATGGTCGATTATGGCAAAAAATTAATAAAAAATAAGAATAAAAATTGAAGAAAGGCCCTGAAGCATGAGTCCACTGGTGAACAATTTGACATAATAAGTTATTTTTCCCTTTGAGGCCACATCAACCACAAAGAACAATCAGAACATTTAAAATGCATTATCCCAATACTTACCTTCCGCAACTCCCAACAGGCTGAGGTCTTACACATAAATGACACTTGGCTTGTGGGGAAAGTGTGTGCAGGAGAAACACACATCCAAGACGATAAACTACTTGCCCACTGTAACAGCCCCCACTTGCACACAGTGGACAGGATCCAAGTAACTATTTAGAAGGGCTCAAGGGCTGAATATCTTTTTAATTATTTTATTTGAATCACATCCTACATCACACAAAACTGCTGTTGAAAATCCCCAGCTCATTTCAAAAGCAGCTCATTTTCCTATAGGGAGAAAAAATGTGGAAGCCGTCCAGGCTCTGGCTGATGAAGCCATGCTCCCTGTGGCTGCTCGCTTTACAACAATATACTGTACCGGTATTATACCAACAATATACTGTACCGGTATATTACCAACAATATACTGTACCGGTATAATACCAACTATATACTGTACTGGTATATTACCAACAATATACTGTACCGGTATTATACCAACAATATACTGTACCGGTATATTACCAACAATATACTGTACTGGTATATTACCAACAATATACTGTACCGGTATTATACCAACAATATACTGTACCGGTATATTACCAACAATATACTGTACCGGTATATTACCAACAATATACTGTACCATCCTTTAATATTTTTAATACATTCGAAGTTTCAATGTAATTATGATGCCTAAATAAATATTTACATACAAGTTTTAGGGGCCTCAGCAATAATGAACTGCTGGATGCAATTCCACAGGATTATTTAATGTTTACAAATCCCATATTGTTCTAAAGCATCAGAAATGCATTTCTTTCCCAGCCAAACTGTATTTTCATAAATATGTATGGGAGATAAAAGAGCAAGCAAATGTTAGCGCTCAAAGATGATGGCGCCCTGTAGACTGGGAACAATAACGCCATGTAACAAAACTCTATGTGCCTAAAGTCTTTTTTTTAAAAAAAGAGGGGGGAAACATTAAATCAAGTATTAACATATTGTCTAATGAAATGCACTTCTGTTAATAGATTCAAAATGTATTCAGTACCTTCTGGCTTCTCTTTATGAGATATCACAGCAAGGGGTTTGGTGAAGGTTTTCTTATTCTGCATCATTGCTAGGATCATATCAACACTAAGAAAGCTGCAGGCTTCATCAGGAGGGATGCACTAGAGGGATGAAGAGAACAAGTGGCTTGTGAGATCAGGGACTCACTTAAAACTGCTACATTATCAGAATAGGCGCACAGCTGCTTCGCTATCAGCAGCAGTCAGAGATGTTTAAGGAATAGTCAACAAAGTATTCTCACAACCCCAAGTCACGGCAATCATGCTCCAAGGAAGCCCCAGCAGCTGCATTTCAAGATGTAAACACTGCCTCAATATATAGATTATTTAGAAGACCCATCCGTTATCGAGGTTGCCAAGGTTCTCCTCCATGCAATGCAATCTTGTGATAGGGCTACTGGTGTAGCTTTTTCTGTGCCCAATCCTATGTATTAAGAAACTGGTCCAGATGTTGCTTTAGCAATGCTGTAGAAAGCATTCTGGGATGTGGTGGCGCTGTGGTCTAAACCACTGAACCTCTTGGGCTTGCCGATTGGAAAATCGGCGGTTTGAATCCGTGCAACGGGGTGAGCTCCCGTTGCTCTTTCCCAGCTTCTGACAACCCAGCAGTTCAAAAGCACACCAATGCAAGCAGATGAATAGGTACTGCTGTGGCGGAAAGTGTTTCCTTGCACTCTGGCACTTGTCAAGGTGTCCCATTGCACCAGAAGCAGTTTAGTCGTGCTGGCCACATGACCCAGAAAGCTGTCTGCGGACAAACGCCGGCTCCCTCGGCCTGAAAAAGATGAGTGCTGCACCCCATAGTCGCCTTTGACTGGACTTAACTGTCCAGGGGTCCTTGACCTTGACCTTATTTTAGAAAGCGTTCTGTCCCTTGATTCCTATCAGCATCTTGTTTTTGCACAGTTTACTATGCAAGTCAGGGCAGGGATATTTTACACCCCCCCCCCCAATCTTTGCCAGCTAAAGCTACTGATGTGACTTAAGGGCAGAGAAACTCACAATGTCAGGGTCCCACTCCCATGACAAATTCTACCAAATGACACAACCAGAGAAGACTGATATCCAAGTATACTTATTTGAGAAAGGGTGATCTTATCCACTTAAAACAAATGAAAAGCTTTCCTCCTCAGGAAAAAAATCCCTTCTCCACACAGATATGCTGAATGCTTCCACAGCAATAAATTTTCTATGCAAATGCAGGATAAGCAATAAAAGGAATGCAGAAAACAAGTCAAAACACTCATCTATTTCCCTTCAAAATCCTCATAAGGCAGGTCAAACTAATAATTCACACATGGAATTTCAAAAACAATAGTGTTATTATATCTCAGCAGGATCTGGAAAATTAATGCTAATGCATTGTTTACAGCTAATGCCATGAGCGTTTAATAAATCTGGACCAATCCTGTAGTGGAAAGCAAATTCTGTTTATCACCTGTAACCATTTAGTAGAAAATGCTCATTGTGCTGTCAAGAGCCACAGCAGTTCTCACAGAGAAAAACTCAATAAATATTCTCCCAATGCTGCTAATTGCAATCATTCATAAATGAATTAATATTTATATATGGTTGACTGCTACATTGTTTTGGGGTTGCTGCGGTGAAGGGACATGCTTACATTTATATCTAGAATACATACTTATGTGTACCTGTGACACTTTAGGCACAAAAGCTTCAGTCACCATATTTTATGGAGAGCTAGAACATTGGTTAGGAGAATGAGCTGTCAGCTTGCAAGTGCTCAGTTCGAATTTACCGGTCAAACATAGGCATGGAACTAACTCACAGTTCAGCTCTTTATCCTTAGTATAGGGATAATATAATATGGTCCTATTCCACATGTATATGCAGCATTTAGAAAAAGGAAAATATTCTATAGCAACAACAGCAACCTATTGTTACGCGAGGGGGCCAAAGGATTCCTGGCAGCCACAATTCCAATGTAAAGATTTGCTGCAGAAGTGACATTTCCCCTTAAGCAGTCGTCTGTGTCAGCCAAAATGCCTTCAGGAAACTAAATTCCCATCATATGAAGTCACACCTCTGTTTTAATAGCCTGAGATCCCAGAAATATAGCTTCACGTGATTATTCTGGAAAGCTTAGCTTCTTAAACAAAAAGCTTTATTTGCCAACATGACTAAAATGAAAAGCTGCTGTAAAAACGGCCCAAAAGGGAATCCTTTTGCCAATTTCTCTTTCGGTGACCAGGTGAGCATGTAACGCTCAGCCAAACCATGGCTCTGCCACAATCTTCACTCTGGAAACCCTCACATTTGTTTGTTC
This sequence comes from Podarcis erhardii, assembly GCF_964252035.2. Lineage (NCBI taxonomy): Eukaryota > Metazoa > Chordata > Lepidosauria > Squamata > Lacertidae > Podarcis > Podarcis erhardii. The sequence goes on from NC_138510.1 coordinate 73,930,548, forward strand.
ACACCAAGCCACAGGTTGGCTTAGTGTTATATGTGAAATGGGCCAATAATTTTTGCAAGCAAGCAAAATAATTTTGCAAGCAAGCAAACAAGCAAGCTATATCATTACATTTGCTTTTCCTTGTGTAACTGTTAACTGATTTCCCTTAAATAAACCAATGCTTAGCTTCTGTGTCCTGGCATGACATGCCACACCCTGATGCAAAGCAGATGTGTCATATCTAGATGGCGACCGATGCTGTCACCGTTTTTACAGCAGCTGATTCTGTCAGATTATAAGACTGGGCAGTTACCACTTCCTCACCTCTCTGAAGAAGTAAACCTGAGCCTTGTTTTACTACTGTACTCGTCTTAATTTAGGGCTGCCATACATCCGGGTTTCCCCCCGACACATCTGGGAATAGGGCTGCAAAAATGGCACCCAGGCGTATTTCTGCAGAATTGGCAAAATCCAGACGTATGGCAACCAGGGCTCAACAACTTTGACCAAACAAACAAACAAACAAACAACCTCAACAACTTTGTCCTGATTTTCCCATTTTGGGGAATATAGCAACCCTACTTAATTGGTTTTGTTAGCGATCCCTTCATGCTATACCTCAACCTATAGCTGTTGGATCAACCCAATCAGTCTTTAACCTACATTTTTGTCTTTCAGTTTAGGCCCAAGATGGCCATAGTCTTCCATGTTAAATGCAAGCTGAGTGGTCTAAATCTTAAGAAAATTTATCAAATACTGACCTTGGCCAGCTCTTGAGTATATTTTTCTTTCTTTGTGCACAAAGTCACCTCACAATGAAGAAAGAGAAGCGAAGTGTTGAATACGGACCTAAACATAAAGCTAAACCGCTTTCTGTCCATTTGTGCATTTTGCATTGGAAAATTAGCTGGGGTGTTGTAGAATGTTACGGATTCATCTTTAGGACAAATGTTTTCAATAATAGTGTACTCCGACATCTTATCAGGGTATGAATGTGGAGATATAAAGCAGGTTTGGATTGCAAAGCTCAGGGATTTTTCAGCCTTGGTCACAGAAATCTGTAGCAGGAAGAAAACAGAATTTGCAATTAATATGTTACATTTGGCTTTTTCTTAGAAATATCAACATTTTTAATGCTTTGCAGTGCAGGTGTGATAACAGTAGAAAAGTAAATCAGAGATTGCTAGCCTTGGTTTATAGGCATTTGTTCCTTGGACCCACCTGGAAATTCCAGAGAAAATATTTCCACCTTTGCCTAATCTCCACTTTATAAATAGCAGAATGCAGAAGCACAGTTAAAAATTTGTTGCATTTGAAATGGTTTCATAGCACTAAGAATCTTTCAAAATCAAGATGTCTGTAAACACATTTGAATAGCACAATGCAATTAAACTTATTCATGCTAGGAGTCCAATAAAAGGGATTGTAGCAATATATAAAAAGCAGAGATTAGGCTAGGTGTGTTTGACACACACAAACCTTGCACTGGCCTGGTTAACACATAACCCTAAGCCATGGCTTGTTTAGCTTCCTTTTGGTTTATCTGTACATCTAAACCCACTGCAGCCAACTATGGCTCGTTTGTGGATGGCACACCAGAGCCTGAAGATTGGTTATGGATTTTGGCTTATGTTAACCATGGCTTCATGTAATGTCAGAACTTCACTTAATCCTGATTTGTTTTGGTGGCCCTTTCCAGAGGCTCACATGACTAGGGAGGTGCAAGGCAAGAAACATAACATAACCAAACGTAGGCAAAACAAGCTACGGTTACTTTGTTTGTCAGTTAGACTTATCCTAGGTTGTCTAACAAACCATGGTTAAAACAAGCATGGCTTCGTGTGATGTGCTAATGTAGCGACTGTGCCTTGACAACTGATTCCATACCACCCCAAATACCCCAACACTGCCTGAGGAATGGCAGTTGTATTGGAGCTACACTCAACAGTGAAACCATACCATTGTAATAATGGTGCCAGATATGCTCTGGATATGAAATTACCTTCATATACTAGACATCTAAGGAAGAGCACCTAGAGAAAAGGGCAATTTAATTAGTCTTAAGCTCTATGTCAGAATCAGACTACAAGACAGATGGTTGCTGCTAAGGATAACTAGTTGGCACGAGTATTTGACATGCCACATGAGATGCCCAACTATTGTTTCAAAAAATGTCAGTTTTTCAAAAATAAATAAATCTTACTTTAGAAAACTGAAGAGAAAACCCACTTCATCCTCAAGGAAACCTGAGACATAGGATTTAGAAATTATGACAGCTTTTGGCTGCAATCCTAAACACACTAACTAGGGAGTAAGTGTGCCTTATTGAGCACAGCGGCATTTATTTGAGTAAAGTTGCTTAGGATGGCAGTGCATAACACTTAACAGGTTTTAGCCTATATTTACTTGCTTCCTTGTTTTCTTTAAGCACTTCTCTGCAACGATAAGAGTTAGGAACTTATGGTGAGTTGTTTATTATTATTATTATTATTATTATTATTATTATTATTATTATTATTAAAACACACAGTATTCTTATAGGGGCAAACAAGAGCCTGAAGACTGCATGCTATCGACCCATTTGAAATAGCAGGTATAGCTAATAAGGGGCCTTCTGGATGTTGTTGGACCACAGCTCCCATCATCCCTGACCCTTGGCCATGCTGGCTGAGGCTGATGGGAGTTGTAGTCCAACATATTCTGGGAGGGAACACATTGGCTACCTCTGTATTTATTATACCTCTACTTGGAACAGTCTCTCATTGAAAGGCAAATATGGGGTGTGCATTCTGTGGATTTTTGCCTTCCTACAATTATCCTTTGCCCTTGTGACAATTCAGGTTATAAATTTAAATAATCAAATTTTCTCAAAATAAAAGAAACCGAGGAAAGCACATATTAAAGGCCATTATTCAAGGGATAGTGAAGCAGAGGTGCACTGTGTGTAAATAAAGAAAACCAATCTGTTCAAAGTGTTTGTGCAGAGGAAAGAAACAGCGAGTTCTTGCAGATTATATCATGGACAATTTATTGACTGTAGAGACTAGCATTTTGAAAACAAAACAAAAAATAATAATTTCTGTCACTGTGGGATGGGGAACAGATGTCAGGCACAGATATAAATTTTCCACTGTGTAGAAAGACGAAAACAGAGCTTGTGCCAGGACAGGTGATGAAAAAATTAGAACATCTGTCCAACGAACTAACAGTTGGGCCAACTGGAGATCTGGAGTCAGTGGGATTCATCCAATAATGACAAAAGAAATTACCGTTTTCAGTAGTGTAAAAACAAACTGTTTAAAAAACACCCGGCCCATCCGAAGTGTATTTCAGTGCTGCTTCAGTTTTGTGACCTAGGGCACAATCCACACACATTCTCCATTGCGCTGGCACTACTCTTTGTGCCAGAGCCGGAAGCTGAGTCCCAGCAAAATTCAAGCATATTCAAAGCCTGGGAGAATGCAGAGCCCATTTGCCATGCAACAAATTGTTGGTGCTGATGGCAAGATGGACTAGAGCTTTTGCGACAGGGAAGAGAGCATCCAATATGCAGCTCCTCCCCAGGAGCCATCCCAACTGCTCCCACAAAAGTATTGCTAGTTGCGTGACACAGTGGTACACGCTCCTAATCTCAGGCCTGGAGACAGTGGTGGCTGAGATGTACCAGAGTAACATTACACAACGCTGCAAATGCCTCAGCGGGGGTGGGGGGAGAGGGGTGCAATACACAAATGGCAAAGGAACTCATTTGTATAGCTGGAAGCTGAGGAAACAATTCAAGTAGGTAAATGGGTTGTTTATTGGGTTGTTTACATTTTTATTTTGATTGTGTATTTCATGCTTTTAGGTTGTGATTTTATCCTGTGAACCTCCATGAGACCTGTGGGTATAGGGCAGTATACACATCATCATCATCATCATCATCATCATCATCATCATCATCATCATAGTAATAGAAAGTTAAAAGTGCACCCAAACATAAAAGTGGAAGCGGTCCTTCCTGTGAATATTTTCCTTCTAATGCATTTAATGGCATTTAAAGGGATTTCCAATAAGGGTCACAATTGTGTGTGGAGCTGGTCTGAGTGGGTGTCTTGTTAGAATAAAGTTGTAAACTCAAACATGACAGTGTAAGTCTGGCAGGCCCCCAGCAGGGCCACCAACTTATCCCTCTGAGGCCCGGGGCAAGTGTACCCAGCTGCCCAGCCCCACTTCATGGGTTTGCCTGGGAGGGTATCCCTGGGGCCATCATGGGAGGATGGTCACAACTGCAAGGTAGGCAGAGCCCTTCTACCATTTCTTTCTGAGCTCTAAAATCCAAAACTGTGTCCTCGCAGTGTCTTTTCCCCCCCTTGCAGTAGTATTCATAAAAATCCCATCATTCAGTGACTTCTGTCTATTTTCTAATGAGAAAGAGAGGAGAGAGAGCACTAAAAAAAGTAGTGTGACTGGGAAATGAAGGAAACATCAGACATTCAGGGGGCACATCACTGAGCTAGTGCAAGTCAAGACCACAGCAGTGCAAACACTTGTTTCACGCACACACTTGTCCCATGCTGCCCCTTCCAGGTTGTAGGGAAGTACAGTAGTAAGTGGGACGCAGGTGGCACTGTGGGTTAAACCAGAGCCTAGGACTTGCCAATCAGAAGGTCGGCGGTTCGAATCCCCGCGATGGGGTGAGCTCCCGTTGCTCGGTCCCTTCTCCTGCCAACCTAGCAGTTCGAAAGCACGTCAAAGTGCAAGTAGATAAATAGGTACCACTCCAGCAGGAAGGTAAATGGCATTTCCATGCACCAGAAGCAGCTTAGTCATGCTGGCCACATGACCCGGAAGCTGTACGTCAGCTCCCTCGGCCAATAAAGCGAGATGAGCGCCGCAAACCCAGAGTCGGCCACGACTGGACCTAATGGTCAGGGGTCCCTTTACCTTTACAGCAGTAAGAGCAGGACATATACTTGGTTAAGGACTTCCAAGCCCAAATCCATAGTGGCGAAGTCAGATCTGGTATATCGCCTTGTATCTGTTGCCTCTCCAGCTCAGTGCAGCTGTGTGAACTTTCCAACAGCACGAGAGTCAGTGTGGTGTAATGGTTAGAACCAAACTAGGGATGGTTACATCCGCAAAGCCAAGTCCCTCTCACTCTCGGCCTAATCCATCTCCCAGGGTTGATATGAGGATACAAAGGTGTGAGTGGCAACAGGGAACTCATTGGGGGAAGGGCAGCATTATAAATATCTGGATCTCAATCCAGCTTTGCCTAAGGTCTGGGACAGATAATATCGCTCTCTTGCAGGTGGAATTAAGCCACACTGCTAAACAAAATGGATTCTTATGCTTTGTCGATGGCTCTTTGTACTAATGTTAGAAAAATGTTTTGATTGTGCTTTGCCAAAGAGCCAACGGTCTTCAATGGCTGTTCTTTCACAGAAGTTTCAACGAGGGTGACACATGTATTTGCATTGAGCTTGCCCATGCTGAGAGGAGTCTTTGGTCTCTGCTACAAAAAGCATTCTCTCTCTCTCTCTCTCTCTCTCTCTCTCTCTCTCTCTCTCTCTCTCTCGTGATCTCTACAAATTCCCTTTTCAGAAACCGCAAGAGAATACATCTGTCTGCCTGAGGCGACAGCGCAGTTGCAGCTCAGGGCAGGCAAGAACAGACTTAGCCGAGCTCCCATGTTCTCGGAGAACATTTCATGGATTTCCATTTCTGTCACAGTTCATTACCTCAACAAAAATCTGGCTGTTCTCTGCAACGGAGAAGAACCCTTGGGTTGGGGTACGGAAGAGGCCTGTTTCGTAAAGTTCCATGCCGAAGGTGACGTTGCCGATGCGCGATTCAGGTGAATAGTACTTAGGAGATTTAGGAGCTTTCAGCTGATGGAATGTGCAGTTGAACTAAAGCAAGCAAAACAAAACAAATTAAGGATGCAGAGAGGAGAAATAACATCGTGGCTGTGGGGCAGTCATAGGGACAGAGGGATTCATCATCAGTGAAGTCTTGCGTAGGGACTTCAAATAGCTCAGTTAGCTAGAGCATGGTGCTGATAACACCAAGGTCACAGGTTTGATCCCCATAAGGGACAGCTGCATTTTCCTACACTGAAGGGGGCTGAACTAGAAGATCCTCAAGGTCTCTTCCAACTCTGATCTACGATTCTATGACTTCTGCTTGAGCAATGGGGCTTTCCACCTCTCCTTCCCCTGTGCACCCCATGGAATGGGCTCTATGGGGGTTGGGGGAGGAGAAGTGGGATTGTTCTACCAGGCAAGCTGCAATGCTCGCGCAGACGGAACAACTGGAGGAGCACGACACTGAATTACACCCATAGTGTTTTGCCAATACATACAAACATCGGCTGCAGCACACTCACATAAAAGGATATAGACAGGTCTATAGAAGTGTGTATTTCAATATTTGGAAATAAATAGTGGTTCACAAAAATAGAAAAATCAAAGTTTTTGCCAAGGCCCAACTATTCCTCCAGTGCTTGATTCAGAAGTGATTCCTTCCTTCTGTTTTGCTAGGCTCTCTAATTTGCCCGTGCCTGGTACTACAATGACCCCCCCCTTAACCCCCCGCCCACTCCCCTACAGCAATCTAACATGGCTATTTCTGACTTTCATGATAAAAGAAAATCACTCCATCTATTCTATATGTACACAGAACAAAGCAGAAACTTTAAGGGTCCTCACTTTCCTCCAGAGTCCAACAATGGACAACTTTTTTTTTTGCAGGGAAGGGGGACAGAAAGGAGGACTAAATCAATATGGGCTCATGGCATGCTTTGAGGTTCTTAGGGCACACAATGAAGAGGACAAAAGGCTTATAAAGGATTAAAAATGATAAAATCATGGGGTAGTTGTTACTGCTCACCATGCAAGAAGGGCATGGACAGAAAGCCTCTAGAACTGCTTTGAAAAGGAAGCAAAAAGGTTTGCTTCCTCTGGCTCCTGTGCTTCTCTGGTATTTTTGGGGGGGTGGGGGTACATGAAGGCATATACTGCATAAGCATCAGGAGAAGTTTGTGTCTCAGCTCACAATTGCCTGTGCACCACCGGGACAATTTACTCCATACTCTGGAAGTCAAGATCATAGTGAGTTTCGTCCCTGTTCTAAATTTTCTTTATGCAGCCAGACTGTGGATAATTGTTACATACCCGAACAATTTCAGTCCTGCTGGAAATGACGACGTCTGTTTCATCAGTGTCCCCAGGGAATCCATTATCCCCTGATTCCATGTCTTCATAGTCAACCGCCCAACCACTGGCCTCAATTGGTGACGGCACATGGATAACAATCTTTGACAAAGAAAGAAAAGAGTAGAAAATTTGTCGTTCTATCAAAACTGTTCGGGGAGGAGTTCCACCTCACTTGCCCCCTTGAGTCAGAAACATGGATCAAGAAACGTTGCTGGTGGGAAAAGCTAATCATGTTATCAGGGCACCCTTACAGGGATTACTGTTGAACCCATCTGCACCCTGCTCTTCCAAGGTGGTTTCTCCCCTGTTAGCCTCACACCCTGTGCAGTAAGTGAGGCTGTGACGTAGTAACTGGTGCGAGATCACCACTGACTTTGTAGGGATTTGAATCCCCATCTTTCCAGTAAGCCCACCACTGAATCTCTAAAGGCAAGCTTGGAGCAAGTAAAAGGAAATGCCTTCAGCTTGTTTCCAAATCTGGAGCCTGCTTGAGCAATAAAAGTATTGCAGTCTGGGCACTGGTATGTAGATGAAGATACCAGCAGCCCTGGCTCTGCTTCTGGTAAAGCTATGTACTCAGCATTGTTAACAAGCAATGGCTCACTGGACTGGACTGGTATACACCCTACTTTTCAGTAAATCAGCACAAGATACAATTGAGCCAAGAGTTTTGACATGGTAGTTCTTCTTCTTTTTAAACGTACAGACATTTCTAACCCTTCCTTTAAAATAGTTCTTTTGCTTTCTAGTTTTCCTTCTCATTTCTGTATCCTTCTACAACTCCCACACTGGGCTGTGTTAGGCATCTCCTGCCCACTTTTCACACACAAACATTCCCCACATATTCCGTTCCTCTGCATTTCCTGACTATTCAGCTTTTCCTTAACTCAATTTCATCTGTTTGCTCAGATGTCGGGGTTGTTGCTATCCAAAGGAGCAGTTCTACTGTTTTCAGGCGTTTACTGCGTAATTCTATATCTGCTTTGATGGTGTTGAAACTGGCCTGAGATTCAGTACTCAGAAAAAAAAATCTGAGCTTTGGATCTTGAGTAAAACTTAAGTCTTGGCATGTTTTGGGTTAACCCACCATCAAAAATGGCGGGGCAACTGCTGAATTGAGATCCAGATGTGCATTTTTCCACAGCCTGTTGATCCATGGTTTTTGGTTGGGTACATCTCTAGATCAACAGCCAGAAGGTCTGGCCAAATAAAGGATTTCTGGAGTTTTTCTCTTTTTAAAATTGGACTAGGTTATGTCTGATCAGGTTGCCTTCACTGTATTTGAGTTGGACAATAAGCCCTTCAGTATATGCCAAAATTGCCACTATGTGCTGAAATCTCATAAGCCAAGAGATGTCCTTTTCTGTTAACCTGAGCTGGCCAACATCTATTCACGATCATAGTGAAAATGTTGAGCTAGTGCTGAAGATAGAAATCTTCAAAGTGGCGTATGGTTTCTTGCATACCTGCTTAGCTACTTGGAAAATCAGATTATGCACTTGGATTCAAATTTCAGGTGCTGGACATATATTAACCATGATTTAAAATGCACTTAACAAAAACTAGTGTCAGGGGTTCAGGAGCAGAGACACAGGAGATGGAGCAAATGGAGAGTGAGGAGGAGGAATCCGAGGGGGGTGTAGGCAGTGACAGTGGTCAGAGAGATTCCACGAGTCTCTCCAGCGAATCGGAAGATTCACAGAGAGGAGCGCCGATGGCCAGGGCAAGGGGGGTGCCAAGGGGGAAACCCCAGAAGGAAGGGGCCAGCGGGGACTCCCTGAGCAGCAGTTGGAAATCAGGACCAGCTTCCCCACCAGAGCGCAGTGGGGGGGAGGAGTTCCAGGCATCGGGACCAGTGTTCTCACCACCAGAGAGAGGAGATGAGTCAGGATTGACCACGCCTCCATCGGAGAGCGGGGAAACGGTCAAGGGGAAAGTCACCGGCTGGGCGCACGCGCCAAGTTCAAATGTACAGGCGAGCGGCACAGCAGGTAGCCCGGATAGGGAGCCAGGTCCTAAAGCCCGCCGGAAGGAAGGGCAAGACTCAGGGGGGTCAGTGTCAGAAGAGTCCAGGAAGGAGGAAACCCCAGGGGGCAGAAGGACCCAGAGGAGGAAGGAACAGCGCAGGAGGTGGAGCCGGGCTAGGATCTTAAACTGGTGCGGAAGGGGTAGTGACTCAGAGGGGACTTCGCCGATCTAGAACCAAGACGTAGGGCTGCACACTCTGGGGTTTGAAATGGAAACTAAACTTCAATAAAGACTTTTGTACATTACATCAACCGGGCGTTGGTCCTCTGTGAGCTGGGACCTAGAGGCAGCTCTGACAACTAGTGTGTGCTAGGTAACCATGCCATACATTTTTCTTTACACTGGAAACTTATTTGAGAGCTGCCAGAAGTTCAGGCCCTCAAACAGGCTATTACTTACTGAACCACTGTTCATATGTAACAAAAAAAACAACAACTGGCTTGAACAATAGAACTGTTACAGATCTAGCCTGATCCTGAGAAAGGAACTAGATGTTATAAGACATGCAAGCTGTCTGTTTCCATCCTAAACACCACTAGATTCAAGAGCACTAATCCAGGCTTGTAAATAGCCACTCTCCTGGTTGGAAGATTTGCCTCTAGACGCTCAGGCAAGACAGCTGGCTGTGCAGCCTTCTCTCACACTTTCAGAAAAGGGGAAGATGTACTGTTTGGTGGGTAACCAGACTTCTGCTGTGGAAGTGGCACTGTTTCTCTTCACCTCCCTTCTGGGAGCATGAAAAATCAGTTAAGCATGGCCAGCGCGGCACAGAATCTCTCTGTTCTGAAGGCCCCAAACTGGGCTGTCTCTCTACCCATTACATAAATGGAGATTAGTAGTTACTTTGGACCCTCTAGCAGGTCTTGCCTTGCTTTCTTTCCCAACAATAGGAAGCAGAGCCTATTAGCCCAGTTGAGTTTACCTGGCTGGGCAAACACAGTGAAGTTGGATTCTGCCTTTCTGCTAGAATAAGTGGGGCAGAAAAAGGATGCAAGCAGAGATGTCTAGCTACTTTTGCTTTCCCATTCCATTAGAGAAAAAAATGGATGCCCATGCTCCATCAATGTAAGTTCATTGCTTTCTATCTACTGTGGAAAGCTATTTACCTCCTAAAGTAGGGAAAAAAGCGAGAAGCCATCACTCAAGGAAATATGCCTGAAATTGCATTCATATACATGAAACGACAGGGACTTCTTGCTGTTAAGCCTGCCTTTCTATCATTACAATTTTTTTTTACAAGAAATAAAGTATCACCAGGACAACAACAACCCTATGATTGCAAGATACAAACAATTATTTCTGCTGTAATAGACTCACAGAGTTCAGATACACGTTATCCAAGGCATAGGCTATTCGTTGAGTCCCACAATCATGCAGCGATGACTCCAAAATAAAATGGGTCTTGTTTGTCTTAGCTCTACATGTAGGATCCAGCAGAGAGAGTTGTGTCCCGATGTAACCGCTAGCCTAAAAAAGGGAGAGATCATGATGCAAAATTACACCCCAAACTACAAATCAGGGCTTTAAATGAAGCATTGGGTTTTTTAAAAATCTGACTATTAAGCATTTTTATTTATCATCTTGCAAAATTCTGTATTAAAATATTGCCCTCCAAAAGTGCAGACTAGTCAGTTTATAGGCTATTCAGTCTGGTGGAAAGGTAAGTATTGTACAGTGGTGCCCCGCAAGACGAACGCCTCGCAAGACGGAAAACCCGCTAGACGAAAGGGTTTTCCGTTTTGGAGGCGCTTCACTAAACGAATTTCTCTATGGGGTTGCTTCGCAAGACGAAAAAATCTTGCGAGTTCCCGCGGGTTTTTTCCGCTTTTCCTCCCCCTTTCCTAAGCTGCTAAGCCGCTTAACAGCTGATCGCTAAAAGCCGCTAGACCGCTAATAGCGCTAATCCGCTAAGCTGTCAATGGGCTTGCTTCGCAAGACGAAAAAACCGCTAGACGAAGAGAATCGCGGAACGGATTCTTTTCGTCTTGTGAGGCACCACTGTATGCACAAAATACCACACCAGAGCACCACTGCAGTGTTTCATTTTATTGAGAGGTCCGCTGAGATGACTGTCTGTAACTTTAAATGATTTATTTTCCAAAGGGAGAAAAGAAGATAATGCATTTTGGAGCATATTTTAATCATCTTTAAGTTTTGGCTCTGACTTAAACGGGAACAATTGTTTCACAATTCCAGCTGCAGTGAATGCAGTCCTTTGACAGCCTTGGGACAAAAGCAGAGGACTGATCACTGGTTGGGCAGATAATGTCAACCATATGTTCCCTTGTAGCTGTGGGGTTAATACGCAACACACCCCATAGTTTATTCAATAGTCAAATCACTCTATCCTAGTTTGTTCCAATGTGAAATTAAGAAATCATACCAACCTCCAGTGAGTCTTTTGCTACAGCTACAATCATGGACGTGTCATCACACTTCACCGTCAGGGCAACATGAACGCTACCTTGAACTTCTTCTGGTTCTGAGACTTTTGGAAGGAGGTGCTCAAAGCCACGATTAGTCCTAATTGTGTCCACCATATCAGTTGATGGCAAGTTTCCATCATGATCTCGATGGAAGTGGAAGTCAAAACTAACGCCTTCGCTTGAGGGCGCGAGTGGGGCTGGCAGTGGGTTAACGCCACGCAGCAGCTCCTTCAGCTCTGGTGGGAAATGGTCTTCCTCATCATTCATCTCTTCTAGAGAAAGACAGAAATTTGGAGACGTTACGACGTTCCTTTAGTTTCTTGTGACTCTGAGCTAAGCTACGCATGACATCAGGGGTTGCCAGCCTTTTTAAGCCTGTGGGTGCTTTGGGATTTCTGAGTAAGTGTTTTGTGCACCGCTCCTCCACTCATGTCTCCCCTGCAGGATTACACACTACTTTCCCAAGGGATATGGTTAAACGTTGGATCCAGGGGAAATAATCTGAGCCTTGGAAAACACATGGAGATGTCAGAGGAAGTAAGAAACAGCATTGCTCTTCCAACTTGCTCCTTCAGTTGTATCTGCTTTTAAGGAGATTCCAACTAAATATCAGGAAGACCTTTCTGACGGTATGAGCTGCTCGACAGTGGAACAGACTCCCTTGGAAGGTGGCGGCCTCTCCTTCCTTGGAGGTTTTTAGCAGGGCTGGATAGGCATCTCATGGATGCCTTAGTTGAGATTCCAGCACTGCAGGGGGTTGGATTAGATCAACCTGGAAGGTCCCTTCCAAACCTGTGATTCTATCACAATAAGGGGCAGTGGCAGGGGGGTTCAGAGACTTTCGTGGGTGACAGGGGAAGACCTCAGGGGTACCATCGCACCCACAGGCACCACACTGGCAAGCCCTGCAGTATGTCAAAAATGCTATTAGATCACTCTGATAGGACCTGCCACTTCTCCTTCTTAACAAAGAAGCATGGGAGGCTTCCAATACATTTTGGGACTGCAGTGAACAGGGAGAGTTGCCATTTCTTACAGAAGATGCCATGCAGCTGCTGTTTGCCCCCAGAAGGTAATACACGCAGCACTTTCAGGGGCAAATAGCAGACGGGGTGTGGGGCGAGAAAAAAGTCTTCAGAAGGTAGCAGATATCCTTGGTTTCCCTAGCTGAAGCTAGTGACCTTCCCAAAAAATCAAATTGCAAGGCTAGCAGCTTTATTTCACCAATGTAACATTCATCCCAGGGGATTAGATCCAAACTTGCCCCTCTGCAAATGAAAGGGCTGCTTCTGTTTGCAGAAGGGCCTTCAATCCGGCAGAGGCTCCCACTGGAGAAACGGGGGTTGGAAGCCATTTTCACCAATTTCCCGTTCCCCCTGCAGCCTCCAGCACCAATTTGGAGCATCCAGTAGGTGGGGTTCTGCTCCCTGGAAGTCTTAATTCAACCTAGTATCTCCCGATCAAAGCATATCTCCCATTACAACTTTCAAAGCTTTAATGAATCCAAGGCTCTTGAGGGGAGGAAAAGGACCAAGAAGAGTTCAAGAAAATACGTGCTGCATACTTGATACAAGCCAGCCTCCTGACTTACCAGTGTCCTCAAGGCGTAGATGGAACCTATTAGCAACAGGTGCTTTTGTATAGGAAGTAACTGGATGGTAGCCATGGTCATAAGCCCACGTAATCAAACTCTCATGAGAGGAGGGAATATTGGAAAATATGTTTTTAGTCATCACCATCGAGCGTTCCGTTTCCTTTCCAAAGCCAACACTGTTTGCTGCCTGTGCAGAAAAAGAGATAACATTAGGATTCTGGATGAGGCTTTTCCAAGTCTTGTAAAACCATGTCAGGAAACTGATATTTTTACCCCTTTCTGGGGTAAAAAATAACATGAAAAGGAACTCCTTTCAACAACTTCTTTTCATCATTTCTGCAGCGAACTTTTCTTCCAGGCAGACTGATTTGGCATCCCACCACAGAATTGTGAAAGGTTTGCCATGGATGAGGCTAAATCCCCACACTTTGCTGGGACAGTATAATTACTTAGAGCCATTGCGTCATGTCAAAATACAACAACCTGTTTTTCTCTCCCCCCCCCCAATTGCTTCTCAATACAATGATTTTTAGATAAGGGAAAAAAGTTCTTGATAATGTGGAAGGATAACAAGGACTGTAAGTAGCTGTAAGAGCTAAAGCATATCCAGGACTTGTAGAGGCTGATGTGTAACGGAAATTACATGAAAGCTAATTGAAACAACATCCATGTTGGGATTGTCCCACTGGCCATCATGACATGTTAAGGGGCTCATTGCATGGATGGCCTCTACTCTGCTACTGGATGTAACAAATCTAAAATATGCGCTAGACGAGTCAAGGGTTCTCCAGATGTTGTTGGACCAGTACTCCCATAGGAGCCAGCTCCTGGGGCCAAGATCCCTTCAGCCAGGCCCACCCAAAGTTAATGGTCATTGCCATTCAAGTGTGTGTGTGTGTGTGTGTGTGTGTGTGCGCGCGCGCACACACACACACACACACACACACACACACACACTCTGTATCATGTAATCTACTATGCAGGGTGGGGCTTACCTCCTCCCTCCAATATTTTATTCAAGTTAGTACCCCTCAGTAATCTCAGGGGTAATCTAAGATCATCCAGAAGATAATAGAGTTTAGAAATGTTACACTGAAAACGTTTCAACTTCACACCGGCCCTCCATAGGCAACTGAAATGTTTAGACTGGCCCTTGATTTTACACTGGGGTGGCCAACCTTTTTTTGGTTCCAAGGGCAACCTTCACCCTTGGACAGGCTTTCAGGGGTGCATGCAATTGTGGATGTGGCTAAAAAGGAGTGTGGACACTCCACAATCTTACATACACACATAGGCTATATGGAGGCCCATTATTGAATTTATTTTAACTACAGCGATGTTAAGTAGTCAATAAACTACCGTATTTTTCACTCTATAAGATGCACTCCCCCCCAAAAAAAAGTATGGGGAAATGTGTGTGTGTCTTATGGAGCGAATGCAGGCTGCACAGCTATCCCTGAAGCCAGGAGAGCAAGATGGATTGGCTTCAGCGAAAGCAATGAATGGTTTGCTGCAGGTGGTACTGAAAGGAGAGCCATTTACAAAAAGGGTAGCAAATCCTGTTTTGGGGAGTGGGCGGAGGAGGAGTTTCTGCTCTTGAGCTGTGCCTGCCTGCCCTGTTTCTGCCCAAAATACTCAAATCTGGATACAATTTTTTTTTACACATGTTTCAAATAAACAGGCAAGTTTGGATTGACCTGAGATTATGACGGTCCCTAAATTTTCCGGATTTCCTGCCCTCCCTCCCTCTCTCTCTTTTAAATGTTAGATAAAACAGCTGAACAAATATTTTTTCAGAATATAATTGTCATAACTGGAACCTGCCCGTTTTAAAGAACTGCGTCCCTCTCTATTCATATAGACCCATTAAGATTTAATGTATCCAAATAGGAGCATACAGGGTCTATGTTTATGTTCTGGCACTATTCTGGCACATGATGTTGGGACGCTTGAATATAAAATAAAAATACATATTCTCAAACTAGACACGGATTTTCCTATGGGTCAGATGCAGTTAATTTGAATTTGGAATGTTACTTTTTAAATCTCTCATCTTCCACTGGTATTTTTGCAGATGGGACTGTTTAGGGCTAATCAAAACAAATTTGGAAAGTAAAAAAGGCAATTCAAAATTTGGATTCCTCTCTACTCAGCTTCTTGATGCCTTTGCCCTAGTTTTCTCTGTTCTACATGGTGAGCTGATAGAACCACCTTCAAGCAACGATCAGTTATGGCTGGGATGAATAAGACACTTTCTTATTCAGCCAAACGGGCATCAATGTAAGCCTTTGCTTGAGCTGTTGGCTCAAGGCTCCTTCCAGGGTACATTCTGTACTTAAGAATTATATGTGATCAATAGTGCAAACCTACATGTGAAATGAAGTTGAACTGCATCCAATGGGGCTCACTCGAAGGTAAGTGTGCAGTGGATCACAACTTTCAGTGAGATCTTGTGTGTACTTGAAGGTGCAACTCACACAAAAGCATGTTTAAGAGCTGTAGCCTCAGTCAAGCTGAAACTGGAGATCACAGGCTCCCTCAAAACTTAAAAGAAATGGGACTTTCCTGTCTATATTCTTTCCTATGATTCTATACATCAGAGCACAACCAACCCAAATTAGCTCCTTTAACTTTCTTTACAGGCAACTTAATTTTGCCTCTCAGGACCCCTGCCATTTCCACTGAGTGAAAAAACATGAGCAAAATTGCAGAGGAGTGAAACCGGTCCAGCTAATAAACAAATAATTGGAAGCACAACTTAATTAAGAACGTTAAAAGAAGCTCTGCTGGAACTGATCAAACATCAGGTCTAGCATCCAGTTTCCAACAGTGGCCAGTAAAATACTTCCAAGGTATGAAGCATTGAATGGGGCATCAAAGCAATAGTACACTTTAGTAATGCATTATTAAGGAGTATAAATAGACATCAGAACTTGGCAGCATGCCAGCAGGGCCCAGTAATGTGAAGTGGACGGGGGGCGGGAGGGGGGTATTGCTGACCCAGCTTCCCAACACAGAGGTGGCTGCCAGAAACTGAGGGTGGGGGCGGAGAGGCAGTGTCGAAGGTTCCTGATGTCATTAGGTCCCTTGGACTTCTATGATTCTGTAGAGGGAACACCTCAAGAAATTTTGCGTAACAAGAGCTCTAACCCAGGAGCGAGGAACCTCTACCCTGCAGGCCCGATTAGGCCCAGATGGGGTCCTAATTTGGCTCGTGGGGCCGTTTCCCTCAAACCATGCCTACCTGCCCCACCCCTGATATCATAGGTGATGGCAGGTAGGAGACAGGTAGAGGCACGGCCTTCACTTTGACATGTGTTTCCAAAAAACACCTGCTTGGAAACACAGTTCAAAGTGCTGTCTCCCAGCGCTCATCGGCTCACAGGATGCAGAGGGAATTAAACTGTGAAGTGTGAAGCTGCCTTGAAATGAAACTTCAAAGGCGTAGATGTCAACCAATGCCATTATGACAGGCAGGGTCCCTGCTCAACCGTCAAACTTTGCCTGTGGGGTTTGTGAAGATAAGAATCTTGGCCCACCAGAATGGAAAGGTTCCATGGCTCTGCCTTAACCCATCGGATCTCTCTGGGCATATTTTTGTTTTTTTAATAAAAGAAACCCTCGGCTAGAATGAGGGGTTAAAGAAAACCAAAAGTGAAAATCTTCATCCAGTGAGACATGAAAGCTAGGAGCTAAATGGCACCTTAAACCAAGATTACGGGCGCAACAACGGAATGTCTAGGTGCGCTTTTTTATAACAAGAATAACAAGCTGAAAATGAATGAACTGCAGCTAAAATATTATGTTCGTTTTTCACATGGTCTAGTCCTTCCCCTGCCCACCCCCCCTAATATTCTTAAGAGGGTCTCTTCTCCAGTCCTCAGAGAGTGGCTGGAAGTGGGGAGGCAGAAAAAGGTCCTCCTTTCCTTCCACTCTGCAATTTTAATCTGAAATCTTAGGCGCAATACTGCACCCAAAGCTCAGAAACAGCTTGCGCGAATGAAATTCCCTGTCGCAAAATGTGCCTAGAACAATGGGAGTTTTGAACACTGTCTTCATCTGCTTGTGAAGAACAACATGCAATGAAACATTTGGAAATGACAGACAGGGCCATTTTTCAGCCAGAACTCAGTCCCGGCACCTCTCAGGTGGGCGCCATTGCCATTACAGTGGTACCTCAGGTTACATACGCTTCAGGTTACAGACTCCACTAACCCAGAAATAGTACCTCAGGTTAAGAACTTTGCTTCAGGTTGAGAACAGAAATTGTGCAGCAGCTGCGCGGCGGCAGCGGGAGGCCCCATTAGCTAAAGTGGTGTTTTAGCTTAAGAACAGTTTCAGGTTAAGAACGGACCTCCGGAACGAATTAAGTACTTAACCTGAGGTACCACTGTATAAGAGAAAGAAGGGAGGTGTTCATGGCAAGTTCCGGCATCTCTTTTTCTAGAAAAATAACACTGGTGACAGATGCAATGCACCACCCTCTTAATCAAGCAGCACATTACTCAGTACCCAGGTTGGGTGGGGAGAACCAACAACCACGATTAATAGCAAAAGTTGAGGAGATACTCAGAGAATATGTCTGTTATTATGTGCTCACTTCTTCACATAAAAGCCTGAGCTGTTAACAGCACCCGTGCCTCCCTTACAGCAAGTCATATCTACTTACAATTGCTTCCAGTTTCCCCTTCACGTCATGGGACTTGATGACCCAGTTGACAGACTTTCTGCACTTGAGGATAAGTACAAGATCCCTGACAAGTGTGGTGTCTGGCCGAGATGGTCGAATGTCAATGATGATATCCACCTGGAAAGCACTGGTCGTGGAAAATAAAAAAGAGTGAGGCCCCAGCACGCCAGAAATTTTCAGCTATCAACCTTCTTTCAATCCATCATGTTTCCAGTGTCTGGCCAGCTGATTAAAACGCTGGAGGTTATCCCAGACGGTACAACATGTGCAAAACAGACTGTTACGCCACACATGCTAAAACAATTTTACATAACAATGGAAACAAAAATGCTTTTTAGGCTAATAATTACTGTCCAGCAGCAGCTTTGCTTTCTCAATTAGAGGTTGCTGGTTGCTCATTGCCACTGCTTTGGTGCTGGTTAAAGAGAACCGCTCGGAATTTGTTCTCCCACCCCCGCTATTTCCCCATTTCTCCAGGAAATTTTAAATGTATGTTGCTCTCCAATTTATTCCATTAATTTGGAGCACATGTCACCCTATTGTACCCTAAAATTATAGCTTGGCAGCATTGTTATGGAAGGAAAAATGAAATAATAAGTGAGAGAAATGCATCTGGTCTGCTGAGCTTTGAAAACAATGGGGAATGTGCAAAAAAGCAAAGTATGTTTGGGCAGTGACGAAGAATGGGACTTTTCAAAATGCAGTTATTAGCTTGGCCCGCTGCTCATCTTTAGGATAATGGAAGCTTAATGTAAATGCATCTGTTCTCTTCACATTACACTTTGGGTCAAATCTGGAGTGCCCTCCCTTCCTTTATTCCCGAAGAGTGAGATGAGGTCCCCTGTGTTCCCCAACCTCCGATACTTGCTGAGGTAGAAGTTAATGCGTATTTCAGGGTGCGATCCTGATAATGGGGGGGGGGGCGGGCGGTGAAGCAGCACTTGAACAAGACCTGTAAGCCCATGATCAACTGAGGTATCTTCTCAAATATTTAGGCCGGAGCCCAACTTTATCATAGAATCGTAGAGTTGGAAGGGCCCTGAGGATCATCTCGTCTGTTATGTACTGAGTTGAATAGGATCCTAAATCCAGCAGTCTGATTGGTCCTAGAACAATAGGATCCAGAATGCAGCAATCTGATTGGTCCACAGGAGCCACCCAATCCAGCTCCAGGTGGAAGTGAATCCGCAACCTGATTGGCCTACAGGAGAATCCCGGAATTAGCCAATCATGTGGGGCCCATTGTGTAAATAATGTATATAAAGCAGACATCCTGGGGGAACTTCCATTCCTCCTCACCACTATGAGCTGAATAAAGAGCATGAGATCCACTCTCGACTCCGAGTATACTTCATTGTCCAACCACCTGCAATGCAGCTGTCCCATATGGGGATCAAACCTGCAATCTTGGCACTATCAGCACCACGCTCTAACTGGCTGAGCTATTGTCCTCCCTGTAGCAGCCTCTTTGACCTTGATAAAATTTGCCACATTGATTTCTAAACTGAAGACAAATTCTGCGACCTGTTTTGACACCCCCATGTGCTAAATAACAGACATACTGAAACTTTTGTTTCAAAGTGCCGCAATCTAAAAGTATTTATGTCAAATAAACTTTTTGGAGTTTTGCTTTTCTCATAGATGGAGGATCTGTTCCTTTAAAGCTGCAGGATGGGCTGAAATAAACAATATTTTTGGCTTGGAGAAACAGGAATGGGCATTTTACCTGTATGGGTTAGAGTCTGGTGTGATTAGTTCAATTATGTGAACTTCTCTTTCTTGATCTATGCTGGAGACAATGCATCCTTCTGCGGCCTTGGGTTGCAGGTATCCCGCAAGGTAGTTCAAGGAAATAAAGTTCTTCTCTATATTGCATGTTGCAGGGAAAAACTGATCTAAAAAAAGAAAAGATAAAACAAATCATCCTTAGATGATCAAATACGGTTGTAAAGGTTACCGCTGGATCCCAGCTTAAGGGCTCCCCATTCACCAAGGTTATTATTGCACTACCTTGATTCCACTGTTTCTTTCAATGTGGCCTGGAATGGCTTAGAGTTGCCATAGGAGCAGTAAAGCCCAAGGCAGGAATAATGCTTAACCATGTTGATTGGAAATGGTGCAAGACTTCAAATGGGAGGTGGGAGAAAGAAATGTCAGCTCCTCACAATCAAAAAAGCACGAGCTCATTCTAAGGCAGATCCATCCTCCTTTGAGATGGGTTTAAGCATAATTTCCAACTGGGAGTTTATTAGTCTTTGGTTTTCTAACCACAAGCACTAAGATACCTAGCAGGACATCATTTGCAGCAAAGCAGAGACCTTATGGGGCTGTTCCTGTGTGGAAGTGGATCTTCCATCACTTGTTACTGCCTCCCCAAGATAAGGCCTTTTTCCTTGTTTGGGAAAAGAGGTTGCAGGGAGGGGATTGATAGGGAAGTGATAGAGAAAGGGTGCAAAATCCTACTTCGAATCGTGCCCAGCTCTGAGGGTAATGCACCCTTACTCTAATGGATTTTTGGACACATCTCTAATAATAATTTGTCCCTCTATATTAAGCTAAGCACATAAAGGGCACATACAGGAGGCAGTGGTTAACCATGGTTAACAAACTATAGTTTGCAAGCCCATGTCAAACCATGGTTTCACAGCCACATCAATTACCTTGTCTCCTGATTGTGGAGACAAAGCCAGGCTTGCCCTGGATCCTAGGCTACACCATTTCCTAGTCAGGAGCTTAATCTGGCAAAAAAACAAAACAAAACAAAACAAAACAAAACAAAACAAAACCCACAAAAAACCCCCCAAACCTGCCCCCCATACCTTTTGCTCCACATCTCCCCATTCTTCATTATAAGTGTTCTGTGAGGCTCTCAAGTAGCTGTTCTGTGGTCAGAACCACATTCTAAGCCCTTTCTGTACTTTTGTGCACAGCTGATAACCCTCTACGATGTTAATAAATTATAATAAATTACAGTAATGTTCAAAAGCTGTCTGTAAAATGCTCGTAAAAGCAGTGTTTTGACAAGTCATGCAATTCTACTTGCATCTCAAATTTTTTTTTATTGTTCATGTCCTAAGGCAAGTTTCTAAAACATTGATAATTACAGTGTGAGAGTTTATTTATTGATATTTTCAGTTTCAGCATTTCATTCACTTTTTTTTTTTACTTTAGAAGTGATACTTTCACAAACAAAAATTGTGACATGATTTTTTGCATAATATATGTCAGTTACAAAATTCTGTGTTTCCTGGTGCAGAATCTGAGTTAAACATGGTGCAGTTGTGGGTTGTTGTTTTTTTACACCTAACTATTAAAAAAAACCACAACCTATAGTAAAATATTATCATGATGAAGGAGTGGCTGTAAACTTCCCTCTATCCAATTTCTCTACAACATGTGCAATTCTATACAATTCTATCATGTCACCACCTTTTCTTTAAAATAAACAAAAAGCCTCAAACATTACAATCCTTTCTCTAGGGAAATTGTTCCAGCTGCTGGATCAGATTGGTTACCATTCTCTGCACCTTTTCCAGCTTCACAATTCATTTATTTATTAGGCTCAGCGAACAGATCTGTACACAGTATTCCCAAATGCAGTTGCATCATAGATATGTATAATAAAGGCATTAATGGCAGGGGGTGTTCTCCCCCCCCCCCATCCCTTTCCATACTAAGCGGTATCTGAATGCTCACTTTGCCTTCTTCTCTAGAGGATCCTTCTATGTGAACTATGAGAAATGAAATCTATTTGCGCAGCTTGACGGAGCACTCCTCAAACATCTGTTAAGTACCCTGCCAGATGGGATGCAAAAGCAGTCGCGATTCTGCCAACTCCTCCCACACAAATGAGGGAAAGTGATCCCGAGGTTGACCATGCTGAACTCAAACTAATGTACATAAAGATGCCATGCAAATGTAATTCACCAGTACTAGTAACGTCATTATTGTAAAACTGAGAAATGGCTTGCCAACGAGTTCTCCAGGAAGAGGAACACAGGTTCTAAGGTGAATCGTTAAAAAAAAGAAATAGTTCCTGCATTTGTGTTACGTGTTTCAGCAATCTCTTCTGATACCGTCAACAGCAAGCAAGGGTCTCGACAGCATTTCAGTTTCTATCAATTGTTCATTTAAACTCTTTGAGATCAAATATTGCCGATATTTTCTAACTTCCATACCGTTTAGCCAACCTGTAGGACAGACTCATAGCTCAGTGGTAAATCTAGAGTTGCCAAACGTCCATAATTTCCTGGACATAGCTGGGATACGGCCATCAGAAACAGTGTCCGGGTGTAAATCACTGAAATGTCCGGGAAAATCTCAACAACTTTTGTGACTGGATTTCCACTTTTTGAAATATGGCGACCCTAGGTAAAGCACATGTTTTATATCTAAAATGTCCCAAGTCCAATCCCTGGTACCTCCAGGTAGGGCTGGAAACACTGGAGAGCTACTGCCAATCAGCATAGACAAGACTGAGCTAAATGGCTTTCTTTATTGCACTGAATTGAAGTTCCTATCAGTATGTAAGGAATGGTAAACAGCATGGTATCTGATTTGGATAGGAAGACAGTAGGAGGAACAATTGCCAGAGAATGCACTAGAATTTTGTAATGTAAATACAGTAATAGATACTTCTGTCTTCTATGTATGCTGCCAACTTGCTTGCCTGCAACCAAGAGCTGTATACTGAACCCTACTAGTTTCTTTGGGTCACACCTCTGTCTTAATAGGGATGAGAGTGTTTTGCTTCATTCTATACAAATTAGGTGTTACTATCGGATTCCCAGCCAACACGATCCAAAGTTGGAGCAATCTTGAGTGCTCTTGGCTTGACAATGTGAGGACACTCTTTATGAATATATCAGAACCATTCATCATGTATCAGCTTTCCTCAATAAATTATTATTGCCAAGGGCTATACATCAAGATTTCTTCCCAGCTGGAACTCTTTTTTTGAAAAGGTTTAAGTCTAGGATAATGGAGAACCAAAGGGATTACTGTCCAGGAGCTACCAAATGTTGAAAGGAGATAAAGTTTCAGCTCTGAAACTGGAACAAGAAGTTAATTGTAGTGGATTTCAAACTATTGTTAACTAATTAATGCTTTGTGAAATCCTTCTGTGCAACAGAGCTTTGGTAGGAAGACAAGGAGCAATGGTGAATCAGAAAAAGCTACAGAATAAATGTGAGAGTAGACAAATAAAATGGAAAGACCAGCTGATCTGAACTGGCAGGAAAGTGCAGGCAACAATGCAATATGGTAGCAAACTGAAGACTGACATCACACTAATAATACCTTTAGTAAGAATTGCTCAAGGTGAAATCTGCCTTGGTGGTCACAAATTGCAAATTGGAAGGAAGAAGCTAGGATCAGTCCTAATATCCAAATAATGAGTCTGCAGCCACTATGAGATGAAGGATTGTGTATGGGGGAATGCTTTCTCAAAAACGGACATGATTGCAATTCAATTCCCCATGTACAATCTTACTAGTTTGGAGACACTTACCTTCACCCACTTTGATGTAAACATTCCTGGATATTTTGAGTTCAGTGAAAGATGTTACTGCCCCATATTCCTTTTGGGCCCACTGTAGCAGATGCTTATTTCCTTGAGGGAGAGGTTTTTCCTCTATTTTTGCTGACAAGGAGAAATTTTCTTTCTCAAACTGCACAATGGAACCTGCTGATACCTGAGGAGAATAGAAACACCTTTTTAATGCGACATCCACATGATGCAGAACTCTCACCCCCACAAAAAGTCATTTAAACCTGTCACACCAAAACCCGTTTCTCACAGGGGTTCTTTCCGTAACATCTGCTAAACAGGCAATACCGTGAACCATTTGTACAATGCGCTTTCACATTAAACGGAACGTAACAACAAAGAACATGAGATTGAATTCTCCTTCTCTTGTTGATAGTGATGAAGAACAAAAGTGTTGTTGTATGGATGAGGCTCTGTTGAAAATAGGAAAAACTATCACTGCTACTTTGACCAAAACAAAGTTGTATAAGGGTTTGAGACATGTAAGCCAAATTTTTAGAGATTTTTCCTCCACCATATGCTTAAACCAACGAACAAAACAAAAACACACATATACTACTCAACAAATAAGGTCCAGAGAATATATTTTCACTCATTACTTCAAGGGACACAGGAGATCCCACTTCAGAAAGCCTTTAAGGTACTGTGAAACTGAGCAGTATCTTATGTAATGAAAACTACATGCAAAAGAAGAGGATGGAACTTGAAAAGTATCAGCTACAGATCTAGCTCCCCATCAGAAACAATCAAGGCTCTGAGGCTGAAGAGTCTCCTGCTAAGGAACTAGACCAGGTACAGGACTCCAGAGCTTGCTGCTGGAGATCAAGAGACCAGAGTCTGGACTCTTCCCTTTGGACTAAGGAACCTTGCATAGGACCTCACTGTCTGACAGCACACCAGCTGGGAAGGTATACAATGGAGGAGCACCAGTCTTCAGGACAGAGGGTTGGCCCTTTAGGCATCTAAGGTTAGCAGCAATGCCTGAGAGAGGTAGTCTGAGAGCAAAAGCTTACAATGGCTTGGTCTGCCCTCAACCTTTGTTGGAGCAAGTTGTTTACTATTTGTGGTCCTGCAATTTCTAACCTCACCGGCCTTCTCCATGGGATATGGCACCAGACCAGAACATGACAATAGTATTCTAAGTACACCATAGTTTTGTATAACAGCATTATGATATCGGCAATGTTCAGCCCCTTTCCTAAAGGTTCCTAACATGGAATTCACCTTTTTCACAGCTGGGTTGACATTTTCATTGACCTATTCACCATGAATCCAAAATCCATTTCCTGGTTGGTCACCGTCAGCTCAGACTTCATTAGCATATATGTGAAGCTAGGAGGTATTTTTTGCCTCTGTGTGCACCACTCACAATGGATTATATTGAATCACATTTTGATGTCCACTCACAGAGAATTTTTTTGATGGCATAGATATGCCAGAAAGACCCTATTAGGCTATATGTTGCTTTGCTGGCAACACAAGAGGGCTTCACTGCTTCTTACCTAGCGTGTCACTTCCTTCGCATCTCTGTTGGCCAGGTGATCCTCAAATGGTATAAACTTTTAGCTCATAGTGGATTAAGCAAACAGCTGGATCAGAATAGAAAGGGTTGAAAAAGTACTGGGAGGTAGTGGGCACCAGAGCGGCCCTCTAAAACTTGACTATCAGTTCTGCGGATCACTTATTTCAAAAGCTAAACACAGATATGGGATTCAAAGGAGGTTATACACAGGGCACATGGGTTATCTATTTTAAAAGCTATACTGGGAGGTCATTTCCTGCGTTTTCAGCAGTTTATGAGCTATTCAATCCAGCTCCATCCTATCTTGGAGGAAGAAAATATAGGAAAATAGATAAGTTGTCTTTCAAGTTGTCAAATCTCACAGAGTGAAGGATTGCATCATAGGAAACTTATTTCAGTGGGAAAGTAGGACCGGTCATGTTCAAGCAGAGCACAGAACTGACAAAGGAAGACAGAGGGATGCAATTGTTTCAGAAGACACATTTTCTTAAGCACCCTGACCAACTGACTTGCCACGGCAGTTGCAAATATCTCCGGACTATGTCAACTGTGTATTGCTCCAAATAACAACATGTTGCAAACAGATTTGAAAACACTTGGCTGACTTCATCTGGAAAAACACAGATGTATTCTTAAACAATAGATACATTTCAGCAAAGCATTGTTTACACAAAACTGCAGGGTACTTTTTAAGTGTAAAAAAGTTGGATGTTGCTGCAGCACAAAATAGTTCCATACAATTAAAAGCCAGGCTTTGTTTAAAGAGGTATTTCAATTTAAATTTTTAATTAACACCATCAGCCATTAAAAAATGGATATCTATCATTCACAAATGATGTCCCAGAATATGCATTTTTACGATCCATGTTTGTTTGGTTAATAATTAATAATTTTTACCCAACCTATTTAATGCATATTATCACTCTGCTGTTTTGTCTGGCCTTATGGCTATTATTGACAAATGCCCATAAACTGAAGCAAAGGAAAGGGTTTTTTTGTTTTGTTTTAAAAAGCTTTGTAGCCATGCTTGTGGGTGGTGTTCATAGCTGGGGAACGAAGGGATAAATCTCTGCTCTGTGTCCTGCAATCCTGATGACAAATTGGGCTCATAACTCAGCTGTAATTAAACACGCACAATGAGAAATGATGTTGCACATTACACGTATTTGTAAAGTATAGCTTGACCCTGAGTCTAAGAAAAATGTCAAGTGTGAAATACTCCCAATTCTATACTAGGCACAGAATGACCAAATATGACCAATCCTGCTTAGAGCTTTCACTGGTGAACTTATTTTTAAAAAATAATAATCCAGCATTCTATTATTATGGGTCGTCTCCACTGGGGCCCTATTGTACAGCTTGTCTTGTGAAGAGATGCCTCTTATCCCAAGAGTTCATTTCACCCAGACAAATCACAGAAAGCAGCTTAAGAACCCTTCGCCTCCTGCCAGAATAGTTCCAAAACTTTAAACTAACCTCTGTTTCAACTCTCGATGATTCCTTTCATTTGTTGCCGCTGGTCATGCGACCACCATAAAACATGTCATTTAAAAAAAACAACAATCTATTCGATGTAACGCTTCATGCATCATTTTAACAAGGGATGCTACATAAGTATACCCTGTCTTCTATAAAGCAAGGGCTCCAAATGTCACTGTTTTACATTTCATTAAACCATCTTCTGGCAGTGCATCACCCAGTAGTCTCAACACGTCTTTCTTAAGCCCCGACAACGTGTGGCGTGAACATTTCTCCACTTACAGAGAGATCTCTGGAATGGAAGCCTTGGTGAACCATTCATTTTCTGTAGCTGCCATCAGGCGTGGGGGTCTGTAAAGAATTGCAGTACTGGGGAGTGGTGGGGAGGAGAAATCCTAAGTACGCCTGAAGACCACATGGCAGGAACAGGTACGTGCAGGTCTACATCCCAACATTGAGAACTGCCAGGTATGCAACATGAGTCAACCTGCCTCATCTGCAACTTCAAGGGGCTCCCCACTGAAACATGGTGGTGAAACTTCTTTCTTTTTATAATTATTTTAGCTTTTGTTTCAATTCCACATATTCCAGGACTTTTATCATGTAGGAAGCCTTTCCTATAACAGGAGGGGGGTGGGAAGTATGCATGGTTTTCCCTACCACGCATTTTGGCACCGGAAATACCCCAAACACAAAGTTTATGAGTGTATTTGGGGAAGGGGGCTGTTGTTTAAACTGATCCACAGACAACAGTCAAGTTGGAACCTGCCAGAGAGATGGTGGCTGATCAGCCAAAATTCCACCATAAAGAAGAAGTCTTTTATAGTGCGTCCTCTTGAGAAGAGTCAACGTCTAGTCTGAATACACAGAGTTGGTCCAGAACCTCAGCCCTTTGCCGTCTAGGGGATTTGCTCAAAGCTGAAGCCCTGACAGCTAACCACGCACAGTAGCTATGAACAGGCCCACGGCTTTCTAGTTTAGACCTGGCAGCTCCCAACAATTGAGTATGTCCAAATTCTGCTACAGCATCAGACAGAAAGCAAACAAATCAAGTAGTAGCCTTAAGGCATCCAGAGCTCCAGGCTACATGCGGCTATAGCCTGAGGCTCCGAGGGAGTTATGCTGGCTACATAAACCACACATTAATAATAACAGCTTGATCCTGTATAGGGCAATCTATGAGAGCAAACAAGGTTTTAACAAACTGCCATCTAACATTTGCATTGTATTATGTTACCTGAGCCTACACCTCTTCACAGAGAGCATACAGAAGGAACCACGCGGTCCATTTGGAAAGCAAAACTGAAATATTTGTTTTGCTGCTGCCTAGAAGAGCTGCATTTTAAAAAGCAGATGCCGCAATCAGTTTGGTGTGTTCTCTCGAGTAGTGTATTCTTCAGTGCTTGAAATCCGAGGGTGCATTTTGGCAAAGTTATTTCCGAGCTTAAGTGAGCAAGCTCTAGTTGATATTTTGCTAGGACTTTCTGCCTACCATTTGGAGGATTAAGTCTCCCTTGGAAATAATAATTCCGTGGGGTGATTACTCATCTCTTGCTTCATTTACCTGCGCTGCTTCTCACCCTTGGCTGCCCATCATTGACATGGCAGCCCAAGTACCTGCCCTGTCTATTTAAAGATAAGA
Source organism: Podarcis erhardii (assembly GCF_964252035.2). NCBI lineage: Eukaryota > Metazoa > Chordata > Lepidosauria > Squamata > Lacertidae > Podarcis > Podarcis erhardii. The sequence continues at coordinate 73,958,655 of NC_138510.1, forward strand.
TTGGCAGAAGGAACTATTGGTTTTTGGCCTGTAAGTACAGCACTGCAACATACTGACGGAGCACATGATCCTTTCATTTTACCCTATTTAAAGGGCCACCTGCCCTTTAAGACTAAGGAGAAGAGAGAGACAACTCCTGTATGCACAGTCAGCGTGGCTCAGTGCTGCTGCTGCTGCTTACAACCTGGAATTACAGGTTAACTGATGCTAATTAATTAAAGCTTGCTTTTTTAAAAAAATTGCACGAAGTGTTGCAGTCTGAAATCAAGTAGAGGAAGCAAGAGCAAAGGAGGACTCAGCTGTGCCTGCCAGGTCTCAAAGTTTTACTATGAGGGCTTAAGGCTACATTCAATGAGCCAAGCACGTTATTTTCTTTGGACTGCGTTCAAGAAGCTCTTCCAGAGAGGGAAAGAAAAGGCAGCCGTCACTTTTGTTTCACCACTTTTCGTCAAACGTTAACTGCTTCCTCTATAGAACGGATCTGTTTCAGGAGTGTGAGGCTGCTCTCAAAGTATCCAGGACGTGAAGGTACACGTGAATTGTGAAGGTAGCATTCCAAAGCCAACAACTGGACTTGCCTGAAATAACAGGAAGGTGCTTAAGGATTGGCTAAGCTCCTGAGCACCTTTTGACAGAGGCGAGGAGGATATCACGTGACGGCAGAGGAGTATTTCTGAATACCTGCTCGAACAAACAAATGACCCAGGGATTTATTTTGTGAATCTCAACGTTAGGCTATCACCCCAAGAGTGTGCCGTTTTAAAACCATGTGCTGGGAGGGAGATCAAGAACTTTGCACTGGGTGCAAACTTGGAAATCTGCAGCAACAGAGGGAGGATGAAACTTCCTTTTTGCAGGATGGAGGTGCAGGAGACAGAGAAACCTATGAACTCCGCAGCATGGAAGCACAATCTCAATGAACTTTCAAATCCAGGTCTAATGCAGTCAGGGGGATGTTTTGAGTCTGGAATTACGTTTCCCACCTACCCATACTGCTTTGATCCCCTAACTGCCAAGAGCAGTTATGAGGGAGCTTATACAACAATAGAGTAGAGAATCCTGCTATGGTGTGCTGGGGCTCTTAATTTTAACACACTTCCCTTCCCAGCTGGAGCCCAACATTCTCTAATTCAGCAAGATCCTGTGTTGACTCACAGAAGGTACAAACACTGTTCACCTGCAGACTACCTACCCAAGGCTTCATTAACCCGTGACCCCAAAATTCAGGACCCCCTCCCAAACTGATACCAAAGTTTTGTGCTAGTTTAGTGCCGTGTTGTGCTGTGAACCTTGTGTTTTGTGCCACCCCACCCCTGAAACTGAGTAACTGACACTCAAACTGGGGGCTATAAGGACACCCCAAAACCCAACCTTGTTCAGTTGGCAGCACAAAACTTTGGCATCAGTTGCGGGGAAATATACTGAATTTTGGGGTCACAGGTTAATGAACCTCCTAGCCAAGTCAGGTGGCTGGCTAACAACCCCTCTGCCAAGGCCTGTAGTTATGAAAATGTCTCTGTCAATCACTGTAACCAACTCCATAGAGGCACCATCTTCACTTTTCTAAATGAGCACATGATGCACCTACCAAATGTAACCACACACCAGTCATCACACTGAGCTCCAGATAAGGGCAGTTTTTACACAGGAAGCAGCTCATGTAAGAACCTCCCTATTCTGCTTTTCCTCCCTTTTCTTTTTCCTATTGCCTCATTTGATATTCTCAGAATGATCTTTTGGCCAAAAGTGTTCTCCTTCCCAAAACGAGGCAGTTGACCCTTTGCAGACGAGAAATTCTCTAAACCGGAGAACTTTGGCTGGTCTTTGCTGACACAAAAATCTATGAATCAGAAACCTTTGGATGGTCTTTGAAAATATTAATCCACTGGGAAAAAATGGATTCCGTTGAACATGACTAACATGATAAAAACTACACGTCAACAGCAGTCCTTCTACACAAACTCTTTTCTTAGCTCCATGGGTACCTCTTTAGCTAGTAATATGAGATGATGAGTATGTCTGTGCTTCTTATTCTTTTTGTTAACATATGCCTAATACTTATGAGATGCTGTGCTCTCAAAACATGAACTATTATCAATGCAAACAGAACATTGCTAAGTGGTTACCCCAAAATGGAAGAGTTACAAAGAAATAAAGTCACTAAAATGATCTTAAGAGTCTCACAACCCGACCAGAATTGATGGGCTTCATATGCACAATTTTGGGGACAGTATGTATTCTTCCTGCTGCTAGATGTCTCCCTCAATTCAGCTGATGCGCTTAACACCTCTGCTGACTGGGGATTTCCTGCTCTTCTTGGTGCTTCCAACATTTGACAAGCCTTTGTCATCCCCCTCTGCTGCTGTTTGCAGCTTCAGCTCCACTTGTGTTACAGCAGAGAGAGACACTTTAAAAACGTACACAGGGTGAAAGGTTTTGTCTTTCAAACTATGCTACGCTTCGCTCCCAATTAGATACAGTACTGGAATTATTCTTATATTTTATTCCCCATTCCTCTGAAGCGGCCTGAGCTTTTCAGCTAACTGTGGCAATGAGGTTTCTAAAATGCATTTTCCCTCCCCTAAGACATGATCGCTGCTGAAACCAGGTTTGATTTCCAACAATTCTGTAGGTAACTTCTCCTTACCCACAAGGAATTGTGACATCTCCTTGGATTGGCCTGTTTCCAATAACTGAGGCACATAGACTGGACTTTGCTGTATCTGAAAGGCCAAGCAAGCTAGATTTTTATTGCAAAGTGTTGCGATTTGGGGTTGTTAAAACTTTTGCCACCTCTCACGCAACATGGATGTAGATGTGGTAAGTTGGAATTCCACATGAAGTAAGTAAGAAAGGCTTATCCAGGTCTGATTACCTCAACAACTAATGTCTATGACTCCCCAGGAAGAAGGATCTGTTGGGGTGTAAAGAAAAGAATAAAGGGAGGACTGCTACTATAAGCGAGATTCTAACATGGAAACAGATTCTAATATGGAAACGGATCAAAAAGTTTTTTTTAAAGTCATTCTGTGGCAGTTCCAAGTGTCCTGGCCCTCACTGGTAGGCAAAGAACTTGAACTACGAATTCAGTTTCTGTCAAAGGTTTTAATGTACAAATCAAATCAATGCACAGGAAAAGTTCAGGTTGCACAAAGGAACATGTGTAAAGAGGTATTGGCGCATGGCTAAACTCAAGCTAAGACGCTGATCCAGCAAGTGACATGGTCCCTGCACCTCTCTTTTGAAGAGCAGGGTGGCCATAGCTCTTAGTGCAACAAGTGGCCGGAGTCTCAGAAGGGGGCAAGGAACTGGGCACTCCTTCAAGTGCGTGGGGTCTTTGAGATGTCCTGGGAGACAGAGGCAGTTTCATCAGCGGCTCAGTATCTGATTTACTTCAAGTCACCTGCTGCAAAGGAGGAGTCTCCTCACTGGCAGGAGGAAGGTGCCATGGGAAGAGATATGTGTCAGAGGGTGTGCTATCTCTAAGGTCCAACTTTACATCCCCTAAACCACCAGGCTTCTTGCCTGACTCGAACACCTATTGGGGTCCCAATTTCACTCCCCTCATCCCACTAGGACCCTCACCTGTGTCATCAAGCTCCCATTCCCCAAGCTTCTCCCATTCTTCCACAGGATCTGACCACCCCATCTCCATGATCTTTCCATGGCACTCATAAAGGTGAGAATGACAATCTCATGGGGTCACCAAAACAGTTCTTAGACAAGTAGGAGTGAAAGAAAAGAAAAGTTCTCAAATATGTGAAGAAACTTCCTGAGATACACATGACAAATGGGTGCTGGAATGGGTGGTGGGTTGCTTAACAGATATGACCAGTCTGAATAGAAAGCTACAGAAATAAAGGGAAACAATATCGAAATGACTGTTATGAATTAAAACTAATAGGATTCCATGATCTACCACTTTCTCCCTCCACTAACCAGAAACTCATTGTAGATCCCTGAAAAGACAAAAAATGGCTAAGTTAAATGTTTGTGGAAACAAAGCTTATTTCAAACCAGCACATGTTTTTCCCCCAGCAGTTAGATATCATAAATTCATACCAGACTGGGGTTCGTTGCTGACTTTTCTTTAATTTCCCCAGAAAGAGACAGAATAATCTACGCCCTTGACTCTATGGCTGTTTATGTTCCTTACCATAATCTGGTTTTAAAAGTATGCAGATGAACAGAAGATTTGCTCTTGCATGACTGCCAAGGCCATTTTCTGCTTGAGTTATCTGATGAGCAAAAGCCTGCTCAAGAAGGTTCAGATCCCCTTATCAGGGACAAAGTGAGCACCTCATTAGGCTGTGTCCCAAGCACTACATTTGAGAGGGGCAACAAATTCAAGATGGCCCTTTCTGTAATCCATTCCCACCACCACCACCTCCACTTATGTTAACTCTGCTCATCCTCTCACCTCTACTTCATTATTACATCTAATTAAACTAAGAAGCCAGCCTAGTGCTTCCTGCCAGCAAAGAAGGGGGGGGGGGGAATAACCAAAGTGGAGCAATTGTTTGCGTTGTTTTCTATATAAGTTACAGAAATGTTAAGTGAACAACAAGTTCAGTGCGAACATTCATGAATATCTGATTTGTTCCAGCTCCCAAGAAGTACTGCGTCATATGACCCAAACCTGCAGGTGGTTCACTAAGGCAGGGGTTGACAATGTGGTGTCCATGGGTGCCAATGTGTCTGCCAGTAGCTCTTATAGCACTGGCAAAAAGTCGAAAGAAATATCCCCTCAAAACTCCACAATGCATGAACAATGCTCAGATTCTGACTCTACTCACTCAGCCTTTCAGAAGTCAAAAACGTCCCTTAACCCTGCCCACATTTCAGTGGATGCTAGGGCTGTGCACCCTTCCCTCCCTGCTGTACCAAACAGAGACGTGCAAAGAGCTTCTCTTTGTCAGCAAGCCTAGTGGTCATTTTGTGACAGAAGTCCATGGCACTTTCTCAAAATTCCAAGTGTGTCCACTGACCCCAGAAAGGTGGGCAAGCCCTGCACTAAGGCAACGTCTGACGGGACTTGAGGTCCCAGTAAACATGGATAAGGAGAGATAGATCAGGGCTGAAGAACCTATGTCCCTCTGCTTGTTACTAGACCCTCAGCTCCCATAAGCCCCAGACAGTCTGGCCAACTGTCAGGGATGATGGGAACTGTAGTCCAGCAACATACGTTGTCCAGATGTTCTCCACTCCTGGGAGAGAACATCTTATACCTGGCACTGAGGTGGCTTTGATGTAGATACGGATGGTGATTTAGCAATTGGTAGCTTACTGTGACGTGCAGGCAACTCCTTGGTAATCTGGCTGTCTCATTTGTCGTGCTGCGTGTAAAGAGAGATCTACCATATATCAAAAGGCGTAGATGTGTGTGGTAAATAGTCTGTTACATATGTAAATATATAAGTGCTTTATAGTCAAAGCACTGTAAGAGGCACGCTGATCTAGACGCATTCATATTTCTAACATGACAGTCAATATCCTGAACATGCAGTATGTAGTAAAAACGCTTGGGGCAATGATAATGTCAGTGCATCAGTCAGCAACAATTGCTTATTTTTGTTTATTTGTGTGTTTTTTTAAGCAGATAACAAAAGCTGGTGCATCATATGTTACTTGTAACTGGAACCTAACATAATTACAAGTCCATAATTTCTCAGCCATGAGTTCTATTCCACTATTCTAGGCAGGTTTAATGAATCCAAGTGCGGAATAAAATCCCAATTGGAAGCACTTATATAAACAACACCTTCCATTCTGGGATCCTTAGTTTAGTAGGAGATATTCAAAATATTGGGTTGTAGCCGACTTAACTTTCACCCAGAGTAGACCCATGGAAATTAGTGATGCCCATTAATTTCAATGGGTCTATTCTGAGTAGAACAAACACTGGATATGACCATGCTTAGTGGCCTAAGAAAGTGGCTTTTAATTTCACTTTAAACAGGAATTATTTTTACTTTAAACAGGAATTTAAACAGCTAATTCCACATACTCTAAAGCAGCATAAGGTAGTGGGAAGAAATGAACTGACAAATCAATTAAGCAAATAAATAAATAAAATGCAATTACTCTCTGGTTTGGACACAAAAGGAACTTTTTAAAAATCCCATAAAATTATTCACACATAAACTTTAGGAAACTTGCCCCCTGTCCTCTTCTTTGACTTGAAATCATATGAAGGTCACTATTTATTCACGTTTTATCACTAGCTCTACATTTCCTACCCTATTCTACCCTCTTCTCCTCTTAGCCTAGTGCTCCGTTCACATCTGGGTTGATTTAACAAGTGATTGGAAATGTAGCCTCCTGATTTCCCGTTAAATACTAGGCACAGGAAAAGAAATAGCACTTGTTTTTCAGTGAGTTTTGACAGCCATCCAAAATCCAGTGCACACCAAAGAGCGGTCTGTGGTTTGATGGCAAGGGCCCAACATTTCTGAAACATATTCTTGGGAGAAGGAAGCAAACCGGGCTTCGCCAGAAATAATGACACAGCTTCACTTTATATTTCTAGAAATGGATACAGGACTTTTAATTGCTAGCCTTAAGCAGAGTAACCATTCATTCTTTGCCACAGCGCGTGTGTGCTTTGGATCACCAAGCGCACCATGAGCAAACCCTTTAAAGCCAGTGGGATTACTTACCTGTGCAAACATACAGAGTTAGGAACCAATGGTAGATTGCACACCTCTCAAAAGGGCTGCACCCTGAGGGACCCTACCCTGAAAAAGCCCTTGTACATAACCTTTCTGGAATCAATACTCATGAGCAAGGAATAAGATGTTTCAGTCATGCAGCCAAATGCCCTGATCCAGAATTCTGGGTATGGCAGGGATGCTCATGAATCCCACCCCAATGACATTAGTGACAGGTAGGGACTTGCATCACAGTCCTCAGGCCCACAACATATATGAAGGTAAGGGGGGGTGTAAGAGAGAGACAGAATTTGGAGGTCCCCAAATTCTGGAAAGCCCTCCCCTCCTAGGTGCATCTTGTCTCTGTACAGTCGTACCTCAGGTTACAGACGCTTTGGGTTGTGCGTTTTCGGGTTGCACACTGCACCAAACCCAGAAGTACTGGAACGGCTTACTTCCAGGTTTCGGCGCTCGCGCAGAAGTGCTAACTCACACTTTGTGCATGTGCAGAAGCACCGAATCGCGACCCGCGCGCGCAGACACAGCACTGCAGGTTGCAAACGTGCCTCCCATGCGGATCATGTTTGCAACCCAAGTGTCCACTGTATACATTTTGATGTCAGGTCAAGGTGCACTTTTTTGCACAACCTTTGGGGGTGGAAGAAGTTACATGGCTTAATTGTGTTGAGCTGCATGTAACCTGCCCTGGTCCCATAGGGGGAAGGGTGTTCTATAAAGGCCTTTGAATAAATATCGCTGGCTTTGTGGTCAAGAATGTTCAAAATAGTAAACCATTGCACATGCCCTCTGCTGAATGTTTAAACCCACTAATGTCTCTGTGGCCACGGACTGCATGAAGTATCTAAGGAAGATTCATTGTAGTTTCCATAACAAACAGCCGCATTCCAACAGGAAAGATTTCGAGCCATGAAAGTCAAAGGGCTACCTCCTGAAGCAAAAGTTTCCACCAGCTGAGTAACACCTGCAAAGGCCACCTCTCCGACACTAGAATAAAAAATAAAAAAGCATGGCTTCCTGCCAATACCTTCATGCGGAAACTTGCTTGAAGAGGGGGAAAAAGGGGGGAGAGGAATTAGCAATAGTGCGGCTGGGATTTCCCTTACCCTCCAGGACGGAACAGCAGGTTGGAGATATTTAAAACCTGCGAGGGGGGAAGGAATGGCTTTCTCCCCTATTGCCTTCGAGTATCTCTAGGGTTTAAGGGCACTGCTAATGAAACCGCTTTGCATCCAATGTTTAATTGTTTTGCTCCTTGTGCAAAGACTTTTCTTTTAACTGAAATGCTAAACGGCGAAGAAATCTGCCACAGCTGGATGAGAAGCCAGAACACTGGCCTCCTATGGGTATGTGAATGCAGTACATTATAGAGCCTTAATCTGGCAAAGGGTCAGGTTACGTGGTTAAAGTGGTACATGGGAACAGCAGAGGCTTATTCAGTTTGGCCATGCATTCCCAATGTTGTTTTACAGTAGGTCTATTCAGATTAGACTTACACACTTACATCCACCTCTGCTCCAAGTGAGATTTGGAAAGTAAGGTGGAATCTACACACATACTAAAAGAACGCTGTGAAAATGCTTTTCTAAAAAATGTTTTGAAAAATACATTGAATTTGCCATAGCTCACTGTCGCCATCTAGTGTCACATCTGTATGTTGCACTTTACAACACACTTAAAACGTTTTATTGGCAGCTGTATAGTCAAGTCCAAGAAAGGAAGTTCAAGGAAGAAATAAGGCAGAAACTGGCAGAATTCCAGAAGGCTCTGAAAGATGTTCCATGGGGGCATATAAAACCTGCGATCCAAACCCTGCTTTCAAGCAGGATCCCATTTACAGGGATCATGCTCAAATATGAATGATATTTCCCAGTTCCAAGTGGTAATTTCTACAGGAATGGAGTAGGTGAACAGGCAGCATGGAACAAAGTGTTTTGTCATGGAACAGTGTTCTGTCATGTGAACTAGTACAATCCTATACATTTCTACCCAGAAACAAGTCCCCCTAGGTTCCTATAAGGCTAAAGCTGAAATCCTATGCGCCCCAATTTGGATTGTATGTATGTGTGCGTGTGTTTCATTTCCAGAACTGCTTGAATGAACAAGTCACCAAAGACCTCAAACAATCTACCCTTCACAGTGATTTACTCCTGCTATTAAATTAATCCCCCTAGTAGAGGAGAACATAACTCACTTCCTAACAAGATGTGAGGGGCTGTGGAGGGGAAGAAACCAACCTAAAGTACATACCAGTTTTTTTCAATGCAAAACAGGTTTTAAAAATCCTCCAAAATCATTATGAATTTGTTCCCTCGTGAATCACATTCAAAACTACAGTTGTCAACAGGCTGTAGTTCTAGTCAGTCCTCTTCAACATTGTCTATTCACAGAGGACGCACAAAAGGGATAATAAGCGCCCGAGAAAGATTTTACGAGCATGGGTGATAAAAATACAAATAAAAGATGTATAAGAACTAATGTCGCTGAAAAATCAAAGATACGATTTGCAATATCGCTAACGGAGGAATTACATATACAGTGGTACCTCGGGTTAAGTACTTAATTTGTTCCAGAGGTCCGTTCTTAACCTGAAACTGTTCTTAACCTGAAGCACCACTTTAGCTAATGGGCCTCCTGCTGCTGCCACGCCACTGGAGCACGATTTCTGTTCTCATCCTGAAGCAAAGTTCTTAACCTGAAGCACTATTCTGGGTTAGCAGAGTCTGTAACCTGAAGCGTATGTAACCTGAAGCGTATGTAACCTGAGGTACCACTGTAGTTCTGTGATTCTTTCCCTCCTCAGAACTCTCCTCTTCTTTTTTGCTTTGAAATAATGCAGCAGCTGAAGTTACAATTTGAAGGGGGACTCTGGCCAAAGAGTGGAGTGAGGAGGGGGCTTCTTAACCCTCTCCTATCGGCCCATTTCCTCACCCCCTCTTTATTGCTTTAAATTATCTTTTCCATAATATTCAAAAACATATGAGGCTTAGTTCTCACAGAAGGTGGTACTTCTGAAGCATGTCACGGAGGGGATATCATGCCATTGAATGTTTTGAGAATACAAGAAGATCCCCGCTAGACCAGGCCAAAGGTCCACATCTAGTACAGGACTCTGTCCACCCAGTGACCCCAGTGACCAACCAGATGCTCATGGGAAGCTCACAAGGTGGACCTGAGCACAAGAGCACTCTCCCCACTGGAGATTCCCAGCAACACGCATTCAGAGGCATGCTGCCTCCAGCAGTGGAGACAGAACATAGTCTTATATTCTCTTTGAGCAGGACCAAACAACGCTCACTAAATTCCTGCACTCAGAAAACCATTGTGGGAGGGGAAAGGCTAGCCTAGAGCCATTTTTCTTGTCATCTGTGTTACAGTTGGCACCTAGATACACAAATTGTAGAGCCCCCCCTTTTTTTTGCAAAATCTCCAAAAAGAAAATGAAGTTTTTGAGCTATTTTTTTAGGAAAATCGCCCCCAAAACCCAACACTTCCAGGTTGCCATATGCCCGGGTTTCCCTGGACGCCATTTCCTACAGATGAATCCTGGGTATGTCCGAGAGATTCTGGATGTATGACAGCCCTAATCTATGTGGAAGGATTTTTTTTAGTGTGGATGATCACATGGCTATGTGAGCCCCCACCTGCAGTTTGGAACAATTTAATCCAGAAACAGGTTTGACCATCTCATTGAAAACCAGGCCACAAAGAACTGGCCTATCTTACATATGCATGTGAAGGGCTTTGAACACGGTATCATTTAATTGCTATTAATAACCAAAAAATGGAATTTCCACGTTCAAAGCTGATTTCTCTGATTATTTAATGCTAGAGACAAAATACGGGAGAAGCTAGCTGAGAGGTTCGTGAGAGATACCCGGATGGCCTCTGAGACTGGCTTTCCACTAAGACAGTTCTCATACTGTTATGTGGCAACTTAACTGAAAGTTTTTAATTTGGCTGCCAGTTGCTCCAGAATGCCTTTCTTTCAATCCTTAAAGTATAGGTCCTTTTCGTTCATAATCTTTTTATTAGGAGAAGCTTCATCTCAAAATATCGAGTTTTTGATGGAAAATAACCTCTTCACATTTTTGAATGAAAAAGCAATGTCCTTTTACATCAGCAACAGAAGCCAGAAAGTCTATGAATCATCCAGCTAAATTCTTCCATAGAGACAGACACAATAATTCTGACATTAGTACATCATGTAAGACACACATATTTCTCTTTATAAACAATGGACTTTTTTTTTCAAAATTAAAAAAATAAAACCGGGAACGTGCAAGGATTCAAAATACTATGTTTTCCAGGATGTAGTGGCATGGAAAGTCTGGCAATCAAGCAAGAAAATATTCAGTACAAGGGTCAGAGTAAGCTTGAATAATTCTGCATCCTAGACATTGGAGGAACTGTGAGGGCAGAACAATCCAGCCTGAGGGTAGACATTTCTGAACCCTCTGGCTAGTAAGGAGAAATTTTCTATGTGTTTAAGAACTGGCCACACATATTATTCACACATGTATTTTGCAAACTGACACAGAAGTGTGTAGTAAACTGAACTTAATATTGGGGAAAGGGAAAGATGCGAGAAACAAAAACTTACAGAATAGTTCACTTCTGGATCAAATGGCCATCTCAGGGTCAAGAAACACAGGGCACTAAACTGATCTTTGAATCCTGTAGTATAGCACCAGAAGGACTGAGCGATGTGATTCCCCCTGCCCCTCCAATATTTGGGCTGGGTCTCAGGCTCAGCTCACAAGACAATATCCACTTCACAACTCTTCTTCCAGATTAGATGCCCCGAACCAGAGTTTTCTGTCCCACATGCTCAAAGCAGGAATAGTGTAATACTACACTATAAACTGCATTCCAATGAGTTTAGTACATGTGGTAATAACATTTGTTCTCATTAATACATTCTGGATTGTCCTCTGGGTTCCAGATGCAATTTGAGAACACTCACTCTCTCCCATTCCAATTCAGGATGAACATCGCTTGCCCTATTAATGTTGTGGGCTGTGCTTTATAAAGCAGGACTGGACCCCATGCAATTGTTCTACAACCAGCAACAGTAATGTTTGTTTCCGAAATTAGGATGTTAAATAGTGAAGCTTTAAGGACACACCATGAGACATGATATCATAGCCTAAAAATGCAATCCAAACAACCAGTCTGCTCAGCTTTACAAACAGCAAATTTGAATGTCCTGGCAAACTGTGAAGGAGTGATTTACAAAACAGTAGGTAATAGCTGGATCTTTCTCCAGGAGCAACATGCCAGTATTTGAGAAGCACACACATGACTTCATCCTGGGCCTAGTTTTTTGTACCTTTAACAAATCCTCAAATAATAATAATAAAGACTTTGCACTGTGCACCAAGAGGCTCGTCTCAAAGTGATTAGAGATTTGGTTGCAGACCACACAGAAAGCAAGTTGTTTGTTAGTAAACATTTTCTTCCTTGCTCTTGCGTTTGGCATTGCTCCTATCATGCCTTCCAGGGCTTATGATCTGTCACAAGGCCACACAGCCTCTTAGAATAGGAAGCCCACTAAAGTTGATGATCACACATTAAGGGCAATGCCATAAACCCCATTTTAAACAAAAGTTCAAATAAATAACTGGAGAGAACTCAAATTGCTTCCACAAGCCACCTAACTGCTCCCAAGAGCCTTTGTTCTGAAACCTGATAACTAGTTAACATTTCTTTCTATCGACATGACTTTCCCTCCCCCTTCTGCGAAAGGAGTACCAGCTAACTGAGTAGGGTCCATTATGAAGTGGCTACAAAGCTTCATGAAGCTCCCAATACTTACAGTGAAAAACCTTGAAATCTCTGGGGCAAGTCTTTCTGTTTTCACCTTCCATACCAAGGGAACGGGAGAGTTCAGTATGAATGCCAATGGCCTCTGGTGAATATGAATTGAAGAAATTGGATTCAAATGCAAGGTGACCTGTAAAAAACACAAATACACACCAACCAATTAAAATGTGGCTATTATTTGATAAATATTCAAAAAATAATAAATATTTAGGATTTATATAATGCCTCTTTAACATTTCAAGTGCTTTGTGTACGTTTTCTCAGTAATCCGTATACACAGACAAGTTGATAAGATGATGGTGATGATGGTGATGGTGATGGTGATGATGATTTCTTATGTTACAGATGGGACTGAGGAAAAGGAATGTGCTTAAGCCCACCTGCTCAGTTCATGACTGATGTGAAATTTGACATAGTAACATCCGAGGCACTGCCAGGGCTGGGGTGAGGGGTTAGCAATAGTGTACATCTGCAGAGCCATCTCAAGGAATTTTGCTATCTGTGGCAGAGCAAAAAAATTTCATGCACACAAACTCAAAGTAGGCACACAGGACTCAAATCTGGTCAAGTTATTTTGGCACCTGAAACACACAACCCCACAAGTTCCTCTCCACCTCCCTGGCAGTAAAACAACAGTGTCTGTTGCTAATAACAACCAACACAACAACAACAACTATCTATTATTATTATTAGCAGCAATTTGCTGCTCTTATAAGAAAACCCAAAATCAGCAGCCTAAGATGGCTCTGTTTGATGGTATGGCCAGCCATGGGCATCTGCTGGGCAGGGGACCAAGTGCCATTTCCCAGAGCCCCCTAACTTCGCTCCTCCTCGTTACTGTTGCTGCCTGCAACCACCTTCTCCAAAGAAGTAGGCAGTGATTAGGGTTGTTGTTTAAAGTTATTGAGCTTTTTGGGGGGAACATCTCCCCCAAAAAACACACATTTGGGGGCTTTTCTTGGATCTCAAAACCCGGATGTATGGCAGCCCTGGCAGTGACAGAAGCAAGGGGATGGAGAAGCACCCTCTGCTTGCCTGTGGTTGGTTTGGGCCCAGAGGACTGGCGAAAAAACAACTCTAGACTTCTTCACACTGAACACAGGTGCAACTGTTTGCATAAAAGAGCGTAGTGTACGCTCGCTGATTTGTGCAGCTCAACTATTGAGTACACCGCTTGTATACTCTTTAAACGTAACGTGTGAACACCCTTATCACTCACAGATGGGGTAGAGTTGTGGCAGAGGCATGCTTAAGGCCACCTACTGAGTTCAGAACCAAGGTGGGATTTGAACCCTAATTTCCAAGTTCACAGTTTTGCATTCCTGAGCCTAATCCTCATAAATGGCAGGGAAGCTAGGAAACCTGTTTCTGACTGGGAGGACCGAACCCTCAGCAGAGTGCCCATTTTCACTTCAAATAACCCAGTCTGCACAGCAATTCCAAAGCCACTGACAATTCAGTACTACACCCCCTAACCCCCACAGATTAAGTGTAGTCACAATGTCATTATTAGCTGTTCTGCACTGCTGGGAAAAGCCACCATCCTAAAGCCACCGGGGTTCCTGGCTCCTTGGAGCTCAGCTGCCATATGGTCCCCATCATTTCTAAATTTGCTATTAACAGACTTCTGTTGGCAGGTTTGGAGATTTTGGATGTATGGGCCCTGGACAGCCCACAAAGGCACAAGCCTCGTGAGCCCGTTGGAGGAAAAGGCAAGAGCGATTCTCCGTTGCAAAGACTGGTGTGTGGGCTGAACAGCCTTTAGGGAAGGAGTCTTGGAGAAGTCTAGCAAGCTCGGGATGAGGTCTGCTAATGAAAACAATTCCAGGAAAGAGATGAGATATTTTGGATCTTGCGACAGTGTTCGGGCAAACTTAGAAAGACACCTGCTCAGCAGTAAATAATACTTCAGTTTAACCATTATCCTAAAACCTCTTCCTTCATTTTAAGTGGGCAATCATAGTTTTCTGGCTTGAACTTATCAATGTTTGGAATACTGGGCATATTTTTCCAAATTCTCTTCCCCCACCCCACAACGTACTAATATATTTCCTTCAAGAGCTGTATAAACAAGATAATCTAACTTCCTTCTCACTTCTCTTAAAAAATCAAGCACACACCAGGTGACAGTGGCCATGAAAAAGAGGGAAATTGAGCAACCTAAAGGTACAGGAAGTGTCTGTGATTCCACTGGGAATGACATTTGAGATGAAAGGTTATACCACCAGTTAGTGCAGAGGTAGCCAATATGGTACCTTCCAGATGTTTGAGACTCCAACTACCAGCCCCAGACAGCAAGAGAAATGGTCAGGGATGATGGGAGTTGAGTCCATTTGGAGGGAACCACATTAGCTAGCCTTGGTTTAATGCTATGTGAAGAAGCCTAGCCTCCTTGCAGGGTCACACACTCCCTCTCCTCCTCCCTTATCTCTGCCACCCACTGTTGTGACAGCACAGGCACTTTTTAGGGCTATCTTCCCACACTGCTTCCTTCTGGGAAAGGACACTAAGAGAGAAGATGGCCTAAGTCTGGGACTGCCAGCATTGCCACTGCTAATGTACTGGCAAAGCAATTCAAAAAGGAAGGTCAGGGAAGAAGCCGGAGACTTCCCTGCCTCAGGCGGCACAGTGACTTAGGCCAGCTATCATGCAATCCATCGCCTGTATTCTGAAGATGCACCGAACAGGAAAACATCAATAATATGTGCTTACAAAACAACCAAAACCCACATGCACCATTATTCAAAGGATGATACAAGTACAGTGGTACCTCGGGTTACATACGCTTCAGGTTACATACGCTTCAGGTTACAGACTCTGATAACCCAGAAATAGTGCTTCAGGTTAAGAACTTTGCTTCAGGATAAGAACAGAAATCGTGCTCCGGCAGCGCAGCGGCAGCAGGAGGCCCCATTAGCTAAAGTGTGCTTCAGGTTAAGAACAGTTTCAGGTTAAGAACGGACCTCCGGAACGAATTAAGTACTTAACCCGAGGTACCACTGTAGTTTTGGTTAAGATGGAAATGGAAGTTTCAGAAAACACTTGTTTCCTCTTTTCCACTATAGATATAGCAGTCAACAAGAAAGAGAAAGGCCTAGTTGTGAGAGAATGTTATAGAGTTCACTGAGAGCATTTTGTAACTAATACATCCAGCACATGAAAAATGGGCATTATCAAGTGAATAATCTTTCAATATAGGCTTTGCATGCCTCTGCAGTTATTAAGACTCTTTCGAAAGAGCGTTGCAGACACATACAATATCAAGGAGGTAAAGACAGCTGCAAACTTTCAGTTTCCCTGGAGATACCAGTTTTTATGGAAGGCTGAGGATCACCACAGCAACCAAACTACAAAAACAGACCAATGGGCTCGTGCCCCATTATTCTGGCAAAGTAATTTGTATTATAGGAACAGTCTGGGGGCACAGATATTGAAAAATGATCAAAGAAGAAAGCACTGTTGAAGTATAATTTGGTTTTGCTGACTTTAAGGCCTCAAATCACACATTTACAAAGACCGTTATGAAAGTTAATGCTCAAGGTTTTGTAATGCTGAACTAACCACTGTAGTGTGAAGGGATCCAGATTAATTTTCAGCACATTTTTTTCCAAAACAACCATTACAAATTTGTGCTAATAAACCAGGGCAAAAATATATCAAGTTACAGTACCCATATTGAGGCAGCTGTTCAGAAAAGCATTAAGAGAGAAAATGGACTTTCAAGATGAATGCACTTTTTTTGCTTTGTATCTTCAGATCACAAAACTACTACAGCACTATATGTCTTGAAAATATAAGCATTTTATAAATTTAAGTAGCTGTTCAGGTTGCCAAACAGAAAGTTAATCAATTGCAATGCTTTCTGGGAAAGTCTCTAAAATTGCCTTCCCCGGCATAGTACTCTCCAGATGTTTTAAACTGCAATTCCCATCAGCCCTAGCAAATGGTCAGGGATGATGGGAGTTGTGATAAAAATTAATAAATCTGAAGGACATATTCATAAAGTCTGCCACACTTCTTCAACGCCTTTCAAACCCTGTCTTGTCACACTTTGGCAACAATTTCACCGATGCCACCTCCTTTGTCACAAGTTTGCTACGCCACAACTCATAATAAAACATACATACTGCCAATATATCATTTCTATATTCATAAGCCCCATGCCATTCTCCATGACCCTCTCTTTCCTTTTCAATTTGTAACTTGAGAGTTGGGAGGAATCTGGTTTTCAGGGGCTGGCTTTGGTCCTAGCTTCTCCAACTACTGACTTTTAATTTAGCTATACATTAGATTTTTCACAATGATTGCTCTTAATAAGTTATTTATTCAGTTCTTCTTTTTATTGTTGTTTGTTCAGTCACACGTTTTTGCCCTCATAACCTGCAAGTGTACTATTTTATACTGGACAGAGCTGCTGAAAGGTGAACAATTAAAAAAAAAATTTAAATGGGCAACAACCATAGCATGGTTTTATCTTCTCAAGTGTGAAAGATGCAACAACAGTAGTTTATATGGATCTGCTTCACAGGTTCTCTATGCTGCCAACTGATTAAAAAAGAAAACTGATGGTGCATGTAGCCAACCAGAAGCTTCAACTGGGAGCAGAAAGGTTGGCTTTGCCTAGAATGGCTAAGGAGAGGGAGAGAGAGTGCGTGCAGCAGGTCTCCTGCACCTTTAATAGTTGTGGTCCCTCTTCTTCAACTAATTACTATTTTTCTTTTCCTATAAACCCATAGACTCCCACAAAATCCCAATTTGGAAACAGCTAAAAGGATGGTTGTGCTCCCCCTAGCTGTTGGAAGACCTTTCCTTCCAAGCAATTTCAAGAAGCCTAGAAGGGAGACAGGAAAGAAGACAGGCTATGGAGGAAAGGGTTAGCAGCACCTTCCAAATGGCTACATTAGGCCAGGGGCATCAACTGCCAACCCTTACTAGCCTAAATTATTCTGTTTACAGAACTTACATAATGTCCTGAATTCATGTCTGCATTATATAATGTGTCACAAATAATTTTGGTTCCATTCATTTAGATCAGGTTTTCCCAAACTTAGGCCTCCAAGCTGTTTTTGGACTACAACTCCCATAATCCCTAGCTAGCAGGACCAGTGGTTGGGGTGATGAGAACTGTAGTCCAAAAACAGTTGGGGACCCAAGTTTGGGAAACTCTGATTTAGATCTAGATGGTGATGGTAGATTAACCGCATTCAATACTTATAATCTGCTCTGGGATTGGGTTCCATTTTTGTTGCTGTAGAGCTTCAGGTTATGGTTTTTAAAAAAATATTTAGTAGAATCTGAAACCTCCAGAGTTATGGTATGTCAATGAAGTATCTGTGCACTTTCTTCTAAATCCCATTATTCTCTGATGATTCTTTCAGACACACAAAATACCCCAAAGCCAAACAAAAGGACTCATAAACGTACATGTCCCTGCCCACGCTGTTCATCTTTCCAGCACATGCAACCTCCCCCAAACCAGTCACGGAACAGCAAAGTGAACTGCTAACAATAGTTTAGCCTTGAAAGAATTATAGAAAAAAGTATCTTTCAGTATAGCAAGAAACACATTGTACCACGATGTGAATGCAATTTCCATATGTGGAAAGAATAGCATTTGCATTTAACCTTAAACAGATGGTTTACTGAAAGAAGAAACCCACATTTTGACAAGTGCCTATTGGATAGACAAATTGCACCATGGCAAATTGAAGACGCAAAAGATAGGATAATTATTCCCCCACAATAATTGAAAAAAGAGAGATGCATTTCACACAAACATTACTAGCGCCTCAAGGAGGCAAGGCTGTAAGAGTCCCTTTCCAAAGAGGTCAGTGCAAAATCAACGTCAAGAGAAGTGGGGGGGGGGGGAGGGGAAATATGAGAGAGACCAGAGGAAGGTGTGCAATCAAGATCCAAAAGACAGCAGTTGGAGAGCTTGTGCCAACACCTGCCAACCTTAAGTCAGTGCCAAGGCCCCAGTGCCTCAGCAGAGCCCAGAATGCATGTTCTGGGTCCCGTTTAAAATATATTTCTCCAGCTTTCCATGCCAAGAAGTGCTGAGACTTAACTGCCCTTTTAATTTTCCAAACTCAAATCAGCCCTCCATTAGGGACACCGTGAAAAATTAAGATGGTCTAAACCAATGAGCCTCTTGGGCTTGCCGATCAGAAGGTCAGTGGTTCGAATCCCCACGATGGGATGAGCTCCCGTTGCTCGGTCCCAGCTCCTGCCAACCTAGCAGTTCGAAAGCACGCCCAAAAGTGCAAGTAGATAAATAGGTACCACTCTGGCGGGAAGGTAAAAGGCATTTCCGTGTGCTGCTCTGGTTTCAGTGTTCCGCTGGGCCAGAAGCGGCTTAGTCATGCTGGCCACATGACCTGGAAAAACTCTGCGGACAAATGCCAGCTCCCTCGGCCAGTAAAGCGAGATGAGTGCCGCAACCCCAGAGTCGTCTGCGACTGGACTTAACAGTCAAGGGTCCTTTACCTGTTTAAGACCCATCTACCTGGCGGTGCTTAGTGCACTGTTGCTGTTACTGCAGATTTCCACTAACCGAGATGGGTGACCATCAAGGGGCACTATGTCAAAGGCCCCCTAAAACCTGGAGGAGGCCTTGCAAGGGAAAGTGGAGGATCCTGCCAGGCTACTATTGGCTCCCCACATCATTTGGTCTGGCAAAGCTGATAAGTTACAGTCTCCCACTCTGGCCATTAGATGTGCGGTGCTGCAGGACAGCAAGAATCCCTATGCATGAGAACTGTCCCAGTGCTGCAGGGAGTAAGGAGTATGGGCATCAGTCATAATGAATACAAGTAGCTATTTGATCACCACTTAGCAATCATTTTTGGACACAACTGCCAACTTGCCCAAAATTATGGGCCGACCTCTGTTTGTGTACAATCCCATCATCTTAAAAGCGGATTCCCTCGACCATTTTAAGCTGCTGAGACACAGCTGTAGCCAAGGTGGATTGTGTTTCCTCTTCTGGGCGCAAGAGGAAAAGGATGTGATGTGTTCATGATGGAGTGGTCCGTAACCATGTGATCCCTTCTACGCACACCCGCGTCCCAATTTAGCCAGCTATTGAAAAGACTACAAAACTGGTACGAGGAGACATGGCTATATATTAAGCAGGAGGAAGGAAACAATAAAACCTGATCCCCTCAAACTACAGCTTAGCATCCCCAAACATACCTGCATGACTGGGACCCAAAAATTATTATGACCTGATCTGGATTCATATCTTTCGATGTCCATATCTAAGAAAGTACAATGTTGACGTGCTTTGCAGTTAACGTGGCTGCCAGTGGGCAGCCATGCCTAATGCAATGTGGGGCAATCAAGACAGGTTGGGGGAGGTGCAAAGAAATGAGTTCTGGAGAGCTGACGTTCTAACCATCAGCTGGGATCACCTGCTCTAGAGAGCTCTCTTTTGGGGCTGGAGGAAGTGGCTTGGATTCAAAGCACTATCTCTAGCATTTAATTCTTTTCAGAAGAAGTGGTTTGCATTGAAAGGGCTTTGAATCCAAACTCATTTCTCTGCAGAGGGGGAAATGCTGCTGTTTTAGGAGCATTCCCCTCTATGCAGAGACTTCAAAGGTGCTCCCTTGTAACTGACAGTCAGCTGATTAGGAACCTCTTTGAAGGTGTGCTCCTAGTGTCATTCAGTGGTGCCCTCGGATTGGTTGTGAGCCACCTCATTTGAATTTTGATAAGTGTCAGTCCCCTGGCATTATTATGACATCAGGTGTCTGAGAGGTGGGTAGACTGGGATTTGGCCCATGGGGGAGATTAGGATCTGGCCTGTCAGCCAGATCTAGCTCCCTACCCATGATCTAGAGAGCTTGGCAAAGGCTACTCTAAAACAGGGTTTCCCAAACTTGGGTCTCCAGCTGTTTTTGGACTACAGTTCCCATCATCCTTAACCACTGGTCCTGCTAGTTAGGGATGATGGGAGTTGTAGTCCAAAAACAACTGGAAGACCCAAGTTTGGGAAAGCCTTCTCTAGAATATGCATTCAGTTGAGAGAGGGGTGGGATGGCCAGCTCTTTTCGGCATCATAATTGAGAATGAGCTCTAAAATGTACTTGGTATTTCCCCAGTGGTACGTTATGGAAAAAGATTGGCAATTGTGGCCTTTTAGAAGGAGGTGGTTTGCCATTCATGACTGCCATTCTCATTCTGGAAGCCCTGGAAACGTCCAACAAATGTCTTAAGTTCCCAGGATCATTCTTTGGAAACTACTTTCCTAAACAGTTTACATCCCACTTTGCTGCCACATTTTGAGTGAACCATCAATCAAAGTTTGGGGGTTTTTTAAGGCTTTTGTTTTAAATTAAAATTTGGAAATGTTTTAGGGCTCCTATAAGGAAGCTAGAGGAACTGGCAGAAACATAGACCTGCTAAGTCCTAATTTTGCCACACAATATTGCCAATCTCTTTAGCCCTCAGCTGCTTTCCAATTTCAAGCACCTGCTGTGCAAAAACTACCAGAGATCTGCCAAGTTATACAGTATCTTCACACAGCCTTTTACGTTGGGCACACTAATCCGGTCTGGTATAAAAAGCATGCAAAAAGTAATAATGAAAAAGCCAAAGCCTAAGGAAAGCCACATTATTTATTTGGCCCTGTGCATAGTTAAAGATGCATACAATTAACATACTTGGCATAATTGCATCTCTTTCCAATCCTAATTATTTTAGAGAACTTCTCTTTGTAACTGAGAGAAAGGAGTGGGGAAACGAGAGACGAAATGGAGAAAATGGTAGAATAGGATGCCTAGCAGAAACAGAGCAAAAGTGAGGAGGCAGAAATAAGTACCATAACATGAGGATAAAGAGTAAAAATTGTGCTATTATCTGCTCTGAGCACTGGGACTGCTAGCCTGGCCTTCCGCAGCCATTGCCTACATTTTTCTTTGCTTTTGACTGCAACACTGAGGATAAGAAATTAGCTTTTTAAAAACCTTGACATCTCAGTTCCCTGACATTCCAATTCCTCAGCAGATACTATGTTTGCAGATTTACAGAAAACACACAGTCCTGCAGCAGTTCTAGCTTTGGGTTAATGGTTACCAGCTTTTTAGTATAACCTGAGCAAATCTAGAAGCATGCATAGTAAGTAAGACTGCAGCCTTAGTCCAGCTTCATCCAGCTGCCCTTTACAATCATGGGGTTTTTAAACTGAACAAACGCTACGTGTATATATATATGAGGCCAGGAGTTGAAGCTGAGACTACCAAATCCATTGCTTCTGAGCCTTAATACAGATATGGATTTGGAAAAGCAAAACAAGATCTCCTGCAAAGTCTTTTGGTTTACAAAATGAGCATATAAAACCCCTAACAATCTGTGTGTCTCGGCTCACCACAGCACACAGAGGTCAAGAGGATTTTTGCACAATCAAAAGCATCCTTGGGAGTCAGGGGCTGCCTCTTTCACATTTTAAAAAAAGAACCCATTAGCTTCTTTTAATTCTATTTAAAGTCACAAGGCCAACTTTTGCCAGCTACCCCACAGAGATCAAGAGACTATTCTCTCAAAAGCTACAGCATGAGGCCTGGCCATCTCATTTTTTTTTGCAAAACTTTTTTACCACAAAACAGCCCTAGCAGTGGACATTCCAGAACAGAAAGGGGGGGGGTAAGTTATTTAAATAAATAAGACTTCACTCTGAAAAATTTACTGCACCCTCTCTCAAATAATTAGCAATTAAACTTCAACGAAGACGATACTGACATGAAATCACACTAAGCATCCAAGACAAGGAAGATGTAGATATTTCCAGGTGCTATTAGATTTAGGTTGCAGCCCTACGCACACTTACTTGGGGGTAAGCCTCATTAAACACAATGGGATTTCCTTCCTGTGTATAGGTTTGCACTGTAGAGGCCTTCAATCCTATGTGCAGTTCTGCAGAACTGTAGTAGTACCTCCTAAGACAGGGGTGGGAAACCTATTCCTCTCCAGATATTGAGGGACTACAACTTGCATCAGGACCAGCCAGCATGGCCAATGGTGAGGAATGATGGGAGTTCTAGTCCAGCAGCACCCGGAGGATTGCAGGTTTCCCATTCCCAGGTTATCAGGTCATTAAAAATCGTACCGGCCACAGAATGACACCATTAATAGGAATTATGAGAGCTCAGAAGATTTCAATATGCTATACCCAGTGACGGTGTGCCAGAACTTGCAAGGTACCTGGTGCTTTCTGAACATAAAAAGTTGATACATCTGGAGCTTCTAGACCTGGCAGTCTTGTTGTTTATGTGGGGGAAAGGATCTCTCCTTAAGCTGTCTTACAGTTAGATTTGTTGCGACAGAAATACAGGATTCTTTACTCAGAAAACAGAAGCATCTCTGTGAACAGGTATGTTTTTAAAGACAAAAATTCAGACAGTGCTGCCCATTAAGAAACTGTGTAAACACGGCAAGGGAGTTTGTTCCATTTGCTAGTGCAGTTTCCAGTGGTGGCAAAGGGGATGTTATCGTTCTGATAAAGCCAGCTTTCCAATGGCATATCCGAGCCAATTCGGCTTTCCATCTTCTTCGTGCCATGTACGTTACAGGATAGACACGTAACTAAGTGGGGATAGACACTTACGGGGCCTGCAATGAGAAGTGACTGTCCGGGAAAGAGATCCTGGGATCAAAACTGATAGCTCAAAGACAATGTTGA
Source organism: Podarcis erhardii (assembly GCF_964252035.2). Classification (NCBI taxonomy): domain Eukaryota; kingdom Metazoa; phylum Chordata; class Lepidosauria; order Squamata; family Lacertidae; genus Podarcis; species Podarcis erhardii. Next base: position 73,981,827 of record NC_138510.1, read on the forward strand.
CCCAGTGAGCAGCAGCAGTGTAAAGGGTGTGCTCCATGTTAGGCGTAATTGGAAAAGGAAAGGAAAGCAAAACTGTCAATATCACTCCACTGCTTTACAAATCTATGGTGTATGATCATACTTGAGTTCAGTTTCGGGTACCATAACTCAGAAAGGAGATTGTAGAACTGGAGAAGGTCCAGAGAAACTGGCAACCAAACTGATCAAGGAACTGGGTCAACTACCTTAAGAGGAAGGTTATAACATTTGGGGCTTTTATAATTTAGAGAAAAGGGATGAATGTGGGGAGAATGACTGGGGTGTATAAAAGGATGCACAGAAAGTGGACAGAGAGAAGTTTTTCTCCATCTCTCATAATACTAGAACTTGGGGCAACCCAATGAAGTTAAATGTTGGAAGAGGCAGGTCACAAGACAGAAAGTAAGTTTTTTCACACAGTACAAACTATGCAATTCAGTAAAATTCATGGCTGCTGAAATTCATGGCTGCCAACCTGAATGGCTTGAAAAGGGATTTAGACATGAAGGATAAGCTTCCAGTGTTAAAGGCAGTATGTCTCTGAATACCCATTGCTGAGGAGTACAAGTGGAAATAGTACTGTTGAGCCCCTTTCCTGGTTAACCACTGTGAGAACAGGGTGAGAGACTGTAGCACCCTGCTTGTGGTTAACGCTTAGCTGGAATGAAATATTCAACGCAGCAATAGAGAAATTAAAATAGTAATTTATTTGTCAGACAAATAAATAAGAGGCTCAGTGGTACGTGGTTACCAAGCTCTGGCCTGGCCTCCTGCCATTCTGGCCAGCACTTATATTCCCTTAATCCAGCCCCCTTTGCTCCTCCTGTGGCTGCCTCTGTCCAATCAGCCTGGTTGAAATTCCTATTGGCTGTTTGCTAGAACCAATCACAAAAGATACACCCACAAAAGATACACCCATTTCCTTGCCCTTATATGGGAGACAAAGAGTTATATATAAATGACAAATAAGTAATAATATATCTTACATGGAATCTTAATTACCAGCTCACCTCTTGCCCTTCTTGCCCTATTGCCTTCTAAAACAAATGGTTTAATCTTACATTTTATGTTCAACAGATGTCAAGGATCTTGAGTTTCACATCAACATTGAAAGATTTCCTTCATTTAATGTTTCTAAACAAATGCCTGACAACCATATATCAAGACTGCCCGGATGGCGTCTTCTGTCTGGCAGGGGGGGGCTGGTGGCTGACTTAATTTCAGGATAAATACAACTCTTACAACCATATGAAATAAGAATCTAGCATTCCTTAAATCCTTTGCATAATTACATTTAAGCCAATATATTTAAGCTAATATATTTCATACATTTATCATAGGTAGCCTCTTAAAAGAATAAAGCTTTTCAAAGTAAAAAGGAAGGAACTCAATAAAACACAGCTTTTAAAAGAAGCCTCTTCAGTTTGCACCTCCCCCTTTCCCCCTCCTCTCCAGCCTCAAAATAAAATAGGAAGAAGCTGCTTCTTCTGCCAAGCCAGTTGCCTTTCCAACATTTAACACATTTTAACCTTTTTTAACTCTCTCAGTTTAAGAAACAGCTTTAGAAGAGACTTCCCCAAAAATGCTCTCTTTCTTTCTACCAGCTAAATGTTTTTCCTTCCATTTGCTCCTGGCCTTTTAACCTTAGAAAGAAGATCTGGCTCATTTTACTGGGAGGCACATTGGTATTATCTTCCCCATTCCTAATGGTGTTTTCTCAGCCTTGGGGCAGCATATGTAATTCTCCCTTTTTATGACTTTGAGAATTGTTTTTCTACTATAAATCAATGGGGCCCTTCTTGTCTTAGGAGGAAAAACATCTTGCCAAGGTTCTTTTAGGCAGCTGGTCTTTTGCCTGGCATGAAACATTTGAAAATCCTTTTTTAAGCTCATTTTAAAATACAAGCCTTGATTGAAATATATAGAAGCTTTGATAAAAATGCAGGCTTATGATTAGATGCCTCATTCCCCCTTTCAAGCTCAAGGACCTTCATCCCAAGTGTCCTTGATAGCTTGACCTTCATCATATTCCTGAGGTAAAGCTCTGTATAGGGCCATGATATGAGGTAGAGTTTCATTTGAAACCATCTTGCTAATTGTACTTCTAAAACATGAAATGATACATGGCATCATACATAAAACCAATACTACTACTGTCAAGAAAAACAAGCAAGACAATAGTATCCCTTTGAGTCCTGTGACATTAGGTAACCAATTGGTGAGCCATCCCATATCCCATCCTTCCCATGTTTGTACTGGGACATGTGCTATATTCTCCATCTTTGTGGCCAACACACGGATTGCCTCACCATTATCAGAAATGTTAAAGCAACAGGCATTCCCTGTCAAATTCAAGACTCCACATAGGCCTCCCTGCCTGGCAAGTACATAATCCATTCCCATTTTCAGCTGCAAAATGGCGGCTCTACTTTCATCCAACTGTTGTGCAATAAGTCTCAAACTCTGGGCCGTTGCATTGGTTACAAGTTCCACTACTGCTTGCAATCGAATTATTCTGTTTAGATTATAAATAGGATCCCGTGCCCCTTGTATGAGCTCACCAGGATTCCAGGAGGCAGGATCATAATAGGCTATAATGCGCTCTGGTGGCCAATCATCAGTACCGCTCCAACTTTGGGTACTTCCTCCTGCTATATGAGAAATATCAGCATTCCTTCGTGTTCGCCTGGCCGAACTAGTGGGCATAATCCACATTGGTGGTAATACCCAACCCAAGAAACAAGTCCCACTCCATTTGGAAGGGAGTTTCTTGTATGCCCATTCTCCACATATCCACCACAACCATCGGGTCTGAGGTTTTTGGTACGGGGAATACAGAAGGCGAAATACCAAAAGGGGTAGAGAGTTCACAGTGCAGTATGTTAGATTGCCTTCTTCTGTCACAGTTATGTTCCACACCACTTTCCATGCATGAATAAAAGGAGGTGCACAGGGCAAGGCATTCCGAGTTCGATAGGTAGTACCGTGTGCCCAGGTATGACTATTCTTCTTATAATCCCAAGTATAGTGACAATGAGAAGAGCCTATCATGGGAGAATCAGCTGCATCTGATGATTTATTCCCCTTGTACAGGTATAACTCGTAATGGTTTAGTTGAGTTCCATCCGGGGAAATTCTGTATTTCAGTTTGGTGTGGCATTTCGCTTACCATACCAATAGCATCTAATGGTATCGGTAATAAGGGCATACCTCCCTCTGAATCATCTGGCCCAAGAGAGCAAACAAGGCAATTGGTCCTATTTGCAACATTAGCTACCATTTCAGCTAAACCTACCCACATATTGTGGTCATGGCTGAATCCATATTTAGCCAATTTGGTCAGATTCAAGGACCCTTCCCCTTCCCAAGGGATCAGGATTAATAATAAAATCATGTTGATGTCTAGTATATGCATTCCTTCCACAAAAGATTACCTTATAGTGATAGCAAATAATTATTAGCCCCAATATAATTCCCCCAGTGACAGAAATGGGGAACCACCAAGACCAAAACATATATCCCAAGGATCCCCAATGAGTAATATCTCTGATAATTGTTCCACAAGGGGGGGGCAGTCAATCAATTGTATTAGAGAATCTTTCCGTTCACAGTCGCTGGTTCAGACGCTCCTCAAGCTTCAGGCGTGCGCAGGTCAGCCAGCTTCCAGGTTGTGGCTGCAGCAGGCCGGTCGTCAAATGTTGCCCGTGACCTAGCCCGTTCCCGGTAGGGCTAGATACAGGGGTTTTTGGAGAGAGTTAGTTTTAAAGGATTAGAGGGGTCACCTTTGCACGTCCAACTGCCTTCAGACTTCTTCAAACGAGAGTGATGAATCCAGGGGGTCACCTCAGCTACCTTCACCGCTGTTGGAGTAGAGAGCAAGACGGTGTAAGGTCCACGCCACTTAGGTGCAAGTGGATCACGTTTCCACTCTTTCACCCATACGCTATCGCCAGCCTGGAACTGATGAATCGGCTCGGCAATGCTGCACGGCGTGCGCTCGAGGGCCCACCTGTTAAGAGAAACAAAAACACGGGAGAGAGATTGCACTTGTTCCTGTGTCACATGATCTCCTATTTGTTTAAGGTCAGCTGGAATATCCTGAACAAAGGAGGGCGGTCTCCCATACAGGAGCTCAAAAGGTGACAACTTAAGTCTTTTTGTGGGTGCACACCGAACACGAAACAGTGTTATGGGTAACACATCTACCCATCCCAATCCCGTTTCCTGGGTTAATTTTGCCAATTGGGTTTTCAGAGTCCGATTCATTCTTTCAGTTTTCCCTGAACTCTGAGGCCTATATGCTGTATGCAGTCTCCATTTTACTTGTAGGACTCGACATACATCTTGTACTACTTGATCAATGAACGCTGGCCCATTATCACTTCCAATGCATCTAGGTAATCCAAACCTTGGGATCAATTCAGTGAGGAGTCTTTTAGTTACCTCTCGTGCCTTTTCAGTTCGGGTGGGAAAAGCTTCAACCCATCCGGTAAGAGTATCTACAAACACAAGGAGATACTTGAATCCCTTAGAAGGGACCAGCTCTGTGAAGTCCACAATTAGGCTTTCCATGGGGACGTATCCCACATGCTGAATTCCAGGAGGTTGTACCGGTCCCTGCCTGGGATTGTTTTTAGCACAAAGAACACATTTCTGTGAAATGCAAGTTGCTAATTGTGATAGATTAATAATATACAACTTCCGACTGAGACTCTCTCTAGTTGCAGTACCGCCAAGGTGAGTAGATTCATGATAATTTCTTACAATTGTGCCTGCTAGATGATGAGGTACATAAATCCTATTGTCCGGCAGGATCATCCAACCGTCCTTCACAACTGCTCCTTCCTGTTCAGCCCACTTCCTCTCTTCTGGGGTATAGTGAGGTTTAACTTCTTCTGGAACTACCTCTGGTATGAGGGCTGCTATAAATCCTCCCACAGGCTTTTGGGCTGCCTCTCGGGCTGCTTTGTCAGCAGCATGATTTCCTCTGGTTATTGGATCCCTTCCTCGTCCATGACCTTTGCAGTGCATTACAGCAATCTGTTCTGGAGCCCATACTGCTTCTAACAGGATTTCTACTTCAGGTCCATATTTCAAAGCCTTCCCGTGGGCTCCGATTAGACCTCTTTCTTTCCATAGAGCTCCATGTGCATGCAGGGTTAAGAAGGCATATTTTGAATCAGTATAGATGTTTGCCTTACATCCGGCTGCCAATTGCAGAGCTCTAGTTAAACCTATAAGTTCAGCCTTTTGTGCTGAGGTGCCAGCAGGCAAAGCTTCAGCTTCCACAACTTCCTCATTGGTAACCACAGCATATCCTGCTCGTCTGGCACCTTCATGCAGGTAACTGCTACCATCAGTATAATATACAACATCTGGATTTTTTAATGGCTCATCTTTCAGATCAGGTCTACTGGAATAAACTTCATCCATTATTTGGAGACAATCATGTGATTCCTCATCATCTACCTCTGGTAGGGGCAGCAAAGTCGCTGGATTGAGCATATTCACTACTCGTAGATGAATCCTGGGATTTTCACACAATAGGCCTTGGTATCTAGCCATCCTTGGGTTCGTTAGCCAATAACTACCCTTATATTCCATGAGTGTCAGAACAGCATGAGGTACATTCACATACATCGTCTGGCCAAAGGTAAATTTATCAGCTTCTTTGACAAGGCTCGCAGTGGCCGCTACTGCCCTTAGGCATGGAGGCCATCCTTTTGCTACTGAGTCCAATTGTTTAGACAAATAAGCTACTGGACGGTTCCAACTTCCTAATCTCTGGGTCAGGACTGCCGCTGCAATCCCATTCTGTTCATGTACATACAGCTGAAAGGGTTTTTCCGAATTAGGCAATCCAAGGGCTGGTGCCTCCATAAGTCGCTGTTTGATAACTAAAAAGGCTTGTTTCTGCTCAGGTCCCCATACGAATGGGTCCTTTTCTGCACCTCGAGTGCTTTCATGTAAGGGCTTGGCCAGACTGCTGAAATCAGGTATCCATAGTCTACAAAACCCTGCTGTTCCCAGGAATCCCCTAAGTTGTTTTCTTGTGGTAGGTTCCTTGATAAGGCAAATAGCTTCTTTCCTCTCTGGTCTCAATGCTCGTTGTTGGTGTGAGATGTCAAAGCCCAAATATTTGACCTTTTCTAAACATAACTGTGCCTTTTTCTGGGAAACTCGGTAGCCAGCTTCCCAGAGCAAGTGGAGCAGTTCCTCTGTCCCTTCTTTACAGGTATCAAAATCCTTTGCAGCTAGTATAAGATCATCCACATATTGCAGAACCACCTTTTCTCCCGGTATTGAGGGGTAACTTGTTAGATCCCTCGCCAAGGCAGTGCCAAATAAAGTTGGGGAATTTTTGAATCCTTGGGGCAATCTTGTCCAGGTTAGCTGGCCTTTTGTTCCTGTCAAAGGGTCTTCCCACTGGAAGGCAAATATAGGTTGGCTCTGTGGTGCCAGCCGGCAACAGAAGAATGCATCTTTCAAGTCCAATACAGTAAAAAATGTTGCTTCTGGTGGGATCAAACTCAACAAGGTATATGGGTTTGGTACATTTGGGTGCAAGGTCTCGATAGCCTGGTTTACGAGCCTCAAGTCCTGCACTGGCCTGTATTCATCTGTCCCAGGTTTTCGAACAGGCAAAAGGGGTGTGTTCCATTCTGATTGGCAAGGCTTAAGCAGACCATATTTTAATAGGCGGTCCAAATGTTTCTGGATGCCCTCCGCTGCTCGCCGGGGTAAGGGATATTGCTTTACAGATACAGGGGTAGCCATAGGTTTTAGGGTTACTACAATTGGAGCTATATTCTTAGCCATTCCTGGTGGGCTATTTTCGGCCCATACTCCTGGTGGCACCTGTAGAGTTCGGAGGAGCTTGTTTAATTCTGTATCCAATGTGGGTTGGACTTGCAAGGCTGACATTAGGCGCCATGATTGTTCCTTAGGTACTGAGAGGGTAATTATTCCTGCTGCTTTTGATGGCAGTTTCATTTCTGGACCTCGAGGAGTGAAAGTGATTTGGGCCTGCAATTTGGACAGCATATCTCTACCTAAGAGAGGTATTGGACACTCAGGTATATACAAAAACTGATGGGTTAAACGATGTCCCCCAATCTGGCATTCCAAAGGTTGGAGGAAAGACCTCTTGGCTGACTGTCCAGTGGCACTTTTAATGACTACACTTTTAGATGCCTTTTTCTGCAATAGTTCTGGGAGTACTGAGTATTCAGCCCCAGTATCAATCATAAAGTCTATTAAATGGCTCCCTAATTGAATCGTGACCGTGGGCTCCTGGAAGCCTAACTTTATGGAGTCCGGTCGTTCCTAGTCTTGGGTAAAATCCTCTTCTGCCAGTCCAATGAAATTGTCTCTACTCCGTCCCTGTCCTGGTCTCTGATATCTTCCATCTCGGATCATTCCCCGTCCCCGTCCCTGGTTTCTTGGGCCGGAGCCGGAGCCTGGGCCTGGGCCTGGGCCTGGGCGTACTTCTTCCAACCTCAGGGGTTCAGGACACTCCCGCTTCCAATGACCCTCCTTCTTGCAATTTGCACATTGATTCCTTCCCAGTGGTGGATTCCTTCCTCGCCCTCGCCCTCCATTTAAGGGGCGGTGGTCTTGCTTCACTGCTGTGGCTAGCATTACCATCTTTTCCTTCTGCCACTTCTTCTTCTCTTGCTTCTCAGCCTCATCCCTATTCCGATAAACTCGGCGTGCAATGGCCATAATTTGGCTCATCAGCATCCCTTCCCATCCTTCTGATTTCTGAATTTTCTTACGAATGTCAGAAGCGCACTGGGCCACAAATGTAGCAGTAATCATTCTACTGTTTTCAGGGGCTTCAGGGTCAAAAGGAGTCCATATACGATAGGCTTCTTGCAGCCTCTCTAAAAAGTCTCCCGGACTCTCATTTGGTTTTTGTTCTACTTCTGAGACTTTAGACATATTAGTGGGCTTCTGGCATGCCCTGCGGATACCTTGCACAAGTGTCTGGCGGTAGGTGGTGAGTCTGGCCAGGTGAATTGCATTGTTTGGATCCCAATTAGGATCTTCCAAGGGAAAGTTATCTTGGAGATGACGGTCAATATTATAAATATTTCCCCCTCTGGCCTGCTCACGCAAATATATCTGTGCCTTTTCAATTATGTCTCTCCTTTCCTCAGTGGTGAACAGAGTATTTAGGAGCTGGCGACAATCTGTCCAAGTAGGGCTATGAGTATTTACTATTGAAGTCACCAAGTCCATCATAGCCTGAGGTTTTTCTGCAAAAGATGGGGTGTGTGTTTTCCAATTCATCAGATCTGTAGTTGTGAATGGAATATATTGCAGGGTCGAAGTTCGAGGTGGCCGTGGTCCGGGTTGCCCATTAACCAGCGCAGGCTCCTCAAGTGCATCAAATACTCTTCTAAGAGGGGCTACTACGTGATCTTTCTCTTCACTTTGCTCTAGGGGCCTCAAATCATAGGGGATGGTATCTGTCGCAAGGCGTTCTTTTAGCAGCTTTATACGCCTGGCTGTATTGCTTGCTGACCGAGCAAGGTCTCCCTGTAACTTCTGTAACATTTCTCTGGGACTTGGATGTACAGGGGTTTGGGGTGGGCAATCAGTTGTTCCACTAAAGGAGACTGTAGATGGAGGTCTATTAGGAGTCACAGGTGGAATAACCACTTCTGCTTGGGCTTTATTATAGAACTCCAATGCCTCCTGAAGATATTTATCATAATCTATCAAGGAATCAAGCTCTGTGACTCCACTCCCATTATTCATTCCAGTTTCTTGCCTTGGGGTTACAACTGGTGGAGTGTTTGGATTAAGCTCCCTTCGATGTGGAGCATAGGGTGGAGGTGGAAGCACCTCTTCCTCTGGCCCCTCAAAAATGGGTTTGAGTTTATTTGGCAAGATTCCTTTCCTAGCTTCGGCTTTTACAGCCAATAATTTGCATCGTTTGACTTTGCATTCCCTTATCCATGGAGGATTTTTATTTAATGTGCTCAGCCAGGAATCTATATATGGAAATTGTTCTGGGCACCCTCCAGTTTCTTTGGCGATATCAGTCCAAAGTTTGCTTACTAAATTTATATCAAAGGTTCCCTGGGATGGCCATCCAGTAATTTGTTTTGGCCATTCTAGTTCACATAACGTTCTCAAGCGCTCTGGCGTCATTTTGACTCCATATGCCCCTGAGAAGGCTTTCTTAAAATTATTTAACATACACTCAAGAGGTGTATTTTCCCCCTTTGAACCCCCAACTCCCATTGTATGGCCCTGTGAAGTATCCACTCAGTCACTCACAGACGCGCTTCGTGGGTTTCCTTGCCTAGTGAAGTCGGCCTTACTAGGAACCGAAGTACTGCCCACTCCACACTCAGGTCAGCTACAGATTGCTCTGTACTTTCTCACACATACAATGCGCTGGATACTTCACCACACTCTACCTCCCAATCCTTCCCTTTCCCTACACCAGATCACCATCTGATGTACCCAACCACCTAGCGTACTCAGTTTCCCCTTACTGAGACGCAGAAGTTTGATCAAGACTTCTCTTCCTCCTAATTAATTGGAGGGCCAAAAATCCCTTTGTGCACTTACCCTTGGTTGGTTCCCTGTTTCCCCCGGTCCGTCGCCGCCAGTGAGCAGGGTATCAGACAGACGAGTCTTCTGCGTTCCCCCTGGAAAAATTTACCAGTGCGCGCTTTGGGTAAGCAGTTGTCCTCTCTCTTGTACCCTGCCCAGTAGGGCGAAGGGGCTGCGTTCCAGCAGACCACTTATCCGAGTCACAGGGCACCATAAAATGTAGCACCCTGCTTGTGGTTAACGCTTAGCTGGAATGAAATATTCAACGCAGCAATAGAGAAATTAAAATAGTAATTTATTTGTCAGACAAATAAATAAGAGGCTCAGTGGTACGTGGTTACCAAGCTCTGGCCTGGCCTCCTGCCATTCTGGCCAGCACTTATATTCCCTTAATCCAGCCCCCTTTGCTCCTCCTGTGGCTGCCTCTGTCCAATCAGCCTGGTTGAAATTCCTATTGGCTGTTTGCTAGAACCAATCACAAAAGATACACCCACAAAAGATACACCCATTTCCTTGCCCTTATATGGGAGACAAAGAGTTATATATAAATGACAAATAAGTAATAATATATCTTACATGGAATCTTAATTACCAGCTCACCTCTTGCCCTTCTTGCCCTATTGCCTTCTAAAACAAATGGTTTAATCTTACATTTTATGTTCAACAGATGTCAAGGATCTTGAGTTTCACATCAACATTGAAAGATTTCCTTCATTTAATGTTTCTAAACAAATGCCTGACAACCATATATCAAGACTGCCCGGATGGCGTCTTCTGTCTGGCAGGGGGGGGCTGGTGGCTGACTTAATTTCAGGATAAATACAACTCTTACAACCATATGAAATAAGAATCTAGCATTCCTTAAATCCTTTGCATAATTACATTTAAGCCAATATATTTAAGCTAATATATTTCATACATTTATCATAGGTAGCCTCTTAAAAGAATAAAGCTTTTCAAAGTAAAAAGGAAGGAACTCAATAAAACACAGCTTTTAAAAGAAGCCTCTTCAGTTTGCACCTCCCCCTTTCCCCCTCCTCTCCAGCCTCAAAATAAAATAGGAAGAAGCTGCTTCTTCTGCCAAGCCAGTTGCCTTTCCAACATTTAACACATTTTAACCTTTTTTAACTCTCTCAGTTTAAGAAACAGCTTTAGAAGAGACTTCCCCAAAAATGCTCTCTTTCTTTCTACCAGCTAAATGTTTTTCCTTCCATTTGCTCCTGGCCTTTTAACCTTAGAAAGAAGATCTGGCTCATTTTACTGGGAGGCACATTGGTATTATCTTCCCCATTCCTAATGGTGTTTTCTCAGCCTTGGGGCAGCATATGTAATTCTCCCTTTTTATGACTTTGAGAATTGTTTTTCTACTATAAATCAATGGGGCCCTTCTTGTCTTAGGAGGAAAAACATCTTGCCAAGGTTCTTTTAGGCAGCTGGTCTTTTGCCTGGCATGAAACATTTGAAAATCCTTTTTTAAGCTCATTTTAAAATACAAGCCTTGATTGAAATATATAGAAGCTTTGATAAAAATGCAGGCTTATGATTAGATGCCTCAAGACTAGAAAGGCATTTGCTCTGATCCGGCTCAGCTCTTCCTTATATTCAATCAGACTTATTTTCAGGGAAGAATGTGTAGCTTTGCAATCTCACTCCATTACAAAGTGTAAAATGCTGAATAATTTAAAGGTTACTTTAACTAATACCCCTTGACAGGCCACTTAATAAAGAGCAATTTTTGTCTTGGGTTAACTGCAAAATAGTGTTTTTAAGTGACAGTCCCATGGAAGAATATCTGCATTTCTGAAACACCGAAGGTCAAGTCAGTCAACAGATTATGCATTTCTCCAGCTGTGTATGAAAGAGGTAGATCGTTTTACAGGTGTGTGTTTCAGAAAAAGAAAAACCTCAGTCAAATGCAGGAAATGTCCAATTTAAAATGAAACACTATGCTGTTAAAATAAAGTACACACACACACACACACACACACTTAGAGCCAGTATGAAAAAGAAGTATATGAGTCATAGGGGACTTGAAAACATTGCAGCTTTAAGAGACGGGGGCCTGGTAAGGGTGTCTATATTTAAGTATTACAGAATGGAAAAAAATGTGGTGTGTATGTTAGAGTAAAAGCCTTGTGCTGCAGTGCAGCATTTCTACTGATTCTCTCTCACTTTGGGCTTATCCACACTACTGTTTGCCCTACAGCTTTCCTCTGGGATAACCTGTGATTTAGCACTGGATTGGAGCAAACAGCAATCAGGTTTTCAGTGGATTGCTGTTTGTTCCGATTTATCACTAAAGAGCGAGTTTTCCCTGGGGAAAGTAGCAAAACTGCTTGGACCAGTGCCTAGAAAGCATGGGACAAGTGGAAAACTGCTCGGACAAGTGGAAGTGTGGATGAGCCCTTTATTGTGTAACTCAAGCTTGGGTTATTTGGAGCTATAATTTCAAAGCATTTCTAGTTGCTCTATGTAACAGCAAACCAGGGTGTGCCGCTATTGGCACTTGCAAGTGTGAGACTGCAGTTGGCACACAGTTTCTGCTTGCCACTCCCCCTTCCAACACATGCGAAGGGTGGAGCTAATCAGAAGTTTCCGATTCTGGTTGACAGTCTGCACACCCAAGCACAGCAAATATGGTTTCATCTAATCAAGAGTTTGCCTGCAAGCAAGCATCCCAGTCCATAGCCATGGTTTGGAATGCTGTTTTTGCAGGCAAACTTTGCTTTAAGCGGTGGCATACCGTAGTTGCCAGTGAGTAGAAGCTTCTGGTCCCCCCCCCCCTTGCACACAAAGGAAGGAGAGAAGAGAGCACACTGCTTGCAAAGTCAGCAGCTGCTTGTAACCATGTTTTGCTTGTGCTCAAACACTTTCCTTTCTCCCTTAGGAGGAGATTATAGGCTTCCATCCTTAGTTGGTTTAAGTAGCAGTTTTTGGTTTTTATTCTGGCTTGATATATCGGCTTGCTAACTTGTACAAACCACAGTTTCCCTAGTTTGGCCAAAGTGGGAAATAGGAACGGAAGCTTTAAATCTTCTCCCTTTGTGCCCAAGCTTCACACGGGCAGCAAGAAACCATGGTTGTTTCGGTCTGAATTAGGCCAAAGTATTATTTCACAGCACCCTATCATGACTAGACCTCTAATTTACTATATTAGTAAATGGATTATCGTAGCGTCTAACATCACTGTGCGTCTCCTGGTTTCACTATATTCTTGTGCATCTTTCAGGTTCAACTTATCTCCTACTTTTGACCAGATCTTAATGATAGTTCCAAGCTTTATGAAGCAAATCAGTATATGCAAAACAATTTTTTAAAAAATCTCTTTGGGCTTCTGTATGATCCCATACTCCTCTCTAGCATTTTCTTTAAAATATACATGATTCGTATGCAATTTCTACTGCAGATTTTGAGAGAGAGAGAGAGAGAGAGAGAGAGAGAGAGAGAGAGAGAGACCCAGCTGGGGTTCACTCTGCATGAAAATAATTGGTTATTATCTCTTTTTGAGTAAACTATGATTAGCTCCATGTTTCTGTTGGACATGAAGCTCTAAACAAATAGTCTTTTGGCCCCCATACAACTTCCTCTGAAAATTCTGGTTGGTAAATATGAAAGAGTTTTCAAATTAAATGACCAGTAATTTTCTGAACAGTCTTAGAAAACAACCCAGAAGAGACTTCAGTCCAGAGTAAATAAGATGCAGATGCCACATTAAACAAGACATAATTTTCTGTGTAGGCAGGAATACTGCAACTTACTCAATGGATAAAAGGGGCTATAGATGGCTGTTTCTTCAATATATAGATGCTGCCAAAAAACACTGTGAACTAATCAAGGCAATTAACTGTCTGACATCATTAACTGAATCACAGGACTAGCTGTTGCTGTCCTGATAACAGCAAAAAACTTAGTTGCAATTCTGAATGAGATCAGACAATATTTCCTAATTACTGCATGAGTGAAATAAGCCGTAACACTTTAAAATTAGCTGGATACATTTATGATGATGAGTGCTACAGGAAAGGTTTCAACATGCTGCTTCAACTATGATGTTTAGATATTGGAAATGAGTTTTGCCTCCTGGAATTTGGGTTTATTCTTCTTTCTTTTCACTGTTATAACTGATCTGTAGGGTGGCAGTGATTCCATAGTTTCATTATTATCCTGGATCTCCCCATCACAACATACCATGAATGCAAATCTCTTTCAAAAAGCATATTTTCATAGTTTTGCAATTCAATTCCTACCTCAAAAGAGGAAAATTTGTATGTTTTTATTCTGTTTTTCTTTGTATAATCTTTCTAGAAGCTCTGCCCTTTTTCTTATTTTCCCATCTTTAGAAGCTATACATCTTTAGAGGAATTTTTAGAAGCATTCCTATCATTTAGAAGCATTGGGAAATCATATTCACACTCTGAAGATTGCCTGTGTCATTCAACAATATAAAGCTGAAATATTGAGCTAAGGACAACAACACAGCAGCAGAGCAGACTTTGCATGCAAAAGGTCCCCAGGTCATAGAATCTTAGAACTGTTAGAGTTGGAAGGGACCCCAAGGGTCATCTAGTCCAACCCCCTGCAATGCAGGAATCTCAGCTAAAGCATCCATGACAGATGGCCATCCAACCTCTGTTCAAAAACCTCCAAGGAAGGAGAGTCCACATGGCAATCTCACTGGTTGGTAGTTACCCGGGTCTTCCTTTCCCCCCTTTTTAAAGATGGGGACAACATTGGCCAGCCTCCAGTCTGTAGGGACCTCACCTGTTCTCCAATAATTCTCAAAGATAATAGACAAAGTCTCTGAAGTTACATCCGCAAGCTCCTTTACTACCCTTGGATGCAGCTCATCAGACCGTGGAGATTTGTACCTCTTTTCCTATCTTGGGCTGCAGCTCCCTCTTTACATTATTTATTCTGTTATCACAAGGTTGGTATCACTTTCCTTTTGGGGGAAGACGGGGCAAGGTAGGTGTTGAGTAGTTCCGCCTTTTCTCTGTCTTTTCTTCTTCTTCCCCACGCAGAGGACCTACCACTTGTTTCTTCTTCCTCTTACTTCGGACATAGCCAAATAAACCTTTATTATTATTATTTTTAAGATCTCTTGCAAGCCTGAGCTGATTCTGAGCTTTAGCTAGGCTGACTTTCCCCCTGCAACTGTTGGCTACTCGTATATACTCCTCCTTTGTGATTTCCCCTTTCTTCTATTTCTTACACATGCCCTCAATTCTCAGCTCACCTGCAAGCCACACCCGTTTCCTTAGATGCCTCCTACTTTTCTTTCTTGTTGGTATTGTCTGTATTTGGGCCTTCAATATTTCTCCTTTTAGAAACTCCCATCCTTCTTGGACTCCCTTCTCACTGAGTATTTCTGACCACGGGATCACACCCAGCAGCTCCTTCAGCTTTTCGAAACTGGTCAATCCCCAGCGGCGTAGCATGGGTTGTCAGCACCCGGGGCAAGGCAAGTAATTTGCGCCCCCTAACCCGGGGCAAGGCAAGTAATTTGCGCCCCCTAACCCAGGGCAAGGCAAGTAATTTGCGCCCCTAACCCCTAACCTGCCGCCGCTGCCAGCTTCTTCTTGCTGCTGCCTGGGCTGGTCGGGTGTGGTTCTCTCCCGCGCTCAGCGCTGCGCTGGGCGGCCGCTGCACTGTCCCTCCCCCAGATAGTCCCTCCCTCGCTCTCTCTCCGCTCTGCACCGCACCGCACGCCTGGCACCCTCCCCCTCCACAGTGGGCGGCGACCCGGCAGCTCGGATCGGATTCGCACAGCCAGCACTGCAGTGAGAGAGAGAGTGAGTGAGCCAGGTAGGGGCAGAGAGCTGCGAGTGCGAGCGCCCCCCCAAAAAATGTTGCGCCCAGTGCGGCTGGCCCCCCCTGCACCCCCCACGCTACGCCACTGTCAATCCCTAACTTCTCTAATTATAATTATCTCAGGAAACATGCTAGAAAAGGCCCTTGTCTGGCTAGCTGCCATTAGCCAAAAGGAGACAATAGTGTGCAAAATGAACCAAAGGTCCAACAGTATTAGCTATCTTTTCAATATATGCAATATATGGATTTTAGATGGTAGAAAATTTGTCTGTATAGGAGTTTATGAAATAAGCATCTCCTACCTGCTTCACCAGAAATATCAAGGATCAATTCTATTGTTGGCTTTTTACATCCTGTTTGAAGGTGTACATTAAGCATTGTCATGCTGAGGATGATCACAATTCTAGGTAATTCAGCTGCCAACGTTTGAACAGTTTCCATATGTATAAGCACATAATTTTCTTTAAGACTGCCCATAAGAGATTAATATTTTTGTTATCCTTTTCTCATTTTGATAATAAGCTGTCTGCTTGAAGCTCCAGGCAGTTGAATTTGCTTTTTACTGATTCAAGTTTTCTGTTTGTAATTAAGGAAGATTTAGAAACACATCCTTATGAAAAGAACAAAGAAACCTTTAAATCTTTAAGCAGCTCAGTGGTAAATTTTATTTATGCTCCTGGGTGTCAATCTCCACAGTATCACACTGCTTTCCCAAGCATTAAGCAGCTACTGAAAAGTTAAGTGTTATTAGAAATTCCTTACACCTGCCGAGAAAAGGAGGTCAGTAAATCTGAGACTTTAGGCAAGTGGATTGAATCAATACATTCCTGGGCAACATTTCGAACGTGTAAGAGGATTAACTGTTCAAGATTTCTTAAGAAGGCTCACAAACTAGGCATAATGTAAACTATCAATATTCTTCCTACAGAAATAGTGAAGGACTCACTGTTGTGAGACCCAACTCCAGTCAAGTTGGGTGGGTAAGGCAAAGTGAGGTAGAGAGAAACTAAGACACAGAGAAGAAAGCCAGAAACAGTACTTGCAGCCACCAGTAAAAGTAGGGTCCCCAAATTGCTCAGACCAGTGGGCAGGCTAGATCTTGAAACCTCTATAGAGCAGGGATGAGGAAGCACCTAGATGTTGCTGGACTACAACACCTAGTCACTGTGGCTGTGCTCTATCTCCAAAGGCAGAGGCAATATGCCTCTGAGCACTAGTTGATGGAAATAACAGGTGGGAAGAGTGCTGTTGTACCCAAGTACGGCTTGTGAGCACCTCATGGGCATCTTGGCATCACCTGTTTTGGACTGGGACATTTATAGTATATACTCCCTCCACAGCTCAGTTCCCTGTTCATGAGAATCCCAGAAGACGTTCCATTTCCCCTTCAGCCAAAACCCACTCCACAACCTATTAAGGTATTAAGTTATATCTAACCATCTGGAGAATGGGCAATCAGAGGGGTTATACCAAGGTTGGGACCGCTGAAAGCAATACAGGCAGAGAAATGATGGTGGAAAACACATCCTTAACTTGCCAGCTTTCCCTCTCAGATGCGTGAAAAGGAGTGCCTCTAAAACCAACAGAGGCACTACCATATGGGTTCCTATACAGGAAGAAGTGCCTTAATTCTACCTATTTGCATCCCTGAGATCTCAACAGTCTTTTTAAAAAATATGTATGCAGTAGTACCTCATTTCGAATGTAATCCGTTCCAGAAGACCATTTGAGTTCCGAAACATTCGAAAACCGAAATCTCAAAACGGAAATCTCAATATGGAAGCTGCGTTTCCAGTTTGACTTCCGAGGTGCATTCGAAAACCAAAGCATTTATGGTGTTTGAGTTCCAAAACATTCATCAACGGAGATGTTCGAAAACCAAGGTACCACTGTATATACTGTATATCTCTGTAGGCTACCTTTCTGTGTACAATTCATCCAAGGTGGCTTACATAAAAAAAGTTCAACACAGTATCTACAAGATACACAAATACAAAATAAGTCAACACCAGCCCCAAAGTTACTAAGCCAGAAGCAGTAGCAGTAATAACAACAATAATAATACATATTCTGAAAACATACCCAATTACTTGGGGAGTGAATCGTACTAAATTCAATGGGCTTTGCTTCTGAGCAGACATGTATATAATTACACAGCTGACAAGTCTAAGAAATATTTTAAATCTTGATAACCAAAAAACAAAACAAAAACCACTTTTATTCCTCCTCTAAATTGTATCATTTTTTTCAGCACAGCTGCAAAACTGAGGGATCAGGTGGGAAAGACAGTGCTTTAAAATATTTAGCTGGAAAGCCATGCATATGAAGCTGCCTTATACTGAGTCAGAGCCAATGGTCCATCAGTACTGCCTATGATTGGCAGTGGCTCTCTGGGATTTCAGACAGGGGACATTCACAGTCCTACCTGGAAAAGCCAGGGCTGGATTTCCATAGAGTAGATATTATAACCTGCGTCTCAGCACCCAGCAAACATTTTTGAAACTACTGTGCAAATACTTCAGCTATACATTGTACGGGAAAAAATCATTTCCATTAATTTTATCACGACCTCTCTGCTTGCAACATATAATCATCATCACCACCATCATCGATGCCCCCAAGTGGTTACATTTGACAGACTTCTGTTTTCCGCATATTCGGAGAGAGTGTCAAAATAATGTTACCACAACATGTTGTATATTTATGAGAACGAGGATAACGGCGGAAGAATGTTTAATGCATGAGGCCTATGAGGGATTTGTTGCAAGAAGGCATTTGCACTCCCTCTCAGCATGTAAAGGCATATGTAATTTAGCAGAACCTGTAATGTGACAAGTTTAAGGAACAAACAAAGCACACACTTCTAACAAGACAACTGGTGAAATGGATTTTCAAATAAGAGCGTCTTCACCATGCTCCTGAGATCACCAGGTGCATGTGCAAGCTTGTTTGCCACCACTTTACATGTTAGCAGGGTATACAAAGAAAAAACAGAATGGAAAATACTGTTTATGTGCCAAGATCTTGGACGCGCTGAACAGTCAACTTATAAATCTCTGCCTTTTCTAAACAGAATGCCAGGCAGCAGGAAACAACTCAAGGGATGAAGCATCTCTGTGCTCAAAACAAGGTGATGGAGGCTGTGGTTTTCCTTGAATGAAACCTGGGCACTAAGCCTCAGTTCTTTACAGTGAGGGTGAAGATAACCTTTGCTCTGCTTTGTTTTCAGCCTTGTATCCTAGAAGCAAAGAATTCTGATCTAGCTCAATTGTTTACAGCCTTCTGCTTTCCACTGTCGCCAGCCAGCCTTTTCCTAGTTTCCTGTTCATTTTCTCAGCAGCCATCCCTAAAGGCTACAACAACCCCACTTTTAGAAGGATACGGGAAATAAAGCAGAGATTGCGGATGTGGAATGTGCTATGCCAGAGTACACAAGAGGCCACTAAACAACACTCTTAAAAAACAAAACAAAATAGATATGGAAAACACTTCTGGAAAAGCCCTCTTAGGTGAGTTACTACAAAGCAAGGCAGTTGCTTTATCCTCGATATCAACCTGTGGATTTATAGTTGAATATTCATAAATTGTCTGCTCCAAAGAAAGTGAAATTAAATGGGAGACTCTATTTGGGCTGTAGATTTGCTTGAAAATTAAAAGGTTTTGGAAAGGGGTGAGAGTGGCCACATTTGCATCTAATACTAAGCCAAACATTGCATGCAGAAGATCTCAAATTCAATTCCAGGCATCTCCGGGTAGGGTTGGGAAGAACTCATGCCTGAAACCCTAGAGAGCCACTGCCAGTCAGTGTAGTTAATACTGAACTAGGTGGACTAGTGGTCTGGGTGGACTAGGTGGACGCGGGTGGCGCTGTGGTCTAAACCCCTGAGCCTCTTGGGCTTGCCAATCGGAAAATCAGCAGTTCGAATCCCCGTGATGGAGTGAGCTTCCATTGCTCTGTCCCAGCCCCTGCCAACTTAGCAGTTCGAAAGCACGCCACGCCAGTGCAAGTAGATAAATAGGTACAGCTGCGGTGGGAAGGTAAACAGCATTTCTGTGCACTCTGGCACTCGTCACGGTGTCCTGTTGCGCCAGAACCAGTTCAGATATGCTGGCCACATGATCTGGAAAGCTGTCTGTGGATAAACACCGGCTCCCTTGGCCTGAAAGCAAGATGAGCCCTGCAACTCCATAATTACCTTTGACTGAAATTAACTGTCCAGGGGTCCTTTACCTTACCTAGTGGTCTGATTCAGTATATGGCATTTTCCTATGTTCCTCTGCTGTTCTCTCCCTCTCTCTCATCCCCCATCCTTTTAGTATCCTCTTAACATGAGTGTCACCACATTACCCAAGGATCCTCTGGAGCACAGTCTAACACAGAGATGGGTGTGCTTAAGGTGATCCAACATGATAGAAGTGTACAAAATTATGCAATGATTGTGGCCATTGTGTTTTTTAGTATGAGAATACTTGAGAGACACTATTCTGAACAGAAATTAGTAGCATGTCTAGAACCTTCTGGTTACTGATCAAAATGATGGTAGGCGAGCTTTTGCAAAAGCTCAGACCATGCTTTGGATTGCTTTTCATTTATTCCATTTGTTTATTGCTAAAATTCATATCCACTGTCTCAGCTCACAGAGACCCATGTTGTGGCGTACAAATGTATCATACCAAACACAAGGATTTATTATTATTTTTATTTATTATTATTTTTAAAAAAGCTACTAAGAGAACAAATCCAAAAGCCAATTTGGGTAGAATGATGGAATATTTTTGTAGAATCCAAAAGTCAATAGGGGTAGAATGCCCACATGCTGTGGCTCTGGCCTTGGCCCATCTCCATCCCACATATTTGTGCTGGCAAATCTTTTGGTGATACTTAAAAAAAAAAAAAAAAGGCCCTGCAACACCAGTATATAATTAATATAATTAATAATGGGGTGCTGAGAATTTTGCTTCCTCCTCCTCCTCCCATTTGATTCTCTCCCCCGTCTTCTTTTAAAAACTTCATGTTCAGCTAATACATACAGCTACATCATGGAGTATTTTCTAGGGCATGTGCTAGCGACGTGAGCTGTCATGCGATGAGATACTTCTCTTTCTCTCCAGCAATTCTCTTTTGATCTATTCTCAGAATTCTCAGAGCAAAACAACACTGAGCAAGTTTAACATCAAGAACATTTCTTCTTTTTGCTTTATTTTTTTCATAGCAACTAGAACAAAAGTTCTTTTGCTAATCCCTCCATATGACGTCTAAATTAATAACTCATTTGCACATTGCACAAGAATGACTGAATTTAGGAGCAATTGCTTTCTGAACACCATTCTTCACAGGCAGTGAAGATCCATTACCAAGGCTAAAGGCATATGAACTTAAAGATTTGTTTATAGTGATTGTGGCAAAGCTCCAAGTGCATTCAGGATAATTTACAACATAAGCAATTTGGCTTTGAAGAAAGTAAAATCCTCTTCTTGTTAAAAATCTGTTTCTAGTTATATGTTTAATTCTTTTTCTTTTCTTTCTGTAATTTTTAAAACTTTAATAAATATTATTATTTAAAATTTTTTTTAAAAAAATCTGTTTCTTGTTACCCTTTCCTTTCTTGTATCGTAAATGAAGTTAAACATATTAGAAGTGAGGAATGAACTAACTACTCTGCAAATCTGATGAGTTCCAAGTCCTAGAGCATGTAAAAGGAGTTGATTTTTATTCTTATTCTTATTCTTTTATTTTATTTTATTTGTACCCTGCCCATCTGACTGGGTTGCCCCAGCCACTCTGGCTGGCTTCCAACGCATATAAAAACATAATAAAACATTACATATTAAAAAGTTCCCCAATACAGGGCTGCCTTCAGGTGTCTTCTAAAGGTTATAATAGTTTCTTATCCCCTCTCTTTGCAAACGGACTTCCTCCCCTCTTCTGGGGAGGAAGAACCCCATTTGTGTTTGTGGGAGAAGAAATGGTGACTAGCACATGAATGAAAGCATCCCTCTTCCTTACCGCTTCCCCCTCTACATTCCCCCTTTCCCAAAGCACCTTCTTGTTTGTAAAACTTAATATCATCAGGGCCTCTTACACATGGCTACTGCTCATTGCGGCATCATGAGGATCAAATATGGGGATGTGATGCCATTAACACACCCATAGTTCCTTGGAGGAAGAGAGAGATAAAAATATCTTGCTGAGTAACTGTGACTGGCTTCAAGAGTTCTGCTTAGGCCCAGATCGGTTAAGGAGCCAAGCCTCTGAAGGTCAATACCGCCATCTAGGTTTGTACTTGATGCAGTGCACGGCCTTGTGACCTTGCAGAATCCAACATGAGGGGTGTCCCAGAACCCCGTGCGATAATGCTAAGATCTCTAATGAAAATGTTACATTGGTGGTATCTAACACCAAGTAAACTGGCAAAAATGTATATATCAAAATTGAATAAGTGTTGGAAATGCAAAGAGAAAGAAGGTACTTTCTATCATATGTGGTGGTCTTGCACTAAGCTTAAAGCTTACTGGGAAATGATGTATAATGAATTGAAAAAGATGTTTAAAATAACATTTGCAAAAACAAAACAAAACCAGAAGCTTTCCTTCTGGGAATTATAGGGGTAGAACTACCTAAACAGTATAGAAATTTATTCATTTATGCGACTACAGCGGCAAGAATGTTATTTGCCCAAAAAATGGAAAGAAGAATGAGTCCTGACGAAAGAAGATTGGATACAAAAACTCATGGACTATGCAGAAATGACGAAACTTACTGGAAAAATAAGAAATCAAGACAACAAACTTCTTATAACAGAATGAAAATGGTTTATAAAATATGTACAAATAAATTGTAAACAGATAAGAACATTGGCAGGATTATTGTAACAACCTGCAATTTCATAAGAGTAAATAATTAAAGTAGATGAATAAAAGAATAAGTTAATTTAGAATATGCAGGAAATGATAAATATAAATTTAAGGAATTGCAGAAAGAGGAGGAAGTTGAGTTTCAAAATGTTAAAATGATTGTAAAACTATTGAAATGTATATAACTGAAAATCACATTTAATTATTTTTTAAAGAGCTAATACTAAGGTCTCTGGGGTGGTTTCTTACTTAGCTTGCATACCCTGCTCCCCTCTGCTTTGCACCTGCTGGCCAGGCCAGAACCACCATACTCAGAATGTGATGGTTGCGTGAAGAGCCCTCAAAAGTGGCACATAAGCAACAGCACAATTTCTCCTTCTTACCTCTCTTTCATGGTGGCCAAGGCCTTCTTCAGGGCTCCTGAGATTGAGGACATGAACTTCCTGTGGCAATCCAACGGTCCCTTTGCTTGCGCAGCCAGATAAAACCGTAAAGCTCTCAAGCAAGGCTTGAACTGGATGGGAGCTATTGACAGGTGACAACACACACTCGTTCGTAGGCACGGGACCTGCAAAGTAAATGACAAATGAACAGGATTTTGAGGGAAAAGGCTAAACTAGATTAGGGCAACATTTAGGCAGTTCTCTCATTGACTGCTGGATAGCAAGCTATGTTATTATCCCAGCTGCCGCAAGGTTTCAAACTGGTAATACACAAGTTACAAACAACAACGTTAATATGAATTAAAGAAGTAGGGTGTGATCGAGGGAAAATCAAGAATACTCTTCATTCATTGAAACCAATGTTAAGTGCTTAAGGCTGCAGTCCTATGAACACTTTCCTAGGAATAAGATCCAGGGAAGCAGTGGATTCTCTTAAACCAGTTTAGGATTGTGCTGCCAGGATACAAACCTGTGCACACTTTCTTCGGAGTAAAGCCCCATTGCCCTCGGAGGGACTTCTGATAAAGAAGTACAGACTAGACTGAAAATCATATATGGAATTTATAACTTAAACGTAAACTCAATTAAAACTACGCCCTATAAATTTTAATGAGCTTTGCATACAATTATACTTTTAAAATGGTATTTAGATAGGATTATAGCTGTGAGTTTCTTTGCATTGTATCCATTGTTACAAAAACAGCCTTCTGCAATGTGCTTTCCTAGCCTAGATCATTTATAGTGTATCAACTTTTAATCAATTCATGGTTCTTCTACAACACTTACGGGGTACCCGTGACCTTCCAGATGCAGTCGAACTCCAACACCCATCATCCCCAACCACTGGTTATGCTGGCTGAGGGTTATGGGAGTTGGGGTCCAACAATATCTGGCTGACCTCAGCTTTTCCATTCCTATTATAGCCTGGGGTAGCTCAGTTGATAAATCATGAGACTCCTCATCTCAGGGTCTTGGGTTTGAGACCCATGTTGGGCAAAAGATTCCTGCAAGGCAGGGAACTGGACTAGATGACTCTCGTGGTCCCTTCCAACTCTACAATTCTTTTTTAAGCTGTACTGATCTTCCAACAGCTAGTGGTGTTCAGCATTTAGGTGTTAGACTAGGACTAAAACAGCAAAGATTCAAAGCCCATCCCATCCAGAAACTGACTGGGTGATAATAGCAAAAGCCTTTCCACTGCCGTATCTTAATCTGTAAAGCAAGAATGTTGACCTCTCCACTCTTATGAAAGGTAAGAGTGCACAGCATTCTGTGCAGCAGAAAGTAATACAACCTCAGATTAAGGTGTTCTTAAGAAATAAATGAATTTAGGGCAAAATTCTAGAATTTTAAAAGTGAGTGTTGGCATGACTAAGATAAATGGTTATTTATCACATAGCTTCATTGCAAATCCAGAACAAATAACTGCAAAAACACTGTATATTCACTGTCTCGCTTTTGATGTTGCACTGATCTAGAACGCAAAAACACCAGTCAGGTAAGCCGCCTATGCAACAATGCTGCTTTTATCACTAAACAAACGGACATGTCTGGGTGCCTGGTTTATTGCGTCTGACAGCAATTGCCTAAGCTGATAACAGCCCTCTCACCCAAAACGCAGGGTATATCCTTGCAAATAATCTCTACAACACGGTACAGAACCACACACTTTCACGCTGTGTATAGAGCATTATGGCTGCGGTATAGCAAGACAGCAGGACAGCTGATGTGTGTGGAGGAGTTTGCATACAAAGTACATCTGCAGGAAGCTAAAGCAAGGCAAATGTTTATGGAAAACAGGCCCGTGTCTCCAAATCTATGCATAAGCCTGCAGTGATAGCCAGAGATTTTGTATGTTTTTCATTCCAGAGGTCGCTGAAGAAGTACTGCGGTTTGAGCTCCTACCAGGCACACATCAATGTAAATTAGAATTTTATTCAGTATAGCTGAATACAAGTGTGTGTGTGTAAGCCATAGTTGAATCTTAGGAACCACCTCCGCCCATAGGAGCTTCCCATCACATCTGCAGCACTGGAGATAATCTGGAGAGGTCTACTCCACATATCACTTCCAAAAGACTTCTGCTCTTAGAGCGTTCAGCTTTTTCTGCAATGCTGCTTCCAGGATGCCCTCACTCAAGTAGGCATGTTGAAAGATGCAACATTTCTGAGTTTCAGGAGGAAGGCAACAGCAGTCAGCGACTTATCTCTCCCATCCCACGTTTTGGTAGTGGGTAGGAGAGTGGTTCTCAAAGGGTGTGCCACATCACACTGGTGTGGCAGGAGAGGACGGCAAGTGTAGCAGGAAGATCCATGGGCAATCAAAGAAACATTTAAGCATTTCAGTGTACCATAATATCAAAATACTATAATAACACTCTGGTGTTTAGTTAAGCTGGTTGGAACATGTGTAGAAACCTGCCCTGATTTTGATTCATTGCAGAATAAATTCAAAGTTCGTGTTCTTTGTATTGTTTCACATGCATTGTGACTTTTCCTTATAACTCACTCTCCGATTGATTTGGAGCCGGCTAAAAGTGATAATCAGATAAATATGAAGATACAACACTGTGCCATTTAGTTCCATAGCCTCTGAGTCATCTTCCCTTGGCAAAGCGCATTCAACATCAAAACAAACCATTTCATGCTGTATCAGCTTCCTTGTCCATTGCCAAACCATCAACCAACTACTATGCAAAATGTGCCAGTGTTTTATTTGAACACCACATCCTGGTCTCCCCCCCCCCCCCCGCCCACTCTAAACCATCCACAACCACTGGCATTTTCCAAAACATATTCACCATTCATAGAAAACCCTTCTTTTTACTTAGCTCAATGTGCCTTCATGGCTTCAGCAAATCATAACTAGCACTTCATTTGATTTTTACCCACCCATTTCAGTGCGGTGGAAATGGCTTCCTTTGGCTATCCTCAAAAATGTTTGAAGTTCAGCTGCCTGGTTAAAGAAAGAATGTCACTACAAACATGTCACTAATCACCCTGGAAACTTTAGACAAAGGGCAGAGGTTTTTTTAAAAAAAAAAAATCTATAGAAGAAACAGAAAACAATCATCAATTTCACTTTGCCAGTTTTATTTTAATTAATTCATCTAATTAATCAATCAATCAATTAGGAGGACACCTAATACAGGTGTTTTTAAATTATAGAATTTAAAACATGACAAGTGTATTAAAAGAAAAGCCCTGGTGAATCCGCTGCCCTTAGCCAAACCCATCTCTTGGTTAAATAGCAGTGTGACTATGATAGGATTTCTTATATAATCTCACTTAAAATTCCCAGCATATAATTTTTAGAGTTGCAATGCTGCTGCTTCTGTAAAAAAATGCAGGGTGGGAGGCTCCCTCTACCTCTATACCCTTTGTATCCAAATCAACTATGCCACAATTCATGCTCAATGAATGAGAAAGACCTAGGGAACCAGCCCTACCTCGCTCTGCTGCTTAACAATCAAGCCACTACTGTTGTTTGCAATAAAAGCCCATAGAACTGCCTTATTAAAAAACTTTTTTTTTTTTGAAGAAAACAAGTTTTCTCCCCCTTCCCGTCGCTATGTGCTTCTAATAAAAACATGCAGTTCTCATACCAACATCTGGAAATTATTGAATTTAATTTTAGCACCCCGATTTCCCATATCACCAGGCCACTAATGTTTAACGTGTGTTGTGCTGTAATAAAGCAACTACAATGTGGGAAGAGGAGGGATTTTACAACCTTGAGGTCAACATGTAACTGTAGCGGACTTGATTCTAACTCTTAAGAAAGGCCAGTATGCAGTGCACTCTATTTCCACAGAGAACACACTCTTCAAGGCTGTCAGCTGAAAAGTGTGACCAAGTCAAACAAATTGCATGGCTATGTGCTGCAACCTCCAGAGCGTGGTAACTATTTTCTACAGGATTCCCCCAAAGCTCCAAGATTGCCCCAGTGAGATCCAGCAAGCACAGGAAGAAACCACAGATGTTTATTAGCAGAACTTCAGAGGAGAGAACATTTGAAATGCCATACTGTGTGCATCGCATGAAAGACTCAAGAGCTTTCTTTCAGCTGCTAAAGCAAAACAGGAAACAGCAGGCTTCAGGAGCACCAGGGATATTTGTAGTGTTATTTTTTGAAAAGCTACAAATTGCCATCTACCCAATTCATGGGCCTTTGGGGATCTGGAAGGTACTGGAGGCATTTCATGCCTATAAGCCGCCCCTCATCTGCAAACAAACAAATAAATCTACACTAAATGGCAATGATTGTCTAGAAAGATATGCTGGATTACAAGTCGTTTTATACTGCGCCTCTCCCTCGACTAATGCAATTGCATATGAGCAACATGGCCCTCTTTTTTGTCTCAGTTCTGCCTTGTCAAAAACATTGTCTTTATATCCTTACATATGTGCATATATGTAATGCTTTCTCCCAGAGGCTATGGGCAGGGTTGGATGTACTCGTGGCTTGTCATGACCCGACTGGGTGAACGAGAGAGCACTTTACACCCCCGGCAAGAGTGATCCATCTCTCTCCTGGCAGGAGGTGGGGTGGGTGTCATAAGGAGAAAAAGAAACTGCAGGAAATATTGTTCCCCCACCACTTTCGCTAGAGTGGATTCAACACCAAGTCTTTAATACAACCAGAATCAACACCGTTCAAGACCTCACTAACCTTTTTTATTATTATTAAAGTGGTACCTCGGATCAAGAACTTAATTCGTTCCGGAGGTCCGTTCTTAACCTGAAACTGTTCTTAACCTGAAGCACCACTTTAGCTAATGGGACCTCCCGCTGCTGCCGCACCGCTGCTGCACGATTTCTGTTCTCATCCTGAAGCAAAGTTCTTAACCCGAGGTACTATTTCTGGGTTAGCGGAGTCTGTAACCTGAAGGACACTGTAACCCGAGGTACCACACAATATCTGCTGAAACTCCATTTTGAAAGCTAAGGGGAGCTTAACTTTTATATGTGCTTGCTTTTATCATGCAGGCTTCCCCCAATCCGGTAGCCTCCAGATCTTTTGCACAACAACTTCCATCCTTCCTGGCTATTGGCCATGCCGGCTGGGGCTGAACGGAGCTGTAGTCCAAAACATCAAGTTGGGGAAGGCTGCTTTAACGGTCTGTGGCCATGAACTATGCAATTGTCCAACTCTCTCCACCTACTAGGCTGTCCTTCCCAGCACACACCCTATCGATTGATTGATTGATTGATTGATTGATTGATTGAATGCATTTATATCTTACTTTTCCTCCAAGGAACTCAACGTGGCACACATGTTTCCTCTTCCTCCCCATTTTATCCTCACAACAACCCTGTGAGGTAAATTAAGCCGAGAATGACTGACCTAGCGAGCTAGTGGGGATTTGAACCCTGGTCTCCCTACACTCTAACTACACTCTAACTAGTGCACCACACTGGCTCTCAACTCAACTGCAGTCTGTCTCAGGAAGACATTAGCTTTTTGTAATCTCCGTTTCTAACCATACCTCTGATAATGTTTGCCTCCACAGCAGGCCATAATCGATAGGAACACACATGGGCCAGGGTTAAAATGGTCTAATCTTATCAGCAGCTGCTCCTATGCCCTCTTTGTGGAAATAATGACAAATTACAATTTTTTTGGACCTAGAGGAGTTTCAGAATGTTGCTTCTTCTTACACACAGCATCCCTTACTTACAAAGTGCCAAGCAAGCAAAGTTGGGAGAAGATAACTTATGGACCAAGGCACAACACTATTAATTTGAAAAGAGGTCCCTTTCAAACAAAAGGAGTTTCTGCTTAAAAGGAGAACAAACCTCCTGTGGAGGAGCCCGCATAATGCAGCAATCAAACAGCACATCCAAAGAAGGCTTTCATTATATTTTTAAAGGCATTTCTGCTGAAACAGGAAACACTTTGCCAACATACACAGTACAGTACAAACCTAGATAGAAAGAGAACAACTGCAGTTTAGCTAAAACAAAATAAAAAAAATAAAAAAATAAAAAATTCCTTCCAGTAGCACCTTAAAGACCAACTAAGTTAGTTCTAGGTATGAGCTTTCGTGTGCATGCACACTTCTTCAGATACTGCAGATGTAACTGCAGTTTAGCTGTTTATTTAAAACGTTTGACAACACACACACACACAAAATAAGGGAACGAATAAGAAACCTGATTGATGCCACTTCTGCTGAGTGCTGCACATGCAATACAGGCCAAGATGCAACATCTGTAGCAAGTAATTAGAAGTCTTGGGGGGCAGATGCACAATGCTCCATACTGGGGCACTCCTCACTTTGCACTGTTGTGGAGTCCATAAATTACTTTGAAAGTGCTTGCAGGCTCCACATAAGCATCTGGTCGGTCTCTGCAGGAAACAGAATCCTGGACTAGATGGGCCTTTGGTTCTGTTCTTATTTGTTGTTGTATTTTAAATACCTGTAATTCCTATGTTCACTAGGATTCTGCTGGCTGTTTCTCAGGATTATATCCCTGCACTTTCTGTAAATGTGCTCAGATGCTATCTCGCACAGCTCTGTCTTGCCAGCCTAAGGGCAAAAAGTTTCAAAGCTCAGCTCTGCAGGAATGAATAGTAAATTTGAAAAGAATCAGCTAGAACCTGGAAGAAGATTGATAAAGATAACAGATGCAGTAAAGGGATAATTCGGGCAAGAGTCACTCCCTAAACTGAAAAAAGAAAGAAAAAAGTGAGCGAGTTCATCTGAGCTCCAGGGAATGAACAGGAGGCCTATGGGACACGAGTTGGCCCAGATGGCTAACCAATATTCAGATCCATTAACACTTATGTTTCAATAATATGACGACTTGAATCCCTGGATAAGACTATCTCATCCTGGTATTGCTCAGTTCCAACCTGCTGTCCAAGGTTGACAGGTCCTGGGATGAGGATTCACGGGGTCAAGACAACTCATTGCTTCTCTATAGGTCACAGAAGTAAAACCATTTGCAATGCTGCTCCATAACTCTGTGGCCTCATCCAAGAGGCAGATATGGGGGGGGGGGGAGAAATGGCAATTGCCAGCAGGCCAGAGATGGGGATGCATCTTTATCTAGTTTTAACAGGCTTACTCTCTGAAAACAGATGACACACACATGCTGTCAGCTCTCCTTACGTTGTTTCTTCTGGTTCCATCTTCTCTCAATCCCTTCCAGACTTCAGTGAGATATTTTAGACACACTGTCTCCTAGTGGCTACTCTTTTGAGAGCAATGGCATGCATGCTACTAGCTATCTGTGGTAGCAAGTCATCGTTGCCTAAATCAGTAAGTGTCTTTTGTCCTGAACCTCCAATATTTAGCTACATTGGGCTTTCCCCCTTACTTGCCTCTCTGTTCCCGTCCCCCCCCCCAAACCCTTTCATTCACTTCTCCTCTTGACATACTACACTGGACTGCCTGTAACCAAGAATCATGATATGTGCAGGAAGTAATTCCATGTCACATTCCTGCAAATGGAAGGATTTTGGAGACTCTGAAATGCAACACCCATTTACCCTCAAGAGCCCAATAAAAACAAACCGGGGAGAGGAGGAGGCAAAGCATTTCAGTTATTGAAAATATTTTACAGCAATGAATTGCGAACCAGGAAATGTCAAGAAAGTGAAAAGGCTCATAAAAGCAGAGATGCTGGACTTAACTCATCGCTTTGACTCATTGTGTAACATTTGTGTCAAGCCTTCCCCCACACACACACCAAACACAAGCATATAACCCCCACCTACAGATAACCCATAAATCTGTCTTTGATTTGAACCTTCTTAACTACAGAAATGGTAGGAAGCTGGACAGAAAACAATGGATGGAAGTGCTCTGTTTAAGTAACAAGGGCAGGAAACTTTCAGCTAGTTGCACAGTCAAGTTTCCATACTGAAACTCAAGGGAGAAGAAAACCAAACTCCACGGAGCTACCTCTATACAGAGTATAAATAACCCTTAACAGATTTTTAAAGCCATTGTATTTTAACAGAATACTACCAAAAAGCCTCGACCCAACGCGTAGTAGTATTGTTTATTGTACTGCTGAAACTGAGTCATAATAAGCTCATTTGGTAAATTAAAAGACAATAAGTAAGGAAATGCTAGACATTATAAAACCTGCGGCATGAGTCCAGGACTGGATGTGTATTTATTTTTAAACCAAATTGTGCAGGAATTCATAAATCAGCAAACAAAACTCACACACACACAAAAGTAAACACAGATTGAGCTTCAAGTCTCCCTATGTGGCTGCAGAAATAAGCACAGGTCTGTACATTCCTTATCCTTAAAAAGGGAGAAAAAAGAAAGGGAGAGAAAGTAGCTGCTCGCTTTCTGCACTGTGGTTACAGTCCTGCAGCCAGAAGTCATTAACACATGACACTGGAAACTAAAAACAAAAGATAAGGGAAGATCACAGGATTTGTCTAGTTTGGTAAAATGCCCAGCAAGAGTACAAATGGAGGTTGTGCGTATCTAAACCTAACAGCTGTGTATTTCAACCTTCACAAAGTCCCACTCTGATATCCATAATTTCTTTCCGCACAACACAGCCTCTGAGGGGAGGGTAGCCAACATGGTGCCCTCCAGCTTTTGCAGGAATGCAATGGAATACCATCATCCCTGACCACGGGCTGAGGCTGTTGTAGTCCAGCAACGCAGGTGGCGCTGTGGTCTAAACCACTGAGCCTCTAGGGCTTGAAAATCGGAAGGTCGGCGGTTCAAATCCCCGTGACAGAGCTCCCATTGCTCTGTCCCAGCTTCTGCCAACCTAGCAGTTCGAAATCACACCTGTGCAAGTAGATAAATAGGTACTGCTGCGGCGGGAAGGTAAACAGCATTTCCATGTGCTCTGGTTTCCGTCAAGGTATCCCATTGAGCCAGAAGCGGTTTAGTCATGCTAGCCACATGACCTGGAAATCTGTCTGTGGACAAATGCCAGCTCCCTCGGCCTGAAGCAAGATGAGCACCGCAATCCCATAGTCGCCTTTGACTGGACTTAACCATCCAGGGATCCTTTGCCTTCTTTTCTTTTCTTTTTTTTCAGTCCAGCAACATTATTTCAGCAGAGGGAGGGGCAGGAGAGGGTGCTTTGGACCCTTGAGGGTGCTTTGGACCCCACGGAAGGCCTCTGTGGAAGTATGTGCACCCAAGTACACCATTATCTGGTAAGGGAATGTCAGAGAAACAGAATAAAGTGCTGTCCCAATGCAGCCTACAAGTCATAATTCTGCTACCAAGTTGACAAGTATGGTGGGTTCTTTGGATGGCAAAAGGAGAAAGACCACTTCTCTCATGGCAGTTTTCAGGCGCAGAGAGACTGTGGAAAACCAGTACTTCGCTTTACACAACTTGTGGTTTCCAAAATACAAAGATTCTCCCCAAAGCCTATACATCGCCATGTGGGTGTGTGGGTGAAGCCTCCCTGGGTGAACGGGAGAGGAGAGATAGCTTCAGCTTTCTAATGAATAATAACAAGTTTCCAAGTTCAACTGAAGGCTGAATTCCTATAATTGACCCTTTAAATAGGAGTTAACTCCCATTCGCCAATCTCATTACACCAAACCTGAAAGCTGATCTTGTTTCAAGAGCTTAAACAAAACAAAACCTCCCTCTCTATAATATTCCAAGCTTTAACCTTGTCTCTGAGAAAATGTTTGGCCAAAAGTTAACAAAACAATGACCACCCCCCACCAGCAAATTATAAAATAGATCTCTGCTGTGAAATAAAAGAAGAATTAACCCAGCTCAGAGGTCCAGCAGCCCAATCACCAAAGTTAGCTGTCCTGTTGCATTTATTTGTAGCTTTTTATTTATAACAAACATGACATGTTATATGCTTATCAACAATTCTTCTGTGTTGACATGTAAGGTTTTAAATTTTAAAAAATGATAACAAAAATAAGGGGAAAGAAAGCTATTTTTATTTCCCCATCCACCCTTGCTGCAATGATTTTTTTTTTGTAGAAATCAAAACAGAGAAAATGGACCTATATATTAGCCTGAAAGTTGTTGCTCCAATCACTAATAAAATCTGCTTCTCCACAAATTTTATTAGTTGTAATGCCTTTTTCATCCTTTTATCATAAATTAATTTATGCAAGCAAGCCCATATTCCACATGCTTTCAAGTACTAACTGTGATTTCTGTTTTATTTAGCTGCTTTTCACACCTTGCTAGCTATATCTATAGTTACACACCTACCTTCAAAATATAGAAATGTTTTTAAAATAAAAATAATTGGGAAATAGAAAAGAACAAAGAATATGTTTGGATATGTCCTTTTCTCTCTCTGCACATGTGTACTAGATGCATTATTAAGCTTGAGGAGGATGTGAAAGGCTGAATTCTTAATCATGGATGGAAACACAAACAGACTCACATTTCCTGAATACAAATCTGAGACTGCATTCAAAGCCTTTGCTTTGTTTCAAGAGTCCAGAATTTATTGGGCACAATCTAGCTCTATAGTTGCATGTCCAAAGACAGTGGGCATTATTCAACCCAGTTTCATTCAGAGTAGGTTCGGTGAAATTAACGGACCTACCTTAGCCATGCTCATTAATTTCAGTGGGTCTGCTCTGAGTAAAAGTTAGCTGAATACAACTCTAGATCCACAGATGGAAGTGCATGATCTATGCTGGGTAAAAGAATGGTAGCCACATGGGCTGCATTCACAAGTAACACTAGGTCATGAAGTATGGGTTTAGTAAACCATCCTGTGCATGAGTCGTACTCTGGTGCATTTAGCTCCATCACCCCTGCTTTACTTAGCCACTCCCACTTGTATCTTAGTCCAGTTTTTTTCAACCAGTGTGCAGCGGCACCCTGGGGTGTCTTGAATGATGGTCAGGGGTGCTGCAGGCAACACTGGCTTCTGTCCCTCTTCCCTCCCTCCTCTGATGCCCTCTCGCGTCTCTGCCTCCCAAAGGCTTGCACAGCTGTTTGTTGCAGCAGCCCTGGCTACAAGCTCGTCACATGAATGGTGCCTCTGGGGCTGGCCAGGGGGGGGGGCTTCCCAGGTCGCTGTGGGACAGTGTGAGGAGGCACTTCTCTTTGGGGCATGGGGTATATCAGATACCAGTTGCTGCCCGGAAGACTCCCAAGGAGAGAAGAGAAGAGAGGAGCCTGAAGGAACACTCCACAAGGGAGAGTGTTTGAAAAAGGGCGAGAGGCTGCCAGCTCTGCAAACAAGAGGTGACACAACTGGGCTCCTGAGTCCCACAGGGGTGCCTGCAGAAAGAATGGCGTTGGTCAAAGGAGCCATGGACTCAGAAAGGTTGGAAACATCTACAGTACAGTGGTGCCCCGCAAGACGAACGCCTCGCAAGACGGAAAACCCGCTAGACGAAATGGTTTTCCGTTTTGGAGGCGCTTCGCAAAACGAATTTCCCTATGGGTTTGCTTCGCAAGACGAAAATGTCTTGCGAGTTCCTGCGGGGTTTTCCCCCTTTTCCTAAGCCCTAAGCCGCTTATCAGCTGATCCGCTAAAAGCCGCTAAACCGCTAATAGCGCTAATCCGCTAAGCTGTCAATGGGCTTGCTTCGCAAGACGAAAAAACCGCTATACGAAGAGCCTCACGGAACGGATTAATTTCGTCTTGCGAGGCACCACTGTATCTTAGTTTCTTAGGCTACACAAAAGTGTAGCAGTAGTAGCTATCACCCTAGGAAAAAATAGTGCAGATTTCTGTCTGGCCCAAGCAGCTGTCCCAACTTAGTCATGGACTTTCCAGGTAGCCTCAGGCAAGTCTCAGAGCTTCAGTTTCCCACTTCTAAAACTGACTGGAATTATCCTTTAGTGGAATTCTCTCTCTCTCTCTCTCTCTCTCTCTCTCTCACACACACACACACACACACACACACACAGCTTTGAGCTTCACTTAACCTCAGTGATGCTAACTATTACATAGACTGGTTTATGTCCCTACAGATTTAATGCCCCTGTTTTGCTTTAACACTTCTCCAATATCTTTAGCAAAAAAAGTCTAGCTGAGGAAAAATCACGATGACAAAAATAAGCCACAAACAAGATGCATAATCCCATGTAAAGTTGGTTGTAAAGTAGTTTATATATAATGCTAAGTTTACGCAGCAGTTCAATGCCAAATAAAGCAGCTATTTGGAATATCATGAACATTTAAACAGGTTCTCTCTCCTGTCCCATGCGCCCCGAAACCCTTCATAATTTTTGAGTGTTTTAAAAGTTGCACAAAGCCAAAAACTGCAAGGTTTCACTCTGTTCAGCGATATATGCAAACATGCTTAAGTCACTTGCAGATTTGACTGGTCTATAGTTAACGTTAAACAGTTCTATTAACAGGGACCTTCAGATATCAAACCATGCTTGTTCTTTGATACACTGTTCTTGGCCATCTCATCATAAAACATAGGAAAGGGAATTTTCTTAGGCCATATGCTGCAATCCTGAAACACAATTTAAGCATCTTTGTTATCATTAAGAAGTACTCAGTCCTCACTTTAGGGACAGGGTAAACTGCAAAATAGGATGCCGTGATCTGAGTTTAGAAACACCAAAAACGCGGACAAATATTTAGAGCCACAGCTGTATTTTCCATTTACAGTAGAAGAGCCACGAGAGAAGGAGCATAAACCATCGTCGGGTTACTATAGCAATATCCCTTCCCCACAGAATTTACCACCACAGTTTAATCCCCGTGGACACTGTGTGTTTCTTAAGTGCCTGAGCACAACAAACATTGGCCCACATTCCCAGCAAAACCATGAACATTTTGAAGGTCAGCAATAAGCAGGGGTTGTTTTCAATTAGAAAGCCTGCTTTGCTGGAAGGCTGCCAGAAAATATATAGCTTAGCATTGGCTTAGTGTATTCAGAACCGGGAAAGAATGTAGGTTTTCCATTTTGACCTGGTAAGCATTCAGCCATGCTTATTTTAGTAGATGGAAAAGGGGGTGGGGAAGAGACTTTATTTTATGGATACTATATAGGCTCAATTACAGAAAAACCTTATGCCAAGTTAGAGGACTTCAGCCTATCTATTTTAATTCACAGGCCCAATAGGAAAAAATATACATTGTCCAGATATTTGGGGGTTTCATTTGCCTTTTTTCAACATGGGGCTCGTTCTTCTTATCGCTGTTTGAAAGACTGGGCCAGGGCCAGGCTGCCTTCCCTTGCACCTGTTTTGGACAATTGAGCTATAAAACTGCATCTCCCACTAATTGTTAACAGCTACAGCTGTTCACCTGACAGATCGGAAATCTTGTTTCTACCCTAGTAAACATGGTCGCTTAAGCATTCTTGTTAGTGAGCATGTGATTTATGTTACACCCAAGCACATATATATCATTCTACTCTCAGGAGGTAAGCTCCAGGAATCTGCTGGGTGGGGTGGAGTGGAGTGGGGAGGAATATGAAGTGTTTGGAGCTTTTATTACATGTAAATATCCTTCTGGGAGAATCTTTTTTAATGCCTTCTGGGACAGAACCCCTTCGTCTTAACCTTGGCTACTTTCCAGCATCTATAAGATGAACGGATACGGCTCTTGAGAACAGCATGAGGCCTAAACAGAGTCGGTTTGCCTTGGTGGTGGTTAGTTCCCCCCGCCCCCTCTTAGAGGCACTTTTATTCCCCAGCTTCATTTTATTCCTAGATGCAATTTGCTTGACGTTGACATATCTCATTTTGTAACAAACAGAACACAGTTCCCATGGCGCTCCCATTTGCATCTCTCAGTAAAATGGGCCTCGTGCGAAAAATGAATCCAGACAAGGGACTGGTGATACATGTGCCAGAAACAAACAGCTATTGACGAAATATTTAATTGAAAAATTAATCTGGTTGTAAATCACATACAGATTGGTTCTATTGGTGTGAAATCACAGAAGACTGGCCTTTCTCCACAAAGTGTTTTCCTACTATGGCTTTGGTCAGTTTTGTCTCTGAAAATATTAAATTCAACCTTAGCAGTGGCAGAAATCTACTGTCACATAATAATAATAATAATAATAATAATAATAATAATAATAATAATTTTTTATTTATACCCCGCCCTCCCCAGCCAAGGCCAGGCTCAGGGCGGCTAACAAGCAATAATAAAAACAAGTTGAATGATTACAACTTAAAACAAAATTAAAATACAACATTAAAATATTGAAACTTGAAAATATTAAAATGCCTCATTAAAATGCCTCATCACAGGAAGAAAAAAGAAAGAGAGGGAGGGAATCAAACTGGCTCCAAGCCAAAGGCCAGGTGGAACAACTCTGTCTTACAGGCCCTGTGGAAAGAAATCAGATCCTGCAGGGCCCTGGTCACATGAGGCAGAGCGTTCCACCAGGCCGGAGCCAGAGTTGAAAAGGCCCTGGCTCTGGTTGAAGCTAATCTAACTTCCTTAGGGCCCGGGACTACTAGGGTGTTGCTATTTATGGACCTTGAGGCTCTCCGTGGGGCATACTGGGAGAGGCGGTCCCGTAGGTACGAGGGTCCTAGGCCGTGAAGGGCTTTAAAGGTCAAAAGCAGCACCTTAAATCTGACCCTGTACTTCACCGGGACCAGTGCAGCTTGAAAAGCACTGGGTGAATATGCTCCCATCGCAGAGACCCTGTGAGGAGCTTCGCTGCAGCATTCTGTACCCGCTGGAGTTTCTGGGACAGCTTCAAGGGCAGACCCACATAGAGCGAATTACAGTAGTCAAGCCTGGAGGTGACCATCGCATGGATCACTGTGGCCAGGTCGGGGCGGGATGTAACACCCCTAATATCTATTTCTTTTTAAAAAAAATGTAACAAGATCTATAGATCACTTAATCAAAATAAACACTACGGAGTTTACATAAAATCACATAAAATGTTGCTAAGAAAATACCAATAAAATCAACAGACTTCATAAGCAGATATAATATTTTTTTCAAAAATATAGGTAAAATAAACAGTCTTAGAAACAATATAACAATCAGATGAAATGTCTGCGTAGGTTTGCCCGAACAGAAACGTTTTTAGCAGATATTGAAAACAGTACAATCATAGAATCATGGAATCCTAGATTTATATGGTTGGAAGGCACCCCAAGGGTCATCTAGTCTGAACCTCTGCAATGCAGGAATCTCAACTAAAGCACCCATGACAGATGGCCAACCAAATCAAGGTGCACTTTCAAATGTTCAGAGTGCTTCAGGTGCACAAGGTAAGTACTGGTAAGTATTAAGTCTCATTTTGCAGATGGGAAAAGTGAGGCTGAAATAGAATGGCTTGCCTAAGACCACCTAGTAAGTAGAACTAGAAACTTCTGATTTCTATCTCAGTTGCTTAACATCAGGGGCATCATTCTACCGTAGGGCCTACTTGAGGCAACTGAAAATTACTGAGGTCCACCAGAGGCTCTAAGTGGAAAAGGTTGTTTTCTTTTATATCTTCCCCTTCCCACCCTCCACATGCCTCTGAAAAATATGTTAACCCATCTCCTCTAATTTCTTCTCCGTTTCTCCTTTCACAGACCTCCCATCCCTCAGCAATTGGTTGCTTCTTCCATCCCTCCTCCCTGGAACTTTTACTGTCATCTCTTCCTCCTGTAACAACTTCCCTTTCTTCTCCTTGTGCTTCCTATCCCCAGTTCAGATGATAATGATAATAATGATGATGGAAGGAGATCTCCCTGCCCCCACCTCAACCCTGAACTTCTCTGTCTCCTAGCCACTACTAAGAATGCAAGGAGCCGCTGGCATTGATCAAACCCAAAGGCTATGGCACTGCTTGGCAGGCAAGTGAGGCAGCTTTGGGCAGGTTGTGGCACTGAGGACCACCTGAAAATGGCCCACTGGGTCCACCGCGTGAGAAACCCTGTGCTGCGCTGAAGCACCTCTTGATGGTACCCTACAGGCAGAAATGTTTTGACATGATGGGGAGGGGACAAAGCTCTGTTTAACGTCCCACCTAACTTACATTCTCAGGAACAAGGTACCACAAGATTTATCTGTGTTTGCAAATCAGCAATTAACGCCCGGTGCTTCTGCAGCATCTGCACACAGCTCTGAGAGGCCAAACCTAAATTACTCAATTTTCTCTCTTCTTTGGGGCTAGGGTTAGGCTTCTGATTAGCTTGGCAATTGTATCTGCTCTTTAAACAATGGCCAACGGGGGTCTGTAAATCCATGTCATTTTCAAAGAAAGCCAAACATTCAGATTTTGCACACTCAACTTGCGCTACACCAACGGCCTCTAGGAGTGAGTGCCTGCTGCTATGAGCTTATGACTTACGAGGCAAAACTAATCCCAAAATGAGAGCAGTTTCTCCTTAGGCAACTACTTCAATGGTTTTACATTTAAAGACATCCAATTAAATTCCTGTTTACCTAACAGAGTGTGTTTCTTTTTACTGTTATATTAAAAAAAAAAAAATCACTCACCACCTCTCCATAAAACCGGGGGTGGGGGTGGAGGTAGGCAGGCAGAATACCATTAAATGCATCACATAGCGAAGAAATGGCAGGTGAAATTAGTAGGAGTTATACAGTAGTGTAAGCCAACGCTGTTGGAACACGTAGAGAGTTTGATTGATTATGGAATGCGTACCGTTTATAACCTCGGGACATGCACTGATTGCCCACTCACATTATAGAAAATAATGATGCAGCCATAAAAAATTATGTTTTACCGGGGGGGGGGGATGACACAGCTCAAGGTCATTGATCTATTATCTATGTAATAGACGGCTATTCTATTATATGATGTAGCACATAAATTCACTGGGAAACAAAGGTTTTAAGACAGGCAGTACAGCGGGGAAATGGCTGTTTGTAGCATAGCATGTTGCTTTCTTTTGAGCACAGTTCAAGTCATGACAAGCAGCCAAACCTATCCCACACGGAGGCCCAATGTTAGAAACAAAGGAATCTTTTTTAACAAAAAGTCACAGAAAGGTTCATGGATTTTTATTTATTTCATGTTAGGGCCTCACATTTACAACTGCTTATTATTTTGGAGTTGATTAGTTTCATAGTTATGCTGACCGAAGTTCTCATATAGGTTGGACGGTATCAGGTCTAAACTCTCTTATAACTAAATACAAAAAAATACAAAATAAATAACTAGACAGTGCAGTGAGATCATAGCTGGATACCACCCGTCACCTACCTGGGTGACAACAGCACTAGTCTAGTCCATTCTAAACTGACTCAAAGGAAAGACTCCATCAACCTAATTCCTCCCACAACCTGGTCTGAAGGCATGGGGCTTTCAGTGACAACCTGGATAAGGAAAAGTGGTGGGAGCCCCCCGCCCAAGAGCCCCCCAAGGGAGGCCACAGAAGAAGAAGACTTAGATCCCGGATCCTGGTGGTGGGACACTGAAGAGCAGCCTGCAGAAGGGATGAGCTGGGAGGTGCTAGAAGCAGGGGGGGGTTAAGCGTTCAAGAGGAGCCAGAAGGAGGGCCTTAGAGTCAGAGGCTTAGAGTCACAGTGTGAGTGCTGATTCAGTCAGAGAGGAGTCAGAGATTGCCCCTGCTACACAGCAGCAGGACAGTCCCTATCCTGCTAGTTCGTCTCTCCCTCTGACACCCCGCTCGAGAAGAGTCCTGCACATTGCTAAGCAATGGGCCAGACAGGCCCAGAGGAGGAGTTCACCCCCTTGACACAGCCTTCGTCAACTTGGGAGGAATCCAGAGGGAAAGTCTAGAGAGGGAAAGACGAAGCTAGTGGTTAGTTTCAGCAACATTTCAGCTAGATTAAGGCGAATCAGAGGACTCTGCTGTGTTGTTATTTTCTGTTAATAAAAAGCTAATTGCATGCCGTGCCTCCCATGCATATGCCTGCCCTGTGGTTGACCTGGCTTGCTTGACAGCTCCTTTACACAGCAACCTTGCTTAAGGAAAACACAGTCTAAGCCTGGTGGGTGTCTAGCAGGCTGACTAGAACCTCCTGAACTCTAACATAGAAGAAATATACATAACCCAAGGAAAGGGAACCTTTTTCATGCCAAAGGTCACATTTACTTTTGGACAACCTACTGGAGGAAAAAGTAGAAAGAACAAGAAATATGAAATATACCTTAGTACAGTAGGCTCGCTCCTATCCACATTCACACAGCCTTCTATATTCTCCATCCATCCAAACAAGCAAGCAAGAAACAAAAACACTCAGGAAGGATGGAAAGCAGAATGAATTGAGGGATGTGAGCTAGGAGAGTAGATGTGACCTGGGAAGAGTCCCAGGGCCCAGATAGAAGCCTACAGGACCACTTCCAGGCCTGATGTTCCCCACCCCTGACATAATAAACCAACAAATCTGGCTGACAACCTCAGAACCACAGTTGTTTCCGTTTCCACCTAGCCTTTTGGTTCCTTAAATACTGAAACAGGAACATGATTCTCAATCCAACTGACCAATATGGAGCAGAGCCAAACTTAAACCAAACAAGAACTTAAGGGCTTACTTGTAGATTTTCAAAATGGCGGAGATGTGATAGTTAGAACAGACAATAATGCACATCGGTCCACTCCACCTGTATACTAATTGCATGTACAGCGGTGCCCCGCAAGACGAACGCCTCACAAGACGGAAAACCCGCTAGACGAAAGGGTTTTCCGTTTTGGAGGCGCTTCGCAAAACAAATTTCCCTATGGGCTTGCTTCGCAAGACGAAATGTCTTGCGAGTTCCTGCGGGTTTTTCCCCCTTCCCCCCCTTTTCCTAAGCCGCTAAGCCGCTTATCAGCTGATCCGCTGATAAGCCGCTTATCAGCTGATCCGCTAAAAGCCGCTCAACCGCTAATAGTGCTAATCCGCTAAGCTGTCAATGGGCTTGCTTCGCAAGACGAAAAAACCGCTATACGAAGAGCCTCATGGAACGGATTAATTTCGTCTTGCGAGGCACCACTGTATATGGCTCTTTTGAAAATGTGAAGTCTCGTGAACTAGCCTAAATGGAGAGTTAGGTTGCTACAATCCCACTTTCCCTACTAACACACACAGGGTTTGAATGTCTGCATAGGATTTGCAATTTTTTTCAGGTCCAGATATAGTTAGTTTGTATTCATTTGCAAGCATTTCTAGAAAACGGTATATTTACACAAAAGAAGCAACTGAAAAGGAAGCCCTAACCATTAAAAAAACACAGCTTAACTTTAATTATCTCAAAAATCCTTTGGGGGACTGGTCGTGAAATCATGCAAGTAAATTTTTCCTGTTTGGGGATGTGACTCCCTCCAACACAAACTACTTTTTAGAAGTTATCAAGGAAGTCAGATCTTTGAAAAACAAGCCATGTAAGGAATAAACCGACACTCTCTCTTTCCATCTTCCTTGATGCATGTTTTGTTTAGAAATCACTGCAGCATCAATTTTGGTACTCGTTGCTAATACCTCCCACTTCCACAGCTATTAAGTGTATATGAAAGCAGATGTTTGCCTCCTTCTCCTACTCTTACCCACTTAAAATTAGATACATATCGTTTCCATAACAAGATGAAAACAACATTTACAGGAGACAAAAATGTAACTTTAAAAACTCAATCTGATTTTTGTTAATTTAATGGCCAGCTGTTCCCTTTGCTGTAGTGGAACACCTTGTGAACATTTATGGTTAACCAGTTTCACTCTATTTGTCACTTATATTTCCATAACCTTATTAATACACATACTAATAGAACAATAGTATTTAATATAAGTGCTTCATAGAAGATACAC
The DNA here is from genome assembly GCF_964252035.2 of Podarcis erhardii. NCBI lineage: Eukaryota > Metazoa > Chordata > Lepidosauria > Squamata > Lacertidae > Podarcis > Podarcis erhardii. The sequence continues at coordinate 74,024,164 of NC_138510.1, forward strand.
ATACATACAGCCATTGGTGCTGCATGTGGTGGGGCAGGGCAGCCCTCGTAATCGTGGTGTGGTTTCACCATGGTTATCTCTCTGCACTATAGAGCTGGATTTTATCTAAAGAGTCTGACAGCCTTTCGATGTACATCAAAATTGATAACATCCAACCCTGAGGAGGGCAAACTTGGATTGTCGCAACATTAAACAAAACAAGTTGGTAGTGGCCATTTCATTCAAGTATAACCTGTTTTCGGGAATGTATGGCTGTCTAAAATTTATCTAAATTGATCTTTAACAACACAGGTCATACTCTCAGACACACAAATTTGGCTTTCTTTAGGATGCTTGTAAGACAGCAACTTCTTGGAAAGACAGGCTCGAGAAGCAAGGAAGCAACTTTTGTTATGTTAGGTGACATGAGGCCACTCTCTAGCGGTCAAAGTCAGCTTAATACTGAAGCCAATTAATCTCAATCTGAAATTTAGCAGCCTGCTAATCTTAGTGAGCAGGTTTACTCATAAAAACCTACAGACCATTACATTCAAGTCTTCTCTACTTGTACCAGGAAGGACCACTGAACTTCATAATCCATCCAAAGTACCCATGTTGGTCCTAGAGAAAGAGAGATCAAAGTGAGGCACCATCTTCATGGCGTCAACCAGCATTCAAAATGTTGAATGAAGCAAAGAAATCTTAACTTCAGAAACATCAAATTGAGTATTCCTTTCTTATACTCTCATATTGTCATTTTCTCTCACACACCACATACTTTATTGCTCGTGAGGTGGTACAGCATGTTGGCTAAGAGACTGAGCTATGTATAAAGAGGCTCAAGTTGAACTCTCATCTCTGCTATGTTCTCATCAAGGAAAGCCTCTCTCTCGCCCCCTTCTGTTCTCCCCACATTCTACAATATGGGTAACAATTATACTGGTTTACCTTATACTTACGGAGTAACCAACATGGTACCCTGACATTGTTGGACTCCCATCATTCCTAGTGAGGATGGCCAATAATCATGAAGGAAGGCACCACATTGGCTCTCCATGCTCTAGCATGTTACAAGGATTAGGTAATATACACAGAGTGCTGCTTTGAACACTTGTAAGAGTGATACAAGGGACGCGGGTAGCACTGTGGTCTACACCACAGAGCCCAGGGCTTGCCGATCAGAACTGCCCACCTAGCAGTTCGAAAGCACATCAAAGTGCAAGAAGATAAATAGGTACTGCTCCGGCAGGAAGGTAAATGGCGTTTCTGTGCGCTGCTCTGGTTCGCCAGAAGCAGCTTAGTCATGCTGGCCACATGACCCGGAAGCTGTACACCAGCCAGTAAAGCAAGATGAGTGCCACAACCCCAGAGTTGTCTGCGACTGGACCTAACGGTCAGGGGTCCCTTTACCCTTTACCTTTAAGAGTGATACAATATTATTATTATTATTATTATTATTATTATTATTATTATTATTATTGAATGTAATTATGAACCAAAGTCCGCTTTTCACTTCCTACGGAATGACAATCACAGCCAGAATGAAGCCTCTTGATTTTAAAAAAGGGGAGTACCATATTTTTCCATCTATAAGATGCCCCCATGTATAAGACACCCCCCTATTTTGGGGGACTCAGATTTAAGAAAATGGGGGAAGATGGCCCAGAGTATAAGACACCCCCTAATTTTTGACATTATTTTTTAGGGAAAAACCTAGTCTTATACACGGAAAAATACCATATTGCAGAAAACTTTCTTACACTATTTTATTGTAATTCATGAATTATTATTATTATTATTATTTAATACCCTAAGGTGGAAGGACAAAAATAGTCCCGCAAAAATAGACTGGCAGAATAAGCTAACAGATTACGTGGAGCTAGCAATGTTGACTGCAAAGATAAGAAATCAAGATGTCGGACATAAAAGAAGAGTGGGAATACTTCGGTGAATATTTAAAGAAATATAACTATCAGATAAACTTCCAAGTGGGGTTAGATATATGAGCATTAGTTAAAATAAGCAGAAGAAGGGTGGTATTTAAAGAGATGGATCTTAACAAGGACTAAATAAAACCTGACAGAGGGATGTGTGTGGAAGTCAAAGAGTGTAAGATAAATGATGACAATTGTATAACTGATGTACTAAAATACAATGTATTTTTAAAGTTAATTCATGAATTTATATACTATCTTTCACAAAAAATACACAAGGCGGCTTTCACAACATCAACACTATACAAAATAGAATAGAAATGAAACGTACATTTTACAAAATCCCCAGCCAAAAGCTCATACAAACAGCTGACCAACATCACAGCCCTTAATAAAGCCAAGGGTAATTTTCACTCATTAGGACGGGAAACAGGGATCCAAACCAAATACAAAACAATCCCTTTTTCACAGCATGTAAAACAGTCCTTTCTTGTTGATTTTAGAAAGCTGTGCTTTAACTACAATGTTGAGCTTTAATGTTCCATGAGATTATCTAAGAGATTACTGGGCCAATTGTTTTTAAAAGACTGTCCCATTTGACATCCATTTAGAGTCACAAATGAATTAGAGGCATTGCAGGACATAAAAACAGGACTCTGAACAGATTTCTGTGAAAAATCAGTATTGGGAGATATTTACATTACTTAAGTTATTTACAAATATATTAACTTTGGCAGCAGGAAGCGGAGATCTGCCCCACACTCACATCCAAAAAATGCCGGTGGTGAATATTAACATTAGATATAAAGCTCTTCTTTTTATTAGCTCACATTGCTGTCCCCATCCTGCTTATAACCCCCAACCTAAGTAATTTTGATACGCAAAAATTAGGACTCTGTTTAAATGGCAGCAATGAAGATAATGGAAAGTAATTTGAGCTCAGGGTGGGAGGTAGCCATAGCGCAAAATCTAAACATTAATTCTGCCCCTTTTTACAGCCACCCCCAAACTAGCCTCTTTAAGCAAGGGCCTATCTGTTAAACCAAGGGTGGAGAATGTGTAGCCTTCCAAATTTCATTGGACTCCAGCTCCCATCTGTCCCAGTCAGCATGGCCAACAGTCATGGACAATGGGAGCTGTAGTCCAGCAACACCCGGTGTGTCACAGGTTCCCCACTCTTGCATTACACAGCATTGTTAGGACAGTACAATGAACTGATAAAGTCATAAAGTAAACCCAGAGTGCTTTGAAACCTATTCACTATTCCCTCACAGCTTCTGCTCAAAATGATATTAGGAGCAGGTCTTAAGCTCATGCGTGTTCTTTCCCATATCTGCCATGCTGTTCAAACACTAAGTTTGGATCAAAAGGCTAGGGACATTCTGTGTTCACTTGGCTGTGTTCCATTCATTCATTCATTCATTCATTCTTAAATTTCTATACTGCCCTTCAGCCAAGATCACAGGGCGGTTTACAATTTAAAATCACAGTTTCACAGAATTGTAGAGTTGGGAGGGACCATGAGGATCACCTAGTCCAAACCCCTGTAATGCAGGAACATTTCTTTTTACATAATGTGGGGCTTGAACCCACAGCCCTGAGGTTAATAATCTCATGCTCTACCAACTGAGCTATCCCAAGTGAACCCAAAAATATGTATCATAGTAGCAAACAAAAACAACCCAAACCCCTACCCCCCAACACAGTTATTATTATTTATTGGCAGCTCAAGCACAGCCAAGGAGGAAAGGGAGCAGTGCCCACAAATCTGACATGTGTTTCTGACGGCATCACTTAAGAGACGTTTTCTGGGAAGCTGAGCAAGGAATTAATTTAATCCGAATGTCACATAATAATAATATTCCCCAGGAATTGTTGCCCTGCAGTGGTCTTTTGTCAACCTGGTGCCTCCTGGATGTTGTGGCCTACAATCCTCACCAGCTACCTTAGAAACACACAAGAGAGAGTAGCATCAAATTATTGTTCTCTCTCAGCTCCTTTTCTCCCCCAACCAGGAGCACGGGAGAGAGAAACAGTATGGAGGAAACGTAACAAAAATGTTTTGTGGCACCTCAAAGTTATTTGGCATGAATTTTCATCCTTGCCCTGTTGCACTTTTCCAGTGAGTAATATCTTTTGGCTGCAGATTGGGCATCCTAGTAAATTCAGGACAGTACTCCATCTTTGGGGGGAATAAATTAGTGTTATGAGTCTTATTCTCTCTTCTTTCTTGGCCTATAAATAATCATCATCATCAAACTAGAAAGGGGCCACCATCACAAAATGAACTCATTCCTACAAGTCACAGCGATAGCCACCATATTGAATGGCTTTAAAAGAGGATTGAACAACATGCAGGATAAGGCCACAATGTTCTACTTCCATCAGTAGCACACTAACTCAGGGGCGAGGGAATCGCAAGCAGAGAGAATGTTATTGCACCCGAATCCTGCCTCCAAGATTCCCATGGGCATCTGGTTGGCACTGTGAGGACAGGATCCTGGTCTGCTCCAATAGGGTTCTCGCTAACACTAACTCTGGTGTTGTCTAGGTCAAGAGTCCTAGCTTACACCCTCCGGAGAACTTTTAACAAAAAGTGAATGCAGAGGTCATGTTTTCTGGCCAACTCACTCATCATATATGCTCATGTGCAGTGGGACACATCTAGACAGAAATAAACTTACTCCTGGCAGGCAGACACTGTATGATCTGCAAACTTTCAAAAATGGACAAAAAGAAGAAACAGGGGAGGCCTGTTATGCCTTTGCTACATACTATAAGATTTTAACAACACCATTAAACGGTGCAGCACTCAGAAACATTTCATTAGAATTCTTTTCTTCTAAATCATACCAATAAAATCAAGGTTGGTCTGGTGTTCATGTGTTGACTTACTCGCATGCTTCTTGCTGCAGAAGTACAGTTTTGATCTTGTAAACATAAGGCATGGATGGAAATGGAAATCATCAAGAAGACAGCATATTGCAGATGTTGAAATATATTGGCTACATTGGTTTGGACTTGAGAGAGGTAGGTCCAGATTCCTATTTAAGCCACAGGACTTAGTGAGTAACCTTTGACAAACCACGGCCTCTCAACTTAGCCTACATGACAGGGTTACAGTGCGAACACAAAGCTAGATTGTAATGGAGCCATGTCCTTGGAATAAGAAAGACTGAATGTAATAAACACTGCTACTGCAAAGGCCAGAACATTTATTATATCAATACTTTGAAAAATGGCTTATGATATGGTCTTGTTTTGATTTCTGTACTGGCTCGCAGCTAAGAGATAACGCTAATAGTTTGCTGGTACCATTTTTCTCGTCATATAGCAGCCTCTCTTTCCAGTACTTCTGAATCCTTTACATTGACAAAGGAATATGTAGCAGGAGCTACAGAAAAAGATGGGAGGAGAACATACTCATTTAACCAGTTACATAACACATCATGCTTAAGCATTTTTAAGAGAACATAGGTAAAACAGTAAGATGGCTACCTTTTTCTTTGTTTTTGCCAAAAATAATAATAATTGTAAAGCCCTTCTAAAAATCTGCAAGGTAACTGGATTGAGAAGAGATTGGATATCAGTGGTTAAAGACCTTAAGAGATGGCAGAGAGGACAATAATGATGAAGGCTTCCGCTATGACCCTCTTGTGCTCAACTCCAAACCATGTGTCCCTCAACAGAAAGGGTTAACACAGCTCCTGTCACTCTCAGACCTCCCCACCCCCAAGTGTCCCTATTTTCCAGGGACAGTCCTGGATTTACAGAAGCTGTCCCGGTTTCTGATTTGATTCCGGAATGTCTGGCTTTTCCTTAGGACATCCCTACTTTCATAAGAGAAATTATGGAGGATGTGCACTTTGTGAGAATCTGAGACTGATCCTGAGAACAGGGCCTGTCCTTTATTTTATGTGAAGGTGCTCATTAAAAAAATTTATCTGAAAATATTTTTTTATTATTATTTTATGACAGCCCAGTCCAAAGTCGCTTGCTAATAGAACCTGCTCTGAAGCAGGAGCAAAGCAACAGGAAGTCAGAAGGTAGAACATCTGGCAGAACAGAGATAAAAGCCAGGCACAAGCCAAAACGAGCTGAAAGCTGATGTTCTAACGAAGTAAAGGCTTCCAAGTGCTTGAGGGGAGATCTGATGTTTTATCAGAGAGACAAGCTGACCCTTGTTCTGAGTGGACCAGCAGACTCTCATTCTCTCCCCCAACTGGACTTATGAGCATAAACCTGGACTCAGAAACGCTTGATACTCACTAGAGACTAAAGACTGACACTGCTTGGCATGTCCTTTCCCCATTAGACAGGTTTATGCCAAATTACGACTCTTCTAGGGTCTGATAAGTACTATGCCAAATTCATTTCCCTGAAAGTGCCAGGGTGAAAATCTGAGGTTCCCAGAGGGAGGGTCAGTTCAGTGGTGGCCACAAGCCATGAGAACAATATGGCTGAGAACATTATTTCAAAGAGGAAAATTGTTGGTAATAATCCAAAAACAGCAACTGGCATGAGGCAGCATCCAATCAAATCACCACTACCACAAAACACAGGCTTTTTTATATAAAAAAAAGATGAATTTTCAAAGACCATAAGGGAAGCCCCAAAACAATTAAATGCTGCTTTAAAATGCATTAGCACCCAAACACAAACCTTCAAACAAACTACCTCCAACATGGTTCTTCAAAGCCAAATTAAATGAGATAACTGCAGCCCCGGGATGAACTGTTTGGGAAATTTTCCACTAATAAATACTCAGATGTCCTAACACTGACATTTATTCTGAAGCAGATGGATGGCCCAGACAACTAAGTCCTCATCAGAATCCTTAATATGAAGCTTAAGCTGGGCTCGGGGGGGGGGGTGCGTTTGTAAATCAAAAGCACTGGGACACATTTCAACTTTGTTATCTGCCAGGCAAGTTACACAAATCTGGACAGTTCACTTGGAACACATGCATCCATTAATACGTATCATATTATGGCATTTATGACCTCCAGACTGGGTTCGCTTCTCTCTTTTGCCTATTAAAACAGAAGACCAGGGTCAACTGTAAACAGAACGTCATAAAAATGACAGTGCATGCAATACATGAGAATGTGGTAATTGCCTTCCTGGAGCATCCCAAGGTTTATCTGGTCCACCATTCTCCTTATAATGCAGCCGCAAACTTTGCACTTGCTCACATTGCCACACACAGTAGAAGGTCAGTTATGATTCTGCAAAATCAGTCTCTGGACATTTTGTGAATGCAGTCACAAAATGCAGTTTGGGGAAGCTTTCAACCTACCCTAAGTGCTTTCTTTCTACATTATGCTTTTGTTGCCCTTATAGGTCTAGTTTGCACAGCACAGTAAGCTACTTTCTGGGGCTTGCAATCACTGTACTGAACTCAGTGCTCCCACGCCAAGTGCAGTGAGTTCAAAGGAGCTCACTCACAATCACTGTACTCCTACCTGGTCATTTTTGCTCCCAAGCCAAGTGCACTAAGTTCAACGGAGCTCACTCCCAGTCACATGTGTATGGCAGTACTAGGGGAACCTCTGGTCCACATACCTTCCAACATTTCTCAGATGAAAATTGGGACATCCTAAGGAAAAGTGGGACATTCCAGGATCAAATCAGAAACCAGAATGGTTTCTGTGAATCCAGGACTATCCCTAGAAAATAGGGACTCTTGGAGGGTCTGCAATTGCCACCAGAACCCAGGCTCATGCTTAAGTTCTCTCCTTGCTAAACCAAAGTGTGTTCCACTGCTGAGCCCCTTCCATCGTGGCAACAATATTTCCTCTGTTTATCATTTACATCAACATTATGAATGGGCAAGGCTAAGTGGCCTGGAAGGAGTTTTCAACACACCTCACCAATGCTGTTTATATATTGGTAAGAATTGGAGATGGGAGCTTTTGCTTTTCACTTGTTAAAATACTTTTTTCCAGCCATGAACCCATGACTGAATATTACACCAAAATGGGATATTCCACTTAGAAAGTTATCAACAAACAGCATGGGGGACAAATGCTTAAGAGACCAGAATGGTGACAGTACATACGCAAGTAACTGACAGCTTGTAAAACACTGGCCACCGCACAGGGGAATACACACACCTATCAAACAGCTGGACTGTCTGCAGGAGGAATGAAGTTACACATGAAGTAGTGTAAAAAATATAGCCCCAAGTGTGTTGGCTAGAAATGAAGCATCTGCTGTTGGAAAAACAATTGCTGTCCTGATGTGCTCATTAAAAAATGCTATTGAACTCCCACAGTCCTTGCATATGATAAACTTTTCCACTGGAATATATTTGCCTATGCCAACATTGTTGTTGTCACTGCTCAAGGTTTTGATTATATGGCAAGTATAAAAGGCATCGAGCGCACAGACACCAGTTGTTCATTTAAAAAAAAGAAATCTTTTGTAAATATCAAAAACTGAACGCCTGCTTCATTTGTGGATTTAGAACCTAATTTTATCATTAACATTATTGGCTATAATTTTTTTGTTAATATTACTGGCCAGAAATACTGGCTGCTTTCCTTGTACTGATTCTTTTAAGAAGTACAGTGGTGCCCCGCAAAACGAACGCCTCGCAAGACGGAAAACCCGCTAGACAAAAGGGTTTTCCGTTTGGAGGCGCTTCACAAAACGAATTTCCCTATGGGCTTGCTTTGCAAGACGAAATGTCTTGCGAGTTCCTGTGGGTTTTTTCCCCTTTTTTCCCGCCTTTTCCTAAGCCCTAAGCCGCTTATCAGCTGATCCGCTAAAAGCCGCTAAACCGCTAATAGCGCTAATCCGCTAAACTGTCAATGGGCTTGCTTCACAAGACGAAAAAACCGCAAGATGAAGAGACTTGTGGAATGGATTAATTTCGTCTTGCGAGGCACCACTGTATAGGCCTTTAGCAAGGAATACATTTATTCATTCTGGATAAGGGCTCTGCACTCCTGCATGAAATGAAATTATTATTACTATTTTATTGCAGTCCTATATCCACTTGCCTGTGAGGAAGTCCATCTCGCTTAACTGGTCTTGCTTTTGTGCAAAGATGCACACTGTAGCTTCCCAAAATGAAGCCAATCCCTTGCTTGCATTTGATGCCAAATTTAAAACGGGCCAAATGTAAAGCCCATTTGCCAAGGAACAATGAGATGCATCCTTTAAGACTCCCCAATGTTCCTTGGCAGCTGCATCTTTGCATGTCCCACACCTGATGTCATGGGTGTGGCTTGGGGAAAACAACTGCTGTTGATTCCTAAACAATATTAGGATAACTGTCTGCTAGGTCTAATTTTGCCTGTGGGACAGAGATTCCTGGTGCTTGATGGGTTGCTTTGTAAGTTACACAGGATAAATTGCATTGCAATTTCTGTATTATAAATAGGCACTTTGTAAATATAGTGCTATATTCCAGAGTTCTGTTAAACTCTATGCAAGGGGTGGGGAACCTCAGGCCTGGGGACCAAATGCAGCCCCTCGGGACACACACCTTCTCCTGAGTCCATATCCCTTACCAGCCCTGCTTTGCAGCCTCCCTGAGAGTTCTTGCCTGGTTGGAATGGGTCCTTGCACTCTGATAATGCCTCTTGCTTGCATGGATGGAAGATAGAGATAAAAACATGTAATGATGGAGCCTGGCGAGTCTCTCTGGGGAGAGCATTCCACAGTTGGGGAGACAATCCAGCATTCCACAATTGCACCCGTGGAACTAATCCAGCCTCCTGCCTATGTGTCTGCAGTGTGCTGACCTCACCATCTGGCCCCTCTATCTTCCCGGAAGCAAGTGTTACAGCTTCACGTTACCTGGAAAAAGCTGCTCCTGATGGACAGAACAGTACAGGAAAACCGACTATTTTTGCCATGCCCTATATTGATTTTCACTGTGCTGCTTTCCTGTCATTTGTGGGGGAGCTTTTGGAGTTTGATTTTGATGGTAAGATTTTACTGGTGCCTATTTTTGTTTTTAACCTTGATTCCCCCTCCCTCCCCAAAAAAAAAATTCATAGAGATATGCCGCAATAAATGAATAAAAATGCATGCTCTCTCATTTTTGCTAGTTAACTACAAACCATTTTTTGCAGGAATAACATAATGAAGTACGCATTATTTGCACCTGAGCGTTTTGCATCTTCAAGTGTATCACTTAGCAGAACTATCAAGGAGGGCAATTACATAGTACAAAGGCTTCTAGCATTTCACAATTCATTTCCTCTCTGGAAATCTCCTCTTGCTTGAGTTTCAGTAGCACTCAAGGAAACCTCAGCAAAAACTTCTTTTTGGCACAAAGTCATACTTCACACAGTATAGGAAGTGGAACAGAAGAACAGCAGCAAAGTAGAAAAGGAAAACCTAAGAATGTGATGCAGAACATCTTTTTTGGCTTGGTGCTTTTTGGCCTGTGTAACACTGAATACCTATTTCTACAGAATTCCAAATCCTGAACATACCCCACTGTAGATGTTCTACTGCCCTGTAGTATCACGCTTTTGAGAATTCATCTAGCACAATCTAGTGTCAGATTTAACGAAATGCCCAATTTCCATGTTTACTCAGTGAGCATTCTTATTCATCCTCTGCTGCATCAAAGCCCCAGGGGACCAAATCTGCAGGCAAGCTCTGAAAAAATAGAGGAATTTGTCAAGAGCGAGCCATTTGCCCAGAATATACCACTAGCAAACCAGAGCTTTACAAAAGCCAAACAAGACATAACTTGCACAATTCTGACACACAGAAACAATACCAACAAACTTAGAACTATCTGGGACGCAAGCAAAGCTGTGATGAGGGGGTTCTTGATACAACAGAACGCCGTAAAGAAAAGGACACAAAATGAAAGGAAAGATAAGATCTTGCAGAAAATTAAAGAATTGGAGAAGAAATTAAGATCAAATCCGAAGTCACAGCCGATTCTGAGAGAAATTAAACTATACCAAGCACAATATTCCAAACTGATAAACCAAGAAATAGAATGGAAGATTAAATTAATGAAACAAAAAACTTTTGAATCGGCGAATAAATGTGGGAAACTGCTTGCTTGGCAGTTGAAGAAGAGACAGAAATTAAATACAGTTACAAACCTAGAAATTGAAGGAAGAAACATTCAGAACCCCATGGAAATTAGAAAGTGCTTCCAGAGATACTTCAAAAAATTATACACTCAAGGGCCGCAAGATGAGGCTGAGATTAAACAATTTTTGGAAAGAAATGGACTAACAAAGTTGTCACAAAAAAACAGATTAATCCTGAACAACAAAATAACACAACAAGAGATTGAACAAGCCATTCAGAACATGCAACTGGGCAAATCTCCAGGGCCAGATGGCTTGACTTCCAAGTATTACAAGATATTAAAAGACTATCTGATCCAGTGGCGTAGCGTGGGGGGTGCAGGGGGGGCCGGCCGCACCGGGCGCAACATCTGGGGTTAGGGCAAATCCACGGGTTAGGGGGCGCAAATCCACGGGTTAGGGGGCGCAAATCCACGGGTTAGGGGGCGCAAATTACTTGCCTTGCCCCGGGTGCTGACAACCCACGCTACGCCACTGATCTGATCCAACCAATGATGGAGGTCTGTAATGAAATTATGGAAGGGAAGAAGGCGCCGGAATCGTGGAAGGAAGCTTTTATCACATTGATACCAAAATCTGAAACTGAAAAGACACAACTCAAAAACTATCGTCCCATTTCCCTTCTGAATGTGGATTACAAAATATTTGCAGACATTTTGGCAAGTAGACTAAAAAGAGTTCTTAATGAAGTAATTCATAAAGACCAGGCAGGCTTTCTCCCAGGTAGACATATGTTTGCTAATACTAGGAACATTATTGACATTTTGGAACTTTTGCAAACAGACATAAATACAAAAGCAGTGTTAATTTTTATAGATGCGGAGAAGGCCTTTGATAATATTTCTTGGAAATTTATGAAGGGAAATTTGAAAGAAATGGGAGTGGGACGGGGGTTTGAGAATGGGATTGATGCAATATATTCAGAACAAAAGGCCAAACTGATAGTTAACAATGTGGTTACAGAAGAGTTCAAAATTGAAAAAGGAACACGACAAGGCTGCCCGATTTCCCCTTTGTTATTTATCTCGGTTCTGGAGGTGCTCTTGAATATGATCAGAGGGGACTGGTTGGTGGAAGGGATTCAGGTCGGAGCGAAACAATACAAACTTAAAGCTTTTGCAGATGACCTAGTTTTGACCCTGCAGGAGCCAGAATCTAGTACGAAAAGAGTATTACAATTGATTCAGGACTTTGGTCGGGTGGCGGGATTTAAATTAAACAAACAGAAAACCAAGGTGCTGGGAAAAAAATTGACAGACATAGAGTCAGAACGGTTTCAGAGAGAAACAGAATTAACTATGGTTAAAAAGGTAAAGTACCTAGGGTTAAACATAACAGCAAAAAACCTGAGCCTATTCAAGGATAACTATGAAAAATGTTGGTCTGAAATTAAGAGAGACTTGGATAGTTGGACAAAATTGAAGCTTTCTTTGTTAGGCCGAATTGCTGCTATTAAGATGAATGTATTGCCAAAAATGTTGTTTTTGTTTCAAACATTACAGATTGTGGATAAAACGGAGTGCTTCCGGAAGTGGCAGAAAGATATATCTAAATTTGTCTGGCAGGGCAAAAAGCCCAGAATTAAGTTTAAGATATTAACAGATGCGAAAGAAAGAGGGGGCTTTGCCCTGCCAGACTTAAAGTTGTACTATGAAGCCGCAGCTTTCTGCTGGCTAAAAGATTGGCTACTTCTCGAAGACACTGACGTACTGGACCTGGAAGGTTTTAACAATGCTTTTGGTTGGCATGCATACTTATGGTATGACAAAGTTAAGATCAATAAGGCCTTTAAGAACCATATTGTCAGAAAAGCAGTGTTTAATGTCTGGACAAAATATAAAGACTTACTGGAAAATAAAACTCCAAGGTGGCTTTCACCTCTGGAGGCTAAGGCCCGAAAAAGACCCAATATGGAGGCCAAATGGCCAAAATATTGGGAAATATTAGAAAAAGATGGAGACAATTGGAAATTGCAGAGTTTGGAGAAAATGAAGGATAAGGTGCGAGACTGGTTACATTATGCTCAGATTAAAGAAGTTTTTAAAAATGACAAAAAGTTAGGGTTCCAGGTGGAGAAATCGAAGTTAGAAACAGAATTGTTAGAACCAAAGACCAAGGTACTATCTAGAATGTATAACTTGCTGCTAAAATGGAATACACAAGACGAAATGGTTAAATCGGCTATGATAAAATGGGCACAGGACATTGGGCATAACATTATGTTTGAGGACTGGGAAAGGTTGTGGACCACTGGGCTGAACTTCACCGCATGTAATGCTCTGAAGGAAAATGTAATGAAAATGATATATAGATGGTACATGACCCCAGTTAAACTTGCCAAAATATACCATTCGTCTGATAATAAATGTTGGAAATGCAGAGAAAATGAAGGAACATTCTTTCACCTCTGGTGGACATGCCCTAGGGTGAAGGCCTTCTGGGAAATGATATATAATGAGTTGAAAAAGGTATTTAAGTATACCTTCACAAAGAAACCAGAGGCCTTCCTTCTGGGTATTGTCGGCCAGAAGGTGTTAAAGAAGGATCGAACATTTTTTATGTATGCAACAACGGCAGCAAGGATTCTCATTGCAAAAAACTGGAAAACTCAAGATCTACCCACACTGGAAGAGTGGCAGATGCAGCTGATGGACTATATGCAACTGGCCGAGATGACCGGCAGAATCCGTGATCTGGGAGAAGAGAAGATGGAGGAAGACTGGGAGAAATTCAAGATGTATCTACAAAAACATTGTAATTTGGTTGAATGTTAAGAAGGATGCTAGATTATAAAAAACTGGCCACCACTAAACTAGATTTAAATTTGATGATAAGTGAGACTAAAGAAAATATAAAATTTTTTGGAAGAAGTGCTAGATTATATTTGAATGAGTGGACATGAGATTGTAAACAAGTTGATAATTTGTTTGGAAAAAATTTTAACGATGTAAATGGGAGCGGGAGACGTGAGGGAGTCCAAAGAAGTGATGAAATTGTTGTAATAGAAGTAAGATCGTTTATTATGTGTGCATTTATATTTAAAAACCTTAATAAATATTTATATATATATAAAAAAAGAAACAATACCAACAAACTCAAATTGGGGGGGGGGGAGAAATCTTTAATACACGCTTTAAAAGAGGCCAGTGAAAGAACCATATGAACAGGCAAGCAATATCAGAAAACCATGGGGACTCAGACTTAAGAATCTTCAAATACAGAGGTCTAGCTTCCAAGGAAAACAAACACTTCTCTATATCATTTCTAAACCTCTTTTCCAACTTCTGAGGATACTTAAGGCAGGTGATTACAGATATTAGAAGTTAAAATAATCTTGGTGATGTGGGCAGATTAGCTATAAATGCTGGATTCAATAGCCTGCAGGTTCCTTAGAGTCTGATGGTTATCATCTTTTATGGATCTGCTTCAAGATACAGGTATAAGATACAGCCAATATGGTGCCCTTCAGATGTTGCTGGACTACAACTCCCATGAGCACCAACTAGCAGGCCCAATGGTCAGGGATGATGAGAACTGTAGTCAAACAACGTTTGGAGGGCATCTTGTTCATTACCTCTGGAGCATTTCTATTGCTGCATTTGATGACCCGATGTATCAAAACTGGCACAATTTGAACCATTCATTTTATCACCTTTCAACCTCTCTGTGTGTGCTGTTTTCTTATGTTAAAAATATACCTCTATCTTTATAGCACCCTGCAAAACATTACTATTTCCTAAATAGTAAAGGGGAGATATTGTTTTTGATTGTTACCTTGTTATGTATTTTTATACTGTAAACTGCCCAGTGATCCTTGGATGAAGGGTGGTGTGATGGGATAGTGAGCTGCTTGTGCCTAAAAGCTTGATCCCTCTGGGGTTTGGCTGGTCATCCAAACCGATGCACTAACGGAGCCCCCAAAGCATGACTCCGTCAGTCGCTGGTAGAATCTGACAGTGGGCGTCTACGGAATTTACGCCAACATAAAAGCTCTTTGACAGACATGCGCTTTCGAGACTCTCTGCGTGACAGTTTCCGGCGAAGGGTGGGCGTTCCCAACGGGGGTCCCGTTACCTCTCCACTACTCTCACTGGAAGCATCCCAGAGCCTCCCCTCCGCTGTGACTCCTGCACTCCCCCTGCTGGTTCCCTCTTCTACTGCAGATTCTCTCCTATTCTCCTGTAGCCTGTCCACCACCTGTCTCTCCGATGGCAGTTCCCTGACATCCACCTCCCCCCCAGGGCCCCCTTCCCCCCCTCCCGCCTCCTCTCCCACTGGCGGTGAGGGCGGAAAGCCCCTGAAGGAACTCTCCTCGTCGTCCGAGGATTCTAACACTTCCAGCCACGGCGTACCGTCTCTCTCCCCGTCTTCCTCTTCTTCGTCGGAGTCGGCTTCTTCACCCACCCCTGACTCTGGGAACCCTTCAAACTCTCCTTCCTCATCGGTGGTCCCAAAGTGTTCCCTTCTAAATCGAGCCACGGGTTGCGGTTTTCTTGGGAAACGCTGATGAAATGTTTCTATTAAAACCTCGTCATTGACTACCTCTGCTGGTACCCAAGTGTTTTCCGACTCTGCTTCCCCCTCCCATTCTACCAGATATTCCACCTGATTCCCCTTCCACCTGGAATCAATGATTCCTGCCACGTTCATGTCGCGCTCTCTCTCTTCTATCACGGGCGTTTGGGTGGCCTCTCTCTTACGCTCCCCCCACTCGCGTCCCTCTCGGTACGGCGACAGTAATGACCTGTGAAATACTGGGTGTAATTTCATGTGACTGGGCAGCCTGAGTTTGAATGCCACTGGGTTGACCTGCTGTATGACCTCAAAGGGTCCCAATCTTTTGGGCCTCAATTTCTTACTCCCGCCCTTGAACGGTAGCCCTTGGGTGGACAACCACACCCGGTCCCCCACCCTTATAGTTTCACCTTCCCTCCTATTTCTGTCTGCTTGCTTCTTATATTCTTCCTTGGCTTTCTCTAAGTTAAGTTGAAGCTGACGGTGGATCGCCTCCATCTCTTCAAAAAAATATTCCGCCGCCGGCACGCTCCACCTCTCCCCTCCCTCTCCTGGGAATGCCCGGGGGTGACACCCATAATTTGCCAGGAAGGGACTCATCCCTGTGGACACGTTCTCCGCGTTGTTGTAGGCAAATTCTGCTAGAGGTAACTTATCCACCCAATCATTTTCTCTGTCTTTTACATAACACCTCAGGTATTGTTGTAAAACCCCATTTGCCCTTTCCGCTTGCCCATTGGTTTCTGGGTGCCGGGCAGTTGAGAAATTGAGTTCTACGTGCAGTAAGCTCATAAGTTTCCTCCAGAACCTGGAAGTAAATTGTTTCCCTCTGTCGCTGACCACCCTCAAGGGGGCGCCATGCAACTTGAAAATATGTTCTACAAACAACTTGGCGGTTTCCTCCGCTGTGACTGCATGTGAACAAGCTATAAAATGACACATCTTGGTTAATTGATCTACCACCACCATGACAGCTGTTTTGCCTTTGGATTTTGGCAGGTCCGTCATAAAATCTATGGATACTGCCTCCCATGGCCTTTCGGGCGTGGGTAAGGGTTGTAATAGCCCCGCTGGCGCCACCCTCTCTCCTTTCGCTCGCTGGCACCTGTCGCAACCCCTGACATATTCCCGTACGTCCTCCCTCACCTTGGGCCACCAAAACTCCCTGGTAACCAACCACATGGTTTTGTGCTGTCCAAAATGTCCCGCTGTGGGGCTGTCATGCAACTGCTTGAGTACTCTGCCCCTCAGTTCCCCGTCGGGTATGTACAGTGCCCCTTTGTAATACAACGCCCCGTTCTTTTCTTCGAACCCCCCTGTGTTCTCCTCTGTCCTCCGGAGCTCTCTGAGTTTCTCTTGGGCGTATTCATCTTTCTCCGTACCCTCTATCAGTTCCCTCTGCCCCACCAATGCCGCCCCACACACCCAGCGGTCTTCAGAGATTACATGCCTTGCCTCAGGCGCTCCCTCCCCCTCTAAGTACTCAGGTTTCCTGGAAAGAGCGTCCGCCCTCACGTTCTCGGAGCCGGGCACGTAACGAATCTCAAAGTGGAATTTGGAGAACTCCTGGGCCCATCTCACTTGTCTCTGGTTCAGCACTCGGGCTGTTCTCCAGTATTCCAGATTTTTGTGGTCAGTTCGGACTTGAACCTTGTGCTGCGCCCCAATCAGCAAGTGCCGCCATTTCCGGAATGCTTCATGAATGGCAAGCAGTTCTCGGTCGTACACTGTGTAGTTCCTCTCTGATTTGTTCAACTTCCGCGAGAAGAATGCACACGGTCTCCATTCAGACGTATCTTTTCCCGGCTGGAGAAGAACGGCCCCCACCGCTCGGTCTGACGCGTCAGTCTCCACTCTCATTGGTTGTTGTAGATCCACGTGCAAGAGTTGCTCTTCCGACGCAAACGCCTGCTTTAAGCGTTCGAACGCTTGTTGCGCTTCTCCCGTCCAAACAAATTTCTTTTTGCTACTAAGACAATCCGTGATGGGCGCTGTTAAATGGGCAAAGTTTTTGATGAACTTCCTATAGAAGTTTCCGAAGCCCAGGAACCTTTGCACGTCCTTCTTGGTCTTTGGTGTTTTCCATTCCAGTACCGCTTGAACCTTGCTGGGATCCATGGCCAATCCCTTGTCAGACAACCGGTACCCCAGGAATTCCACCTCCTTGGTATGAAACTGACACTTCTCCAGTTTCACCCACAGCCGGTTTTCTCGCAGCTTGCTCAGTACCTCTCTTACATCTCGCACATGCTGCTCCTCATTGTCTGAGTACACCAGAACGTCATCTAAGAACGCTACGCAGTTCTTGTAGAGCAGTGGCCCCAGGACGTGATTCATGAATGATTGAAAACAGGCGGAGCCCCCTTGTAATCCGAAAGGCATAACGGTGTACTCAAAGGCCCCCAAGGGGGTGAACATAGTGGTCTTCCACTCATCCCCCTTTCTCACACGTATCAAGTTATATGCCCCCCTAAGGTCCAGCTTGGTAAAAATTTTCCCTTTTCTCACCCGTGTTAGAATGTCATCAATTCTGGGCATAGGGAAAGTCACTGGTTCTGACACTGCATTTAGGGCCCTGAAATCACATACAAGCCTGGGCTTGCCTGTGTTTTTTTTGTCCACAAAGAACACTGGGCTGCCCCCCACCGCTCGTGACTCTCTGATGAAACCTCGCTTGAGATTCTTGTCAATGAACTCCCTTAACTCCTGCATCTCACTGTCTGACATTGCATACAGCTTGCCCACTGGCAATTGTGCTCCTGGGAGTAAGGTAATTTGACAATCAAAGGGTCTGTGCGGGGGCAGTTTATCTGCTTCTTTTTCGCTGAATACGTCAAGCAAGTCAGCGTATTGTGGTGGCACCCTCCCTTTGTCCATCACTTCCATCACTGCTAGAGTGCCCCTGGCGCCTGCCTGAGCCTCTCCCTCCTTGCAGTGTTCTAGGCAATGTGCTGATCCAAAGGAAACCACTCTCTGATGCCAGCCTACTAGCGGATCGTGTAGCGCCAGCCAGCTCATACCCAAGATAATAGGAGCTCCTCCCAAGGTGGCTACGTTAAACGCTATCAGTTCGGTGTGTCGTGCCACCCTCATTATCATTGGTACAGTCTGTTGGCTCACTTCTCCTCCCAACAGCTCCCTCCCATCAATCGTGGTAACCTGCAAAGGCTTACTCAATGGGATAGTCTGTATTTGGTGTGCAGCTGCAAACTCTTTGCTCATGAAATTACATGAGCTACCTGAATCCAATAGCGCCTTTATCTTCAGTGGGTGTCCGTTTGCCAGTTCCAGCAACACCTCTATCACAAGCGCTGGTCTTGGAGGTTCCGGCGTGGGCACATTCATTACTCCCTGGCCTGGCTGCTGTGCCCTGATGTTGGCAACCAGGCGTTGGCTTTTACTGGCTCCGTGATTTCTTCTTCCTCCTTCCCCCCAACAGTTCCCGCCATCCCTTGCCATTCCTTCCTTTGCGGACAGACTCTGGCAAAGTGACCTGGCTGTTGGCAGAGATAGCATCTCTTGCCGCTCTTTCCCTCCTTCTTCCGCCCTTCACTGGTGTTTGAAACTGCGCGCGCGCGCGCTGTTCCAAGTTCCATCGGCTCTGCTGGCGGGAAAGGCTGCTCCGGAATCTCTGGAATGCGGAAGTCCTTCCAACGTTCCCCCTTTCCTTCCCGCTTTTCCATAGCTCTAGCTTCCTGGCGTGCCCCAATGGACAGCGCTGATTTAGTCAGCTGATCCATAGACTCCGCCCTAGGCGCCCGGGAAAGTTCATCTTTCACTGCCGGAGAGAGACCTTCTTCAAACAGCATTTGAATAGGTTCACTAGCAAGGTCCCACCCAAGTCTATGAATCAGCATGGTGAACTCAGTCCAGTACTCACGTACAGATCGGCTCCCCTGTTTACACGCCATTAACTGCCTGCGCACCACTCCCTGCTCGATCTCGCTGGAAAACATCAAGTCCATGGCGCGGAAAAACTTCATTGTGTCCTTTAAGATTTCATTATTGGCTGCCATCAGGGGCCGAACCCAGTCCCTCGCCCCTCCCTCTAGATGGCCAATCACGTACGCCACTCTAGAGTTCTCGTCGGGGAAGTCATCAAACAGTAGATTGAGAGCATATTGCATCTCTGTCCTAAAGGCTTGATAGTTCCGGGGATCCCCCCCAAATTTCTGCACCAGTCCAGGCACCCGTCTGGCAAGTGGGGTGGTCTTCCCCTTATCTGCATCTTGAGCCCTCCTCTCCTCGAGCCTCGCCGTTTGCAGTGCCAGCTGGACCTCCAACGCCCTGTACCTTTGTTCCAGGCTTGGATCTGCGCCAGCTCCCGCTCCTGCTCCTCCGGTTCCGGATGGTTCGCTCATGATGCCTTCTGCTTGCACAAGCTGCTTTCAAAGACTGTCAGATTGCTGTGATGGGATAGTGAGCTGCTTGTGCGTAAAAGCTTGATCCCTCTGGGGTTTGGCTGGTCATCCAAACCGATGCACTAACGGAGCCCCCAAAGCATGACTCCGTCAGTCGCTGGTAGAATCTGACAGTGGGCGTCTACGGAATTTACGCCAACATAAAAGCTCTTTGACAGACATCCGCTTTCGAGACTCTCTGCGTGACAGTTTCCGGCGAAGGGTGGGCGTTCCCAACGGGGGTCCCGTTACCTCTCCACTACTCTCACTGGAAGCATCCCAGAGCCTCCCCTCCGCTGTGACTCCTGCACTCCCCCTGCTGGTTCCCTCTTCTACTGCAGATTCTCTCCTATTCTCCTGTAGCCTGTCCACCACCTGTCTCTCCGATGGCAGTTCCCTGACAGGTGGCATAGAAATTTAATAAATAAAAATAATAAAACAAGCAAACCTCAAGTCTTTACAAGTTGTTCAAATTAAGAAAGCCATGTAAGATCTGTCCACATGCTATCCCCCCCTCCCCCTCAGGAAAGGAAACAAGTTTGAATCTTTTACTTTCCAATGAAATCTGACTAAATACAATGAAGGAAACAATGACATAAATTGTTGAGCTTTATTGAATCTGGAAGATGCTCAGCAAGGGGGAGAGAGACAGAACAAGTGGGTGAAAATTTTCTTATCCTCATCCAGTTCCCATGACACAATTAACAATGCTGTTCAAGGGGTTTCTACTATCTTAACTTCTAATTTCTTTTGCAAATCCACTCTAGGAAGCCCATGAGGATTTTCCTTCCAGAAAAGCAAAGCTTAAAAAAAAAGACATCACAGCCGTAAATGGGATGTTACATTTTTATTGTCCATTTCCATGCCAATCGTCACCATGGTGTTGCACGACTTTAGAACTGAGATGCGACACAGTTTCCTTATCAGGACGAAATAACAGAATTGATGAAAGAGGGAAAACAGATTTCAAAAAGGGAAAGCATTACTATCCATTGTTAAAAGAACCCTGCTATAACAGATATGATTCTCTTTCATACACAGACAATTTTAAAAAGAAACAAACCTTATAAGTGTTAGAAGTAAGGAGGACACTATCCCACCAATTTGGGGGGGAATCTCACTGTTCAGTATTATTCAATAACACATAGTAATACTATTGCTATTTAATAATAGTAATACTGTTACAATACAGTATTATCTAATAAGACATGAAGGCTGTTTGGTACCTATCGTAATTTGGGGAAATGATGCAACAAAGATGTAAGAACACAAGAGCCTGCCTGCTGCATCTGGCCAATGGCTCATCTAGTCCAGCACCCTGTTCTCACAGTGGCCAACCAGATATCTGTGGGAAACCCTCAAGCAGGCCCCAGTACAAGAGCACTCTCCCCTCCTGTGGTTTCCAGCAACTGCTATTCAGAAGCATTGCTTCCACTGGCAGTGGAAATAGTGCAGAGCCAGCATGACTGGTAGCACTTAGGGAAACATCAGGAAAACTGGTTAAACTGCTGCATGAATGCAGCCAAAGTCTTAAAGGATGCCACTCTTCAAAGGGGCTCAAAATGGCATACAAGTATGGATTTCCCTTCCCCCTTATCCTCGTAAGAACCACCTTGTAAGGCTATGTTCAAGGTACTGGTGACCTTTGTAAACAAGCTGGGAAACTGAGGACCAAAGATTGTACTAGTTAAATGATTACTCCTCCCCGGCAGGCGAGCTCCACAACCTCCAAGATTGTATAAGAGAGGGCTAATACTGCAGTGGCGTAGCGTGGGTTGTCAGCACCCAGGGCAAGGCAAGTAATTTGACCCCCTAACCCATGGATTTGCGCCCCTAACCCTAACCCCCAGATGTTGCGCCCGGTGCGGCCGGCCCCCCCTGCACCCCCCACACTACGCCACTGTAATACTGCAAATCCTTTTGGGATGTCTCATTGGAAGCAATTCATAAAAATAATGCTCAAGATATATCCAAGAGGTGAACTTCGTTCCCCCTCCCTAACAACCACTAATTTATTTCTGCTGATGAAATGCAACTTCTGTTTTTCAAAATCATCGAGTAAGATCCTGTCTGAGCCAACTAAATCATTTGTTGATGCAATGGCAAGCAGAAAATAATAATTAAGGCTGGAACCCTAGATATGTCTACTCAGAAGTAATCTCCACCATGTTCAATGGGCTTACATAAGTGAGAATGGGAAATGCAGCCTAAAAGAACTTTAGTTCAAATCTCACTTTGGTTATGATTTCAGCTGGTAGCATTGGATAAGCTACCAACTTCTCTGAAGTAGGGGATAGCAATGCTGGCTAACGTTTCAAAGTTGCACCATAAGGATAACTGAGATGATGTGTGTAAAGTCCTTTGAGCAGTTAAAAATGCTAAGTATTGCTATTAACCATCAATATCCTACACATCACCTTCAGACACATTTGGCCTACTTTTAAATATTTATCTGTCACCAAATAAGATCATTACAACATCCAGGCATCATGTCGTGTTAACGAATCAAAATAAGCACTGGCTGGACGCCTTCGTTGAAGTTAAACCCTGGAGAAAGTCCCAGAAGGTTTAAACACATTTTTGAAAGAGTATTATTTTCCATGCAATTGATGAAAAAAAGAGAGAGAGAAGAGGCCAGCTTGTAATGCACTTTATTGGTCAGACATGTCTTTCCCTGCAGCTGGTCACCATTTCCACAATGAGAACATCTCATATTTAAACGAGACATCCATCCACTGTCCACTGTCTCCCCACTACATCATCTTGGACATCTTGGACACTTCCCTGCTGGACTCTATACATTTGTGCCAGAACAAAAGCCACTTGTGGGTTTCAGAAACAGTTTCAGAACACCATGGATTAGAAAACATACGAACTTGCTGCTGGCATGTATTTGAGCCAGCATGTATTTTCAAAGTTTTGCTCTAAAACCAAGGTATAGTGTCATGTGTGCAAGCAGGAAAGAGCCCGACCAAAGCCACAGGGCTCTCCCCTGCCCTCGCCCTGTTCCTCCTGTCCAGCCTGGAGAAGGACTTTACTAGCATTTACTTTGAGAGATTCCTGGCTTAACATTGCATATGAATCAGACATCATAGTTTAACGCAAAATCTGCTTACTTGAACAAGTCAGCTTCATGGGCCCAGTTTGCATATGCCATGGTTTATAAACCATGATGTAATTTGATTGTCAAAACCTGGCCCAGCATCTTAACCATGGTTTATTAACCACAAAATCCACACTCATGAGCCATGGTTTGTTGGTTTATATACCTTGGCTTCCATTAACCTTGCCTTGGTGTTACAGTGGTGCCTCGCAAGACGAAATTAATCCGTTCCGTGAGGCTCTTCGTATAGCGGTATTTTCGTCTTGCGAAGCAAGCCCATTGACAGCTTAGCGGATTAGCGCTATTAGCAGTTTAGCGGCTTTTAGCGGATCAGCTGATAAGCGGCTTAGCTGCTTAGGAAAAGGGGGGGAAAGGGGAAAAAACCCGCAGGAACTCGCAAGACATTTCGTCTTGCGAAGCAAGCCCATAGGGAAATTCGTTTTGCGAAGTGCCTCCAAAACGGAAAACCCTTTCATCTAGCGGGTTTTCTGTCTTGCGAGGCATTCGTCTTGCGGGGCACCACTGTACATGCAAATCAGGCCATGGTTGGGAAGTTGATTGCTTTGCAACTGACCAGTGTTTGTTTTAAAGACCACTCTCTGGTTTGCACAGCACAACAAGCCATGATTAGTGAAACCTGAAACTAAACACTAGGAAAGTTCTTCAGGCAGCACAGGAAGGGAGGCAGAAGCTCTCAAGCCTGGTGCTTCACTCAGTCTCCTTCCTGTCTGTGCAGATAGCACTAGATCTTGGTTTAGCATTATGTGCAAATGTGGCCAACACAAAGCCAACAAAAAGATGAAAATGTATCAGGACAGCAAAGATTAAAAGCTCAAAACCAATTACTTTAAAAACATGAGCAGTTTGGCTGATCTAACACCCGTCTAAGGAGAAATGCCTTGGCCTTCCGGTGGCTCATAATCAGGGAGAGGTCAAGGCAGGCGTTTCTCGGAAGGGAGTTCCCAAGCCTAGGCATTACTACAGAGAAAGGTCTCTCTTGTGTCCCGGGCAAACACAACTCAGATGTTGAATGGGATGTGAAGGGGAGTTGCTCCAACAAATCTTAATGAACAGCAAGCACACATGGGCGGAAATGGACCATTCTAAGTACAAAAGAGCAGTTCTGCTGGATCAGACCAAACATCTATATCGTTCTATATCACATTTCCCATGGAAGCCACCAACTGCCCACAGGCGGAATACGAACACGCCCACTCTGTTACAATTTGCAGTTTTGCTTGTAGTAGTAGACCATAACAAGGTTCCCAATATTATTTCTTGCAAATGCAGTCACACCAGGGAACATTTACATTGGCATTGAACTAAATGCCTCCTGGCGATTTAAAAAAAAATGCAACCTGCAATTAAATCCAAGTGCTTGCAACATTTGGAGGCCCAAATTGACATTGAGGCCACTTACCTGCAGAGGCTAAACACCCAATCACCAAAGCAAACACTGGAATCATACAACTTGAAGTCATTCTTGCCACACCAGGGGTCTTCGGATCAACTTTCTTTGTAGTTCTTTGTGCCTGGTGGGCACCCTTCTGGGAATATATTACAACTATAGGTGTTTTGATAGAGAGTCTTCAGTTACCTGCAAAGAAAAGTTTAAAAATAATACTTGTAAAAGCATGTCTTACAGAGAAATGACTTTCCTCACAATACTAAACACAGAGAAAGCCAGCACCCTTAAAAAAAAGAAAAAGAAAGAAAGCCTTTATACTGAGGAACAATGAAAGAAAAAAGAGTTATATTACAGTCACAGGTTTAATTCTCTCCAAGTCGTAACCCCAAACCCATCACTCATTTTGCATTCCACTCACTCATTCACTCTATTTGGCGCCAAGCCAAAGCCTCCAATGCAAAATCCCAAGAACCCCTCTTTTAATTTTTACAAGCACATCTTTCTGGAACTCACTGTTGCGACAGAATACATCTGATCATGGGTGGGCAACCTTTGGTCAAAATTTAGCACAATCACTAGAGACCAATTCAAGCAGACTTTGAGCCAACTCCTCCTTATGAACCAAACCATGTCATGGTCTTGACTATACTCACTTTGAAATGATTGTGTGCCAAGAAGCTGAATAACTTTGCCTACCATAAATGATGGCAGCTGGTGCCTCAAAAATCTTGAGAATCACAGAGGCTATACAGAATTATCGGCACTTCTCAGGTTTTCTCTCTCTCTCTCTCTCACACACACACACACACACATCCCTCCAATACATTTTACAAGATTTGCCTTAGGGTTTCCACCTCTCAAAATGAGATGAAGCCATTATGAGATGAAGAGGAGCATTCTGCTAGGGTGTGGGGAACCAACTTGGATGTCCTGAAGCTGTTGCTGGGTCTCAACTCCTATTATAGCCCCAGCTAGCAAAGTCAACAGTCAGGGATTGGCTGCCAGTTCAGTTCCGGGCCAAACTCAAGGTGCCAATCCCAGTGCTTAAAGCCCTAAATGACTTAGTCTCCAAACAGCTGTGAGGCCACCTCCTTCTTTTGCTCTTTTGCTGTGGGGGCTCAGGCAGGGCACCCAATGGGGATCTCACAGTCAGAAGCAAGGCAGGCGTATCAGAAGATGATTACGCAGCATGTGGTTGTTTAGTCATTTAGTCGTATCCGACTCTTCGTGACCCCATGGACCAGAGCACGCCAGGCACTCCTGTCTTCCACTGCCTCCCACAGTTTGCTCAAACACATGCTGGTAGCTTTGAGAACACTGTCCAACCATCTTGTCCTCTGTCGTCCCCTTCTCCTTTTGCCCTCAATCTTTCCCAACATCAGGGTCTTTTCCAGGGAGTCTTCTCTTCTCATGAGGTGGCCAAAGTATTGGAGCCTCAGCTTCAGGATCTGTCCTTCCAGTGAGCACTAAGGGCTAATTTCCTTAAGAATGGTGAGGTTTGATCTTCTTGCAGTCCATGGGACTCTCAAGAGTCTCCTCCAGCACCATAATTCAAAAGCATCAATTCTTCGGCGATCAGCCTTCCTTATGGTCCAGCTCTCACTTTCATAAATCACTACTGGGGAAACCATAGCTTTAACTATACGGACCTTTGTTGGCAAGGCGCAGCATAGGTTTCCCAAAACTTTATGAGAGGGTAGAAGTTACTCAAAGGTCTGTTTGACAGTGGAACAGACTCCCAGGAGAGGTGATGGACTCTTCTTCCTTCGAGGTTGAGATTCCTGCACTGCAGGGGCTAGACGGCTTGGGGGTTCCTTCCAACTCTACAATTCTATGATTCTAGGTCATCAATAAGTCCCTCAAAGCTCCTTCAGTTCTGAAAATAGGCCTGAAGCCACAATGAAATGGGTCCAGATAACCCTTTTCCTTCAACCACACTTGAAGCTGACCAGTCACCACTGCCTCAACAATCTTGCCCATCCACCACCCTAAATAGTTTATAAATGTATAGTTCCATATGTGTCTATAATTCATGGACAGTGAATGAGGCTTCCACCCATTGTAGTGTTGAAAAGCAATCAAGTTGATAACCAACAGCTAGTCCATATTTTGTTGTTCCAGAGTAAGGTTCCATGTGATTAGAAAGTATCTTGGCAAATTTGTCTACCCCCATGCTAGAGTAAAGGAAGACAGAGAGGCCACCAGATGCCCGGAGGCTGACCACTGTTGTTAACAGAATGCTACACTGAACAACATTGGTCTGAGTGTTTCATGTTTTAAAGTGTTCCTCCTGCATAGACACACACACACACACACATGCGCCAAGATCTCTTTGCATATGGAAAGCGTACAAGTCAGGAAGAAGTGCTTTTAAGCAAGCCTTCTCCCTGACGTGTTAACCGACGCTTCCAGATTTTCTCTCTCCTTCCTACACACTCATACACAAATTAAAACCACAGTACTGCACGTATTCTGCAGAAGAACACTTTGCTGTTGACTTTGGAACAAAATAATGTGTTCTTTACAATCCATTCCAATGTGTAACCGCAGATTTACTGGAAGTTCATCTATGGGTTTCCAAAAGTAAAACATGTGAGCTACATGTGGCCAGATTCTTCTGCTTCTTCTTTGGAAACGTAAAATCCTCTTCCGTATAACAAGACTTAAAGTCAATCAACTGACCAAATCAGAAACAAATACATGCACATATAGAAGAAGTTTTAAAGTGCTGTCATAAACTTACAGTGTGGGTTTCTGGAAAACAATTCTAAGCCCCTAATATTAATTGTTGTTTTGGACTGTGCATTTTAAAAAAAGATTACTTTTCCTGCCCAAGATAGTCATTAGGCAATATATTAAGAAAGCTCTGTGATTTATGATACTACTTCAGGGCACAAGCCACAAATTGCAATACTTTGTGTGCCTCCTTCATGGCAGGTCCAGAGGGTGGCAACACAAGAAAGGACTTTTTCTGCAGTGGCTCCGTTTGTGGAATGCTCTCCTCATGGATGTTCGTCTGGCGCCTTCATTATACACCTTTAGGCGCCAGGCAAAAATGTTACTTTTCAACCAGGCCTTTGGACACCTGATACCCTGTTAAATGTGTTGTTAAGGGACATTATTTATTTGTTTTTGCTTTTATTTTTATTATGTATTTTGTATTTTTTATATTGCATTTTTATGTTGTGAACCACCTCAAGATTTGCGGATGAAGGGTGGTACACAAATTTAATAAAGATTAATAATAATAAATTACAAGGAGAGCTGGCAATGACTTTTAAGGTGTTTATAAGCCCAGAAGATAAGCCTAATTTCTCAAACTATTCAGCAGAATAAAGTTCCAACTCTGTGTGGAATCAACTGCACTTACATTTTAAAGGGATGGACTTAACATGTTATTGATCACTCAATGCAGGAATGTCTTAATTCTCATCTGAAAACGCACAAGTGTTTCATGGCAGTGATATATCACACCATCAGTAACGTCTCTGTACAACTGTCACTGAAATTAAAGAACTATGCATGTGATGACCCTATACTCGAATGTACGTAATCATCCATTATCTCGGCTCTACAAAACTCCTGCAAGGCAGAAGGGGAATGTCAATTTAAACTAAAGAGGAAAAGTTGCTATTTTGGAATAATGTTTTAGGAAAGGAAGAAATATATTCAGGTAGGAAAAACATAAGCAATTATCTGCAATGTTACAGTGTATATGTATCTATCTATAGGAACAAGTATATATTGTTGCTGTTGCTGAATGAGGCAGATTCAAATCTCACCAGTCCCCTAAATCACACTCTTATCTGGCTCCTAATCGAGCACTGATTTTCATGTCTCCTCCCCATGCTTCAGCTGGGTTTTTTGGCTTGCTGTAAATAATAATAATCAGACGCCTGGCTTTTTACCCAGTTTTTATGCTGTTCAAAAATAAACCACAAAACGCTGGCAGCAAGAAGGAAGGAGAGATGAGGCTTTGTGATTGCCACAAGGGCCAACCAATCAGCACTCTGCACAGCCGGCGTTTCTGCTGAAAACAGGAAGCATCAGTTGCTCTGTAACTCAATTATATGAGGAAGGCTGTATTCCTTACGAAAGAAAAGGGCAAGTGTGAATCCATAGTGGTCTCACCAGAGTGCAAACTCTATACATCTCTACACCGCCTTACTGGTCCAGTCAGCATCACACTTATAATGAAAGCTATTCTTGCTTGTTTTTAATCCTTGATGTTTTTATTTTGTTTTTAGGTATGCTATAAGTCAACCCAGAGTGGCTGCAAAAACTTTTCAGAGTTTCAAGATGAATGCTATAGTAGTAGTAGTAGTAATAGTAGTAGTAATATTGCAGCATTCATCTTGAAACTCTGAAAAGTCTAAGCTCTGTTTGAACTAAGAGCATTTCCCTCAAATTCAGCATTCATTTTAAGCTCTGCAGTTTAACCACACACACACACACACACACACACACACAGTTGCAAGATGGCAAATGCCATGGACAATTAACTCTTAGGTCAAAATAGAAAGTTATTTCCTGCACTCTTTTGGTTGACATAACTTTTTTAACACATGTGTCTGAGGTTAGCAGTACTATTTATTTATTTAATGCATTTATATTTAATGCAATTTTATCCTTGCAATAGCTCTGAGATAGGTTAGGCTAAGAGAGTGTGACTTGCCTCAGGCCATACAGCGGGACTCATTAAGAGTAGAAATTTCCGGGGTTCCAATTCAACATTCCAACTGCCACAACAAAATTCAATAAAGATAGCTGTGTTTGTTACAGCAAAATGCAGGCCTTCTAAAGACTATATATCTACGGTGCAATCCAAATCATGACTGCTGCAGGGGAGGACAAAACAAAACAGCAGGATCATCACAGCATCCACCCGCTGGCAAGGACAGGAGGTGGAAGGACAGACCAATTGCTGCACCAGTCTTCGGTCAGGATTGGGCCCAGTGTATTGGCACTATGGGCAGATTGGAATCCAACAGATCCTGGCTCAGCCACTCCCCGCACCTGGAACACTGTGTTTCAGGGCTTTCTGCAGGTTGGTGTTGTGGTGATTCCATTGCAGCCATTTCCAAATGCCCATCTGTTCACACCATGGGCAGAGGCGAGCAGATCTGGGTGGAAGGATACATCTGCTCTATCCAAGGCCTCCCCTGGCCAAGTGCCAATGGGGTTTGGACTGCAGTGCCCATGTGGCAAATGGTCTCATGGACTAGAGTTCACTTTATCAGATACATGGAATGGTGGGCCTTCATGATGCAAGAAGAATGAATTGTTGAAATGGCAAAGACACAATTACCAAAGCAACCTTCACAGTTCCTTGAATAATGCAAAAATGCCAGCTATCATACATGCTACAGTCCATGAATAAAGCATTTTGAAAGCTTTTAAAACTGACACCCACGACCAGTTGCCCAGACAATGAACAGAAGAGAACCGGGAACCAAGAATCACTTGATACAGACGCGCTAAACAGGACACCCTGAATAGGAAAATTGTAGCCGTTGGTTAGATCACTCTTTCCTTAAGGTCAGTACATAATCCAGCAATGCTGTTCTTTGTGGTGCGGAGAGCCTGCTGAAATGGTGGACAAAAAAAGAGGTCATGGGAGATAAAGCAACTCCGTCTCTCGGTAGCAAAGGGCACAACCCTGGCAGCAGTTGGCATCAATGGGGCTTTTACTTGTGAATGTGTTTAGGATTACAGCCGAAGTCAGTCTTTCGTTGCACAGGAAAGAGAGGGCGCTGGAGGGTTACATAGCTCTCATAAAGGTCTCCCAACCCCATCTCTGACCTGTTCACATGCCACAACATTTCTACAAGAGGATCCGTTCAGTCCCCAGTGATTTCTTCCCTCTCATCAAACCTAAAGAGTCTGCAATATAGTGTGATTAACAAAAAAAAAAAAACCACAAAAATTAAGATGTAAAAGTAAGATGTCAGTATCTCAATCCAGTACATATTACATGGCATTCAGCGGCATGGACTACAATGGCACCTTGTATTTCTGTGTACTATATATTAAAGGAATCTGCTATACGCCAAGCGTTCAGGTTCCCCAGTTCCCTGTATTCTCAAGATAAAGTTGTATGATGCTGAAAATCTCATCTTTTGTCTATAGCCAGAAAAGGTGAAAAATGGTGAGGGACCGATCTGCACCAAGTGCTGTCTTACATAAAAAAATTGCAGAAAGGCAGTCTTTCTACCTTCTGAATGTCATCAAGCTCCAACCAACGTGAATATTATATTCTGTTCTCGTAAACGAAGTCCCTCAAGCCTTCACAGTTTCCTTCCTCTAGTGATTATGGCTACTTGTTCCTATTCCTCCAACTGTTCTAAAACAAAAAAGAACAATAAATATACTTCAGATTACACACTGACCGGACAACCTTTTTTGTCATTTCTAACAGGAACTGGGCATAACTGTCCTACTGGGTCCTTCATTCTCCGCTTTCTGTGCCGTTCCCCAAATGTCACCATCTGTTTCTCGTATTATCTCCTTCCCGTCCCACTTATTTCCCTGCTTTGCTTTCCACCTATTTGCATTCTATCATCTTCTCAGTCTAACTTTTTCTCTACAGCATGAAAAACAGCTTCCTATTCCTGATCTCCTTATCACAGCAAAGTTCCTAAGGCTTGCTTCCTGTCAGTGTTAATGACCTCCAGCCTCGACTGAGAAAATATCCAGCACAGCGCAAGGCTCTTCCCATTCTGCCAGCATTCAATGACAAGCTAAACCAGGGGTAGGCAACTGTGGAACCTCCAGATGTTGTTGGACTACAACTTCCATCATCCCTGGTCACTGATCATGCTAGTTGGGGCTGATGGGAATTGCAGTCCAACTAAGTGTGGAGGATCACAGTTGGCCACCTCTGAGCTTCACATTACTTCAAAGCAAACCCTTCCTCTTAGAAGTCACTCTGCTGAACTCACTGACATTACTTAAGTGACATTGTTGACTCATGGCCCTCTAATGCCTTTCTATTTTTTAAAAAATAAAATCAGCTTTCAGCAAAGTGAAGTAGCTGCTTCATACAGAGATTCTGACAAGGTTTCTTGCCTCCAAAGTGATGCCAATCCAAATGCCTTCCAGCATCTCTGACCATTGGCCATCTGGAAGGCATCCCGACCTACGGTCTTGCCCAGATGACCAGCAGGGTACAGTGTGTGGGGGGAAGAGGTGGGGGAGATGAATCACAGGGGCAGACCCCACCCCTGGCCTCTGAACTGAGACAATACACATGGGAGGCCTTACTTTTTGCAGGGTTCTTGTGCATATACAATTGTGCGTGTACAAATTCTGCTCAGAGCTTCAGATGATTGCATGGAGGGCAGGGGCAGAAGAAAGCAAAGAGAGCACTGCTGGATCAAACCAAGGACCTATTTATCTAATCCAGCATCCTATTTCCCAAAATGGCCAAAGTTATGGGAAACCCTCCAAAAAGAGACAGGGGAGCTAGACCTTTCTCCCACTGTTCTAAATGGTAGGGTGGCACCGCCATTAATATTTCCTCTTGCCTTTAGAAATAAGGCATTCAGAAGTCATGTTTAGATGGCAAGCAGGAGCCACACTAGGGTGGGGGAGATCGGATTACACCAACAGGCCCCTGCCTTGGCACCACACATTCAGTCCAACTTCAGATCCTACGCTTGTATAAAGACCCAACAGCTAAGGCGAGTTCCTGTTAAAAGGGAAAAAGAAAGTTGTTCAGTGTTTTATCTAAAGCAGGGGTGGCTAATGTGTGGCCTTCCACATGTGGTTGAACTACAACTCCCATCAGTCACACTAAGCATGGCCAATGGTCAGAGATTATGAGAGCTGAGGTCCAGCAAAGTTCTCAAGTGTATTTATTGCTCCAATGACATTAGAAACTTTTTGAGTTCATGTGCAGAATGCAAATGTTTAGTTGTTTAAAATGTAAAAATGACTATGGAAGGCATTATTTTAAACAAAGAAAAAAGAATGGCTTAGCTTTTGATCCCAGTGTACATCTCCTCTTCCCTACATAGTGCTTTAGATTTAGAAACAAGTTTCAGATCCTGCAGCATCTGACCTATTTGCAAAATTCCTAAAACAGAAAGCCAAATAAAAAATGCAGCACAGTGTGTTTAGGAAAGTTAAGCTTCCGGACACACATTCTTGCCATGGGTATCTGATCTGAAAAGTGTTGTCCTGCAGGCCCTATTTTTCACAGATGATGAGATAATCACTGAATGCCAGAGCCAGCATCCAATCCAGTTCCAGCACTCACCTGGGAAATTTAATCCAGATTATCTTCAGAATGTGATTTGCCTACTCCAAACTGGGACTGCATTTAGCATGCCAATTAGACACTCTTAGTTATTTCAAAATACAATTATTACTGGGAATGCAGACATGTGAATCACCTTTAAATTAAAAGCTATTTTCCCCCAAAGAGAAACTATTAAAATTCGAAAGCTATTTTGCAGGGCTGGCCCTACCATTGGGCATAGTAATGTACTTGCTTCAGTCAGCTGTTTTGGGGTGTCGTGAAAGGGCAGCAAATTATTAGTTACTTAATTTATTGTTTTATTTTTGCTCTCAGGGATGGGGGAGAGGTACAGTACTTTTGGGATTTTCTGCCTCAGGCACAAAATAGCCTGAGCAAACTTGCTATTTTGACTTTTCTTTGCAAAGTCTGTTTGATCATATGCGTAAGGGAGTTCCCCATGGGATAGTCCCTCACACATCCAAAATCTCCTGGGTGGGCTGCATGTGGTACTTTGAAGTCCCAACTTCAGAATTTTAAAGTGCTCAATCACCTGATGTTACTGTGATATCAGGTGACTAACAAATGGGAAACCCTCCCACTTGTGAAGTTTGGCTTCCAAGTCTAGATCCTGATGAGGATCAGGCCCAAAGAGACAAACAGATTCCCCACCCCTATAATAGGGAAATAAAACAACAGTATTTTCAAATATCACTGGAAGATTCTCAGGGAGTAATAATAATCAGCCCATGAGCCTTATCACTCAAAACATAAACAGATTCATAAGCTCTTGGAAGAAAGACTGAACTTTGGCTTTACAAAAGCATTTCACTTTTAGGCAGCTAAAATAGGTTTTTGGTTTTGCCCGATGAGTTGCTCTGACGTCTAAGAATTACTGACATGTTGCTGCTGCGCATATCAGGACATTTCTACAAATCTCGGCTAAAGGCTATGGGAATTGGAGAAATGCCAAGATTAGATGTGTTAAGTCACTCACAGTTGTGCCCCCTCCTACTCCCACGTGACTCTCGTAACTTTTTTGCTCTTTTCTTTTGCTTAATGTATTACTATGTGCTCCATCAAATTACAGGAAGCCACAAAATATACATAATCACATCCTGAAGAGGAAAGCGGCTTTCACTTTTTACTGTCTGCAAACAGCCACCAAATCCATCTTGTTCTCTAACACACACTTTGAATCTAATTTGACAAGCCATCCCAAGGACAGTTTAACAAAAGTCTATTTGAAAGCAATATATGGAGGGTAGAGCACATGATCTCCAAGCACACCTGAATTTACCAGTTAACATGTGAGGAAGGGCCATAGTTCAGTGCTAGAGAACACATTTAGCATGCAAAAGGCCCCACGTTCAATCTCTGGAGTCTCCAGTTAGAGCTAGGAAACACCC
The DNA here is from genome assembly GCF_964252035.2 of Podarcis erhardii. Lineage (NCBI taxonomy): Eukaryota > Metazoa > Chordata > Lepidosauria > Squamata > Lacertidae > Podarcis > Podarcis erhardii. Next base: position 74,058,225 of record NC_138510.1, read on the forward strand.
CAGTCCACTTCCAATCAGTGTAGACAATAATGAGCTAGATTGGCCAATAATATGTTCAATATAAGGCAGCTTCCTAGGTTCCTAAGGTTGTCAGGTGGTAGAGCTGGGAGCAGGCCTGCCCCAACCATGAGGCAGGATGAAGCCGCTGCCTCAGGCAGTGGAAGTCCCTGAAGTGGCACCCCAATGAGCACTGCTACCTGCCCTGTTGCCTGCATGGCTGGCAGAGAAGTGGTGCCAGCATCAGCACTAATTTCCCACGAGATCTCAGTGAAATCTCACAAGATCTTGTGGTGGACACGAGAACTTGCTGGGAATCAGCACAAGCAGTGGAAGTGGCAGGGCAGGGCGACACTTCCTGTTTTGCCTCAAGTGGCAAAAACAGGATGAGCCACCCCTGGCTGGGGAAAGACTTCTACCTGAGACCCTAGAGATGCCCCAGTCACCTGGTGAGCTAACAGGAATATTCAACTTTTTTCAACCTGAGACTGACCTTTAATCCAAACATTAGAGGAATGAGTTTGATGTTAAAGTCACTGGTTTGATTCGCTTCAGGTCAGGTAGCAAGTCCTAACCTTCTGGTTGAAGAAGAGAGAGCTCAAAGGCCAGACTATAAGGCAAACTTCATGTGTAGCTAGGGCATTTCAAAATGCTAAAAGGAACATCCGCTTTCCCTCCCTCATTGCTATTCTTCCAACACATTACATAGCCATCCTTACATAACGGCTCAGGGATGGTTTTGCTGTGGGGAGAAAGCCTGACTCATGTTCTTAGCTGTTGCTGTGGTACGTCAATACCCTCTGTAGCCACTCTCTCAGTAGCCCTGCCCTTACAAAATCTTTTCAGCAAATGCCCACACCCCCAGCTTGCCCCTCAAAGGCTGTGCAAGGAGTATGACACAGCCTGTCACAGATGTGCTGTCAGGTTTGGTGCAAACAGATGCAAACTAGTAGTCATTATCTCCAACTTAAATGGAACCTACCATTAAATATTTAAATAAATACGTAGACTTGGTGCAAGCTGCCCCACTATTGCGTGAAAGGGTGGCTAGAAGAGAAACTGGGTTACACTCAACTAAGTGCTGCCCAGAACAGATCTATTGAAATTAATTGCCCTAACTTGGTAGAGTTCATTAATTTTAATGTTTTATACAATGCAATAAGAAGAATGATACACACACATCCCTCTACCCTTTGTTTCCTATTTCGCTGAAGCAACTTGAAGTTTTGTCTAAAAATCATGAACAGAAAAAGGTTCTTATTTCCAGCTACACCTGCCTTCTACAAATTGCACTACCCTTTTATTTGATTTGGCTCAGAACATGACTGTACACACCTAAATTCGTTAATCACCCAACCCCAGATGCCTTATATTCAGAATATAAGAATACACAGCAAAGGATCTGGGTATCCATCACCTTGTGAACAACAAAATCAGCAAAGTCATAGCAGCGGGATACAGTTTACTGCTTTTTCTTCCCAGGGTGAAAAGGTCCTTTTTAAGGCTTTGCCTCATAATGGTTGATGTAATTAGCTTTCAGAGATAATAAAAGCTCCTAAGATTGTTTAAATAAAGCTTCACTGGGAAACTCCCTATCAGAAAACAAACCATTTTAATCTCTACCAGATTGAAATCAGAAAGGAGCCAGGTTGCTATAGGAATAAAAAGGCAGTAGTGCAAAGGCTCACACAAAGGAAGTTCACAGATGAGGATGAGACATGTGAATTGGATTGGGCTTTTTTTTTTTGCAACTTGAATTGGTTTTGAACATGAGCATTGGCAAGATGTGCTGAACGTTAGCATTTGCAAAACACACCAATGTTAGAGGTTTGTTTATGAAACAGAAACATAGTCCTTTCATGCCTGTAACAAATAAAACTGCACTTTATTTCTGTGATTAAGAAGAAGACGCTCAACAACAGATCAAGCGAACCAACTTTCAATAAAGGTTATAACCCAGATGCTAAATGCACATAAGTGAATTAGGAAACTTCTCCCACACATGTGGAAAAGCCTTTTAAGCACAACACCTCTAAAACAATGAGTCAAAAGGTGCTTCCTCTGCATAGAAGTCCCTCCTCCCTCTAACTATGCTCTGAGCTAATCATTTACAAGCCTGGAAGTGAAACAGGCGCTTTGACAGCAAGAAAAGGAAAAGGAGGAGGATGCTTTTATCAAAGGTCGCCCGCCCAGAAAGAGGGTTGAAAGGTCTTGCCGTCCAAGAAAGAAGGGGAATCCCAAGACAGGAGCTGAAGACCTCCTAGAGTCTCTGCATGAGCATGTCTTTAACAAAAACTTGCCACGGAACTTACAGACCCTCCAAGTGCCCCTATTTTCCAGGGACAGTTCTGGATTTACAGAAGCCATCTAGGTTTCTGATTTCATCCTGGAATGTCCCACTTTTCCTTGAGACATCCCTATTTTTATCAGAGAAATGTTGGAGAGTATGGAGTTATGTGACCCCCCGAGTCAAGAAGATAAGTAACTATACAACCTTTAGAAGACATCTGAAGGAAGCCCTGTATATGGAAGTTTGTTTATGTTTAATGTTTTATTATGTTTTTATATATGTTGGAAGCTTGTTGCTGCTGCTGCTGCTGCTGCTATTCTACAAAATATAAGCGAATCAGAATGAGAGAAAAGGGCACTTGGAGCCTCAGAACACAAATACTAAACTATTAGTATGAGGAAGTAGCTTTCTTTTTTGCCTTGCAGGTCCAGTGAGAAGGGCCAACCAAGTCGGATCTTCATCATCTGCATCAGCATTCAGAGTTAATCTAAACCAACTAGCACAGAAGAAGCCAACATGGTGCCCTTTAGATGTTGTGGATTACATCTCTCATCATCCATTAACTTGCATGGCCAATAGTAAAATTATCTAGAGGACACTATGCTGGATACCCCAAACTAGCAAGTTAGCTGCTGTTGGTGCTTTCCCCTGATGGCTTAACCATCAGCTTAAATCAGGGGCGGGGACCCTTTTCAGCAAAAGGTGGTGGGTGAGTCCAGAGGCAAAAGGGGGGGGGGGAACAATTATGTTATTTCTACCTTCGTACAGTACACTAATTTCTACACGCAGTCACACACCCTTCTCTATCCTCAATCTAGGAAGGTGAGATGCACTATCAGACTTTAAGGGCACATTCCAGCCAGGCAAACATACTTGAGTACAAAGCAAGGCTAGAGGAGGGTGTGGCTTGGGAAGAACTGCTAGGGTCCAGTTAAGAGAGGATTCCTAAGGTCCCCCATCCCTGTATTACATGGATACTCCCATAGGCAAGCTGTGTCCTCTCCTCTTGGCTGCTCTTTATGTGTCCTAAAGGTCCTATAGATCTCTGGACACAGATCATGAATATTGAACTTTGCCTTCATAGTGATTCACTTGTCTCTGTCTAACCACCACCCCAACAGCCACTGGCTTCAATGGGAAAAGCATTTGCAGTATCAAGCCTTCACTAAATCTACACAGCTGCGATGAAATCAGCCAAAGTAAACTCCTAGCCAAAACCTTCTCTGTCGTGACTTAACAGTGAGGCAGAGCCTCTCAGAAATGCAATTTTTAAAAGAAAGGAAAAAAGAAAACTAGCTTTATGCAGATCATGACCTTCAGATAAGCTATTCTCTTGCAATCTAAACAGGTCTCCTTCAAGGTCTGGTATAGCAAATTTAATCTCAAATTCTTATCACTAAACCATCCTTGCATGCAGAAACTGAGAAACTGGTCTGGGCCATCTGCTTAAGCTTTAGTTCAATGCTTCCGATTGAAAATGACGTTTATCAGAGTGAAAACCTTTTGCCTTTGAAAAAATACATATGCTGTTGAGATGAAGTGTTCCCACAATGTATATGAAGAACTGCAACTGGCATTAATAATCTACGTATAGTTGAAGGTTAGGGGTTTTTTGCTTATACCGCAAAAAGTTCAGCACAATAACCTTCTAAATGATGAATAAGGGACTTTGCGTACAGCTACACTAGGAGGATACGCACTGCTTTCGGCTGCAATGCATAGATTTTTAAACTTGATGCTCCCAAAGAGAAAATAACAGCATTTTTGATGGAAAGAGACCAAGAAACTGATCCAAAGGTAATCCCCAAAGTGCCTTCAGCATTGTGCTGCTTTTCAGTCCAGTGAAGCTATAAAAGAGCTAATTGCACTTAAGTCATCATACCATTGAATGATGGCCACTACAGAGGCACTATGGTAGGGAGGCAAATGTTTTTCCAATCTGTGGTCCCCATAGGTGGTAGGCCATATTCAAGCCCACACAGACACACACGCATTAACCCACAATGATCTGAAGCCACACATATACCGGTAAACCCACTCAACAACTCCAAGGGAAAAGCTGCTACTTGAAACACATTTCACATAGTCCAGAATACCCAATTTAGCGACAATGACACTCTCCTTGTCTCCTCACACAATCCAGCCTTTGCACTGCCCATCAACCATGCATTTTGGACTGCTAAATGTTTTCACAATCCCCCCATTCTTGCAAAGGGATGCTGCCCATTGGACACAACACACACACATTTTTTATTCTTTTGCGAACTCTCATACACATGCAGCTGTTTTTAAAGAAGTGAAGAAGCAGTGCAAGGCTGCCTCTGTAAACGTTGCTGTCATTCAAGGACAGTTTTTTCCCTAAGCCAAGAGTGAAACTGATCAGACTAGAATCTCGTTGCCATTCAGTCTTCTCAGTTTCAACAGCCCCTTGACTTGCCAGGCTAGAAGAATCAACTGCAATTAGGATAGGAATGCACAAGCATTTCTTCCCACAGTGACTCTCTTCCCTCCCATTCCATTTCTACAGATATCAAGCTACAAGCGCTGGATCAGCGCTAGTGTCATTGTACAAAATTAAGGGGGAAGCTGTTCCCAGTGCTCTTCAGAAATACAGTAACTGCCTGCCTGTACCCAGAACCCTCAACACATGTGGGGGGGGGGGAGTTCCCTGAATTAATGTGCAATAGATCTATACTATTTCAAATCTCTAGGGAATTAGTCCTCAAACTGCCTTGCTAGCACATTTTAATGGTGTAGGCCAGGTTTGGTATGTCTGTGGTCCTCCATATATTAAACTACATATCCCATTTTTTCTTACCATTGACCATATTGGCTGAAAGCTGGTGTCCATAACATCTGGAGAACAACAAAGTTCTTCACCCCTGGCCTACTCTGACTGCCAGGGGCTTTCTAGGTTTCAGACAAGGTGTTTCTCGGCACCTGTTACCTAAGAAACTTTAAACTGGAGGTTCTCAGGATGAAGCCCGAGCTCTTACACATGCAAAATATGTGATCTACAACTGTGTTGTACCCCTCCCATTCTAATAAGAGAGAATAATAAATAAATAAAGAGAAAAACAATCATCGTCAAAGCGGATCACAAAAACTATGTTTTCTAGAATATCAGTATTTTATAGTCAAAACATCAGCCAAAGAAGGGTAGGAGGTCAGGATAGATCTACATGACAAATGATTACTAGTGACACATACCAACATTTAAAGTCTACATCATGTCAGTTCAATAACACTTGATGAACAGAACTGTGGCGTTTGGAGATTATTGTCCTTTTTTTAGTAAGCACCATTTGTAGTTTTCAAGATTTATAACACCAGTTAAAATTGTGTGGAATTTTGAACTACATTCAGCAGGGTCTTGAGAGTCTATCACAGAAATCTGGTGGAAAATGTGCTGGCTTTATTACTAGGCACAGACATAAAACGTGTTCTGAAAGGAAGAGGTGAGCTACTCTTGGAAGTTGGAGAGACAAAAGCTCCCTCTGGCCCACTACACTCTATGGCTGGATCATGCCAAAGTCAGATCAACCCCTCCCAGTTGATACAAACATAAGGCTGTGTGCAACTTGTAACTAGTGTTTATTATGAGTGCAAGGAATTAACTCTCATTCTACAACTCTTAGATAATGGGAGTTGCAGGCACCAGATTGAGGAAGGCTGGGAACAGACAATGCTAGGCTAGATTGGGAAATAGTCTGATCTGGTGAAAAGCAGCTTTCTACGTTTCCAATCACAACTTAGCTTTTCCAGGTGTCAAGACCTTTGTTGAACTATATGAAAAATATTTGAATAAAGATCTCATTACCCCTCTGGTTACTTGATTAAAAGCAATTTTATAATAGGTTGTTAGGTTGATTTTCAGAATCAAAGCAGAGTGGAAATAATTGCTTTAACATAATGGATTCAGCACTCCTACCTTGCTACTCCTACCTTGCTACTCCTATTAAGGCATCCAGAGCCACAATCCTGTACTTAACTATTTTTTTTTTAATGAGTTTGCTGCCTTTATTTAGTTCCCTGCCCCCCAATAACTCTTGATACCTTTTAGATAATATGCAGTAGATATAGTAATAAGCTCACAGTGTTAGCTGTTCTTTACATCTTTTTAAATTTTTAAAAACTCTGTAACATTTTAATTGCAAAAAATATCTGTGGGAAAACAATAGTATTTATTTTGGCTAGCTCCCATTTAACGTGTCCGTTGCCAGGCATTCAGTTCCTTGCTGTGGCAAAGATTGCTTCTGTTCCAGTTTTATGGTGCCTCAGTCTTAAAGCAGCTGAGAAGTTAAAGTCAGTAAGTTGCTGGCTTACAGTGCAATCCTATGCATGAATGCTCAGAAGCAAGCCCCTTTGTGTTTAATGGTGCTTACACAAAAGAAAGTAGGTATAGGTTTACAGCCTTACAGCCCTTGCAAAACAGAAAGTTGTAGCAAAGGATCTTCATCTTTGAACTTGCATTCCCCAGTTGGTCACTAGAGCACAAGGATACTAGTGACCTTTAGGGCATGCTGCAAAGTTTATCTTTTCTCCCAGGCTTTCTCTGGGAAAAATGGACTTTCTCTCAATCCCAAACTGCACATCTGCGTGCTTTTTAAAAAAGCAGATTTGCCACAAACCCATCTAAGCTCTGGGGTAGAGGCTCAATTTTAACATCAAACGGGATGCAGTGGTGAGCCCCCCCCCCGCCCCGCCCAATGTTAAATTCCCTGCTCGTGGGCCATGTTGGCTGGGCTGATGGGAACTGGGGCTCAACAACAAACATCTGGAGGACACAAAGTTTCAGAAGGCTCCCTAATGTGCAGGCAGAGGTCTTTGCCACTACCTACCTGGTTATTACAATAATTATTTTAACTGGAGAGGCCAGGGACCCAATGTTAAACCTTCTTTATGCACAAAGCCAAAGTCAGGATTCAACTCTGGCCAGACCTCAACCCCCAATGTCTCTTCCATTGATAAGCAAGGAAGCAGGACCCTCCAGAATGTCTCCATACCACCAATGATCCTGAGGAACCATTGGACCTGGACATCCTTACTCCAGACTGAAGATCTCCCCACCAGCTGCCTGGGTTCCAGGCCTGCTCTCAGACCTCCCCTGTGGCCACAAGAGCAGATGAGATGGTGAGCCATGAAAGAACTTAAGAGTGGCTACCAAAGGACCTGGCTAGCTATCTGTAAGGCTATTCAGGAGGGGGAATCACAAGAAAATTCCTCTGTGAATCAGCACCTGACAGGAAGGAGGTGGAGCCTCCAGGTCTGAGCTGCTTCATTGCTGAAGCAATAGCTTCAAGCTCCAGCCTTCCTGACCTAGAGAAGTGGGCCACTATATGCTCTTCCACTGAGTCACAGTCCCTCCCAACTAAAATCAATAAATACCATTGATTGCATTGTCTTCTTAGAGGAGACACATTGCATACAAGATACAAGCAGCAGCATAAAATTTTCAGGGATCAGTCCTGATATTTATTAATATAAAAAAATTGGAGATTGGACGTGGACCTTCTACACACAAAGTCATATCACCAAGCTACAGCCCTTACCCATCTTTAAGCATCACACTGAACACCGTTTTCTTTAGGCATCATAAAAGCCAACCTATCTATCATCTCCATCCAAACATTTACAATCTGACCCCATGCATATTTACTCAAAAGTCAACTCCCACTGCCTTTAATAACACTAGGACAGCACAGTTGATATGAATAGTAACTGTGACAGTATGATATTCACTTTGGCATTGAAAGCAGCTGCACTGATGCTGATGTGAATGTTCAGGGGTCTGTTGAGTTGCACGATTATATTTAACAGATGCTAATAGGATTGCTTTGTAGGAATAAGTATGACATGGTGAGAACAGCTACCATAAATCAGGTTTTCACTGTCAGACAGCTGAAATGTACTTGCTCTTCTCACCTTGACTAGAAGGAAACTTGGCTTGCTGTTTCTCACTGCATGAATGTATGTTGAGAGAGTTAGAATGGAAATAATGCTGCTTAATAGTAAAAAGTAGGAACAGGGGATATCATGGCATGCACATAGTTGTGCCACTGTCTGTTGCTGAAGCCTTAAAGTACAGTACGTAGAATTTAGTCCCATTGTTTCCAATAGGATTTACATACAGTTAATGTGTGCACAGGACTGCTTCATATTCATTTCAATGCGGCTTACTGAGTAAGCCCCATTAAATACAATGTGACTTAATTCTGAGTAGGCATACATGGGATGATTCTGTTAATGACTTTGACACACGCCATTCCTAAGCATTTTTAACTGGCACAACAAGGACCAAAAGACCACAGGGAATTTTGTTACTGGAGTTTTTCAGCTTTGTTTTATAAAGGAAAGTAAAAGGCATTTAGATGTTGTGCACTAAAATCAGGTAGCAAAGAATGATTGAAACATAGTGATCTGGTTCACATTCAGGCAAGAGTTGGTAATGATTTGACTGTAACTACAAACTTCTTCAACTTCAGTGAAGTTGCAAAAGATCCCAAGGGGGCAGCAAAAAAGTATGATTGTTGAACCTACATTTAGGAGTCAAGTAATAATACAACATACTTAACTCTGATTCAAGAGTACTAACTGTCAAATCAATTTGTTTTGTTTTTGTTTTAAACAGGAAAACAGTGATTCCCTCTTATGCACATTTCATGACAAAGAAATGGTCTAAAGCGAGGGACAGCCCTTTAAAGAATCAACTGGTTAAATACAGAACACTCAACAACCATACATTGGCTACAAACTTTTGATAGAAACAGTCCAGACATGCAAAGCTGTATTAACTTACAGTGTTATCCTTCTGCATTGAAAGATGTAGCCACAAGAATGAAACAGCAATAATCAGAAGGATATAATTTTGTACAATTCGTCCAAACGACATATTATGCTGGTTGTTGCTCTGTCCAATTCAGTCAATACCACAAAACCACAAATGGCAAACCTACACTCGAAAATTCATAAACCAAACTTGCTCTTGCCGTCCTGGAATGACACTGCCTGGCAGCCCAGCTGTATGCAAGTTTACCCCAAATAACTCACTGTATTCAGTGGATATTACTCCCAAGTAAGTGAACATGAGACTGAGAGTCTAACTTTCTTGAACACACTCATTTAAATGCCAATATACTAGGGCTCCCAGGAGAGTTAAAAGGCATGTCCAATTGTCCAATCCTATGCAAGTTTACCCAAAAGCAAGTCCCAGCAAGTTCAATTAGGCTTATTCTCAAGTAGGTGTGCAGCCTAAGTTTCCGTCTATCCAGAGCTCTTCAATAGTATTCATCCACTTGATTTCATTTATTCCTGGTCCACACCCGCAACACAAAGTTTACAAACCTTCCCGGGGTCACACAAAAAGCCTGCAACAAGCTGTGAACAAAACTCACCTAACACTGGTGTTTAAAGAAGTAAAGAAAATGCAGCATTACGCTAAGATGTTTTGGCTACACCATTTAAAAACAGTGATGTATTGCTGTTATATGGGAGTATGGTCCCAGAAACTTTTTATCAAAATGTAAACACAGCAAGAGCAGCATAGTTCAGATGCTTCACAAATCAAAAGGGAAATCATAGCCAAAAACTCAGAAGCATAATAGTAGCAGTTGCGCAATAGTAAACAACACAGAGAACGCCATATGAACTGCTTTGGGCACGTGCCTGAATGCACAACTGCACAGAATCAAAAAGACAAATTTTTAAAAATGAAATGATGTAAAGTATCAACTTCCATCACAGAGACAGACAATTTCCTACTGTGAACTTCGCTCAAAAGCTCCCACTGAGTTGATGCACTTGGGGGGGGGCAAGGGGGGTTTATTTTAAAAGTATTCCTGCTGCTTTCATGAAAGACCATGCTGCAGATTGTGCAAGGGGACTGACTGATCTGATATGTTGCACACACAAACACCGGTTTTTACTTTTTATTTCATTTTGTTTGTCGGATCTCTAACTGGATTTGCGATTTCTTTTAGCTAAATCCATTAGTGTGTCGCTGTTGTCTTTTTTACAGATTTGTTTTCATGAAAGATTTTCTTGACTCTCCAAAGTGCATGCCTTGTGTCTCTTTTTCAGGTTGTACGATCTTTCTGTTGTTGTGTGTGTGTGTGTGTTTAGGACTCACGATCTTTCTGTTGATGTTGTTGTTTGTTGTCTCCCTCGGATCTCCAATCCTGCAAGAGTTCCTGCGCCAAGGAAGCGGCGACTCTCGGCGTATAAAAAGTCGCCTGGCATAAACCGCAACCGTTTGCTCCTCTCAGAAACGAACCTATATATGAAACTACCCCATATGTGAGGAGTTTCCGATTTTGTTCCCATTTAAAAAAAAATGGGGACCAGCTACCATGACATGTTTCCCGCGAGGGTGGAAACACAAAACGTGATTTTTCTTCGCGGGAGGATTTCCTCGTCTTATGCTGTTCTCGGGAGGGAGAAGAGACGGAGGTTGGCCGGCTTCTTCCGAGGGGCTTCAGGTCTTCGGGTTGAAGAAGGTGGGTTCGTGGGCCGAAGCGGACACACCGCGCGGCTCAAAAACGTCTCTATCCCGGGATTGCCCCGCATTTGCGTCCACACGGCGCCGCCGCTTCCCTCCCCACCCCCCCCAGCCGTGCCCCACACTCTCCCCACAAACACCCCACACACGCCGGGCTCCTACCTGGCAAATAACCGAAGTTCTCCTCTCGGAGCGCCCCTTTTCTCCCCTTTCCTCCCGGCTCTGCCTCCCCTTCAGTCCGGAGGAAGCGGCGGAGAAGACTCTCCGATGAAGCCTCTCTGAGGAGAACCGGAGGAACGGACGGGAGTGGCGCGCGGCCCCGCCGCTCAGAGCAGAGAAGGCTTCCCATTGGGCGGAGGGGCGGGGGCGGGGCTCGCGGTGGACACGCCCCTCTCGCTCTTTCTCCCCTCGCACGCCTCGGCGGGTCTTTCAGTCCCCTTCGGGGAGCCCCGGAGGGGGGACGGGGTAATGGTACGCTCGCAGTGGCGTTTCCTCACGGCCTCCAGATTATTATTATTTTTTGTGGGGGGGAGAGTCCTCGTGGCGGGAGGAGACGTGGGAAGACCCGGGTCTTTCGGCTTGGGGCTGCGTCTCCGCCGCTACTCCCTCCCTCTCTTCCCGGGTCTCGGCTGTTTAAAAACACGTTACAGATAGGTAGCCGTGTTGGTCTGCCATGGTCAAAACAAAATAAAAAAAAAAATTCCTTCCAGTAGCACCTTAAAGACCAACTGAGTTAGTTCTAACTCAGTTGGTCTTTAAGGTGCTACTGGAAGGAATTTTTTTTTTTATTTTGTTAAAAACACGTTGTGCAATATGTATTACAGCTCAGTCTTCCTAAATCCGGACGGTTTCCCTAGCTGTTCCCAACGGGATCCTCTCTATAAAGGTCGCCGCCGGACAAGTCGGAATTATCACTTTCTCCTACTCAAAACTTCTGAAATTTGTCATTGCAACATTTGCACCTTCCCCCACCCCCCAGGGCATGTCCGGTTGATGCAGAATTCCAGGTTTGAGTAGAGTTGCCATATTTCAAAACGTAAAAACCAGGATACCCCAAAAGTTGTTTTTAGGAAACCCCCAAAATTGTTGAGATTTTTTTAAGGGCACCCCCAAAATTGTTGAGATATATTTTTTCTTACCAAAACACCAAACTGACTTGCCTAAGATCCAGGACAAAGCGCCACATTTCAGAAATTCCCCCCAGGCGTCATTTCTGCCTTTTAAGGAAACCAACAAAATTATTGAGATTTTTTTTTTGGGGGGGGGAGAGTCACTGAAATTGTTGAGAATTTAAGGAAACCACAAAAATTGTAGAGCTTTTTTTTTAGGGAACCACAAAAATTGTGGAGCTTTGTGGAAATAACAAAATTCTTCAGCTTTTTTAAAAAAAATCTCGTCTCTTTACACCGACTGCTCCGTCACCCGCCAAGGAAATATTCCGCCAGCGATCCAACTCATTCCTGACCAGTGAATTTAAGACTGGTTCTTGGTGGCTTCCTGCGTAGCACAATCCTATGTATGTCTATTCAGGAGCAAACCTCACTTAAGTTCAAGAGAACTTGCTAGAAAGGCGGTATAGGATTGCAGCTTTAAAGTCAACACTGCATTCCTGCAGGATTCAATGGGATTTTCATCCTAACTGTGTTGCATAACTGCTACTCCCCCAGACAGGAACTGCACGCAACAAAAGATTCAAATCATTAACAGCTGGATCGTACATGACAATGCAGAACCGAGACTGCAAGTATTTATACATGATTTATTCTTCGCATCCCCACCACCACCATGTTAAGATTTGTCCAGTTGCAATAGGGACAGTTAGTTACTCCCAGTACAGAACAGAGTGAATCACCCCCTTGTTTCTCTGTTACAAATCCCCGCTCTGACTTTTCTCTTTAGTTTAATTCAGTTTTTATTATTTTAAATCTAATACAACAACTTATATTCCCGGAACCTTTCCACATAATAAATCCAATCTTCCACAACCCTTTCTCATGAAACGGTGTCTCTCACCTCTTCCCATCTTGCTACCCTTTCAGAGCCCCAACCTCATGATGCCCAAATCCCAAAACACACAATTAAATTGACAAATAGATAAAAGGAGTGGAGTGATAGGACAGAGGGTGGGGGAAGACAGGATTTCCTGCTCCCCCACCCTGAGATTCTCCATCAGGTGCTCCAGGTAATCATTAGAATGCCTAACCCATTAACTTTTACACCCAAAAGTATTCAATGCGACCCTGATAGGATATAATATAAACTTAAATATAATGCTGACCGTCAACCTGTGCATGCCTATTGATTGCACAATAAACCAGGGATGGAGGTGGCTAAATGCTGTCTTCCCAGCCTCTCTCCCTGCCCCTCAGAACTCCTTGGCTGAAAATGCATCCTTGCAATCTGTTCATGTCATTCGCTTGGAAGGTAGGAAGGGGAGTGGAAACTTGCCTATACAGTGGTACCTCAGGTTACATACACTTCAGGTTACATACGCTTCAGGTTACAGACTCCGCTAACCCAGAAATAGTGCTTCAGGTTAAGAACTTTGCTTCAGGGTGAGAACAGAAATCACACGGCGGCGGCGCGGCGGCAGCAGGAGGCCCCATTAGCTAAAGTGCTTCAGGTTAAGAACAGTTTTAGGTTAAGAACGGACCTCCGGAACGATTTAAGTACTTAACCTGAGGTACCACTGTATTACAAAGGTAAAATTGACATTAGGCCTTCCACTTTTGCCTCTGGCCCTGCCCACCATTGACTTGTGGCCCTCGGAAAGCTGCCCCAAAGGGAATGCAGCCCTCATGCTGAAAAAAGTTTTCCTGCCCCAGCTTGAATGGCAGAAGCATGCCTGCTGTGCTCCTTTGCATTCTGCCATAGAAGCTTGCCTCCCCGTGTGTCCCAATTTAACCAGTGTTAAAGTAAGGGTAAAGGGACCCCTGACCATTAGGTCCAGTCGTGGATGACTCTGGGGATGCGGCGCTCATCTCGCTTTATTGGCTGAGGGAGCCGGCGTACAGCTTCCGGGTCATGTGACCAGCATGACTAAGCCACTTCTGGCGGACCAAAGCAGTGCACGGAAACGCCGTTTACCTTCCCACTAGAGTGGTACCTATTTATCTTTGACGTGCTTTCGCACTGCTAGGTTGGCAGGAGCAGGGACAGAGCAACGGGAGCTCACTCTGTCGCGGGGATTCGAACCGCCGACCTTCTGATCGGCAAGTCCTAGGCTCTGTGATTTAACCCACAGCACCACCCGTATCCCTAACCAGCGTTATTGCATCCCAATTTATCCAGTGTTAAGCAGTTCTCATTATCCCCTCCCCAAGACCAGGAAACTCCTGGCCACTGTCTTAGGCAGAGTTTTGAAGGAACAAATGCCAGGAGCAGGACCTTGTGTTTTTTTTAATCCCACCTTTCCTCCAAAACTGCTCAAGGTGGCATAACCTAGTTTTCTTCCTCCCCGTTTTATCTTCACTACAACCCTGTGAGGTAGGTTAGGCAGAGGCTCAATGACAAGCCTAAGGTCACCTTGTTGACTGTGTGGGGAATCTGAACCCTGAACCTTGGTCTCCCATGTCCTAGTGCGACACTCTAACAACGACACCACACTGGCCCTAGCTCTGGAAGAAGAATATGACATTAAAATCTGCCTAGGAGGAAATTAACTCAGAACAGTGATTGCTGCCAAAGAGTCTCAAAATCAAGTAAGTATAAAAGCCAAATTCTTGGGGAGGCTCCTGTTTCTAATCAATTCTATGCTGACTCATCTTAAGTGAATGACTCACTGCTCCTATTTTGTAGCAATGAAGGAGTAAATGAGCGGACGTCGTCTAGCAGTTACAACTTGAGCTGCCAAGCAGAACTCCCAGATTTGGTAGAGAGACCTTTTCCGGTGTAATAATGCACGAAGTCTTAGGCATGCCATGCACAGCCCAATCCCGTTCCTATTTATTTGGAAGTAAGGTCCAAACTACATGTTACGTTGGAGCTCTGCGTTTGGGCTGCCCAACATAACTTTATTTTTAAATTCAGAGCCTCCCCAGCCTTATTTGGATCAGGTCCATGGTACGGGGGGGGGGGGTCCAACCTTACTCCCATGCCATTGCTCTAATCCAGACCGCCCCCCTTAAATGCTTTTATTAGGGTTGCCATATTCCCAAAAGTGAAAAGTGTTGAGCGTTTTAGGGCTTTGTCCTGGATCTTAGGCAAGTCAATTGAAAAATTGTGGGGATGGGGGTTAGCGTTTTTATAAAAAAAAAAAAAAAGGTCAACAACTTTCTGCCCTGGTTTTTACTTTTTGAAAAATGACAACCCAGGTTTTGAATCAGAATCAACTTCATTTATGGCTGATGTTGAGAGAGACAGTGTGGTAGAATAACCAGGCTGCTTCAATTTGGCTTGGCTTTGTTTTGGAATATCTGTACAGAACGATCATTTCAGGGGGAAGAGATTCTGATGTAGCCAAAAACAGCAGCACCTGCAAACAAGAGGGAAGGTATCAGCAGGCTTGGGGAAACACCAAGGTTTGAAGGAGTACAAAACTGTCTTCAGTTTAGGGAGGGAACTAGGCTGGGGAACTCCTCACAAAGCACAGTGAGAACTGAGTGTACACTGTGGACACGGAAAAGTGAGTGACTGAGCAGGGGAGTGAAAATGGAATTGAACTGCAGAATCGTAGCATTGGAAGGGACCACGAGGCTCATCTAGTCCAACCCTCTGCAATACAGGGATCTTTTGCTCAAGGTAGGACTCGAACGCACGACCCTGAGATTCAGAGTCTCAGGCTCTACTATCCAGAATAAGGCATGACTAGCTGTAACCCTAAGCAGAACTGATGCAGGTTCCACTTATATCCCAATATTTTCCACTCATTTCGTGTCTCCTGTTCTGCGGAATCAGCAGGGGAGCATCATCCCAGATTCATACTTCTAAACTCTTAGGTAAATCTGTGGCAAGGAGTACCCTATAGCAGGCATGTGCTCAGGGTGTGATTTGTGAATAAAACAAGCCCAAGCAAGAATGCTGCCAGAACGAGGGTCGGGCACAAGTTGGGGCCAATCTCTCTCAACTTTCTGTTTTAAACTTGCTGGAACATTCTGCATGTTGCAGCGTGCCACTGCTGTGCCTTATCACTGCTCTGCTACTTTTAGGATGCATAATCTTTCTGTGCGACCAGAGAGGTGTGGGAGAGGAACGTCCCTTGAACTTAAAGTGAAAAGGGTAAGCTGCAGCTGTATCTGCACATTTAAACGTTAAACATTTTCTAGCCTCTAGGACCGTAATCCTAGAGTGTAAGCCCATAGAAGGAAATTGGATGATACTCAGAAATCTGATTTGAATTTAAATACTAATTCCTCTGTGTGCGTGTGCCTAAATGGAGACTGATGACAATACCATTGCTTTTTCTTCCATAGAAGAATCCTGTAAAGGATTTCTGATCAAAACACAAAAATGATGATGCAGGCATATTTTTACTCCATGCTTTTGTGAGTTGTAAAACTGCTATAGCTTTTGGTCGGAGCAATTAATAAAGGGCACCTGTGCTAGCCTTAATTCAATTGGGGTTTGTGGCTGCTCCACTTTGGGAATTTTGTGGTATTAGCTTTATTTGTGCATCAGGGCACAGAACCCAGAGGCTGGGAACACAGTTTGCTGGCTTGAAATAGACTTCACTTCCAATACTGTGTCCTAACTGTTACTCACAAAATTCCTGGAAAAGATCCAAGTGCTTGTTGAGAGAAAGTCACAAATGGAAGTTTTTCCATTAATTTGAAACTTGGGGTGCCCCAGGTTACTGGAGGCTTCGTGGACTGCACAGTGATGGTTGGTGCCAATTGGGAATGGGCAGCAGGCCAGGAGGCCAACAACAGGTGGCGCTAGAGCCAATGACAGATAGAGCCAACTGATTTAAGTTTTATACTCATCCTCCTGCCTGCTGGGTTCTACAAGGGGCAACACAGAGGGCTCATCCACACTTGCATTTGCCCTGTGATTTCTAGGCACAGGTCCAAGAGATCTTTCTTTTCTTCAAATGCTTTCCCTGGGGAAACCCGCTGTTCGCTTGATGATTGTTCCATTCAGCCGTAAACAACGGATTTTCCCTATGGAAAGTAGTGGACACGTGCCTAGAAATCATAGGATAATAATAATAATAATAATAATAATAATAATTTTTTATTTATACCCCAGCCATCTGGCTGGGTTTCCTTGGAGCTAAGGGACTAAGAAGCAGGAGGAAGGTGACAGGCAGTGCTGCTCCCTAGACTAAAAAGGTAAAGGGACCCCTGACCATTAGGTCCAGTTGTGGCCGACTCTGGGGTTGCGGCGCTCATCTCGCTTTGTTGGCTGAGGAAGCCGGTGTACAGCTTCCGGGTCATGTGGCCAGCATGACTAAGCCGCTTCTGGTGAACCAGACCAGCGCACAGACACGCCGTTTACCTTCCTGCTGGAGCAGTAAGGTAAAGGTACCCCTGCCCATACGGGCCAGTCGTGTCCGACTCTAGGGTTGTGCGCTCATCTCACTTAAGAGGCCGGGAGCCAGTGCTGTCCGAAGACACTTCCGGGTCACGTGGCCAGCGTGACGAAGCTGCTCTGGCGAGCCAGCACCAGCGCAGCACACGGAAATGCCGTTTACCTTCCCGCTATAAAGCGGTACCTATTTATCTACTTAGGGGTGCTTTCGAACTGCTAGGTGGGCAGGAGCTGGGACTGAAAGACGGGAGCTCACCCCGCCGCGGGGATTCAAACCGCCGACCATATGATCGTCAAGTCCTAGGCACTGAGGTTTTACCCACAGCGCCACCCGCGTCCCTAGACTACTTGCAAGTAAAAAAATCAGGCAGGTGGGGGGCTGGCTGAGATGGATGTTGATGGGGCAATGCCCCATTTGTCTTAATGATCCAGGCTTCACTGGGAATATGTAATATTCGTGTTTATTTTCAAATATATAGGTTGAGCCTAGGTGGAAACACGGCTTACAGACTCTAACAGACAGCTAAAGTCCACTGTTCTGGCATCAGATCTCCAGGGAGACACAGTAGGCACCTGAAGATCTCTACTGAGATCCAGTGCCAAGGGCCTTCTGGCAGTTCCCTCATTGCGAGAAGTAAGGTTACAGGGAACCAGGCAGAGGGCCTTCTTGGTAGTGGCACCTGCCCTGTGGAACGCCCTCCCAGCAGAAGTCAAGGCAATAAACAACTATTTTACTTTTAAAAGACAAATGAAGGCAGCCCTCTTTAGGGAAGTCTTTAATGTCTAATGCTGTATTGTTTTTAATATTCAGTTGGAAGCCGCCCAGAGTGGCTGGGGAAACTAGGGCGGGGTATAAATAATAAATTATTATTATTATTACTCAACTCAGTTTGTTGCTGTTCATCTGTCTCATTCAAACAGCAATCTTCTTACAGTGGTACCTCGGGTTAAATACTTAATTCATTTTGGAGGTCCGTTCTTAACCTGAAACTGTTCTTAACCTGAAGCACCACTTTAGCTAATGGGGCCTCCTGCTGCTGCCGCGCCACCGGAGCACAATTTCTGTTCTCATCCTGAAGCAAAGTTCTTAACCTGAGGTACTATTTCGGGGTTAGCGGAGTCTGTAACCTGAAGCGTATGTAACCTGAAGTGTATGTAACCTGAAGTACATGTAACCCGAGGTACCACTGTATAGGCAAGTGAATAAATATGCCAATATATAAATACACGTGTTGGAATGATCGTTTTGCAAATGATTAATGAGTTAAAAAGCAGGTGGTTAGTCAATTACAAATTATCTAATTGCTTGACAGACTCAGTTGTCATGAGATAGTTGCTAGATATTGTTTTTATAATATAAACAGCTGCTCGAGTAAAGGTACAGTTTGGTACTATTCTCAATTCTTATTTTCAGTTGAAGCTCAATTCTAGGAATGAAACAGTTCTTTCTTAGCATGAATGAGTCTCTCCCATGACCTCCTCACCTTTTAAAAAAATGCTTTTGCCGTCTGAAATTAGTAAGGCTATGCAATAGATATAGATATGGTATTTCGCATACGATCGGTTCTGATTTATGGCATTTGCATGGGAGAGTGACATCACTGAGAGGAGAAATATGCACTCGGAAGAGGCTCCCCAAGAAACAAATTAAATGCTCATTGGGAAAGCTGAGCACATTTTGAAACTGGTGCACTTCTCAAGTTCACCTTTAACTAATGAACATGTTCTCACACAAAGCTGCCTGTCATAAATGAGATTAACTGAGAATACTTTAGAATGCCACTATTTCGCTGGAATTCATAGCATGACAGTGGAACAATTCCTTCCTTTTATATAATGCCTTTCATTAAATGTCAAAGAGCCGATGTTGGAAGAAATAAGAAGAGAGCCGGAGAGATGGATTTACATTCTCATTGCTACTGATCTTAAAAGGTGCAAATGAGTTCCACAAATGAGCAACACCAGCCTGGGAAAGAAAAACTCCCCGAGGAATTCATCCTGAAAGAAAAAAGCAATGAAATAAAGGAAAGGGCTTTGCATAATTTTGTTCTGTATGAACTCGGAATCTGACAAGTTGCTGACCACATGCAAATGACTTGGGCTCTGATGCCGTCCTTTGAGTGCACACATGAATCACATCGAAAAGGGTGGCATGAGCAATTGCTTTGCCAAAATCTGAAACAAATCAGCACTCCAGCTTATTTATTTTCAGGGATATAAAGTCATCCGTTTCATCAGTAGAGCTAAACGGTAAAGGACCCCTGGACGGTTAATTCCAGTCAAAGGCGACTATGGTGTTGCGGTGCTCATCTCGCTTTCAGGTCAAGGGAGCCGGCGTTTGTCCACAGACAGCTTTCTGGGTCATGTGGCCAGCATGACTAAACCGCTTCTGACGCAACGGGACACCGTGACGGAAACCAGAGGGCACGGAAATGCCGTCTACCTTCCCACCGAAGTGGTATCTATTTATCTACTCGTGCTGGTGTGCTTTCGAATTGCTAGGCTGGCAGAGCTCATCCTGTCACGCGGATTCAAACCGCCAACCTTCCAATCGGCAAGCCCAAGAGGCTCAGTGGTTTAGACCACAGCCCCACCCGCCTCTCTGAGTAGTATGCTATGTGGAAGAAGGCAGATTTTTGTGACATATCTCATGGTAAACTAGCATGTCTGTGTGCATCTAGACCTGACCTTTAGATGTTTCAGCATACGCATCAAAGGGACAAAATAATAACCTTTCCAGCTCTCTGTTGTGTTGTGGACAAATGCCAGCTCCATCGGCCTGAAAGCAAGATGAGCGCTGCAAACCCATAGTTGCCTTTGACTGGACTTAACCATCCAGGGATCCTTTACCTTTTTTTTTTTTTTAACTACTCAGAGACAGCCACAGAAGCACACTTTGCCACCTTTCCGTGGTTGAAGAAGCCGAAAACAAAGCCAGTAGCCCAACCTTTGCCAACCTGGTACCCTCTAAATGTTTTGGACTACAGAGCCCATCATCCCTGACTATTAAACAGGTTGGCTGGGGATGATGGGAGTTGTAGTTCAAAACCCTCGGGGGGGGGCAGGACTAGATTGGCAAAGACTGCACTGGCTCAACAGAGTATTTATAATACAGAAATGCTCTGGCAGAAATGACCGGCAGAATCTGAGACCAGGGAAAAGAGTCGGCGGAAGAGGACTGGAGGAAATTTAAAGACTACTTAGAGAAATATTGTAAAATTAAAGAATGTTAGAATGATGTTGGACAGAAATTAAGTGGTTACCAGCTGTAATGCAAAGGTTGAGCAACAAGCTAAAATAAGTTATATTAAGTTACAATAAGGATTTGCTGAGTTAAGAATTTGAACTGGAATACAAAAGGGGGAGGCGAGAGGAGGTCCGGGATATAAGGTAATGGAAATAAGTAATGGGAATTATATTTGTTTTGTTTTGTTTTAATTGTGTATTTTTGTATTTTTGTCATTTTTTGTGCATTATTTGTTTTCTGTAGGTTTTTTCTTGTATTAAATTGGAAATTCTAATAAATATCTTTTAAAAAAAATATAATACAGAAATGCTCAATTTTAGTATGCTTTTTTTCTTGAGGTTGTTTATAACAGAAATCAAACAAAAAAACCCCAATAAAAATCAATCCAGAATATATTGCTGCATACATTAATATACCTAAATGCATAATATGTGCCACTTTATTTAAAGTAGTCCCACTCATGTCAACTGCGAAAGTATATATCCCGGCATGACATTTTGTTCAGCTATTTTTAACGTGGTTTGTTTCCAAGTGTGAAGTGCTCGCTGACACTTCTGTGAAGGGTGCAAAATAAATGTTAAGTGCTTATTAAAGTATTTCAGTGGGTCTACCGTAGAGTAAACTATTTGAGACCTTTGCAACAACTGAAAGGAATGAGGATAAAAGATAACACACAGGATGATAACGGAGGACAAAAATTAAATTAAAACCAAAAGCAAGTTGACCAGGTTCCTACTTTACAGAGTACAGTCCCCATTTGAAGGACTGGCCAAGGATGATTCTCTGATTGAAGGCATCCTCTAGGTTAGGCGTGGGGAACAATTGGCCCTCCAGATGTTGTTGAACTACATAACCTCCATCAGCCCTAGCAAGCAGGGCCAATGGCCAGGGATGATGGGAGTTGTAGTATAGCAAAGGTTCCTTACCCCAGCTGGAGGGCAGCTGGAGGGCAGTCTAAAGACACACACACAAAAAAAAGCATAAGAAAGTAAGAGTCTTTAAATTGCCCATTAGCAGGCAGCTCTTGGAAAGCAGACTGTGCAAGCAGATAGGTTTACCCAAGCAGTATTCCCAACTATGGTAAGATATTTCTGTTTTATTTCTATATTTCTGCTTTAAATCAGAGGTGGGGAAGCGGTGGCCCTCTAGTTTATTATTGTTTGTTGTTGCTGTTGCCGCTGCTGCTGCTGTTAATGGTTTCTATTGATTTATTGGGTATTTTTGTTGCTTGTATAGTATATTTTGCTTTTTAACATTTGATGCTTTGTTGTGTTTTTATATATGTTGTAAGCTGCCAAGAGTGGCTGGGGAAACCCAGCAAGATGGGTGGGATATAAATAAAAAAAACATCATCATCATCATCATCATCATTATTAGTTGTTGTTGTTGTTGGACTACAACTCCCACATGCCCGACCCTTTGCTGATGTAGTCTGTCAATGGTGTTTTCCACAGACACCATTTCCCCTCACTCCTTTGGCTTCTAGGCAGATAACCAAGAGGCAGGATTATCTGACAGGCCTAGGAACCTCCTTTGCTGAATCCTACTACAGTGGTACCTCAGGTTAAGTACTTAATTCGTTCCGGAAGTCCGTTCTTAACCTGAAACTGATCTTAACCTGAAGCACCACTTTAGCTAATGGGGCCTCCTGCTGCCGCCGCATTGCCAGAGCACGATTTCTGTTCTCATCCTGAAGCAAAGTTCTTAACCCAAGGTACTATTTCTGGGTTAGTGGAGTCTGTAACCTGAAGTGTATGTAATCTGAAGCGTATGTAACCTGAGGTACCACTGTATGTATCTTTTAGAAGCATGCAATACGAGAGAATGGGCCAGCTACCCTAAGGTGCAGCAGAGGATGCCAGTGGCGTAGCGTAGTTTGCCAGTGCCCAGGGAGGCCACACACACTGTGGGGGGTGGGTGGAGGGTGAATGGAGCCTTCCATGCCAGCCCAGCCATTGCCGTCAACGCTGCCAGAACGCACCCCCCCAAAAAAACATAGCCAAGTGTGGCCATGCTGACACATCCCTTGGATCACCTCAACCTCACATAGCAGCTCAGGGCTGGCAGGGTGGCATGAGAAGGAGGCTTTGTGAGGCTGGGATCAAAGGCGCATGGCTGTGGCGTCCCTTCTCATGCTGCCCTGCCAGCCTCACGCCGCTTGTGGGGCTGGGATATGATCTGAATTACAGTATTCGCCCGGCAAAACATTAAGATCGGATCCCAGCCTCACAAAGTGGCACAGGGCTGGCAAGGGTGGTGTGAGGAGCCAAATGTGCAGCGCCCCCTAAAACAAATGCGCACGGGGCCCCACCGCCATGCTATGTCTCTCCCCCCCACCCCCAGGATGCTATCCTGTAGCCAGTTTTGAGGAAAGATTCAGCTGCCACTTAAGTTGGTTTCTGTTGTGAGGAGGGAGAGAACCATCTGTGTCCGGGGCTGCTGTCTACCAGCTCCATCTGGTACGCAGGCTGAGACCCTATCTGCCTGCGGACTGTCTCGCCAGAGTGGTGCATGCTCTGGTTATCTCCCGCTTGGACTACTGCAATGTGCTCTACGTGGGGCTACCTTTGAAGGTGACCCGGAAACTACAACTAATCCAGAATGCTGCAGCTAGACTGGTGACTGGGAGCGGCCGCTGAGACCATATAACACCAGTCTTGAAAGACCTACATTGGTTCCCAGTACGTTTCCGAGCACAATTCAAAGTGTTGGTGCTGACCTTTAAAGACCTAAATGGTCTCGGCCCAGTATACCTGAAGAAGCGTCTCCACCCCCATCGTTCTACCTGGACACTGAGGTCCAGTGCCAAGGGCCTTCTGGCGGTTCCCTCACTGCGAGAAGCCAAGTTACAGGGAACCAGGCAGAGGGCCTTCTCGATAGTGGCGCCCTCCCTGTGGAACGCCCTCCCACCAGATGTCAAAGAGAACAACTACCAAACTTTTAGAAGACATCTGAAGGCAGTCCTGTTTAGGGAAGCTTTTAATGTTAGATGTATTACAGTATTTTAATATATATTTTTGGAAAGCCACCCAGAGTGGCTGGGGAAGCCCAGCCAGATGGGCGGGGAGGAGAAGGTTTTTGCAAGGTGCTTCAAGCCTGCTCTCTCATCACCGAAAGCCTCACCCAACTTGTTCCGAACTTTAAACATGCTCCAGCCTTCTACGGGTTTTAATCAAAATGATAATTAACTGAAACTGTCAATTCTACAACAGATACGATGAGAATGTCCCATGAAACGAGTTGTATCCCCTTTGGTGAATGAATTTTAATGCAATTTGTTCCTACCTAAAGTTGTATGCGTCAAAGGTTAAAAGTTCTACTCGGCTGATTAATGCCTTATGTTGGATATTTATTTTTCCAGGGAATCTATGTGAGTTCATCATCCTGGGGATTATGATTTCCTTCTCTAACAGGCTGATGATCAACGCTAAAGGGGGAAATCGCTGAGAATGCATCATATCAGCTTTCATCGTCATTGGGAGAGGCTTCTGGGAATCCCAGCGCACAACAATATACAATATGTAACATATGCCTGATGTCAGACTATTTCTTGTGTGTGCTGTTTGGTTTGGTTCATGATTTCTATATAGAACATTTTATATCTCAACGTCTTAGGGGAAGTTAAATTTCATTTGTTCTTGGTAGTGGGCTAGGAAAGGGCTCATAAAGCCTAAGCATATAGGATTACAGTTGCGGAAGACGTAAAGTATTTTCCTAATAAGTGTTTTTTGTTAAACTAGCTCACAAGGAATTTAAGAGAAACATTGAGTCTAAATGCTTCCCAGGGTATAGGCCCCATTGAACTCTTGAGATTTACCTCTGATATTTAGGATTTCTCTCATTTAGGATGCACACAATCTCTTTCTCTTCTCATAATGAATGAGTCATGGATGTTTTTATCATGAGGAGGGCCTGTTATTTTCCCCACCTTCAATTCCTCAGTGTGGATTTTGCAGTGGGGAGCAAAGACACAGGTCCTGGTCATGAAAACAGCGTGTAGACGGCTGCCACTCAGAAATAATTTTAGCGGCTTGAATTGTACGCTTTCTGTATCTCTGCGTGGAAGTTGATGAGTGGAGGTTGATGATGACACGAAACAGGACCTTTTCAGTGGCTGGACCAACATTGCAGAAATACTTGCCTCCACGAAGCAATGAGAATAGCCATAGACAAGTGTGGCTTGTAGGGTCATCATGGGTTATAGTCAACTAGGGACGCAGGTGGTGCTGTGGTCTAAACCACTGAGCCTCTTGGGCTTGCTGATCGGAAGGTCAGCGGTTCGAATCCCCGCGATGGGGTGAGCTCCTGTTTCTCTGTCCCAGCTCTTGCCAACCTAGCAGTTTGAAAGCATGCCAGTACAAGTAGATAAATAGGTACTGCTGCGGCGAGAAGGTAAACGGCGTTTCCATGCACTCTGTCACTCATCACAGTGTCCTGTTGTGCCAGAAGTGGTTTAGTCATGCTGGCCATATGACCCAGAAAAACTGTCTGTGGACAAACACCGGCTCCCTCGGCCTGAAAGCAAGATGAGTGCTGCAACCCCAGAGTCACCTTTGACTGGACGTAACCGTCCAGGGGTCCTTTACCTTTACCTTTTTTACCTATAGTCATCTAATAGTTACTTAATGAATTTAATGGCCTGTTAATGAAATCACAGGTTGCATTCAAGCAACTGAGGCCCATTCATTTCAACAGGTCTATCTACACCAGGCATAGGCAAACTCGGCCCTCCAAATGTTTTGGGACTACAACTCCCATTATCCCTAGCTAACAGGACCAGTGGTCAGGGATTATGCAAACCGTCCTGTGATGAAGAGTGGCATGCAAATTTAATAAATAACAATAATAATTAATAATAACAGGCAAGTTCTGTGATGGATACTATTACATGCAATTCCCAGAGAGATGTGTGTGTGAAATGTAAGGTCCAAATAGTTATTTTCTGGCAGATCAATTATTTTCACCCAGGATTTGGGCCTGAACACTTAGATTATTTATAAGTAAAAGGTACAGGGTTAAAAAATGTGTTTGTGTTTATATATGCACACAACTGCAAGAGTTGCTCCCAGGGATGGTTTTCAGTTTACATGTTGATCATGAGTAGGAACACAGAAACCACTATTGCAGTATATCTAGAATGGCGGAACAACATTTTAAATACATTCATAACAGGCATATGTGAATGTGCAAGCAGGTGAGCGGTCGAGTGTGTTATTACAAGAGAATATTAGAGAGTGGAAAGGAGCAGGGCTTTCTAGACACTTTTATTAGCTCTATATCTATAATATACTTCATTTTTATAACAGTTCACTCATCTTTGCATTTCCAGGTCTTTTATATTTATTGCTTAGACTGGGATTTAGGTAGTGATAAATCTGCCATTCCTATTAAAACTGATGTGCTCTGCTTTGAGTTCATGGGTTAAGGCGGATGATAAATTGATTTTTAAAAAGTTTAGAAGATTAAAAAAAAAGTTTAGAAGGTGTTGCTCAAGTATCTCCTTACAAAAGTCAAAGCCCACAAACACGGCCAAGTATCACAAATATCCAAAAATGAAATTCACTGGTTCTTACCATTTTCTGCAACTAAACATGTATACATGGGATATTTTGAGGGGAGAGGGGAGATGGGAATTTACACATTTGGTATACTTGTGCTTTTGTAGTTTTTTATATGTATAAAAAAAAATGCTAACATAAATATTATTTTAAAAGAAAACCACTTGGAACCAAATCACCCACATCGTCCCTCCGACGGACCAACAGCTCTAGTAAAAAAAAAAACTAGGTAGCAGAAAAGAAATGCCAGATATAGCCAATATATGTTTTGAGGACGGCATCTGCATCAACTACAGTAGGCTTGCAAGTTATGCAGGGATTACATTCTGGGGATCATGCCTAAAGATAAATCATGTATACTTAAAACCCAAGTCATTTTCCTGGAACCCTGCCCTTTTGCCTCCCTCCCTCCTTCCCTTTCTTTCTTTCTTTCTTTCTTTCTTTCTTTCTTTCAGTTGTCACAAACATAAAGCTGAATGTGCACAAATTAAACACATGGAAGGTGCAGGCTCTCCATACTGTAAGCAGCACATTTCCTAGGGTCAATGTCTTTATTTTGTTTTGGATAATTCTGGACAGGCAAATGAAGTACCTCTTTGCAGAGCACACAGATAAACGATAGAATTCGCTCTCACTGGATGTTAAACGGCTTTAAAAAAGGATTAGACAAACTCACGGAAAATAAATCTACCAGTGGCTACTTCCCATTATAGCTATTCTCTACCTCTACTGCTGGAGGCAATACTCCTCCAAATACCAGTTATTGTGAATCGCAAGCGAGGTGAGCCTTCTTGCACTCAGGTTCCGCTTGTGGGCTTCCCATTGGCATGTTTGGCTTCTTTTGAGAATAAGTTGTTGGACAAGATGAGTCTCTGGCCTGATCCAGCAGTGCTTTCCTTACATTCTTATTTACAGAGCCTTGCCGTCCCGGAGTCTGCGAAGGCAGACTGAAAGCTAGGAAACACAGTTGGCTGTTAACTATTTTTATTAGGTTGGCACAACTCGTGCACATGCCGTGAAACGATTTGACACCTTTCCAACTTTTTCCTTCCTAAGTGCTTTCCTTGGTACTCGGTAGGAAATGTACACGGCGTGCTTGTACGAGCTGATTTGCGTGGCATTTAGGGTTAGGGAAATCTAGAAATAAACTGGCTTCAAATAGATCGCCCTAAGAAATGGACCACAAAATCATCGGTGTGAAGGTGAGAAAAGCCTCAAGTAGGAGTTCAGCTTCCTGCTTTCCACCATGAGAAATTAGGCAGGGAAAGGGGAAAGCCAAAGATTTTCTTGAATGTCTTTCAGCTTTTTTTACTTCCATAAAGGTAAAGGTAAAGGGACCCCTGACCATTAGGTCCAGTCGTGACTGACTCTGGGGTTGCGGCGCTCATCTCGCTTTACTGGCCGAGGGAGCCGGCGTACAGCTTCCAGGTCATGTGGCCAGCATGACTAAGCTGCTTCTGGCGAACCAGAGCAGCACATGGAAACGCTGTTTACCTTCCCACCGCAGTGGTACCTATTTATCTACTTGCACTGGTGTGCTTTCGAACTGCTAGGTTGGCAGGAGCTGGGACCAAACAACGGGAGCTCACCCCGTTGCGGGGATTCGAACTGCCGACCTTCCGATCGGCAAGTCCTAGGCTCTGTGGTTTAAACCATAGTGCCACCCGTGTCCCTTTTTTACTTCCATACTATATCCCAAAATGCCAGATATATTGATGAGTGTACATATTGTTATGAGTTTGGGGTGGGGAGCAGACTGTATGCCTGAGCTCCTTTCTAATTCCTGGATCCAGCATGGATTCAATTCCTGGAATTGCCAGGCTAGCTTCCTGGTGAGGAACTGGCCCTCTCGAAGTATGAGCCATTAAGGTAACAAAGGAAGAGGCTCTGTGCCAGATAACAACTCACTGGTAGTTAGAAAGACAAAGCCCAGATTGTGTATATGCTAGAAGCTGGAAGCAAGGCAGGCTGGGAAGCCAAGGAGTCAGAGCCATGCCTGATTTTTGCTGGAAGCCAAGGCTGTGGCTATGAGAGAAGCAGGACCCTCTGGGGGCGTTAATGCTGTGAACCCGGCTCAGGTTGTGTGTATGTGTAAATAAACCATATATCCTAAGGACACTGCAGTCTCTGCTGCCCCACATTCAGAGGAAACCAAACACTTGGATAAGCACCTTGAACCCCTGGGAAAGATGGGAGTTGTCGTCCAAAACATCTGGGGGAAGGTTGCTCAAGCCACCTGCAAACAGTGGCAGACCCATCTATTTGAACTGGAGCCTGCCAGTCATCAACAAACGTGGAGACAAAAGGATCAAACGTTTGAGCAAAAGGAATGTTTCAGGCAGGGAGCACATCAAACACCTCTCCTGTCCATGGTTTACCTTCCGGCAGGGTGCCAAGACAGGAAGTGAGGTTAGCTAGGAGAAAAAGGCTAAGGCAGGAGGCAACCTCTGATTGGCCCTTGGGATTCTCTCAAGCCACAACCCTGCTCCTCGCCCTCCTGGAGTGTTTCCCCCTGACTTGAATGCGTCCTTGAATTCTAATAATGCCTCTCGCTTCCCTGAGCGGAGGGGAGGGAGGGGTGTTGAAGTGTAGCCTACAGGACAAAGCTGAAATCTACCATCGTTGCACTTGTGCCTTTGGACCTGCCTGCCACTAGAATCTGGCCCCTGGAAGGAGGTAATGTAACTTCGTGCTGACAAAGACTCCACACTAGAGAGCTATGGGAAGGTGAGTAGCACATGGGTACAGAGGGGGTTCAGTTCCTTTGGCTCTTGGGGTCTTTTCGCTCTAAGGAGCTAGTTTCCCTACCTGCCGCTCCCATGTTTTGTATGTGATTGGGGCAAGTCTATATTGTTACCGGAAAATCCGAGGGCTCCCTTGGACAAAAAGTAAAGACACCAACCAGAGTAAATTGGAGCAAATCAGCAGCCTGTAGGCTTGGCCTTTATTGAACTGTTGCAACAGTGTGCTCCCCTCACTTGCAGGTGAGAGAAAAGACACAGAAAAATGGTGCGCAAGACCTTATAAAAACTTTTGAAATTCCCCTCCTCTAGGTCAAGCCCACCCCCAGAAACATCATGCATACATTACAGAAAGGAGGGGTTGAGGGAGGAGTTGCAGTGGTAACCTGAGTGTCCTGTCACCTGGCTGGTTCCCTTCTCTCCCCCTCCCCATGAGTCACTTCCAGGAGACAAAGGGGAGTTTGCAGTTTCCTGCCCCCTGAGGGAAGATCTGATCAGTGTCCTTTGTTTCAGTCCATGCTGAATCCACTCCCATATGCAAGTTCTTTGTGACCTTGATGGTCTTCTGTCTAGGACCATCAGGGTTGGCATAGCCATAACTGGGCAGGGCTCCTGTAGATGTGCTGGGATGGTGAAGGGATTATGGCTGCCCTGTATCAAACCTTCCCCATTTTGTAGTCCTTCCTTCATGGAGTAAAATAAAAATGGAACAGTGCAAATCCGATGTATGGTTGATTTTCTTATGAATTTATAACAGAAGTGTGGCGTATGTAGTGTGTGAGTGTGAGTGTGTGTGAAGTTTGTACAAACTGAATGATTGGGGTGGGGGGTTCCTGCTACAATATTTAAATGTGAGGTGGGAGTCCTTTGGACTCCAATTCCCATCAGGCCTAGATGGTAACAACTGGAGAGTCACAGGTCCCCTCACCCCTGATTTAAAGGCATGTTGTCTTCACTAGGAAGTCTGATAATACTTCAGAGCCTTTTTAAAGAAATAAGAAGAAAATAACTGAAGCCCTGTTACACTTCTGTGTATTTGTTTTACCTTCAGCAGTTCCAGAAACACACACCCAGCTATTTTATTAAGAGTATCTATGTTCCACTTCTAGTTTTGAAAGCATGGACTATTACTGTCCAAAACCAAAGTTTTAGGTTCCAAACGCTAGTATTATATTAAATGTGCCGATACGTAGGTGTTTTGTTTTGGGTTTTTTTTTTTTTTTTAAAAAAAGCTGGAACCATATAAGTTTCTTAAGGAGGCAGAAAAGAGAGAGAGCGTTCTGAGCTCATGCTTCTTTTTCCATATGGAGCTACACATGTGGTGAACATCTGTGTAACTTGTAAACTTGACTTTCCGTACTGCGTGCTCACTGGGGTATACAGGCGCACAACCGCACACTGAGAGAGATCTGAGGCACACACACACACAAAAAGATGTGTGACACGGACAGTATGTAGATATCAGCATTCGGCAACTAAAACTACAGGTTGGAGTGCACCTATCTTTAATTGATCAGGATGACAGGATTTCTTTTAAAGCTGCTTAACGAAGGAGCCTGCTTTGCAACAAAGCATAACACAAATCCTCGCAGTGGAAAATAGAAGTGTGCGTTAAAAATACATTTTGTCCAATTTTTGGCATTGAATCTGGTTCCATTGGGAAACTGGGCCAGCTTTCAAGAAGTTGGATACTTCTGAGCCTTTCTTTCTTTCTTTGGCACAGTGTCCTAATCAAATATTCCACGTTAATAAGGTACCTTGGCACATGGTGTATGTGACCATTCCTACTCAATGGGACTACTGCAGGCACATTTTTGAGTAAGGACCAGAGCAAGAGACAGGTGGTGAAATTTCCCTGCTTTAGCACAGGAAAATCTAGTTCAAAATGTTCAATCTGTTTCAGAGAAAAACTAGTAGGCTCTCACACACAAAAGCCCTATGGATTTCATGGGACTCACTCCCAGGCAAGTGTGCACAGGGGTGCTTTCCTTCTATGAGAAGATCATGGAATCAAGCAAACCTGTGTGCAGATTCATGATAAGGAACAACGGTTTCATTTCAGAATAAAAACTTGCTCAGGAGCAGTTCCCTTGGATTTACTCAGATCACTCTGTAGTTGTTGGCACCCATCTGACTTGAGAGACAATGGAGTGCACCTCCGAGGGTGAAGGCAAATCACTGTTTTAGCAGCACCTAAGTGACCTCCCTGGGGTGCAAGCCTGGGCAGTGTGTTTGGTTTGGTTTTTTTAATTTTAAATTTTTATTGGAAATTTTATTTACAACATAACATAACCCCCCCACCCACCAATACAGAAATCCACGTGAACAGAACATACAATAAGCATAACATACAACAATACAAACAACCAAATAAAAGATTTCCTTTATCATGTATCTGGCCTCCTTATTTACTTCTTATAAGCTGCTTCCTTTATGAATAATTATTAAGATTTTTCTAATTGTAACTTAAATTTCCACAAAGTCTCCTGCAGACATTAATCAAAACAAGTCCAGGTATGTATTTTAGGGCACTGTTTTGTGAAGTATTCTCTGCATTTTCCCTATGCTTTTTGAAACTCTCGTCTAGTGTGATCTCTAATTGCCTCTGTTAATCTAGCCAGTTCAATATACTCTAACAGTTTGTCTTGCCATTCCTTTTTTGTTGGCAATTTCTTTTTTGTTAGCAATTAGGATCCTACCTGGGCAGTGTGTTTGGAGGTCCTAGGCTGCCCAGACGACAGCCTCACTGTTGTGGTCCAAAGGAAAGTAGAGCAATATGTTTGGCACCAGGTTCACTACAGGTGTTGCAGGAAGGAGGCATACAAGACGCTATCCAACCATCTCAGGGACTCCCATTTCAGATTTGTCCAGCTTATACTCCTTAGCCCTTTCTTCTCCCCAAGACATCCCGCAAGACAGTGGAGGTTAGGATCAGAGTTTTCCTTCTCTGAGATCGGCTACCTTCTCAGGTTGATGAGCCTCACTTCCCTCTACAGCACATGCAGACCAATTCTTGATCAATGGACCCACTACTGGTGTCATCCACTCAATCCGCCAGAGCCTGTCTTCACATGCAGGGGAAGTCCCTAACTCACTGAGGGTTTCAGATCCATCTGTAGTAAAGAAGTGGTAATGGTCTAGTGCAGCAACAATCATAGGTGAGAACTCTCCTTGTATGTCTCATAACAATTCTCCATTGCAATGGCAGATTCTAAATAAAAGGGAGGAAGATGGCAGCCTTGGGCCATAGCTCAATGGTATTGCATGAAAAACTCCCCTGTTCAATCCAGGTAAGGCTGGAGAAGACCCATGTCTAAAATCATGGAGACCTACTGCCTGCATATCAATGTTGTTCAGCCTCAGATCCCCCATACGCTGTTAGATTTCCAACTCCCATCATTTCCAGACGTTCAAGGATGAAGGGCGTTTTAGTTCACCAACATCTGAGAATCCAAGGCTGAAGAATACTGGTATAGATAATACTGAACTAGATGACCAAAGGTCTGATCCCCTGTGCAACCAGCTTCCTCAATTGTAAAAAGAAATCAAATTATAAAAATGCTATACAAATAGGAGTATGGGCCATTTCAGCTAGTTGTGAACTTGCTCGGCATCGTATTAACCAGGGATTCCCATTATGAGAGCTCATTTATTTTTATTTTGGCCTACGGTCTGATTCCTCTTACTGAACACCAGTAACAGGCAAAAAAATTGACTCTGAAAACAATCCATATGCTCCACAAAAGTGCACATGCATTCAGCAGTTATTAGCTCTCATGAAACATAGCTGTGTTTCACAAATGCAGTGGTTGTCGTTTATTTAATCCATTGTTGATGGATTGGAGAAAGATCAGATTTCCCCTGACTAAGGATTACTCTCTTAGCCAGCATGCAATTTATCAGAACCAATTTCTGCAAATAAGGATCAGCTTTCCTTCCCACAATCCTGACCTTCAGACAGCTTGGTACAGGTGGTATAGGAGAGGTCTCTACTGAGTTAGTAGAAGTTTTGAAATCATTTATGTATTTCACATGAGTCATATTCTTCCCTCACTTTGCCTATCTATATAGGAAAGTTACATAGGCTGTTGTATGTCAATAATAATAATAATAATAATAATAATAATTTTTATTTATACCCCGCCCTCCCCAGCCAAGACCGGGCTCAGGGCGGCTAACACCAGGTATAAAAACAATTGATTAAAATACAACTTAAAAACAAGATTAAAATACAACATTAAAATGCAGCCTCGTTTCAGTAGAAACTCAAATCAAAAACTTTTTGGGGATGAAAACACCAAATCTTCACCAAGGCCAACTATCCAGGCTGGTCCTATGTGGGCCAGAAAAAAGTCGCCAAATAGGAGTTTCATCACAGAAGGAGAAAGGGGAAAGGAAAGAGGGGAAGGGGATCAAGTTGATTCTAGGCCAAAGGCCAGACGGAACAACTCTGTCTTACAGACCCTGCAGAAAGAAATCAGTTCCTGCAGGGCCCTGGTCTCATGAGACAGAGCGTTCCACCAGGCCAGAGCCCGTGTTGAAAAGGATGCCATTAGGTCCAATGGCACTAATGTCATTGGACCTAATAGTGTAAAACAGCCTTCTTCAACCTTGGACTAAGGTTACCAGACGTCCCCGTTTCCCGGGGACAGTCCCCGGATTTACAAATCAGTCCCCATACAAAATCAATTGAAGTTGAAAAGTGTCCCCAGATTCATTGAAAAAAATCTGGTAATCTTGGACCCCTCCAGTCTAGTCTTTATTGTGGGTCTACTCTGTAACATGTTTTTTTTTACACAGTAACAGTGGATTTATTCAGCTTTAGTTTGTTCTGCAATGCTTCTGCAATTCCGACACATGATTGCTGTCTGGAAGAGTCTCGAGGACAACAAAAACGGGACAAAAAAATGAATCAGAACATTTGTGCTGTGAAACGTTATGGGATTTCAGCAGGAAATGATGAGATATGCACTTGTTGGAAGTGAAGGGGTGTGCCCAGCTCAAAACCTTTGCAGGCACAAACAGTATTTAAAGTTTGTATTTAAAGCACCAAAGAGCACAAATCATAATGAATGTCGGAAGTGTGTGTGTGCTCTTGGTGTCTTCCAGATGGACTACCACTCCCATCATCCCTGGCTATTAACCATGATGGCTGGGACTAATGGGAGTTCCAACAACCTCCGGAGGACACTGGGTTGAGGACGGCTGGCATAAAATATATCCACTTTTCACAGGCTCATTTGGAGCAAATACATGGGAGAAGGGAAATCAGAATTGCAACCACCATCACTTGCTATTGAACCCTTTTAATTGGAAATGCCAGGGATTCAACTTTTCTACTTACAGCAGATGTACCCCACCACTGAGAGATGGTTCAGGAGGATAGTCAGGACAAGAACTGAGGCCAGGAAGGGCAAGGAGAAACTGAGGACCATGTTTCAGACCATTAATCCAGCCTGAAACACAATTTGAGTGCACTCACATATATTGTGGATTCCATGCAAATGAATTGGTGGAAGGCTGCGATTGGTCAGCCAAAGTATCCCTGATTGTTCTTCTCTGGAGAGCTCCCTTGTACCCGCATGAACATGTGAAAATGACTGCAGTTAATTAAATCCCAGTGACATCATTTTATAACATTAAATCACTGCGTGACTCATTGGGTATCAACAAAATCAAGATGCGTATTTCAGATGATCTCATCTGGGAGAGACGTTTGCAGGAAGTGTTTGTGCGCTTTTGTTGTTGCTGAAACGGCACTATTGTGTGTTTGCCAGGACAGAACCTCTCTTTCCATCATTTTAAAACACAGCAATCCCTTTGCTTGAAAAAAGAAATGTTTATCTGGTGAGTGAACCGAGGCCATTTGACTTCAGTGTATTTCATTTCCCCAAACTGGCACCGCTTCTAACCGGGTCCCTTCTCAGACAAATCTAGCCAATAATTAGTTCAAAAATCAGAAAGGTAACGAGCAAAGGAAACTGGAGTTTGGAAACAGGTTTACTGGGCTTTCCATCTGTATCGTGTTGGTCACTGTGAGATTCTGGACTTGATGGGCCTTAAGGGGCCTGATCCAGCCTAGTTCTTCTCATGTTCTTACATAATAGGACAGCAGGACCCATTGGAAGGCAACCTGGGGCACGAGGGGAGGAAGCAGACACAGATACCAAGTTGTGGATGGGAGGGCAGCAAGATCAATTATCCTTTCTGCTCACAGAAACCTGAAATTTGTGGTGCACAGGACAACACTTCATCCTTCTGTTCCAGTTGGATGGACAACCTTAGGGTGTTGGGCAAGATCTGAGGAAATTGGGAAATCAGTCTAAAGCTGCCAGAAAGATCTGGTTGGCCACTATGCGGGGACAAAATGAACAAGGGGTGTTATGTACTGAAGTTCTCACCCTGGGCCAGCAGGGGGATACTGTAGATAGTTCAGGTCCACATATGCAAATAAGGGATTGAAAGTGACGTTCAGTGATTGGATTGTTACAGAAAATGGTTACTGTTGCGTTCTAGTGGAGCGCTATATAAGCAGGCTGGCTGAACCCTTCAGTTCAGTTCTGTTCTGGCCTGTGAATGAACAAGAGCTGTTTGAAGAATCGCTGTGTCGTCTGATATGTTCACCCACAACTTAGCAAGGTGGGTTTTTTATCTTATCCAATGTGGCTCATATAACTAGTACTGTATCAATCAGCAGAACAGCCTGGCGCTTGGTCAGATGGGAAAATTGCAGGACCTGGATGAATGCCTTAGGATAGCAGAATCTGATCCTGTGAAGGCCCACTTTACAGTACACTTGGTGGGGTACCACCATCCCAGGGGTTTAATTCAGCCCAAGAGGTCTCCCCATTTGGCCTGCAATGCCGTTTCAGCAAAGCCACACCCACCTGCCCTACACCTGATGCCAAATATGTCATTAAGTGTGAGGACAGGTAAATCCATAGGGTCTCTAGCAGAACTGGGAAAGACTCCTCCCAGAAACTTTGGCTGGTCAGTGTACACAATACCAAGTGATCTGACTTGAAATTTTGGTGTACATAACAGACGTTTAAAGCACATTCCCTCCCTCTCATCCTGAGGATGCTGGGAACTGTAGCACTGTGAGGGGAAGACTACATTTTCCAGGATTGTTCCAGCGGGGCAGGGTGTGCTTTAAACATATGCTGTGTGTGCAACCTGGGTTTTTATATACTCCAGCAGAGATTAATTCAGTGACAGGGAACCTGTGGCTGCTGTTGGACTACAATCCCCAGTGGACCATTGGGCATGTTGGTTGGGGGTAATGGAAGATGGAATCCAACAGAATCTGGAGAGCCACAGATCCCACACTCAAAACCTGATGAGAGGTTCTTCAGCTGCAAGGAGTATAAAGCAGCAGGACTCTTGCATGGATGAGTGGTGTTTCTGAGCACCCTACAATTTGTCTTTTCTAGTGAAAACCCATCTGAGAGTGAGCAATCTCGGTGGACCAATTCAGGGATCTCACCCAAGAGGTTGTAGCTGCCAATGAACAACTTAAGATCTAGTCACTCGTCTAGTCACTTGTTGTCCTTCCTAGCACCCCAAGAAAGGTCAACAGAGAGTTCTGCTCTCCTGCCTTTTCCTGGCAACTTCAGGAGCATGGGACAGAAGGCCCAGACTTGAAGTTGGCATCACAAGGGTCACCCCTGGAGCCACCTATGGTCTGGGTCACAACCCTAGGGCCAGTGACATCACAATTCAATCACACAACATTGCCCTTTCTTCTTGTGATCTCAATGCTCCCACAGACACAAACTCCAAAGGATGACGGAGGAAGTCTAAGGTAAGCACAGAGCCCTCAAAAGCAAGAATAATAGCAACGAGTAGTACTTACAACAAAGGATGTGGGTGGCGCTGTAGGTTAAACCACAGAGCCTAGGACTTGCCGATCAGAAGGTCGGCGGTTCGAATCCCCACGACGGGGTGAGCTCCCGTTGCTCGGTGCCTTCTCCTGCCAACTTAGCAGTTCAAAAGCACGTCAAAGTGCAAGCAGATAAATAGGTACTGCTCCGGCGGGAAGGTAAACGGCGTTTCTGTGCACTGCTCTGGTTTGCCAGAAGCGGCTTAATCATGCTGGCCACATGACCCGGAAGCTGTACGCTGGCTCCTTCGGCCAATAAAGCGAGATGAGCGCTGCAGCCCCAGAGTTGGCCACGACTGGACCTAACGGCCAGGAGTCCTTTACTTTAGTACTTAAGATAGTTGAACCATTCCTTTGCGGCTAGCATAGATCTTCACCGGTGCAGACACTGAGAACAGGGTACATAGATCACAGAACATGGGACACACAACAAGCAGGGATCAAGACTGTTATGAATTTCCCACAAGAATAGTTTGAACAGTTTAGCACTGTTACAGGTTTTGAGGGGACATGAGCGGTGCCAGCCTTGCAGGAATAGCAGAATCTAGAGTAACCAGGCAAGGGCTGGTAGAGGCAGGTGAACAGACCAGACCAGAAGGGAATTCCAACCAAAGAGCATGGAGAAACAAGGACCAGGTCATTCATTCATTCATTCATTCTTATCTGTACAAACTGCAGATCAGACAAAATAAGCTGCAGAACAGAACAAGGACAAGCAAGTCCAAAACATATATACTTATCCTTCATTACAGCATTATTATAACAGCAGTCAGCCGTGTCCACAGTTATGGTGTGATACAAAATAAATGAAAGAAATGGAGACTCAGGGTGAAGGACTGAGTTCAGAGCATGATCTCATTCTCCCCCTTCCCGCTAAATATTTTGGAGCCCCAGCCTATTGCTTTATCTGGAGGAGGGGAATCAGATTCCTATCACTTCATGCTAATAGGGCCAAGAAGTTTCTGAGTACTGCCATGTCAAGAGAGAGCTCAGGAGGCATGGGCAGACTCCCTGGGACCTCCCCACCCAGCAGCTCCCCTTGAAAGCAGAAGAAGAGCAAGCTAGGCATGATTTCCCCCCTCCCCACAAACATTTTCAGCCTAGTTCCTGGGCTAGCTTCTACAGCAGTGTTAGAAACTGAGATACAAAAGCTAGGAGCTAAATGGCACCTTAAACCTTGGTTAGCGGCGCCACAAAGGAATGCCTAGGCGGGCTTTTTTATAACACGAATACAAAGCTGAAAATGAATGAACTGCAGCTAAAATATTATGTTCATTTTAAATATGGTCTAGTCCTTCCCCTGCCCACCCCCCAAATATTCTTAAGAGGGTTTCTTCTCCGCTCTTCAGAGAGTAGCTGGAAGTGGGGAGTCAGAAAAAGGTCCTCCTTTCCTTTCACTCTGCAGTTTTAATCTGAAATCTTAGGCGCAGTACTGCGTCCAGAGCTCAGAAGCTGCTCGCGCTGATGAAATTCCCTGTCGCAAAATGCGCCCAGGACAATGGGAGTTTCGAACGCTATTCTAGAGATGCACCCCAATAATATTGCCATGGAAGGGCCGCAGCTGATTGGTAGAGACCATGTTTTGTACACTAAAGGCATGGGTAGGTAAACTAAGGCCCGGGGGCCGGATCCGGCCCAATCGCCTTCTAAATCTGGACTGCGGATGGTCCGGGAATCTGCGTGTTTTTACATGAGTAGAATGTGTCCGTTTGTTTGTTTGTTTGTTTGTTTGTTTGCTTGTTTGTTTGTGGGGCCTGCCTAGTGTTTTTACATGAGTAGAATGTGTGCTTTTATTTAAAATGCATCTCTGGGTTACAGTGGTACCTCGGGTTAAGAACTTAATTCATTCTGGAGGTAACCTGAAACTGTTCTTAACCTGAGGTACCACTTTAGCTAATGGGACCTCCTGCTGCCACTGCACCACACAATTTCAGTTCTCATCCTGAAGCAAAGTTCTTAACCCGAGGTACTATTTCTGGGTTAGCGGAGTCTGTAAGCTGAAGCGTATGTAACCCGAGGTACCACTGTATTTGTGGGGCATAGGAATTCATTCATTTTTTTTTTTTTTTCAAAATATAGTCCGGTCCCCACAAGATCTGAGGGACGGTGGACCGGCTACCTGCTGATAAAGCTTGCTGATCCCTGACTAAAGGTCACTGGTTTGAACTCCAGCAACTCTAGGAAGGTCTGGGGGGAAAGACTCCTTCCCAAAGCCATGGGAGAGCCATTGTGAGACACTCAGCTAAATGGACCAATAACCTAACTCAGCACAAGGCAACCCTTTAGCTAGGAAATTGCCGTGTGTTTTATCTCTATGTGTGCAAGAATTAGGCATCACATTTTATAGACAGATATCAATCGATAGATAGATCACGCATGCAAACAGATGAAATGAAGGGCAAGTTCTCTGCTTCAGTCTTCTCCAGTAACCTTTTAGTGGCATCAAAGTAACATATTTATCTAATGCTCACCAAATTATGTTACGAAAATTAAGGTGCGCCTTAGATTCGATGGCACATTTACATTCGCCAGCAAATCCTTTTTTCGGTTCCAAGCTTCTGAAAATTGAAGTGTGCCTTAGATTTGATGGCGCATTAGACTCAAGTAAATATGGTACTCTCAGCCATACTTAAGTGAAACGAGCAAAGACCAATGGACGAACAAGTCTTGGCATGTACTCTTGAGTTACAACCCACCAATCCTGGGCCATATACTGTCCAAGTGAGCTGGTCCAAAGGTTGCCTGTTCTTAAGATTTTGGCTGACCAGGCTTACTATATCTGGTGCCTTACTCTGTCTCTTGATTACCTAGAAATCAGTGCTGACAATTACAGTGGTACCTCGGGTTAAATACTTAATTTGTTCCGGAGGTCCATTCTTAACCTGACACTGTTCTTAACCTGAAGCACCACTTTAACTAATGGGGCCTCCCGCTGCCGCCGCCATGTTCTCATCCTGAAGCAAAGTTCTTAAGCCGAGGTACTACTTCCAGGTTAGCGGAGCCTGTAACCTGAAGCATATGTAACCTGAAGCGTATGTAACCCGAGCTACCACTGTAATCCCAGACACGGCATGGGCAAGGGAGAAGCTTGCAAGAATATTTTGACAGTTTAACGTTGCTGATCGCTTAAACCAACTAGACGGCTTTCAATTTTTAAAAAAGCCCATCAGTTACAACAGAGGTGGAGAACTTGTGGCCCTCTAGATGTTTCCGAGCTACTGGGGGTGGGGGTGCGGAAAGAACATATCTATATATAATCACTATGATTGTCTAGGGCTGTGGCCAACAAAAGGCTCCACAGCAGACAGCAGTAGAGAATAGTCAGCACTATAAAAGGCACATAAATCAGCTACCTGAAACCATAATTGCGACAGAAAAGAAACAAAACTGAATTTTGAAAACGGTTACCCATATCCACTTTCCTTAACATCGATCGCCTTGCCAAAGCCAAAAGATTAACATACCTATTTATCCAGGAATATTTGTTTTGTTAATATGATACCTCAACAGTAGAATGGATCAATGTGATACCTACATAGTCAGCTCGCTTGTTTTCATTACAGGCTAAATTCGAGAACACAAAATTCTTTTTGTTGCTTAAGTGATCACGGCTATTCAGCCGTTCTCAGAATGAAACAAGCATGTGAGCTCCTTAGGTAACATATGGTTTTTCATTAATTTAAAAGACTTTAGTTAAACAACTTTTGGTAAATTGAATCCAGCCTAAATTAATTTCCTTCGAATGAGTAAGGTACTTAGTATACCCCATGTCTGTTCAATCTCTCTTGACTTGATTATCCCCCTGCAAATACAACCTTATAAATAATGGCGCTGCAGATATACCAGTGAAAGGGTTTAAGTAGGCAAAAGTGCATCTTTCAAATATATCATTATTTTCATACTACAGTACCCAAGAAATCACAGTCAGGGAATGTAAATGTCAGCTGAACTATTCATAAATATGTGCTGTCTGCAGCGTTATGTCAAGATAGTCGCTCAAGAAAAGGTTATGGGTTCTTATTAGAGGTGCATGTTAGTTACAGCTACTTGACAGTCACAGCTAAGCATGAGCAATGATTGTGGGATCATGGGGAAAGGAGAGGGGGAAACAGGGACTTACACAAAATGTTGCGCAGCTGAACAGAATGCAGAAAGATGCAAAGGAGGCTGGTCTTCTGAGAAAAAGCCCCATCCCTTCACTTGCGTGTCGAGACCCCTCAAACCCCCCCCCATTGGAAATAACTCACACAAGGACACGGATATTAGGTTTATGTTACTGGGCAAATTTTGGCCACAACTTTATTGAAATTACAGAATGTGAGCGGTATTGGCTTAGGCATTGATTGGACCTGACTAAGTATCTGACTCCTGCCCATTGTGCAGGATGTCCCAGTAAGGGTAAGCCACCGGTAGGGGGAGCCCTGTCGATGCGAACCAACTCAAGCTCCCCCAGTTTTCCCGTCGGGGTCGTGTCAAGGCCTTAGCCCCCCAGCCGGGCTTCAGACTAGATCAACACCCCCGGATTCCTTTAAGGGAATATCCTTAAGCATGGAGGGGCAGGTGATGGCCACACCTCCCCTCCCACACACAAGGTCAAACAATGCCTAACCGCAACCTTAACAAAGTTGTGACGATTGCTACGAGGTAGGCAAAAACCAAGTGGCCAGTGCCAATTTGCCAAGTGAAAAAAATCCTACCGGGCCCCTCGGACAACCAAGGCGACCAACCGAAGTCCATAGCAAGGCCATTGCCTAGCCTGCAAAATAGGGAGGGAGGGCGGGTGATTGAGGAAGCGAGCCAAAGAGGAAGTCCTCTGGCTCGCTCCTCCTTTTAAACGGCCCCTGCCACATCCCCCCGGCTAGCGGGTTGGCTGGCCAAGCTATGACGTGGCCGGGTTCCCCCAGGCAACGGGGACAAGGTCCCCCATCCCCGGTGGGTAGTGGGTGGCCATGCGGTCCGCCACAACTCCTCCCCACTGGGAAGTGGAGCAGATATGTGTAAGCTGGCTGGCACTTTGAATTGAACAGTAAATTGGTGCGGCTGAGAGACCAGCGATTTTTGGCACCCCTCGGTCGAAACCGAAAGAACTTGTGACTAAGAGTTTGCACCCAAGTCTGCTTATCTTCTCATCCCTCCTGATCCATTTTACTGTCGCGTTACGTCTTTTTAGATTGCAAGCGTGTGGACAGGGACATTTATTATTTTTTAGTCATATGTACAATGCCCCGGGAGCCTTTTTTGGCTGAATTCTTTGCATAAATGAAGCAGGTTAGGCTGTAGAAGCACAGCCCTGAGGATACGACATTTTCACTGTTGTGGGATTAAACATTCAAAATATGCAAAGGTAGCAGGTAAGGCAGATAAAATACTGTGGTCCACACTGTGTTGTTTGTCTTTGGGAAAGAGTTGTTTCACATAAAATTCAAAAGAATGGCTAGCAAATATCACCACCACATTTTCAATCCATAGCACAATCACTCGAAATAAACTGCAAATACCCATACCCTTAGAAAAGCGTATTTCTTACTTAGGTGTGCTGCAATCATTGCCCTTTTTGAAGCTTACAGCGAATCATATGCAGTGACTTGCATTTGCTTAGCACATGAAACAGAGGCCAACTTCATATAGGGATCCCTTAAAGTAGACATTTTCAACCATTTTGAGTCCATGGCTCCCTTGACCAACTCCAATCTTTCTGCGGCACCCCTGTGGGGCTCAGGAGCCCAGATGTGTCACCCCTTGCCTGCAGAGCTGGCAGCATCTCACCCTTTTTCAAACATCCTCCCTCTTGTGGAGTGTTCCCTCAGCCTCCTCTCCTCTCCCCTCTCCCTGGGAGTCCTCTGGGCAACTACTGCTGCCACCCCTGGTCTCTGAGCTGCTCTCCCTGCCCCAAAGAGAGGTGTCTCCTCCCACTGCCCCGCAAGGGCCTAGGAAGCAGCCCCTGGCCAGCACCAGAGTCACTATTCGTCTGGAGAGCTTGTAGCCAGGGTCGCTTCAAGAAACAACTGTTCAAGCCTTTGAGAGGCAGAGACCTGAGAGGGCATCAGAGGAGGGAGGAAAGGAAAGAGGGACAGAAGCCAGTGTTGCCCACGGCACCCCTGACCATCATTTTAGGCACTCCAGGGTGCCATGGCACACTGGTTGAAAACCACTGAAGGCATGACAGACATGTACAAGAAGATCTGCAATCAAATGTCCAAACAATTCTGAACCCATGTACGTGATCAAAACATGTACAGTGGTACCTCGGGTTAAGAACTCAATTCGTTCTGGAGGTCTGTTCTTAACCTGAAACTGTTCTTAACCTGAGGTACCACTAATGGGGCCTCCTGCTGCCACCGCCACACAATTTCTGTTCTCATCCTGAAGCAAAGTTCTTAACCCAAGGTACTATTAGCGGAGTCTGTAACCTGAAGCGTCTGTAACCCGAGGTACCACTGTACCCTGTTATCTAGTTACAGTGAATACTGCAGCATGGCAATGGGCATGTGAAATTCTATGAAACTTGCATAGCTCCAGGGGTCTAACTGTACTACATCTTGTTCAGCTCAATATTATTTTACCTGTTCATTAAGATATTCAACTGATCCTTCAGCATGCCTTTTCATCGATATTTAGATTACGGTGGCTGCAGAAGAACAGCACAGTGTATTTATGCTTGGAAAGCATTCACCTGTAAAAGAAAAAAAGAAAAGAAAAGGTACAGGAAGGACAACAACAACAAAAACCTAGCAGCGTGGCTTTCGTTACTCATAGAGAAAGAAAAGCTGTCT
Source organism: Podarcis erhardii (assembly GCF_964252035.2). Lineage (NCBI taxonomy): Eukaryota > Metazoa > Chordata > Lepidosauria > Squamata > Lacertidae > Podarcis > Podarcis erhardii. The sequence goes on from NC_138510.1 coordinate 74,101,678, forward strand.
AGAACAATTTGTCCTTAATGGCTGTTTTAGCTCAAGAGAGGCCCTGAAGTGAAGAATAAACAAACTGTCAGAGGAACAGCGAGGAAGTCTCTTAAGATCAAGGTTAAGGTTCATTGGTACAACTGCTCTGAGGCAAAACATGACCACATCTTGGATTCATCTTGCCACGCAGATGAATGCAAAGGTACGGATGCAGCGGTTTTTCTTCTCGAAACCTCTGCATCCGTTAAACGTATCACAATGCTTTTGCTTTTTTCGCCTTTCCTAGGGAAAAGGTAATATTTTATGGAAGTGAAAGATTATTCCGTACAGAAGAATTCAGCCAAGGTTTGGAAAATAGGACAAGATACAGTGGTACCTCAGTTTTCGAACGTCTCTGTTGACGAACGTTTCAGTTTTCGAACGCCGTAAACCCAGAAGTAAATGCTTCGGTTTTCAAACACACCTTGGAAGTCGAACATGCCACGTGGCTTCCGTATTGAATTTTACGTATTGAGTTTTTGGTTTTCGAATGTTCCAGAACTCGAATGGTCTTCAGGAACAGATTACATTTGAGAACCGAGGTACCATTGTATACCTAAAGCAGTGGAACTAACCTAATATGGTTTCCCACACACAAACAACCTCTTGCCTGGTTTAATCCAAGCTCTTCGTGTTTAGTGCTCCAAAGCTAGCAAGCAAACCCAACATCCCTAACACTCAAAACATTTTATTAGTTGTGCATCCCAAATACAGATCTTTCCCCACCCCCAACAGCTGCCTAACTGGACATTATTATTTCCCTTTCAATAGAAGCATCCATTATCTACTGCTAGATACTCTGCTTGAAAAAGGCACTCTGAGACGTCAGATGGAACGCTTTATCCCAAGTATGTATTGATATAAAATAGATGTGAGCCAAAACACACACACACACACACACACACACACAGCCTTCGCCTCATCTCATCTTATTTGCTCAAGTTTTTTAACTTGTCACCATTTTGGCATGGCTGCATTGTAAACATTCTGATCAGCCTTGTGCAAAGGAAAACACTTGCCAAAGCATTTAAGGTATAATCAGATTTTTAGCCACTTTTGGAGAGCCACACCCCTCCTCTAGTGTTGTACTGTTGCAAGAGAGTTACATCAGAGCTGGGAACTCTGGTTGGGTTGCACTATGTTTTGTTGAAATAATCCAGGATTGTAAACCATGGTTTGATCCTAGCTTTTTTCAATAAACTACCAAAAGTCTGTCATTTTGAAACACAGTGGTAACATGCGGTAGTTAAAAACCAGGAAGCTGATGATTCCAACCTCCTCCTTGCCAGGAGAGAGAAAGTGTGTCAGTTCAACCTCGTTCATGTGTGGCCAGAGCTGTGTCAAATTTACTGGGCACCTGGGAGGACAAAGTTACATCCATGCTGACCTTGATGACAGAATTATTAAGGTTCAATAGGCTTAATGGATGGAAGGATTTGCCTGGGCAATTGTAGTGGGACAAAGATGGTGACAAGACATTCAGCCCGGATACTGAGGTCCAGGCCGGAGGGCCTTCTGGGGGTTCCCTCCCTGCGAGAAGTGAGGTTACAGGGAACCAGGCAGAGGGCCCTCTCATGGCGGCGCCCACCCTGTGGAACGCCCTCCCTTCAGATGTCAAATAAATAATCAATTTTAGAAATTTTAGAATTTTAGAAAACATCTGAATGCAGCCCTGTTTATGGAAGTTTTTAATGTTTGATGTTTTATTGTGTTTGTTTTTAATATTCTGTTGGGAGTTGCCCAGAGTGGCTGGGGAGGCCCGGCCAAATGGGTGGGGTATAAGTAATAAATTATTAATTATTATTATTATTATTGCCAGCCCTTTGGTTTTGTGGATGGGGGAAGTGCCAAAGCTATTCCACCTCCTCTGCTTTGGCAGCCCTGTCCATGGAGTGACATTTTGAAAAGGAGAGGAGTTAAGAAGTATTGTGCCCATTTGCCTTCTCTTTGTTATTCTGTGCATGGAAGGACTTATTGAAAGTAGTGGGGGAGAGAAGCTCTCTTGCCCATGGAGGGCGTTAGGAAAGGGGAGGGGAGAAGAAGTGTCAGGCCTGTTTGCCTCCTCTTTGCTTTGCTATCCACCAGCCTGGTGCAGCAAGCAGTGGGAAGCTGCTGTGCCCATGAAGTTTTTGGAAAACGTGTGTGTGGAGCGGTGAAGGAAGAACCACAGGATCCACCTGTTTGCTGCTGTACTTTGTTTTGCTGCCTGCCAGTGACACGGAGCAATAGGCAAGCAGCTTTTTTTTTCAAAAAAAAAGAAGAAGTGTGCATTGGGATCTGGCGGGAGTGTGGGAATTACCTGTTGCTTGTTTTACTGCCTGTCAGCCATGAGGGGGACTTTTTGAAAAAGGGGGGGGGGGTGAATGGAAGAAGAAACGTAGGAATTGACCTACTGTGTTTGTTTTGCTGTCTGCTGGCATGTGGGGCAGGCACCTACTTGAGAAAGGCCTCAGTTGAATGTGGGGGAAAGGATAAGGCAATTCTTTCCTGTTTCTACTGTATGCCATACAGCAGATATTGTTCTAAATCTGGTTTTTTGGGGGGGCACTGCAGCGGCAACCTCATCTTCATAATCTCATTTTTTCCTAATTGTACCAAAGTTTTTTGGGGAAGCAGCATCACATTTCCCCTGATTGTTCCTCAACAGGTGTGTGTGTGTGTGTGTGTGTGTGTGTGTGTGTGTGTGGTTTGTAGGGGGTGGCATCCATTTCAGACGCATCCTTATTATTATCATCACATTTTCTTCCTGCCAGGTCCACAGCAGGGATTATTTCCAAGTTGTCTGACGAAGGGGCAGCATAGTGCAAAGGCAGAAACATTATACACCCCAAATTTTGACATCGTTACATTTAGGTGAACAAATAGGGCCACTCAAAATGGCTGCGCACAGGGCCCCACAAGCCATAAATCTGCCACTGGATGTAAAGGAGCATATCTCCGGCACATAATCCTGCCTGGGCCCTTTTGGCCAGCTGAAGACTCTTCTGGTGCTGCCATTGTTGCATGAGATTAGGTCTGTTGCTTGCCAGAAGGTCTTCTCGGCAATAGCACCCCAGCTACGAAAGACTCTCCCCTCAAATCTTTGATTGGCACTAAGCTTTTTTCAGCATGCTGTTTTGTTCCCGAGAGATAATTGCTTGCGCCCTGAGTTATGAGACTATTCTGACCAATGGTCTTAATAGATGGATGGTGGCTGTGTTCCAAAGCGTATTTTGTTCTCCTTTTATAGTGTATCATGTTTTAAAATGTTGCGTTCACCTAATGAGGTCATCCATCTTATAAATAAAAGGGCAGAGCTGCGGGATGCTGCGAGGGATTTACAAAACTATGCAGCGCTCTAACTGATTGGAGAGGATTTGGAGACTGTTTACAAGGCAGTCAGCCAGTTCTGTGGCCTGCGTAGAATCTCCAGCACACACAAGGGCTGCTTTCTCTGCACACTTCAGGGAAATCTATGTTTCCAGAGCTGCTCGCTTCCCTTCACAAGGCCTTCATCAAAGTGCAAAGGCTAATACAGTCATACCTCTTGTTACGTTCGGTTCAGGTTACGTCTTTTCAGGTTGCATCCCATGGCAACCTTGAAGTACCGAAAAGGGTTACTTCTGGGTTTCGCCGCTCGCGCATGCACAGACGTGCAAAATGATGTCATGTGCATGTGCAGACGCAGCGAATCACGACCTGAGTGTGCGCAGACGCGGGTTGTGTTCCTTTTAGGTTGCGAACAGGGCTCCGGAACGGATCCCGTTCGCAACCAGAGGTACCACTATAGTGAGAACAGTTAGAAATTGTAAGGCCAAGTAGGCTTGCTAAGATATATAAGGTTGAATCAGATAAGTGCTGGAGATGCAAAGAGGTGGAAGGAACGTTCTTTCACATGTGGTGGACTTGTCAAAGAGTATTGGGAAACAATCCATAATGAATTGGAAAAAATGTTTAGAAGTACTGTTCCAAAAAACACACACAGAAACCAAAAAACAGAGTTCTTTTTGTTGGGGATAATTCAGACTGAAATTCCCAGGTGTCAAAAAAGGTTATTTATGTATGCCACTACTGCGGCCCGTGTTTTGTTAGCTCAAAAATGGAAAACAAGTGAGGTCCCAACTAAAGAAGAATGGCAACATAAGCTGATGGACTAAGCGCAGCTTGCAGACTTAAAATATAGATCCAGTTACAGATAGGTAGCCGTGTTGGTCTGCCATAGTCAAAACAAAACAAATTCCTTCCAGTAGCACCTTAAAGACCAACTAAGTCAGTTCTTGGTATGAGCTTTCGTGTGTGTATCTGAAGAAGTGTGCATGCACACGAAAGCTCATACCAAGAACTGACTTAGTTGGTCTTTAAGGTGCTACTGGAAGGAATTTGTTTTGTTTAAAATATAGAATAAGAGAACAAGAAGAACATACGTTTAGAGAAGATTGGAAAACGTTTATTGAATATATGGGGGGAAATTGTGTCCACTTGAAAACGTTGGCAGCATTAAGATAAATTCAACAGCGTAAATAAGTCTTGATGGATGTAATAATGAAATATGGAATGCTTTAGTTTTTGTAAAATGTGCAGGGATTTATGATATGCAAAATGAACCATGGAAAGAGAAGAAGGGATGTCATTGATATTTTAAGGATGCTTAAATGAGTATTCTAAATTGTAAAACATAAAACTGAATATTAAAATGTATTTTTTTATATATATAAAAAAGAAATTGTAAGGCCGACACTGGGACACATGCAGGTTCCAAGCCAGGATGCCTTTCAGCTACACTGAGCTCTGCTCTACAGGTAGGTGCGACTGTTTTCCTGGCACCGGGTCTTCCATGCATGCAACTTGCCCCTGGATTGGCTCTGTGCAGAAAAGCTCATCTACGCATGGCGTTTGGGAAGGGGCCAATGCAATCTCATTCCCCATCTTCATGTATTGACTGTCTCTATATCAGTCACCCGCACACAGTTTACATGGAACAAAGCTGAGTGAATGCAAGACTTGGAACTCCCAGTGTCTTTTTTCATGTCCATAAACAGCCACTGGGGACAGGGGGGAAATCCAATTTGGACTGGGCTAGGTGTTCTGGTTTGTGAATAAGTTCCGCTTCCTGTTGTGTGTGTTCCGTTTGTAAACTGAGTCTCCCACTGGTAATCAGAGGCTTCCTGTTGAGTCTGTCGGCTGTTGAGTCCCAAGCACCCATGCAACACAGTGGTGATATTTGGTGCTTTTGTTTTTGCTATTTTTTTGAGTTTTTGTTTGTGTGGCTTTTTCGTTTCGACTGTGACTTGTTCTTCGTTTTATGGGACTGGCTTATGACTATGGCTTGCAACTCCATTTTTGTGACTGTGGCTTGCGACTTCGTTTTTGTGACTTGTTTTTGTGACTGTGGAACCCTGTTCAGCTACTGATTGACTTTGTGGCTGCAGAAATGGATAAAAGCCCCCCAACTAATGACTATCATCAGTGCACATAAGGAAAAAAATTAATTTTAATTTTTATCATCTACAATACTGTCTTATTTATTTTATAGTACAGTACATTGATTATTGCTTTCATTTTATGGATCAATGGTCTCGTTAGATAGTAAAATTCATGTTAAATTGCTGTTTTAGGGGTTGTTTTTAAAAGTCTGGAATGGATTAATCCATTGTGCATTACTTTCTATGGGAAAGCGTGCCTTGGTTCTAGAACACTTTGGTTTTGGAACAGACATCTGGAACTGATTAACTTTGGGAACCAAGGTACCACTGTATTTCCCTTCCCTAAAAATGGGTTTCCCGATTCACTTGTTTTAATAGCTTCAAAATAAGTGAAATCCAGTAGTGAGCTGACATCTACTGGCTAAAAGCTGCAAGTTGCATTACAAACACAAAAAAGCGCATTCATTTCAAGCAAACCTTTGCAAAGGCAGAAATCAGCTGGAGGGATGACAATAACCAGGAAATGCCTAAATAAAACAAATAAATAGCAACTGACAATCAAGAAACAAAGAATGTTAATAGCTAAAAAATGAATAATGTTAGTGAGAGAGAGGGCAGAGAGAAAAACACAGTTAAGGAACATATTAGCATGTGCTATATTAAATTAGGGTTAATGTGCTTTAAGTGGTCAACAAATAACTTCTTGCAAGGCTTCTACTGTTTTCAGAGAAGCAAAGATTGTGCAGAGACCATTTGCTTTCATTTAACATCTCAGGTTTTGAAATGCTTCAGGTGGTGAATTTTTGCTTGGATCTACCACTCTCAGTTGGGACGCGGGTGGCGCTGTGGGTTAAACCAGAGAGCCTAGGGCTTGCTGATCAGAAGGTCGGTGGTTCAAATCCCCGCAACGGGGTGAGCTCCCATTGCTCGGTCCCTGCTCCTACCAACCTAGCAGTTCGAAAGCACGTCAAAGTGCAAGTAGATAAATAGGTACCGCTCTGGCGGGAAGGTAAACGGCGTTTCCATGCGCTGTTCTGGTTCGCCAGAAGCGGCTTAGTCATGCTGGCCACATGACCCAGAAGCTGTACGCTGGCTCCCTCAGCCAGTAAAGTGAGATGAGCACTGCAACCCCAGAGTCGGCCACGACTGGACCTAATGGTCAGGGGTCCCTTTACCTTTTACCACTCTCAGTTACTAAAAGTTTCATTTTCAGTGACCTTATTTAGGAAATAATTAAGAAGCAACCAACAATGTACAAACTTGTAAATGTAGCTGATCATCGAATTTCAAAGCTATTGTTAACACAAAAATTGTTTGTAAACGGATCGGTATCTTAGCCTCTGATTTTTGGCAATCCTACATAAACATCCTAGCTTACTACACACAGCACAACACCAAGAATTGTCAAACTTTTCATGGACTATATGCCAATTGATACTACTGTAACTGACATTCCAGAATGTAAAGATTTACACCAAACTGGACTGTACAAACATTTTATACGGCATTACCTTGTAAATCAAATGCACCATAAATCTTTCAAGATAATCCAGTAAAAAACAACAAACTTGTACATTGCACTTTTTGATGGAGGAACTGTGCTCCTAATAAAAGTTTCCTTCTGCAAAACTCTGGAGTATGTCATAGAACAGAGCTAAGCATTTCACAGCTTTTCGGCTATTAATAGGACTCCCAGCTAAAAGGTCCCAATAAATAAAGACACATACGGAAGTCACAGACAAATAAAAAAAGATGTCTTATGAATACATAAATGTGGAACTGACACTGAAAGCCTACCCAAGTATGGAATAAGGCAGACACACAGCTGAGCTGAGAATCATTTCTGTAGTTACTGAATGCTCTCTGGAAAACTCAGACTGGAGCCCACGACAGTGATATGCAACTCTAATTCTGAATCTTCTTTCCACATCCCTGCTGTTTTCATCAACAGACCATGGGTGTCTATACAATAGCTGTGCTCATTTGGTCCTGAAATGAGCTATGTGCTGCAATACGATTAGCTGCTTCAAGAAGCTAGAACCAGCCCAATCCTATGAAGATTCAGGCATACCAAAGCCCATCAAGATCTATGGTATTATATGTACCTAACTCTTCATGGGATCGCATTGCTAGCATAACAAAATTGGAAACTGTGAATAAATTATTCTATCTGGATGCACTGGGAATCCTTAGCTTGCTGTTGCTCATGGCAGGCAAGGCAATTAGATATTAGAAAACTCACAAGGCATAAACTGACCGCAAACTTAGCTTTTAGACCACCAGCAGCAAATCTATGGCTATCCAAATGTTGTTAAGGTATGTTTCTGAGCACAATTCAAAGTGTTGGTGCTGACCTTTAAAGCCCTAAACGGCCTCGGTCCAGTATACCTGAAGGAGCGTCTCCACCTCCATCGTTCTGCCTGGACACTGAGGTCCAGCGCCAAGGGCCTTCTGGTGGTTACTTCGCTGTGAGAAGCCAATTTACAGGGAACCAGGCAGAGGGCCTTCTTGGTAGTGGCACCCGCCCTGTGGAATGCCCTCCCACCAGATGTCAAAGACAAAAATAACTACCAAACTTTTAGAAGACATCTAAAGGCAGCCCTGTTTAGGGAAGCTTTTAATGTTTAATAGGTTATTGTATTTTAGTGTTTTGTTGGAAGCCACCCAGAGTGGCTGGGGAAACCCAGCCAGATGGGTGGGGTATAAATAATAAATTATTATTATTATTATTATTATTATTATTATTATTATTATTATTACTGCTCCCATCAACCCTGATGGAGCTGGAGTTCAACAACATCTGGCAGAAGGCCACAAGTTAGTCACCTCTGAGTTAGGCCCACCCATATCAAGTAGGATAATTCAGTTTGGGGCAGCATGTGCAATCAAGGATGTCCTGGCTTGAAGTCCAATCTCCTGCCATTTCCCCCAGAACGGAAACATTCCAGATTCAATGGAACTGACACTGAAATAACAACATGCAGGATTGCAACCTTAGGAGAATAGCACAGCTCCAGTTAAGCTTAATGGACATGAAATGAGTCTCAAAAGCCCTATTCGCAGGCCTACTCGCAAATAGTATAATCTTGGTGTCATGGTCATAGAAGGAAAGGCTATGTTATGTTAGATCTATGCACCCTTTACCGTATAGTTCAGAGTTTGGGGCTGCAATCCTATAGCAAACATTATGTGAGTGTAGCTGTTTGGGAGATGGGAGGAAAGAGATCGAGTGTAGCTTGTTACCACGGTTAGCTCAGAGATGGGAGAGAATTGCAGCAGAGGGAGAAGTGTCAGAGTGGATAACTGGGAATGAAAGGGATGAGAGGTTTAGGGAGCCATAAGCTGTCACCCTATGTCTCCTTGCATAGGAGTAAGCCCTCCTGAATGCAACAGGACTAACATTTGAGTAGACATGTATAAAGGTAAAGGGACCCCTGACCGTTAGGTCCAGTCATGGATGACTCTGGGGTTGCAGCGCTCATCTCGCTTTATTGGCTGAGGGAGCCGGTGTCCAGCTTCCGGGTCATGTGGCCAGCATGACTAAGCCGCTTCTGGCGAACCGGAGCAGCAAACGGAAACGCCGTTTACCTTCCCGCCGAAGTGGTACCTATTTATTTACTTGCACTTTGATGTGCTTTCGAACTGCTAGGTTGGCAGGAGCAGGGACCGAGCAACGGGAGCTCACCCCGTCACGGGGATTCGAACCGCCGACCTTCTGATCGACAAGTCCTAGACTCTGTAGTTTAACCCACAGTGCCACCCGCGTCCCTAGACATGTATAGGATTGTGCTAAGAGTATTCATTCTGCTCTGATTATACAGATTATTGATGCTGAGATAAGGGGAACCTGTAGCCCAATTTAAGGTGTTCACACTAGTTTAAAGCCCTGAACAACTCAGACCCCAAAGACCTGGCAGGCCTCCTCCTCCTTCCCTACAAATCCTCTCAGAAGTTAAGAATTGCAGAGGGGGCCCTACTGGTTGTTTCCTCCACCTCAGAAGGTCAGGGACGTGGTAGCCCCTAAGTCATGGAACTCCCTCCCCAAGGAGATGTCTCTGGCATCTTCATTATGGCATTGTGTTTTCACGGTTATAATCCGCCCTGAGACCTTAGAGGGAAGGGCAAGTTGACAACAATAAGTCTGGACTTCAATGGCCGCTATCGCTGACCATTGGGCCATGGTGGCTTGGGGCTGGTGAGAGTTGACTGTCAACAACATCTGGAAGACCACAGGTTCCCCATCTCTGATTTATGGCATTGTACATTTTGTTCATCCAAAATATTAATAACCTGTTATCCAAAATAAACCCTGTACCTGTTTGAGCAAAGTCCTGGAGTGTATTGCTTTCTAAATGAAGCTATGTTGGTAGGAGCAGAACACATATGACCCCAGGATATATATTTTTAGACGTAACACCACCCTGCAACTTTTGTCCTGCAGCAAACATCCGCAGCATAGCTCTCCTATTTCCACCAAATCTAAACTATCATGGCATGATTGCTATTTGTAACACTATTCCAGAAAGGTTAAAATGACATTGTAGAACACTTTAACTAATCATTGGGCTATGATCTATTACTGGCTCAGTGAATATAAATCAACCATCACACTCCTCTGAGTGAAAATGTACCACAGACACAACAAAACAGCAATCTCTTATATTCACATCAACAAGGAATCTATTCATGGAAACAGGCATATCATTCTGGATCACATGAATCTCTTTTCAAAAAGTTTGCACTGACAGACCCTGCTTTCCCAACCAGATGGGAAAAATAAGCATTTTTAAAAACCAAATGGGACTGAAATCTCTCCCCACCCTGAAATATAAGTACTTGCCAGCAGAACATGGAAACTGTCCTAACTGCAAAAGACAAATCCCCATCTTGTAATAGGATGCCCTAGAGCAGCAGTGGGGACATTTGGCTCTCCTTGGATTGCTGAACAAACCTAGACATCAACTTAAAAAGCAGAGACATTACCTTGCCAACAAAGGTCCGTATAGTTAAAGCTGTGGTTTTCCCAGTAGTGATGTATGGAAGTGAGAGCTGGACCATAAAGAAGGCTGATCGCCGAAGAATTGATGCTTTTGAATTATGGTGCTGGAGGAGACTCTTGAGAGTCCCATGGACTGCAAGAAGATCAAACCTATCCATTCTGAAGGAAATCAGCCCTGAGTGCTCACTGGAAGGACAGATTATGAAGCTGAGGCTCCAATACTTTGGCCACCTCATGAGAAGAGAAGACTCCCTGGAAAAGACCCTGATGTTGGGAAAGACGGAGGGCACAAGGAGAAGGGGATGACAGAGGACAAGATGGTTGGATAGTGTTCTCAAAGCTGCCAGCATGAGTTTGACCAAACTGCAGGAGGCAGTGGAAGACAGGAGTGCCTGGTGTGCTCTGGTCCATGGGGTCATGAAGAGTCGGACACGACTAAACGACTAAACAGCAACAACAACAAAAGATTGCTGAACTACAGTTCCCAACAGCCCTAGCAAGCATGGCCAACGGTTGGCGCGGGATGGGAGTTGTAGTCCAGCAACATCTGATGGGCCAAAGCACTGCCACACCTGTCCTACAGGAACGATTTAAAACTCCCCAAGTTTAACAGTGCAATCCTACAGGCATTTACTCAGAAGTCAACCACCTAGTTAAGTCAGACAAACCTAGGCTGTGTACCTTTACAGCACATTCAAAGGACATTTTTTCCTCTCAAAAGAATTCCAGTTACAGATAGGTAGCCGTGTTGGTCTGCCATGGTCAAAACAAAATAAAAAAAAAAAAAAAAATTCCTTCCAGTAGCACCTTAAATTCAAAATTCAAATTCAAATTCAGACACTGTAGTTTGTTAAGGACTGCTGGGTGTTGCAACTCTGCGAAGGATAAACTACAGTGCTCCGAGTTCTTTCAGGAAAATAATACACTTTAAATGTGCTTTAAACGTATAATGTGTATGCAGCCTGCATATCACCTTTCTGTAAACATTACAATAACCCTTTAAAAATATATATATAAACACACCAAACAATAGATCCATGACATCTCCCTATTGAAGACAGCTAAAGGAGAAACAGTAAGTGCATTTAGGACTGCAGTCTAAGTAGCCAGCTCTTATGTTTCATTCCTTTGCTCCAAACTGACACTAAAACGGAACTTTTATTTCTGATGCTGTTTCATTAATGCATAAAAACAGCAGAGGGCCCCATAACCATCTAACTGCAATTGCATTGTTGGATCAGTTCTGGGACAGATCATTACAGATTTAGGCAGCCTCCTCCCAAAAGAAACCTTACATGCACGACTACAGGGTCTCCAAGCGAATTTGCCCAACCCTTTCTTACAAAGAAGGGGCTTTTAACAAACTTACCAATCTGAATACATGCATGCACATAAGAATGAATTAATGCCACCAGGTGTAGCACCCTTGGAAAATGCTATGGCTGTGCTAATTAGAGCCACCTGGCATTTTCTAGGCAGCAAAATAACTCTGTTTCAAAGGTAAGGTTACAAGTTTTGCTTTATATTTTAAAAGGGACTTTTTAGGGAAATGCCGGGAGAGAGAACTACCTGTTGAATTAAACCAGTTGTCTTTAACATTGCTGTGGAACACAATGACAAATTCCAATAAATGGTGGGCAGGTGCTTTTATTGAAAATATAAATAAAAGAGCATTATTTAGCAACTGCTATGGCCAGAGTCCCATCATAGTGCACAAGCATACGTCTGTGAGGCCTTTCTTCCTCTCCTCCATGACATTCTAGACATTATTCCATCCTCCATTTTCTTTATTATTATAATTTTTTATTGGAAATTTTATTTACAACATAACATAAACCCCCCACCCCCCCAATACAGAAATCCACCCTTATTAAATGTGAACATAACATACAATATGCATAACATACAACAATAAAAACAACCAAATAAAATACATTTTCATATTTAACACTGGTCAGAGATGCACAGTTCACATCTTCTCTTCGGCAAAGTCAGTGCAGGATTTGACCCTGAATAGTTGGATCTCATTTGGCTCCCATAACATCAACAGAAACTCTCTGCTGCAGTTCCATGCACAACTTACTTTTGTAAGTAAACGCCATCTAACTCAATGGACGGCTGAATAAACTTGCATCTAAGAAGGCTGCAATAAAAGTTTCGATAATCATCCACACAAGTTTAGATAATCGTTCTCATAACACTATTACAGGAACAGGAATCAATGCTTACGTTGATTTAATGTAAATCGGGGGAAGTAATGTTTGGACAAGCTAGACTCTCCACATCTCCCTTTATTTCCCATAAGCACTACTCTCTGACTTGCTTGCTTCATGAAAGAAATTAAGACACACAACCACTCCATATGTAGCTAAACTGAAATACAACTAACATGCTATTTAATTATTCTGGGTGGGTTTTTTCTTTTCTAAAACAAACTAACATGGGAAAATACCTGAGCAGGTGTTGCCATTGTGAAATTACAAACTGCAGATGTGGCTAAATCCCATGTAGTGAAAAGGCAAAGGGGAGAGTTCTGATTTGCTGTGCTTCAGAGGTCTGCTTCTTCCTTACAGGTAAGTTGCTGGGCTGGTTCATGTTATAGCTCTGATTTCCAACTACTTTATTTATTTATTTATTTATTTATTCTTTCTTTCTTTCTTTCTTTCTTTCTTTCTTTCTTTCTTTATTCCCTTCTGAATCAGAAATTGTGCATGATGACTTCTGGCTTGGCTGCCACTGCTAGGAATGACATAACGAAAAGAAAAATATTTCCTAATTATGAGATGGTTCCATAAATAATCAGATGCACAGTTAGTTTTGCTGGCAAAAGACAAAAGGAGGAGCTGACAAAAGTATAGGTCTTTGCAAACAAAAACAAACTGTATTGAACTAGGTAGGATATACACATTTACAGTTACAATATGTCCTCTTTTCCCAGGGTGCATCCTCTTCGTTATGGGTATGTAAAATGATGGCCACCGGTTCTCTGCCCTGATTTAGATGTTAGGCTCTGTGCCCTTAGGCAAAGGGTTGGGTGAAATGTCCTCCCCTCTTCCAGCAGCGCCCCCAAATATTTTGTTCTAATCAAAATATTGTCCCTTTCTGGTTTTGGGTGGTTGATATTTACAAACAGGCGCAGCTGCATGGTCTGTATTTGTTACAGACAAGTGAGAAACCCAGAGTCTAGACTCTGGCTCCTGGAAGCTAATGCCAGATCGTCAATGCACCCTAGAGGCAAAGGGTTTAACTCAATATACTCACCTTACTTTGGGGGGTGGGGCTGTACATCTCATCAGAAGCACAGGCTAGCTCCCAATGTCCCAGAGATATCTATGACCCTGCTTGTTATGGTGGTTGGTCCCTCTCTGCTTCTGGGTTAGAAGCCACACCCTGTTGGCTCCTCCTGCTTGTGCATAGGAAATATCAGCAGGAATTGTGGGACTTGTAGTTGTTGACAGACTGTGTTGCGTGTTAAGTTGTGGGTGAACATATCAGACGACACAGCGATTCTTCAAACAGCTCTTGTTTATTCACAGGCCAGGCCAGAACTGAACTGAAACGGTTCAGCCAGTCTGCTTATATAAAGCTCCACTAGAACGCAAAAGTAACCATTTTCTGTAACTATCCAATCACTGAACGTCACTTTCAATCCCTTATTTTAAAGAAGACTTTTAAAGAAGAACAATCTGAGTGAGAGACTGCTGGTGTCCTTCTACCGAGGCTCCATAGAGAGCATTCTCACATACTGTATTTGTGCCTGGTTCTCCAGCTGTACAGCTAGGAAGAGGAAGGTGCTCCAGAAGGTCATAACCACAGCCCAAAGGATTATTGGTCATCCCCTCCCATCTTTGGAAGAACTGTACGGTTCCCGTTGTCTTAGGAAAGCAAACAATATCCTGCAGGATGCATCTCACCCGGGACACAGTCTGTTTGTACTACTGCCTTCTGGCAGGAGATACAGAAACATCAAGTCAAGGACAAATAGACTGAAAAATAGTTTCTATCCAAGAGCTGTGGCCTTCTTAAATGCAGTAACTCGATAGTGTGACCTGGGAGTTTGATGGGTGTGGGTGTGGGTGTGGCTGGAATGTGGTTTGTTTGGTTGTTGTTGTTGTTTTGCTTTTGTTGTTTTTAAGGGATGGCATCCAATTTCGTTGCACTTGTGCAATGTTGCACTTGTGTAATGACAATAAAGAATCTATCTATCTATCTATCTATCTATTTGCATATGTGGACCTGAGTGAAAACTATCTACAGTATTCCCCCTGCTGGCCCAGGGTGAGAACTTCAGTACATAACATTGCATAAGGAGGCACATTTTTCTCGGTTGACTTTTCCTCTACAAGTGCACCCAAGAAGGGGTACAGTTGGCAGCTTGCTGTTGAGAACCTTGGCTTGGTGTCTTCTTACTCAGCTTCTGCTCAACAATAGGAAATCTTGAAATACCTGGCCACATCATAGAGATGGAGGGAAAGAATGACCAAATTGCTTGTCTTACAATTTTGTCTTTCCCTTCATCAAAAAGATTCCAGTGCAGTTTAATGCACAAGAGGTTGGGTTTTCTAGGTGAGCAACTTTAAGGTTTGTTGCCCACGTTTTTGTGTGTGATGCATGCAGTGTTAAGTTCTGCTCTTGAATGACACAAAACCTTGAATTTTATTCCGAGGACTGGCGAGACTTCTTAAAAGTCAGGAGCACTGGTTAAGCCAGCTAGGAAATTGGGAGCGTACTGCGCCAAAATACTAAGAGAAAGGAGTAGTGGCTTTGTAGCCAGGAGAACCGTGCAACTGTTTGGTTAAAGCGCAACTGACCCAATGCTCTACATCAGACTGGAAATTATTCACAATATTGTCTCAAAAACAGCAACTATTTTGAAGGTTGTTGTAGTACAACAAAGACGTCCCCCCCCAACCAAATGGTATGCAGGCACCTGCCCATCTATATATGAATTAAGTCTGTTGTATGACTCCTTGTTGCAATAGCTGTGTTGAACCTAGATTCCCCTAGTGTGCTAGTACCTTAATTAACAGTTGCTTTGAATAAAATTCTATTACGTTTCTTAGAACCTCTTAATCCTCGCTTAATTACAAGCTCAATTTTTCCTCCCAGTACTTTGTTTCTCTGCTGTACCTCCTGAGTGATTGGCTTATGGCAGGCTCTGAATCCATATCCAGATGGCTTGACAAATTGGCTGACAAAAACTCAGTTGTGTACAGAGTTGAAGTTGCAATTAATTTGGGCTTTCTACAATCCATATCTATCTATCTATCTATCTATCTATCTATCTATCTATCTATCTATCTATCTATTTACAGTATATCAGGAATGGGCACCCATAGCTGGGGTTGAGAAGAGGTGGAAGTCCAATATCCTCTGCAGAGGCACAGATCCTGATTTGAGTATCTGTTGTTGTTGTTGTTGTTGTTGTTGTTGTTGTTTAGTCGTTTAGTCATGTCCAACTCTTTGTGACCCCATGGACCAGAGCACGCCAGGCACTCTTGTCTTCCACTGCCTCCCGCAGTTTGGTCAAACTCATGCTGGTAGCTTTGAGAACACTGTCTGACTATCTCATCCTCTGCCGTCCCCTTCTCCTTGTGCCCTCAATCTTTCCCAGCATCAGGGTCTTTTCCAGGGAGTCTTCTCTTCTCATGAGGTGTCCTTCCAGTGAGCACTCAGGGCTGATTTCCTTAAGAGTGGATAGGTTTGATCTTCTTGCAGTCCATGGGACTCTCAAGAGTCTCCTCCACCACCATAATTCAAAAGCATCAATTCTTCAGCGATCAGCCTTCTTTATGGTCCAGCTCTCACTTCCATACATCACTATTGGTTTGAATATCTATACCCTCTTTTTATGTGACCTCTTTTGCTCATCTTCAAGAAGTGTCTCCAGCTACTTAGTTTCTGTGGCAGTATCTTGCCCTAGCTTCTCGGAAAAACTAGATGCATGGCAGTTCTGAAGCAGACTTGACAAGTTCATCCAGGATTAAAGATTCTATGACAGTTAGGAAGACAGTTGAGAGTCCTGGACAAATAGCGAGGAATCTGCATGATTCAGGGTGTGGATATATGAAATGGCCTCTTCTGACTCTTAGAAAATAAACTGGCTTTTTAAATAACCCCTTTCCTAGAACGACAAGCCAAGGGACACCAGGTATGGCATGAAAGCAATAGCTGTCCCCCACAGTTTTGTCATCCATCATCTTGCATTCAAACACATGCTACCTCTGGAAACTGGCTGATGATATCCCTTTGTATGTTGGTGGATCCATGCCGATATTGTTGGTTTATGCTGGGGGAGAGGTAGGTGGTGGGATCACAGCTCCTCACTTTATGCAGGAGTTCCTATTTCCTTGGCATCTTCTGAGTGGCGAGCCATAAGTTTATGTGCCCTTACTTTTTCCCCCTCCTGAATTTGGGTGACGTTTTATCTTGAACATGAGAGTGACTTGCGAACGTGTCCATGTCTTGAGTTTGGTTGTAACAAATAAAATAATTCTGATTCTGTGTTGTCCTCATTCAGAATGGCTTTTCTGTGATGCAGCTTTGCTAAGCTCTTGAGAAGGATGTAGGCATCAGCAGTCAAACTTGGGCTGTTAGTGGTTCACTGTCCTAGAGACACTTTTATATATATATACCAAAAAATTTAAAAAATGGGGATATGAATGGGATAATCTCATGGATGTGTCTGTCAGAATCCTGGGACGGATAGATACAAATACAGTGGTACCTCGGGTTAAGTACTTAATTTGTTCTGGAGGTCCGTTCTGAACCTGAAACTGTTCTTAACCTGAAGCACCACTTTAGCTAATGGGGCCTCCCGCTGCTGCGCCACCGCCGTGTGATTTCTGTTCTCATCCTGAAGTGAAGTTCTTAACCCGAGGTACTATTTCTGGGTTAGCAGAGTCTGTAACCTGAAGCGTATGTAACCTGAAGCGTCTGTAACCCGAGGTACCACTGTATTACACTTTGGCGAGTCCTACCAGAGAGGCATCCTGACTAGCTGATAATGAGGCTAATTTCCTTCCTAGTGTTTGAATTGCTTTAGATGGGTACCCCCAAATCCCACACCCCTTCCTGCTTCTTGTGCATCTACCAATGGGCAGTGCACTCTGCCCTCTCCCATTGGCCAGGGGACCAAAGAACTGCTGGAAGGTGCTCTCTGCTCCGCAAGCATCATGGCAATGGGTAGATCAACCTGGTCCCCTCCATTAATGAAGAAGAAGCTGCAAATATCTTGTTTGTGTCCCCCCTGGTAGAAAACATGCTTGTAAGAAGCTTGCAACTAAGAACTAGTGCTTGACTATACTTTTTTCCTCCCCGCCACCATCCCCTCCTTTTCCTCTTCTTTTTGTATCGTGTATTTTAGACGGTAAGCCTGAGGGCATCTTATTATTGATCATTGTAAACTGCTCTGTGAGCCTTTTGGCTGAAAAGTGAGATTTTTAAAAATGCAGTACAAAGAGCTACACATGCAGTAGGTTTCTTTCCCCTCCCCCGACATCCCCCAAGTTGACCATAAGAGGGATTGCTACTCCAGGTATCCCTCACCCTAGTTTTGCCATCCATAAATGGGTTTTGCTATTGATTCATGCACGAATCGTGTGCCTTTGGTGCCTTTTTGAGGCTTTCCACATTATCTATAATAATAATAATAAATTTTTATTTATACCCCACCCTTCCCGGTTCAGAAAACCGGGCTCAAGGGGGATAACAACAAATTTAAAACACTTACCATATTTTTTGCCCTATAGGATGCACTTTTTCCCCTCCAAAAATGAAGGGGAAATGTGTGTGCGTCCTATGGGGTGAATGCAGGCTTTCGCTGAAGCCTGGAGAGCAAGGGGGGTCGGTGCGCACTGACCCCTCTCGCTCTCCAGGCTTCAAGCTATCCGCATGCCGTGGGAGAGCTGCGTGACTTCGCGCAGCTCTCCCACAGCTAGCAGAGAACTTGCCTGCACCCCGAAGCCTGGGGCACGCTAAGCTCAGCACACCCCAGGCTTCAGGCTTTGCGCAGCTCTCCGCTAGCCGTGGGAGACCTGCGCGAAGTCACGCAGCTCTCCCATGGCTTGCGGATAGCAGCCTGTTCTGGGGGCTGGGGTCGGGGGAAGCTCGGGCTTCCCCCGCCCCAGCCCTGCACCTGGGGGGGGGAAATAAATTTTTTTTCTTTATTTCCCCCCCAAAAAACTAGGTGCGCCGTATGGGCCGGTGCGCCCTATGGGGTGAAAAATTCGGTAATTGATGCAATGAAAAACAGCATAAAATACAGTATAAAATGTGAATAACAATAAATTCAGAATTCAAAAATCAATTTAGGGGGGAAATCCATCCAATAAACATTTGGTGATCACCAGGGCTAGCTGGCTAAATTAGTCCTGTTTGGGCCAGCGAGGAGACCAGGGGAGAATTAGCTGTGGGATCCCAGAGTGGGTAATCTTCATAAAAAGGGGAGGGAAGGGGAATAAAAGATCAGGCTAAGTTCAAATTGAAAGCCAGGCGGAATAGCTCAGTCTTACAGGCCCTGCAGAAGGAAGTAAAGACAAAATAATGAATCAATTCACATGCCGTGGATCACTTTTCTTGCAGATTCTCTGACAGGGAGGTTGACCTACAAGGCAACAGATACGCCTTAGAGATCAACATGACTGCCCCAGGTCAGCAGCATACGACAATTGTCAACCCTCCCCCTCCAGAATACATCAATGCCCAAGGAACGGGCCGCTTGACAAATCAGCTTCAGTATTTGCAGAGGGTGCTCATGAGAGCGATGTGGAGACATAACTTCTCCTGGCCGTTTCACCAGCCGGTAGACGCTGCAGGCCTAAACCTCCCGGTAGGAGTTTACTGTACTTTATCTTAAACAGAAATATGAATAGTTAAGGAAGACACAGGGGTAGACATGTCTGAACTTGCAGCTCATCTTTCAGTGAGAAACTCTGGTGCTGCAAGGACATTAGCCTTAAAGGTAAAGGGACCTCTGACCATTAGGTCCAGTCATGACCGACTCTGGGGTTGCACGCTCATCTCGCTCTATAAGCCGAGGGAGCCAGCATTTGTCTGCAGACAGTTTCCGGGTCATGTGGCCAGCATGACTAAGCCGCTTCTGGTGAACCAGAACAGCACACGGAAACGTCGTTTACCTTCCTGCCAGAGCGGTACCTATTTATCTACTTGCACTTTGACGTGATTTCAAACTGCTAGGTTGGCAGGAGCAGGGACCGAGCAACGGGAGCTCACTCCGTTGTGGGGATTCAAACCGCCAACCTTCTGATCGGCAAGTCCTAGGCTCTGTGGTTTAACCCACAGCGCCACCCGCATCCCATTATCTGTGGCAAATTCTTGAACTTCCTCTCTCTTGCTGTTATCACATATGGCAAACTGAAGCAGGTGTTCCTGCATAACAGAGCAATCTTATCCCTGACCAGGCAGCAATGGGGTGCCATGGGACAAAGTGGTATAGCCACTGTTGCTCACATCAGCCGGGGGAAAGGTGGGGAAAGGCCATAGCTGTCAACTTACGGATTTGAAAATAAGGGACCAGCAGCCTCGAAAATAAGGGATCAGCAGCCAAAATAAGGGATTTTCCAAGCACAGGTATGTTCAGCTTCTGAGCCCCTCCAAGCAAAGGCAGAAAGCCCAGCCAGCAGCCAAATGAAGCCTCAAGCGGTGGTTCCCACAGCGCAGCAACCCGGCAAAGGGGATGCAGCAAGGAAAACCACCATCACCTCTCCACTGGGAAGCGCTGAGCAAAGGCGAGTCCCAAGGCAATGTGGCTGATTTGATCGGCACAAGGCATGCAAGCTCCACCCCCCAGTCATTCTTAGACTCCTTATTGGGTGAGCAATGCAGCCAAGCAACACAGTTGGAGCCTCCCTCCTCCCTGGCCGGCAGGGAGGGAGGGAGAGGAGCTGCTTCCTTTGAAACCCAGGAAATTTAAGGGACATCATCAATAAGGGACAGCAGCGGGACACGGCGCTGGGATAAGGGAGTTTCCCGCCAAATAAGGGACGGTTGACAGCTATGGGATAGGCATAGCCCTGCTCAGCACTGCACCAGTCTCGATTGTGTGGGAATGTTGTGAACAGTAGGAGAGGATATATTGATTCAATATTATCCTTCCTCACTCACGCTAGTGAGCTGGTAGCAGAGCACATTCCCTGAGTTAAGCAAACCAGTCTGGCATGTCTAGATTGGATTTGTTCCTGGTAAATTCCCCTTTTATCCCTCTTAAAAAGAATAAAGACACAACAGTCTTCTCTTAAAAGTAATAAGGAGTTTATTCTCATTCAGTTCACAGTAGGTTCCCTGAAGGGCAGGCTTCAGCTTGTAGTTACAGAAGAGCATGTGGGTTAATCTCATATGGGGACTGAGCCCATGTGCTGCTGGACATGCAGCAGACAGCAAAAGACATCAAGATAGATCAAGAGAAAAATGGAGGAAAGGGAAGATGGCTGCGTGACCAGCCCCTTCATAGGATTTGCCAGGGTCTCACCTGACCACACGCAGGGGGAGGATGCTCCAGACCAGGTGTGACAGGAAGTCCTCCTGGCTGGATCAACATT
Organism: Podarcis erhardii; assembly: GCF_964252035.2. Lineage (NCBI taxonomy): Eukaryota > Metazoa > Chordata > Lepidosauria > Squamata > Lacertidae > Podarcis > Podarcis erhardii. Next base: position 74,122,659 of record NC_138510.1, read on the forward strand.
CCCCTGTGTGTCTACTCTCAGCAAACAGGAAATGTTGTATTTGACTGCTTTTGTGATGTTACACCCAGCAGATTGGACCCAATGCCATCAGCAGGGTTGGTCTGAAATCCAGTGGATTCTGGGCTGGCTCCTCTGAAGTCCCATTTTTGGGGCTTCCTGTGAGCCGTTGTCCAGTGGGAATCCCTCCAGAGCTCAGGGAGCTCAGCACCAGATGAAAGATCACTCCATGGATGGAGCACAGTGGAAAGGTTTTGGGCTGGGTGAAAGGAGTTTTTTCTGTATCCATCTCACTTGGCATGGTGGATTGGGTTTTTGAATTGCTACTCAAGTGATTTAAGAGGAGGGTGTTTCTTCATGAGCATGAGCACACTCCTTGTTAATATAGTTAATATAGTTTTTAAAAGTGTCAATAAAAACGAGAGCAACCATAGATGGTGAGATGCTCTTAGGAATGCAGCTGTTGTGTATTTCTAAATACAAACACACTGCGGTATATAATGTACAATAATAGAATCTTAATGCCGCAAGGCACCAACTATTAGAACATATCACTATGAATTATAAATAATTACATCTGATAAAGAATAAGACACTACTGTCAATAAGATTGAAGCAAATTGGCTGGAAATTGTCATGCTAAAAGAAAGTCACATACATTGTATATGTAGGAAATGGTCATAGCTGTCAACTTAGATCTGAAAATAAGGGACCAGCAGCCTTGAAAATAAGGGATCAGCAGCCAAAATAAGGGATAAACAATTACTTTGATAAAATACATATTTTGTTGCGTGCAAATGGCTTTAGATACCTATTAGGTCCATAAATGACCATATAGCATATATTCAACACAAATAAACAGCAACAATTTGTTGTTGACAAAGCATAGCTGGACATAGAAAGGGCCCCATTACCTTCAGTAGCTTATTTAAGGGACATCATCAATAAGGGACAGCAGCGGGACATGGCGCTGGGATAAGGGACTGTCCCGCCAAATAAGGGACGCTTGACAGCTATGGAAATGGTCTGCAGCAATGTGTGAAAACACCCTAGTTCAATGTGGAGAAGCAACAAAATAATTACAGCTATGTAGTATTTATTCTATTTGATGGCAATTATTTTTTCAGCATTTGCTATATAAAATGAAAAAAAATGAAATCTCTAAGAACTTCTTCATAATGAAGAGTAAGTCTTCTCCCTTAAACACAAATCCATAATTCATACTTGTAAAATAATTACCATATTTTTCGTCCCATAGGACGCTCCATCCCATAGGACGCACCTAATTTTTTTGGGGGGGGGAAATAAAGGAAAAATTTCCCCTTTATTTCCCCCCCAAAACCAGGTCAGGGAACAGTGGGATGGCGGCGCTGCACCTCCCCGCTTTCCCCCGAGCTTGTGGGGCTGGCCGATGTCTGCCTGGCGCGAGGGGCGCTCTGCTTCAGGGCACCCCACACGTCGGGCGGCAGGCTGCTATCCGCAACGTGGGGAGCCCTGCGAGAACTCCCGCAGGGCTCCCCAGGCTGCGGATGTCTGCCCAGCGTGCGGGGCGCTCTGCTTCAGGGCGCCCAGCAGCAGGCTGCTATCCGCAGCCTAGGGAGCCCTGCAGGAACTCCCGCGGGCTCCCCAGGCTTGCTGATAGCTTCCTGAAGCCTGAAGAGCGAGAGGGGTCGGTGCGTACCGACCCCTCTCGCTCTCCAAGCTTCAGGGAAAGCCTGTATTCGCCCCATAGGACGCACACAGATTTCCCCTTCATTTTTGGAGGGGAAAAAGTGCGTCCTATAGGGCGAAAAATAGGGTAATGTGACTATATTATATATGGCCTTGCCCTCTTAAGTTCCCCTATACTATAATTAGTGCTATCAATCAATTTATCAAAACATTCACAAATTTTACTCTTCAACCTTCTTGGCCCCCTAGCCAATCAATCAAATTAAAATACATTGTCTCTGAACAAAACCTCTGTTTTTTTTTTTTTTAAATAATTTTTATTGATTTTACAACATAAACAAAAAACAAATAAACATAACACGACTTCCCCAAACCTCCCCTTCCCTGCATCCATATTTTAAAATTTTTAGCAATTCTTCATCCCATTTTTATATTTAATTCTCTTTAAAAAAAATTCTATTTTATAAATTTCAATTTATAGCTGTAATTCTTTGTATCCAATCCCTTGACATCTTAACATTCCGAAATTTTACAACAATTTTTAAGATAGATTTTAAATTTTTTCCAGTCCTCCTCCACTGTCTCTTTCCTCTGGTCACGAATTCTGCCGGTCATCTCTGCCAGTCCCATAAATTCAGTCACCTTGGTCTGCCATTCTTCCAGAGTAGGTAATTCTTTAGTCTTCCAATACTTCGCCAAAAGGATTCTTGCTGCTGTTGTTGCATACATAAAAAAGGTCCTATCTTTCTTTGGTACCAATTGGCCGACCATGCCCAGGAGAAAAGCCTCCGGTTTCTTTACAAATGTCCACTTAAGGATTTTCTTAATTTCATTATAGATCATTTCCCAGTAGGCCTTAATCTTTGGGCAGGTCCACCAAAGGTGATAAAAAGTTCCTTCACATTCATTGCACTTCCAACAATTGTTATTGGGCAAATGATATATCTTTGCAAGCTTGACTGGAGTCATGTACCACCTATAGATCATTTTCATTATGTTCTCTTTCAGGGCACTGCATGCCGTAAATTTAATACCTGTGGTCCATAACTGCTCCCAGTCAGCAAACATAATATCATGACCAATATCCTGTGCCCACTTAATCATAGCTGATTTAACCGTTTCATCCTGTGTATTCCATTTTAGCAGCAGATTATACATTCTAGACAAATTCTTAGTATTGGGTTCTAGCAATTCTGTTTCTAACTTTGACCTCTCCTTCTGAAATCCTAGTTTTCTGTCCTGCTTAAAAGTTTCATTGATCTGGAAATAATGTAACCAATCTCGGACTTTAGGTTTCAATTTCTCAAAACTCTGTAGTTTCAACTTTTCACCATCATATTCTATAATTTCACAATATTTTGGCCAATCTGTATCCATGTTCAGTCTTTTTACCGCCTTGGCTTCCATTGGTGACAACCACCTGGGGGTTTTACTTTCAAGCAAATCTTTATATCGATTCCATACATTATACAATGCTTTCCTAACAATATGGTTTTTAAAATTTCTATGTACCTTTACCTTGTCATACCATAAATATGCATGCCAACCAAAACTATTATCATAACCTTCCAGGTCCAGAATGTCTGTATTCTCAAGAAGTAGCCATGGTTTCAGCCAGCAAAAAGCTGCTGCTTCATAATAAAGTTTTAAGTCCGGCAGGGCAAAGCCCCCTCTATCCTTTGCATCAGTCAAAATCTTAAATTTTATTCTGGGTTTTTTGCCCTGCCAGACAAATTTAGATATGTCTTTCTGCCACTTCTTGAAACAGTCCATCTTATCTAGAATTTGCAATGTCTGGAACAGAAACAACAATCTCGGCAATACATTCATCTTGATAACAGCAATTCGGCCTAACAAGGAAAGTCTCAATCTTGACCATATATCGAAATCTTTCTTCACTTCGGCCCAGCATTTCTCATAATTGTCTTTAAATAGGTTCACATTCTTAGATGTTAAATTCACCCCCAGATATTTTACCTTTTTAGTAATTTCCAAACCAGTTTCTCTTTGAAAACTATCTTTTTCCCCCACCGTAAGATTTTTTTCCAACACCTTTGTCTTATGTTTATTTAATTTAAAACCTGCTACCTGACCAAATATTTCAATAAGTTCCAGAACTCTTTTTGTACTGGTTTCTGGCTGTTGTAATGTCAAGACTAGATCATCTGCAAATGCTCTTAACTTATAATGTTTAGTTCCGACCTGTATACCTTTAACCAGCTGGTCTCTTCTAATCATATTTAGGAAAACCTCCAGTACCGATATAAACAATAGAGGGGAAATTGGGCATCCCTGTCGTGTCCCTTTCTCTATTGGAATTTCGTCCATAACCATACCATTTACAATTAGTTTGGCCTTTTGCTCAGAGTAAATTGCACTTATACCATTTTCAAAGTTTTTGCCTACCCCCATCCCTTGGAGATTCCTCTTCATAAAGCTCCAACAAATGTTGTCAAAGGCTTTCTCTGCATCCACAAAAATCAAAACAGCTTTTCTATTTATGTCAGTTTCCAGAAGTTCTAAAATGTCTATAATATTCCTCACATTGTCTGACAATTGCCTGCCTGGTAGAAAGCCAGTTTGGTCCCTGTGAATCTCCTCTAACAAAACTTTTTTGAATCTTTTTGCTAAAATGTCTGCAAAAATTTTATAATCCACATTCAAGAGTGATATAGGGCGGTAATTCTTAACTTGATGTTTCTCAGTTTCTGTCTTCGGTATAAGTGAGATGAATGCTTCCTTCCACGATTCGGGAGCCTTTTTCCCTTCCAAAATTTGATTGCAAACTTCTTTCAATGGTTGTATTAACCAATCCTTCAGTACTTTATAGTATCTCGCGGTTAGTCCATCTGGTCCTGGTGATTTTCCCAGCTGCATATCCTGAATGGCGCTCTCTATTTCTTGATCTGTAATTTTCTCATTCAAACTCCTTCTATTATTTTCAGAGATTTTTGGTAAGCCGTATTTTCCAATAAATTCTTCTATCTCCTGTTCGTTTTTTGGCCCTTGTTTGTATAATTTCTTGAAGAAACTTTGAAAACAATTACTTATCTCATTTGATTTATTAATAGACTTCCCATCTACTTCGAGTGATGTCACTGTATTCAATTTTTGCCTCTTTTTCAATTGCCAAGACAGTAGCTTCCCACATTTATCTGCGGACTCAAAAGTCTTTTGTCTCATTTGTTTAATTTTCCATTCTATTTCCTGATTCATCAATTCCATATATTGTGTTTGATAGAATTTTATTTCTCTTAATATCTCTTGAGATTTAGGCTTAGATCTCAATTTCTTCTCCCCTTCTTTTATTAGATTCCAAATTTTCTCTTTCTTCTCATTCTGTTTTTTCCTCTTTATTGAATTCTGTTGTATTAGGAAGCCACGCATCACGGCTTTACTTGCATCCCAAATAACTCTTTTTTCAGTGTCTGATCTCAGGTTAATCTCGAAGTAGTCTTTAAGTGTCTTGAACAAAACCTCTGTATTTTAGATACTGAAGGATGTGTAACATAAATTGAACTGGCAAAAATTCACTCAACGTAGGAAGAAAAGCCCATAATAGCTGCATTTCATTTCCTATTACAGTAACTCATCGGAACTGAAAGAAAGGAAAAGATAGCTGTTAACTTTCAGCAATACCAATTACAAATTTGCTGACCAATTAAAATAGGTCCCTTTTGAGTCATCTACCAGTTTACTGAAAGACCATGTAATCACAACTGATTTTGGTGCTTATGAGTATTCAATCTTTTCTTTTTCCTGACTGTTTATTGGCTGAACTATAACATGCATACTTAGTCTGTGGGCCTTTCTCTTCAAAAATCATTGCAGGGCTTGGATATTGTCAGTGAAGGCTAAACCCCTCAGACACGTTTCTGTTTTTCTTGACAAACTCAAATGGTCAGTTTGTCCAAAAGTGCTTTCAAAGTGACTGTCACCTTCCATTTCTGGTGTTGGATTTCCAAAGAAGCTGTCACTTGAGGTTAATATTAGAGGTCATTCACTCAGTGTAGTTTTATATATATATATATATATATAGAGAGAGAGAGAGAGAGAGAGAGAGAGAGAGAGAGAGGAACTAGCCCTGGGCCTCTTCTGCCTCTTCAGATTTCTAAGAGAGACACTTAAAACATATTTCATATACATGTAAGAGCATTGTACCATCAACCTTGGCTTGTCATCTATGAACAACTTTTTGGCGAATGCCACAGACAAAATTGTTCCTTCTCTGCACCTCTCTACCTGTGGCCGTGTGTCAGTTTCTTCCACTAACTGCTTGTCTGGATTAAAATATACTTATATTTGTTGGGTCTGGGGGGGGGAGTATATAAACTAAAATTCAGGGTGCCCCTGGAAACACCCCTAAACTGGGTATGCAGCTACAGTGCATCTGGGTTTTACTTGGCCTTAAGCATTGCGCTGTGGGTTAAACCACAGAGCCTAGGACTTGTCGATCAGAAGGTCAGTGGTTTGAATCCCCGCGACAGGGTGAGCTCCCGTTGCTCCGTCCCTGCTCCTGCCAACCTAGCAGTTTGAAAGCGCATCAAAGGGCAAGTAGATAAATAGGTACCGTTCTGGCGAGAAGGTAAATGGCATTTCCGTGCACTGCTCTGGTTCGCCAAAAACGGCTTAGTCATGCTGGCCACATGACCTGGAAGATGTACACCAGCTCCCTCGGCCAATAAAGCGAGATATGCACCGCAACCCCAGAGTCAGTCACAACTGGACCTAATGGTCAGGGGTCCCTTTACCTTTACCTTTTAAGCATCAACGAGGTGCTGGAGAAGATGTCAAGATCTAGGAACAGTTCTATAGGAATAGTGGGAATAATTCACGAGTTAAATTGTTTTGGAAAGCTGTGTTTTGCTCCTAATTACAGAAGGCACAATAACACCACCCCCGCAATTCATTAGCTGTCCGAAACCTTTCTCCAGAGGGAAAATGTGTTTTCCCTACCGTTCACCACCTCCTTGCTTTAAGAATTGCTGAGATTGTATGTAAAATACTTGACTTTAGCCATATAAATGGTGTTTTTCCTCTTACACCCAATCCACTGCCATAAATTAAGCAGATTTCAGTAAGGCTTTGGACGGTCATTTATGTTGAAAGTTATATTTTGCTCTGAACACCTTTTTTCAATATGGAAAAGTTTTCCCCTCCAAGACACAAGGCCAGGAGTCTATGGTTACAGCAACTAACTGCTCTTCTAAGTCATGGTACTCTAACGTTTCTTTCTCTCTCTCTTTTTAAAAAAACTTCAAACAGGATTATTATAGCATTATTAAAAATCCAATGGACTTGACTACAATTCAGAAACGTCTGGAACACACATGCTACACTTGTGCTGCAGAATGCATTGAAGATTTTAAAACTATGTTTGCAAATTGCTATTTGTATAACAAGGTATGTATCATGTATAGCCAAAGGTGGCAGTTCTTCAGAATTCTCTGCAATGGTCTGTAAGGGCTACTTGGGATTATTTAGTGGCAGCAGAATCATCTGCTGTTGCTGCTAATAATTTAATTTATTGCTCACCCTTCCTCCTAAGGTACCAGGGTTGGTTACGACAATATACAGCCTTTTTAAACAACTTACAATTGCAAAAGTAGGGCAGATTCTTAAAACAGGCATTTAATTGTATTGGTGGGATACTCCACTTCTGTTTTCTTTTCCTTCTTTTTTTACTCTACTCAAATACCTGAACATCATCAAAAACATGCATAAACATTTGCACACGTCTCCTGCTACTCCACTTCCTGGCAATTGTTCCACATCCCCTCTCTCTCAATTATTTGTTATAAAAGGTTTTGTTTCATCAAATCATAGAATTGTAGAGTTGGAAGTGATCCTGAGGATCATCTACTAGTCCGACTGCCTGCAATGCAGGAATATGCAGCTGTCCCATACAGGGATCGAACCTGCAACCTGGGCGTCACCAGCACCATGTTCTAACCAGCTGCGCTATCCAAGTTGGTGTTGTTGCGTTTGTACACCCATTCACCTAAGCCAGGGTTTTCCAAACTTGGGACTCCAGCTGTTTTGGGACTGCAATTCCCATCATTCCCTAGCCATTGGTCCTGCTAGCTAGGGATGACGGGAGTGGTAGTCCAAAAACAGCGGGAGGCCCAAGTTTGGGAAACAATGACCTGTTCGCTTTGCCTGCTTCTAGCAGTGGCTAAACCAGGCTCCTTCAGAGTCCTGCCTTAATCTGCTTTTCATATCCACCTTTCCTATAATCTGCATCAAATTCAGCTGCATATGTATGTTTACATGGGTACAATTTCAGGAACGAGGCACTTTGCAGGGAACGAAAAACCCATGTCTATGTAACTTGTACTTCTAGGATACTAAAAAAAAAAATGTCCATTAGCACCTTAGAGACCAACTAGGTTTGTTCTGGGTATAAGCTTTCGTGTGCATGCACACTTCTTCAGATTTCATGTGCCTGCACACGAAAGCTTATACAGTGGTACCTCGGGTTAAGTACTTAATTCGTTCCGGAGGTCTGTACTTAACCTGAAACTGTTCTTAACCTGAAGCACCACTTTAGCTAATGGGGCCTCCTGCTGCCACCGCACCGCCGGAGCACAATTTCTGTTCTTATCCTGAAGCAAAGTTCTTAACCTGAAGCACTATTTCTGGGTTAGCGGAGTCTGTAACCTGAAGCGTATGTAACCTGAGGTACTACTGTACCCAGAAAGAACTTAGTTGGCCTCTAAGTTGCTACTGGACAATTTTATTTCTTTCGACTGCGTCAGACCAACATGGCTACCTACCTGAATCTAGAATTCTAGGATACTACTGTTTTGTAGGCGCTGGGGTTATTGGAGTCCTTCAGCTGTTCCTAAGTCAGCTCTTTGCAAAGGGGGAGACCTCTCGGATGAGCTGCAATGGAAACGCAAACCCCGGGATTGGTGCGACAGTTCCCCATTCTCTCTAATGAGCCCTGAGCTCTGTGACTTAAAAATTAAGTCAAATTAAGAACTGACTTAGTTGGTCTTTAAGGTGCTACTGGAAGGAATTTGTTTTGTTTTGACTATGGCAGACCAACACGGCTACCTATCTGTAACTTAAAAATTAAAAACAAACCAGTCCCTGCCCGGTGACTCGCAGCTGAATGTAATGTGAATGTTAGTCTAGCATTAAAAGCATCTTGATCTCATGTGTAATGCTTGTCTTGCAGCCCGGTGATGACATTGTTTTCATGGCCCAAGCATTAGAAAAAGTCTTTCTGCAGAAAGTTGCACAGATGCCCCCCGATGAGAAAATAGTGGTGGTCAATAAAGGGAGAAGGAAAGGGAAAAGAACGGACGGTAAGAAAAGTAATTGAGCGAAGGTCTGTGACCGGAATGTGGCACCAATGAAAGTGGCCGTAAAATATTGCATTCTGGAGAGAAGCTTTTCCAACGGCAAACAACTAAAACAAAGAGTAAACAACTGAGACTTATTTATGGCTGATGACAAGATTTAGTAGTCAGATTCGGCAGAACTGTTGTAGGATAAAGAATACGGTACTTTCAAGGCTGCTTAAATATAGGAAAATCAAGCGTTTGAAGTGGGAAATCTTACATCTAACACATGAGAGATTAAAACAGGAAATATTGTATCTAAGCTATTGTACCATAGCTTAAGTCTCTGAGCTGGTTCTAGCTGACAAACTTTCTTAGGATTTTCTCCCAATACAGTGGTACCTCTGGTTACGTACTTAATTCGTTCCGGAGGTCCGTTCTTAACCTGAAACTGTTCTTAACCTGAAGCACCACTTTAGCTAATGGGGCCTCCTGCTGGTGCTGCTCTGCCGCTGCACGATTTGTGTTCTCATCCTGAAGCAAAGTTCTTAACCTGAGGTCCCATTTCTGGGTTAGCGGAGTCTGTAACCTGAAGCATATGTAACCCGAAGCGTAACCTGAGGTACCACTGTACCTAAATTAGGTTAATTCTAGTCTACCACTAAGGAAATGATAAGGCTAAAAGCAATCAGCGTTTACTGTATGACAAAGGGACCTTACAAAATTGATATATTGTAATATATATTTCAGTGCTGACATTGCAAATGTACCTTTTGAATGGTGCATTGTGCTAACTGCTTCCTCTAGTACAGTGTTTTCCAAACTTGGGTCTCCTGCTGTTTTTAGACTACAACTCCCATCATCCCTAGCCAGCAAGACCAGTGGTCAGGAATGATGGGAATTGTAGTCCAAAACAGCTGGAGACTCAAGTTTGGGAAACACTGATTTAGTAGTACTCATCTGACATGTTTAATGCCTTCTCAGTCAAATAAGACCATGATGGAAGTTTTAGTTGCTCTAACAGTAGATAGATAATTGGAAAATATGGAAGTACAATATACATATATTGTATTACCATTTGGAACGCTCAAGGGGAAAAAATGCCCAAGACAAGTATTGCCAATGTTAAATAAATTTTCCTGTTTTATTTTGTTTTTAAATTTCATGGGGTTTATATACCACTTAATCATCAAAACCGCTAAGCATTTTACATAAAACAATATCATATATTCAAAAACAATGCCATATCCATTAGCAATATCGATACCAATAAAATTGAAAGTTAAAAAGAATTTGACTTTAGTTTTCAAAATACAAGTGAAATCAGCATTTAAGAAAATATACCTAATACAATAAAATTATGTAGTAAAATAGCTGCCAAAACTATGTGTTTAGTTATAAGATGGGTTACTGCAAATGTTTTGGGTGCACGTTGGGTTTGTTTTGGGGAGAATCCTATATAGGAATACTAGACTGTTGCTATTTGGGGGTGGAATTCCATCACACACTGGCAAATCCAGAACGCACAATTCTAGTTGCTTGGGAGGTCTTCTGCAACAAATCTGCTTTCCTAAAAGAGCAAGCTTTATGCAGTAAGTAAAGTGAAGGGGAGATACACTGGAAAAGGTGGGATAACCCTTGCTTAGATGCAACATCATCTCATCTCCGCACAAACAAATCGGAATGAATACTTACTTAATTAGCTGACATGATCTAAGCTCTCTGCAGCCAAATCATGATACAAACTGTGAGTGCTGATCCTTATAGAGGCAAAACAGCCCCAGCCCTATACACAAGGAAAGTATCGGCATATTCGGAGGGGGGGGAATCACAAAATTTGCAGAAGTATCCCAAAAAGGCTTCCAGGCTGTGACATTAGACGAGTCAGCAAAGAATCTTTAAAAAGATCAGTTTTTGGAGTGCTGTTAGGACTCCTTCACTCATGAGGTAAAGGTAAAGGGATCCCTGACCATTAGGTCCAGTTGTGACCGACTCTGGGGTTGCGGCGCTCATCTCGCTTTATTGGCCGAGGGAGCCGGCATACAGCTTCCAGGTCATGTGGCCAGCATGACTAAGCTGCTTCTGGCGAACCAGAGCAGCGCACAGAAACGCCGTTTACCTTCCCGCCGGAGTGTTACCTATTTATCTACTTGCACTTTGGCGTGCTTTCGAACTGCTAGATTGGCAGGAGCAGGGACCGAGCAACGGGAGCTCACCCTGTTGTGGGGATTTGAACTGCCGACCTTCTAATCAGCAAGTCCTAGGCTCTGTGGTTTAACCCACAGCACCACCCACGTCCCTCGCTCATACAGCTTTGCTTAATTTCCTTAGCGCCCGATGCAGGAATCCTGCAACTTAACCAAAGCCAACAGCCAAAACAGGCTAAGAAAGTGAAGCCGTCTCAGATGATGACCCCAACGCCGCAGCAAAATGCCCCAGAACTGTCACCGGTGACTCCGCTATCAAACGTAATGCCAGCTACTGAAATGGCAGCGAAAGGGGTAGGTTCTAAAAAGGTGGGTGTTTTCCTGGCCATCTAGTGCTATGGCTTTTGGTACAGAGCACAATATGGGTACCAAAATGAAAAGAGGGAAGCTGGAGATGTTTAAAAGAATGGAGTCTGACCCCATAGGAAGATGCTTAACACAACAACAGAGATGTTGGCCAGTGGTAAAAATATTGCACTTTGACGTGCTTTTGAACTGCTAGGTTGGCAGGAGCAGGGACTGAGCAACGGGAGCTCACCCCATCGCGGGGATTCAAACCGCCGACCTTCTGATCGGCAAGCCCTAGTCTCTGTGGTTTAACCCACAGCGCCACCCGCGTCCCAGTGGTAATTACCGCTAAATATGAACTAAGGCCTCTGAAATAATTCTAGATTTAAATGACTGGAAACAAGAGATTTAAAACTAAATTTTATTTTGTTTTTTACAATAAGTTTTGTTTTCAGTTACAATAATCCAGTGGTAGCTTAATTATAACAATGCCAAATTATAATGCAATTATTAATCCCAATCATTCAGATGCCAAATTATATAATTTAGGTGGCCTGAATTGTTTCTGCGTTCCAAAATCTTACTCATCTCAATTACAGTTCATTCAAAATAACAACCCCTTATACAAAAACTGCAGTATTAACGATATCCATTCAGCTTGACACATTAAATTATTTAGTTTATAAGTGTTGCATTCAAACGATATCCTTATTCCTCCTGTGTGTGACAATTATTCTATCTGTGGTGTTCTTCCTTGTCCTTGTGAAAGGTTATATCTTATTTTTTCCTAGCCGTTGTTGCTCTCCATCATGTCTTGGGCAGAGCTAATATCCCATTGTTGTTTCAGAAGTTCTCCATTACTCCTTCCCTGTGGTTCATTGTTTTACCACTTCAATGAAACTAAATTTTATGAAGGTGGTGTGGTTCTTGCTGCTACACAACCTATTATTGCCCGGTGCTAGTTCAGTATTGTTTTAGGATCTCTTTTCATTCATCCCAGTGGCTGGATTCTGGCTTTGCTCACATTATTTCAAGATGGCATAACCTAACTAGGATCCTAGACTATGATTCTACTGCCAACAAATGAATGGATTCTTCTCTGTGGCGCCTAAGAGGGCTCCTGTTGCATCACAGATGGTGGGTCTTGACAAATAACGAAAAATTTAGCAAACCCAGAAGGCAGTCCACAACAACAGCCTAACAACAGTGCAATGCTTGTTGCTGCACAATGGTGTGTGTGTGTGTGAGAGAGAGAGAGGTGACATACTGTAGGGCACAGATTAACTCATTTGAGGGGGCCAAACATAAAGTGCTTTAAGCTTCCAAAATCCTTTTCTTGATGTAGAAGGAGCTACAGGGCCTGTTAAACAAGGAGGGTGCTGTCCAATCTCAGGTGAGAAGGAGTTCCACAGGCCTGGACCCACTGCACTTGAACAGTGTTGGTTCACGGCAAAAAATAGGTATAAAAAGGAGAATTCCTGGTTGCCTAGTTTGGGGCAAGTACTCCTTGATGAGAGAACCCCAGCAGAAATTTTAAATCACAACAAAAATATGTAGCCAAATATGTTTTCTGTGAACCACCCTGAGACCTCTAGGTATAGGGCGGTATATAAACTCAATTAATAATAATAATAATAATAATAATAATAATAATAAAGCATGGAAATACAGTTTGTTAGGCCTTTAAAACAAGCCTTTCCAAGTGAGTTCCTCTTCCCCCGGCATAGGAAAAGACGACATGTTTAGTAAGTTAAAAACTGTTTAGTTACAAACACTTCAAAGGCCAGGTTTATGTGCTTTTCCATATCGGTCAAAAAGGTTGCACAGGCAGTAAAACTTAGTTTAGTTCCAAAGTGGTGAAAGTTCCTAAATTATTGGTATAGGAACTCGAGAGTGGCTTGTGAGAGCCATGTGGTCTGAGTTTGGAGCAACTAGCTCAGACCTCACATGTTGAGCTTCTCAGGTAGACTGATCAACAGGCGTGATTGCCCATTTCCTCTCAATGTAAGAGAAGTGGACATAGCTAAGCCTGGCAGGACAGCTTACTCTATGGTATTAACCCATTTGTGTACTAATTAGTCTGAAGCATGTTGGTTTATATGAAGGTAGTTATCCCGCAGAATGAGCTATAGGGGAGCTATAGGGGACCACAGACTCCCCCCAATATCTCAGTGATCAGTTTGGTGTGGTGAGTACACTAACCAAGGTGGGGTGAGAACCACCTCACCTGGGTACCATGCAACAATTAAATAATCAGTATGCATTTCCTGTATAAATGGTCTTCTGAAAGGGAAATAATCTATGGTGAAGTCTTTTTTTTTTTTTTTACCTCCCTCCTAACTTCCTAAAAGATACTAAATATATATCTTAGGTTGAGACCTGCCTATTTCACCCAAGTTCTTGGAAAGAATCCAAAAGGAATTGGCTGAAATAAATAAAAAAGTCCAGCATCATACTGGTCATAGTTGGATTTATAACTGCTTTATTTCAAAGGTTCATCAAACAAATGTGAATGTTGTAGTTCCTTTCCTTATTAAAGCCTGTGTTTCTGTATCAAAAAGGGTGTGAAAAGGAAAGCGGATACTACTACTGCCATCATCACAGCGAGCAGTGAATCCTCTCCATCTCCCAATGAACCCAAAATCATCAAGATCTCCTCTCCGGAAGAATGCGAAGAGTACCTCTCAAAAAGAGACTTGCCAGACTCCCAGCAGCCACTCGAACCCATGAAAAATGCCAAGCTAACAGAACCTATGAAATACTGTAACGAGATCATTAGAGAAATGTTCTCAAAGCATCATGCAGAGTATGCTTGGCCCTTTTATAAGCCAGTAGACGTTACAGCCTTGGGACTTGAAGACTATCATGATGTTATTAAGCACCCTATGGATCTTGAAACTATTAAAGTGAGTGGGGGGGCGCAGGGCATAGTGAGTTCATTTGGCAACTAGTCCTGCAAATTCTTCAGATTTTGAAATTTGTATTTTTGGATTTTTAAAGGGTTAAAAAGAAGGCAATCTCTAACAGCCACACAAGCTAGAGTATGGAACAACTGCAGGCTGGCTGTATTATATTTGCAGGGCAGGAGATGAAGTACTGGCAACCCCTATGCCAAACCTTTTCTCATGCTTTCCCCCTGCTGTACCAATTGACCCCTCAGCTGCCAACCTGGAGAAGTTAGAGAGTTGTATCCATACCCTAAGTGGTTCTTTGGTAACTAGTTATTGACTGGGCTTTGGGGGAAGCAGCCAAGATGAAACTGTCCAAGGTGGAAGAACCTTTGCACTGCGATTGCTCTTAATATCCGTCATGCATGCACTGTGTACTAGACACTGAGCAGAAGACTGGCATGACTCCTGCCAGAGGAGTCGATGTACCAGACTTGCATTGGGGAAGGAACATAGGATGATGCGAAGCTGCATTAGTCAGACTAGCTCAGTTTTGATCAGCAGCAGTTCTGAGATTGCGGACAGAGGTCTCTCCTAGCCCTACCTGGAGATTGAACCTGTGATGTTCTGCATGCAAAGCGAAGTGGTCCACCTCTGAGTGTACGATTGATGCTCATTTGTGGGAGGAAGAGCATCAGCAGGGGCTAGTAAGAGATGGACAGCTTTAAGAGAGAGCGGAGAAAGGCAGAAAGAGGGAACGATTTTGTTAAGCGTGATGAGCAGCAGAATGACCACCAAGGCAGAAACTGCATGTGCGTTTTCAGCATGTAGTGTAATAATAATAATAATAATAATCTGGCTGGGTTTCTCCAGCCACTCTGGGTGGCTCCCAACAGAATTAATGATAATAATAATAAAGTGATAAAACACCAGACATTAAAAACTTCCCAAAACATGGCTGCCTTCAGATATCTTCTAAAAGTCAGACAGTTGTTTATTTCTTTGACATCTGGTGGGAGGGCGTTCCACAGGGTGGGTGCCACTACTGAGAAGGCCCTCTGCCTGGTTCCCTGTCACCTCATTTCTTGCAGTGAGGGAACCGCCAGGAGGCCCTCGGAGCTGAACAATGGGGGTGGAGACGCTCCTTCAGGTATACTGTATGCTATAACGATCACTCTGGCAACTCTATTTCAGTTTAATATGCATTACCAAGCATATTTTTCCCACTTTCCGGAACCTTCTGCAGCTAGTGCAGGAGAAATCACTCTTCCCCCTATGCTGTGAACACATTTGTCCACAGGTGGCAAAAAAATGCAGCATAACCAAAATAATAAAATTTGTTGCCAACGATGTGTTTGTGATATCTGTATTACCATTTTAAAGTTTTGAGCTCTTCTCTAGAAGCATCATAAGATGTAAACGTGTATTGGTCCCTCTTTAAGTTGACTAAACAGTATATACTTAATAAGCCAAGTACTACTGTGGATGGCTGTTAGAACTTGAAATATCCTTACTTGGGCAGATATCTGGGGTTCAGGTCATAATCCCCCACATATTGAATTTATAGGATTAAAATAAATGGTGTCCGTAATTGGCATATGTTGGATATACATCCCAGAATCTGAATCTTGAGAAACCCTTCTGTTTTCCACAGAAAAAGATGGAGAATTGTGAGTACAAAGATACCCAAGAGTTTGCTGCTGATGTTAGGCTAATGTTTATGAACTGCTACAGATACAACTCTCCGGACCATGAAGTAGTAGCGATGGCAAGAAAACTCCAGGTGAGTGAATTATTGATACTAAAAAGCAGCGTTTCTGAAACTCCGCCGAGAACGCAGTTCAGTGCCTTTAAGCAACTGCTGTACCTTGTTCTGCAACGGCAGAACTGTTAAAACAACCCGAAACTTCATCATGGAGGTTTGTGAGACGGCTAACTTTCTTCTGTTAAGGACGTCTTCGAGATGCTGTTTGCCAAAATTCCAGATGAACCAGCTCCCTGCAGTCCTCTGCTCTACCCCACTGCAAGAAGCCCAGCGGCTCTTTCTAGTGGAAGCAGCAGCGATGCTGCCTCCGAGGATTCGGAGGATGAAAGAGCAAGACGCCTTGCAGTGCTCCAGGATCAAGTGAGTGGCAATGCACACATGCGACCTAGCGGAGGTGCGTGCTTGTGATTAGCAGAATGGATGAACCGCTCTATCACCTCTGTTTATTTCTCAGTGTCACAGAATAACCTGCCTAGTTCCTCACTGGCTGTAGCTGAACAAAGCAGTAAAAAAAGAGGCTAACAATATTCCTGATTGCGCCAAACAATTAATGTATGTTCAGGGAACCTGATAGCGGGGAAGTACAGGGACGCGGGTGGCGCTGTGGGTTAAACCACAGAGCCTAGGACTTGCCAATCAGAAGGTTGGCAGTTCGAATCCCCGCGATGGGGTGAGCTCCCGTTGCTTGGTCCCTGCTCCTGCCAACCTAGCAGTTTGAAAGCATGTCAAAGTGCAAGTAGATAAATAGGTACCACTCCAGCAGGAAGGCAAACGGCATTTCTGTGCGCTGCTCTGGTTCGCCAGAAGCGGCTTAGTCATGCTGTCCACATGACTTGGAAGCTGTACACAGGTCTCCCTCGGCCAGTAAAGCGAGATGAGCACCGCAACCCCAGAGTCAGCCACGACTGGACCTAATGGTCAGGGGTCCCTTTACCTTTACCTTTACAGTGCATGTTGCTTATTTGCTGCCTCATTTCTGGTAAGCTGCTTCACCCTTTCGGTGTGGTGGCGTTGCAGGACGGCAGAGGCCCCTCTAAGGCCCCGACGTGGGAATCTCTGGTTCAGCCTCCTCTCTGGATAGGTGGTGTGGGCATAAGCCCGCACTGCCCATCAGGAGCTGGATCCTAGCCTGCATTCAGGATTGGCAAATGGGAGTACTATTGTAAAACATCCGTGTGTATGTGTGTGTGGATGTTACACACACACACACACACACACACACACACACACACACAAAAATATGTTGCCATGAGGATTTTCATTGGAATTTCTTCCCGCTAAATAGTGCTATTCGCCACTCTGAGAGATACTATTGACAAAAACTCAGCCCCCCTTGCAGTTACTTCCGGGTTCATGTCAGACAGATAGAATCTGATATTTTCATTGTGCCGTGATGTAAGACTGCCCAGAAAACAGGATAGCACACTTTTGTGTAGCTGGTTGTGCAATGGACAGTAGAAAAGAATATATTCTTCTGTGTCCGGCACATCCAAAAAACATCAGCAATGTCTATCGTTTCTGGGGATGTTTAAATATCTGCACTTGACAAAAGCTGAGGGGGAAACATTCAGACGGGCTAACATGAAGGACTGGAATTATGAATTTTGAAATAGAAGGCTTTTTTTGTTTTGTTCTTACAAAAAGGCAAAACCCACGATTTCCCAGTTAACTTAAGATCCAGGACAAAGTGCCGCCTTTTGGGAATTCCCTCTGGACATCAATGCCACTCTAAAAATCACAGTACAGTGGTACCTTGGGTTACAGACGCTTCAGGTTACAGACTTCGCTAACCCAGAAATAGTACCTCGGGCTACTATTGCTTCAGGATGAGAACAGAAATCGTGCTCCGGCGGTGTGGCAGCAGCAGGAGGCCCCATTAGCTAAAGTGGTGCTTCAGGTTAAGAACAGTTTCAGGTTAAGTACAGACCTCCGGAACGCATTAAGTACTTAACCCGAGGTACCACTGTAGTGTCTGGGATAATCCGGACGTGTGGGAGTCCTGGCCATATGACGTTCAAAGAGTGTGATAGGCACCAGATCTGGTACAATACAGCAACCATGTGGATAATGAACCACACAGAGTCAAGCCCCATTGTGTCGATTTTAAATTAAGAATCTGCCATTACAGAAATTAAGATGGGGATGTTTCAATATCTGTAACACAGTTACATTAACACTCATCAGTCGCCTCTCAGTCTAAAAATTGGTTTAATCTAAATGTTATTTCCTTATGTGCGACTGCTAGTGTCTGACTGCTACAAAACAGCTTGCTTATTCCCCCATAAATGTAAACTGTAGAAAAGCAAAGCAAAAGATCAATCTTTTCTAGCTGCCTCTCTCTCTCTCTCTCTCTCTCTCTCTCTCTCTCTCTCTCTTTTAGTATAGAGTGGGGAATTCGTGATCTCTTTGATACGCTCCCTCTTTGTAGTAGGTTTCCTGCCGACTTTAAAAGATGCATGCAAATATTTTGTGTTTTAGTGCTCCCCCTCTTTCTCTTTTCTTTTAAATAGCTTAAGGCTGTTCACCAGCAGTTGCAAGCTTTGGCTAAAACAACCTTACCCAGACTGAAGAAGAGGAAGAAAGGGAAATCTAAGAGGGAGAAAAGAAAAAACAAAGTCAGGAAGAAGTCAGGCAGTCAAAAGAAGAGAAAGATGAAGAAGCTGAAGAAGAAAATGTCTTTGAACATGTAAGATTGCTTGTGGGTGTGAAATTGTACTTGAAGCTGTTGGCACCGTAGTTAACTCGTTTTTTATTTTCTCTCTTGCAGTCGTTCAAAGAAAATCAAGCACCAAGATGAGCCAGGACACAAGTCTGAGAACGAGGATAATGCCAAGCCTATGAGTTATGATGAAAAAAGGCAGTTAAGTTTGGACATAAATAAACTCCCAGGAGAGAAGCTTGGCAGAGTGGTTTATATTATTCAGTCGAGAGAACCTTCACTGAGACACTCAAATCCCGATGAAATGGAAATAGACTTTGAAACTCTAAAAGCATCGACTTTAAGGGAACTGGAGAAATACGTTATGGCTTGTTTGAGAAAAAGACCCAAGAAACATTACGGTGTGTCATGTAATGTACAGGAAAACGTTAGGAGAAACTTGTGTGTGTTTTTTTTTTCTAGAGAATTGCTTGGATTCTTGTTCCTGATATTTATTTGCACCCCGCCCCGTTTATTTTATGCAGCAAAAAAATCAAAGGAAGAGTCTGACTTTGAGAAGAAGCAAGAATTGGAAAGGAGGTTGCTGGATGTCAACGGGCAGCTCAACTCCACGAAGCAAAACACAAAACGTAGGTTGGAGCACGGAGGAGGCAGTTTAGAAATAATTGCTTGGAATTCTCTAAAGGGTGGAGATTCTGCAGCCCAATCGCACAGTTGTCGGAACTGGGAAAGGCCATAGCAGCGAGATAAACTATTGCACTATCTTGTCCGGCCAGCATTTGTTGTTGTTGTTGTTTAGTTGTGTCCGACTCTTTGTGACCCCATGGACCAGAGCACGCCAGGCACTCCTGTCTTCCACTGCCTCCCGCAGTTTGGTCAAACTCATGCTGGTAGCTTCGAGAACACTGTCCAACCATCTCGTCCTCTGTCATCCCCTTCTCCTTGTGCCCTCCATCTTTCCCAACATCAGGGTCTTTTCCAGGGAGTCTTCTTTTCTCAGAATCAGAGAGCCAGTGTGGTGTAGTGGTTAAGAGCGGTAGATTCGTAATCTGGTGAACTGGGTTCGCTTCCCCGCTCCTCCACATGCAGCTGCTGGGTGACCTTGGGCTAGTCACACTTCTCTGAAGTCTCTCAGCCCCACTCACCTCACAGAGTGTTTGTTGTGGGGGAGGAAGGGAAAGGAGAATGTTAGCCGCTTTGAGACTCCTTCGGGTAGTGATAAAGCAGGATATCAAATCCAAACTCTTCTTCTTCTTCTTCTCATGAGGTGGCCAAAGTATTGGAGCCTCAGCTTCAGGATCTGTCCTTCCAGTGAGCACTCAGGGCTGATTTCCTTAAGAATGGAGAGGTTTGCTCTTCTTGCAGTCCATGGGACTCTCAAGAGTCTCCTCCAGCACCATAATTCAAAAGCATCAATTCTCGCCGAAGAATTGATGCTTTTGAATTACAGGCATAGGAGTGTCAATTAAGCCTAAATCTCTTATTAGTGCCTTGAATGTTTCTGCTTTCACACACACACACACACACACACACACACACACACGTACTTCCCCAAGTCCCATGTTTTGTTCAGATCTTCTCCTTGTGTTACAGCAGAAAATAACACTGTATCAAAGACCATTGGAGGGCCAAGTCGGCTAAGTGAAAGCAGCAGCAGCAGCACCTCTTCTGACTCCGATAGCACCAGCAATGATTCCAGCTCCTCCAACGGAAGTGATTCTGAATCAGGTGCACTCATTTTCTTTTTTCCTCCTCCTTTTTATGAATAAGCTTCTTGAAACAATATGTCCAGTGAATCTTGCTCTGCTACTTAAACTGGGGGTGGGTCTAAACACAGGGGGAGGGGAAACACTATAAGTAAGTCAGAAATTAGATCGGAAAAATTTTCTATGGATAACCGTGTTTTAAAATTTCCTGCTATCTGTCGCCATCTGGTGTTGCATGTTTATAGCGCATTTAAATCGCTGTTTCTTTCTTAATATAGCTGAGTCCTGGAACTTCTTTCACGCCAGACTCTTAAATTGTTAACTGGGCAAGCTATGTTTGTGATGAAGTTCTCCTTGAAGAACTGCAAGAGAGAGGGCGAGCAGCAGCTTTTTTTCTGTGTGTTTGTGTTTGTGTAGTGTATGTGTATTTGCAACACACACCTACTGTCCCAATAAGAACAGGTTGCAAGAGGTGTTAACTAAGGCACTCGTGGGTTAGAAGGACCTGAGATAGAAATGGGAGGGAATGTTGTTGTTGTTGTTGTTAATTTATTATTTGTACCCTGCCCATCTGGCTGGGTTTCCCCAGCCACTCCGGGCAGCTTCCAACAAAGATTAAAAAATACATTAAAATGTCACACATTAAAAACTTCCCTGAACAGGGCTGCCTTCAGATGTCTTCTAAATGTCAGGAAGTTGTTTATCTCTTTGACATCTGACGGGAGGGCGTTCAACAGGGTGGGCGCCACTACCAAAAAGGCCCTCTGCCTGGTTCCCTGTAGCTTTGCTTCTCGCAGTGAGGGAACCGCCAGAAGGCCCTCAGCGCTGGACCTCAGCGTCCGGGCAGAACAATGGGGGTGGAGACGCTCCTTCGGGTATATTGAGCCAAGCCCATTTAGGGCTTTAAAGGTCAACACCAATGCTTTGAATTGTGCTCGGAAATGTACAGAATGACAGAGTGACAAAAGTGAAATGTATGTGATGCCAACATGCGTATCCACAGCCTGAAAGTCTAAATTTCTACGTCTTTTACAGAAATGTGCCTGCAGCAAAATGAAAATGGGCAAAAGGATTCATTTTGCAGAGAGCAGCTTAAGGTAAATTCCCCACCACCACCACCACCCCGGTGCTTATAAAATGTCCACAAGTCTTCACTTATTCTTTTTCTTCCCCTCTGACTGTTCTTTTGCACCTCTTCCTGACATGCTAGCACCTCTGAACGCGCTAATTGCATGCAGCAGCATCCTATGCATCCGTTTAGCTCTAAAGAGATGTCTGATCCTGCCTGAATCTTTTCCTCTCCCACAGTTGAGGACTACCCCCCCCCCAATCCTTCTTAGAGTCTGGTTTTCATAGCGATACCTTCTCTGAAATGCAGATTTTTATGTACAGTGTTGCCTTGGTTCTCAAACGTAATCCATTCCGGAAGTCCGTTCCAAAACCAAGACACGCTTTCCCATAGAAAGTAATGCAAAATGGATTAATCCGTTCCAGACTTTTAAAAACAAACCCCTAAAACAGTAATTTAACATGAATTTTACTATCTAATGAGACCATCGATCCATAAAATAATTAAAGCAACAAGCAAAGTACTGCAGTCACACA
The DNA here is from genome assembly GCF_964252035.2 of Podarcis erhardii. Taxonomy (NCBI): domain Eukaryota; kingdom Metazoa; phylum Chordata; class Lepidosauria; order Squamata; family Lacertidae; genus Podarcis; species Podarcis erhardii. Next base: position 74,144,734 of record NC_138510.1, read on the forward strand.
ATCAGTAGCTGAACTGGGTTCCACCCAGTCACAAAAACAAGCAAAAAAAAAGAGCCACAAAAACACAAAATAAATAGCAAAAAGAGACAGACCTCAGCATAACACTCAAAACAAAAGTGTGGCACTCAAATCGGAAGTGTAAAACTCAAAACGGAGCATGTTTGGCTTCCCAAAAAAGTTCACAAGCAGGAACACTTACTTCCGGGTTTGCAGTGTTTGGGTTCCAAGTTGTTTGAGTACCAAAGCGTTTGAGAATCAAGGTATCACTATAACATATGAGGACATTTTCTAAGCTTCACTTTTGCACGAAAGAGGAATTCCAGGGCAGTATATGTAAAAAATAAAAATTGCATATTGACTATAATATTAAAACAAGACAAGATCAAAATGGCATAATAAAATTTGAAATAATCGATAAAAAAAACAATTGTGGGCTAAAACCATAAATATAAAAAGCCTCGGCAAGTAAAAGTCTTTAAGCCAACACAAAAAAAGGTCTTAGTTCTTTCAGGAGGGTTTTCCAAATCTGGGGCATCACTCCTGGAAAGGCTCTCTCTATCACAGATGCATAATGCACTTCTCCTACAGATGGAACCTCATTTGTGATGTGCTGGCAACTCCCCATTTACATGGGGACCATGTTCCCAGCCACCGCCAGGGCCAGCCCGATCCATCCCTCCCCTTTCAGGCACCAAAAATGGCAGGCATGTGCCAAACGTGCAAAAATGGGGAGTAGCCTGTACAGGACTCGGTCAGTGAGTAAGATGGTGTAAATTTTTGTTGTTGTTTAGTCGTTTAGTTGTGTCCAACTCTTCGTGACCCCCATGGACCAGAGCATGCCAGGCACTCCTGTCTTCCACTGCCTCCCACAGTTTGGTCAAACTCATGCTGGTAGCTTCAAGAACACTGTCCAACCATCTCGTCCTCTGTTGTCCCCTTCTCCTTGTGCCCTCAATTTTTCCCAACATCAGGGTCTTTTCCAGGGAGTCTTCTCTTCTCATGTAGTGGCCAAAGGATTGGAGCCTCAGCTTCACGATCTGTCCTTCCAGTGAGCTCTAAGGGCTAATTTCCTTAAGAATGGATAGGTTTGATCTTCTTGCAGTCCATGGGACTCTCAAGAGTCTCCTCCAGCACCATAATTCAAAAGCATCAATTCTTCGGCGATCAGCTTTCTTTATGGTCCAGCTCCCACTTCCATACATCACTACTGGGAAAACCATAGCTTTAACTATACGGACCTTTGTTGGTGTAAATAGCCCTGTTGAATTCTTCCCTAGATGCCTCTGCTATATCCAAGGATGTCCTGCGCTATTGTCCCTCAGATACGGAACACTTCGCCCACCAGCATGCAGTTTCAGAGATCCACGGAAACGAGGATCGCTCACCAGACGTTACAGCATACCCCTCTGAAACCACGAGAACAAAGCATTGTCTCTCCTCCAGGTAGGTCTTCTCAGAAAAGAGGGCTGTTCACAAAAGATGCTCCCCGGTGACTTTTGTAGGGCCGTGACTTGGCTTTCCGCACAAACATGTACTCCTTGGAGGAAGATTGACATATGCACATAGCTTTTAAGTGGTCCCTGTTCCCTTGTGGAATTCCGTGAGCGGTACCCTGTGTTTCGTTTCCTTTTGGGTGAGAGAGCATGGGAGACATGGCGAGGTGTTTTTTTTATAATATTTGCTTTATCTACAAGTTGGTTAGAAGCAGAGGCATGGATTTCAGTATAAGCAACAGTTGCCAGCTCAGAACCTACTTTTAAAAAATGTGTTGTGTGTTCTGGTAATACAAGTTTAAACAGGGCACACGTAACTTCAGAAGAAGCATCAGCTGCCGTTAAGGAAAACTTAAGATTTGTTTTGTGTCGAAGCCTGAATTTCTATCTAGAATTGGCCAGAGTGACAGGCCCATTCACAGTAATCAGATGGCAAATCTGCAAAGTAGATTTAGTGCTTCCCAGAAGGCCAGAACCTTTCAGTTGTACGTCACCCAACAAGCAGTCAGTCCCCTCTTCACAGTCTCATAAGTTTCAACCCAGGCTGCATGGACACCATCCTAAAAGTTTAGAGGAGATCAGTTTTGATTGTCACCCGTGGCTGTGTACATGCTCAAAGAAAAACTGTTTGCTATTTGTGGTGGGAGGCTGCGGCCCTGGCAAAGATCTGCGCTGGGTGACAATTTGTTATGGGATTAAATTTATGGTGTTCCTATTGTTAAACCACAGAGCCTAAGACTTGCAGAATCCCCACGATGGGGTGAGCTCCCGTTGCTCAGTTCCTGCTCCTGCCAACCCAGCAGTTCAAAAGCACGTCAAAGTGCAAGTAGATAAATAGGTACCACTCCGGCGGGAAGGTAAACGGCGTTTCCGTGCGCTGCTCTGGTTCGCCAGAAGCGGCTTAGTCATGCTGGCCACATGACCCGGAAGCTGTACGCCAGCTCCCTCGGCCAGTAAAGCGAGATGAGCACCGCAACCCCAGAGTCGGCCACGACTAGACCTAATTGTCAGGGGTCCCTTTACCTTTACCTTTATTGTTATGTACGGCAATACTCTTAAGAGCTTGGGGCCAGTTTACTTAAAGGATCATCTTACCCCAAATGTGTCCATTTGACCATTTCAATTTGTGGAACTGGTACTTTTCCAAGTGGCACTTCATGTTTGTTCAGCACTTGCAAGACATCCGTATTTTAGCACCTCTCAAACTCTCTGCCTATTAAGATTAGCTTTATTGTTTTTATTTTATTTTTTGCCTATTAAATCTGTTTTGTTTAGGCAAGCCTACCTCATATATAGTGGTGTTATATATTATTTGCTTTTAAAATGGCTATTTCCCCCCCCCTATATTTTTATATCATACATTATCTAGGGTTGCCATGCTTCCGGAATTTCCCAGACACAGCCAGGATTTGGCCATTGGAAACAGTGCCCGGGCAAAAATGGCTGTAGTTCATCTGGGGAAATCCGGATGTATGGCAACCCTGTCTGAAGTGTAGATTATGATGAATATCCTTTAAAAATAGCATTGAAACTCCGTTTACCTTCCCGCCGCAGCGGTACCTATTTATCTACTTGCACTTTGACGTGCTTTCAAACTGCTAGGTTGGCAGGAGATGGGACAGAGCAACGGGAGCTCACCCAGTCGCAGGGATTCGAATCGCAGACCTTATGATTGGCAAGCCCAAGAGGCTCAGTGGTTTAGACCACAGCGCCACCTGCGTCCCTGTAATACTAACCAGTAACAAAAGGCATGAGCCAATCTGTAGACTGGTCCACAGGCATCACCCTACAAAGTGCATTTTTAGAGTAAAGAGCCATCCCCAGTGGGATCCCGACTGAAATTACTTAAGTGTGTATGTGGTTTTCCTCCTCTGAATGCTTGAACCCTTATGTTTGTTCAGCTTGGATTGTTTGCGCATGGCTTCATTAATTGGGTGCTGTACTCTGAGGCAATGGCATTCTTCTGTTTTTATCTTCCCTCCTCTGCTTTTTGCAGGTATAATAGCTGTTGTTTCTCCACTGCACTGTACTCCAGTTCAGCAAGCCACTCAAAGTAGCTTGTTGCCAATGGCAGTCAACCCATCCATTATCCAGTCTCCCCACATGCACTCAAAGGTGAATATCGCTGACAAAATCGTTTTTAAAATTGCATTTAACTTTTAAAAAGCGCCTAATTATTTGATACTTCTGGTGGTTTGCCTTCACAGAACGTTATTAAAAAAGAATATTTTTTTGTCCCTTGTTGACATAGTTGGCAATATATTGGATCTGAAGGCTCCCTTCCTTCAGCAGAAGGAGCTTCTTCTGATAGGAGAAGGGGACTTTTGGACCCAACCCAAGGGTTCCAATTCCACCTGGTATTCAATATACAGTTGTACCTTGGATCCCAAACACCTTGCGACTCAAACGTTTTGGCTCTCGAATCCCCCAACCCAGAAGTGAGTGTTCCTGTTTGCGAACATTCTTTGGAACCCGAACATCCGACGGGGCTTCCGTAGCTTCCGATTGGCTGCAGAAGCTTCCTGTTTCCTGCATCCAATCGGAAGCTGCGCCTTGGTTTCAGAATGTTTTGGAAGTCAAACAGACTTCCAGAACTGATTCCGTTCGACTGTATACAGTTGTTAAATTTGAAATAGCTAAGGGAATGTATTGGGATCTAATAAATTTGGACATTATTATTTTTTGTTTTTTGTTTTTGTTTAGAGAATATGAGCTCTCCCAAACAGATTTTTGGGTGAAGAATTTTGGGTGAAGAAGCCACTGAAAATTAAAGACCTGGTTTTTGCAGAAATAGCTTTATGGAGAGCCATGTAGCCGCTTCAGCCTTTTTGACCTTTTTCTTCCACAATGGTGGCTGTTTCTCCAGTACTGAAGGGAAAACATCGTGTGAGAAGCAGGGGGAACTACAAAATGGCGCATGCTGCCCTCCATCTGCAAGAGAACAAAATCCCCGTGGGGTGAGGGAGATGGATGGCTGACACCTCTCATGGAATATTTATCTAAAAGACCTTGAATCTTCCTGCAGGTATCTTGTTCTTCCTCTTCGAATAGCCTGCCAGGCAGTAGCAAAGAAAACGGGAAGACATCACTGCATCAGGCACAGACATCTGCTGTCCATACACAAGCCTCTTTGGGAACTGCTGGCTCGAAACCAATTAATCAGGAACAAAGTATGTATTCTGGTCAAGCAAATACAAACGTGACTGGGATGTAGACTTCAGAATAAATGTTTGTGGGTGTTCCCAGTCCAGATAAAGTGGTACAAAGCGGTACAGTGGTACCTTGGGTTACATACGCTTCAGGTTACATACGCTTCAGACTCCGCTAACCCAGAAATATTACCTTGGGTTAAGAACTTTGCTTCAGGATGAGAACAGAAATCATGCTCCGGCGGCGCGGCAGCAGCAGGAGGCCCCATTAACTAAAGTGGTGCTTCAGGTTAAGAACGGTTTCAGGTTAAGAACGGACCTCCAGAACGAATTAAGTACTTAACCCGAGGTACCACTGTACTCTGTTTTGTTGGTTTATCTAAATGCTGTGCCACACTGGCAATTGGATAAACAGATGGCCTTGCGGGACTCGCATATGTCAGGGGACTATTTAAAGGGCGACACAGGCTGTCATCCAGATCTGCTTGAAACAGTTTTGCCGCTGTTTCAGTGAGATGTGGATTATGCAAAGAGGCCAACTGCATGAAAATATGTCCTAAAAGCAAGTGATCACCGTGTGGATTTAATCTGATTGCTATTTAATCCGATTGCTAATATTAACTAATCTTTCAATTTCCAAAGTAGTAGGAAATTCTGGGTGATGCAATGCAATGAAGTGCGTTGCGGGTAACTTCTGTAATGTAAAATTCAGCGGAGGGGAAATTCTGTGGATTTCATTGTGAAATATTCAGGCTTTGCGATATACACACCATTCTAATGTTGTCTGAAGGGTTCCGAAGCACTTCCACCTGGAGCTAGATTGGGTGGCTCCTGTGGACCATTCAGACTGCTGCATTCTGGACCCTATTGTTCTAGAACCAATCAGACTGCTGCATTCTGAATCCTATTGTTCTAGGACCAATCAGACTGCTGCCTTTTGGATCCTATTCAACTCAGTACATAACAGTACAGATACCAGATCTGCTCTCTTAGCGTCAATGCAGGTCAGAATCAATGAAAGCAGAATCTTGTATGGCTGGTGGGGTGTTTTTTTTTTTTAGATAGTTTACTTCCCTGGTTTAGTGCCGTATCCTAGGGGAAGCTGTTCTCTGGAAAAAGCAAAATCACAGTACAGTCTGATATATATTTGCAGCAGCTGACATCACTGACACATACAAGTTGCAAACCTTTGCACAATGAGAGGTGCAAGTGTGACTAAGTTGGGCATCTTTTTGTGCCGTGTACCTTATTCACAGCTTCCTCCTCACAGGCAGCATTTTGCAGGAGACTCAAGAGGAACAGAGGAAAACATAATGTGATTCAGCTCACCCTGTTTTATAGCAATTTAAATTATAGCAAAATAAAAAAATTCCTTCCAGTAGCACCTTAAAGACCAACTGAGTTAGTTCTAGGTATGAGCTTTCGTGTGCATGCAGAAGTGTGCATGCACACGAAAGCTCATACCTAGAACTAACTCAGTTGGTCTTTAAGGTGCTACTGGAAGGAATTTTTTTATTTTGTTTTGACCATGGCAGACCAACACGGCTACCTATCTGTAACTTAAATTATAGCAATTATTTATAGTCTTAAATAAATGCTTTAAATGATTAATCATGGTGAGATTTTTATTTGCTCTCAAGTTATGTATGCCCTCTGTATTTGATGGTTTGTTTCCAGTGAAGCCATTGAACAAGCTAATGCCGCCTCCCTAAATCTGCTCTGGGATTTTATGTAGTGGCTTACTCGCCTTTGATAGAGCCCTCTCTTCCCCAACATTTTTCGCATTTTAAATCTTAAAACAAAAGCTTCCAGCAGCGCTCAGAAGCCTATCTACCAATCCTCTTGCCCTCCATATACTAATTCCTTCAACATATCCAACACCATTGAGTTAAAGTGTACTAGAATTGAAGTGGAATTGAATCTGTTAGGGCTTATCCGCATTTACCTTTCCCCTTGCTGTTTCCAGGCACAGGCCTGCGCTTAAATACTCTGTGTCCAAGCGTTGTTGTTGTTTTTGCCCTAGAGCAGATGTAAATTAGGGTTTTCCTCTGATTGCCATTGGCTTTGATTGAGCTTTAAAAAGCTGGTTTTTGCAAGGTTTTCGTGTCCGTGTCACAAGGGCAGGCCCTTTATTTATATAGTTATTTATTTGTATTGGCATTGCGAGAGATTGGAGGATTCAGAGCTTGGCTGGTTGCAATTTGGCTGTTTGCGGAGTGGTTTGTTTGTATGCATGAGGGGGGTGTTGTTGGGTCAGATTAGCCGTATTGATTTGTATACTTTTCCTTGTTTCTTTGTTTGTTTTATAACACACACACACACACAAAAAAATCTTTAATAAAAACGTAATTTAAAATAAATAAAGAGCCAACTTTTTGAGGGAAAAGCTCCAAAGCAAAGAAACACAACAGCAACATGCTCAGACACGGACCCTTTAAGTGTGGACCGTGCCTGGAAAAGCTGGAGGAAATGTATGTGTGGATAAGGCCTTAGTGAATTATACTACTGGCAATATTTGTTCTCATCGCCCAGTTCAGTTCTTGGCCATTTGAAGCTCCCTTTTACCTATGGGAGTCAGTAACTCACATTCATCAACATAACACAGAATTTAGTTTTTGGCATACGGTGAGAGAAGTCTTATTTTCCTGATGCCTCTTGATTTCTGCCAGTGTGAAACCCGCCTATGGCTACAGCACTTCACCAACGGGTCACCGGGAGACAGGCAGAAACCATGCGCAAATGGTTCTAACAACCATCATGTATTGCAGTGGTTGGTTATGGGGAGAGAACAGGGCCACATAATGTTTTGCTTACAATCCTGAACAGTGGTACCTCGGGTTACATATGCTTCAGGTTACATACGCTTCAGGTTACAGACTCCGCTAACCCAGAAATATTATCTCGGGTTAAGAACTTTGCTTCAGGATGAGAACAGAAATCGTGCTCTGGCAGCGTGGCAGCAGCGGGAGGCCCCATTAGCTAAAGTGGTGCTTCAGGTTAAGGACAGTTTCAGGTTAAGAACGGACCTCCGGAATGAATTAAGTACTTAACCCGAGGTACCACTGTAGTAACTCCAGTCCTGAACTACACCTTAATTCAGAGGTTTTCAACCTTTTTGAGTCCATGGCTCCCTTGACCAGCTCCATTCTTTCTGCGGCACCCCTGTGGGGCTCAGCAGCCCAGTTATGTCACCCCTTGCCTGCAGAGCCGGCAGCCCCTCACCCCTTTTCGAACACCATCCCTTGTGAAGTGTTGCTCTCCTCTCCCCTCTCACTGGGAGTCCTCTGGGCAGCGCCAGAGACACCACTCGCTTGCGGAGCTTGTAGCTAAGGTTGTTGCAACAAACAGCCTTTGGGAGGCAGAGACGCAAGAGGGCATCAGAGGAGGGAGGGAAGGAAAGAGGGACAGAGGCCAATGTTGCCTGCAGCACCCCTGACCATCATTCAAGGCACACTGGTTGAAAACCCTCTGCCTTAATTTATCAAATGGTTGCTCTGAAAACTTTGAGGAATAGGGAGGAATATAACTTTCTGAGGATGTTTGTGACACGTGCGCATGCAGCTTCTTTTACTGAGGACTTTCCATTGGCAGCATAGAGACTCTTGCGTGCGTATAATCGGTCGAAAGTGAATTGTGAGCTTTATGCCATCCGTAGGTTTTTTGGGCTGACCTATTTGTTTGGAGAAAGTGGAAGCCGGCTGCCTGGGGAGTTTTATTCCAAATGCAAGGTTACTTAGTAACAGGCTCTTCTCCCTTGGGGAACCTGAGAAAGCGCATCGCAGGGAGGCAGAATGGTCCCTGTTAGGATGGGAGGGAGGGAGAAAACGAGTAATGGGGAATGTGCATCTTCTACACACACTCGAGAAGGCATCCGAAAATAGACAGCTGCAGCCACACGGGGAGTTCTTGCCCTTCTGCTTACTTGGAAATCGCGCAAAGTAAACAAGGGACAAATAAAACCGTTTCAAGGCTGAGGAGTGGAAACATAGCCTGCGATTCAAATGGACAGAAGCTAAGTTAGAAGCCCTCTGCTTTATTTTCTCCTCTGACAGCAAGAAATTTGGTGGAGGTGTTCTCCGCCCCCTTGAAACTCGCTGCCTTGTCACTCACAGCTTCTGTTTACATTCCAGAATTGAAGACGGGTTTGCCAGATGGTCCATGTGGGCAACGTATGACTGATTCTGCACATGCCGCTGTTGCAGCCAGCTGCTCCGATAACAGCGAGGGCAAAAAAAGGAGAGATGCTAAACCTCAGATTCCTCTAGCAAAGGTAATAATTTGCTGCCTTGTAAGATAACAGCGAAAAGCAGAGGCTGATTTGTGTTGCCAACGAAAGTCAGCCTATGTAGATAGCAGGGGGTGAGAATGGCACCTTTGTCATCAGGCTTTGAATGGGCTTCTAGTGACTATCCCATAAAAGCGCTTACCCCAAAGGGTGCCAGCAATCTTGAGTGCGTGGCTGACCCAGTCACACCACCCGGTGCCCCATGCTCATAGTTGACAAAGCAATTTGATCTGCTTTTTGATATGTCCAAGAGGACATCTAATAAACACGTCCCTTAGAATGGATTTGTGTTAGCAATTTCGCCTCCCTCCCCAAAAAAGAAAACCCACTGGCTAAATATTCAACCCGAGATGGGCATTTAGCTGAACTGCAGGATATGGCAAAGGGATCCTGCGATTAGTGGATTCCACAGCCACCATTCATTGGACAGCTGTCAAAATATATCTTGTCCAAAGTGTTACATAATTTTCATGTGATCTGCAGAGAATTCTTGCCTCCCCGGTCAAAAACAGCTTTTGCGTGAGTCGAAGGTTGCTTTGACACTAGGGATTTTGACCCCGCTGAGACGTTCCTTTGACACAATCAGCTGGGAACGGAACGGAATTAAAACAGTGGTTCTAAGTGACATTTCATATAGTCCCATTATCCAGTACTATTAAGCTCCTTTGCTTAGAAACAAATCCCATTCATCAAAGGTCCCCTGCAACTGTAATTAGAAGCTTCCTGTAATAATAGCAATATAGGCATCTAATTGCTTCCCATTCAATATTCCATAAGGGATGAATCCCCACTTTGTTAATTTTTCCTCACGGGGGAGAGTGGTGACCAGTAAGTTAGCTCCATTTATCATTCTAGTACACCATTCCCCATTTGGCCTCTGTGAATTTGAGTGATAATTTCTGCAGTCAATTGGTTTTTTCCTGCTTGTTTAGGCTTTGCATGCAGTTCACAATCTTGATCATCTGGAGTAGGGCTGGGGAACATGTAGTAGTAGTAATAATAATAATAATAATAATAATAATAATAATTTATTATTTATACCCCGCCCATCTGGCTGAGTTTCCCCAGCCACTCTGGGTGGCTCCCAATCAAGTGTTAAAAACAGTACAGCGTTAAATATTAAAAACTTCCCTGAACAGGGCTGCCTTCAGATGTCTTTTAAAGATAGGATAGCTGTTTATTTCCTTCACATCTGAAGGGAGGGTGTTCCACAGGGTGGGCGCCACTACCAAAAAGGCCCTCTGTCTGGGCTCCAGATTTTTCTATCGGCTCTGTCCATTCAGCACGTTGTCTGGGGCTTGTAGGAGTTGCAATCCAGAAACATCTGCATGGCCTCATGTTCCCCAGCCGTGTTGTGGGGGTCTAAATTGTTCAGGGAGCTTGCACGAGTCCAGCAGGTTTCCCACTATATAAGTTTCTCTCCAAGTGACAAGTTAGCATGTCAGTTCCTGCTCTCTCTCTCTCTCGCATGTGTTTTTAATTGCCCGGTAGGTTATAACACCTGAATTGGGCTACAGTTCTGTCCTAAATCAAGTGCTGATGAGTTTCTTAAGGTATCATGATTGCAACCACCACCACCACAAAATCCTCTCTGCCTGCTATTTTGCTTTTGCGGTCCTGTCCGAGGTGGAAAACTCTGAACTTGCTTTTGTTTAGAGCTGAGAAATGCTCTTCTGTTTAATTTCAGGACATCAAAGTCAAGCATGCGGATTCCTGGACAAGCTTAGGTAAAATGATCCCTGCGCCGGCCCCAATCAAATCCTCCAATGAAAGCTTCAGGCAGTTCCAAAAAGCAGCGCTAGAAAAAGAAGAAAGTGAGTGGGCAAAGGACCGCAAAAGGCAATTGGAGCAAGCTGAGAGGAAACTGAGAAGCCTCCCTCAGGAAAAAGAGAGGTTTGTAATTCTATATAATTAAATTGAAAGGCTGTATTTCACATGTCCATTTAACTATGCTCATACTGAGTGGTTTCCAACTGGGCTGTTTTGTGGCAATGTGGAACTGATTCCTATTTGAGGGGAAATAATTAGAGGCGATAGCTAGTCACCATGTTGGTAAAATAGCAGCACGGTCTATTGAGTATTATTTTCAAGGTTACTCTGATGTTTGCATATGCCCATGTTTATACTTCATCGATGTGAACTGACTGTTGGCAGAGATGAGTATTTGAGCTTGTTAGTAACTCTGTAGCTGCCGCTCTGCTAGCAAGCATAAAGTAAAATTTAAAATTATGACTTTTCCAAAGTGTCCACGGGTATATCCATCTGGAGACATAACTGGGAAAACTAACTACAAGATCAGTGTCGCCCAAACTTTTGGTACTGACTTTTTCTGGTTTAAAATTAAGTGTGCATCTTAATCCACGCTTGTGCGCTTTATTGGCCAGCACAAACAAGCTTTTTGTTTTCACATCAACAAAGTCGATGTGTGATCAGAGCTGTAACGGAGGGGCTTTTTTTGGACAAGGGCAGCAGTTCTGAGATTTATTTATTTATTTATTTATTTGCATTGTTGTCAGTTGAAGGAATCCCAGTGCATCATTATAAATCCATCTCTTGGGATGCCACTGCCTATATTTTCACAGGTGCTGGATAGCGGGAGTGGGGAATCAGTGCTGGATGGCACCTCTCTGCTTCCATCAGCAGAGTGGTGGGATACATCTAATATGGTGGATTTTTTGCAGTATACTTCATCCCTTCTTGCAGTACACTCAGTGGCAGAGCAAGCCGATTGGGTGCCTGGGGTGGCGCGCGTGCCCTGCGCCCAGGGGTGGGGTCAGCCGCCCGTGGGGTGGGGCGAGTCGGGGCAGGACGCTCCGTGGGGCCGCCGAGGAATCTGCCTGCCTCCTCCCATTCATCCCCCCACAGCTGAGGGGGAAGCGGCGGGCAGACAGTCTGGGCAGCGTGGAGCCTGCAGGCACCCAAGCCACCGCGTCACTCCCAGGAGAGATGCGTGGCTCGGGCGCACTGCAGGCCCCATGGTGAGTGCTGCCCGGCATTTTGTCACCCCCTCACTGGTGACACCCGGGGTGCACTGCCCCCACCGCCCCTTCCTCCGCCCCTGAGTACACTGTTTAGGAATTGACATGCAAAATCCTTGCAGATTGTTGGTTACGTTTATTCCTTCAGGGACGTGGGTGGCGCTGTGGGTTAAACCACAGAGCCTAGGACTTGCCGATCAGAAGGTCGGCGGTTCAAATCCCCGCGACGGGGTGAGCTCCCGTTGCTCAGTCCCAGCTCCTGCCAACCTAGCAGTTCAAAAGCACGTCAAAGTGCAAGTAGATAAATAGGTACCGCTCCGGCGGGAAGGTAAACGGCTTTTCCGTGTGCTGCTCTGGTTCGCCAGAAGCGGCTTTGTCATGCTGGCCACATGACCCAGAAGCTGTACGCTGGCTCCCTCGGCCAATAAAAGCGAGATGAGCGCCGCAACCCCAGAGTCGGCCACAACTACACCTAATGGTCAGGGGTCCCTTCACCATTTTTATTCCTTCAAATGTGAGGTCTGCATCTTTGAATCCATAAGCAACGGGTGTGTTTTTTCCTATATAGAAACAATGGAAAAACAGATTTGAAACCTACTGCAGCAAAAGCGAGCTGTTCCCCTTCGAAAGCAGCATCCACAAAAGAGCAGCTATGCTTGACACAAGGTCTTCTTGGAGACCGTAACTTGGCAAGAAAAATGGAACAAGAGCGTAGGTGGAGAGAAGCGGTAAGTAATTGGTGTATAAATCAGCTTTAACAGTGTTGGTCACATAACAAACTGCAGCAGCTAAGGATCTGCTCTAATAGCTTATTCCTAACTAAATCAATGGGACTTTATTGGCTTAGACCCATCTGAAGAGCCAGCTTAGCAATAGAGGTTGGGTATCACTGACTGCTTTGACTACATGGCACATTAAAGATTGCCATGGGTTGCTACCTGTTGAAACCTGAATCCAGAAAAGTTCATACATTATCTCTGTGCACGTTTACTCAAAATTAAATTACGCTGAATTATGTGCGCCTTGCTCCTGGTTGGGACGCAGGTGGCGCTGTGGTCTAAACCACTGAGCCTAGGGCTTGCTGATCAGAAGGTCAGTGGTTTGAATCCCCGCGACGGGGTGAGCTCCCATTGCTCGGTCCCAGCTCCAGCCAACCTAGCAGTTCGAAAGCACGTCAAGTGCAAGTAGATAAACAGGTACCGCTCCGGCGGGAAGGTAAACGGCATTTCTGTGCACTTCTCTGGTTCGCCAGAAGCAGCTTAGTCATGCTGGCCACATGACCCAGAAGCTGTCTGCGGACAAATGTCGGCTCCCTTGGCCTATAGAGTGAGGTGAGCGCGCAACCCCAGAGTTGTTCCCGACTGGACTTAATGGTCAGGGGTCCCTTTACCTTTACCTTACTCCTGGTTAAGTACCTACACCATTGCAACATAAATAATCCGCCCCGCTCCCATTTAATTGCTTTTTGTTTTTAAATAGATGGTGGGCACCATTGATATGAATTTTCAGAGTGACGTTATGGCAACGTTTGAAGAAACCCTGAAATGAGAGGAAGGAAGGTGGCGTAACTTTGGTTACCGTTCTTTAGAAGTAATGTTGGATTGCAGAAAAATACTCCATTCACTGCCGGAATACATTTTTTGGTGATAATTCTATCTGAACACTTGTTAATCATTTTTGAAGAGCCAGTATATTACTGTAATAAGTTCAGTTTTTATAAAACTTGCTACCATTAAAATTGTAAAGCTTGAAAACTTCTCAGTGTAAAGGCTTGCTGTAATCCTTAGAGGCAGTTTTCAGTGCCTAGCCTTAGTTTTGAAATACTATTATTTCTGGACTTTTAAACCTGTTTCAAAATCTTTATTTGATGTGCATGGTGCAAAACAAGCCAGGCATTGCTTTCAGGGTTCAAGTTTGGTATTTAAAAGCACCTTGGATGTGTACTGATTTATTTTTTATGGGTATTTAAACTACTTTGTTTAGCTTTGATTTATTTGGCAAATGTCTTTAAGTTGTTATTTGATGTGGCAAGCTAAAATGCCTTTTAGCTCATGTAGTATTGAGGATTTGCATTTTGGACTTCTCCCTACCCATCATTTGAAAAGTAAAACCTAAATAAATCTTCAGTGTCTATTTTCCTTGTAAAAATCTGTAAATATGCAAGTATTTTTTGTTATTCCTACGTAATAGATTGAATCATTTCCATTTTCTTTTGAATGCACACCTTACAACTGTTTGTATTAGATGCTCAAATGTCTTTATATTTTACACCTTTCATACGTTAATAAAAAAAAGTTGTCATAATTGGAGGTTTAGTGGATTTTGTAGTTTCTAACCTATTTTATTGTTCCATTAAAAAACAACAACACTCAACTACCAACCAAACATTATTTGTCAAAGTTCCTATAGAACTACATCCTGTAAGTTTAGATTTTTCAGTTACCTACACCTCAGCCCTAAACATGTTGGCTGAGGCCATATGTACTGATCAACCATGCTCAGGTTGGTGGTTTGAGCCCACCTAGGACACGGGTGGCACTGTGAGTTAAACCACAGAGCCTAGGGTTTGCCGATCAGAAGGTCAGCGGTTCGAATCCCCGCGACAAAGAGAGCTCCCATTGCTCGGTCCCTGCTCCTGCCAACCTAGCAGTTCGAAAGCACACCAGTGCAAGTAGATAAATAGGTACCGCTCCGGCGGGAAGGTAAACGGCGTTTCCATGTGCTGCTCTGGTTCGCCAGAAAGCAGGTTAGTCATGCTGGCCACATGACCCGGAAGTTGTATGCCGGCTTCCTTGGCCAATAAAGCAAGATGAGCGCCGCAACCCCAGAGTAGTCTGCGACTGGACCTAACATTCAGAGGTCCCTTTACCTTTACCTAGGAATGGCTGTTGGCAGGATTCCTGAATTGCAGGGGGTTGGATGACCCCTGAAGTCCCTTCTAAATCTATGATTCTACATTAAGGAACCTCTCTACCTTAGAGTCAAACCAGATGTGCATGTCTTATTAAAAATGTTCTTGTCTATTTGGCTATAAAGTGGGGAATGGGGTACGCTCTACCTCTTAATACCAGATGGTACACATGTTGGAGGAGAGTGAAACCTGACCAGGTGCTCCACCTTCTTCTCATATCATATTTCTCCAGCCCAGCTCATTTCTGGGCAGTATCAGAGCTGGGTAAGGCATGGGTTTTGTTTATCTCTATCATGGGAGTCTTCAACAATACCAGACACTGCCTTGGGTGCCCAGCAAGTAACCCTACCGCTTCTTTTTATTTTGACTTTTTTATTAGAGGGAATGTATTTATGTTTTTGCTTGCTGTTGTGGCGCAGGTGTTTGTTTTTATTTGTTTTGCAAAGCTCTACCCTGTGTTGGAAAGGGCTCTGAGCACCGCCCGTTTTTCCAGTTCTGAATCTGGTATTTTGTGCCACTCAAGCCAGTTTCCTTAGTTTTCTAAGTGTACCCCAGAAACCAGAAGGGTTGGGGGGCACTGCTCTCAATCACATGCTTCCTTTTCGTGTTGCAGATGATACCCAGCTCTACCTCTCTTTTAAATCAGAACCAGTGAAGGCGGTAAAGGTCCTGTGTGAGTGTCTGGAAGCGGTTGGAGGATGGATGGCGGCTAACAGATTGAGGTTGAATCCTGACAAGACAGAAGTACTGTTTTTGGGGGACAGGAGGCGGGCAGGTGTGGAGGATTCCCTGGTCCTGAATGGGGTAACTGTGCCCCTGAAGGACCAGGTGCGCAGCCTGGGAGTCATTTTGGACTCACAGCTGTCCATGGAGGCACAGGTCAAATCTGTATCCAGGGCAGCTGTTTACCAGCTCCATCTGGTACGTAGGCTGAGACCCTATCTGCCTGCGGACTGTCTCGCCAGAGTGGTACATGCTCTGGTTATCTCCCGCTTGGACTACTGCAATGCGCTCTACGTGGGGCTACCTTTGAAGGTGACCCGGAAACTACAACTAATACAGAATGCGGCAGCTAGACTGGTGACTGGGAGCGGCCGCCGAGACCATATAACACCGGTCTTGAAAGACCTACATTGGCTCCCAGTACGTTTCCAAGCACAATTCAAAGTGTTGGTGCTGACCTTTAAAGCCCTAAATGGCCTCGGTCCAGTATATCTGAAGGAGCGTCTCCTCCCCCATCGTTCTGCCCGGACACTGAGGTCCAGCTCCGAGGGCCTTCTGGCAGTTCCCTCACTGCGAGAGGCCAAGTTGCAGGGAACCAGGCAGAGGGCCTTCTCGGTGGTGGCGCCCGCCCTGTGGAATGCCCTCCCATCGGATGTCAAGGCGATGGACAACTACCTGACATTCAGAAGACATCTGAAGGCAGCCCTGTTCAGGGAAGTTTTTAATATGTGACATTTTAGTGTATTTTTTATCTCTGTTGGAAGCCGCCCAGAGTGGCTGGGGAAACCCAGCCAGATGGGCGGGGTACAAATAATAAATTATTATTATTATTATTATTATTATTATTATTATTATTATTATTATTATTCCCCTCACACCTGCTTTTATAGTCCAGTTGGTGAAGACACACAATATGGTTCCTTGAGGCTGAGGCTTGTGAATGAAGGTTAGAGATGGAAACCTGAAAGGTGCAACCAAAGCAATCAATTCCCCTTTGAAGAAATGTTAAAACATTTGTGGCTTTCGAGACTGGAAAAAGCCAAGTTAAAAGAATGACAGCTTTGTATAAAATGATGCATGGCATACAGAAAGTGGACGGAGGGAAGCTTTTCTCTCATAACAACACTACGAGAACCCATGGTTATGCAAGGAAGCTGAATGTTGCAAGATTCGGGGAGACGAGAGGGTGTTATAGATTTGGGGAGGACCCCCCCCCCAAACCCTATAAATGTGAAGATTATGATTATTTGGGATACAAAGGGAGAATACAAGCTGCAAATGAATTCCTGGACTGGCCTATGCAAAAGCGCGCGCACACACACACACACGACCTGGCCAAGCTAGGGCCATTAAGCAACA
Source organism: Podarcis erhardii (assembly GCF_964252035.2). NCBI lineage: Eukaryota > Metazoa > Chordata > Lepidosauria > Squamata > Lacertidae > Podarcis > Podarcis erhardii. The sequence goes on from NC_138510.1 coordinate 74,161,632, forward strand.
ATACAGGGCCACTGAGGGCCATTGGGAATGCAAGAGAACTGTCCTTCCCCACCTGCCAGAGAAGAGAGACAGGGGTTTGGAAGGGTGTTTGAGGTGACAGAAAAAAGGAGCAAGGGATTCTGGGAAGGAGAAGGAGGAAGAAAGGGATGGGATCCATCTTTGAGCAGGCTGGCTGCAGAGCTGACTGGGGAAGATGCCTTGGACTCCAGGGATGCGCTGCTCCAGGGCTGTGGGGCACAAGCGCCTCTTTAAACAACCATGCCGTAAGATCTGGACTCCCTCCTCTCAGACTGAAGGTGTAAACAGGTGAATAAACCCAATTTCTTAAAGCTACAACAGTCTTCACACCATGTCTCAATGCTATAAAGCAGCCTTCCTCAACCTGTGGGTCCCCAGATGTTGTTGAACTACAACTCCCATCACCCCTAGCTAGCAAGGCCAGAGCTCAGGGATGATGGGAGTTGTAGTCCAACAACATCTGGGGATCCACAGGTTGAGAACTGCTGCGAGTATAAAGGAACACAGCCCCTGGGCGAGTGCCTGGAACCCCATGGGCTCTTGCCACCACTCAGCATAGAGAGCCACCTGACTTTTGTAACAATAAACTACTACTTTACACAGTGGCAGCTCATAGTTAAGCTAAGGACTTTGCTATCGCAAGATGGTCACCAAGCTGGCTGGCTATGAAAGAAGATTTATGGAGAATAAGGATATCAGTCATGATGTCTATATATTACCGCTGGTATCAGGGGGGTTATGCTGTTAAATACCAGTTGTTGGGGAACGCATGGAAAAAGTGTTTGACCACTGCAGGAACAGGATACTGGACTGAACACAATGCTGGACCAAACAGGCCTTTGGCCAGACCCCAGTAGGAATGCTTCTGATGTTCTCAACTCCGTATCATCTCCAGCGCATTCCAGGCTTACAGGTCCTCACTGGCTACAACTGATCTCCCTTCTGTCACATTGTCTCCAGATCATGAGAAAAGAAGGCAAGTGCAGTTTATCTGTGCAGTTTGCAAAGAGTAATCAGAACCAGAAGAATCTTTATTTGCATCAGCCGCTAGCCATAGCAATAAAATAAAATAAAATGTACTGAAGATAGAGGTAAAAACTTAACTATACAAAATACATTCTGAAGGTTTACATCAATAGTCAAATAATAGATCTTACTCTAATTGCCCCTGCTATTTTTTTTAAATTTTTTTGCAGTTTTTGCTGTCACCTGGTTATCTTAATCTGCTAGAAGGAACGACACAGTAGCAATGGTTGATCGACCTGGTCTGGATAGTAGTAGAGGGGTAATAACCTCACTCATCAAATCTTTACAGTGGTACCTCGGGTTAAGTACTTAATTCGTTCCGGAGGTCCGTTCTTAACCTGAAACTGTTCTTAACCTGAAGCACCACTTTAGCTAATGGGGCCTCCTGCTGCCGCTGCGCCACCGGAGCACAATTTCTGTTCTTATCCTGAAGCAAAGTTCTTAACCTGAAGCACTATTTCTGGGTTAGCGGAGTCTGTAACCTGAAGCGTATGTAACCCGAGGTACCACTGTATAAAGAGTTCAAGCTAGAAGCACGTGAGCTACTGGTGGGGTTTGCCAAGTGTAACTTCTGGAGTGTGCTTCTAGTTTCTTCCTTTCACAGGGTGTTTACCTTGCTTAAAAACATGCTTAAAAAGACACACACACACACACACACACACACACACACACACCCCTCTTTGTACGACGCTCTCCTTATATCAAATGGAAGCCTATTTGAAGGAGGGGATGAGTATGGTGGTTGCTAGGCAACCCCTGACATTCCTCTATGGCAACCAAGTTTGCAGTCGGGGAAAGCTAGCAATTGTCAAGTGGCAGCCACACACCCTCTCCACATCCCATTGCTCTTGCCCTTCTCTCTTATTTGTTTTGCTTCGATCTTACCTCCCAGGAAAAGTTGCTGCCCAGGCACAACTCGCCCAGTTCGTGCTTTAACAGAAAAAGATGCAACTCGGGAGAACCCACCAAGGGTGAAGCCAGGGACCTCATTGTAACACAGACATTGTAACACAGGGACATACTAGCAGTAACAGGCCAATGGTCCATCAAGTCCACTATCCTGTTCTCACGGTGGCAACCAGGTGTCTATGGGAAACCTTCAAACAGGATCTGAGCACAACAGCCCTCTCACCTCGTGTGGTTTCCAGAAAGGGGCATTTGGGAACATTACTGTGAAGGCAGAGCATCATAGCTGTCAACCATCCCTTATTTGGCGGGAAACTCCCTTATCCCAGCGCCGTGTCCCGCTGCTGTCCCTTATTGATGATGTCCCTTAAATTTCCCGGGTTTCAAAGGAAGCAGCTCCTCTCCCCTGCCGGCCAGGGAGGAGGGAGGCTCCAACTGTGTTGCTTGGCTGCATTGCTCACCCAATAAGGAGTCTAAGAATGACTGGGGGGTGGAGCTTGCATGCCTTGTGCCGATCAAATCAGCCACATTGCCTGGGGACTCGCCTTTGCTCAGTGCTTCCCAGCGGAGAGGTGACGGTGGTTTTCCTTGCTGCATCCCCTTTGCTGGGTTGCTGCACTGTGGGAACCACCGCTTGAGGCTTTGTTTGGCTGCTGGCTGGGCTTTCTGCCTTTGGCTCGGAGGGGCTCAGAAGTTAAACATACCTGTGCTTGGAAAATCCCTTATTTTGGCTGCTGATCCCTTATTTTCGAGGCTGCTGGTCCCTTATTTTCAAATCTGTAAGTTGACAGCTATGCAGAGCATAGGCACCATGGCAATGGTCACCGATGATTTTATTGTTTAATTTACATAAGCAACTGGAGGGCCAAATGTACATAGCAGCAGCGAAGAACCTCTGGCCCCCAAGTCTAATTTCCACCGCCAGTCTTCCCCATTTGATCCCCACCTGCCATACCCAGGACATCATATGTACAGCCAGATGCAGAGCAAGAAATGGCCCATTTCTCTGTCCATAGCAGGGTTGATCAGCTGAACAGTGGTAACTGCAAAGTCTTGCTTTTGCCCATGCTGTTTTGAGTTGATACAGTACCATAGGCATGGCGCTCATGACCTCAAGGTTGCAGGTTCGATTTCCCATTTGGGACAGTTCTGTATTCCTGCATCGCAGGAAGTTGGGACTCGATGGTCCTCAGGGTCCTGCCCAAACTCTATAATAGCGTCATAAGCTGCTGGAAGCCATTGTTTGATGCAATGGCCCCACTAGAGTTGTTCTGATTATTAAATGGGAGAGGCGAATTGCATGACACTTTGCTTTTTAGAGGAAAGAAGTCCTAAAAGCCACTACATCCCACTAGCTCTGGAAGCGCTCTTACTGGTATATTCTGTTTTAAGCTCTCTCTATATATCTTGCAGATATATATATATATATGGCGGATTATATTTCAATAAAATGTTTTTAGACTTCCATAAACATTTAACTCCCCCCCACAAAAAACCCCCAAAATAATAGTCTCTCTCCCCCTGTGCCTGTTTACTCAGGCATTGGTTCGCTGGGCCAGGCCAACAGTGAAGTTAAAGGGCTGCCCCACCCTCAATAAATGTTGTTGTTAATATGATGATGATACACAGTAACAGGGGTGTCAACTTGAATATCAAATACTGGGGGTGGGGGGGACACCAAGTAAGCCTCACCCCACAGAATCGATCACATGACATGGTGCACGCACACCATTTGAATGACAGTGCCCGTGAACTGGGGTTGGGGGGCTGGAGCCCCACAAATATTTTATTGGAGGGGCAGAGTTGGCTCCAAGAAGTTGGCTCCTGCGGATCACCAACGAATATCCCCCACGAAGCTACACTGAATGAAAAGCAGTGTTGTTGTTATGAACGCACACGCGACACGTAACGGCCCCCCTTCACACGTGCAGCCGGTCTGCGGCCAAGTGACGCGCCTGTGCACGTGCGAGCCGATCCTCCGCGCGCGCGGCGCCCCTCAGAGCCTTCCTTCGGCGAGCCGCGCGAGGGCCGCGGGCTGGAGGCGACGTGCGCGCCGGCAGAAGCGCGGGACTCCTCCTCGGTCTCTTTCGCCTCCCTCCCGCCTCCCCCCGTCTCTCCATCTGGTTCGGTCCTCGCGATGCCGTCGTCGGTTCGTGCCTCCCGCTGGCGCAGCCCATCTCTCCTCCGCTGAAGGGGGGGCGGCGGCGGCGGCGGATGGAGAGATCGAGAGCGCGAGTGGCCTCTCCCGCTTCGTGCCTGGTCGCCTCGCTCTCCCCCGGGCTGGCCATCCTCCCCGGCCGGCTGATGGTGACACTCCGGTCCGCGCTCTTCTGGGCTCTCGTGTACGCTTACTGCGGCCTGTGCGCCTGCAGGGAGCTGCTGAAACTTTTGTGGAGCCTCGCCACGAGGCCGGCCCAGACCTTCCAGTGGCTCGTCCGGGAGAACCCGCCGGGCTGCCTCAGCGACCCTTGCTGGGGGACTCACTGCTATGTCCGGATCAAGGTAAACAGGAGCTGGCGGGGAGCTGCGGGGTCTGCGTGTCTGCGGGGAGGGAGCCTCGCTTCTGCTGCCCAGGGCAAAGGGGGCACGCGATCGCCCTCTTCGTGGGAAAGGACAAGCACAGGCAGAAAGAGGCTTGCCTTGCTTTCCTCCTCTCTCCCTCTCTCCCTCTCTTTTTCTCCTTCCTTCCCTCCTTCCCAGTTCTGTCGCTGCTGGAAAACAAGGCAGAATGCAGCCCATAGAAAGGCTTGTGTTTGCTCCACAAACACCCACACATTGCTGCAGATAGATGGGTGCACACACATGTCATCCTGTGCACACCACACACACACAAAAACATATATATTTGGGGAGGCTGGGGGCGTTATGGAGGAGGCCGGCTTGCAAGCAGCAGTCCATTTCCGAGATGCGAACAGTGAGAATAAGCGTGCGAGCTTTCTGGTCTGTCCTGGTGTTGACGGACCACGCGTTTTGTCTGTGCCAAAACCTACAGCGGGTCATGATCTCTGTGGGTCGTGATGGTTTTGACATTCCTGTCTGGAACAGATGCCCCCTCCCCCCCCCAAAAAAAGAGAGAGAAAGCCTTGAGAGGAAATGTATAAGCAACCAGTGTGCAGACATGAGAGGCAATGCATTCGAGGTGATTTGCAAACATGCTACTCAACCTTGCTTCAGGAAAAAGTCTGGGTGCTTAACCTAACTCCTGGTTTGCCCGATCCTCTTAATCTCTGCAGGCACCGACTAAAAGTCCAGTATCTGGTCCATATGTGGTATCTGGGGCAGAACTTTTTGGTGAGAAGGCAGCGGTGGCCCTTTCTTTAATCAGATTTATTTATAATTTTAAAAATGCTTGGAGAGTAGGTACACTCTTCCAGCATGCACACAAAAAGGTCTGCGAGCCCACACTGGGGGGAGTCAAAATTGTCTAGTCTCAAGGCAGAAACTGGTGGCGCATGAATCAAATGTCATCTTTGAAGTGCAGAGGCCATGTCCTTGATTCTAGGTCCCAAATTGCTTCAGCAGCATTCATATCTCTTGACTTGCCCTGGATTCATCAACTCAGCATCATCAACTCAGGGAAGAAGGACATTGGTGGGACTAGTTTATTGATTCTTTTGCCCTTCGAAAATGATAAATAGAAGATGCACTATACTCGTCTACAATTGTTTGCAGGTTTCATTTTCTCATTAAGAAAACGTAGCCCTTTAGTGTTCCCAGGAGCTGTGCAGAATGAAGACATGATCTGCTCCTGCCTACTGAAGGGAAATACAAGCCAGGTCAGAATGGCAAGGCTAGTTGGTCATCAGATCCAACCCACCCCACTGGTTCTAGTCCCACCCCATGGAGCATCAGAGATCATGGTGTGCTCGAAACCCCTTCAGATATTGGCCCCCATCATGCCTCACCTTAATATTTTCCTGCCAAACCTACCCAACTCTTTCAAGCATCTTCCAACGGCTTGATGCATGGATAGTGCTTAAGTAGAATTCCACGTTGCATACGACTATTTGTTGTTGTTGTTTAGTCGTGTCCAACTCTTCGTGACCCCATGGACCAGAGCACGCCAGGCACTTCTGTCTTCCACATACGACTATTAGGGTGGCACAAATCAGAACTTCCTCATGTTGATTTCTTCCTCTCTGACTGCTAACGTATAGAATCGGTTACTCTTTGCCATGATATTAGCATGCTGTATGGCTTCCCCCGCCCCGACAGCACCAACCAAATGATGTGAGCCAATTCAGATGTGAGGATCCCAGCATGGGATAAAAGAATTCTACACAGTGGGGGTGGGGGAGAACTTGGCACATGGAATCCACTTTCAGTGACATCCCATGTTTTGTCTAGCAAGCGGTTCTGTCCTTTAAATGGTTCTGAAAATGTATCTTTCCATGCATTCATCCACTACCAAAAGGAAGGAACAAAACTTAGAAGAGCCCTGCCCATTCAGGCCAAAGTGCTTTTGGGTAGACCACAAACAGGACATGAGATCAGATTTATCTGGAAAAGTTAGGTTTGCAAGTTTCCTTGCAGTTTGTTGGAAAGAGCTTGAAATGCAGTGGTACTGACGATAAAGACTCCTGTTAAGAACTTCACGCGCTTGTTGTGAAACATTGGGGGGGGAATATATTGCAGAGTTGGAACTTCGATATGCACTTAATTTCTATAATGCCGTTGAAATTTTCGCTAAGAAAATGAATTAGCAGTATATATCAAAGCATTGTAAGGTATGTAAAAGCACTGTTGATACTTTAAATTGAATTACCCACCCAGTTTGTTAATGGTAGTTAAGTGCCCTTAACTACAATAGAAATAAAATATGTAGACTTAATGGCTGTGGGGGAAATTCCTATAAATGAAAGAATAGAGATTTAGAAATCTATGTTCAATCTATAAAACCATAGCTAACTTGAAATTTTAGTGAGAAGTTCTTTTCATGTACATCTAAAATCAAGCAAGTTTTATTTATGGCGGTAAAGTATTTAACAGCGAGTCATGTGGCTATTATTATAAAACCTAGGACATATGCCAATATCTAGAACCCGATGCAAACAAATTTGCACAGCAATTTATTTCCCTTGCGCTGAAATGAACGAAGCAAGTTTTGCAGCCATAAGAGTAAGATGAGGGAGAACCTCTCTCTAGAAGGGTGGCTGGGCTGCAAGGCTGGAACACTCCCATCTCCAGGGAGCACCCTGTTGAGTGAGTACAAGTGCGCCATTAAATAGAACTTGCCATGGTTTGTTCTTGTGGCAGCACTGCTAGCCACTTGGCAGCCATAAAACCAGCACAGTGTAAAGTTAACCACCACTTGCTGGAGTGCCAGCTTGGCCCCATAACCGTGGGGGCCGTGGGTGCCATATAGTGTGCATGGCCCTGGAGCTGAAATTTGTGGGTGCTCGGCCCCTTCATGGGGAATTTTGTGGGTGCTTAGGGGCCCCAGGGAATCAACACCTATGACCATATGCCTCCACCACTGCCTCATTTTGTCCACGGGGAAAGGTCTGGGTCTCACATGCAGCAGTATTCAGAAGCTCATACTGGCTGTCTCCAGTTAATTACTTCATAAGCTGCTGCTGCTGCATACTTTATCAGCTAATTGCATGTTGATTTGGCCATCAATCTCATCATCTGTCTTACAATGGCACTTCAGGCCTACTGACTTTTCCCCCCTGTAAAATAAATTAAGTGCCTCTTGAATATTAATTCATTGAATCAAGGCATGAAACACCGTTCCCCATATCAGTCAGTCTGGGCTGCTCATTATGTGGGTGGGATAGGGCCTTCTCTGCAGTGGTGCCTCAGCTACAGAATCCTCCCCAGCCCTCCTGGAAGCATGGATGAATACAACACTGCTTCCATTGCTTGGTAAAACACACACTTACTTTCCTAGGCCGTTGCATGTTTTGTTGGATTGCTTTATGAAATTGTTTTGCGTTGTTCCGCTGGTTAGTGAATTTAAATTTTAATGAGTTGTTTTATGTAGCTGTTGGAATCCACTCTGTGAACACGAGGTGATGAAAAGTGGTCCATAAATGCAAAAAAGGAAAAATACAATGTGAATTTTTGTTTGTTGCAAAACAGCTTTGGAGATGGGAGGGGTAGATGCACAACATCACAGATACTAGCCAATCAACTCTTGGCAGAGTTGCTTTCTGCATGGAGAGGGAAATGTTTGTCAAAAGATAATGTTTAGAGCTCTTCAGCTGGAGAAGAAAATTTTCATGTCACTTCTGTTTTGCGTGTGTTTTTTCTTGATAACAGCTTATTCCATTAGTTCCAAGAATATTTATAGAATTAATTAAGTACGTATAAGGAGGAAGGATCAGATTGTGATTAAATTAGTTTAGCAAGCATGGCTTTTCCTACTCTGGGAATTGTTGTCCTGCGAAGGAATAACTGGAGGGCAGGAATGGAGAACCTGTAACCCAATATTGCTGGACAACAATCCCCACCGTTCCTCACCATTGGCCATGAAGGTTGGGGCTGATGGGACTTGGAGTCCATAAACATGAGCAAAGCTTCCCTTTCCTGCTGTGAGGAATCTGCAACATCTTCACAATCCAGCTGTGAGGGAGTGAGGAGAAGCCAGGTCATATATACACTGGCTTTAAGATGTCCTTGGCTTTACTGCTTAGAGAAACCTTAGTTCCCAAGCGCTTTACCAATTTTGCCACAAGATTCATTTTACCACGACTTCAGAATAATGAAGCGGCAGCCACATCAGCCTCTCTCAATTATCCGGAGCCATCTTCTTGCACTGCAGCTGAGTGTACGCCTCTCACAGCTGGCTGATGTCAAGCATGAAATGAAGAGAGGCTCTCGAGATAGCTGCTAACAGACAAAGATCCACAGCGCCTGGCTGGTGTCCTTATTAGCACTCTCAGCAGAGAGCTTGTTTGTTGATCTGAAATAGTATGAGAAGTAATGTGACAACCGGTTGAAGTAGAAGTTTGCCTGACACCACCATGGCCCTATTAAGGCTTCGGCGGAAAGCCTATACAGTTGCAGTGTCCGACCTAGGGTATGTACACACTGTCTTAATTTTGCAGAAGCCAATGCTCCTGATAAGGCGACAGAGGACAGGTGTCTGCAGCATATTTCATAACAAGCTCCAATTAGCTCTCTTTTCCAGGTGTTGCCTGTCATCCCTGCCTGAACCAGAAACAAGGAACTGCATAAATCCTTTTAAGTGCTTGCTTGATTTGTGCAAAGTCGTCATAAAGTGGAACATCCCCCATGTTCCTCCTCCTCTGTTCCTCCCATGCTCCTCCACCCTCCTTGGAAATACCTGGATGCACATCCACAAATAGCACAAGAATCCATAAAACAAGGAGTTGTGAAATAGTCCTGCTAAGGTGCAGACAGACGGCAAATATTCCTGGAGGTGGGGACAGTGTGCTCTCAAGTAAGTTTGACCAGTCCAATGCCATGTGATGGAGAGCCTGGTGTGAATATTAGAATGGTCAGTCGGTTAGAGAAATCTTAACTAATACTGTGCATATATTTTCAGGGTTTATTTTGGATAGTGACCTCATGTGCCACACTAGGCACCATGGGGAAGGGCAGAATGCACACAGAAGGTCTCATGTTTGACATCCCTTCCCAAAGAGCCACTGCTGGTACAGTTGTACCTCAGAAGCCGAATGGAATCCGTTCCGGAAGTCCATTCGACTTCCAAAAGGTTCGAAAACAAAGGCGCGGCTTCCAATTGGCTGCAGGAAGCTTCTGCAGCCAATTGGAAGCCACGGAAGCCACGTCCAATGTTCGGGTTCCAAAGAACGTTTGCAGACCAGAACACTCACTTCCGGGTTTGCAGCGTTCAGGAGCCAAAACATTCGAGTCGCAAGGTGTTTGACTTCCAAGGTATGACAGTACTGAGCTACCAGACTAATGATTTGATTCAGTATAAAGCAGATTTCTATATTCCTATTCCTTTCTGTGTGAGAGAGAGGCCACCCACTCTGAAAGTACTTACATTAGAAAATAATTAACATTTTAAAAAGACCACTGCTCAGCTAATTGGAGGCCCCCTTTTCATCGGTCTGAAGCTTTTAAACTGGTGAGGCATTGTATCCTTGTTTAACACTGCACCTTCAGTGATAATGCAGCCGAACCCATCAAGAAATGAAAGGGAGTGAGTTGAAAGAAAACATGACAGCATGTTCTTGGTCTTATGGATGCAGAGAAATACTGGACTGCTGCAACTTTCCGTGTGACTCTTGAGAAGCATGAAATTCAAGCTATCCTTTGAACAAAGCTCTTCTCCATACCTGAACATTCATCGGTGAATATAAAAACACAATTTGTTTTCTCTTTCACTTCCAGGATTCCGGGTTAAGATTCCACTATGTGGCTGCTGGAGAGAGGGGCAAGCCGCTTATGCTGCTTCTTCATGGCTTTCCGGAGTTCTGGTAAAACTCTTCCTTTACGTTAGTTTTATGCCACATATGCTTCTGTTTATGAACTACATATGCAAGATCAATATCCATGTGTGTTTCGCTACAGTTATTATTAATCTGTACAAAGGCACCAGCTTCCCTTGACAATTGGGGAGCCCCGGTTTTGACCTTCAAAGCCCTACACGGTCTAGGACCCAGGTACCTATAGGACCGCCTCTCCTCATATGCCCCACGGAGGACCTTAAGGACAACACTTTGGAGGTCCCAAGTCGCAAGGTGGTTAGATTGGTCTCAACTAGGGCCAGGGCCTTTTCAGTACTTGCCCCGACTTGGTGGAACGCTCTGTCACAAGAGACTAGGGCCCTGCGGGACTTGACATCCTTCTGCATGGCCTGCAAGACAGAGCTGTTCGTCTGGCCTTTGGTTTGGACTTAGTCTGACCTTTATGTTTTCCCTCCCCTTACAGTTTTGATCCATGGGCTACTTTTAAAATGAAGCTGCATTTTAAATTGCATTTTAACCTGTATTTTAAATTGATGTTTCCTCCCCCACACCATTATGTTTTTATTGTAATTTTACTGGTGTTAGCCGCCTCTGGCTGGGGAGGGCAGGGTATAAATTATTATTATTATTATTATTATTATTATTATTATTATTATTATTATGCGATGTCTGAACACTGAGGCAGTCCAGTCCCCTAAAAGAAAACAAAAAACCAACATTGGGGGGTGTGGAACTGCCTCAGCCCCTAGGAGTCAGCACCTATGAATCTGTATCCTGCTTTTGTCCAAGAACTCTTAAATTAGTAGCTATTGTATTGATAATCAAAGCATGGTAACTGTTATTACCCATACATGTTGCACATCGCAGACAGGGACCTAAATCGTAAGGAATTGTCTACCCGCTACCTGAAAATTTGACATGTGTATGTGTACTTGAAAGGCAATCAAGGTCAGTGTGTATAGGAGTGCAAATTAAACCTTATCAAAGTTGTTTTGCAGGGATGGGGGACCCATGGCTTTCCACGTGTTGTTGGAGTTCATCTCCCATCATTCCCATCCAACACTGCCAGTGGCCAGGGTTGAAGGGAGTTGTATCCCAGCAACATCTCTGGAAGAGCACCGTTCCTGCGCTGTTGCTTGGTTATATGACTCCAATTCACCTTTTATGTGGATTTTGCCCTATTAGTTATTTTATACAGGGGTGCCAACTTGAGTAAAATATTGGGGGGCAGTAATCCCCCCCCATAATCAACCACATGATGTGGTGCATACACACCATTTGAATGGCAATGCCCATCAGTCTGGGGGAGCAGCCCCCCAAAATATTTTATTGGGGGGCGAAGCCCCTAGGAGTTGGCTCCTATGGCTTTATAAATGCCACAAAAGGCTATAGCTTCAAATGTAAAGTATTTACTGTCCAAAATTTGTTTTGTTTTTCATTTTTATTAAAGAGAAAACATTTTTTAAAAAATCCTAAGTTGTAACAAAGGAAAGGAAAGTTAGAGAAAAAAGGGCACTAACCATTTGTGTTCTAACATATTAAAAGTTACCTACTTTTCCATAAATCTATCAGTCTGCATTCCTAAGAAACATAATAATAAGATACAAAGTAATACGAACTTAAATAAGAGAGCAAACATTGAAGGGGTTGAGGATAGCATTTTCTACCATATTAACCAAAGCCATGTTGCTATTCTTTTTTATATTAACAATGGAAAACTTCATTCTAAGTTAAAAAAAAATGAAAGAAAAAAGTCGGACATTCCAAATACCAGCAAATACCTTAAAGAAAGATACTAAATTATCTACCAGTTAATCAGGAACTGATCTTCTACCAGCCTAGGGGCCAAACCAAATATGTGTGTAGGCTTGAAGGTGAGGATCTATGGGCCACTCTGGACAACCTATTTATTGAGTGTTCATCCTGATTTGCTTGCAAAGATTATGCGGAGGTTACATTATAGCCGATCTTTACTGAGCATTTGTGTTTATTTGTTTCCAGGGCAGTTACACAACAGCAAGCATTTGTCCTACATCCATTCTGATTTACAGGGTGTTTATACATCTTCCTGTTAAGTCATTCTTCTCCACTTTTTAATGTGTTTCACTTTCCAGACCATTGATTTTCTCAAAAACGGAATTGTTGCAAAATAGTGATACTCCGGAGGCACCCTATGTTTGCCGCTATATGGTGAAGTGAAATACAGTCGTACCTCGGGTTAAGTACGTAATTCATTCTGGAGGTCCGTTCTTAACCTGAAACTGTTCTTAACCTGAAGCACCACTTTAGCTAATGGGGCCTCCTGCTGCCGCCGTGTCACCAGAGCACGATTTCTGTTCTTATCCTGAAGCAAAGTTCTTAACCTGAAGCACTATTTCTGGGTTAAAAGAGTCTGTAACCTGAAGCGTATGTAACCTGAAGCATATGTAACCCGAGGTACCACTGTACATAAGTTGGCTGTCCCTGACCAAATTATAAAGGTACAACCTTTAATGATTCCAGCAACTTTAAAACGGAGAAACAGATACATATTTGCCCTGGACAGTTCATAACCTCACACCCTTGTTCCATGCTTCAGCACCCCACCAGGTCAAATTGGAGTGCATGGGGATGGGAGCAAAACTCACCCACGTCACCTAAACATTTACCTCCCCATGCTGTGCTGTATTAATTCGTACCCCCAACAAGCCAGCTAAGATGTTGGAAGTGACGTCAGTGGGGGGGGGGCATCTTAAAGGAGCAAAACACGGGGAACTCTCTGGTTCTCTGGGGCCACTTTATTCCCTAGACCAGGGTTTCCCAAACTTTGGTCTCCCACTGTTTTTGAACTACAACTCCCATCATCCCTAGCTAGCAGGACCAGTGGTTAGGGATGATGGGAAGTGTAGTCCAAAAACAGCAGTTTGGGAAACCCTGGTCTAGACAATAATTGTGGGTCTGAAAGTGTGTTTTGCCAGACAAACTGATCCATCACTGTGGGGTGATATTGATCCTCTTGGTGCCAACTTCTGGTAAGGGTTTCACAATTGAATATCTGCATCTGATGTCCTGTATGAAATTAAAAAGTGAGCTATAAAATGAAAGTTTGGAATAGTTCTGTTTCATATGACTTGAAGGCATTTCCTCCTTCCTTGTGAAATTTGGCCATAACTTGATTAAAATTTGATAGGGCCCCGATAAAATTGCCTCATCTGCCGGGAAGATGACCATCCCTGGTTGACAATATGGCTTGTAGCTTATGTATCTAACTAGTTTAATGGAATATAAGGTAAACAATTTCTAAATAGGCCAACATTAAAATACAGTATTGAAATAATTTATGAGGTTAAAAATATGTATGATTGACTGTGGGAGAATCGCGGCATAAAGTACTCCAGCTAAAAATACCATAGTTATCTACGCAGATTGTATTTATGATGCCGGTGCCTTTTATTGAAACAAAAAGATGAAATGATCACTGAAGAGCATTTCAAAGTGCCTGAAAAACTTCCACTTTTAAAGAGTGAAAACAAGTTATGCAAGAGTAACTCATATTTACAAAATAGTTTAGCATCTTGTTTCAAGGTTAAAGTTTGGGCAAACAAAATAAATAGTCAAAATAAACTGATATGGAGAAAATGAGAGGGCAAAATTAGCTGATTACATGCACCATTGACTGTAGGTATCTCTTAATGTATCTACAATATGTATCTACCCAAACCTTAAGTCTGAGCGACTCTGCTGAATGAAGTGAGGCAGATAACCATCAAGATAAGGGCCTTTTTGATAGTGGTACCCTAGTTAAAGAACAGCCTTCCCAAAGAGGTTTGCCTGGAATCATCCTTTTCATCCTCTCTGTTCACTCCGGGCTTTTAAATAATTTAAAAATCTGTGTTTTAACTTGGGGTGTGCGACAGCTCTTGTTTTCATCTTTGGATTTTTATGGTTTCAGCTCTTATTTTGCATTTAAATTGTTTTCATACTTATTTGTTTTAAGTAGCCCAGAGAACTTCATGCAGTTGGATGTCATACAAATGTTGCGAAACAACAACAACAACCCAGTAATACGAATAAAAGGGGGGGGGGAATCAATAATAATCTCAAGTCATAGGTGGAAAGGCTGGGTTCAATTCATACATTATTATTTTTAAAAACAAATTTTTATTGTTTTTTAAACAAATACAATAACCATTAAACACTTATCCAACAGTACATGTAATTGTGTTTGTTTTCAATCCTTACATTACTGTGGTGGTGACTTGATCATAGAATCATAGAATTGTAGAGTTCAAAGGGATGCCAAAGGTCATTTGATCCAAACCCCTGCGATGCAGGAATCTCATCCACAAGGAAGCTTCTGATCTGACCCATTAATTGGATAGTCTAAGAATTAATCCAGAGGTAGCCAAGCCAATACCTTCTTTGGGTATGGTTGGACCAAAACTCCCATCATCCCTGACCTTGGCCTTTCAGGTTGGGGATATTGAGAGTCTAGTCCAACATCATTTGGAGATTAGGGTGTGTAAGTCAGTGGGCAAACTCTGATGCTTTTAAAAACCTTTACCTGTATTGCTGAGGGATGCGGGTGGCGCTGTGGGTTAAACCACAGAGCCTAGTACTTGCTGATCAGAAGGTCGCCGGTTTGAATCCCTGTGATGGGGTGAGCTCCTGTTGCTCGGTCCCTGCTCCTGCCAACCTAGCAGTTCAAAAGCACGTTAAAGTGCAAGTAGATAAATAGGTACTGCTCCGGCGGGAAGGTAAACAGTGTTTCTGTGCACTGCTCTGGTTCGCCAGAAGCGGCTTAGTCTTGCTGGCCACATGACCCGGAAGCTGTATGCCGGCTCCCTCAGCGAGTAAAGCGAGATGAGTGCCACAACCCCAGAGTTGGTCATGACTGGATCTAATGGTCAGGGATCCCTTTACCTTTACCTTACCTGTATTGCTAAACTTGATCCAAACCTCGAGTGACACTTCGGACAAGTAGCACGATGCTCATATAGTTTGGTTTTCCTAGTGGCAGTTTGGCTACTGTAATAACATTTGAATGGGGCATAAGTTTGATGGGAAACAGATATAAAGATTTCATGCTGTGAAATACGTTACAGCCACGTGCGAGATGCTAATAATTGGCATATTTTCTAAATATTCACATGTTTACACTGTTGGGCTTGGGGTACCTTTGCTCTTGCTTGTCTGAAGAACCTTCATGGTAGTCTAGAGCAGAGTTTCCCAATCTTGGGTCTCCAGCTGTTTTTGGACTACAACTCCCATCATCCCTAGCTAGCAGGGCCAGTGGTCAGGGATGATGGGAACAGTAGTCCAAAAGCAGCTGGAGACCCAAGCTTGGGAAACCCTGGTCTAGAGAATTGTCTGAGGTAACTCAGTGCTTTCTATGGGTAAAAGCAGCCTGGCCAGTGCTTAGAGAGGGAAACAGAAAGATTCTAAGCTTCTCCCAGAGATAGGTATGATTTATTTATTTTATATAACTGATATGCTATAAATGCGTTTGCAGAAAATAGGATGCACTTCTCATGAACAGCATTTATAGGACTATTGGCCCCTGCCACACAGTTTAAACAACAACAATAGGGCTCTGGGGAAATTGGAGTGGGACTGAAAAAGACGCCATTGTGTTTCCTGAACACTGCATATTTGGGAAGAAGAGGGGGACTGTGGAGCCTTTGAAAACTGGACCCTCCAAAATAAATAACATCTCCAATGAAAAGAAAATCTATACTTTGGACTATCCAACAATTTATTCAGAGTTTAAAATAATAGAAAGAGAAAGGCAAGCAGGATGTGAAGGGAAAAAATATAAAAAAATTCCTTCCAGTAGCACCTTAGAGACCAACTAAGTTTGTTATTGGTATGAGCTTTCGTGTGCATGCACACTTCTACAGATATATCTAGGATGTGAATAGAGATGCAAGATCCTTTTCAAACTATTTTTAACGAAGCTTTTAAAAATATTTTAAATTATTCAAAGTGCCCCCCCCCAACTTGTCATGGCCGTTCAGTGACAATGGAAACTGATGGGCAATTAGGCAGCTCTTTGTCCAAGCCATCTTAGAATGCACTTTGAGCCACCCACCTGACAGGATGTGTTTTCAGACCAGTTTTGTTTAAGATAATGTGCAATGGAGAAGACTCCTTTGCACATTATTTACGGATGGCAATACTGCATCAAGGTATCTCGGGTTTTTTATGTGGATCATCTCCATGCAAATGGAGCTCTATAAAGGTCCGTTGTTGGGTGTTTTGGAGTGTTGGTGTTGTTTTTTATGTGCCAGTCTTAGATATCAGAAAATTTCTGTGTAGATGAAAAGCACAGCTTTATAACACACACTGTGTATGCAGAAAAGCCATTGCTCAATCCCTAGCAAAGAAGGGAGGTGAAAAATGGGAGCACCTAGAAGAAGAGAGGTGGGGGCCCTGGGAGTTGGGATGTGAGGGACCATAAGGAGAGGGGGAAACAGCCATGAAGGGGGGGGGTGAGTGAGAAAAACCCAGCCAGGGAAAGAGATTGGGATTTGTTGTGACAGAGTTGGCTATTAAGGAAAGAGGATTGCAGAGAAAGAGGTGGGTTGGGTTGGCAGAGGGGAAATGAGTGAATCAAGAGTTAAGGGATGTACATATCAGCATTTGAAGGGACGCAGGTGGCGCTGTGGGTTAAACCACAGAGGCTAGGACTTGCCGATCAGAAGGTTGGCGGTTCAAATCCCCGCGACGGGGTGAGCTCCCGTTGCTCGGTCCCTGCTCCTGCCAACCTAGCAGTTTGAAAGCACATCAAAGTGCAAGTAGATAAATAGGTACCGCTCTGGCGGGAAGGTAAACGGCGTTTCCGTGCGCTGCTCTGGTTCGCCAGAAGCGGCTTAGTCATGCTGGCCACATGACCCGGAAGCTGTACGCTGGCTCCCTCGGCCAATAAAGCGAGATGAGCGCTGCAACCCCAGAGTCGGCCACAACTGGACCTAATGGTCAGGGGTCCCTTTACCTTTACTTTATATCATCATTTACTCTGGTTCCAGTGTGCTCCCACCACTGCTGCTTAAAACCGAGTGAACATGACATCAGCCACAATATATATGCATCCTGTAGTTTCTTGAGAAATGCTCCTAACTGATGCATTTCCCCTCAAATCAGTTCCATCCGACTTGAAAACTCAAGCCGCAGTTAAGTTCAGCCGTAACATGCGTGCAGAAGACAGCTTCCTTCAGTAGCAGTTTAGGGGGTCGCAGACATGGGGGAACGAAACAGGTAATGCTTTCGGGGCGACCACCACACCCTCTCTAGTGAGCACAGCAAGCGTTAGTGCGTCTTGAATCACAGTGAGGGGAAACGACATTGCAGCATTTTAAGCTACTAATGTGTACATACTGTTTACTGAAGAGCAACTGATTTGAGGCAGATGCTGGGTGAGTAATGCATTTGGGAGGAATTTATCAGATGGCGTTCTTCCTATTAATCTTGGGTGAACAAAGTAATTTTAGAGGAATGCGTTTGGAGGTGATTGGGGGAAAATAATGAGCTTGCTTTCTGTGAAACTGGTGTTCTGCTGGAACTGAAAAGTGTAGGCTCAAAGGAGTCTACCTGTGTCTGGTTTTAAGCTTCCTGTGCCTGGTTTTGCCTTCCATTAAATGGGTGTGCTTCATTGTGCTAGTAACATTTGTGACTAATCACATTCACAGTTGCCATTTTACGACTGACAATGCCCCCATGGTAGCCATCTTTGCAATAATGTCCACAACACTTTCTTAAAATTCCAAACATGCCTTTGGGCTGAAAAGATTGAGATCTTTGCATATTTTCCTGTGCAACCTGGAAATTTCAGAGTCAAAGTTCAATAGTTCTACAGGCATAATTATATGTAAGTGAGGCTCTTCTCCTTGCTAACAACAAGGCAGTTATATAGGCTTAAATGACCAGGTGATGTATAGTACATTATTATTAGCTTTAGTTGCAATAGAATTCATTGCCACACACTGTATATAGCACCTTCCAGGATCCTTTTAATCTTGACCCCTTTGTTATCCAGTCATAGTCAATTATATGTTTAAATGAATAATATTCAAACTCAGGCTATTTGGGCTTATTTAATTCATTTTTCTTATTAACTTCCTAAAATATAATACATTTTGAGTGGTTCTACCCAGGTACTATTGGTGAAATTATATGGGAGTGCCAAATCACTGACAGCTGTTAATCTTCATCATAAAAGGCAGCTGAGATTAACTGAAGAAGAACTGATTGAGAAATACAGCAGGAAGGAAAAACCCCCACAGAATTTCGGTTAATTTGCTGCACGTGTTACATCTTCTTTTGAGCTGGAGAGTGAACAAGTTTTCTTGCTTTTTATCTTCTGAAAAAGAGCCAAACTTTATCCATCAGATTACTCCTGAGGCCTAATTCTTCTGGTCCAGATAGTCGTTTGTTTGTTTGTTTGTTTTAAAAGGCAAAAGAGATGAGAAAGAAAGCTTTATTCTTAAATTATCGAAGTCATAGAATCATAGAATCAAGTCAATTCAGTACCTTTTTTAAAGATGCCCAGGGCTACTATAAAGACATACTTTAGCCACATTTATTCCTGTATTTACTCACACAGATATTTCATGAGAGCAAAATGGTAGGGGAAGGCAATGGCCCAGAAATGTCCTCCTTCAAACGGGATACTTCTAGCTGCATCAGTTTCCCAGATTATGGCAGAAAGTCTTCGAGAAGCTCATGAGGCAGAGCAAAGAGGAACAGCAAGTCACTGAAGTGGCTGTGTTAACAGTATAGCAATGAAGCATTTTCCTTTTGATGACCAAGTACTGGAATCTTACTGTATGTTTGGGAACATTTGGGGTCTCCCCACCTCGCAATAGGAAACCAGCGCATACCAGAATCAGACAAAGACTCATACGCCTAGCGCTAGATCAGCAAATAATGGCACAGGTTTCCAGAGAAGCCCCTCGGCCCTCAAGTTGTTTTGCTTTCAGCCGACTCGCCTCTCTCTTCTCCCGCCTTCAAACTCAAAATTATCAAATTGACTCCAAGCTGCTTTTCTGTACGACCTCACACAAACTACAGTACAGTGGTACCTCAGGTTACATACGCTTCAGGTTACAGACTCCGCTAACCCAGAAATAGTGCTTCAGGTTAAGAACTTTGCTTCAGGGTGAGAACAGAAATTGGGCTCCGGCGGCGCCGCAGCAGCAGGAGGCCCCATTAGCTAAAGTGGTGCTTCAGGTTAAGAACAGCTTCAGATTAAGTACGGACCTTCAGAATGAATTAAGTACTTAACCTGAGGTACCACTGTACAGGCTTTCTCTATTTGACTTCCCTCAATCCCTCACAACTCAAATTAGGAGTATTAAACTAGCGAGTATTACCTGAAGAGAGATTCCCAAGTTTCAGAAGACTGTCTCCTATAACTAGCTTCCATCGATCGTCCTGAACTATTAACAGTGCTTCAAACTAACCAATGATGATATCTCAGGCTCAGGAACCAAGAAGAAAAGAAATTTTAAAAAAGTATGGGAAACGTTTATAATGTATATACAAAATCATCATAAACAGGTTAAAACATTAGCAGGGTTTTAAATGCACTTTACGTAATGTAATAGAAACTACAGATAATTTAGGAAGATGAAGATTTTAGAGAAGTATTGATATGCAGATGAAAACAGAATTAAGAGGACCCATGGATGGGACGGGGAGGAAGTCAGGAGATTCAGAGTAATCTCGATATGTGAATGTGTAAGATATTTGGATGTAACTTTATCATTATTCTTTATTGTTTCTCTTTCTTTTCTTTTTTAACATTGGAAATCAAATTACAAAATAAAAATGAAAATGATGATCTTTCAGTATCCATAACAAGACAGCTTTCCTAAAGGTGTAGGGACATCGTAGTTACATTCTGCATTGGGCACAGGAGTTAGGCTAGATGATATCGAACTCTGTATTTCTGTGAGGTGAAGTGATGCCTTGTTGATGCTGGGAATGTATCACCTTGTTTTCAGTTGTTTTGAATCTGATGCAGCAAGATCAATATTGCGGGTTTTTGCTTCTGTTCAGTTTTTGTTTCTTCTTTTTTTATATAAAACAATGCTGGTATAACATCTTTCTTGAATTCAGGTTTGTGATCTTTTATGTTTCTGGTGTGAACTGCTTTTCTAAAAATAAGGTAAAACAGCTTATCAACCTTAAGTTAAAAAAAAAATACTAAGAAGTAAAACATTTTTCTTCTTTAATAGGTACTCCTGGCGTCATCAAATGCGGGAATTTAAGAGCGAGTACCGAGTTGTGGCCTTGGATTTGAGAGGTTACGGAGAAACCGATGCCCCTGCCCAGAGAGAGAATTACAAGCTAGACTGTCTGATTACAGATATAAAGGATATATTGGAGTCTCTTGGTGTGTTAATAGCATCCAAGCTGCCCAGCTTATAATAATCCTAAAATGGGGAACGCTAACATTTTCCCTTTAACAAATTCTCGTTTAAATATGGCTGTTCATGTGTGCAGTGCATGCTATTTTTCTTAATTTAAATCTTAATTCGGGAAAATTGGGGTGGATTTTTAAAAGCCGCGATTCTTGAGCTGTTTATCAAAAATTCCTTACTTGAATCGGAATGAAAGCGTCAACACATGCAGTGCTCACATGCTGGGAGTTAAATGGAAAGGTCTTTCTCGACAATAAAGCCCAGTAGAAAGACAGCCAGAATGCATTTGCTCCAGGTAGACCACCCGTTGCACGGAAACTACAATTTATCCAGCAGCAAATCCGCATTATGTTGCCAATGGGAAGATGCAATTCTTGCCCACACCCTGAGCAAATGCATTTTTAATGGGGAAGATGACTGTAATTTGTTTACAGGCACTTACTGGTTTGATGGCCAGCGCCACAGCTTCCCCCAACCTACGTAAATTCTTGGATGGCTGCTTAAGCAGAGAAAAACTCCTCTCCCTCAGCTTCCTCGAGGGTCGTGCTGTCTCATTCTTCTGCGCTGGAACACAGTCTTTTGATATGCCCCCTCCCCCCAAAAAAAGAGGAGCTGTGTATGTGTGGGAATGAAAAGCAGGAAGGCCATCTCCGCATAGCAAGACTATCCCTGCCCTCAACCAAACAACATACAAATGAGTTGCTTGCAAGTATTGTATTTGCGATGAAAGAAAGCACATATCTGTGAGGATACGGAGCCTAAGGTAAATTGAGGTAGATGTTAAACGTCTGGAAAAGGCCAAACGTTTCTATCTGTCGGAGCGACAGATATGAAACCACAGCAAGCATCTCAATCCATAAGACAGAAGGTTATAAAAGGGGCTTCATTTTTTGTCCTACCGGCAATCCCCATAACCCATCCTGCCCAGCCCTGCTGCTTGATCAACCCTGGCACCTTCATTTCCATACCTGTCCCTCTTAATAATAGCTCTTTGCTTGCTTCATTGAGTCCCACCACGCTTCTCAATGATGCTTTGGCTCCTGGTCTTAACACAACTTTTATTTATTCACCCCCAGCTCAGATTGATTCCTGGCACACTGGGGTCTGCGGCCTTGATGCCATCTTGGGCCCTGCCTTGCTTTCTGATAAGCAAGTTGGTGGGATCTCCAAAGTTTCGTTCTTGACATCTGAATCTCTTGCTCATGCCGCATCAGAACAGGGACAGTCTGTATCTAATCAATCCTCCTGCTAGCTTCTTTCATCAGATATGTCCAGTGACCATCTATTTGTGAAAGTATTGACATTTTACGCCTGTGGCTCCAGTGCTGTAGAATGGGGTCCCTCTAGAACTGAGGAACGGTGACTTCGGCTGTGTTCCTGAAGAACTCTGAAACCTTTCCTGTAGCCTTTTGTGACTTCTTCCTAGAGCAGGGGTGAGGAACCTGCAGCCCTCCACACGTTGTGGGACCTCAGCTCCCCTCGCCCCAGGTAGCATAGCCAG
This sequence comes from Podarcis erhardii, assembly GCF_964252035.2. Taxonomy (NCBI): domain Eukaryota; kingdom Metazoa; phylum Chordata; class Lepidosauria; order Squamata; family Lacertidae; genus Podarcis; species Podarcis erhardii. Next base: position 74,183,891 of record NC_138510.1, read on the forward strand.
TGATCAGGGGTGGTGGGAATTGTAGCAACATCTGGAGGGCCACAGGTTCCTCACACCTCTTCCTCGAGGGACTTTTCCGACTGGCTGATGCATTTTCTTGTAATTTAAAAAAATCTCTTTTTCCTGGTTGTATAATATTACAGCCTTATTCCCCCACCCTTCTTGTTATAAGTTGATAAAGGGACATGGGTGGCGCTGTTGTCTAACCCCCTGAGCCTCTTGGGCTTGCCGATCAGAAGGTCTGTGGTTCGAATCCACACAATGGACTGAGCTCCCGTTGCTCTGCTCCAGCTTCTGCCAACCTAGCAGTTCTAAAGCACACCATTCCAAGTAGATAAATAGGTATCGCTGCGGCAGGAAGATAAACGGCATTTCTGTATGCTTTGGCACTTGTCACGGTGTCCTGTTGCGCCAGAAGTGGTTTACTCATGCTGGCCACATGACCCGGAAAAGCTGTCTGCGAACAAACACTGGCTCCCTTGGCCTGAAAAGTGAGATGAGTGCCGCACCCCATAGTTGCCTTTGACTGGACTTAACCATCCAGTGGTCCTTTACCTTATAAGTTGCTCTAAAACACATGCTGGAATATAAATAAACTCCAGCTACGAAAGAGGGGGGGAAAGGGCTCTTAAGAAATTTCCCACCTTGTTGCTATGTTGTATCCCGTGATTCTGAAAGTGGTTTATTAATAGAAGCGCCCACCTATCGTGGTATGAATAATTTGCCAAGGGGTGAGTTGGGAGGGGAGGATGGAATTCAGATGTTGCTACCAGACATACTGCAACTTCTACTGTCATTCCCTTTGATGTGTTAATGTATTTGGATGTAACTGCTGGTAAACAACTATCAGAAATCTATTTTTAAATAACAGGGTACAGCAAGTGTGTGCTGATTGGTCACGACTGGGGTGGAATGATTGCTTGGCTAGCTGCTATTTGTTACCCAGAAATGGTGACGAAGCTGATTGTTGTGAATTTCCCCCATCCTTCAGTTTTTACAGGTAAGTTTTTGGGGAGACGGGATCCAATGTTCTAGTTGCCTGTAGCATTATCATCTTTAAGCAGAGATGTATGGTGCTGTTTTTTCTAGAAAAAGAGGTGCCAAGCCGCGGTGCCAAGTTAAGAACAGAGTCGATTTGAATTGGAAGAATAAACATATCCAGGTGCCACAAGCCATTAGAGAAAATGGTAGAGCAAACTGCTTCAGAAACATAAGTACATAAAAAGAGCCACGTTGGTTCAGACCAAAGGCCCATCTAAATCAGTATTCTGCTCACTCAGTGGCTCACCAGTAGCCAATAGGAAATATTCAAACCCATACGTGCTGAGCACTTGCGACTCCCAGCAACTGCTTTATAGAGGTATAATGCTTCTGAGACCAGGGTGGATTTGATTTAAATCAAATCGATTTAAATCACGATTTAAATCACTTTTTACAGAAAGACTCATTCTTGCTGGTAGAATCTTAATATTTACAACCAGATGAAGGGTTTCATTTTTGGAATAATAAATTTGCAGAGTAGTTTTTACAGTTATATCAAAAGTTACTGATTTGGTTATATTATTAGAAATACATAGATAATTATGAAATTATTGTGAGGTTTAATAAATTAATTGTTTATATTTGGATAACTTTTCTGCTGTACTTTATTGGAAGGAGAAAAATAATCATTTCCTTAATAACTGATGTAGTTAAACAATTAAAAAAAAACTTAGACTGAGTTTTAGCACACATGAAAAACTTGAAACAAATCCTTATTTCTTGATGAATGGCCTTTGGACTATAGTGTAACATAAATAGAAAACTATCTTTAGAAAGATTTTCCCTCCAAAAGCATTTATTCTAAAAATCTGATTTAAATAAAAAAATCTGATTTTATTTTTTAAAAAATCATTGATTTTTATCCACCCTGTCTGAGACTGAACATACAGTACAACGTGTCATGACTAAAAGGCCCATGTGGTCAGAAGAAAAGGGAGGTTCAAGTCAACATGACCTAGGGTTGCCATATTTCAAAAAGTGAAAACCAGCTTTTTTAAAGACTTCCCTATGATCCAGGAAAAAGCACCCCCTTTCGGAAATTCCCCAAAGCTTAGCACTTCTGTGTTCTCTCTCTCTTGCTTCTGTAAGATTAAGGAGAAAATAAGGTGTACAAGCTGCAATCCTAAGTGCAGTTCCTAGAGAATAAGTCTCCATGAACGTGATTGGACTTTCTTTCTGGGTAAACGTGCATAAGATTGTCTGCAACATTACTAATTCCTAGGTGCAAAAGGATATTAACATTTTATCATAATTCAAAATCATCAGCTTTTCATTTCAATTCACAGGTGTGTTTCCCTTATCATCATCAGCATTTATTTGCCTTTCCACAAAATTGTGCCCAAAGTGCCTCACAGCATGTGAAATAAGCCATAATAAATACACCAAGCTAAAAAAAAACCAACCCCAAACATGTCTTTTCTTTTCAAGAATACATTCTACGACATCCATCACAAATGATTAAATCTGCCTACTACTACTTCTTCCAAATGCCATGGTTTCCTGAACTTATGTTTACGATAAATGATTTTAAGGTAAGTGTGCTGAGAGAGAGAATTTGTATCGCTTATGGAAACATTGCTGCGCAGAAAGGAAAGGTATGTTTTTAATGCTTCCAACCAGGGATGTTTCAGAGCTAGGGAAATTTGAACTGTTCCACATTTATCAGCTTTGCAGTTTCCAAAACAATATGCAGACTGAAACAGACCTGTCCTTCAAAATTTACACTTACCCCAATTTTGCAATGCAGTTCTCCAACTAGTATTTACAAAGACACATATTTATGGGGAAAGTGCACCTAAAAATGAAAGTACTCATGAAAATAATATACAGAAATGCATTATATTAGGGGAAACACACACAAAAATGTACGTGAGACAAAACTGCATATAAAAATGTGTTTATCGTGTGGATTTTTTTAAAATAAAAAAAATGCTAATTGCTGCAAAATGTGGAAAATTGCAGATTGGGAAAAAATGAGAAACTGGGAAAACCGAAATTGAAATATCCTTCCATACTTATTCAGCATAGCCTGTTCTTACCTTGCTTTTTAAAATAATCAACTGGGGGTTAATTTTTTGATATCACATACTTCTGCAAAGTTGGGGGTTTCAAGGAGGCGGCTGATGCCATCTTATTGTCCATAACTTCTGAAGGTGGGAAATAGAGGTATGATAACAGAAAAATTACTATAAAGCAAATGAGAGACAATTACAGTGCTTATGAATGAGAACTGTCGAGTAATTTTGGACAGATTTAATTCTTGTTACTTATTTGTTGCCATAGATTCTGAAAAGCCTCTTTACTGGCCAGTCAAGTGGAATTGGAAGGAAGGGCTGCAGGCTAACAGCGGAAGATATTGAAGCTTACCTATATGTATTCTCCCAACCAGGTGCACTAACCGGTCCCATTAATCACTATAGAAACCTTTTCAGGTCAGTATATTCTTCTTTGATCAATCACATAATACGAGCCACTGTTCACAAGCACAACCTAGAGGTGTTCGGGTACAGAGTATGGCTTAATTTAGGTGCAGAAGTCATTACCGTGCACTATACACTGTGGGTTAAACCACAGAGCCTAGGACTTGCCGATCAGAAGGTCGGCGGTTCGAATCCTCGTGACGGGGTGAGCTCCCATTGCTCTGTCCCTGCTCCTGCCAACCTAGCAGTTCGAAAGCACGTCAAAGTGCAAGTAGATAAATAGGTACCGCTCCGGCGGGAAGGTAAACGGTGTTTCCATGCACTGCTCTGGTTCGCCAGAAGCGGCTTAGTCTTACTGGCCACATGACCCAGAAACTGTACGCCAGCTCCCTCAGCCAATAAAGCGAGATGAGCGCTGCAACCCCAGAGTCGGTCACGACTGGACCTAATGGTCAGGGGTCCCTTTACCTTGACCTTTATACATGTGTACAGAAACATAGCAGTCACTTCTCACAGCTCTGTAAGAGATAAAATGGGAGTGTTTGGTGGACTTATTGTGAATTTTCTACCTTGAAACTCAGTTCAGACTCTCTGAAATGCCTCTCAGGCGTGGGGGAGGAAGGGCAAAACTAGTTTGGAAATGGATGTTCAGCCGTGGGGTATATGACTTTTCTTAATTTGAAATTTATCTAAAGGAGGAGGATGGTAAATGTTATGTATGCCGTGTAAGCCAAGCCCAGGCTGCATGCATGCCATTGCAGACCTACGCCTTGATGTCTCCTGGAGCGCAGGAGCTTCAGCTGCAGAACAAAAGATAGGAAGGATTCTAAAAAGCTCCAATGGTATTTGCTGGTAGCTGGCAAGCAGCCAATCCCTGCTGCGATAGGGCCAGTGTTGTGATTTGCTAGTTGCAGCATAAGGCAACCTATCACAGGCAGGCTGGGCCGGCTTAAGGTATATATACTGGGCCAAGTGCCCCCTTTTGTCATTCTTGTTCCTGATGCGTCATTAAATTCTCTTGAGCTGAACCTAGGCCTTGTGTCCTGCACAAACCCACCTAACCTTCAGTAATGTCACTTGAAAGTTGCGGTCTAATTTGCCTTTAATACGGGATGAGTTTATATGAAGTGAAAAGCCCTGTTTTCCTTTCTTCCTTATAAATATGTCCTCATGTGACATAACTGGGATATAGGCTGATAACCAATTGTGGCACACTTGCCTAGTGGACTTCTGCTTGTGCAACTAGCACTCCCCATTCCTGCCTTCCCATGTGCTCCTGAAATCCACTCCATAGGATTCTCCAACCCTCTGGATCAGATGGGGGATGCATTGCCGCAAGAAAGAGAAAGGAGCAGTCCAACTCTGATCACACAAAGCTTGTAGTAGCCCCAGATTGTATTTTGTATCCCTACATGAATCGAAGGAAGGTAGGCCCAGATAAACATGGCAGTGCAGAAATATATACAGACCTGTGTCCACACTGGCTACACAAGTTAGCCTGATTTCAGGTTGGATCTCTCTTGGTGGATTGAAGTGACAGACTATGAAATGGAATTAAACCTGATCTGTTTGTCCCGATTTTTAAAATAATAAGATCTTTATTTTCTTTTATTTTTTTAAAGTTGCCTGCCTCTGCAGCACCATGAGGTCACCATGCCCACTCTGTTGCTGTGGGGAGAAAAAGATCCCTTCATGGAGGTTGAGATGGCAGAAATCACAAGGATTTATGTAAAAAATCAGTTTAGACTTACGATTCTGTCCGAAGCCAGTCACTGGCTCCAACAAGATCAGCCTGACATTGTGAACAAGTTGATATGGACTTTCGTGAAGGAAGAGTCAAGAAAAAGAGAGTGACTGTTGTTGTTTTTTGCTGGCACAATCTAAATGTTAAAATTAATTGTGATCAGGGCCATATTTGCAGCAAACCTTAGACCTGAGCTCTGCTAGAGAAAATGTTTTTCAATGTACTGTACGTATTGATGCCAATGTTATTACAAGAAGGTGGTGTAAGACTCTGTAATGTTAATGTTGGTTTTACCTGTATTCTGTATTTTGCACATGAAACACTTGCCTTAAAAATGTTTGTGCTTGTACAATAAGGAACTCATAGAAAGTTGCTTAGTTTTGGTTACTCACTTGCTTTAAAATTCTAATGTGTGGTGCCTTTAACAAATTTATAATGATGAATCACTGCAGGGGTACCAGATGTAAAAGAAGTTATTATTGGTATGATGATCAATTTTCATTCTACTGGTTGGAATTTTTTTTACTGTATTTTTACCATTAAAAATGTTAACAGGTCTTTTGGTCTACATATTACTGCAAAAGCCTAAAGAAAACAAAACTTGTGTCTGGGCACATTTTGAGATCCTAAAGTGACAAATAAGATGTAATTGTGCTAAGCTGATAGCTGCTTGTCCGGTGATGTAAACTGGAGAAAAAACCTAGGATGTATACACATAGTGTTTCAACAACTAAAATAGAGAATGAAGAACTATGACGACTTATGTATCCTAGTATTTGCCTTGTTCTAATAAACTGCAACTGACATGGTGCCCTGTACCCAGCTCTTTATAGTGAGTTTTCTAAATGTATGACAGAAAACACTATGTATCCATTCATGATTGGTTGACTCCTTTGTGATATCATTATCCCAATTACCAGGGAGGCATTCCTCATCCTAATCCCCTCTTGCTGTGGGACTGTGACCTATCTGTACCATACATTTAAAGCGGTATCATACCAGAGACGCCTTCCCCAAAGAATTATGGGAAGTGTAGTTTGTTAAGGTTGCTGCGGGTTACTAGGAGGCTATTACCACCTTCACAAAACTACATATTTTAATGGTTTAATGATCCATACCTCTTCCCAGGGAATTCTGGGCATTGAAGCTCTGTGAAGGAAATTGGGGTCTCCTAAGAACACTGCAGAGGGATGCGGGTGGTGCTGTGGTCTAAACCACAGAACCTAGGACTTGCCGCTCAGAAGGTCGCGGTTCGAATCCCCGCGACAGGGTGAGCTCCTGTTGCTCAGTCCCTGCTCCTGCCAACCTAGCAGTTCGAAAGCACGTCAAAGTGCAAGTAGATAAATAGGTACCGCTCCGGCGGGAAGGTAAACGGCGAATCCGTGCGCTGCTCTGGTTCGCCAGAAGTGGTTTAGTCATGCTGGCCACATGACCCGGAAGCTATACGACGGCTCCCTCGGCCAATAAAGCGAGATGAGCGCCGCAACCCCAGAGTCGGCCACGACTGGATCTAACGGTCAGGGGTCCCTTTACCTTTAAGAACTCTGCACTCTTAACAAAGTTAGGGCTGCCATTTGTCAAAGTCTGAATGGACATGCGGGGAGGGGGATTTCCGAAAGGGCGCTTTGTCCTGGATCAATGAAAAATCACAGGGTTTTTTTTGGGGGGGGGGGACGTAATCATTTCCGGATCTTCCTAAAATAAAGCTCAACAATTTTGGAGTCTTCCTAAAAAAAGTTTTTTATTCCCTTTCAATCCATATGGAGAAATCACACTGAGAACCAGATCCAACCATGTCCGATTCATGCAACACTTTTTTTTTCTTTCCTTTAGGAAAAATGGCAACCCTAACCAAAGTACTTCATTGAAATCTAGCTAACATGGCATCAGATCAGAATTCAAACAGCACCCATCTCTACTTCTCCTCTGCCCTGTCCCAATGACACTCCTGCCAGCTTTCTACACGAGTCCGCGGCTCCGGATCACCGGGATCCTTCTGTAGCCAAGCCCCGCCGCCCCCTTCTTTTCTCCCCGCCTCCACCCGCACCAAACCACGTGCGCCCCAGGATGGTAAACAACACGGAGGCGGGGCTCGACGGAGAGCCGCTTCGCGATTGGTCTTCTCCTTCCCTGCTGCCCAATGAGGCGAAGGGTAGGGGTGGGCCTCTTCTCGGGCCGCCGCTTCTGAACAGAAGGCGAGAGTTTCGAGACGCTCCCTTCGCCGAGCGCCGGTTGCGCCCTGGGGGAGACAAAGCGGAGCGGGAGCGGCCGAGGCGGCGCCGCAGCTCTCAGGGACCGTCGGCTAATTCTGAGCCGGAAGTCGGGCTGCCTGGCCGGCTTCATGGCGCGCTGGGGCGGCGGCGCCTCGTCCAAGGGCCCCGCGAGGGCCGCGGAAAGAGAAGGGAAAGGCGGCGGCGAGAAGGCCTCGTCCGAGAGGCGGAGGCTGAAGGAGGCGGTGGCTGAGCGGCTGAGGCAGGATGTGGAGAGGTAGGGGGAGACCTTTTAGGATACCGCCCAAATGGTTGAGCTTATTTTGAGGAAACCATCGGAATTATTGAGCTTTTGTATTTTTTAAGGAAAACCCCCAAATTGTGGAGATTCTTTGTAGGAAGGCCTTCAAATTGTGGAGACTTTTCTTTTGGGAAGACCCCCAAATTGTGGAGACTTTTCTTTTAGGAAGACCCCCAAATTGTGGAGACTTTTCTTTTAGGAAGACCCCCAAATTGTGGAGACTTTTCTTTTGGGAAGACCCCCAAATTGTGGAGACTTTTCTTTTAGGAAGACCCCCAAATTGTGGAGACTTTTCTTTTAGGAAGACCCCCAAATTGTGGAGACTTTTCTTTTGGGAAGACCCCCAAATTGTGGAGACTTTTCTTTTAGGAAGACCCCCAAATTGTGGAGACTTTTCTTTTAGGAAGGCTCCCAAATTGTGGAGCTTCATTTTAGGAAGGCCCCAAATTGTTGAGACTTTTCTTTTAGGAAGATCCCACAGTTGTTGAGCTCTTCTTTACAAAAACACTTGATTGACTTACCTATGATCAAGAACAAAGGGCCACCTTTTGGAAATGCCCCCCCCCCATGTCAATTCCGCCTTTGAAACCCCAGTACTGTTAGGAAAATCCAGACATGTGGCAGCCCTAGACTTGGTACAAGGAAGGGGGGGAGGGGTCACATGCACTCACCTTCAGGCCAATCTGCACAATTTTCTTAGCATCACTAAATCCCGGTGTGGCTCTTCCCATGTGCGGGTTGCTTAGAGGGGCGTGTGGGAAGCAACAGCACAGGCAGGCCCAACATGCACATGACCCCCCCACCCCCCCACCCGTGTGGCGCCTGCTAGTTTTGCCACCCCCACCCCATTTTCTTCATAAATCACCCAAGGTGTTTGTGATGCACGAATAGAACCATTGAAGTATAAAAGCACTGCGATTTCTCCATTATAATATAAAGTAAGCAAATAAACTGTTATTAGTGCAATTAACTGAGCTTTTTTATGGAGACTACCAGGCATAGGTGCCTGAGCACCCACAAAATTCCCCATGAAAGGGCCAGGCAACCAAAAATTTTGGTGCCAGGGCCATGCACGCAGCCCTGTGCACACAACCCTTTTACCAAGGTGTGGCGATCACTCAGGGTCCCTGGACATTTCAACATCTAGTGATCACTGTGCCACCACCCAAGCCCTACCTGGTACAATACTGAGCCCAGTCAGGGTTAAATTGGAACATAAACTTCTGTTTATTTATTGCAGTTTAACAAGTGTGTGGTTTCATAAACAGTATCGGTCAATTACAATCATGGGGTGCCTATCCAGACCTATAACTTCCGCTACCTGCTCTCACTCACTAAACCACCTCTCAGATATTTACTTGTCTTCCTAGCTCCTAACTGTTCCTGACTCAGGTTATTTCACTACACTACCTCAACCTACCCACAGACTCTATCCCAATTCACTCCCACTCCAACCAACCACCCAACTCCCAAGGAACTCCTCCCTTCGCCCCTCCCAGAGCTGGTTTTATAGTCCCTCTGACTTCACCCCCTGGGTTCTGATTGAGTAACCTGTTTAACTATTTCACCTCCAGCACTCTCATATGTTAACGTCACACGGGGTTGCTTATTAATCATGCAATTTTAGAGTTGGAAGGTATCATGAGAGTCATTTAGTCCAACTCCCTTCGACGCAGGAATCTCTTGCTTAACGTGGCGTTTCAAACTCATGTTTCCGAGATTAAGAGCCTCATATGCTATCGCCTGAGCTATTTCAGCTGATGGAATAATTGTTCCTCCCTGGAGACTAATTGCTAGGGGATGCCCTTCTGGGACCTGTTTTTCCATCAGTGCTTTGGAAAGAACTTTCTATCAAGGAGGAGGTCGCTTTCCCGAGTCCTCCCTCCAAGCTTCTAATAATTCACACGTAGGCACCAAACGGGTTATCAGACTTTATTGGCATATTCTCTGGCACCAGCTACAGACGTCAAACGGCAGCCTAATCTACAGCGTGTTCTCTCCTCCCCACGGCAGGTTAACTCAAAGATTTATAGGGGCTGGGGAATGCTGGCAGCCAGCCCCATCACCTGCTCCCACTTTGGGGACTAATTGCTACCACCTGCCTGAGGGGCCCCACCCAGCAATACTTGTTTACAGAATCACTACTTCATGACACTTCCATTCTCCACTCCTTGGAGAAAGTTGTAGTTTTCAAGATTTGAGAAAAAGCAAGGGATGGATGCAGGCTTCAGCATGCTCCAAGTAGGTCCACTGAAATAATGGGGCATAAGTAGTTGTCACGGCTAACTTAAATCCCATTGGTTTCAGGGGGTCTGTTCTTGCCATGTCTGAGCTCCTGTCTGCACGATACATTTAAAGCAGCATCATACCACGTGAAACAGTCATGGCTTCCCCCAAATAATTCTGGGAGCTGTAGGTGGTTCAGAATTGCTTAGAGTCACTAGGAGACCCGTATTGACCTCCCAGAGCTCCAATTCTTAGAGTAGTTAAATAATTGGTTCTTCCCAAGGCACACTAGGAATTGTGCCTCTTGCAGAATCTCAGCAAGAAAAAAGCTCCCTGCCTCGCCTGCTCTCTGAAGCTACAGCTTTCCCAGTAGCTAAACAGAAATGAAAGGTAAAGAAAGAAAGAAATTGCAAGTCTTGGAATAGCAAGAAGCAGGGAGAGAGAAAACACAGGAGAGGAAGTGAGTTTCGCAATGGGCCTGGTTGTTCGTATTATCGAACAGCTGGATGTGAGTCCGATCCAGTGCTGGCGCCAGGTTTGGGGTTGCTGCTGAGCAAAATTTCTGTGGGGGACCCTTCCATAAGTTGCTCACTTCATTTTCCTTCCAGTGCCCACTTGCTTGCGCCTTTTCTCAGGGTCTTGTCTGTGCAGCTGTCCTGGGGGGAAAATAAGCATAAAGCACTGTGGCTTGCTCTTGTCAGCTCACACAGGTGAACAGAACAGCAAGGAGGAATAGGAGGGCACCTCCACAGGTTGGTATGTACTGAGCAGGTGACCAGTCATCCTGGCTGTTGCTGCCACCCCTGTTCCAGTTAATTTCAGTGCCACCTACCATCTGGGTAGTTGGTTATTGGAGGATGGCATGTGAGCAAGCATAGCACTTTGTTTTAGACATCCAAGAAAGAAACATATTCTGAACTCCATTTTGAGCTCAATGTGTGATGCTCTCTCTGTTGTGTTTCACAGGCTTCTTAAGGAAGAAATCCAAACTGATGTCACTTTCCATGTTGGCGGCGCTTTCTTCCGAGCTCACAAGGGAGTGCTTCTAGCAAGAGTTCCCAGTTTTTTCTCCCATGTTGCTGGAAGAGTGTTAAACAGTCCAAACCATGGTGAAGTTTTGTATCTGGAGAATTTGGAACCCTCTGAATTTAAAACATTCCTGCAGTAAGCTTCCACTCTCACCTGCCCCCTTAAAAAATGTAGTTCGAGCCAGTATTGTGATAGATCTGGTGACAGTTAAGAAACTTGTTTTCAGCCTGGTAGTTTTGATAGCAGACCATTAGTTTGTCCAATTATAATGGTTCTCTAGGCATCAAGGAATGATCCTGATACTTAGATTGGGGAATAAGGAATTTGGGAAGAGTGAATTCTCCCACCCACCCCACTCTACGTTATGTTAAAAGAATGGTGCCCCACCTTTTTTTTTTAACATTGTAGATATGAACCCATAACCAATCATCAACAGACCAGAATATATATTTTTGATACGTCTGTTTCTTAACATTTGACAATATGAAATTGGAAGGGAGGTAGCTAAAGTGGAGGTAAAAGGGGTAGCTGACAGAGTGATGGCCAGCAAGTTGTAAGAGTGTACTTAACTGCAAGATGACTTTGGGATAGTCTTAGTACTCATGAATTAAATGGAAAGAGGTGTGATTTGCATTGAGTAACAATGGTCTGCTTTCTCCATGAAACTGCATTTCCTCATGCCTACTGGCTAGTTAGATGACTTTGTTAAAAAGCTTATTTTTTCATTAAAGATGCTTCTTGTATGTGGGAGAGAAACTCTTCTCTTTCTTAGAATTTTAAATGTTTTCACCAAGGATATATGAAAGAACTATAATGTCTATTCTACATTTTCTGCAAACTTATGCTCACTACTTGAGAGTAAGTGTGTGACTTGCGGAGCAACCCTAAGACCCTGGCTATCACACATTGCGGCAATTAGTTCCATAAGTAAATTACATACTCTGTGAGAAAGTATTTTTCTTTTGTCTGTACCAAATTTACCACCAATCAATTTTATTGGGTGATGTGGGCGACCTGGAGCAAGGCCTCAGTGTTTGGTCTCTGTTCCTTGTTCCAGCTCTCTCACTCCACTGGAAGTTACTGGTTGCATATCCAATAATTTATGCACCATTTATGAATTTATAAAATTACTTCAATTTGGTACCTCAAAGAGGTGGCAGAATGCCCTTGATCTGAGACTCTGAGGCAGTGTTAGAAACTCAGATATATAATCTAATCGCCAAATGGCACCTTAAACCTAAGTTACGGTTTCCACAATGGAATGTCTAGGCACCTTTTTTGCAGTTGAACTTCCTATTATTATTACTACTACTATTATTATTAATTTCTCTACCACTTTATATTTTAAAGAAAAAAAATCTCAAAAAGGTTTACAACACATTCAAAGATCAAATAAAGCAACCCAGAATAAAACAAATGCTAGCTTCCAGGAAACTCTTCAGAACCTTCTTTAAGTGACATTTGGCTTTCCCCAGATTTATTTACCTAGTGCCCCATAGCAGAAGAAATATAGGAAGTCAGCATGGTGTAGTGCTTAGAGTGTCTGACTAGGACATGGGAGATCAGGGTTCAAATTTGAAGCTCACTGGGTGACCTTGGAGCCAGTCGCAACCTCTTAACCTGCCTCACAAGGTCACTGTAGAGATTAATTGAGGAGGATGAGCCATTTATTCCTTGGAGGAAAAGGTGAGATGTAAATGCAACAAATAAGTAATTCTTCTGACCTGCTTAAGGAAGGTGGAGGGGCCAGCCAGATGGAGCGGTTATTTGCCAACATCCACATGGTCCCAAATGGACCAGCACCTGGTGCCTGGCTAATTTCTGAGGTTGCCAGAGGGTGGTTTAGCTCGTCCTGAGGTTGTCTGCAAGTGTGCACCTTTATTTTGCTCCAAACAAGTGAATGGTTCCAATTTATAGATATGTAAAGCCCGCCAGTGTTGGGGATGCTAGAATCCTCCTGGGGTTCCTAAGTGTCTTTGCACAAATCCAGCACCTAGGAGAGCTCATTACAATATAGAGGCTCCCTTTGTGGCTGTGCTGAATGTTTCACTCGTCATCAAGACTGGGTAATTTGTCAAAATCAAGACACCTTCTTAGATAATTTTCTGGTTCTTTAATCCTCTCCTTTAGAGGATTGGTGTTCCTCAAAGGGTGCAGGGCAGGTCATTTTTTATGTGGCCTAGAAGCCAATTGCTACATGAAATGTGTGAAAAGCGGGATTGATGATTTTATTGCTCTTGCTGAGTGGGAGTCTGTTCTGTTGACAGGCTTCTTCAACTGAGGTTAAGTGACATGGCCGCTGAGAGCCTGTGGTATATTGGAGAACTGCATATTAGACATTCCCTTTGTAATGTAAAGAGTGAGCCGCATATTGCTTAATTAAATGTGATCTTCAGGCCTGCAGGGAAGAGGCTATGCTAATTCAAGCTACTTTTTAGAACAGACATCCTACTTTTACAGAGATTCCCAGGGAATACCACAGTTTTTGATTACCAGATTATTATTATTATTTGCCCATATTTAGATGGGGCAAAACAGTAGTTACATCAGCTTTACAGGTTAGAGGTAGAAGACCGTGAATTCCTATTTTAATTTTAACCACCCTGCTGTAATTATTCCCCGTTTTCCTACTTAAAAATAAAATAAAATCCATTCCATTTCTTACCCTGCTGTCTTGTAAACTTGACAGTGTTTTGGTTTTTAGTAGGACCTGTGCAAATCTAAGTGTGAATGCCATTGGCCGTGCCACCAATTAAAAAGGAGAAATGCTGTTCTCACTGTACGTACAGCTTGACAAGTAAAAGATTTTTGTCAATTCCAATTAGCAACTGCATAATTGAATGAATTGGCGCAATGCAGGAAGCTTTGGAAAAATAGAGCAATGGAATTTTTACTCTTCCCAACAGACAGCAAAGGCAAAGCTTTGCATTACAGCTGTGTGTGTGAAAATAATTTCCCCCTGTTTTCTGAAATGCAAATTTGCAAAAGCTTCCCAGAGAACTTTAATAAGGAAAAACCAATAGATTGATAGGACTATCGTTCAAATTTAGCATTCCAATATATATAGCAAATAAGCTTATTTATCACTAAAAAGAATCTCCTGTGAATATGTCTCCTTTCAGCTGAATGAAAGTAATTTTCAGTATATTTGCCATCTGTCTCAGTTTGACAGGCAGTTTATCAGGAGCAGGTACTCAGTAGGTTTTCAATATTTGGAAACCAGTGTTTTTGCTGTGGTTATTAGCAAAGAGTTCTGTTTTGGTTCTTTATACCAAGCCTCTGGTATTAGAATGAAGAGGCAGGATTTTGAAATGTGTGAGACTGTGGATTTGCATTTTATCCACATTGGAGAAATTTGCAGGTGTAAAATGATGTATTCTTCCCAACAATTAAGTTTTCCCTCTTTGAGAAATAGAGAGGTCTTGCTAACATTGCCAAGTCATGCAGGATATTTTTTACACAACTGGAACTGAATCCTGAGTTCCATTGGCTTTTATCACAGGAGTACTGCAGTGCAGCAAAAAAAAGCTGTGGTCAGAAACTATACTACTACTATACTAGGATTTGCACAAGAAGACTAGTAACATGTGGTTATGCAAATATATGCAAGTCTAGGCTATGATCCTTATCTACACTATAACGTTAACAGAAATTGTAAATGTTGGTAATGCTGTAAGGTCTGATTATATGGTTAAGTTAGCCCAGTTTTGTTGAAATTGATTTCAGTCTATTTGTACAGTTTACTTTTGTGACTCGGAGTCTTTAAGCGTAATTGAATTTCCTTATCGCTATCTGTAGCTTGCGAAATGAAACAAAATCTATATGAGGAAATAAGGATTTTTATCAGTTTCAGCAGCTATTAAAGGCGGTAATCCTATTTCTGGATTTTTAATTTATTTTGGGGGCGAGGGGGTATCTTCTATTTCATCCTTGTGTCCTTCAGTAAAAAAAAATTGTATTTAAAGCTTTGTTTTTCAAACGCCCGACTTATTTTAATTCGTCTTTGAAAACAGTTCTTTTATTCTGTCTTAATTGTTTTCCCATTCTTCAAATGTTCAGGAAGATAAATCTTACGATTCAGTCCTACATATGCCTACTCAGCATGGTATGTAGGATTGCAGCCTTAATTTCAAATTTGACATTTTTAGTGAAAAGTGTTTGCAGTTGGAGCCTCATTACCCCATATAATCAACATCACCCAAACCACAAATCCAACTTACTTCTTTGAGTCTCTAATGGGCTTTGTCTATTGCTGGTGTCCTCTTGTTATAAATACAGTGGTACCTTGGGTTACAGACGCATCAGGTTACAGATGCTTCAGGTTGCAGACTCCACTAACCCAGAAATAGTACCTCGGGTTAAGAACTTTGCTTCAGGATGAGAACAGAAATTGCGCGGCGGCAGCGAGAGGCCCCATTAGCTAAAGTGGTGCTTCAGGTTAAGAACAGTTTCAGGTTAAGAACGGACCTCCCGAACGAATTAAGTTCTTAACCCGAGGTGCCACTGTACCAGTTCCTGACAACAGATTGTTCCTGTCCATCTTAACTTCTGGTTATCATCAAGTTTCTTGGTAGATTCACAAGGTATTTATCCAGTAAATAAATCCTTTATTTGCACAGTGCTGACTTCAATAACAGTGCAAGAACTCCCTTTATCCAGAGCTGCTGGACACTGGCGACAGCCTCTTGTTACTCTTTCCTACCCATTGTACCCCTTCACCAGCCACTTAATAGCTCCATCGGTTAGAGTGTGGTGCTGATAATGCCAAGGTTGCAGGTTCAATCCCCATATGGGACAGCTGTGTATTCTTTCAGGGGGTTGGATGAGATGTTCCTCAGGGTCTCTTCCATCTCTACAGTTCTATGATTCTGTTTGGGACAGGTTGGTCTGACTGAGGAACCGAGACAGAATCATCTGCTTTAGAGATCCCTACAGTAGCAGCCCATGTGATGGGGCACAACTGCCTTCCGAACAGGGCTGTCCCTGCTGCTTGCCTGGGTGTGCATGTTCAGGTGGCGGGAGCACTGGGTTGGCTCTGCTAGTGCAGCTGCACACTCCCAATGTTGCTGCTCCATCTGGGTGATCTGCAGTGATCAGGAGTGCAGCTCAGCCTCACCATATGGGCTGCTCCTAGGACCTACAGTGGTACAGTGGTGCCCCGCAAGACGAACGCCTCGCAAGACGGAAAACCCGCTAGACGAAAGGGTTTGGAGGCGCTTCGCAAAACAAATTTCCCTATGGGCTTGCTTCGCAAGACGAAAATGTCTTGCGAGTTCCTGCGGGTCTTGCGAGTTCCTGTTTTCCTCCTTTTCCTAAGCCGCTAAGCTGCTTATCAGCTGATCTGCTAAAAGCCGCTAAACCGCTAATAGCACTAATCCGCTAAGCTGTCAATGGGCTTGCTTCGCAAGACAAAAAAACTGCTATACGAAGAGCCTCATGGAACGGATTATTTTCGTCTTGCGAGGTACCACTGTACCTCAGGTTAAGAACTTAATTCATCCCGGAGGTCCGTTCTTAACCTGAAACTGTTCTTAACCTGAGACACCACTTTAGCTAATGGGGCCTCCCGCTGCCACTGTGCTGTCGGAGCACGATTTCTGTTCTCATCCTGAGGCAAAGTTCTTAACCTGAGGTACTATTTCTGGGTTAGCGGAGTCTGTAACCTGAAGCATCTGTACAGTGGTGCCTCGCAAGACGAAATTAATCTGTTCCGTGAGGCTCTTCGTATAGCGGTTTTTCGTCTTGCGAAGCAAGCCCATTGACAGCTTAGCGGATTAGCGCTATTAGCGGTTTAGCGTCTTTTAGTGATCAGCTGTTAAGCGGCTTATCAGCGGATCAGCTGATAAGTGGCTTAGCGGCTTAGGAAAAGGGGGGAAAAGGGGGGAAAACCTGCAGGAACTTGCAAGACATTTTGTCTTGCAAAGCAAGCCCATAGGGGAATTCGTTTTGCGAAGCGCCTCCAAAACGGAAAACTCTTTCGTCTAGCGGGTTTTCCATCTTGCGAGGCGTTCGTCTTGCGGGGCACCACTGTAACCCGAGGTACCACTGTATTATTATTATTATTATTTTATTTCATTTCTATATTGCTTTATATTTTTAAGGGGGGGGAAATCTCAAAACGGGTTACAACACATTAAAACATCAAAGGAACCAAGCCGCAATAAAATGAAGTCAAATATAAAGTATACAGTCAAGGCAACATAATTAACAGTAAAAACAAAAACATTATCTTAAACATTTTAAAATAAAACATTACAAAGGATGTCACCTATAGAATATGTATCTTATGCTGTACATACAAAGTTAACAAACAAAAAAATCTTAAACATTTCATTTAAAAAAAACAACTTTTGTTTATGCAGTTTTAGCAGCTTTTATGCACACATTGTACAATATCCATCACTCCTCTTTTCGGAAGACTTCCCAATCCATCTCTCTGTGACATTCTATGGAAATCTTGATCTGCTGCCTATTCTAATATTTCACCCATTATCGCCTCAAGTCTTCCTTTTTTGATGTTATCTGCTGCTCATAGGTTAATTTGTACTTATAGGTTAAATCATATATTGTACATTCTAAGATAATTTCCAAAACACCTCCACTCCTCTTTAACTTGTCCTTATTCTTTAGTTTTCATGGTCATGGTTACTAATTCTATGTATTCGATCAATTTGTTTGGCCATGTTTCCTTCGTGGGTATCTCTTCTTTCCATTTTTCCATATATACTATTCTAGCTGCCGCAGTCGCACACAGAAAGACATTGAGTGCCTTTTTTGGAATGTCATCGCCTATCATCCCTAAGAGAAAGGCCTCTGGTCTTTTGGGAAATGTGAGTTTTATGATCATTTCCCAATACTCTCTAGCGTGTTTACACGACCACCACAGATCAGCTTTAATATTAAATATCGGTATCAATCTTTATTTTGGTCACAGACCAGCGTAAGATAAAAGCATACGGATAAACTGAACACATCAGACTTAAAGCAGGTAAGGGGTAAAAACTAATCATCTTAAACATTTCAAGAGGAAACATTGCTAAATAAAGTCAAATATAAAATGCACATAATTTAAAACAGCATTATTACCAAGAGAATAAAATACTATCACAAGCATAGAACACATCTGCTGCTGTTGCTGCCAGTCCTGCCAATGGTGGTTCATGGTGGCTGGTGGCTATAGAAGCTCAGGCTTGGTGGCCTGGGTCTGTGCTAAGAAACAACCAATATATATTGGTTGCATATAGATATTGGCTCCAATGTGTCACCTGACCTCCACTGAGCAGAAAGCAAATAATACCATCTACAGTGCTGCTGCTTTTTTTTTCTAGAAAAAGAGATGCAGGAACTCCCACCTTTTGGAACGGACAACCCAACGTTGTTGAGCTTTTGTGTTTTTAGACAGTCTTTTTTCTTATAAAAGCAAGCCTTTTTCCATGTATGAATTTTCTGAAAGGCAGGATTTCTGCAGGATTTTTTTTTTTTTTTTTTTTTTTTTTTTTTTTGCATTAGTAGCTGCTATCGGGAATTGGTCTGCTCTAAGAGAGTGAAGGCGACATGGGTTGTTTTCCACAACACAGCATCTTGCTCCCAATGTGCTTCAGTTGTTGTGAGATCGGTGAGTGCTGCCTCCCATGGCTAGGTCAATGCAGCAGGGAATACTGCAGCGTTCTTGGGCAGATACGGAGAACTCCACAAATATTAAACATTTATTAACCTGGCCAATTATAATAGATTGAAACGTACAGAGAACTCTCCCTACTTCAAAAAGCACAGAAGCTTCCGAGTTGCATTAAAATACAGAGCATGAGTACATAGTCTGCCTTCTTTCTCAATTCTGCTGTATTTCTGTCCTCCTTTTTATATAGACATTTCAGCTTCCTGTCTCGAGCAGCTTCAGAATGGCTGGTATCGTTTAGCTTGTTTACTGCTAAGGCTGTCATTCCTTTTAGCTTCTGTTCTACATGCTATTTTTAAAGCTATTGTTTGTTTGTAATGGAAAAAATTCAAAGTGATGTATACCTTGTCTCCGAATGAAGGGGGCATGGAAGCCGTTTCGTTTTCCTCCTGCTCCATAATAGAAATGTGATCTCAGTCTGGCAGATCCAGAAGAAATTCTAGAATCAGCTATTTTGTGTATGAGGAAGGTCCATAAGCACAGGATTGGATCATAGGGCCATCTAACACAGCATTCTCTTTCCTGCAGAGGCCAGTCAGATGCCTCTGTGAAGGCCAAAAATGGAGCACAGAAAACCATCAACTCTCCCATCTAGCAGTAATTGGTATTTACTGCCACCTTTTGCTTCATCCGCCCAACACTGTCCATTGGGCTTGCGCAGCCCAGACTTGCCCTGCTAATATGCACTATGCTGGTGAACCATTCCTTAATGTTGTCATCTCCTAGTGTCACTTTCACGGCTAAATTTCCAGGTCTGCTGCTAGGAGTCTTCAGTCTGCAGACAGCAGAAGTTACGCTCCATGGATTCCATGCTGCACCTTCTGCAGAGAGGGACTTAGATTTCTAACACAAAAGCTACCACATCTTGCTCCAAATGTTCTGTAACCATGTAAGACAGGGGTCAGCAAAGTTTTTGTGGCTTGGGCCGGTTCACGGTCGCGCAGATGCTGCAGCGGGCCAGAATGCACGCACACATGCATGCGCAAATGCTCTTTCCGGTGCAGAGGAGGCGTGCACAGCTTCGCAAAAGGCATCCCCGCTCTGCTCTGCACCAGTTTAGTGCAGCGCACGGGAGCCGACCGAGCGAGCGGCGAGGTCCCCAAGCGGGCGGTGGGGGTCCATGGGCCGGTTAAACGACCCCCATGGGCCGCTTGTGGCCTGTGGGCCTTAGGTTGCTGACCCCTGATGTAAGAGATCTCTAAGCAGCCTGGTATATTAGCCAGGGCAAGTATATGAAAGAAGGGTCATTCTGGCAGGAGCAGACTTTGGTAATCTTTCGTAATATGGTGCTCTGTACAAAGCCAAAATTTGACACCTCTTCAGCTATGGATCTTCTCCAATTTGCACCCCCTTGGCTGGGCCCCTCCTCTCAGGGGAACCTTCCTCCCCCCCCCAATCACCCCAAATCCGGTGTTGATTCCGGACTCTTTATTTCTTTGGCTGAAATGTTATGCTTTCATTATTTCTAATGAAACCTTAGTTAATAATCCTGTGCTCTTAACTGGAGGAGATTCTCTGTAATCTTGTCTCATCCCACGTTAACGCCTTTTGTCTTTTTGGCCTAGTTGCTGCAAAAGTATGTGTTTAACTTGAGGTGGATGGGATAGTCAGAGATGGAAAGTTGGCAGCATTTTGTTGACCATCTCTTCCTGATCATGAAATGCTCTTCCCCAGAGAAGCTTACCTGCTGCCAAGAATGATGTATTTTTAGTGCCACATTAAATTGACTTTAGATTCTTAGGGTCTGTTAGTTTTTATGCTTTATTTATTTTCAGCTTCTTGCTGAACTGCTGGGGGGTGTGTGTGTGTGTTTTTAACAGGATCTTTGGAGAGTTTTAAATATTGTTTCTATAGGTTGCATTAAGTCTTTGGACGGAACAGCAGGGGAAGGGAACAGTGAGATGCACTGCTGTTTTAACCCAAGAGGCCTGAGGTAGCCAACATGGAATCTTTCAGGTGTTGTTGGATTCCAACTCCCATCAGCCCCAGTCAGCATGGCCGGTGGTCAGGGATGATGGAAATTGTAGTTCAACAGCATCTGGAGGGCACTACGTTGCAACAGTTGAAAGCTTTTGCATCATATGTGTCTTTTAGGGTGAATGTGTAGCTGTTTTCTCCCCAGATTTACTAATCTGCTCCAGGTATTTGGATAAACTGCAAGGTGCTTTGTTTTTTTTAGAGATGGAGACAGCTTGTCAAATGTGCATGGAGAAGTGCAAAGAAGAGAAATGGGTGTTTAATTCAGAGGCAAATGCACATGTCATTTGGGGGGTAGTGACTGAGGGAGGCTGAGTTCACAAAAACATGGCACTGATCCCTTATTTAAAGGTGCCTATGTATGCTCCCAGGAGTTTCGGGGTGATCTTACAGAAAACCTGCATCTTGTCTTTTTCTGCAGAATGATTTGTAATTCAATGCATGTGGGTAAGTAGTGATTTAAATAAAAAAGAAGGTTGACCCCAGTGTCTTTAGGTAGAGCATGGGACAGAGTCAGACCT
This sequence comes from Podarcis erhardii, assembly GCF_964252035.2. Classification (NCBI taxonomy): domain Eukaryota; kingdom Metazoa; phylum Chordata; class Lepidosauria; order Squamata; family Lacertidae; genus Podarcis; species Podarcis erhardii. The sequence goes on from NC_138510.1 coordinate 74,205,035, forward strand.
GCTTTCCCAAAGCTGTTTCAATTCTCATGGGCCAAGCACAACTCCAGATTCCAAAGAGGAGGTATGTGATGCTGTTTCTCCTCCCGCTTCCAGCAAGAAGCATTCCAGCTGGAAAAGCAGGAGAAGAAGGAATCTTAAACAAAAATGGGGGAGCAGATTTTGTGGGGTTAAACTTTTAAAATGACAAGTCCTCTTCCCCATAATCCTAGAGCCAGCTTAAGAGAGGGGAAGGAAATAGACTTTGTTCTTCCCTTCCCCAAATGCTGTAAGGTAACGGTAAAGGGACCTCTGACCATTAGGTCCAGTCGTGGCCGACTCTGGGGTTGCGGCGCTCATCTCGCTTTATTGGCTGAGGGAGCCGGCGTACAGCTTCCGGGTCATGTGGCCAGCATGACTAAGCCGCTTCTGGCGAAACCAGAGCAGCGCACGAAAACGCCGTTTACCTTCCTGCCGGAGTGGTGCCCATTTATCTCCTTGCACTTTGACGTGCTTTCGAACTGCTAGGTGGGCAGGAGCAGGGACCGAGCAATGGGAGCTCACCCCGTTGCAGGGATTCGAACCGCCGACCTTCTGATCGGCAAGTCCTAGGCTCTGTGGTTTAGACCATAGCGCCACCCACGTCCCCCAAATGCTGTACTTTCCCCCATAAGAATGAATAGCAGCTGTTCAATCTATGGGAGGAAGTTATGGGGTGCCCTTGGGGGACTTGGTCTGTTGAATAAACCTGTGCCCCTTGGGCAATGAGAATCCAACGTGGACTTGTCTTCACAGCTTGCAATCAGTTTATTGGTCATGCTACAGGGTGACAGAATATGTAGAAATGACTATTTCTCCTTTCCTGCATAGGCCAAAGTCATTATTTGTTTATTGCTTTGTTGGAAAGCCTGTCAACCCTACAAGTGATGATCAAGATTTTAGCAGTCCAGTCAGTGTACTCTCCCAAAGGGGAGAAGAATTTTGCAACCTTAATTTAGATGACTGTCTGATAACGGAGTGTTACAGCTTCCAGGCAGGAAGATTATCTTGTATTTTCCTGGAATTATTATAAATTGACTAATAAATACAGACAAGTTTCATCTGATTGCAGCGCACAGTTTAGAATGTCTGTCTGGAGGTTGTTTTCAGAACAGATTTGGACAAGAGTGTTTATGCCTTAAAGGACACAGCATACTCTTTAACACTCCATAAATTCATGCATATTGCCAAGCAAGTCTTTCAAGGAAATAGTTATCTGGAAGTCTTCCCCCCAAAAAGTAGCCTGAGTTATTTAGCTACTCAGAGGCAATCCTGTTTTTCTTGTTTTTTAAACACCCTTGCCCTTTATGGCTTTCTTGAAGGTTGCATGACACTTTTGTCTGTCTTGTTGTAAAAGACTTTGAGAACTGATGAGGCTGTTTTTGTTATCGCTGGCAGTAAATGAACACTTTAGAGGGGGAAAACCAGGAAGTGATCCAAAGGGCTGCTCATTCTAAGTCTACATCACAGGATCTTCAAGTTATAATCTGGCATGTTTGGGTCGTGCTTTTTTTCCTGTGCATATTCACATGCACCTGTATTTTATGTACATCTTCTCTCACTAGGTCTGCTTGAATCTGATTACGCTTGGATAATGCTGTTTTCTTTCCAATGCACGGTACGAGTTTGCTTTTTAAATAGGCCAGAAAGTAACACAGGGGGGAAAAGCAGACCAAAAAATGGTTATAGTTGTAGCATAATCTCTGTTGCATGCATGGACCCTCCCTGTAGAATAACTAGTTTCTGAAACTATTGAATTATGATTGTGCATAGGAACATAGAAAACTGCCTTATGCTGAGTTAGGCAATTGGTCTATTGAACCCAGTATTTTTCGCATGGTCTGGCAGTGGCTTTCCCCTTTTTCAAGTGAGGATTTCTCTCCCAGCCTCACCTGGAGATTCTGGGAATTAAACCTGGAACTTTTGATCTACAGTACCATGGAGGTGTGGCTCTTCCCCCATTATCAAATCTGCAACAACAAGTTTCTTGATCAGCAATTTGTTTCCTTCGTCAGCCACTTTCAGAGAGATTGGGAACCTGGTCTGGTCTTGAATTGCCCATCCTTTAAAGCTCCCTTTTTTATTTCTAGCATGACAACTAAGAAGCCAGATGGCAGAAGCCTCATGGACCAGGTTTGGTTCAGGGATGTTGCATTGTAAAGTACTATTTCTCTAGCAGATGTGCTATTAGGAAAATACACTTTTAAGATGTACCTGGGAGATATTTTTTCTCCTGATTGAATTAACTTGCGATAACTGCTGTTTTTAAAATGTCTTGGATTTTTGAGTACTCTGTAAATTAAAATATAATTAGGTTTTAGTGTTTGGCGCAGCCTCACTTACCGAAATGGTTGAGATGGAGGGGCAAGTAAAGCAATGTATTGTGGTATTATTAGATTTCTGTTTTGCTACTTGTTTTGGACAACTACTTAAGGATAGGAACCGTTAACTTCACGAGATCTGGTAGTCAAAACCACATTTTGAATTATGCAATGCATAAAACTTTCTATGAAGTCTGATCCTTTGCAGGCGTCCTCAGAGGCAAGTCCCATTGAAGTCAGTGGGACTCCCTTGCAAATATATGTGCATGGGATTACAGCCTGACTCTCTCTTCCTAGGGTCGTGTATTCATCCGGAAACGTCAAAGAGTCTGAGCAAGCGATTCTCAAGAAAGAAATATCAAAGCCTAGCTCCACAAAGGAACATGAAAGTGTGGACGTCAGCAATCTGCAGAATGGTGAAATATTCGCTGGACAGTGCCTAGAAAATCATGAAAGGACATCTGCTTATCAGTATTCCTTAAGCGGAGCCCTAGAAACAGAAGCTGCTGCTTCCCCTTTTATTACAAATGAAATTCCTGGAGAAGAAGCTGCTGCTGCTGCTGCTGCTGCTGCTGATGCTGATGCTGATGCTGAAGGCAATGCAGTTGTGTCAGGTGAGGTTAAACCGGTGGCGTTTGGATTTCCGTTTGTTACTTAAATGCCAGTGTGGGTTTGTTAACCATCTGAAACAAGGTTTGCCGTTGCTGCGCTTGCAATGTCGAGTTTAATATTCTTCGCTGTAACTTGGCTCCTGAGTAATGAGCCTTGCGTTGTTTAGACAGGGATGTGTAGCCACAGCAACTCTTACACCCACCTATTGTGTAAGAGTGGAGATGCTGTAGTGCCGAGCATTTTGTGGAGTTACGGAGTTTGCTTAAAGCATTGTTAGCCCACTCTTCCGTTGGAAAGGTACCCTGAGGCTCACACAAAATCAATAAAAACAACAACCAAGGCATATTGTAAGCCTGCAGGCAAGATGTAACAGTGCAGTCCTACACAAGTCTCTTCAGAAGTCCTGGTGAGTTCATCTTTCTCCAAAGTGGGTTTAGGATTACAGACCATTTCCCGGACATGAGAACCGCCAGTCCATAATGCCTTTCGGCTCAAGCTCCATTTATTGACCCTCATCCAGCCCACAACTGTTCAGATTAGGGCCAGGCGATATCTGGTTTTCAACAACATGATATCACCAGCTAGACACCGTGATATACCCATATATCACCATGTCTGAAATAAGGGTGGAGCTGTGTCGAGGCATTGACTGGCATCACGGTTTTTCCTGCATCATGATTTCTGCCGGTGTCTACTTTTGTGATTCGCTGCCCCTTGCAGAAGGCAGGGGAGAGCTGAGCTGAGTTACCAGGGGCTGCAGGAATCGAGAGAAGCATTGGCTGGCTTCACGGTTTCCCCCACATTGTGATTTTCACGTAGTGCACTCCCACACTGTGATTCGCGATATATTGCCAAGTCAAAAAATTATGAAATTGATATCATGATACGGACTTCAAACTGATTTTGGACAATATATGGATATATTGCCCAGCCCTAGTCCAGATCATGGACAGCCTCCCCTGACTCAGCTGTTACATAGAAATAGGGCTGGATGGCATCAGCCCATTGATGACACTTCGCCCCCCAAACAGCTAATGACCACACCTGGTGGCTTTATATTGGGAACAAGTGGTACAGCATAGTGCAAACACTATGGCCCTGGCACTCATGATCCCAATGCTACTCTTACTGACTGGACTGTGAATTAACATCTCCAGGGGAGGCCTTGAGGGTGTTCTGGATGCTTGGGGGAAAGTCTCAGGGTGTATCCCTTTCTATGGAATAAACTCCCCTACAAAGTGCTGTAAGTGCCAGTGTTAACATTTGTCAGCAACTGAACACACACCTCTTTCCCCATGCATTTTGGGGGGATTGAGGTTTTAGAGATGTTCAGAGATCCTTTTTTATTACCTGTTTCCTATGTTACTGAGGCTGTATATTTTATTAATGTGAAATTCCACAGAGCTTCTCTTTTAGGATATGTTTCTATTTCAGGACCTTATGGTGGAGAATGGTCTCATAACAAGTCATTTTTCTTTGTTCCAGATGATTCTAAAATAGAAACAGCATCTTGCTTAGGAAAAGACCTATTGATGCTCTGCAAGAAATCTTGGTTTTCGGATCTTACTATATGGATTGACAGAAAACAGTTTCAAGTGCACAGGTACTTCAAGAGACTAGCATTTTATTTTTTTTTTAAAAAGAAGAAGCCTAGTGAGTTTTTGGGGTGGGTTGAACAACGTTTAGAAATGTCTGTGCGTTGTGTCTAACTAAGCTATACTTGGAGTCAGTGGAGTTAGACCCATTGACATTAATGAATTAGGTTAGTCATGTCCATTAATATCAGTGGGACTACTCTGAGTAGGTTGCATTGCATATAGTCCAATATGTGTGATCTTCGATGGAGAAGAGCTAATCTAATACTAGATGAAAACTGGCATTGATTCAGCAACAGTGTGTTGAGTTTTTAAATATTCCCCTCCTGCAAGGAAAGCTTAGTTTAGTGAGCGAGAGAAAAAGAATACAGCTGTCTTGCTCCTTAAAGCTCTTGGTCCTCAAAATAAATAAGCAAACCTTTTACCAGAATAAATCATATTGAAAAAATTGTAGAGTGTTAATAGCTGAATTACTGTTAAGCTGCAGATCTGCCCTCAAAAGAGGTATTTCCTCATTTGGAAGGAAGATGAAAGATCTGTGATGGGGAAAAATTGTGGTGTTCTGTGTTCAAAGTGGGAGAAAACCCCAGGTGCCTAAGAATTTGAGATATTCTTCCAGCCTTGTTTTGTGGATAATGAAAATGAATTGTGGATTAGCTGTTAACTGGAGGCATTTCAGAATGGTAGCATTTTTCCACATTCTGTGACAAATCGGATTAAATTGCCAGGGATCCTGGGAGAAATAAGTATGCAGTGAGCAGACACGCATTAGTAGGTAAAGGGCAAATAATTTCAACCTTTTTTAGCAGCTTTCCTAAAATAAATATTTGTATCTAGTAGAATAATGTTTACACACCCCACCCTTCCCTCTCTCAGGGCCATTTTATGTGCCAGATCTTGTTACTTTGCTGCTATGCTGAATGGGAGCTGGGCCGAAAGCTCTCAAGAGCACATCACTCTTCAAGGGTAAGTTGTTTTGCAAGTCGTATGGGAGCAAAGGTAGGCAATTTAAAATCACTGCAAATGCAGAGCAGCCATGCTGCATACCAAGCAATTCAAATTAATCTGTCCTGACTCTCCTATTTTGTGCAGTATATTTTGAGCAACAGTCCTAAATTTTGGCTAGTGGGAAACCTCTGTGAATTGAGAAGCCGCATCTATCTATTTGCATCAAACCGTCAACTGGAAGAGTTAAAAATGGGAAAGTTCTGCATTGCAATTAAATTCAATGAGCAAGTAACGTCCCTTCTCTGCTTTTAGCATGACTTGCTGGCCTGTTAGATGGGTAGTAAACAAATTATAAAGGCAATGTTGGAAAGACATTGCTGTGTCTTGCCTCCCTGGAACAAACCCTGAAACAAATTCTTTGTAGGGGAACAGTTAGGGGCAGAGGTGCCAGCTTGCGAGGGTCACAGGGTTGGGCGGCGTCACACAGGTGAGCATCATGCCTCCGTCAGCACTGATATGTGTTGGCACTGATATGAACCATGCGTAAGGCTAATGGGAACAGATGACACAACCTTGATGGCAGAAAGTGAGGAGGAGTTAAAGAACCTTTTATTGAGGGTGAAAGAGGAGAGCGCAAAATATGGTCTGAAGCTCAACATCAAAAGAATGAAGATCATGGCCACTGGGCCCATCACCTCCTGGCAAATAGAAGGGGAAGACATGGAGGCAGTGAGAGATTTTACTTTCTTGGGCTCCATGATCGCTAAAGATGGTGACAGCAGTCACAAAATTAAAAGATACCTGCTTCTTGGGAGAAAAGCAATGACAAACCTAGACAGCATCTTAAAAAGCAGAGACATCACCTTGCCGACAAAGATCCATATAGTTAAAGCTATAGTTTTTCCAGTAGTGATGTATGGAAGTGAGAGCTGGACCATAAAGAAGGCTGATCGCCAACGAATTGATGCTTTTGAATTATGGTGCTGGAGGAGACTCTTGAGAGTCCCATGGACTGCAAGAAGATCAAACCTATCCATTCTTAAGGAAATCAGCCCTGAGTGCTCACTGGAAGGACAGATCATGAAGCTGAAGCTCCAATACTTTGGCCACCTCATGAGAAGGGAAGACTCCCTGGAAAAGACCCTGATGTTGGGAAAGATTGAGGGCACAAGGAGAAGGGGACGACAAAGGACGAAATGGTTGGACAGTGTTTTCGAAGCTACCAGCATGAGTTTGACCAAACTGCGGGAGGCAGTGAAAGACAGGAGTACCTGGCGTGCTCTGGTCCATGGGGTCACGAAGAGTCGGAAACGACTAAACAACAACAATGTATGGGGGCGCTGTATTCCTACTAGTTCTTTCATTATGTGTGAGACCACTTGGCCAGTACCTTTTTTGGTGAGGACTTGGTACATGATATCTATCAATTAGTGCTTGTTGGCTTGTTGTGGTCTATATGTAAATTCAGATTTTTTTCCCCCCTAGGAAGTGGTTACCCCATTTAAATGACATGTTACACAATTGCATATCCTGGTTTAAGGGAAGCTTTAGTTAGCCTTGAATCAGGGCTGGCAACTACTCAACCATACTTGGGAGTTGGGGCCTGGTACTCCAGAGAGGAGTGCAGATTCTTGAGGCTTTTCCCCATTTTACCTGGGAGCTGTCACTGGGCTTGTACTGGTCACTGTAGGTCTAACAGTTTAAGCAGGTTTTTGTAGCCATTTCTACAATAAGAGCAGCGCACATGGCGAATAGCAAAGCAAGCTGACTGCCTTGGTTCATGGATTACTTAACACTTGACTGTGGATTAAGAATTACAGATTCATAAAACTCCAAATCTGCTTTCCTTGTCACCTTAGAAAACGCATTAACTGAGCATTCCTTGTACAGGTGCTCTGACTTTTAATTTGTGCAATATTATACAGCCATCCCTTTGAATAAAATCCATCTCAGCATAGTGAGATTTTCCTCAGAGTAAACATGAGGTTTGCTGTGCACATCTGTGGGGATATAAAGCTGTCATTGCACTGTGATGACGAAGTGACCATAAAAACTAGCTTTCTTCTGCTCTTACATATGTTGAACATGGTTGTGTATACCTGGTGGTGTGATGCTGGATGCTTTTTTTTTCTCAACTGACATCCCATAACTTTTGATCTCTTGGAAGCTTGGGGACACTTCTTGATACAGCCAAGTCAGATGCATCTTATCTGCGATAAAGCCCGTGACCGCTTTTCCTATTGTCCTGGCTGGAAGTCAGGCAGCACCAGCGTCTCTCAGTTGTAACCACAGTCTCAGTATTTCTGATGATGGAGCTTAAGACCCATTGACCTGGTTCAGCTAGAATGCCACATCATGGTTTTGTTCTATGACAGGCATGTCCAACCACAAGTTGGCTGTGATCTACCAACAAGTATCAAAAAATGGCAGTGATCTACCACCGTCTGAAGTCATTTGTTAAGTAAATAAATGGATGGATGGATCATTATTTCACAGATACAGTAGTTATGTTTGGATATCATTATGACAGATCCAAATAGTTACTAGATGGACAAGTAACTAAACAACTGAGAAAAGTCAAACTGTATTTTTTTATTAGTTTGCACAGATCTGAGGAGCCAGCTTCTCTCTGTCTCTCCCCTGTCAAAGGGAGCCGCACAGCTGATGTGGATCCCAATAGTGCCTGCCCGCACTAAGCCCACCTCCCCTTTTCCAGCAGCACTGCACAGACCTCTCCCCAGCTCCCTCGCACCTCCCTCTGTCTCCCTGTGTGCGCTGCTCAGGGTTGCATTGCTGTGGAGACTGGCGGTGGCGGCTGCTGCTGCATCTGAGTTTGCAGAGAAAGGCCCTGCGATGGACCAGAAACAATCCTGCGGTCCACTGAGGGCTCGCGATCGATGTGTTGTACATGGCTGTTCTATGAGAACAAATCTGGAAGAAAGCTTGGGCTCACATGCACCCTTCTCTTATCCGCACAGAGTAATTACTGTAGTGTGTCATTGTTTGCAAACTGGCCCAGTAGGCTTCTGTGCTAGCCCCACAAATGAGGATTGCAAGCCCAGATTGAATCTGGGGCCACCATGGCAAATCTTCTTATACACTATCCTGCCCTTTTGTAGATTTTCCTGTTGCCGTTATAAACGTTCGAGAGTACAGTGCATATGGCTTATCCTGAAATAATGAAAATGCTGTTTAAGAGACCAGCTGTCAAGACAGCAGGGCTACTCGTTCGTGCTGTTTTTATGGCTACCTCATGTGTTTGCATGCAGCTAGACAACTGTGTTGATTTTTTGTCATTTAACCCAAAATAACTAATTTCACTTTTATTGAATGCTCCTCAAACATATTTAATGTTGCCACATGTTGCAGTATGTACAGTTTTTCCTGTTTATCACATTGGAAGCTGTACCCCGAAATGCAAGCTTAATTCTCGGGAACACAGTGGGTTGCGTTCTGAGTTGCCCTTCATTCTCGAGAGGGCTCCTTCCACTCACGGAAAGCATTCTAATTCAGCAGAGGTGCTGGCTGCAGGAAGCGGGTGGCGAGAGAGATAACTTTTGCTGATTCATCATGCAGTTCTGGATGGTCCTCTGACCTTGCAGGGAAGACTTAAAAGGGCTGCAGAAGGAATTTGGTGAAAATTGCCTCTTCAGTGGTGCCACCCTCTGGTTGGCATTCTAGATCCATGCAACCAATGCAGGTGTTTTTGTTCACTACGATAAAATTGTCTTTGTCCCGCTGCAATAAAATATACATTCCTCAGTACTTTTGTGTATTCTGTATATTGACCCCTGACTTGCTCTGTGACCCTGACAAGCAAGGTCCAGATTAGATTGACAAGGCAAAGGTAGTTGGAGAGGACACTGGGTACATCAAATGAGTTAACAGCTGTAGAAGCTACTTGGGTGTAGGGTTCTCCCACACACATCATCCCCCCCTCCACCATAATTCCAAAATATTCCACGTATGGCAACCAGTAGAAGCCCCCACCAATGTGGGTGTGCAAGGAGATAGGGGAGATGGAAAATGTGAACCTATGACTCCTGGACCACTTTTGCAGTAGTAGACCGTGGTTTGGTATGTGTTCTGAATCTTCCTGTTATGACTGTATCTGCCTCTGATCTTCTCTGGAGGAGCTTACTTTTAATCTCTTGTAAAAGGCATTTTAATCTGCTGAAGATTTCTTCGGAAAGCCTTAGAAATAAGTACAACCCCTGCCATTTTAGTGATGGGGAATCTCATAAAGATAATTTAATCTTTAGATCGCACAATCTTAAAAGCACTTGTTCCTAAGCAGTGTTGGCACACTTGCCTGGGTGGTTATAGCCAAGGACTAGATTGCTGGAGCTCTTGTAAAGCTGTTCTTGTGGGAATCCAGCTTTTCACATTTTTAGCTGTTGGGGAATGTGACCCATGTATAATTTTAGATTGCATTAGTGGTATTACTTTACCTTGATGCGGTTTCGTTTTATAATATGACAGGGCTCGGTGAACCACTTAGGGTTTATAAAACGTGAACCACCTATTTTATTTCACAGATGCTGGTGTCTGTAATGATTTTTCTTTCTGTTTTGCAGCTTAAACCATGTAGAGATGACTGTCGTTCTGCATTTTATCTATGGAGGAGTTTTGGATTTCCCAAACAAAGCAGATGCTGGGTATGTGTCAAGTTTTGTTATTTTTAATTGCATACCATGCCTGTTCTGCTTCCACCATTCCACATTAAAATAGAAAGTATGTCACAGAGACTATAAACTAAAATGGCAAGAGTGCCAGAAATAATTATTATTGCACTATAATTATGTTTGAAGTACTGCGAAAAGGGGTGTGTGTCTTATTTTACTCGGCAGCTGAGCTGATGGGGTAGTAGTGATGAAGGATACTCTGTGGGAAGGAGGGGAAATGTTTGGTACTTGGGTTAACCTGTTTATTGCTGCACGATGAAGGGTCTGGAAAACCTGCCATTTTTATTCAATTTCATGTGAACTGCATCTCACTCACGAAACACAAAATCCCATCCATGACCTTTGCCCTCTTTAAGTCCTCCTCTTCCTGGATGCTGTGTAACCCTTTTACCAAGCCTAATGACTAGTCACCACATTCAAAGTGCCATTGCTCCATTATATGAAGACGTGAAGGAATGCAGCAAACTTGGTAAAGCTAAACAGATGTGGGTCAGGTTCGTTCCTGAGTGGGAGACCATCCAGGGAAGTGGATAACATTTAGGTATCCAACCTCTGCTTAGAAACCTCCAAGGAGGAATTGTCCATCACAAAGTTCTTCCTGATGTTTAGTCAGAATCCCCTTCTTTGTAACTTGAATCCATTTGTTTGAGTCCAACCCCCTAGAGCAGGAGAAAACAAGCTTGCTGAATCTCAGGACTACAATTACCTCAAGGATTGCCTCTCCCCTTATAAACCAACTGGGAGTCTGTGATCATCATCTGCGGCCCTTCTTCATGTGCCTTCTCCATGAGACGTCCATGAGAGGGTGGCAACACAAAAGCAGGTCTTTTCTGCAGTGGCTCCCCACTTGTGGAATGTTCTCCCCAGAGACGTTTGCCTGGCACCTCCATTATACATCTTTAGGCACCAGGCAAAAACATTCCTATTCAACCATGCCTTTGGTTGATATTCTGCGGCCTTTAACATGTGCTTATGGGAGGGGGGGGGTTATTGTTTTCTTTTTGTTCTATTTATTTGAGATTTTATCTTCTATTTTCATCTTGTGAACTGCTCTGAGATCTTCGAATGAAGCATGGTATATAAATGTAGTAAATAACAATAATAATAATCTTCCATGCAACAACCCTTTAGATATTTGAAGATGGCTATCCTATCTCTTCTCAGTCCTTGAACTTTGGTAATGCCTTTTGCTTGGCTGTGAAAGGATAGAGAGGCCCCATGTATATGCTGGAAACTAGCCACCCGTACAAAAGTAAATGTGCATTCATTGTTCTATCTACTTTTGCCTCTGGCCTCTTCTGTCACTGGCGTGTGTCCCCAGAAGGCTGCTAAAAAGGGACTGAAAAAATGTTTACCACCGCAATGTATAGCATGAATTATCAATCTGAGGTTTATATAACAGGGTTGCAAGGCTTACACCTTAATTTTTTACTGGTATGCTAGATCCCCTCGGAAATGTTGCTGTACTTGGCTCTCAAAAAAATATGAGTGGTAATGCAGTCGTTTAGATTCACTTGTCTGAATGCGATGCAGATTACTATGGAATGAATCCATTATAAGCAGGATTATCTTCTGTATAATTTTTATTATTACTTTTACTCCAGTTCCATACTGAACATTGCAGACATGTATGGGCTAGAGGGCCTAAGAGAAGTAGCTATATATGTTCTGAAAAGAGACTACTGCAACTTTTTTCACAAGGTGTGTTCCAATGTTTATTTTTTTTCTATTTTGACGATAGCAATAAAAGCCAAACGGCTCCAAATTCTTGATCAAATCTTCAGTCTAGGTATTTCAGGCCAGAGTGTTGAGTTGGAAAGCCCTTACTGGTAACCTTTTGTAATTGATATGCTAGAATTATAAATAGGAATAAAATACAAATTTTAAAATGGATTTAAAAGTTGCTTTAAGCAATTCTGGGAAAGTGGAATAAAATGTCCCTTAAATACATGAAGTAGGTGTAAGATCTAAAATTTTCTTTGTTCACGGAAACTATTTTTCATCTATAAATCAGGTTGTGCAAAATGTACTACGGCGAATGTGCGGGATATTTTTTTCGATTGGTGGTTTCCATCTTGTTTCTTGGAAGTCTCTTAGGGATTCCTTAATGAGAAGAACAGGTGCAGTGGGCAAGCTTGCTTTGAAAGGCAAGACCCTTTGCCCACTGCTACTGAGCTTTGTCACAGTTTGCGGCTGTGTTCTTGAGTGCACTCTTGGTTCATACTCTCGGTGTGATGCAGCAGGCCTGGCTCTGGCTCCCCACATGAGTTGAATTCAAAATCCTCCGCAATGCATGGGGTTTCTGAGACAGACCTAGGTTATATTGGGGGGGGGGATTTATCATTAAATAACTTGATATGGAAAGGGTTCCCCAAAAGTAGGAAGTTTGAAAATGTATCCTTATAAGAGAAGCAGTAAACATACCCAGCTGCAGAATGAATAATGAACTGTTGATTATTATTTTTTTGAAGACTGGATCAGAGTGATCCGGTTTGTACACACAAATACAAGTGATCTGTTTACTGAAAGCATTTCCTATTGCAATTAGCAACTTTCATATCTCTCCAAGGTTCTAAAAGTACAGTAAATAAGCTTATATCTTTACAATTTTAGCCTGTGCCTGGGAAGCACCAGCCTGTTATCGAATGTCTAGCTATTGCCCATTCGACAGGAGCGGACAGCCTTTATGATGCTTGCATGAAGTGAGTGAGTTAAACTATTTTGATTCTTTCTTTCCTTCATCGCTTTAAGTTTTGAGAAAACTGTTGAAAAACAGCAGGCGCGTATCCTTTCTTAAACTCTGACTTGTGACAGGAAAATACTTTGCAGCTGCTCACATGTGACAGGACATCTGATGGGTTGATTTGTCTAAGCACGATATTTCCTTTGAACAGGTGGATGGTACAGAATTTTGTAAGATGTTGGTCAGAGAAGAGCTTTGCTAGTTTATCCCCTGAGCTTCAGAATAATTGTCTTGGCATGTTGATAAACTCTTTGGTAAGTCTGTTTGCTTGTTTTCAAATTAAAAAAAGCATTGACACTAATACAGCTCACTATCTGCCTTGATTTCACTTCATGTACCAAGGTGACAGTTTTGTTTCATTGTGTCTTAAGATTTCCGGCCTTGGATAATATATAATCTCTAGTGGAAAGTGTGGCTATTATAAGACTTTTGATGCACCATTTCGAATTAGTATAATTTAAGTGGTGCTAGCGTCAGCATAATTTAGGAGGCAAGTTTGCCATTGGTTTGTGTATTTAAATGTTCTAAGCGATTTTATGATGTTAAAAACATAACACATCATTTATATAAGAAGTTTGATTGATCATTAGGCTGTAACATTTTTATATGCTGAAATAGAGTGTAGAAACTACATATTCCGTGTTGCTCAGAGCACATATGTATTGTTTTAAGAGTCCACAGAATGCTGCCCATCTTTTGATGGAAGCCAACCGGCTGATCGGTAGTCTTCCCCGAGTGAAGTGGACTGAAACAGCTCTTCTCTTGGCATCTAGACTGCAAGAAGAGTGTGTAGCATTTATGGTGGCACATTTCCCCGATGTAATACAAAGCGAGAGCTTTTTTGCCCTGCTACAGGTAAAAATCTATCTGATTGATGCCAATGTTATAGCAACCGATACCATAGGCTGGGATTAGTTGTCACTAGAAACTGGGCTTTCGAAGCAGTGAACGATCTCTCCACCCGCCAAGATAAAGTGGCTGCAGCTGCTTGGTTATTTTTTAGGATGGGTTGCAATGCTGCAGTCTTATATGCACTTTACCTGGTAGTTCATCCCATTGAACTTAGTGGGGTTTGCTTCTGAGTAGAGATAGGGTTGTGATGTTAGGCACCCTTTTATTTCAGCGGGCTTGTGAACTTTCAGTTAGTGCAGGGATCACCAATCTAGTGCCTGAGGACGCACATGTGCCCCAGGATCCTCTTCCCCTATTTCAGTTAATCTTGAAAGGGGCATTCTGATATAGCCAGCAGAACAGGTTGTGGTATGTTATTGGTTGTGTGGGGTGGGCTTGGTGCCCACAACAGCTTATCTGATTTGTGGATGTGCCTCCTCTGGCCCCAGAGAAATTGGTAATCCCTGGGTTATGGAATAAGTTGTCAAAATTTAAGTTGGTGACTATTCTTGTCTTGAGTTGTTTTGTTTCGTTTTGTTTTCTGCACAGTTGTACCTTGGTTGTTGAACGCCTTGGTGCTTGGACGTTTTGGCTCCCGAACGCCGCAAACCCGGAAGTGAGTGTTCCGGTTTGTGAATGTTCTTGGGAACCTGAATGTCCGACGGGGCTTCAGTGGCTTCCAATCAGCTGCAGGAGCTTCCTGCAGCCAGTCAGAAGCTGCGCTTTGGTTTCTGAACATTTTGGAAGTTGAATGGACTTCCAGAACAGATTCTGTTCGACTTCTGAGATACGACTGTATTTAATATTTAATTTGTATTTTGTTATTTATTAAATTTATATGCTGCCCTATAACTTGTAGGGCGGCTGACAACACAAAGTTACAATGTAGGAGGTGCAAAAGACATAATAAAAATAATCAAAGCACAAAAGACACCATGAAAATAAATAAAACATAAAAAAGCAGTCAAAACAATACTGATGTATACACACTAATAAACAATACGCTCTCCAACAAAATCCCCTAAACAGTACTCCAGCCCACAAACACAAAAATCCAAAGTAATCTATAAAATTTAACAACAATTTAAAGCGGCACCCACCGAAGTTAAAACCCCATCGCTGTTAAAACAATAATTTTATCACTTGTAAGCCACTTGTGCTAAGCGAATATGGCTCTACTTTAAATCAGATAATGGTGTTTGGGGGCTGCCTGGTTGGTGTTGACTTAGAACTTGTTCTAGTATTCAATGTGTTACCCATATTCCCTTATGTTTTTCCCATAAAGAACCAACAATCATGGTTAAAAAGTCAAACTGTCTCTGGGCGTGGTGTTCACCTTGCACCTAAACCTCCTATACAAGCTACGAAGCGTTTTGAGTTAATTGGCAGCGGCAGAAAAATGAAAGAAGCACAAACACCTGAGCTTGCGTTTACACAAAACGAGATTGAAACAACCAGTTTCCCTGACATTCTCTTTGTTTTCCCAACTTTTCCTGGACTATGACTCTTAATTGTTTTTTATTTTCTATACTGCTCAGTTATATTTGTGAGCATTTTGTTTCTCTTATTTTGTAAAAAAAAATCTTACTGTGTGTTCTGTTCTTGTCTTCATGTAAACTGCTTAGATTTTGATTAAAATGTTATCAATAAACAGATGTGGACATACCAACACTAGCCCCTGTATTTTCAGGACTTTTGTCCATGCTAATTCTACATGCAGACATCATTTTTACACACCTGGATATAAATGTCATTGTTACCTGCTGGAGATTCTCGAGGGCATTTTGCTGGCCACTGTTTGAGATAGTATTAGATTCCCCCCCCCCTTCCATCAAGGATTTGGGGAAGTGTGACAAAATATAGCCTAAATGACCAATCTAAGATCTGCCACCAAAATGCATTCTCTCTCTCTCTCACTCACTCACTCACTCACTCTCAATTTCAACTGACTGCTTCTATAATGTCTTCTAGTCTCAGGCCATGAGCAGTGAACCTGACCTCCTTGATCAAGTGTTTGAAGCAGTTGAGAAGGGTGTTGGCACTGAAAACAGCTGCTCTCTTCTTACAGCCATGGACACTTTGCTAAATTCTGCAAAAGTGAAGGACACGGTAGGTCTTACAAAAATTTCAAAGGAAAGAATATTCCACTGTTGAAATCTGGCTAATGAATTAACTTCCTAAAATATTTACACTTTGTGGAGGTGCTCATCCTTGGCTCAAGTGACTTGGTGTAGTCTTGCTATAAGTAGAACCTGCAACAAAATATTGCTTGTGCTGTGTGCTGCTTTTGGGGTTCGTGCCGCACATCCTCTCTTCTGTTAATATGTTTATTCAGTTTCTCCCTTCCTTTCCATTTTTCCTCCAGTAGAAACCTAGCATTCTGTGAGCTCCAAATTCACCCAGTACTCACCAGGCTGTTTTCTAAAGTTTTGTTTTTGCCCTTCTGCAAATCGTGGCCCAAATCCCCCAAGCCTGCTAACAACTCCCTCTTATGTGTTAATGCTGTTTTAGTCTGCTTAAGAATTGGCACTCCAGGAACCGGTTTGCTGCTAGTACATAGGATGGAAGCTCTGTGTTTCCCTCAGTCCCTTTTCTGTTCTGGCACAAGAGAGTATGTAAGCATGTCCTTGTAAATCCTGGATGAAATCAGTGGTGCTGCGATCTTAAGGAAGCACGCGTGCGAGTCTCTCTTCCTCTGCAAAATGGGTCTAGTTCATTCAGAGGTGCTGCAGTGAAAAATGTGCTGCATTATGAGGCTGCAGGTACAGAAGGGGTTGGTGCTTTCCACCTCTGTAGCTGCCAGTCTGCTCAAACGCTGTTCCGGGGGTACCTTAACTTTTAATATAGGCTTCCTCTTTTATTTAGAGAAACATGCGTGGTTGTATTAGATATTTGGAGGCAGGGGAGGCTGAAAAGTTCACGTATACATGTGGGACATTCTATGTATCTTTCTGAATCGCAGCCCATGTCTTTGAGTTGGAGCAAGCAGCAAGGTAATGGTAACAGCTGTGTAATTTGAATGGACAATTAATTTATCATAATACCCAAATTTAGAACATGAGGTCTCATGGTGGTGGTGGTTTGGTTTGGGGTTGTTTTCCAACTTGGAGTCTGAAGTATCACTCTTACGTTGGGGTGGGGAATCACTCTTTAGCGTTTCTCTTGAAGAGATATGTACAGTAACTGCTTGAGTAGCATCCTTAAACTTATTAGCTTCATGTTGTGTTCCTTGGCAAATGGATTAGTATAGTTTCTTTCCCCCTTGTTTTCAGGAAAATGAATGACTCGTAGAAGCTTGGAAAATCCCAAAATTCAGAATTGCTTATGTCTTACTGATCCTGGGGTACATCAGTGCATGTTCACTTAAACCAGCCTTTCTTAACATTTGGGTCCCCAGTTGTTGTTGAACTACAACTCCCATCACCCCTAGCTAGAAAGGCCAGAGCTCAGGGATGATGGGAGTTGTAGTCCAACAACATCTGGGGACCCACAGGTTGAGAACCACAACTTAAACTTTATATCCCCTCACATTTTAATGTTTAGCACTACAAATATATTAGTTGCAACAAAATCATCCTTTAGGTTCGGTGCCTGTTCAGCTCAGGGTTCGGAGTTCAACATTTTTTTGTTGAGCGATCTCCAGTTGAACAGGGCTGGGGAAAATATCTATGTAAGATACTAGAGAGCTGGACTTGAAACTTCCAGCCAAGCCAAATTGAAAGTAGCCATTTAGACGGACAATTGACCTGACTTGGCAGGAAGTAGCTTCCTTTTATTAAAATATGTTCCTTATCCCTGAGAGCCTACGGGGATCAGCAACAGAAAATAAAGTATCCAGTTACTTGGTTATTAATTTATTTGTCATTGGTTCACACAAACCTTGACTTAGCATGAATCTGTGGGCTCCCAGAGAAGAGAAAGCAGTTTCTTTGCTCCTCCCCAGTCATATTTGTTGCCATTGGCTTAGTGTGCAGTCCAAACCTGGATTTGTGGTTAAGCTCTCTCCAGACCTAACCACAAAAAACGTGTCAGTTTGGAGAGAGTTTTAACCACAAGCCCAGGTTGACAATACACTAAACCAAACCTTGGCTTTGTAGTAGCAAAAAAACCCCCAATGAGGAGTAAAGCAAATGCAAGCTTTTCTCCAGGAGCCTGTGTGTTCATGCTAAACTGCTTCTCCCAATACGATCTGAACTGGACCCTGCAATCGTCATAGGAGGCCCTTCTTTGTGTGCCTCCTCCATGAGAGGTCCGGAGGGTAGCCACACGAGAATGGGCCTTCTCTGCAGTGGCTCCCTCAGTTTGTTGGCTGCTCTCCCCACTGAGGTTTGCCTCACAACAACAACATCATCATCATCATCATCATCATCATCATCATCATCATATCTTTAGGCGCCAGGCAAAAACATTCCTCTATAACCAGGCCTTTGGTCTTTTAACTATCTGTGGCCTTTTAGACATGAGCAGGGTGTTTTTAATGTATTTTTTCCTCTTAGTTTTAATGTATCTATGTGGAGCTGGGATTGTCTATCTGTGTGGTTGCTTGCAAGTAGCTTCTGGTTGTCCTGGGCAAGATAAAGCAACTGGAAAATTAAATAAA
Organism: Podarcis erhardii; assembly: GCF_964252035.2. NCBI lineage: Eukaryota > Metazoa > Chordata > Lepidosauria > Squamata > Lacertidae > Podarcis > Podarcis erhardii. The sequence continues at coordinate 74,223,445 of NC_138510.1, forward strand.
TTAAATAATAGAGTTGAAAACAAGGTGTGGCTTGGTGGGATATATAAACCAGTCCACTGCATACTTAGGACTGGATGAATGCATTCGACATTTAAAGAGACCATCTTATGCTAGTGAAGGCAAAGGTTATTCATATATTTCTTTGGAATATATATATTTTAAAGATTTTACAAGTATTTGATGAGACTACCGTGTTTTTGTGTAAAACACAGTTGTAATTCTAAAAATGAATTTTAGCAATGTCCTGGATGTTGCCCGTTGAGCTGCCAGGGTTTAAAATCTGACATGATGAGCTCTTGTAAACAGAAACCACATAGATTATTCTGTATGATTGCAATCCTCGTCTATTGTTGACTTACTCAGCAAGGGTGATGAAAATTTAATCAGATGCATTATTGGCCCCCAGAGGATTTGACCTTGTAGTGACATAGCCGAGAGTAAAAAAGCTATGAAGGGATTCATTTGTGGTAAAAAAAAGAAAAAGAAAAAGAAAAAAGGGAGGGGGCTATATTTTTTAATGAGCTACAGCTTTTGTAGGAGTGGCTTGGTTTCATGCTGTGCAAAATTATGGTGCAGGACAATTGGCCTTTGCAAAACCGCGTATGCATCTCTTCGGCAATCATAAAATCTAAGTGATGACATCATTGATCTTGCTTAAAGAGTAAGTAGATTCTGCAAAGGAATAATGACTGGTTGCTATGACAATGTGGTTCTTTCCAGCTGCTTGATTTTCTTACTTGGAACGCAGGGGTTTACGTGCAGGATCCAGGCTCTGCGTGATAAGCTGTGGATCTTCCTGGTTCAGTCGTTTTATGCTGTTCGTCACACACAGAGCTGGAAGCTGCTGAAGGCAGACGATCAACAGAACATACAAGCAGGTAGGCGAGCTGTCGAGAGCTTAGCACGTTGCGTAACAGCTGTGCCCTTATTAAAGAAATGAGAGGAACTGGCAATTAATGATAGCTGGGAGAATATGTTGATGAGCCTTCTGCTCTCAAATAGTACATAATAATTTAACAAAAACGCTCCAAATATCCTGCTCTGCCAGCTTCAAGCATGGAAGCCAAGTGATTGTATGTCCCTATTGTGAACGACGCCGCTTGCATGTTATTACTGCAGATTCATGGAACTGCAGATATGTGGAATCAAATAAATAGGTAGGCTGTCTTTTGTTTGTACTTAGAATATTGAAAGATGGGATTTATTTTAAGCACGTGGGCATGGTAGAAAGAATTCTATACCAAGCTGATGGCTGGTTTAGTACATGTAGCAGATGGAGGGTTTAACTTTGCATTCCATACCATGGAAAGCTTTAATTTTGCCTAATAACAGATCCCGGTTACTGTCAACCTCACAATTGATATGGTGCTGTTGTTGCTGCAGAAGAATCTTCACGGAAGCTTCATAGCGGCCGCTGAAATGTAAGCAGCAAAATTTGAGCTTTTAAACAAAAGGAGTCTTGCTGTGGCTCCTTTGCCTCCCCTTTGTTTTCAAATGTATGGAACAAAATCTTGCAGATGAGGTACCTGAAAATGGCTTCAGGGCAATGCTTCTGTATTTGTGCTGTGGTCATGTAGTTTCTTTAATCAGGAAAGCAAGCTACATATTCAGGATTGCAGCATTCTGCAAAGCAGTTGGGTAGCAATAAACGAATGCTAGAAAAACAACAGTACCTCCTTGCTTGTATTAAGAACAATCTGGATAAGCTAGATTGTGGGGTGTTATTTAAAGGCTGTAACTTCAGCTCCCCACCCCCACCCCCTTCGTTTCCTGATTATCAGTGGCTCAAAGTCGTGTTGGGAATAGAATTGGTTTTGGAGAGTCAGACTCTATCATTCTAAACAGTGCTTTATAGTGTAAAAGTACTAGGTTCTATAGATGTGAGACCGTAACCAACCCTGTGTTTGCGAAGTTAGTGTTGTGCCTTCAACCCCTAACGTGGTTTTGTGCTTTCAAATAATCTGCAGCATTCATCCTTGCATTTTAATTATAATATCAAAAAACAGAAATATGTCATTATTTGCAATTGTATGCATTTGTATAAGCAGAAACTGGACATATTTTCCTTTGGCAGCTATTGGAATGTTCACATGAACTTTCAAAGAAGCATATAATTTCATTTAGGGATTGCAGGAGACTGCAGGGTTTTGTTTTGTGTTTTTAATGGCAGTAATAATAGGCTAAAAAATAGAGATAAGCTCTTCAGTTTATGGGTTCCCAATGGAACAACTCGTATTTGTATTGATGTGTTACGATATGTACATATGTACACACACACACACACACACACATATATATATATATATATCTGAGATAGAGGCATCCCTAAAAATAAACCTCATGATGCCATTTTCAGCCTCATGGCTTTCCTTCCAGAACAGAGGTTCACCAAGGAACTAAATGAACAAGGGTGTTTTTTTGGGGGGTAAAATTTACTCTTACTTGCATATTTTATGAAAGCAATAATATGTATCTAGTGCAGTCATTTTTAGAGTGGATGGAGTGAAATGCTTTACAGAATCCAGGCACATAAATATTGCTCCCTGGCAAAGGCTATTCTGAACCAAGTGCACTTCCTCTCATGTTTGCATCTGTCTAGTGTAGGTTACGTAAGCACTGCAGAAATCTCACATCTGGGAGCTTCAGCGAAGCATGCTCTGTTTGGAAACTTCATATATGATGAGCTGTGTCGCCAGACCAAAAAGGCTTGTATGATCACCTCGGAATAACCAAAACATAGCTTTGCCTACAGAGGAAATGCAGAGTCACAGTAATTGACCAATACTACAGAAGTGAGATAACAAGGGATCCTTTCTAGAACCTGCATGTTTTCCTTCATTCTGCACTTCAGGTCAAAAACTGCTATCATTTCTTAATTGTGGTCTAAAATGTGACTCCTTTCTCAAATGCTGTCCTGTTTTACATAAAGGTTATTTTCCCTGAAGCTTCATTCCTTTTCTCCACTATTCCTTTCTAAAGAAAGATGTTCTTTTCTTATACAGCTGCTTTTGATAAAGGCGATGATAGAAGACCTACCAAAAAGCCCGTATTCACTAGTTCTCAGGTAAAACTACAACAAAAAATACCACAAGCTAGTAGTGTGTTAGCCAACTTCATTTCCTTGTAATTTTGACTGAGCTAATATACACCTATGATCATCTCGACACTATATTTATATATTTGGTTTCTTTGGGTGGGGAGAGGGCAGGGTACGTGAACTTTCCTATTGAAGGAAGAGGTTGGTTTAGGAATAGTCAATCCTCTCAACCCCAAAAGAAGCAGTTTGCATTCTATTTCTCCTTGTATGCATCTCTGAAATGCTTTTTAAAAAATAAAAGCATATTTTTTCCAGGTTGCAACACAAATAGTGTCCTACCTAGTGAATCGAGTTATTCAGTTTATTCATCCCATCAAATAAATACCCAGTGGACCTCCATATTTGGAGATATTTTTGTGAGAGAATCCAAACCTAAATAAGGGGGTGGTGATGCATACAGTCGTACCTTGGTTTTTGAACAGCTTAGTTCATGAACAACTTGGAACTCGAACGTCGCAAACCCGGAAGTAAGTGTTCTGGTTTGCGAACTTTGCCTAGGAAGTTGAACATCCGGTGAGGCTTCTGCGGCTTCCGATTGGCTGCAGGATGCTCCTGCAACCAATTGGAAGCTGCGCCTTGGTTTCTGAATGTTTTGGAAGTACTGGACTTCATTTACAGGTACATTTATAATTTGCAAAACTAGAATCCTAGAAAAATGCCCGTACCAGGAGCGGGGGAAGGATGGACTTCCATTTCAAGGACTCTTTGAAGATGCATTGCATCTCTGTGTTCTGCACATGGAACATCAGGCCTTCCAGTGTCCTCAGGGGAAGACTTATTTTAGTCTTCAGTGGTGTTCCTAGAGTTTTACTTTTGCTTGCCTGAAGGATGTATCCAGTAATTTTTATATATGGAAAAGCAAAAGATAAACTGTACGCTCCAGAAGAATTACGATGTGAAGTGCTTTCTAGTCCCTGGTGACCTCATCCATTGAGAATGAAGCCTGTTCAAATATGTTCACCTCTGGCCCAAATGCTGAGAAGTGACTTTTATATAAATTACGTCACAATTTTATGCATATCTTAGAAGCCCGTCCCACCATAACCGGTGGAGCTTTCTCCTTAGGAAGCAAGCACGCCAGCTTGCCCCTGCAATTGAGGGGGCCGGCGCAGGGACGTCAGCATGCCATGTGACATCGCGCAATGTGTTGACATGTTACAGGCATGCCGTGTGGTGTGCCGCACGAGTTGTGTGATTAAGGTGAGCGTGTTCTGCAGCGTTTGTGTGCAGCCACTGGAATTTTGAGAGGCCCCAGACCCCTCCTTGAAAATTTGGGGGGCCCTTAAGCAACCTTAGATGTTTAAACTAGCTGTTGTTTCCAAACCTCAGAAATGGAGATAAGAACGTTTTCTTCAAGTGTGGTAGTTAAGACTCATGCTGAACTAAATAGCTAAGTTTTCAGAGTAAGTAACTATGACTCTCCTACTGTTTTCCTTTCTTTTCTGAATTATCATATTTTTCTCCTCTCAGTTAAACAGATGCACTACTGACAATTCTGGTCTAAAGCATCCTGCTTTGAAAGCATACAGAAAGCAAAACAGTTGGGGTGGTTCCTGCACTAATCAGGATAAAATGAAATCTGATGGATTAGGAGCATCTGGGCACACATCGGCTACCAACAGGAACGGCACTAATAAGGCTTTGAAACATGACGATTTAAAGGGGAAAGACAACAAAAAAGCCGTTTGCAAGATGATGAAAGAGTCCAAAATGGGGGAGAAAACGCCTTCGCCCAAGGCTAGAGCTGTTATAAAGCCCAAAACTGAAAATAATGGAAATGCTAAGGCCGAAAGCTTGCTTACCAAACAGGATTCCGAACGGTCTTTATCCGCTAGCGGACACAAAAATGTGGGAAGTGGCAAAGCCTCAAAAAATCAAGAAGGTAAAACTGCAGGTGCTAGACCCAAAGTACTCCCTGGAAGTTCAAGTGTACAGATTAAAGCAAAACCTTTGAAGAAGACCAGTGGAAAGGAATCTCCCTCTCTTATGGGCACAGAAACTCTAAGCAAGTCTACTAACTCCAGCACAGATCTACGGATGTCCATTGAACAGCTCGATGAACTGAAAGAGGAAAAATTAACAGATGAAGGCAAAAAGCACTCAGGTAATAGAGATTCTCTTTCGACCTGCCTCACAGATCGTTCACTGCAAAACAGGGGGGGAAATTGTTAAAAAATCACTTCTAAGTGGGTTGTGATTTTTTTTATTTGATTTTTATAATTTAATGTTTTGATTGTAGAAAGGAAATTTAGATTGGTAAAATATGGACAGATACATAGCTAATCCTTTGAAAAATCTCCACAGAATTTTGAACAGCTGTTTGAAGATGAGGGTAAAATATATTTATTCCTTTAAGTATTTTTTTTACTTTACATCTAATACATTTCATTTAGCTGCCATTACCTGGGGATGTCAGCTAAATTTGCAATCATAAGCTTAGGTTATTTGAATAGGAAGCATTTGGAGCAACTGTGGATAATCAAGGTTCATCTTTTTGGGGAGGAAGTGGTTGAAGCTAAAATATTGTATTTAAACCGTGAGATTTGAACTTTCCAGCAGATGCTCATTACATGGGTCACTTTACTGTCTAATTCTATTTTTATTTTATCATACAGCTTTGAAAACAAAGCCTGCTTCGAAGATGTCTAATGGAGCTCCTGCTAAAAAACATGTTAATGATCTTGAGGCTAATGGTTCCATGAACAGGTCTGTTGGAAGTTGGGCTACTAGTTTTTCCATATTAATAGGATTTTATTTCCCTGTTGAAAATGAGGTTCATCAAGTCAAAAAATTCTAAAACTTGTGTGTTTGTTCCAGGTTCTGTATTCTGGTTTATATTTGGAGCAAGAAATTATAATTATTTTTGTTATATTCTCAGGACTTTGCATCATCCAACCATTTCTTTCTGGCACCATTCCCATGCTTGCCACAAAATTCTGCTTCCCAGATTTCTTAGAGAATTGAAGAGGACTATGGGGAGAGAGTGCTTCACATTTGAGGAAGTTGTTTTTTATTTTTAAAAAAGTGTTTTTCTTATTGCTTGTTACACTCTCCCTACCTTAGCACAGATAAGCTCTCACCCTCTCCTATGAGTCCTCAACATGTGCCAGAGGAGTGGGATTGGGAGCAACAGCCAGAATTTGTGAACCCCAGAATGCTAAAGAGTTTTGTTTCATTGCTTCTTTATACCTCAACCCTCCCTAAATATCATTTGAGACTCTCCATTTTCCAACTGTAAAATAATAACAGGATTCTGAGCTCTCTCAGTAATGGAGAGACAAGCTATATAGTCAACAAGAGATGGTGTTGCTTGTTAACATCCTATTTTCTCCCTTTTTAATCTGCTATGACTTTTTTTTTCTTAGAGGCATTTTGTGATTTTTCACATAGAAATGCATGTAGGGCATGCAGATGCTTCAGTATCATGTTAACCTTCTAGATCTTTAATCTTACAAATAATTCAAGCAGCGTGTTTCTGTTTTCAGTGTAAAGAAATGCACTGGAAAGGGCAACAACGAACCCTTACCGCAGGCAGTTTTGAAGAAAAGGGGAAATGAATCTGGCAACTCTACCATGCAACAGAAGACAAAAAACGTAGCTAACGCTGTGAAAAATCAAGGTAAAGATTTGTCCTGTACGTGTAATGCTGACTTCGTATAAACCATTTCCAAACTGGGAATCTTTATCAGAGATGCAAGTGGTTAGATGACTAAACTGCAAAGCTAGGCACCCTTTCTTGGTGTAAGTTCCATTGAATTATACAGGTGTAACTTTCAAGGAACCATGCATTGTATTGAAGTATAAGTAAAACTCAAATCCATTTGGGGGCATTCATAGAAGTGCTGCTCATCACTAATTTGCAGGGACCATCTAATTAGGTTACAGTGCCATTCCTTCTTTTAGTGGTATGTGAAAAATCAATTTATAGTTTTCAAAACTAACCATGCGGCTGGTGTAATTACAGATCTCAAATACAGTGTAATAAATGCAGTCATAATACTGCAAAGACTTTCCCCCCCTTTTAACGTAATTAATGATGGCAGTGTTCTAAGTTTTAGCCTAGTGATTGCTAGCTCTTCCCTGTTCCAAAGTGTGGTTTGGTTAGTAGTGATGATGCTTCCACAGAGGACAACTTTAATCTTCTATTCATTTTTGGTCTATTTGTGTTTGAGCGTCCTTTTGAAGTTCTTTTTGTATGGAAAGTCCTGACACAGTTGACATTCACTGCTCCATATAATACACTCTGCAAATTGGAATGTAGCATAACCTTTAGATTTTTGTCTCGGTAGGTCCACCAGGAGAGACCCCAAATCTACTGAAGCCTGGACTTTCTCCTAAGCAAAATGAAGAAAAAAACATGACCCAATATCTAACTCAATCAGAGAAGCAACCTTCATCAAAGAAAAAGTCTAAATCTCCGCAGACAGCTTCAGTTAAAGCCACAGCAAAAATAATAATAACATCCAAAACCCAAAACCATTCAAAGAAGAGTGAAATGCTGAACAATAAAGACCAAAAACAGAAAATAGTTACAGGGCAACCTGCTCCAAAGCTTCCTTCTTCAAGCCAGAAGCTTTCCAGAAGTGAATCACCAGTTCAGAAGCATTTACATGCGGAAGGACAAAAAAATTCAACTTCATTGGGAACTCAGTTACATAGCAGTAACAAATCTAGCCCAGGGAAGAAGAACAACAGCAGAACATCCTTGCTTGAGATAGATAAGAGGCACATACCTGATTCAGAAAAAGTGACCCCTCTTGAAGAGAGAGACATGAAAGGAAATTTGGAACATCATTGTGTTGCGGAGCTGAAAACTGAAAAGATAGCAAAACAGGTTCATAAGAATGAGGATGATAAATCACTTGTAAACAAAACACCTGTACAAGAATTGCAGCATGTCAGAGAAGAGAAGGGTGTGACTTATGCAAATGTTAGCCAGAATCCTGCAATTTTAGCTTCTAAAGAATTGAAGTGCAAAATACTTCCTGATTCTGTTGCCTACCAGAATCTCTTGGAACATTCAGGAGAGAACCTTTTAACACAAGTAACATCGGTCGGTTGCAAATCTAATGATACCTCAAGGGATGTTAACTATCTTGAAGATCCATTGCACAGCTTGTCTGAAACAGCCAATGACAGCTCTAACTCTGAACATGAGGGGAGGAAATCTTCTAAGGTCTGTATAATGGGCTCTGAAAGCGCTGATGAATTCTCTGATAAATCTGCCTTGACTGAATCCCAATCGGCTACCGTGGAATCAGATGCTGCTTCAAAATCTTTTGTAGAGCATGTTGCAGAAAAATGCTCATCTAAAGATACCGATACGACAGAGACCCCAGAGAGCCATGAGAACTCAGAGGCCCCCTTTGCAGATCATTGGAATCTGAGTTCCAGTGCACTTGATCCAAAAGAAAGCCCTGAATCGGACACTGGCAGTGCAACGACATCATCCGACGATATAAAGCCAAGATCGGAAGACTATGATGCAGGAGGGTCTCAGGATGACGAAGGGTCAAATGAAAGAGGGATTTCAAAGTGCAGCACTATGATATGCCATGATTTCCTTGGCAGAAGCAGCAGTGATACAAGTACACCCGAAGAACTCAAAATCTATGACACAAGTCTGAGGATAGAAGTGAAAATGAAAAAGGAAAACTCTGATCTCTTCCGTGTTATTTCAACAAGTGATGATGAGATCCCTAGAAAAAGGCCTGAAACGTGGCTGCACCAAAGTGATGAGAAAAGGGGTGGTTCCAGGGGGAATAATGCTAATTTTGCCGCTGCACAGTTTCCTCAAGAAGCTGATCAGGTCTCCTCTTCGGCTGATGAAACGGAAGATGAAAAGTCTGAAACGGAAAACGTCGTAGAAAACCTGCCTCCACCAGAAATCCCTGTTCAGCAGTTCCATGGAATTGTGAATCTCGCATTTGAAGATGCGGCAGAAAACGATACTGAAAGTCAAGAATTCCCTGCCACCAAGAACTTTAAGCGTTCCGTATTGCTTTCAGTGGATGAATGTGAAGAATTGGGATCTGACGATGGCGGAGACGTCCACACTTCCCTCCAGCGCTCTCTGGATGCTGCAACGCCTTCTGATGTGTTTGATGGCACTTCCCATGAGGATCATGGCAAGACATTTTATTCAAGATACTCCTTGGAGATAGAAGACGGATTCCTGGAGTGTAAGGAGAATGATAAGGAAAGGTTAGAGAAAAGTGATAATGCTTCTGTAGACCCTTGTGGCAATGAGCAAAAACCCAAGGAGAAGAGTACTCCAGTTATGGAACAGAAGCCTGCCGAGAAAGATCTGATTGTGAGACATAGTCTGTCTCCAGCAGAAGTTAAGGAAAACGCCAAGAGTGACGAGAACAATGAATTTCAATGTAATAAAGTCTCAGACAATGACACAAAATCTCAAGGAAGACCATGTCACCTGGATCTTCATCAAAGAGATAATACTGAGTTACAAAAGAACAATTCTGCAAAACCTGTAGACCCAAGTAGGAGTCATATACTGATTCAGGAAGGCCACGTGAAAGAGATTGATTCAGCATCTACTGAATACGCTAACTCTGCTTTATCCGCAGGTAACGTACAGAAATAAAAGCATTAAGTTCCTCAAGATATTACATATTAGTGGAATATTAGATTTATAGTTGGGTTTGAGACGCTAACTCTAGCAAATACCTTTAGAAATTTTATCCAAACTGTTATAGAATTAAATGCTTATGTTTCACACAAAATCTTAAGTTGCATACCATATTCTCGACCATCATAGAATATGTATGACGCTGTCCAGTGGGCAGCTGGGAATATTTATCATGGGCAAAGCAGAGAGTGGGATGTTGTTCCCTGCTCTTGAGTTCATTTTTGACCCAATAGAACATAGGCAATATCATCTTTTAATGGAAACCTGGCTATCCATTGGTTCAGCAGCCTATATGATTCACATAAATATATATCTATATCTATATATATATATATCAAAGTGGGATGTGCAATAAGTGCATTAATCTTCTCAATTAAAAGTGCTCTGCGTATTTGCCTTTTAAGAGCTATATTCATTATTGTTTCTGTTTTGCACAGAGCTAGGGTCTCCTCTTAAGCTGCTGTTGGATTCAGTGGGGCCCTTACCATTGGCTTCAGCAGAAGCTGGCCTATACTCTTAAGATACTTTTTCAGAATTCTTGTAGTTCTAAGTTTTGCCAGTGAAAAAACAATTTCTTTTTAAAAAGAGAAAGGTCAGCTTTAAAAAAAACAAAACAGTTAATACATTTAAACTTATGCTTGCTTCACACGGTTAGGTAACTTCTTGTCTAGTTTTGTGTCTTCCTTAAAACAGGGATTGAGCTCCGTACCCCCAAAGTACAACACAGAGAACCTGAATCTTTCAAACTTCTGTGTATTTAAGAGTTATAAACTGATGATTTGTGTTCTGAAGAACCATACGAATGGATGACTTATCAAGCTGTACTTCTTTTTGTTTGCTTGTCCTTGCTTGCAGCTGCCCTTTGCATGTGCAATACTTAAATATTAAGCCTGTGAATAAACCATTTGTTTTTGCCCCTTTGAGGTTGACTTGGCTTAAGTCACTGTTTGGTGATCATGTCCTCCCTTTCGTTTTCCCCTCCCTCGCTCTGCTCCTTCCTATTTTAAGTTATTATTTTAGTGGTTTTAGAAATCCATGTGCATTAAATGTTGGTTTACATGACTTGTCATTTTCTGTATCAGAAATTTTTTCCAATTATGGAGGTTTATTGTCAATTGCCAGTGGTGATTGCTGCTTTATTTATAAGCCGTATACTTCGTTTCATTTACTTTTTTAAATGCATTTTAAAAAATGGCTCAAATATTTGTGGACTTTGTATACAAGTTACATTTTTCCTTACCTCTTAAATCTGGTTGGATTGGTCCTGCTGCATTGAGTGAAGTATGCTGTACAAAAGCCCTGCAAAAGGGGAAAGCCTGTGCAATTTTTACAATGTGTAGTATTGTGAATTGTTTCAGGAGACATAGATGATTGTGACAGATTGACACAAACCTGCATGTATGAGCATCGGCCTCCAAAAACCCTTTCTCCAATTTACGAGATGGATGTTGGAGAAGCTTTTGAGCAGAGGATGGAGTCGGAACTGAACATTCTAGATGTGGATTTTGAAGATCAGCCGTTTGCAGAACAGGACTGGACTCTTCTCAGGCAACTGTTATCTGACCAGGAGTCAAACTTAGACATCAAAAACTCTGTTCCTGAAGACCTTAACTTAGCACAATATCTCATCAACCAGACACTTTTTCTGGCACGAGACAGTTCACAACCTCAGGGTAAAGCACAGATTGACACTTTCAGTAGGTGGACTGAACTGATATCTCCACTGGATGATTCTTCAGCAAGCATCACAGTGGCAAGTTTTTCCTCTGAAGATTGTTCTTCCCCTCAAGGGGAATGGACAATTCTTGAACTAGAAACCCATCATTGAAGTGATCAAGTGTTTTGAGACAGGACTCCTCCCCTCTTCTTTTCCCTGTACCTCTGCAAGTAAATAGGTGATGCAATATTTCTATACAATAATAAATACTGCATCCGTCAAGAAGAGTCAGTCCTTGATATTGAAATGATCCTTTCTTTAAGTGGTCCATTTCTAATTTAAGATTTAAACACAGGTAAAATAAACTTTTGAGATTTAAGGTGGATGTTTTTCTAAAAACTATTTTCAAGCATGTCTTCTTTTCTTTCTCTGCCTAGAATTAGGAAATTAGATGCCCTGTAAGAAAATGCTTTGACTTACTCTCTCCTTTTTTCATTCATCACTTACTCATACATTTCCTAAATGCTCAGTGAATTAAAATATGAATGCAGAATAAGTATTGCTATCCTTTTTTCTTCCATTGCTCCCCATACATAGTGACTTGGTGACTTCTTCAAAGATAAGCGATTCACAGTGATTACGTCAAAAGATGTGTGCCAACAGTACTTTCAATTCTAGAAATGTGTGTTTGGATTTGCAGGAAATAATAATAATAATAATAATGCAACTGTTTCTGAACTTTATTTATAAACAGCAGCATGTTTTGGTTGTTTTCTCCAGGTTGATTTTTTGTACCTTTTTTGTTTTTGAAAATTCAATAAATTTCTAAATTGTTTAAATCTAAGATTGCACAGGAGTTACTGGAAGGGATACGTAGTGTTCTTTTTCTAGGAAGAAATATATGTTTACAGTGTTGTTAAATTGAAGGGGGGAAACCTCAAGAATTATTTATACAAAATCTAATACAGTTAACAGTTTTTTTCTTTTAAGATGGTATTTAATAGCATGAGACAGGTGAAATATAATGAAGTAGTCTGCTCATTTCAAATTTCTGTCTTTTGTGTGCCATATAGATCTATATTTGGATTCCTTAGAGTGTATTGGGTAGCACACTTCCCTTATCAAAGGACACTTTTAAAGGATTGGTATTCATATTTTTTGATCCCGAGCTTTTTTTCCAGTTACAGCTTATCATCTCGGGGGGTGGGGGTGGGTCTGGCTAATAGTGCAGGAACAGTGAAACACAATATCATCTATATGTGGTTTTTTTTTATTTCCTTTTCAATATGCATCCTATTTACTCTGTGACGAGAAAATTGGAATCCACTTCATAGGGAGTTCTTACCATCCAAGTTCCAATGTAGATGGAACACTCAGATACTGATTTTTGTGTTCTATGATGCTCACTTAAATAAACTTAAGATGGATGGACCTTTTTGCTGTGAAGTAATTGGGCGAGATTTACCTGTCAGTGGAAGCCCTGCACAAAGACTTCTGTTTGCCCTGCCCCGCATGCTCTCCTGACCTTTGCTCTGGTGGGATGGAGAACCCATAGTACAGCACATGAGGGAAGGAGAGGGGAGATCTGTCAGGTTATAGTGCTTGTGCAGTTGGAGCATTTGTCATAGCGCAAATAATAATAATAATAATAATTGTATTATTTGTACCCCACCCGTCTGGCTGGGTTTCCCCAGTCACTCTGGGCAGCTTCCACAAAGACCAAAAATACACTAATATGTCATACATTAAAAACTTCCCTGAACAGGGCTGCCTTCAGGTGTCTTCTGAATGTCAGGTACTTGTTTATCTCTGACATCTGATGGGAGGGCGTTCCACAGGGCGGGCGCCACTACCAAGAAGGCCCTCTGCCTGGATCCCTGTAGCTTTGCTTCTCGCAATGAGGGAACTGCCAGGAGGCCCTCGGAGTTGGACCTCAGCGTCTGGGCAGAACAATGGGGGTGGAGACGCTCCTTCAGGTATACTGGACCGAGGCTCAACTCAAAGTTGAGTTCCACCCATTTTATTTTAGTAACGCATGTGGAAATGCAGCTTTTGAAGGATTCATGATTTCATTCTTCCCTCTCTGTCTATACTTAAAGATAAAGGGACCCCTGACCATTAGGTCCAGTCGTGGCCAACTCTGGGGTTGCGGTGCTCATCTCGCTTTATTGGCCGAGGGAGCCGGCGTACAGTTTCCGGGTCATGTGGCCAGCATGACTAAGCCGCTTCTGGTGAACCAGAGCAGTGCATGGAAACGCCGTTTAACTTCCAGCCAGAGCGGTACCTATTTACTTGCACTTTGACGTGCTTTTGAACTGCTAGGTTGGCAGGAGCAGGAACAGAGCAACAGAAGCTCACCCCGTCGCGGGGATTCAAACCGCCGATCTTCTGATCAGCAAGTCCTAGGCTCTGTGGTTTAACCCACAGCGCCACCGTGTCCCACTGCCTATACTTACCGTATTTTTTGCTCTATAAGACTCACTTTTTCCCTCCCAAAAAGTAAGGGGAAATGTGTGTGCGTCTTATGGAGCGAATGCAGGCTGTGCAGCTATCCCAGAAGCCAGAACAGCAAGAGGGATCGCTGCGCAGAGGTCCCTCTTGCTGTTCTGGCTTCTGAGATTCAGAATATTATTTTTTCTTGTTTTCCTCCTCCAAAAACTAGGTGCGTCTTATGGTCTGGTGCATCTTATAGAGCGAAAAATACGGTAATAAATTTTTAAAGTAATTAAGATACTTGCATAGTGCCGTTCCACTAAGAAAAATTCCCAGCTTTCAATGAAAATACAGGAAAACATTAAAGACTTAAATATCACACCCACACGTATGTCAGAAATTAAAAATGGTAGAAACTGTAAAGCGAAGATAGAAAAGCAGCATAGAGATTAACATGGGCTTTCGTGGAAAGGTTATTCCAAAGGTGCGGTTCAGATTCCTGTGGGCAGAGGTGGTCCTCCTGATCTTTGGCTCCAAGAGCCATTCAAGGCTTCAAAGGTAAGCACTAGCAAGTTGAACTTTGAAACAGACCAACACCCAGTGCAGTTTTTCAAAGACTGGCAACATGTAATCCATTTGGCTGGTCTCTGTTAGTAGCCCAGTCACCATTTTGTACTAGCGGTTTGCAGTAAGTCTTCAATGGCATTGTGAAAACCATTGCAGGTATTGGCAATGCATAACGGCTTTCTGTGTACTTCAATAGTTGGATTTTTATTTCTGACAAACGTTGGGATTCGTTTTGTAGCAAACATTTGGTGTATGTAATGTGGAAAGAAAGTTGAATAAATGTGGCAAGAAAAGAATAAAGCTTATGCTGTGTCAGCTCTTCCTATTTCACTTACCCTTATTTTAAAAAGATTTTATTAAAGATAAATATAATGAGTATAATATCATAAAATTCCCCAGTAAAAATTGTGACACACACCCCCGCCGCATCCTCCTTTTTCTACAGCGTGATGAATTTGCAATAAATGTCTTTACAATCTTCAATCAGCTTGCAAAGTCACATTCACACATTCAGTGCTCCAAACGCCCATCAAAAAGAGTCATATCTGATAATAACTTTAGTCTCATACATGTTTTAATAGTCTATTCCTATGTCTAAATGTCTGATGTAGTTTGAGGAAGATTATCTGCCTGTCTGTGATCTTTGGTGTAGAAAATAAAGGACCACCATATTGTGAGAAATGTCTCTGGTTTTTGTTTTCCATGGGAAACAATATTATGGGTGACCTTTTCTGCTATTGCTTGCATCATATATTTTTATACCAAAATTCCAGAGTAAATCCTTGTAGCTTTTGCCGTGTTTGTGCCAATCGTGCAGTGACAAGAAAACAGGCGGCGAACCTTTTATAAAGTTGTTTATTGGTGTCCTCAAAAATTGTAAGGAAAGCCAATTGTGGGTTAATAATACTTTTCAATGTTGTTTAAATTTCTTTTGCTAGGGGGGAGATGGCAAATTGGCTCTGGTTATTTGGTTTTCAAGTGGAAAAGTTCCTTTGATCTGGCGTGACGATGGGGAGGAGGAAGAGGATTCAGGCAAGGGGTGTAGCCGGGCTTGAGACACACCAGCTGGGGATGATGTACTTGCAGGGTGACACAGGATGGTGAGAGGACCCAGAACTGAAGGAGCCAGAGTCAGAAGGGGCCCTTCCTCCATGAACACAGTGGGCTCTGAGACGTAGGGAGCAGTGGGAGATATGCTCTAGGTCAGGCATAGGCAAATTCGGTCCTCCAGATGTTTTGGGACTACAACTCCCTAGCTAACAGGACCAGTGGTCAGGGATGATGGGAGTTGTAGTCCCAAAACATCTGGAGGGCCGAGTTTGCGTATGCCTGCTCTAGGCGGCTGAGGCAGACGAGCCTACAGCCCAGCTCTGTAGTTGGCCAGGTGGGGCTTGCTATCTCTGGGAGGAGAGTGATTTCTCAGCTGAAGTAGGCTCAGGACAGGTGAGGGTCACCTGCCTCATTAAGCCCAGGTGCTGCGCTCAGCAGGCAAAGCAGCAAAGGGCAGCTGAGCTAAGGGGCTGTGTCTGCTCAGCCGTCCATGTTGATGGATCTTGACTTGGATGCTCCAGGTCCACTATGGGATGGTGCTTCTGGTTGGACTTTGGACATATGGATTGACCCCAGACCGTGTTTCCCAACTGTTGAACTTGGGACTTGAAATACTGCCTTGCCACCAGGTAGGCCCAGGGATCAGGACAACGTCCATAGCAACGTCTAGCATGAAAGAAGAGCATATGGTGGAAGGGTAGGATATCTGACAGAAAAGCTGTGGAGGTGTGCTGGGCCAGCCTCAATTTATTCCCCAGGGGGTGGACCCAAGCAACGACCCTTGGCCAGTTGGGCCCACCCCCTGGGGAGTCCCTGGAGCTAGGCCTGTCTGTCACTGGGCCATCCATAGTTGGGCCTGCAGTCCTACCCAGGCTGACAAAAGCCTATGGCCAGGCCACAATGCTGCCTGTTAAGCAGACTTGTCTTATCCTTTGCCTTAGGCTGGAAAATGTCTGAAACTGGCCCCACTAGTCCCTAGAGCAGTGATGGCCAAACTTGGCCCTCCAGCAGTTTTGGGACTACAACTCCCCTCATCCCTAGCTAACAGGACCAGTGGTCAGGAATGATGGGAATTGTAGTCCCCAAAAAGCTGGAGGGCCAAGTTTGGCCATCACTACCCTAAAGTACAATTGAAGAGGCTGAGCTGCAGGGATGGGGCAGAAATTCAATTCAGTTTGCATTTAAAGGTGAATCGACCAAATCTACACTTTCTGAAGCAATACGAGAATCAAAGCACAGCTGTTCTTTTAAATTCACACTTAACTGAATTTTGCAAAGGTGGTTTACAAAAATACATACATTGGGGGGCAGTCTGCAAAAAAAACAACACAGCAGTGAAAATAACATACAAACTGCATTACATTGCTGCCAAAAATGTCAAAATTGCATGCAGAAATATCAGACATTCACACTAGGATGTTGGGAAAATTTCAGGAGGATTTTTTTTTTTAATTGCAATTGCAGAAATGTGGAGAACTGAATTGAACATTGGGGAGATTAGAAACAGATAACCCAAATAGATAAATCCTTATACCCCTACAGAACAGTAAACAAAGAATTCATTAGTTCAAAAATTCTCTGCCATGAACTTGGTGGTCTCTGGCAAGCCAACACCTCTTAGCCCTTGGTGGTTCAAGACCAGCTACTGGGTCTCAAGAGCAACACTACTCCCATTCAAATATCTGACAAAGGTTAGCCTTCCCAAGTGTATGTTTGGATTATAGCTGTATCCCAACTCTGAAAAGGTTGAAGACTATTACTATTATCTCTCTACTGTAAATATGAAGCTTATTCCAAGTATTATGCCCACTTTAGAGAGATTATTGAGAGAATGTGGGAAGCACATCAAGTACTTTGAAGTGCATTAGAAATGCTGGGTATTATAGTTATTGAAGAAACTTGTGCTGAGCTTGGCATGATACAATTAAGCATGTATTTGACCTAAGATCGACATTTAAAAAGTGACACTTCTGAAATGCTCTCTAAGGTGAGAAAATTTCATAAGCACTGAGGCCTGATTCACTCAAGTGGCATTTGTTTTTCTTTGCATTCAGTTACACGACAGGAGGCATGGATTTTTTTTAGTGTGGTCCAGCTCTTTAGTCCTGGGTGAGTTGCTGCGATTGACAGTGTCTACTTGTAAGAAGCTGGTTTGCATGCCTTCCCTCCGTGGCATCGTATACACATGTACACAAATGGAGAATAAAAACTCTGTGTAGATTGTGTCTCTAAAGATATGCTTGATGTGCTGAGTTGGCCAGGTACAATATTGTTTTAGGTGTGGTCTTGATCATGAGGTCTTCTTCCTCTTAAGCAGAGATGGGGAATTGTGGCCCTCCTAGATGTTGTCAAATATTGGTCATGTTTGCTATGCCTGCTGGGAGCTAAAGTCCAACAATATCTGGAGGGCCACAGGGTCCCCATCCCTGCTCTCAAGTAAAACAATCCAAAATCATGGTAGGTGCAGTTATAGTAAATTGGAAGGATTGGCTGTAGTGTCTATTTGTTTCTCTCTAAGCAGATACGCATAATATTATCTGGCTGTAGCCTGTTGGCTCTTCAGCCTGTACATGTGACAAAACAAAGATTTATGTCCTGGACGATTTCAGTTTAAAAGGATATAATTGCGCGTTGGTGTGTGAATATTTCATGACACTACGATAAGTTATCCGCTTGATATATGACGTAGTGCCTAAGGACAGGCATAATAATAATAATAATAGGAAGAAGTGCTCAGTTAATTGCATTGGTAATGATTTCAGCAGATTAAGAAATGGAAAGGGGGCTGGTGTACTAGAAGCCCATCCTGAAAAATAAGCTTTCTACCTCTTCCTTGAAGAGGCAAAACTCATAGCAAAGTGTGAGAGGCTGCCATACTGCTTGCAACGCTGTGAGCACAGCTCAATGGGGTGAGACATTTGTTCCCAGAAATCACCCGAAGTTTATTTCTAGCGGTTTCTGACCCCGACACAACACCCCTAAGCAGATTGTACTTAGGGCAGTCTCTGGTATCTCCACATAAAAGGATACTCTCTTCCACCACACTTGAGGGAAGTTGGCTAGTTTAAGGAGTGGGGAAAGAAGGCTGCCTGGTCTACACATTTAGGTCCCTCAGCAATGGGGCAATCTTTGCTGGGTTAAGGTGGAACAGCGGAGGGGCTGCTACGGTTGCCCCCCAGCATCTGCTCCCTGAGGGGTTGCCTCACTCTGTTAAATGTTTGGGCTGACCCCATTACCGAGTGAAGACGGGAGTTTGCCTCACCATTTTTCTTGCGAAGGCACAAGAACTGAGGAGACACCAAACGTAGATGAATACAAAGCAAGCTAGTAATGCTCCAGTATTATTAAGCACGACTACCTTCCTGTAAGATTTCTAGGCTTCTTTCCAAATATCCCCCTTGCAGGGAAATATTTGAAATGGCAGGCTTTCAGATCAGCGAACTAAAATTACAATTCCTATATTGAGAAAAGCTTTTGACCCTTTTGTCGTAGTGCCTTCAGTCTTTTCCCTGGATACAGATAGGTAGCCGTGTTGGTCTGCCATGGTCAAAACAAAATAAAAAAATTCCTTCCAGTAGCACCTTAAAGACCAACTGAGTTAGTTATAGGTATGAGCTTTCGTGTGCATGCACACTTCTTCAGATACACATTTCCCTGTGTATATATCCACATTTCCCTGGATAGTTTGCCTTTCTGTTCTGAATGGGGAAACCTGATACTGTGTAATTTATTAATGTCCTTGTTGAATTTTTTTTTTTTATGCTTTAGATAGAGTAGACTTCCACACAAACATAATCACAAGCAATAACGCAAAGTTTTATTACAACAATCCTCTAACATTAACCCTTAACCCTGTCCTGCTTTAAAAAAAACCAAAAACCCAGTATTATTTAACTGAGCATTTGATTTTAGTAGTAATTCTGCTTTTGCCTTAAGTTAATTTAGTCAGTTATGGTGGATACATCTACATAATTTATCAAATTCATTCAGTTGTAAGTGTAGAGTGGGGTTTTTTAAATTTTATTTAAGGACTGGTACTGGGGAATCTTGTGCAAGTAAAGTAAGGAGGAGAAGGAATGGAATGCGGGAGCGGAGTTGAACAATTGAGTTCTTATTCATTTATTTATTTTTTTTTTTTATTAAATTTGTATACCACCCTTCATCCATATATCACAGGGGAAGAGTGGAGAAGGAGATCCCTTGTTTATCCCAATACCTTGCCGCCCCCCCCCCAATCCAGAATTTGAGAGCGAGTTAAAAACAGAAACATCATTTCATTGCGCCCATACAAAAGGAGAACGTTGTTTCCTCAGTGGCATGTTTTTTTGAATTTGTCTGTAAATTGAAAGTTGCCAGTTTTAAAAACAAATAAACGGGGTGGGGATGAGGAAAAGAAAAGCCCTGTAGGGTATATTCTGCAAGTGCCACTGGCAAGTTAACCAGGCTCCCTTGGCTGTGATACCAGAAGAGCTAGGCCTCAAAGCCAGCCTCCATTACTGGCGTTCCATAATGGTGTCTTAGAAAAGTTGTGAGGGGGACCTTGACTGAGGGGCCAGAGCTCAGCTTTTGCAGGGCCTGGGCTAAGTAGGAATGAGTGTCAATTGATTAGGAAGCTCTAGAAGCCTTCGCTTCCCACACAGTCCTTAGCAAGCCTTAGTGACAAAACTGCCACATCCAAGCTCTCTCTTGTACGCCGCTTTTTATTGAACGTTGTGAGGAATTACTAAGCCATTCTTGACTGGCATGACTCACAATGCCATAATGCTGACTAGAATTCTAACTTCATAAGCGGCGTTAGAAGTGGAGATATGAAAGCTAAGAGCTAAACGGCACCTTAAACCGAGGTTACAGGCGCAACAACAGAATGTTTTCTGTTTTTGTTTTCATAATAAGAATTTCCTGTCCTGCGTCAGGAATTTTCCTGACACGTTTCCAGGTGTAAAAATAGCGTGGGGGGGGGGGAGGGATTTTGCCGAATCGGCAAAATGTCAGTGAAAACCCGGATGTATGGTAACGCAATGGAAAAAGTAGCGGAAACAGTTCCAAAAGCTTAAAATTACTATTTGGGGTGGGGAGGTTTCCCCAGAAAAAGTTGACTATTTGGGTTTGTTCCCCAAAAAACCTCAAGGGCACCCAGGGTTGCAGGTTCAAGCTGGCACTCCTTGCCCCAAATCAGAACTTGAAGCTTTTTGGTGTATGCACAGTATATTCAAAATATCCACTTTGCCACACTTTTGCCTCTGTAGAACAGAAAAGGGGCAAACCTAGTATTAAAGTACCCTTATTGTGAGGCCACAGAGTGGTAAATGGGGACTTTATGAGTTAACTGCAACAAATTATAATGATCTGCTCTCTGTGGAGTGTCTCACTTAGTACCCTAACCTTTTTCTAATGTTGTAACAGAAAAGGTGCTTACTGTATGGGAAAAGGTGAAAAAACTTGAATGCCCACAGAATTATTAGCTCTGTTAGCAGATCCTCCAAGTGCCCCTATTTTCCAGGGACGTCCCTGATTTAGAGACGCCATCCTGGTTTCTGATTTGAACCCGGAATACCCCCCTTTTCCTTAGGATGTTCCTATTTTGATTGGAGAAATGTTGGAGGGTATGGCATTATCCAACCCCCGAGCCGTCTAAAGGCAATCCTGTATAGGGAAGGTTTTTTTTAATGTTTAATGTTTTAATTATATATGTTGGAAGCTGCCCAGAGTGGCTAGGGGCAACCCAATAAGATGTGTGGGGTATAAGTAGTAAAATTATCATTCTGGAATGGGACGTCCCTATTTTCATTGGAGAAATGTTGGAGGGTATGTGTTAGGCCTGTGTGTCTCCTAAATGTTTATGACAGTCTCGCTCATAGATGGTTTGCAAACTCTGCATTCAGATGGTTGGGATCTGTATTGCTGAGCCACCTTGAAGTTATAATGCACCTCAGAGTATCACTAACAGTGCTTGATTGACTCATAGTAATAACCAGAACAAGGACTGCACTTGGGGAAAGTGCCTTTTTCTCTTCAAGGCCTTTTTGATTCAATGGAAGCTTGTTTCTGGTGCATGTACAAATGTTTTGCACAGTTGAAAGAGAGTGAGTGCACCGTTTCCCAGGGCTAAAAATAGTCAAGAGCTATACATGTCTAATCTGAAGCTTCATTGAGATCAATGGGACTTACTCTTAACTAAGTGTGCTTAGAATTCCTAAAAGTGGAGTTCATCTCTTATATTTTGTAAATGACACCTTCTCTTTGCACTTTACTTCTCCTCTATCAAAACTCAGTATAACGTGACCTGTTATATTAATGCTATTTGTAAGGTGCAAACAAAGGTCCCACTACTTTCCCTTCTCAGTTTGTAGTGTTCCGTAAGTGTCTGGTACTGCAGAAACTTTGGTGACTGTGTCAACATGGCAGAAAGCAGTGGGCAAGAAAAGACACGGTGGACTGCAACCATAATTGTGAGTTCATCTCTTCAGGTATTGTATCCTACCATTTGTTCGTACAAGTTGCTCTAGCCTCGCAAAGGGTCACAAAATAAATGGGGCTGTGTATTCCACCCTTTCTAGGAACACCTAATATAGAAGAGAGAGCCATGGCATCAAAGCTTAACAACAATGTCAGAACACAGCTCTACCATGTCCTCATATAACTGGGATTAAGGCCTCCAGATTAGAGAGGGTAGTCTGCAAACAGATTTAAGACCCACCACCTTTTAAATTAAAATTAAAACTAACCGCTGTGTTGCATTAAGGAATTGACCGACATTGAAGCATAGTGAAATGGGAAGCACAATTCTCTAAGCAGTGAAAACTCCAAAAGTGCAGAGGGTACTCAGGTTAAACCAGTCCAACTGACACTGCTATCCCATTAGGTTTCAGGGGAGCACTCAGCTCCTTCAGAGCGCCCTAGAAACCCCACAGTTCTGACCTCAGTTTGAGTCCAAAATTGCCAATTAATTGTGCTCTTTCCTATTGTCAAATAAACCCAAGTGGCCAGGGGAAGGCACAGAAATACACTTGCTTTTTTTGTTCTAGCACTCCCTTCCACAAGTATCTCCAGTTATTTAGTTACTGTGGCATCATATTGACCCTAGCGTACATTACCAAGGGGATACTAAACAGATCTGGCTAGGGCTATTTACTTAACGAAAGAAACTGGTTTGACGATTTTACCAATCCTCTTCTTCTCCAGACCTGTCTTATAGCTGCAGAATTACAGTACTGAGTTGGAAGAGGCCCCAGGAGGTGTTTTAGTTTAATCCCCCAAAACGCATAACAATATTTTAATTCCATTAAATCAGTGTAGTGGCTGTTCAGAAGTGAGATTTTCTGATAAAGCATGCTTACAGCAGTCAACTTTTTATATTCCTGTGCTTTCCCCCCACCCCAAACATTCTAGAGGGGTTAAATGTCATGATCAAAGAGCATCGACCATATTAATATGTCCATTTCAATGAAATCTAAAACACTAATGGCCTGGCTAGAACAAAAGCACAAAACAGAAGACCTTGCTTTATCAGATCAAAGGCCCATCTAATCCAGCATTCTCTTCTCACAGTGGCCAATCAGATGCCTATTGGATGCCCAATAAAGGACATGAGTGCAATAACACACTCTCCACTTTTATTTCCCAGCAACTTGGTATTCAGAGGCATGCCCAGTAGCACACAACCATTCTGACTCTAGTAGCCACTGATAAACTTTACCCTCCTTGAACTTCTCTAATTTTCCTTTAAAGACTCGTTCTGACGAATAGTGTTGAACTAGGACCCGGGAGACCGGAGTTCAAATCCTCATTCAGTCATCAAGCTCACTGGGTGACTGGGTCAGTCACTACCTGTCATCAGAACCTACCTTGCAGGGTGGTTTGGAGGATAACATGGAGAGGAGAAGAGCCATGTATGTTACCTGAGCTCCTGGGAGTATAAAAGCAAATGTAAATAAATAAATAAATAGTTGGGGGCTAACTTCCACCCTTCTTGGGATGTTCCCAATTTGTAAAAGTGACTGAAAGAAAATAGGGTGAGTGAGCTGGAGTCTATAAGAGTTGTGTTTTGCACTTGGAAGACTTTTACATCAGGGAGGATGTGGGGGACGCACTCTGTTATGGCTGTTAAGTGCCACTTCCTATCAGGTTGTAAGAAACCCTTTCTTCCTCCAACACTTGCAGCAGCAGCAGCACCTCCGTGACATTTAGAATTGTTGCCCACCTGAGGCCATCCCTGCTTCCCAACAAACAAAGTGGCTTTTGCATTGACTTTTTGTTAGTACAGCCAGTGCTCTCCAATGTGTTCCCCTTCCCTCCTTTTCCCCTCTGGAGCCTTCCTTTAGTTCGTTAATAGCAATTACAGGATGCAATGAACAGTCATAATGACAAACAGGCGATGCAGAAAGTGCTATAGATGTTTTTATCTGGGTTCTCCTTGCTTTCAGGAAGCATTTTGATTGATTAATCTATAATGTTGATCTTTGTTACTCTTTTAATGCAGTTTTTTTTATTAGTTTCCCTTTTCTTGTTGACAGGAACAGTTCTTGGAGGCAGTACACTGTCATTGCACAAGCTGACATTGTTCTTGATTGATAGAATAGAAAGAAACTTGGCTAGCTTATCTTAAGATGAAAACTTGATTGATGGGATACCTGGGTAATCTGTGACCCTCCGGATGCAGCTGGTCTACAGCTTGCAACATCTCTGGCTGGGGCTGATGGGAAACAGGCCCTCTTTAAAAGCTCCTGCTGCATTTGGAATAAGTCTTCTGTCCATTCCTATCCTTTTTCTGGGTCCACCTTACTTTCCTGACTGTTTTAATGAACAGAAGGGGAATGGGATGACAGAGGCAGGAGGAACCGACAGGAGAAGACTCAAACATTTTCTCATTGCATTGGGAAGTTTAGTGGATGGCTCTCCAGGCTGCAACTGGGACAACTGTTAAGTTCTGTTGTATGGCAAGCTAAACATAAAGCACCCTGGTTATAATGAGCAATATTTTAATGAAAAGGATGCATGTTTTATAATATATAGTGGTACCTCGGGTTACATATGCTTCAGGTTACAGACTCCGCAAACCCAGAAATAGTACCTCGGGTTAAGAACTTTGCTTCAGGATGAGAACAGAAATCGTGTGGCAGCAGGAGGCCCCATTAGCTAAAGTGGTGCTTCAGGTTAAGAACGGACCTCCGGAACGAATTAAGTTCTTAACCCGAGGTACCACTGTATGTTAGCTTAGTGGGAAGAGGAGTAAAGGTTAAAAAATGATCAACGCTGTAGATATTTCTGTCTCTCTTTTTTGTCATTATAATGCGAGCTCGAAGTGACCCAATTAACTTTATTTAGAATTGGTGAGCATGTTTTAATCCTGTATTTTATAACTTATTTAGGGTCATGAAATTTCAATGTCCCTACAAAATCAGCAATACCGGGTTCGATATTCAGATACAGTGGAAAATGGATCAATAATTTTCTCTCTTTCTGGTAGAGTATCTTAAATTATGGGAAATGTGACCATTAATACATACATACATACATATATATGAATTTATTTATATTTCATTTAATGTATTTATTTATTATTTATATTTATTGCATTAAATATATACGCTACTTGATTGTCTGTGTGTTTATAATCTCAAAGCGGTTTACAGGGCTACTTAGAATTCAATATGGAAATTAAGAGTGACAAGTTGTACACATGGTGGTCTTGCCGCATCCCTACAACATAATTTGGGTCAGAGTATCAATATGCTTTACACCCAGTGAATTTTATGGAGGGCATAATCTCAGTCTCCATAACTGACCCTTTAGAAATCCCCCAAAGCCAAGAAATTTGTAATGACTGTTATCTTTCTCCCAAACTGGACATATTCACATCTGAAGGAAATTTTAGAATGCTTGTAGCCAGATATAAATAGCAGAAAATGATCCTGTAGGCTTATAAGCAAGGCAGAATAATTTTAAACCATTTTAAGCTATGAATGTTAGGTTTCACAGTACAGTTCAACAAAAAACACTTGTCTGTTATTATTTTGTTCACTTAAATAAATCACCAACAATTTACTAAATTCCTTGTTTTTTAAACAGTACCTACCCATGGGTTTAAAATGTAAATAGACATTACACAAAAGGAAAAAGGGTGATGAGGAAAGAAGACGACAAGCAAATTCATGTATACATTTTTTATGTGTTCCTCATCTTCCTATCCTAATTTGAGAATCACTGTAATAAACTAAGCAGATAGGATCAGGACACTGTAGAAACAATTAGCCCCCTTTCATCTGTTTGTATGGGGCTTCCACGTAAACAGGCCAGGAAATGGATGAAAGAGTAGCAATGAGTCTATCTTCCATGTACATATGCCTAGGACTACAGCTTTATATGAACAAAACTCTTTCAATAGTAAATATACCAACTACATATGTAGTTGACTATTTTTTATATGCATTTAAGTCTGACTTGATCACCATATTTCTTCTTGCCCAGGAATTGCATTTTTGCTGGTCGATGCTCAAGGCTTATTTTTCACAGAGAGAGAGGTTTTATTTGAAAGAATAAAGAAGTTCATGACCATTCACAGGAATGGATTTTTGCTTTTGTCAGCTGCTCGTCATGGACCAAAAGAATGGGATGGGATGTTCAGAGTTCAGCAGAGGTATGAAATTTTAAAAATCGTCAATAGTTTGTTTTATTAGTAAAGGAAACTAGGTACAATAATATGAAATGTTTGCTTAATTATCAAAGATGTAGGTGAATTTGATTTTGCTCAAAGCATTTAGCCAAAGAATAAAAACCCCGTTGTCATATTGCAGTATATAAGAAAATGATGCATCTCGGTCAGTATGACTTGGCATACTCAAGTTTGATAAAATGAGGCAATTTTGGAAATTTAACAAGTCATCATTCCCTAAGTACAAGATAACACCATTTTGTGTTACCTTTTCAGAGACTGAGGGTCCTATCCTTGGAAGGCAACCTGGAAGTAAATCCTGTTGATTTCAATGAGACTTACTTCCAAGCAAGTATGTGTTAAGACTGCAGCACAAGTTCTAATAGTCTAAAAATGAGAATTATGCTTTTGAAAGTCCAGCAATACAGATCATTATGCCAACAAAGAAGCAATTGGCAGGGGTAGTACAACTTGAGGGCATGGCATTACAGTGGCACCTCGGGTTACATATGCTTCAGGTTACATACACTTCAGGTTACAGACTCCGCTAACCCAGAAATAGTACCTCGAGTTAAGAACTTTGCTTCAGGATGAGAACAGAAATCGTGCAGCAGCAGCACAGCAGCAGCGGGAGGCCCCATTAGCTAAAGTGGTGCTTCAGGTTAAGAACAGTTTCAGGTTAAGAATGGACCTCCGGAACGAATTAAATATGTAACCAGAGGTACCACTGTAGTACTGCAAGAACAGAGCATATCCTGGAGTAACAGGATGCTTCAATATAAAGTGGATGGTTCAATATTAAGTTTACGTTCAAAGTCTTAAAAGTGAGCTAGGAAATTGTCCCATCTGATCGTAATGGCCACTATTACTAACATAATTATCTCTGTGTGTTCTCTCCTGCATTTAATTTCCCTCTGACTTCATTGTTTAAATTCCTCCTCCCCTGCCCAATCTCTGTTTGTCTGCAACTTGGGCAAACACTTCATGCAAACCTTACGGTCCGCAAATAACATCTTGCTGAAGACAGTGCTGAAACACTTTGAGAAATAAACAAAATTGGAAATGTTTTTTTGTGACCCTTTAGCTTGGCCTTTTTCTTTTTATTTCATCTTCGGTGTAGCCCACTTGTTTTCCATGTAGCTCAGTAACGTGTACTCCTGATTGTAGTGACCGCCTGGGGTTTAAGGAAGGCTTCTTTTCCATCACCTGAATTCTTGGTGCAAAGAAAATATAGAGAAAGGAGAATTCCTAGATGTCAGGCTCCAAGCCTGGGAACAGTGGTAGGGAAGGGCTTCGAATACCTTCTGCTATCCCAATCCTAGTGAAAACGAAGTACCAGCTTTTGCAAAATCTCAATTTGCTGCAATCATATTAACATACCCTTATGTAACAGCATGCTCCAATTCTGGTCCATGCTGTAAAAAAAAATGAATACTGTATTTAGCATGATTGACATTTTGAGGGTTGTTTCAGGTTCCTAGGCAGCAATTTACGAATAATCCCAGTCCACAATACCGCTGAAGCTATTAAACTCATGCTAACTATAGCAAAAGTAAGTAGCAGAATTTTATTGTCAAATAATAATGTACAGCAAAACAGCTATGACAATATAGAATACATCAATAGGATTTCCACATACTTTTTTGAAAAGTCTCTCATACATGCTAAGCATGTAACTGCATCTAAAATGAGCCAATGTGGTTTAGTGTTTTCAGTGCCAAACAAGAACAGAGAAGGTTCTGATATAAATTCCTATTCAGTCATGAAACTCATTGGCTAACCCGTACAGGGCTATTGTGATTTATTTATTTTTAAAGGAGGGTGGGAAGAATAACCAAGGATATCCTTGGAGGAAAAGTGACATGTAAGTGAATAAAATAGTTATTTGTTATTTGGTGCTTGTAATATGAATTATAGATACTTGACTGGTAGATACATATAGGACCTAATGCTTAATGTGATATATGAATAAGATACAGTACTTTTACATAAATACTTCTGGCAATTATTATTGCATACATACTGTACCTAATTTTTAAAAAGTGTTCCCTGTAGTTTACTTTGCAGCAAAACCAGAAATAGAATTAAAGACTAAGACTATTTTAAGCTATGCTCTTCAAAATAACTACTTGTTCCTTTAAAGTTACTTCAGTTTAACCTAAGGTTTTTCTTTCAATCACACCAATATAAAATCAGAATTAAAGTATTACATTTTAAGTCTTTTAAAATCTAGTCACTTGAAGACGAGTCATTTGTAGACTTTCATTTCAAAATAGAAGCCAAAATTCTCTGAAACAGGACCCTGCAAGTAAAATCTGTTATTTTACAAACCCTCTTTAGTACTTTCCCTCAGGATCGATCTTTCTTGCAGAAAGAATCCAAAGTTATTTTCAACTCTTATGGTGTATTAATTGCACAAACCATTACTATAACCTGCTTTATTTCTCTCCTTGTAAAGACTACTTCAAAACCGCATCTGGACAACATTCGCTACAGAATGCTAATGGCAAAGACACAGATTGTAGAACAAAGCTGTGTTTGGAAAATGCTTCATCAAAGTCAACTGGCTTGTAGTTTTGTAACCACTTAATATTTTATTCAAAAAAGTTTGGCCATGTTTATTTGCAAAATAGTCTCAATTTTGTGCTTTTAAAAAATGTATCCACAAAGCAATAAGCATGTCACTTTGGAAAGCGCATTTCTGGATGTTACATTAGGATTAAAATCAGTGTGGGATTTCTTAGTTTAATTTCCTGTATAACCATCCAAGACATATTACTGTTCACTTGAAATTGACAGCCAGATGTAAAATACTGAGGAAGAATGGTCATTATTCAAGAGTAACACCTTTTAAAAATGTACATAACTTTGCAAATAAATGGCATAGTTGTAGCCTTCCCAATTTAATATTTTATTTTCTAAGAATTATTTAGAACCTTTTATTCTTTTATTTCCATAAAGGAAAATCTTTTACTAAACAATTTGTGTATTTAAGTCAATGAACTCCCACCTCCCAGAGTTTTCATTCTCATCCGCTTGTACTTGCTCAGATATATTTCCAGAAATGACCAAGGAAATTTGCAGTGAGGAATTTACTCATAGCTGAAATGGTAGATAGGATAACTCACCTTTATGTCATCTTAATGTAATATCATAATGATATGCTGGTGGGCCTTGCTGCTATGAGGTGATTCAATTTTCTCCAAGTAACTGTTTAATCAGCCTACATCTAACAGTGCTGCAACATGCTGCTATATATCTCCGAATCAGTTCTATGATAACTGAAATGGGTTCTCAGTATCTACACTGCAAGTTTAGAATGTACTCTCTCTAATGTCAATACAGCACATGCCAATTTATATTTATTCCCATATCCTACATCTTGAGGCATTTGTGTTCTCTTACTTTCCTTGTGGGTATGATGTAATGCCAGTAAGGGAATTTATCACTTTTATTTTTTGCTTTTTCCTTGCTATTTTCTGAATACTTGAGGTCTATACCAAATAGGCTGGCTGTTTTCTAAGTGGTGTATTTTGGGTGCTGAAAATTAGAGGCCCATCACAGGGTGTGTATAAACCTGTGCCTAAGGAAAAAAATGAAAATCTTCTGCAGTTCTGGTCACTGAAAAAGAATCCTTGAGATAGAACACATATTCCCATTTTGGCTTTGCCATTACATTGAATCATGTGCTTTATGTCACAGTAGGGTTATAAAACAGGCTGTGCCATGAAAAAGTTCAGTGTGTTACCCACCCACCCATGAAACTTCATAGTTATAGATGCTCCTGGGAGTTCTGCCAAAAAAAAAAAAAAAAAAAAACATTGCCGGAGGCTTCCTTTCACTGATCTTGGCCGGGCATTTTTAATGAATGCTAAGACACACTTCTACACGTATTTTGTAAAAATACCAGTCAGGTTTAACAATTCCATTCAAATCTGAAGGTGCAGAAAAAGTATTCTTGGACCTTCTTTTCCAGCAGCTATATAATGATGACTTGGTGTATACTTCAAAGGTTGGTATTTTTATCTTTTCAAGTAAAGTCATAATGACAGAAGTAGAAACAGAGTGCACAATGTGAAACACTATTGGGATAAGGGAGGCAGAAAGCATCACTTGATCCTAGTAGTTTCTTCAGCTGCAGCAGTTGTTTTGGTTTCAATGAGTTCTTCTACCCTGGCAAGAACACTCTCTATCAAATCAAACGTGTAAAGAGCCGAGTGGAGAACCTGAAATATTAGAGAAAATTAATGTTATTTATTGCATATTTACCAGTTTGTATTCACTTTGAATACAAAAGAAACCTAAAGCCCACCTTCCAACATTTTAACAGCTTCTCCAAAACTAGACCACTCACCTGAAGCTCCATTTCAGTTGTCATGTGGGGCATCTTTTCTCCAGCTACTGTTAAAGAGCAAATCTTCTTGGAAACATGAGATTCTATAACATGAGATTCACACAAGAATAAGTGTGTGTCTACCTGATAGGCAAAACTAGACAAACTCGCATCATATGGCAAAATCAATTCTGAACTTTTATTTTTTAAAGAGCCACAGATTTCTGATCTTTGTGACCAAAAATAACTACTTTCCAATGGCAGAGTACAGGTTTGGCCATCAGAGCGTCTTGGTCTCAGTCCTTTCATTTTCATTTAAAGATCTCAGGGAAAGATCTCTGCCTAAAGCCTTGATGAAATGCTGCCAGGACAGATGGTACAGGACTGCAGTCTCACACAAAAATCATGACAAATATGTCAGCTTTTATCTCTTTTAATCTCTATAGTCTTTTGTCTAAAATGCAGTCTGCCTTTCCTGCTTCGATCTACTTGCACACAATTTCTAAACCTTACATACACACACAAATAATGAAGTCAACTAACCTCTTTTGTTCTCTTTTTTATTCTTTATTTCTGCTTCATAATGTGCTCTTGACATATTAAGTCCAGTGTGCAAGGGCTTCAGGAAATTTCTTTCAATTTTGCAAAGTTCTGTCCACACACAGGTCTTAGGAAAGAAAGAAGGGTGGGGGGGGGGGAATCAATTTGTAATGTTGCAGTGAGAGCCACAAGGCTAACAGAGTGTTTTCTTCAGGCACATAATCTGCTGGTCTAAGGAAGGAAAGGAGTTTAAGAAGTATCCTGTAATGCTGACCTATATTGCAGTCTGCTAAATCCATGTAGCCTCTCCAGCCTTCTAACTGCAGCACTTGGCATACTTGTAAATGAGGCTTCAATGTTATCTTTGCTAGGGTGTCCTATGGAAAAGGTCTCCATAACTTGTCTCTCATCCAGCCCAGTACTGCCCCACCAGCAACATGTTGCGGTGTGCCAGATATTTCAAAGTCACACACCTTGCTGGGCAATCACTGAATCTGGCTGTTTGGCTGCCAATTGTGTAAGGACCATGAAATAAGCTTCACAGATTCTAAACTTTGGGCTAGCTTTCTTCTTGGCCGAGATTAAGAAAAATAGGTTTTACTTCTGACTTGCTACAATTTAAACCCTTGAGAGTTGTTTTTTAAAATGCTCTTGCGACTGGCAATCAAATGAAAATACTGATCTAAGACCGTCGAAGAGTTCCCCTCCTCTCTAGGCAATTCAGAAAACAGGTTTTTCTTGTATTAAGAGATGTACAGAAATTCTCTTCTCCAGTTTATTTATTGTAATCAAAGTGCAATATATTATTTTGTAAGCAAAAAACTTGTGTGGTATTCAAAGCTGTATCAAAGAATAGTTATTATGGACGAGTAGAAGTGTGCATGGTGGTTTACTAATCATGCCTGTTCCATTTAGAGGATCTATGCTGCTGTACAATATATAGCAGCCCAAAGATGCAAGTTTCTTTTTTGCTCACAGTGTTTAACATGCCAATTCCTGGTTAACAATGTATTTGCTCCCCTACTGACACAGAACTTATTGGTGTTTTTTGGGGTAAGTGGTCTACCTAGGGTTGAAGCAGCCAGAAAACTAAAGCTACATTGGCTTTTTTTAAGTGGCAATGAACCTCAGCTAAATGGTGCGCACTCAAGAGCATTAGGAAACAAATCTGATGCTGAGCCTGTGGCAATATTTAAATCTAAATTGCTCCTTTGATTATCTCAGTCCATTTATCCATCAAGATGCAGCAGCTGGATAGGGATATGAGCATGCAAAAACCACCATATCAATCATAAGCCGTTTCACTTGAAAGTGCTACAACCGTTGAATGTTAAGCTAGAGCAGCACTATGAATACTCAATGTTGTAGGATGTGTTAAGGCCAGAGATGGGCAGCGGAGTTTGTGCATAGGTGGAGCAGGGAGAAATGGGCTGATTAGTGCGGCTGTGCCTTTTGTGACAATGGAAATGCCAAATACACAGTAAAAAATAATCATGTAGAGAAAGGTACACAGTGGTAAAAATCACTGAAATTCAAAATAAAGTTTTAACTGACAAGTTTTAACTAATAAGCTTCATGGGTAAGATTGCCCCAGTCTACTCCATACTAAGCTGTAGCTCAAAAGGTATTTTATTCACTGTTCCTCACCAGGTTGTTTCTGCTTTGGTGGCTGAAGAACAGACATTTCCAGTAAAGTGCTCAGTAGGAAACCATCTATTGCTAATACAATTATAGTTTTAAGATATCCTTTGACTCTTTGCTCAAGCCCTTCCCAAGGAAACCTGAATATTTCAACCTTACTCTTAACTTTAGTGTGTACAGATAGGAAGACAGGAATTGGAGTTCCTCTCTCAGACACCGGAGTCAAAAAAGCTTGACTGTTCCCATAAACTACAGCTCTAGTGGTACCCAGATGTTCTGAATGTGCCACATATACTTCCTGCAGCCTCCACTCTTCAAAGGCTGAATGGGAGTGTCTGTATTACTGGGGCAGGGAAAATCTTACCTCGATCAGGAGGGAGTTAGATTCTATGCCCCACTGTACCCTAGAAGTGACCCAAGGCTGACACCATGGGAAATAAAAGCATTTAACCCTGCCACTCTTGTTCAGTATAAGGCATTGGCAAGATCTCCTGACCATGGTAGACTCCCAATTTCCAAATGATTTACAAAAGCGATTAAAAATTTGAGATGTCTAACACACATTGTCTTAATTAAACAACTTTGAAATGCATTAATTCCAAACTGGATACAGGAAAGTCACTTACTAGTTATACACACTAAACTGCAATTTCAGAAACAGTAAAATGGGAATAATCCAAAATTAGGTGTACCTAAATCCCACTGAAATAAAAGGGAACATATTCACCCAACAATGCACTTATATCTCAGATTTCAATGGAACCTCATCATGCACAACCCCTCAAATAATCGAAATCCACTAAAATCAGTAGGTTTTAATACTGATCCAGATCAGGTTGTGTGCTTGATTGATGCACCCTAACTTCAAACTAATATTTGTTAATAAAAAATGATATGTAAGGTAGTTTACATGATTAGCAAGTTAACTATTTATATAAAGCTGGGGTGCACGGTCTTCAAAAACAGATTTCAGTGAACAGGGCAAAGGTATTAAATACACTCAGAAAATGGAGGTGAAGCTTTGCTTCTGCTAGAGAGGCATAAAATTATTTGCCAGATCAGAATAAAACCCTCCAAACTGGGCTGCCTTCAAGATGCTGAGCTATTTGCCCTCTGGCAGAACTGAATTTAGCTAAAGACAACAGTTCAGTAAAACATGTTTACAGCAGCAATTATATTGCTGTTATCTGGCTCTCCTGCTCTCTCTTTTTCTTACTGATTTCAAGAGCTTTGCTTGCAATGCTAAATTCAGCCTACTCATCGCCTTGACACAACAAGCTGAGACTTCACATCTTATATAATAAGAGGCATGCTAAGCACTGCTTTAGGTAGTCTCAGAATAGAAGATACTAGGGTGCACTTTCATATTACTTTACTGTGGGGATGGAAGAGAAGAAATCTTAAGATGATTAGCAGTCTCTCCTGTTAAGAAAATTGGTATTCATCATGGACTGTTTAAGATGGACCTAAATACATATTTTATTCAAATAAACCCATCACTCCTGCTATTGTCAGAGCTGGCTGAAATCAACTGTCAAGCTGAAATTCAGTTCAAGTGCCCTGTTGTACGGTTGACCTGTTTAGAGGATGGAGCTGCAGAAAAGGATAGAAAATGAAGGAGCTTCATCCCAGTGGAAAATAAAAGAATAAATGCTTCAAGGCTAAGTTGTCTAAAGACTCATGAATAAACCCTGACATTGCTATTTTATCCCCTACATACTGAGAAGGAATAGAACATTCATAGAAAAGTTCTCTGCAATGAAGTAGCATATTTAAAAATTTAAAAAATACTTTCAAAGTCCAAATGTCTTGTAGAGATATATTTGGGGAAATGTGCAACATTCAGAGATTTAAAACTTTGTTTTTATGTAACCAAGGAAGCATTATTTATATGTGGCAATTCAATTTCTGCTCTGGTACACATAGATGAAAAAAGAGCTTTATCACGTTTAAGAGTATTTCAACTGCATTCTTTTTCACAAATCTTCAGTGATTGTTAACACATCTCTTTCTCTCACACACATGCACGGTCTCACACACCCCAACATAGCAGGGTATTTTTTTAAATTCATCACTTACTTGATTGTCATTTTCATTATCCTTAATTACTAAATATCGCAGCAGGTTTAGTGATGCCATAATCCTGCAAATTAGAAATATAGAATCAATCCCTTGCCATCTACATTTTTCTTCCACAGAAGGATGCCACTGGAGGAATTAATGTGAAACAGGTTATGCTGGAATACAAAACAGATCTTGCAAAAATGAAGAAAAAATGGAGCAGGCTAGATTCCCCTCCCTCCTGTAGAGAATCCCTGGAAAACCTTTGCAGACTTTTATAGTTTATCAAGTGGAATTAGCCAGTTATACCCAAATGAACTCCTTTGGAGTGTTAATTTACAGTAAGACTGGGCAAGTAATTTAGCAGGTATAATATAATACTCCAGGGCCTCCAAGGCAACTGGTATAAAAAGCAGTAAAACAGACAAGATAACAACTGAAACCTTTCTTGGTTGACCAATAAACTATACTGAGTGTCTGTTTGGGGGGGGGGGTAAATCATTCAGTTTGAATCTTGCTTGTTTCCAACAGAATAACCATCCTACTAGATTGCCTGTCTCACTGAAACTACATAGCTAGCCCACTTTCCCACTATAGTCATGTCTTCTTTTTGTATCTGTATGTCATGGGATGAACAGAAGGCAGCTTTCTTTAGCCATGTACAGTAACAGAAAATCGAGCCAATGCTCCAAGCGCACTATTTGAAGTGGTAATATCACATACAGAACATAACTTGCCTTCCAAATAATTTATTCAGCAATCAAAAATCCAAACAAAAGAATCAAACAGTGATACATGGAAAGCCACCTTATACAGGATCAGACCACTGATCCATCTATCTCAGTATTGTCTGAACTGACCAGCAGCAATTCTACAGGGTTTCAGAGGCAAGAGACTCTCCCAGCTTTATCTGGATATGCCAGGGACTGAACTTGTGATGCATGCAAGGCAGGTGATCCACCACTCATCAACCCTAGTGGTGACCACTAGGTAGAAGTGAAAAGTCTTTGCCGTCTACAACAATCCTTTCTCAACTCTCACACATTCATTGCCCAAAAGATGCTACAGGCAAGCTCAGCTTCTCTTCACTTCTAGTCATTCCATTGATATCAGAAAGGTCCAAATGTGACGTCTCAAAACCAGATTCCACTGAGGCTTTGTAAGCTAAAGCATACCTCTCTGATCAGGAGCCAACAATAGCAGATTGGCTTATAGCCAGGCTTTCATTTATCCTTTGGTACCAATTCCTTGAGTCCTCTAGAAAGCACAAATGAGATGAAGGATGGAGGCTTTTTCTTCCCCAAGTCTCCATTCAAAGTGGGGGAGGGGGAACACAGGGGGAGAACTGCCAATTAGTGTTTCTTTTCTCCAAATTGAAGGGCAAGTGACATAGGCAGCTAAGAGTCCTCCTTGCCAGAGGGTACAGAGTGCTTACTTTCTTGGCAATCAGATTTATGTACATCTATCCTCAGCTCCATGAACTGCCAAGCCCAAGAAAACAATTGCATTAACAAAGGTTCTATAGTTTCCTTTAGAGGAAAGTTTCCAGAAAATGTCCGGTCCCTCTAATGGCCATTTAGACTGCCTGGGGATTCTCGATGAATAAAGATGCTGGACATTGGTACGGTTTGGAGTTCCTGCAGCAGAGGTACAAGTTCAATGCTCTTTAAAGCCCACTAAAAGACAAGATGAAATCTGATTCACATTTTAATACTTATAGTTAGGAACATGGTCTTAATTACTGAAAGTCAAAAGCAAAAGACTCAAAGATTATTCTCCCCCAAAATTGCAATTCTAGTCTGATGTGCTTCTGATCACCTGTAGATCTTAGTGCAGAAAGCTCTGGTAAAATAAGCTAAGTGTTAGTAAACTTGTTAACAATGTTAATTGCCAACTTTGTTTTAAAAGCTGCACCGAAGGCAGCTGGGGTGGGGTGGGGGGTCTCAGCAAAAATACTTTTGCAATTATCCTTTTTATATCTCACCTGTCTGAGTTCTGAAGGAGATCAGTTTCAGCACCTTCAGGAAGTGACAGTATTATGTCTAACAGTGAGGCCAACTGGAGTCCAGTAAAAAACTTACTTCCCGTTGTACTCTGAAAAGCAACATACAGAATAGGAAACAGTTGATATGTTCTTTGTGCAGCCAGGAGCTGTATCAATATTACAGATGAGCAAGTTCCAGAAAACAAACTACTAACTTTGTATTCCAGTTGCATGATATGAGCAACCGTATATTATTGCTTCTTACTCTTGCCTAAAATAGACCCAGATTGCAGGTAAGGCTAAGTCAAACAGGTAAGGCTTAGCTCATTTGCAACAGAATGACTGGGAAGGTGCAAAGTGGCAGTGATCTGTTCTCTGGAAGCCTGTTTGCTTGTTCACTCATGCAAGGCTATGGTTTGAGTCAGCATTATTTAATTCCTTCCCCTTTAAGATTGATCCTTAGTATTTAAAACAGGTTCAAGATGAGAATTGTTCCAATACACCACCAATGACCACTAAACCCAAATAGTATAATAATAATTAGAATAAAGTGTTGCTTACATTTCTATGAATGTGTTTAAGCTACATGAATCATACAGCTTTGCAAGGTTTTGGATTTTTAAAGAGGTGTCACATTTTAAAATGTCCTCTTAACTCTACCACAAAGATGTGGTAATAAGTGGGAATGCCTCAGCAAGAAAAGAGATAAATGCACTTTATAAATGCACTGAAAGTTAGTTGTGCTACATGAAAAAGGCCCTTTCTATGATCACTTGCATTTTCAAGTACTGTTTTCTCTGTTTTTACAAAAACTACCATCAACAGTGTGTATCCATGGACCACTTTGAATCCCCACCCTAATACACAGGTGTATATTTTTTCCACTTTCTTATCTTCAGTAACCTTCCTTACCTGTAAGGATAAATCAATTTGATTTTTAATATTCTGAATGATGAATCCTTCTACCCCAGAATGGTTACTTGTCTTCAACAAACATCTGCGACACAAAAGATAGAAAAGGAAATATTATGCCCTAAACCAAATTGCAACACAACTAGAGAATAAAAGACTGCAATAAAAAAGGCCAATTTATGGTGAAATAAATTAATAGTTATTGGAACTCTAAATTGCCTGATTTTTTGGGGGGGGGGGTAATCTGAGAACAGACATACCTGAACAATGTGAATTTCCCCTCTTCTTCAAACTTCTCTATATACAATTGTAAAATCTTTAAACTCTTCTTTCTCTAAATGGAAGCAGACGTAGCAAGGAGGGGATCAGGAAAACTGCACTTCAGATGCAACACTTCTAAAACCACATGACACCCAGTTACGTACCAGATGTTCAAAAGGGCACAGCGTCATGACCTTTACCAAATCCTGCCGTTAAAAAAGGAAAAACACAAATTATAAAATGGAAATTCAGAAACACAACCCCACTGAGAGTGAAAACAAATTTAACATGCTGTTTAAAAAGAACTAACTTGCAACTCACAAAAATAAAGGCAACAGAGCAGTAAAGCTGTAACTCCGTCCTTAAGCCACAATACTGCACATACACATTTTGGAGGGGTCAGGGCAGTAAGCGATCTTGTAAGTGTACTAGCTGCAATAAAGGCAGAGAGAAGTGGATTAAGGAGAGAGTGACAGAGATGCATCAACTCAAGATACCGTATTATGTCCAAGACAGCCACAAGATTATAGCGAGAAGAAAAGAAGTCCATTAACTGGTTGATTCTCCATGTAATATAATCTACTTAAGTGAGCACTTTGTGCAGTCTGCATACATGAGAAAGACAACCAAGTTATGCTCACAACGTTTCTATATTCCTGCTAGGAGCCTTCTCACATCATAGTTCTGGGGAAATCCTATTCACATCCTCATTTTGACCAACAAAAGAACCATCTTGTGCTCTTCACTTTGCACACTTAAAGGTGGGAAAACCAACTGCAACTATCTGGGTGGCTCCTCCTTTTATAACATTTTGTTCTTCTGCTCCGATATGCTTCAAGCTGCCATCCTAACTTCACACTTACTAGAGAGTCAAGTTCTACTGTGGTCAGTGGGACTTGGTAAAGATTCAAAGGATTTGGCTGGAAGTTTCAAAAATACTCATAACCAGAACACCAACTAGTAAGGGAAGTGTTCAAGAGGCTGCGCTTCAGATATCACATTAGGATGTATTTTGGATTTGGGGGCGGGGGGGGGGGAATGCAGGAGCAAAAGCTTGGCTTTGCATTTAAAATATAGGATGAGGTTCTGAAAGTGTTCACAAACTTTCATTCCGATTCAGGTAAGTAGCAGTGTTGGTCTGACGCAGTCGAAATAAAAAAATAAAAAAATTGCCCAGTACCATCTTATAGACCAACTAAGTTTGTTCTGGTATAAGCTTTCATGTGCATGCACACTTCTTCAGATACACTGAAACAGAAGTCACCAGACCCTTATATATAGTGGGAGGGTGGGGTGGGGTATATTTCAATGTACTCATTTCACTGCATTTTGCTGCCCCCTTTGAAAATGGAGAAAGGGCTTACACTGCTATTCTAACTTGAAACATTCATGTACTGAATTTGATAGCTATGTCTCCAAAGTTCTATGAAATTTTAGGATAGACTTCACTTTGCCATTTACCAATTCTCTACAGGACTATTTAACGTAGGTGAAGGCAAAGATTCATTTTTTGCTCTAAAAATATCTACAAGGAGCACATCCCAGTAAATGAAAAAAAAAATCTTAAAAAGAATGTATGCTGAAAGCTTTAAGCCTCAGATTGAAGGTTTTAAATGTTTGTTTGTATCAGCCTGTTTAGTTAGCCGCATCTGAAGCCTTTTTGTATTAGTCATATTAAAACGCTGGGTAAATAATTAAAGCTTATATTCTTTTCAAAGCACTTGGGAAATAACACATTAGAAAGTGTAGCATGTGTAATTAAAAGTTTATGGTTTCCATCATATTACCTGAGGTGTTGTAATGAAGCCTTTGAACTCCAAATACTCAAGCAAAAGGCTATTATCTTCCAGCCTCAGTAGACAGTTCTCCAATAGCGCCTACAAATTAAGTTAATACAGTATATTGATTTTGAAGGACCATGGGTATTAATCTCATTTGCGCAAAAAGAACATTTCCCAACTGATAGAACAGAAAACCAGGCAGAACAGAGCAACCACTATGAGCGTTAAAGAACTGCACATGTAAGCATCGTAGCCTTTTCTGTGCAACTGAACCAACGGATGGAGGCGAATGTACCTTTTTTGGGGCGACACATGAAGGCAGGACTTTAAAGTACTGAACAAACGAGTACTTTAGAAGTCCTACATTTAACTGGAATGCAAGTCCCACATTGAATTGTGAGCCACTTTCGTTTTCAGTTAGCTAAATGGTTGCCACTATGGCAGATGGGGTGGAAGTTAGGAGGCAATACTTAGAACGCACAAGGACCTTTGTGAAATGCCACGATTCTCCGTACACAAGATTAGTAGGATCCCGGTCAGCAGGGATCCTATCAGGGTTTGCCTTCCGCATGCCACATTCTTATTGAACCCTCTGAAGTGAATGGGGGAAAGGTGTGTTCAGGAGGCATCACAGGGGTAGTAGCTAAACCTGCTTCCTGATGACCCTGGGAATCAAGCCTCTACTAGTATAATAGACCTACCTTTTCTTAACTGTAGCCCCATCCTGGGTTCTGTTTTTAAGGCTACATACACAACATACATTTAAAGCACATGGCTTCCTTCCAAGAATCTGGGGAACTGTAGTTCACCCCACACAGAAATACAATCCCTAAGTACTCTTAACAAACTACAGACTCCAGAATTTGGGCCACAGGGGAGTCATGTGCTTTAAATACAGTGGTGCCCCGCAAGATGAACGCCTCGCAAGACGGAAAACCCGCTAGACGAAAGGGTTTTCCGTTTTGGAGGCGCTTCGCAAAACAAATTTCCCTATGGGCTTGCTTCGCAAGACGAAAATGTCTTGCGAGTTCCTGCGGTTTCCCCCCCCTTTCCCCCCTTTTTCTAAGCCGCTAAGCCGCTTATCAGCTGATCCGCTAAGCTGCTAAGCCGCTAATAGCGCTAATCCGCTAAGCCGTCAATGGGCTTGCTTCGCAAGACGAAAAAACCGCTAGACGAAGAGACTCGCGGAACGGATTAATTTCGTCTTGCGAGGCACCACTGTATACGGGGTGTACACAGCCTTAGTCGTGCCTGACAGGATGTTGGGAATTTGCAGATTCAATAGAACAGGCTTTATCCATTCCGAGCAAATATGCTTAGACTGAGTGTTTCAAGGTAGCCATGTTTTCAGACTCTACATGAAGGCCTGAATTAAAAGTGTCACCAGGGCTTTTGACAGTGCTTTAAAAACACCAGCAAAAACACAGCACAATCCGTCAAGCGTGCCTCCATTTATTTTCAGCTGCAGTGGGTGCAACTCCTCAGCAAACTACATTCAAATTAATAGGGCCTGGTTGCTTAGCAACAGTGTTTAATGGATTAGGCCAGGAGGGACTGCAGCTCAGGAGGAGGAGGAGATGTGCTTTGAATGCGGAAGGGCCCAAGTTCAATCCCTGGCGCTTGCAGTTAAAAGTATCAGGTAGAAGATGAGGAGAGAGCCCTTTACTTCAGGCTGCGAAGAGCCACAGCTAGTCATCCAGAGTATAGACAATACTGGGCTAGGGACCAACCAATGGCAATCTGGCTTAAAGCACGTCCAGTTTATGCCTCTCCAATTGCCATGGCAGGCATTTAAACTTTGTGCAAGTGCACATGCTACGGATAAAAGCATGCTTAGGGGCAAGTCATGCTGCAGCCGTAAAGATACCTGCTTAGAAGTAAACTCCATGGAAACGCATGCAGCTGAAATGAATGCCAATAAAGCTATATGTGGAATCAAGAGTGATGCCAGCCAATCCTATTTCTGTATAAAGAAACAAGTCACACCGAGTTCAGGGAGACTTACTCTGAGGTCGACATATAATGAAGGCCGCAAACTCTCATCCATCTCATCATTTAAAACAGGGGTGGCTAACCCCCAAGTTTGGGGGCCTAATCAGCCTCCACAGCAATTATCTCTCCTCCCTCCCAATGTCTCTTTTTTGCCAGAAACAGCAAAAACATATTTTATTATTAGACAGTGATGGGGTGCACAGATGCAGATTGTTCCCTCAGCTGTAATCAGATTGCTCATTTGATAAGCAGGCAGGGGGCACTCCTTCCTCTCAGCTGACCTGCATGGATCAGGTGGTAGGGCTGTGTGCTCCCATAGGCAAGAGTGTATGCAGGGTGGCTACACCTTCCGTTGGTACCCAAGCCGCCACAGGTTGGCCAAGGGTGAATGTGGTCCTTGGGCCAAAAAAAAAAAGGACACCTCCATTAATTTACAAAAACCAACATGACAACAATAGCCAGCGAGACTGAGTTTATGCTTTTTGAAAGCACAGGGAATGGTAGCATGTATATAAACACTGCACTTACAAGTCCTTTTGATAAAATAGATTCTTCTGTCCTGCAAAAAAATTAAAACACTTATCAGTTAAAAAATGCCAGTTAAAAATCCATCTTTCTTTGCCCTTTCTCTTAACTGCCAAGATGTGCTCTGTTTCCAACATATTAGCCTCAGACCTCTTTCCTAAGCAACTATTTTGCAAAGGGTCCTCAATTTGAGCAATTCCCTTTTGTAGGTGCCTGGGTTATGCAAACAATCCTGCCTAGGTCACATGGTACTCCTGTAGGTCAGATCCTGCGCCAACTTTTGCTACAATTTCTCACTCCAGTTGCAATCTACTGCTGTGACGGTTGCCACCCTCCCCAACCCAAGCGTATGAATGTAGATGACCACTCTTGGAAGGACAGATCTGCTTAGGTTAAAGCAGCAGCATTATCCTTTGAAGCTGGAGTTTAGGTACCAATTTTGGTAGGCTCAAGCCTTCACTGTCACAGCTACTACATTTTCAAAAGGCACAAAGCTGCTTCAGCGTGATTTTTTTGGTTTAAACTTCTTTAACTGTATTTTTTATTAAAGCATCGTTCCCTTTCATGAACAGGCTGATAAAAAGAGAAAACGGATGGATAGCTTACCTTTTCAACAGAACTCCAACATGCACCATGTTGCACTGCAGAATGTATGATGGGCTACAAGAAAGAGTAATTCATAAGTATAACCTACAAGATACACAAAATCTAGGCAAGAAAGTAACATCCATTCTATGTTAAACCATGGGTGGAGAACCTATCGCCCTGCAGATGTTGTTATGCTTAAAACAGGTGTTGTTGTAGCCTATCAGTGCAAGTGACAACATACAGCAAGCAAGCCATATGAATAAGTTCACAACAGATGCTATCCCACAATTTATTTTTATTAACTTGCCTGCCCACTGTTATATAAATATGTAACTAAGGGCTTGTCTACACTTACCTTTTGTCATGCTTTTTCCAGGCACAGGCCTGTGCTTAAAAACCCCTGTGTCTGAGCATTTTATTTTATTTTTGCCCAGAGTTTTCCCTGTGAAAATCTGCTCTCTAGTTCTCAATCACAGCAAATGTTAATTCTGGTTTCCCACAGATTGGCGTTTGCTCCGACTGATCGCTAAAGAGCAGGTTTTCATGGGGAAAGTTCCAGAGCAAAAATAAAAGGGTGCTCAAGACATGGAGCTTTAAAGCAAGGACTGTGCCTGGAAAGAGCGCCGAGAAGGGAGCTGTGGATAAGCCCTAAATTTCAACTACAACAGAAAACTACCTTTTGTTAAGCTTTGTGGGGTCACCCGGATTACAAGCTGTCAGGCTTTGGGGAATCAGCTTCCTCCCCCGTGGCAGTAAATAAGATGATCAAATGAAAGAAACATCTTACCAATTAGATTCTTTAATAATCACAGTGAGAGACATAAGAACATGTCTCCCTAGAAATGGCGGTGCTCCCAATTAAGGCTTAC
Source organism: Podarcis erhardii (assembly GCF_964252035.2). Lineage (NCBI taxonomy): Eukaryota > Metazoa > Chordata > Lepidosauria > Squamata > Lacertidae > Podarcis > Podarcis erhardii. The sequence continues at coordinate 74,267,036 of NC_138510.1, forward strand.
TCCCCCTTCCGTCCCTATTAACCTACACCACTCTTACGTCTTATAATCTGAGCTTGTGCCCTCTGCGCTTTCTGTTCTGAGACTTTCTGAGCTCTTCTCGACTTTGGGGAGGGCAGTGGAGGAATGCTGTCCAACAACTGTGAATCTATTACCCCTCTCTCCCCCACAGTTTCTTATTCTTCTAGCTGTTCCCCATCCAGTATTTCCCAGCTTCTGCCTTCTGAACTAGGCCCCTCTGCAAACCGCTGTTCCAAATCTACGCTGTCCTCCTGTTCCTGGGAAGATTCAGGATCAGGGGGAGGGGGTGGCTCCCACCATTCCTCCTCAGTGCAGCCCTCCTCAGCACAGTCCCTGACACAAGCCTCCAATGCCTCTCTTATTAAAGTACTTACTTGAAGACGACTGGAAGGCAATCAATACCAAAGCAGTCCTGAACAAACACCATATAAGACAGACATGCCAGAGACTCTGCTGATTGTTCTTTGTCCATTTCCAGTATGTCCTCATCCCAGCATTCATATTTGCATCTATCCCAAGAGAATACCTTTGGGAGCAATTCTCTAATATCCAGCAAAATGCCCTATTGAAAAAAAGAAGAGGACTTGCTGTTTTCCATGCCTGAAGATATATACAGTGAGCAAGATACAGTGGTGCCCCGCAAGACGAACGCCTCGCAAGACGGAAAACCCGCTAGACGAAAGGGTTTTCCGTTTTGGAGGCGCTTCGCAAAACGAATTTCCCTATGGGCTTGCTTCGCAAGACGAAAATGTCTTGCGAGTTCCTGCGGGGTTTTTTCCCTCCCCTCCCCCTTTTCCTAAGCCCTAAGCCGCTTATCAGCTGATCCGCTGATAAGCCACTTACAAGCTGATCCGCTAAAAGCCGCTAAACCGCTAATAGCTCTAATCCGCTAAGCTGTCAATGGGCTTGCTTCGCAAGACGAAAAAACCGCTATACGAAGAGCCTCACGGAACGGATTAATTTCGTCTTGCGGGGTACCACTGTACATCAAAGCGATAGGAAAGAAATAGATTTTTTTTTTTTGCATAAACGTGTTTTTGTATTTAAATTTCATTAATATTATATTTTATTAATTTATCAATCACCTTTAACATAAGTCACAAGGTGATTTGCAATCACACAATAAACACACACAAACACACACACGTACGTATAATATTTAACTCTCCAACAAAGACAACACAACAAACAAACATGGCAGCAACCTATTTTTTAAAAAATACTCCACCCTGATGAAAAAGCTTGTCAAAGCAAAGCATGTCTTTAGTTGTTTTTAAAAAGGCTGAAATAGTGGGTGCCTGTCATAATTCAACAGGGATGGTGTTCCACAAAACAGGAGTAATCTAAACTTCTCCTTAGAAAAGTTTTTAGCTTTTACTTTTTGTTATAATAATAATAATTTTATTATTTATACCCCAGCCATCTGGCTGGGTTGCTCCAGCTACTCTGGGCAGCTCCCAACACATATAAAAATATTTAAAAAATCAAACATTAAAAACCACCTGATACAGGGATGCCTTCAGATGTCTTCTAAGTTGTAGACATCTTACAAGTTGTTGACATCTGACGAGAGGGCGTTACATGCAACCTTCTCTTTGCAGTAATATTTTTATATCCTTTTAAAACACTTTGAGGATGTATGTGTGTGTGTGTGTGTGTGTGTGTGTATATATATATATATATATATATATATATATATATATATATATATATATGGAAAGTTGCGTTTGCATATAATAAACACCAACAATAGTGGCAACCTAAAATATCCTTGACTCAAAATATGTAAATAGCTATAATAGAATACAGGTTTAAATTAGCTATGTGATCACCTGTTCAAACTACCAAATTACAAGCTCTATTTTGGTTCACTGTTACGTTAGAAAAAGCCAAATATACAAGCATGTGCAGCCTGAGGTCCCCCTACCCCCCACACCTTAGAGAATCCATCTGTGAATCCTGAAAATGGGAGGAGGAAGTCTGTTATTTCACAAGTATTAAAAATGGCAAAAAACACCACTACCAAATAAACACTCAAGGTGCACTTACTAGTATGTCCGCAGCAAACTGCCTTAGGGAATACTGAGGAGGATCTTCAGGCAATTGATCCAGCTCTGCCATTAGAAGGGGATATTTCAAGCTTTTCAGGCAACTGAAAACCAAAGTGTCCAAGCACATTACAGGAAGCATCCATGATAACCACTAGAAAAGGCATCGGTAACGGAAATTGAAATTGAAGGGAAGAAAGAACACACCTTGGAATTTAGGAACTGGCACAATGCCAAGAAATAGTTGAAATACTGAATTTATTTTGTAAAAACAAGCCTTGTTGCTTAGAACCTGAAGGAAGAAAGGCAGGATATACAAGCCCTTTAGCTACCAAAGACTTTGCTGGTTTGGGGTGCCGGGAAAGAGAAACGTGTGGGACCTAAGAAAAAACTGAAGTCCACAACATGTGGGCTTTTTTCTTGGTGTTTTTTTTTATGCCCTGCAACTTATCAATGGATTCTGCTCTATTACTTTGAAATAGTTGAAATACTGAATTTATTTTTTTAAAAAAATAAGCTTTGTCACTTAGAATATGAAGGAAAGAAGGCAGGGTATACAAGCCCAGGAAATCCTTCACGTAAAGACAAGCAAGCAGCCTGTGTCTTGGCGGTATATTTCTTACTTTGCTTATCAGCCCAATGCTCAAACATGTTTGTCTGCTGGCAAACACATAGCATCATGCTTTATTATAAAAACCACTTTAAGCAAAAGTTATGTGTGTGGGGGGGTACTTACTATTTTAGCAATTCCTCCTTCAGTTCTTTGTAATCTTCACCTGATGAGGTCTCCATGTGTTTAACAACCTCCTCCACAAAAGGATTCACAAAAGGTGTTAAAGCATTACAACACTGGCAAAGCCCATGCTTGTCTTCTTGTAGTTGTTGCTTTGTGTAAGGTACTGGCAGAAGCGAAATCTGGTTCAAAATGGTAGACAATGACAACCCCACCGAATAGGCTTTCTTATTCTGGAGTTTCAGAAGCACTAAAACAAAGAAAAACAATTCCAAAATGCTCGTTACAAGGTTTACGTTGTAATAATTAGATATACATTTTTTTCCATCCAAGAAGGAACTGAGTAAAATGGGGTTGTTGAATCGACACCAGCTGTTGATTCTAAGCTTCACCAAGGTCTCATTCAGAAATGGACATTCACCTTCTCCCTGAGGTGTTCTATGGAGCTCAGAAGCTTTAATACCATTCACATTGGAACATGGTACAAGAAAAGCCAACACCTCTCCCTTTCAAGTTATATAATGCAATGCAATAAAGTTAAATTTACTTTAGAACTGGAATATACAGTCGTACCTTGGAAGCCAAACAGAATCCGTCCCAGAAATCCGTTCAACTTCCAAAACATTCAGAAACCAAGGCGCAGATTCCGATTGGCTGCAGGAATCTCCTGCAACCAATCGGAAGCCGCGGAAGCCACGCCAGACGTTTGGGTTCCAAAAGAACATTCACAAACCGGCTCGCTTCCGGGTTTGCGGCATTCAGGAGCCAAAACGTTCGAGTGCCAAGGCGTTTGGCTTCCGAGGTACGACTGTATGTAGCTGGTTTTTCAATCATATCCTTTCCCACTGAAAATTAACAATGTTAGATAGGAAGCCCATAGGTTGGTAACCAAGTTATTATGGGCTTTAATGTGCACACTGTATTTTTTAACTTCTCTTTTGGAACAGCAGACACAAACACAAACCCCATGCTAAACTAATTTTGCTCTGGATTCTCAGGGTAATCTTGGGCAGGTTCTTATCTCAGTCAGCTTCAGCTTTCCTTCAATAAGAAGGAAAGGGTTAATAGTGGAGGAACCCAGCAACCAGGAATGGGCAGAATAGAAGAGCTTCCTCATTCTGTGCTTCCTGCTGTAACCCCTTGTTGGGTCCACCATCACCCAAAAGCAGCTGCGGGGACCCTCTGGAACGACACCCAATGCTTCTGGATTAGTGAAATAGTAAAGATCATGGACTCTCCTCAGTGGAAGCAGAGATGTTCCTACTTGTGCAGCTGCATCGTCTGATCCAAGACAGTATTTCCACCCACAGGGTGGTGATTGGGATGGAGGAGGAGAAAAATTGTTGCTCAGGGTTGTTGCAAGGATAAAAAAAAGGAGAGAGAGAGCATCTCCATTCCAGTACATTGCTGGGAGTGGCTTTTGGTGGTGGCAGTGAAAGCAGCTGGCATTTCTGGTGCATGATGGGAAAGCTGGGTATGCCTGAGAGACCAAGTAGCCAATCAGCAAAAGCTAGGCTCCTGTAGGGTGGGCAGAGCTCAGGAGCAAACCTGGGTGAAGACTTCACCTTCACAGGTCCGCTCCAGGGATCTAAAGGAGAGAGAGACTCAATGGCAGAGTTTTGCTTTAACATTCCCTCTCATCTTGGCTGTGGTTTTTGGCTGTCCTCATGGAGTACTTCATCTCACTCTTTAGACCAGGCTTCCTCAACCTCGGCCCTCCAGATGTTTTTGGCCTACAACTCCCATGATCCCTAGCTAGCAGGACCAGCGGTCAGGGATGATGGGAATTGTAGTCTCAAAACATCTGGACGGCCGAGGTTGAGGAAGCCTGCTTTAGACCTTGCTAATTGCTACAGACAGCAGTCACGAAATTAAAAGATGCCTGCTTCTTGGGAGAAAAGCAATGGCAAACCTAGACAGCATCCTAAAAAGCAGAGACATCACCTAGCCAACAAAGGTCCGTATAGTAAAAGCTATGGTTTTCCCAGTAGTGATGTATGGAAGTGAGAGCTGAACCATAAAGAAGGCTGATCGCTGAAGAATTGATGCTTTTGAATTATGGTGCTGGAGGAGACTCTTGAGAGTCCCATGGACTGCAAGAAGATCAAACCTCTCCATTCTTAAGGAAATCAGCCCTGAGTGCTCACTGGAAGGACAGATCGTGAAGCTGAGGCTCCAATACTTTGGCCACCTGAGAAGAGAAGACTCTCTGGAAAAGACCCTGATGTAGGGAAAGATTGAGGGCAGAAGGAGAAGGGGACAACAGAGGACGAGATGGTTGGACAGTGTTCTAAAAGCTACCAGCATGAGTTTGACCAAACTGCGGGAGGCAGTGGAAGGCAGGAGTGCCTGGCGTGCTCTGGTCCATGGGGTCACGAAGAGTTGGACACAACTAAATGACAAAACAACAACAACAACAAATTGCTATGGACACCTGTCAGTTACTGCACTCAGGGCCACGGATTGGCTAGGTGTTGCCTGCTTCATAGCAAGTGCCACAAGTGTTTGGTGGAAGGGGCATGGGGCTGGATCCTTAGTGGGGATGGGAGAATAGCTCTTCCTGTCTAGAAGCCCAACTCAGGGGCTAATAAGCCACAGTGTCAATCTCCAAACAGGGTCTGCCCAAAGTGAGCTGCACTATGCGGGAACCATTATGTTGGTCAACCCTGGGTGCCAATCAACCAGTAGGCAGGCTGGTTGACCACTGAATACACACCCAAGGCCTACATCAAACCTATTGTGGCCTAACTTTAACCCAACACACGTTCTTCTGGTCTTCATTCGCTGCCTGCACAGCTTGCCACAGACTCACTGCAAACATGTATGCTGCTTAGAGGGCAGAATTAAAAGGGATACCAAAGATGGAAAGAGGAAGCAGTCCCGACCAACGAAGACTGGCAAACCAAGTTAATGGACTACGCTGAATTGGCGAAATTAACTGGAAAGCTCAGAAATCAAGATGACAAGAAATTTTAAAAAGAATGGGAAATGTTTATCATGTATTTGCAAAAGTATTGTTAACAGGTTAATACATTGGCAGGATTTTAAGAACAGGAAATTTGAGGTAGACAAAAATAATTTGGAATAGAAATGACAGAAATGATATGCAGTTGAAAAGAAAATTAAAGGAACAGGGAGGGGGGAGTCACGGCATTCATTTTATGATTTTGATACTGGTTGCTGTTGCTGTTGTGTTTGTTTTTTATTTTTGTTGTTTTTGTTGAAAATTTAATAAAAATATTAGATAGATAGAATTAAAAGGCATAAATATAATGTAGAGATAATATAGAAGTACTAGTAAACAATAATTATACCACCATCACATAGGATGCTGTCCCTTAAAAAGTCACAACTGAACAACATCTCTTAACTGGCAAGGTGCTCCACCACCCTCTCTTGTGTCCAGTATCCAGAAAATAAATGCTCATTACCTTCCTGCAAAGGCTTCAGTAAAAGCAAAATAGTTTGAGACCTATATTCCCCAGAGGCTTGTTCAATCTGCTCCAAGAAACCCAGGACAAGCTCTTTGGGACTGCACAGCTGCAAGAAAGGAAAAAGCCAGGGATATGTTGCTCGTAATGTTTATTTTTGACATCGTTTGATAACAAGCCACCATTTTTACAACAGCAAGCATATGGCAAACCAGTGCATCTTATACAATAATAAATGACATCTACCCTATTCTTAAAAACCCATAAAATTCAAAATTAAAGAGTTTTCGGTTGTTCAGTCATTAAATCTGCATATGCTTGCATAAGAGAAAATCTTAGCCAAGGCAACCTCCTCTACAAGTCCAGTTTGAAAGGCACACTAAGCAAGGGGCTGCCAAGGTTTTTTTGAGTCAGTGGCTACGTCTGGGATTTTGAGAAAATGCTGTGGGCACCAGTCACAAAATGGTTGCCATGGGGGTACGGCATAACACAAAACAGCTGCCACATCCAAAGCAGCAGAGAAAGAGACAGGATCACAAAACGGTGGACATCCAATCCATGCACTCAATGAAATGTTTAAGGCGGCATGTTCAGTGTGAGGCCGAGTCAGTGCAAACGGGAAATGAGAAGGGCAGCAAACAGTCTCTCGTGCATTTTTAGGGGATATTTACAGAGACCCTTTTGTTGGCACCATAGAAAGCACAGCTGGTTGCACTAGTGTCTGTGTACACCACATACTGACAACCCCAAAACTAAGCCAAACCATGGAGGAACAGAGTGGCTGCAATCTCCTCCCTTGTGAACTTGTGCAGTTGCACTAAACCATGGTTTGGCTTAGCATTACATGCAAACTGGGTCACAGTCTCAAGTGATACAATCTAGAATTCCAGCCCCACTTATGCAGATTTAACTAACCCAATCCACCTGGTCACTTGTCACCCATTTAAGTACAGTCGTACCTTGGAAGTCGAACAGAGTCCGTTCAACTTCCAAAACGTTCAACTTGCAAAGCGTGGCTTCTGATTGGCTGTAGGAAGCTCCTGCAGCCAATTGGAAGCCGTGGAAGCCCTGTCGGATGTTCGGCTTCCAAAAGAACGTTTGAAAACCAGAACACTCACTTCTGGTTTTCAATTGTTCGGGAGCTGAAATGTTCAACTCCCAAGGTCTTCGTGAGCCGAGGTACGACTGTAAACTCTTTCTCCACTGAAGGACCAACATTCTCCCTATCCTCACACACTTCCACACACAAACATTACTCCCTCAAGGAGCACAGATCCTAAGAATGTCTCCCAAACCCATCAATCAGTGAAGAGGAAAGCTAAAATATACTCTTTAGAAGAGTCCTAAGGCAGCTAGAAGGATAGATGCTGTGATTTACCTCCATCAACTTATCTAATATTTTCAGGCAGTGTTCTCTCTCAACTTCATCTTGCTTATACTTCACCAGGCACCTGATTAAAGGACCAACAAGATTCCAGCCCATGCTTTTGACAATAACCTATAGGGGGGAAATGTTCCAAAAGGCAATTTATATGACAACAACAAAATGTGCATTGTGTGCTTTACTTAAGAAAACCAGTAATAAACACCCTGCAGCTGCAATTGTAATATTTATGTATAGCTTAATAATGGTTTGCCGAGAACATGCCAGCATTGGGCACAATAGCAGCTTTGCAGCTTGAAACATCACTACTGAAAAATACAAAGAAGATATTTCTGCATAGAGACACAAGTCCACCCACAGGTTGCCCGCACCATTTACTTAGTTACAGAGATAGTAGGAAGAGACTAAAGATGGGGAATTGTCTAATGAGGAACTGTTGAGATGGAGTCTTTGAATACACTGACTTGCTATGGAAGAGATGAAAGTACCAGAAAGGAGTTACACTGTGGTTCTGGCAATGCCCAGATTGCAGATTTGACCCCTGTATGGGACAGCTGCATATTCCTGCATTGCAGGGAACTGGGCAAGATGATGCTCAGGGTCCCTTCCAACTCTACAATTCTATGATTCTATGAAAAGGTTATATGCAAAGGAGTAGCTCTCCTGCCTTGGGAGATCTATATTAGAGCAAGACTGGGAAAATACAAGATTAAGTTTGTTATACTGCAAATATTACTTGCCCTGCAATTAAGAGGAAAGTGTAGAGAGAACCTGCTAACTGTGCTGCAGCCAAACCAACTGCAACTTCTTTATGAGGGTTCAGAGGAATCTGGTGTTCCCCCTAACAAATGAAGTTCAGTGTCTGCTGTTTCCTTATACCTATGGGACCCAAGCCAAGATCCAGGAAAGGCCAGAAGAATGCTTCCTTGCTGTAATCTCCTTTTAGTTTTTGTTTTGGTGCAATTCAAAAACAGAAACCTTCCTCCCAAGAGAGAGACCAGTCCCAAAACAAGGCAATGCAGGAGGGGTGGATGCCACAGAGTGATCAATCTATCGCCTCACTGGAGGAAAGGAAAAAGGCAGGCCCCATAGTCCAGTGAGGGAGGGGCAGCACATTTTAGAAGAGTGGTGTGGATTAGCCTCCCAGAAGCATCACAAAAAACAGACAAGCCAGGGATGCCATGATGAAGTTTATCCTACTATCTTGCCCTGAAGGTCATATGGTCTTTGGACACCGGGTCTGGCTCAGTGACATTTCAGAACACAGGCATGTGTGGAAAATTCCCATGACATCCTAAGTTTATAAAATGTCAGGCCACAGGGTGGAAGCCCAGTCAGTCATAGGGGTCAATTCCTTTCATTCCAACCATTTTAATAAGGCTCCCTTGCCTTGGTGGCAAAAGGGAGTGAGCCTGGATGTTCCCAAGAAATGCAACTGAATGTTATTGCCCCAGCAATGTGCGCGTGGCCAAAATCTGTACAGTTACCTCCAGCTGGTTTTAGTAGTTATGACACAAACATGTATTTTAAACTCACCTTGTTTTTCTCATTTTGAACAACTTCCAGTACATCAGCGACATATCCTTCTTCAAAGCACTTCTGTCCCGCAACTTGAAAAAGGTTGAAGTCTTCCCCTTTGAAATCCTCTTCTTCCAGAATTTGCTAGAACACATGTTTCCCATTGTAATTCACAATATGCAATTAAAATGCACAACACTTTACCTTCACGATGCAATACTGATTCCTTATTAAGCCCAAAAAGATTCTTTAGTCACATACAGAAGAAATCTGACAGCAAGTTCAGAGACTTAGGGTTGTATTCAATGCAGTGCTAAGGAGATTGTTCCCTCAAGCAGCCCAAAATGCTCGTGCTGACAGAACAATCTCCCCTTTGGGGTTCTCCCAACCCAGAATATTTGGGGAGGACACAGTAGCAGGAGAGGAGGGAAATGTCCCGCAGTAGCAGGAATCCTTGTGCAAGCTCTCCCTAGTGGAATGAATGAATTGAATATGGTACTTTGTATTTTTCCCCAAAGCACGGTCTTTTAGAATTATTGTCTCAACTACTGCCTATTGATAAGGCTTCGAAACAAGGGTAGTAGCAACAGTCCCCAAACAGAAGAACAGAGCGGACGATCAAATAATGTTGTACTGTGTTACCTGTAGAGTAAGGATGAGGAAACTCAAGCCCAGAGACAACATCGGGTCATCCTGGCCTCTCGACCCACCCCTCAGGATTCTCCCCAAGCCACACTCTCACTTGCAACAGATCACATCCTCCTTGAATGCTTCTGCCTGGCTGGGATGCGCCCCTGAACTATAACAATGCCTCTTGTTTGCCTAGACAGATGGGAAGGTGAGGGTATGTCCACAGAAACCTCTGAGTTTTGTGTGGTTGGATATTACCTAATGCATAAACCCATCTCCCACTGGCTTGCAGCCCCCAGAAGTTTCCTCACAAGGGAATGTAAAAACAATTAGATTAGTAGGTTTTGCCGTTTGGTATAGTTTCAGAAGCAGAACAATCGCTTACACATCTTTGTATGATATCTCGAAGTTCATCTTCAGCCATTATTTCCTGATCTTCAAGGGCTCTATAACAAATTAAAAAGACAGACTTGAATGAGACTCACTTTAAACTAAATCAGAACTGGTTGAATGTCTTTCTTTTCCTTTTCCCTCCTGCTGACATTCTCCAACAGAAAGTTATGGACAGACTAGCTAGAAAACTACTGAGTAAGTCAGCAAAGGTAGGGTGCTGCCTTGTATCGAATCAGACCCTTGTACCTCTGTATTGCCTACACCAGGAGGAGTCAATGTAATGCCCTCCAGTTATTGGGATTCCTGACAGTTGCAGTCAACACTGGACAATGCCATGGGATGATGGGAGTTTTAGTCAGCAGCATCTGCAGGAGAACTACATTGGCTTTCCATGTCCAGTTCTCCAGGCATTTTGGGATACTTCTTAGGGCTGATGTGCCCCAGCAGGGCAGACTAGGGTGGCTCTCCCACCCATCACTAGGACTGCTTGGCAATGCATGCCACACATTTATTTACCAGACAGCAACACTGTTAATGGCCACAGAACCAATTAGCTTGCGGATTTATGTGGTGGCAGGCTATGCCTTCATTACCATTTGTGGCCCCACCGGTGAGCGACTGAGCGACCTTGGAAGCTGCAACAGCACCACTGCCTGGGAGCTCAAGCGGCGGCAGGTCCCAAAGTAAATTAATCAATTCAGCAAGTTCAGCTTTATTTATTTGGGCCTGAATAGAGACAATAGCTTCCTCCCCCACTGCAGATGTTCATTAACCAAGAACTGTCACCTAGGCTGTTATATCATCACTGCTGCTGTAAAGGGTCACTATACTGATCCTGCATAGGTCCTAGCGCTAACCCAAATGCCGTAATCTGTACTTTTTATGCCCTTCAATCCCCTTCACTATGACGTCTCGAAGATGCAGCTGATGAAGTGGACTGAAGTCCATGAAAGCTTACATCATAATGAATTCATCCCAAAGCAGCCTCTCACAAATCTGGTGCTCTCCAGATAGACTCAAATAGATTCCCATTTGTCCTGGCAAATGGAGGTGGGAAGGCAGCCTCAACATCCACTGCTCTCCTACTTACAAGGGAAGCTTTTCAAGCCCTTTTAATCTAAATTAAATGGGGCACGCCTCAGGCTTACTGCAGCCTATGGAGCAAATTACTACAGTTCTGCTGAGTGCTGCTGTGGCATATCCACACCCCTTTTTATTTTTATGCAATTAAAAAGAAGAAGAGAGAAATGCGAGAGGGGTCCTTTTATGTTTCATTTGAAGCAGTTTTTTTGTTTTTGTTTTTAAAGATACCCCAACGGTTAAAGTGAAAAAGCTGGGAGTTCAGTTGCTTACAAACCAGGGTTTCCCAAACTTGGGTTTCTGGACTACAACTCCCATCGTCCCTAGCTAGCAGGGCCAGTAGCCAGGAATGATGGGAAATGTAGTCCAAAAACACCACCACCACCCCGCTGGAAGACCCAACTTTGGGAAGCTCTGCTATAAACGGAGAGAAACGGGTTTGCTGCTTCTGAGTCACCACTGCTCCTTCTCTCTATCCCTTTTTTTCTTTTTTAATTGTCAGCCCACCATGAACTAAGACGACTCCGCTTACCCGAAGAAGGCAACCTCCACTAGGCCTTGTGGCGAAGGCGGCCGCCGGCAGCAGCAGCAGCAGCAGCAGAAGCGCCGCCCCACCCGACAGCGCCTCAGCGGTTGAGAGCTCAGAGGCGGCGATGGCGGAAGAGAAGCCGCGGAGCGCCGCCCAGGCTAGGAGCCGCCATCGCGCAGGTAAACGGGAGACGACGGCGCTGCACGCGCGCACCCCCGTTTTCCTTCCGTGGGCCGTTCCTCCCCGCTTCCTGTGCGTGCGTAGCGAACGGGGAGGGACGAACCAACCGGCGTTCCTGGAGGGGTGACCGCGAGGCGAAAGAATTGCGGGGGGGGGGAGGGGTTGAAGGCGTCGGGAGTGAGAGGACAAAATGCCCCCCATGCCACACACACAGCGCCAGACTCCTCCACCCGAGGTCCCTTCAACGCCTCCCTAAAATATTTGAGGGGGACAGGCCTCCCCACAAGCTGTTGGGCATTGCCATTCTAATGGTGTGTCTTGTGGTCGATTAGGGCTTACCTAATCGGGCTGTACTTCTCCCCACCGCCAGCCTCCAAACCAGGTCTTCGCAAGAGGTGGGAGAGCTTCGGGGTGCAGGCAGCTCTCCCACGGCTTGCGGACAGCTTCCTGAAGCCTGGAGAGCGAGAGGGGTCGGTGCGCACCAACCCCTCTCGCTCTCCAGGCTTCAGCGAAAGCCTGCATTCACCCCATAGAATGCTCACGCATTTCCCCTTCATTTTTGGAGGGGGAAAAGTGCGTCCTATAGGGCAAAAAATACGGTATATGGTGAGTTAATCGACTTCCCCCCTCTTGGCGGTGCTTTTCTGCCTTTGCCCATGGCTACATGAGGAGATATGTACAGCACCTGCTGAACTCTTCTGTCAGAAAATGGCCTTGCCAAAATAAAACGTAGGACCTCATTTTACAAGGGTGGCGTTCAGGGAATCGGCAGGGTTTCGTCATGTGCACAGGATTCTCTTATGGGTCATATGTGTAAGGTGGTGCCCATTTAGTTAGGTATAATAAATAGGCTCACGCAAACTGTTCTTCAAAATGTTGAAATACTGCTTAGCCTAGTCCTGGCCCTTTAATAGGACTGGAACAAATTTTAACCCATGACACTTTTCCTAACACAGAGATAGAAGGAGAAAGCATCACTTGCTTAAATTTGGCCTCTGAGGCTGCCACTTAAAGGAGCAACACCGGGACAGAGACTTGGCAATTCTGCCAATGAAGTGATTGGTCCTGTAAAGTATTTCAATTCTGTTTATGAGTGCACAATATAATAGCCTTCTAGCTTACCCATCTTCCATCTATGCATTCAGCATTGCTAATTTGGGCTACGATGGCCTTCTGTAAACAAGCCTGGGCACTAAACATGTAAAAACAACTTTTTTCCACAGTTTAACTCTCCTGAAACTGTGTATGTGATAATGGTTCAAATATATTAATTGGCACTTAGTGGTGTGGACTCTTGTTCTGTAGGGCAAGTAGTCATCTTTGCAGATGGTAAAAGTTCACTCTAAAATTACACATGCAACCAAAGACAAATTGCAAAAGTCTCCTTATGCTTTATGGTGTGCTTCTGCAGTGTACATTCAGCTTTTTTCTCTCAGTATTTGCATACATAATTATAAAGAACTTCCGTTTCCAGACACCTGTATAATACAATTCACAAACTTCTATAAGCAGACACCAATGTACTAAATATATTAAAATGTATGAAAGCACTATTTTTGAAAAGAGACTCATGAAAAGTATTCCCCAAATGTTTTAAGTCAATATAATCATTTGTTTGCATGTTATTATTTTTAGGAAAGAAACAGTCGAGTGCTTTGAAAAATGAAGATGCTGCACAAAGGTATCATATCTCTAAACATAGCATAGTTAAACCAAATACTGTTAAACCAACAACATCTGCAAGGCCACAGGTTTCCTATACCTTGTGTTATTCATACGGCTAATTTGTTCTCTTGTAGGAAGGCGGCGCTTGAAGCTGCCATTAGAAAGAAGATTGAGGCTGAGCGAAAAGCCTTGCAGGTTGTCGAACGTCTGTTGGAAGAAGATATTACAGAAGAATTCCTTGTGGATTGTGTAGGTCCTCTTTTTCTTGGCAAGTTTTATACTGCTTTGTGTTTCAAAAAGTTTGTTGTTACTGTTGGATAAGCTTTTGCCAGCCTTCTGTATATCATCCGCACACTCATCCCAGTCCAGACGTAGTTTGCAGACGCTTAGCAATGCACTTCCGTGTTTGCTCAGGAATGAGTCCCACTGTTTTAAATGAGGCTTACTGAATGAAAGCATGCTGTGTTCCAGTGCACAAGTCCCATTAAAATCAAAGGCGCATCTTACGTTTGCATTCTTTGTCCCTTCAATTTTCATGCAGAGATGCATACACCTATTAGAAACTTACAGACTGGTTGTGGCTAACCTAAGTTTCTCTGATAAATCATGTAGATCATTAAGGCAGGATACGGTAGCAAAGTTGGGACAAAGGAGGGATCTTCTTTTGCTTAAAACAGGAAATAATGTGACAAGCTTGAGGGTGGAATTTAAAAAATATGGCACACTGTGGATGGTCCTGAAGTACGACCAGCTTTTCCCAGAGTGCTACTTGCAAGATTTCCAGTCCTAGTAAATTGCTTGTAGTAGAAATAGAACAGAGCTTAGGAGTTAGGGAGTTCCTTGATCTTTTTAATGCTACAGTTCAAGCTGCGACCCAATACACCCTTATGTGGGAGTAAGTCCCCTTGAACAAAGTGGGTCTTACATCTGACTAGACATGCATAGGATTGTGGTGTCAGACGATTGTTTAGATCTCCTGAACCCTGAAAATAGTTTTTGTCTCTACCAAACAACCCATATGAATGCCTTCTCTTAGGGCAGGGCATTTTCAGCCCATGGGCTGCATTGGACACTCCACTCCTGCTTTATTTGCTCCTCTCTTGCAAGCAGCAGATGTCCTGGAAGATTTGAGGGAATAGCAGATACTATGGAGTCCCATCAGATATTTGTAATCCCATTCAGACAAGCAAGAGGCATTATCAGAGATCAAGGACGTATTCCAGCCAGGCAAAAACACTCAAAGTGTGAAACAGTGCCAGCAAGGGGTGTGGCTTGTAGAAAAGGGACGTGGTATGAGGAGAGCTCAAACGACCAGAAAGAGACAGACCTAGAGTTTGCCCCCCACCCCTGCAGGCCTGATGTTCCCCATCACTGCTGTAAGGCATTTTTTGTTCCCCGATTTTGGAGATAGATGCACTAAAGTGGGAAGAGAGTGACTTCTCTAAGGCTGCACAATGAGCTCATCACGGAGATGAGTCTGAAATGGGAGACTTCCTTATTTGTTACTCAGGCTCTTAGTTTCTGGCAGCCCAATCTGAGGCACCTTTCCTTAGGGTGTTGGTAGGAGATTCCATGGATTTCCATGAAAATGACTTTATGTAAAAACAAACAAAACAACTAATATTTTGTTGCATTTTCAGAACTTAATGTTTCATTCTTTAAAACCCTTCTAAGGGGTAAGGTACATTGCACTCTTGCAGGGCGACCCTAAGCAAATTGAATGCTGCAGCCACCTACTTGGAAATAAGCCTCATTGAAGAAAATGTGACCTCTGAGTAATCAAATTACATAGTCATGCATATAAGTACCACAAGTGATGGCAGCTGGAAGATGTGCCTCATTTATGCAAAATATTTTAAGCGGCCTCTGTTCTGCTCCATCCTGCCAGAGGAAAAGCAGTTGTTGCTTCTTTGTTTTCATTCAGAAAAAAATTAGAGAGAATCTAAAAGATAGACTCCCTTTGTCATGGTTCGCAGTTTCTGTTCCTTTCCCAATTTTCTACTGCTTTGTTTTCTCGAAAACACTTTTTTCTATTCTAAGCTTTTTATTTGTTTTGAGTTTCAAGGCAGTACCCTGTAACTTACATCTGTGTGTTTTCATATTTTCAGGGGAAGATTATAACACCTCCTCACTATAAGGATGTTGTGGAAGAACGATTTATCATCAAGTTGTGTGGCTACCCCATATGCCGAAAGAGGCTACAGAATGTAAGAATCTATGAGTGGCTTCTTTATATTTCTGCAGTTTTGCATCTGTCTTTCTGTGTTGGAATGTGGTGTCTGGTCAACTGAACTTCACAGATGCATGGACAGGAATCCTTGGTCATCTTTGTGTAGATCAACCTTCCATAATCTGATGCCTTCCAGATAATATGGACTGTAACTCCCATCAGCTGCAGCCAGCATGGCCAGTAGTTAGGGCTGATAGAAGTTGTAGTTCAAAATTCTATAGGGCACCATGTTGGAGAAGGTTGGTTGAGAGACAGTGGCTTGGCCAAAGTCACCTATTAAGCTAATTGGCTAAGTGAGGATTTGAACCCAGGGCTCCACAGCTTTAGATGATTATTTAATTTATATGCCACTTAATGCCAAAACAGTTTACAAGAACATAACCCAATTAAATGAGCATTAAATATAAGCATCCATAATTAAAATGCCCAATTAAAATAAACAATGAAACAGTCTCATCAAAACAGCAACATATAAAGATCCATAATTAAAATATGCAATAAAGCAATCCCATTAAAACAGCACAGTAATTAAAACAGGAGACTTGAGTCAAGATTATTTGTTTGCACATTGGCCACCTTTCCCTGTCAGTGATTTTGGGTGCCCCCTTTCCCTCCCCAATGAGGCCAAGATGAGGAGATCAAAAGCTTTTGCTTCTATTTTTGATTAACTGCAGCTTAGCATTAGGTTTGAATTCAGACAAAATGTCATTAGTCTTAACTATGATTTACCCAAACAAGCCAACTTCAAACCTTGGTTTATGAAGCTGGCTTGTTTCAATAAACCATAGTTAATATTAGCCACAGTTTAGGTTTTGTATGTAATGCTAAACTATGGTTGATCAAAAATGGAAGCAAAAGCTTTTGATCTTGCAGTTGTGCCAGAGGAGCACAAGGCTCATGTACATAACAATGCATTGTTATGTTGTGTTATGCATTCATTGTTGTGTCCAATTCAGGTATTCGGCTTTTCTTACAGAGGCTAAGGATTTCTATTTTTAAAAATTGATATAGCTTAGGTCGGGGGTGGGGCAGCATGTTGCTCTCCACATCTCAAGACTTCAAATGCAAGCTGAAGTCCTCAGCATTTAAACAAAAAATGTCAGCAATTTTCAGAAGTGTTGTTTGAGAAGCTCAGTTCAACATAATGTGGTTTGGTCAGTAGTGTTAATTATGGAATATTATTTTAGAGGAGAGGAATGCTAGAGGGAGCACTGACACATTTGCAAAATAGTGTTTGTGATTATTTCTTTTTAGGTGCCAAAACAAAAGTACAAAATATCAACCAAAACAAACAAAGTGTATGATATTACTGAAAGAAAGGTAAGTTTAAAAGCTGTTTGTAACATTATCATTCTTCGTTTATTGTTGTTTAGCAAGAAATTGGTTCAGTGTTGCCGAGGGCTCTAGAGGTGTAATCCTGGCTACATGCAAGGTTCTGGGTTGCTATTTCTTGCTGCTGTTGGCTTCTTCAGCTCTTTAAGTTCCTTTGCCAAGTACCTCTTCATGCCCTACCAGTTCGGAGCCACAGAAAGAGCAACTTGCAGCGTAATGAAGTCAGTACAAGCTGATTTGCTGAGCTTTGTGACACATGACTAGATTGGAACTCAGAGGCAGAGAATAACTGCTCTTGCATTGCATCCTACTTCCTGTCTTAGCAACTGATCATAAAATGTTAATCATCTGTATTCATTGTGTTAGCTGTTTCTTCACACTCACCAATCTGTCAGAGTTTTTATCAAGTTTATTTCTATTTTGTTAAGTATGAAAATGACATTTGCTGTTCTCTTTGGGGGGGGCAGTGTTTTTGCAGTAACTTCTGCTACAGAGCATCAAAATACTTCGAAGCTCAGATTTCAAAAAGTCCTGTGTGGCTGCGAGAAGAAGAAAGGTAATTGGATAGTGTTGTTTGGCTAGGCCCAGGGTTTTGTTCTTGGGCATCATTTGAAAGGAAGACAACACCAAAAACATGCGTAGAAAAATACACTATTATTTTCTTTTCAGTGCGTTTCAAGATAATACCCTTTGTCAAAAGATGTAGCCCAGGGATGGAGAAGATTTTTTTTCCAGCTGGCTATTCAGGTGCAATAGCAGGCTCAAACCCTCATTAGCCTCTTAAGCATGGTCAAGCTAGCTGAACTACATGACTGTACTGTATTTAAAGAAGTGAGGGAGGAACTTGGTTTAGAATATCCAGCTAAGGCAGAGAGTAGCAAACCTCTGACCCACTTGCATAAGCTTCTCCATGTGGCCCCACAAGGCCATTTTGGCCAAGCCATGCCTATGGCCACCCACCCTACTCCTGACTTCATATATGTAGCAGATTAACAGCCTGGGCAAATGGTTTTGCTAGTGATTTTGAAGCCAGAGTTTTGTTGGGTCTGGGACAGGTAATGGCTCAGTTGAAATGTGGTTTGTGGGCTGATCTGATCAGCGGTGCCTGCCAAGCCTTGTGCAAATCTATATGCACATAGGCTTCCAAGGCCTAATGATCAGCTGTTTGTTGGGTCTTGTGAAACCCTTTGGAAAGTGGGAGGCTATGTGTCTCCCCAGGATCTGCCTCCGGTTGTGAGCATTAGGTCTGCTCCTTCCAGCTCTGCTTGATCAGGCCCCATCTCAAATCTATCTGTCTTTTTAAAGGCAGGATTACCTTGCCTAATCTTATTAGAGCAGCTGTCCTAATTTTAGCAACAATACCAAAGGGGACTGTGATTCAGGCTTTGGAAACAGGACACTTGCCTAATAGACTCTTAGAGTAGACCTAGTCAACCTAGGAGGTAGGAAAGGAATCTGACTAGGCTAAAGAGAAAAATTGTGACTTGCAAATTACCAAGTTGCCACTGGGTGTCACCATCTCACAAGGCATGTCCCTATTCAGAGGCAAAATGCCACAGAAATACAGCAAAAAACCCCACCACCTTATTAAAGGCCAGTTCCAGATAACACATGTGGATATTGATTAAAAAATCAGAACTAATAATCTATTACAGTGGTACCTCTGGATGCGCACGGGATCCATTCCGGAGCCCCGTTCGTATCCTGAAGCGAATGTAAGACGCGTCTGCACGTGCGCGGGTCGTGTTTTGCCACTTCTGCGCATGCGCATGACGTCATTTTGAGCGTCTGCACGTGCGCGAGTGGCGAAGCCCAGAAGTAACATGCTGCGTTACTTCCGGGTCGCCGCGGAGCACAACCTGAAAATATTTAAGCTGAAGCGTATTCATCCCAAGGTATGACTATACCTTGTCCTGAATGACTATATCGGTCCTGAATAGATTATTTCTAAATTCCAGAAGTTGGAAGAACATTTTCTTTTTGTGCTTTCAAACCAAAAAAGTAAAACTTCACTTGAATTGCATGAAGTTATTTCGAGATAAGTGCAGTATCCAAAATTATGTTGCTGTGAGGCTTTTTTTCCTATTTAAATGTTGCCAGCTTTAGAAACCTGCCCACCTCCCACCCAATAGTGATGCTAAACACATTGCAAAAAAATCATTGCCAACACATAATAGTCCTTGATCCAGGAACAGTTGCACCGAAAAAGCTTTCTCTAAAGACAAAATAACATGGAGATGAAGACAACTCCTGACATATCACAAAGGGCTGCTAAGCACCAGTTTTAGGTATTCTTATGATGCTTTAAGGATTTCCCCCCAAAAAACTTTGTATTTCACCTGGAGCAGCATTGTTCTTCCATGGCCTTTGGAGTTGCCTCCAGCATAATGCTGCCCCATCACCATCAGGTCCAAATGGAGCAGTTGGAATGGATGCAAAGAACATTTCTGGCTAGGATTGTTTCCTCCCGATACATTCTGAGCCAGTAGCAAACAGCAGGATGGGGTGATGGTGAATACCATATTAGTTCCATTGCCAGTGAGTTTGCAGCTTGCTGACCGGCCCCTTGCCCCTCCCACTTTTCTTCCAGCAAACGACAGCAGTGACCCATCTTCCTGGAGGTCAGATAAGTGCTGCTGCTCTGCCCCGTCATCTGTTACTGTTCTTAGCCCAACTATTTGAAGATTCAAGTTTTAATCTTAAACATGCATAACTAGGGAGTGAGCACCAGTGAAAGCAGCGGGACTTACTTCTGAGTAAACCTGCCTAGGACTGTGCTGCATGGTTTTCAAACTTATCCCGATGCTTCCTATTCATGTGGCTTTAGGCACGTAAACTTGCAGGTCAGGATTGACCATTAGCAGTTGTTCTCCTCTCCCCAAATTATTGGATCTGCTTAGGTGGGTTAATGTTGTTTACCAGCCTGGATAGCTCAGTTGGTTAGAGCACTGTGCTGATAATGCCAAGGTTGCAGGTTTGATCCAGCTGCCTATTCCTTCATTGCAGTGGGTTGGACTTAGATGATCCTCAGGGTCTCTTCCAACTCTACAGGTCTATGATAAACCTTTTAAATCATTGCCAGACTACTCTAGCTGTAAACCCCAGTTCTCGAATCATTGCTCAAAATCAATTTAATTTCTAAAATGCACTTTGTTTTTTGTTTTTCAAGGCCACCAGACATTGAATTGCTGAAGGATGGGGAAAGGTACAGTAGAAGTGGTGGTTTCATTTATGTATCCACAATCTGGTTGAAAGAAGTCTTTGATTTCCTGTTCTCTTCTGTCACACGGCCACGGCTCTTGCCGGCCTCCAGAAAGAGCTGTTTGCCTTGATTGTTTCCCCCTTTTGTGATGGCGAAGGGTCTGTTTGATCTGTATGATTTACAGCTGCCCCTAGTGCTGCGGCACAATCGGACCTGTTGAAACATGACACAAGCACAGTGTTTGCTCTCGGGCCCGAAGCATCGGTGTTTTGTATGTGACTTTCTTTGTAACTGAAATGAGACCAATTATATGTGCCGAAAGCTTGTTTACATCTTCAGGTAAAATGTCAAATGGGCAGATCCACTGGTTTTGTATTCATTTAAAAGGAGAGAGAAAGCTTTGGCCGGATCTGCAATCTGTGGTGGGTTTTGTGTGCGCGTGTTTCAATGGCTTTATTTTGCTTGGTTTCTAGTGGTCCGTACTTCGTCTGCATCTAAAGCAGAATGTAATTTCACAGCAGTTGCTCTTCTAGTATATCACTGGGGGCAGGGAAGATCTGTGTCATGCTTGTTGTCGTAGAAATAGTTAGTATCTATTTATTTGTTCTTTTAAAAAAAACCCTTTCTTTATGAAATTTATGAAACTGGTGTTTCTCAAAGGTCCAGTTGCTTAGGTACACTTTATCCCCATGCCGAAAATTACTTTATTGGCCCGAATATAAGATGCACCCACAAATAAGCTGCACCTTTAAAATTCAAGGCTTATTTACGGGTGCGACTTGCCTCCTGGCTGTACCTCCTTGAACAGGGGACGGGGACAGCTGGCCGACGCTTGGTGCCCTGCTCCCCAAGCCGACACTGGCACTCAGTTTCGAGCGCACTGGGTGCGCGCCTCCCAGTACTCCTGGCACTACCTCCCCAAGCTGGCACCGGCAGCCCCCTGTTCAGGGCAGTAGTGCCAGGAGGCGGGCACGCAGCATTCGATTCTGAATATAAGCCGCACTTTAACTTTTCACAGTCAGAAGGGGGGGGGGGGGAGTGTGGCTTATATTCAGGCCAATACAGTACTTGAGAGGGAGCGCCTGCCTCCACATTAGCCTGCCCATTGGCAGAAAGCATCAGTCATCTGGGGTTCTCCTCTGGGTTACGCTGCCATCAAAAGCGAGGCAGGTGGCAGCTAGGGAGAGAGAGGTCCCATTTGCACAATGCATTTAAAGCAGTAACATACCACTTTAAACAGCAATGGCTTCCTCCAAAGGATCCTGGGAACTGTAGTTCGTTAAGTCTGGAGAGTTGTTAGGAAACACTTTGCAAAGCTACGATTCCCACAGTGGGGGAATTATCTGTCTTTCTTTCCAGGGAACTCTGGGACTTGCAGCTCTATGAGAGGGTCTTCTAACAACTCTCAGTTCCCTTAATAAACTACAGTTCCCAGGATTCTCTGGGGGAAGCCACGACTATTAAAAATGGTGTAATCGTGCTTCTCAGGGTCGTGGGTTTGAGCCCCACATTGGGTAGAAGATTCCTGCATTGCAGGGGGTCCCTATCAGCTCTACAATTTTATGATTCTGTGAAAAGTGTAGTATAATGGCACAGAGAGAGAGAGAGAGAGCCTTCTCAGTGGTGGTACTCAATGTAACTCCCTCCCTAGGAAAGCACACTTGTCACGAATGTGAAGACCTTCCCTCTCTTCAGATCTCTAGTTAATAAGCATGCTTGTTGGTTTGTTTGTTGTTAATTTATGGCAGGCATAGGCAAACTCGGCCCTCCAGATTATCCCTAGCTAACTCCCATGATCCCTAGCTAACAGCACCAGTGGGCAGGGATGATGGGGACTGTAGTCCCAACACATCTGGAGGGCCGAGTTTGCCTATGCCTGATTTATGGCTTGCCCTTTACATACATGTCTCAAGACATACCACAAAAACAGCTAAAATAGTGACAAGAACAAATTTTAAAACATGAAGATGGGTTTAGAATCAATGCAAAACGAACACCTAACGCAGAAACCTTTTCACTCAGCTGGGAAAGCCTGTTGAAACAAACAAACAAAAAATGAATCAGTTATTTGCAGAAAATGGGTGCCTTCCGTATCTCAACAGGATGCTGTTCCATAGAACGGGGGCAGCCACGCTGAAAGTTGCTGTGATACTTTGATAGCTGCCAGATTCTCCTCTCACTTATTTTATCCTTTTTGGTTTTGTCAATGTGTTTTTATATTTGTTTGCTTCCCCACCCCCACCCCCAACAGTGGCCACTCTGGGAAGGAAGTGAAATTAGTCAACAAAACAATCAACACTCTAGACATTGAGAACCCTCTCCCAGCAGCCACCCAGGGCAACTCCAGCATAGACAGTGAGAGCAGCAGTGAGGCCGAACAA
The DNA here is from genome assembly GCF_964252035.2 of Podarcis erhardii. Classification (NCBI taxonomy): domain Eukaryota; kingdom Metazoa; phylum Chordata; class Lepidosauria; order Squamata; family Lacertidae; genus Podarcis; species Podarcis erhardii. Next base: position 74,289,790 of record NC_138510.1, read on the forward strand.
GAATTTGTTTCCTCCGTTCTGCAAGACAAGAGTGTACGTCCATTGCCCAGGAAGGGTATTCCCAAAGAGAAGTGCAAGCGGAGAGCACAACCCAAACCTACCAATGCAGACGCCTCCATTGATGATGCCGCAGAGCAGTTAAGTCGGTGCAAATTAGACACTCAAGGAAAAGAACATGTTCTGGATAGCTCTCGGATTAAAGGAGCTCCTGTTCCTCTATCCAGTCCTACTCCTGAAACTGTCCAGCTCTCTGAAGGCTTTGGAGACAGCTCCAGCGGCTCGCAAGTAGTTTTCCTGGGTGTGAGCCCCAAAGGGGCAGAACTGTTTAAAAGGTTGCTTGCCAAATCGAAACAGATTGCGAAGCCCACCTCGGAAGGCCCAGCCAACCCGCTCACTGCCAAATATAGCTTGCTAGAAGGGCTGAGGCAGACCTTTACCGAATGGAAGACTGAGGAAACGGCGAAGCTCCTCCACGGCAGTGACGCCGCAGCCACCTATGCTCCACAGCCCTCTCCGGCAGCTGGCCATGAGGAAGAGGAGGAGCTTGACGAGGATGACTTGGAGAGTGACAACGAACCTAACAAAGCCGCTTCTGAGAGAGGTGCCCAGAACCCTTTGAGCCAGCCGTTGCCTTTCAAGGCTTCGAGCCCAGCAGCGAAACCTATACCCAGCTACGAGAAACTGAAAGAAGAGACCTCGCAGCTAGAGTTAAAGGTGCAGGAATTTTACAGAGGAAACTTCGCCTTAGGCGAAGAAGATCTGGCAACCCTGTCGAGAGGGGAGCAGCATCACAGCAATGACAATGTAAGTATCTATCTGGAGAAATAGGCTGGTTACAGACATGCACACACACCCTCCAAAAAAAGCAGTCTTTTTGTAAACCTTGGTTTATGAAAGAACTCTGTGCATCAAAGGCAAATAATAAGAATACCGTATTTACTCAAGTGTAATGCACACCTTTATTTGGCCAAAATATGCCGTGAAAATTAGGACACACTTTAGATTTGATGGCGTGTTTACATTCGCCAGCAGATACTTTTTTGGGTTTTGAGGTTTTGAAAATTGAGGTGCGCGTTAGCTTCATTGTCAAATACGACAATAATAATGCAGATGTAACAATGAAGTTAAAAGATTAGGAGCAGCGCCTTGGGTGCACGCCTGCCTCCCGTCTGTTCACACACTGTCCTTCATTCTCACGTGCAAATTCCACCCCACCCCCTGCTTCACTTTTTGGATCTGAAAATGGTCTACATTACATGTTTAGGGAAGCTTTTAATGTTTAACAGACCACTGTATTTTAATACTTTGTTGAAAGCCGCCCAGAGTGGCTGGGGAAACCCAGCCAGATGGGCGGGGTATAAAGAATAAATTATTATTATTATTACAAGTTTTTGCCAACTGTAGCTAGTATCCAATGAAGTCTGGTGCTAGCGAAACCAGTGGTCAGGGATAATGGGAATTGTAGTCCGAAAACAGCCGGAGACTCAAGTTTGGGAAACCCTGCTCTGAATCAGTATAAGGCAGCTTCCTATGTTAAACGTTAGTCTTTCTAGCTTTGCATTGTCTGCATTGGCTGGTAGAGGCTCTCTGGGGTTTCAGGCACAGATTTTCCCCAGCCCTACCTGGGGAAGTTGGGGGTTGAATCTGGGACCTTTGGCATGCAAAGCAGATGATCTACCACTGAGCTATGGCCCTCCTGTGCAGTTTTTAAAATATATTTTATGTCACCCCCCTCCAAAAAAATACTCTTGTTGTGCCCTGTAGGGTGATCATCAGCGGCCCCCTGCCCTCCCGCTTGTAGATTCTAAAGCTCAACAGCAGATTCGGACACGGATTGTCCTCGAAAAGCTGCGAAAAGTGTAAGTACCTCTTTCACACCTGCTGTTCAGACACCCAGAAGGGAGCCATTTGTTGAATTGGGAGAATCACTTAAGGGGTGAGACTAAATTGCGAGCATCGGCTAAAGTCCAGCAAAGCTAAAGAGAGGTTTTTTTAATTAACCATTCATGACCAGTGTTCTCAAGGGAGTACATTCGCTAATAAATGGCCTGATTTTGCTTTCTTTCCAGTTTGCCTGCTGTTTTGGGCCCTCTTCGGATTCCTCTTGGGGATGTTTACAGTGAACTTAAAGATCTCGTTAAGACGTTCAGGTAAGCAGAAAAGACTCTCCTTTCCCCCCAAATTTTTTAATTTATTTTCCAAATTTATAGACAAACAAACAAACAAACATAAATCCTAACTATAATTATTCCACTATTATTAACATTGTTAGGTGACTTCCTCGAATCCCCCTGGCTGATTTTCAATGTATATCATTGTAACAGTTTTCCAAAACTAATTTCTCATAAAATATACTTAGTCAATTAACATCTTTCTTTCTTATCTTATTAACTTTAAACATATTATTCTATAACATCAAATATTTAAATCCTAAGCCAATCTGGTATTTGCAGGTATTTCTATTTAAGTTATCTTAACATATTTAGCTAAATAGTCTTTAAATTTCATCCATTCCTCCTGGTACTCCTCCTCCTTCTGGTCGTGGACTCTTCCGGTCAGGTTGGCTAGCTCCCAAAAATCCATCATCTTCATCTGCCATTCCTCCACTGTTGGCACTTCTTGTGTTTTCCAGGTTTTTGGCTAACAAAATCCTAGCAGCAGAAAAGACTCTCAGAGCTGACTGCTGAGATAGCTCGGTCGGTAGAACATGAGACTCTTAATCTCAGGGTTGTGGGATCGAGGCCCACATTGAGCAAAAGATTCCTTCATTGCATGGGGTTGGGCTAGATGACCTTTGTGGTTCCCACCTTTATGATTCTTAAGTGGCACCAGTGAGTGGCAAGCTACGATCCCTTATTGTGAGAACATGGGTAAAGAATTAGAGTCCTAAATGATACCTGTGGGTCATTGTATCTGGCCAAGTTTCCTAAAGCAGGGTGGCTGGAGGCTAAATCCAGCTCCTATGTATTCAAAAGCATGCTTATTTTACCTAGCATGCACATCTGAAATAATAGTGAATTTGCAGTGTAAAATCTGGCATCTTGCCCGTAATCTGATATCTTTACTCAGAATTTTCTTATTTTTGTTTCGCATGTTAAAACCAAGCTTCTAGTCCTGGGTTTCAAAGGTTTAGCAAATTGTGTTGGCTTTGTTGTTGTTGCTTCAAGGGTTCAGGAAGTGGGAGTTCTATATTGGTCTTCATATTCACAATCTGTCCTTACCAAAGCAATGAAAAACCCCACCTTCTGCAAACTAAAGTAAGCAAATACGTACATCCATCAGAATATCATTGTGATCCTAAAAGTAATCTTGTCTGAATTCATTAGATTAAAGCTGCACACGAAGGCAGTTGCAGTTTGTATATTCTGATTGCAGAGTTTCTGGTGTTTACGTTTCGGAGATTTTTTTTAATCACAAAAATGAAGACTTCACTGTGAATTATGCTGAGTTTGCTGGTTTGGAAGGGACTGTGTGTGTGAGAGAGAGAGAGAGAAAAAAAAGAGAGAGAGAGAGAGAGAGAGAGAGAGAGAGAGAGTCGGGGGAAAGGAAGAACACAACCTCATCATTTTTCATTCTTGAAAAATGTTTCATTGCAACTGCTCCTTTTTAATTAAGTAGTAAGCCACCTATAGGGACGTGGGTGGCACTGTGGGTTAAACCACAGAGCCTAGGACTTGCGAATCAGAAGGTCGGCGGTTCGGATCCCCGCTACAGGGTGAGCTCCGGTTGTTTGGTCCCTGCTCCTACCAACCTAGCAGTTCAAAAGCATGTCAAAGTGCAAGTAGATAAATAGGTACCACTCCGGCGGGAAGGTAAACGGCGTTTCCGTGCGCTGCTCTGGTTCGCCAGAAGCGGCTTAGTCATGCTGGCCACATGACCCAGAAGCTGTACGCTGACTCCCTCGGCCAGTAAAGCGAGATGCACGCCACAATCCCAGAGTTGTCCACAACTGGACCTAATGGTCAGGGGTCCCTTTACCTTAAACCACCTACAACATGTTATGGTAGGTGAGTGAGAAATAAATGATAGCAATGAAATTGTTCAATCGCTTGTTTAGAGCTCACTGGTTGTGAATGTAATCTGTAGCCAGGCATCATTTTGTCAGAATGCAGAGAGCATGTGTTTGGGTACATCTGGAATCTTCCCCAACTGTTCTGCATCTCTCTTTGCATCTTCTTCTGACGTTTTCACTTTTACAGTCCCCTCTTCAACCTATGACCCCTCTGCCTGCCTCACCTCTCTTGATGCCATTGGCTTAGCTGCCCTGATGTCATGGATCTGCTTAGGCCCTACACAGCTGTGTGGCAGGGAGGGAGCGCTTGGGAGGCCTTAGAAGTGGAATCCCAGGGGCCACACAATTGTTAGCTCTGCATGCCATGAATTTTTGGGAGAGACAAACCAAAATGGACATAATATGGAACATTCTAAGTCTTAAAATATTTTTTAAAGTTTAGAAGATCATTAGGTAAGTGTATTTCTGCTCAGTGTATTTTTGGTGACCTGTACACTTGGTTATTTATTAGCTATGTGTTGCGATGGATTATGGTGGTTTGCACTGACGAGGAAATTAAGGTCGCCTTTCCTTCAAAGGGAGGCAGAGAGAGTAAGGATCAACTTTAAGAGACATATTATTCCACCTTCAGTGACCTCATGCAATCTTAATGCTATCTTGCTTTCCTAACTGCCTTCTTTCATTCTGGAAGCAAACCATTGTGCATTATATCGGCACTGGTGGGTTTTTGTTTTTTTGTTTTTGCTAACCATGGCTACCTCCTTTGCAACCATGATTGGAAATGGATTTGCAAACCACGGTCATAATGCAATGCTGCATTCATTTAACTCCAGAAATTAAAGACGATAGGTAAAATTGTGTGTCAGGAGGAAGCCCAAGTCTGTGGCCTGTCAGATATTGTTGAACTACAATCCCCATCACCCCTGACCATTGGTCATGTTGGCTGGAGCTGAAGAGGGTTTGATAACAACTAGAGGGCCTCCGGTTCACCATTCATGATGCCCAGCAATAATCCTTTGTAAAGACTAATTGTGACTAAAATTAAAACCATCTGACGATGAAATTACATTAATTACAGCTTGGTAAGTGACCAAAAGACAGTGTGGTAATAGCAAAGCAAGAATTAAAAGAATAATGGTGGTAAGACAGGTATTTCTTTTGTGTGTTTGAGTCTGAGAGAAGCCCTGCTCTAAAAACGCATGGTTCATTATGAAGGGGAATTTAGCTACAAAAACAAACAACCGCCGCCCCCAACGACGGTTAAAAGAGCGTGTGGTGAACTGAGCAACAGCCATTTTCAGCTCCATTGGTTTTTAAAGGAGCGCGTGCTGTTCATCCTTGGCTGTGCACCATTTTATTCAATCTCCACTGCTGGGAAGTACACTAAAGAGTTCTCTGGAGACGTTTTAGGAACAGTTATAGTTCTTCCTAAGCAAAGTCCCTCAGTGCCTGTATGCTTTTGTTACGAAAGCTGAGATGTCAAATAATCTCCAGAGCCGTCTGGGTCATTTTGTTGACGAGCGAAGAAGGGAGCAGTGGGGGGGGGGGGGTTGCACGTTTGCAAGTGAGATACTAATAAAAATGGTCCTCAATATTTCTAGACTTGTTTTTTGGACTCAGAATTTTCTGAGTGGAAGAAGAGGAGTAGAGCTTTAGGTCATGGCTGGGGAACCTGTAGCCCTTTAGATCAAAGCCTTCCAAACTGTCGCGATACATTAAGTGTGTTGGCTGCAGTGAGTAGGTGTGTTGCACAAATGCTCCCCACGCTCTTCCCAGGGCTGGAAAGGGTTAGTTTAACCTCCAGTTTGCTAGTAAAACTGAATTACTGTGTCACAAAATGATGCAAAACTGAATTACTGTGTCACAAAATGATGCAAAACTGAATTACTGTGTTGCGGAATGATGCTGCAGGACTTTAAAGTTCCATCATCCCTGACCATTGCTGGCCGAGGCAGAGGAGAATTGTAGTCCAGAAAAGCTGCAGGCCAGTAGGTTCCCTGGCTCTGCTTTAGACCTTTTCAACTGGCAGCTGGTTTTGCTAGTGCTTTACTTGGTCTAAGGCAGAAGTCAAACCATGTTCGCCTGTGAATGAATGGTCTTCGGCTTATTACATGCACTTTTACCTTACATGGTTTGGATGTTAACTATACAACCTTTAGAAGACATCTGAAGGCAGCCCTATATAGGAAAGTTTTTACTGTTTAATGTTTTCTTATGTATATATGCTGGAAGCAAAGTGGCTGGGGCAACCCAATCAGATGGGCGGAGTACAAATAATAAAATTATTATTATTATAAGTGAAACCACCATTGCTTCCAGCCTTGGTTAAACTTGCCGCCTCCAACCAAATGTTTGTGGTGTGTTTCATTTCCGGAGGGTTTGCATTTGAAAGGCACATGCATTTTGCCTGACATTTAGCAAAGCGATATGGGCTAATAACTTTTAAAAGAAGAGAAATTCTATTTTCCACCCTATTGACTTGTGCCGCGCCGAGGCAAATAGTGTTAGCTGGTAGAACTAGTGAACCATTTCTACATGGGACATGCTCTTGACTGTTTCCTGAAAGCTTTCTCTCTCTTCTGAGGCCTTGGCGTCAACGCACAGCTTGTCTCTGAAAGCGACTGCCCTTTCCCTGCTCCTCATTATTTAAGGCTTCACACCTGTAGGTTGCATGCTTCCTTCTTGAAGCGGCTCCTTCGCTACCGCTGTGTAGGTGAGAAACTTGCTCTGGGACAGGAGTTGGAGCTGACGGCTTCTGGCTTGAGGAACCCCGGCCTCTCTTCCCGTCTAGCCATGCAGCCGTCTCTGCCTTGCCTTGTTCCGCAGAGCGGATTGTTGGTGTCTCCGCTGTAAGGAGCATATTGATGGCAACAACTAGTGTTGAGACCTTGCCAATCAATACTGACATTGAATGAGAGTTAATTGACACAAATAACTGCATCTCTCCGTTTGTGTACGAGAATGATGCCTTCTTGAGCTGTGATCAATAGTGCCTCCTTGTAGGGCACTGAAACAAAGCCGCGTTCTCTGCTGTTTGACAGAGCTCTCCCCAGTGATTTTTGGACCTGTCTCTTCCATTGTATCTCATCGGGGCCGATTAGCTGGAAGGTTACATATGAATTGCCTGTCAGAATGATTCTGTCAGGCCTTTCTTTGTAAGTGTTTAGCACTGTCATCAGCATAGAGTCCAGACCTTCAGCCTTTTGTTCCGTCTCTTATTTGTAAGTACACCTCGCTATGCGTAGAGTGGGGCTTTTCCCATACTGCCACAAGCCCTTAAAAAATTAAAAAAAAAACTCTTCTGAAGATGTTTTCCTGGAAGCAAATCCTACAGAGCAGTGTCAGAAACTCAGATATATAAGCTAGCTGCCAAATGGCTCCTTAAACCAAGGTTACAGTTGCCAAAATGGAATGTCTAGTTGCCATTTTGGGGCAAAGGATGGACTGACTGTGATTGATTCTCAGTTAAACATCTGGCAATTGATCTAGGACTAGGTTAAGAGCTTTGAGAATTTTAAAAAAGAAAAGTCGCTTGATCCAGGGACATTCCACATATATATTGGCCAATTCCGACCTCTCTTTCTTAATGGTGACTGCTCCTGCTCAGGCTGCACAGGAAGAGCAATTTGGTTCCAGAAATTCATTCTGATTGCGCAGGTAAAATAGAATTGATAGAATTCGACAAGATGGAGTATTAGTATGTGAAAACAGTCCAGATCCAATGATCCCTAGGCATGCACTTCCAGATGGTGGAGATGTCAGGCGCCATCCTGGTACCCAGGCATCTTCACTTGGTCACAAGTAGTCAAAAGCCAGGTGCAAAATGTGCCTGACGCCTGGCTAATTTCAAACACTGCTATGGAGTTCAGTGACGCTTACTTCCTAGTCAGTTGCGCATCAGCTTTAATTAACATTAGATGATCTGTTTTGTATCTGATTAGGACCAGGATGCAAGAATCTCCTTAGTGGGGGGTGGGGTTGGGTTGAACTTCAGGGACTAATGATAATTCTGTATGTTTTCCTAAAGATAATATGTGCCATCATTTTGTATGCCTTTTCCAAGATGATATTGGAAGTTTATTTTCAGAGTACTTTTCCAAATTGAGTAGAAAAGAACCATGTGGGTGGCAGGGTAAGGGATAGAAAGAAAGGAAGAAGTAGTAAATTCCTGCATTGCAGGGGGTTGAACTAGATGACCCTTGTGGTCCCGTCCAACTCGTATGATTCTACGATTTTATAATTCTATGTTTTCAAAACATTGTCATTGAGTGCTAGCATGAGCTTCTTTGAGAGAAGGGACAGTATTGTTGGCATCCAGCTGTCTCTAGAGACAATGGAGTGTGCCTCTGGGGGTGATGTCAAACTGTGGCGTTCGTTACTTCCCTGGGCCGTGTCAATGGAGATCCTGGACTGCCCAGATGACAGTCTTTGATGTGGTCCAAAGGAAAGCAGAGCAAGACGTTTGGCACCAGCTTGGCTGCAGGAGTCATCAGAAGGCGATATACAAGGTGTCTTCCAACTATCTTAGAGACTCCACTCTGGATTTGTGTAGGATTTACTGCTTAGCCTTTTCTTTCTTTCTTTTTTAATTTATTTATTTTATTAACATATAAAACACATACGTATACATTTACACAATACACGTACACAACACACTACCTAATTTTCATAACTTAAAACATACCTACATTACTCTATATAATACCTACCTATACTATACATATCAACATGCCCACACACCTACCCCATACGGACACCCACCAAGTGACTTGACTTCCAGCCGTTCTTGTTACGCTACTATATTTTTCCAACTAGCTTAAACGCATTTCAATATTTCTTTAATCTCTTCTTTTATCTTAACTTTACTCTCCTTTCAAAATGTGAAAGGAGTGGGCTATCTTTAAGGAATACATCAAAATTTATGTGGAAAAAGTAGAATTTCTGACAGATACTGAGTGAATCCAGAAAATGATTTACTGCTTAGCCTTTTCTCCCAAAGATATCCCATAAGGTAGCGATGGTTGAATTCAATAAATAAATAAAACCAGACATAGGTATGACTCTAAAGAGAGGAATTCTGGTGCTTTTTAAATTTTTATTGTGCTGTAATATTGGTCCTGCAGGAGTCAGTAGGCCAGGGGTAGGTAACCTCAGGACTAGGGGCCAGATGTGGTCCTCCAAAGCTTCTCTGTCCAACCCTTGAGATTTTCCCCATTCTGCAAACTCTTCCCAAGCTACATCCTTACCCAGTCGTCCTTTGCACCCTCTGTTTATTGCCTGGATGGAACGTGTCCTTGAATTTCTCTGGTAATGCCATTTGCTTACTCAAAGGGAGGGTAGAGATGGGTGCGTCAAAACTAGTCTACTGTACTAATGCAATATTGACATTTGTGGCTCCACCCAGTTTTGGCTCTGGCCCCCTGCACTACTGCATATGGCCCCTGGAAGGTTGCTCTGGGGCTGAAAAAGCTTTTCTGCTCCTGCCCCCTAGCTAGACCCCAGCTGTGGAAGTATGAATTGTGCAAGATGTTAATTTTATGTATGATTTGCTTTTCTTGCCCGAACATGCATGGGGAGACCTCAGTTCATATCTCTGTGGGCCGTGTAGCTTGCTGGATGATCTTGGTCCTCTAACTGTCTCTCTGATTTATTCTACTTCATAGGGTTGTCGTGAGGATAAAAATGTATAGTCTGTGGGAAGAAAAAGCTACTTTAAGTTCCTTGGAGGAAAGGCAGGCTAATGTATAGAGAATCCCACAGGTTCACAAAACCACTGTCAAATACATAAAGTATAGTAAGTAAATGACTAGTAATAAGTTAAGCATAAGACATAATTTGCATTTTTGCATAGTAAAGGTAAAGGGACCCCTGACCATTAGGTCCAGTCGTGGCCGACTCTGGGGTTGCGGTGCTCATCTCACTTTATTGGCCGAGAGAGCCGGCGTACAGCTTCCGGGTCATGTGGCCAGCATGACTAAGCCGCTTCTGGCAAACCAGAGCAGTGCACGGAAACGCTGTTTACCTTCCTGCCAGAGTGGTACCTATTTATCTACTTGCACTTTGACTTGCTTTTGAACTGCTAGGTTGGCAGGAGCAGGGACTGAGCAATGGGAGCTCACCCCGTCATGGGGATTCAAACTGCCAACCTTCTGATCGGCAAGTCCTAGGCTCTGTGGTTTAACCCACAGCGCCACCCGCATCCCTTTTTGCATAGTATATCCCCAATTAATAAGAAGGCATCTGTCATTTTTAAAGGCTGCCATCAAATGTGAAAAGTGGAAGCAGTTTTACCTTTCTTATATTGCCATTGAAATTAAACCTCTTTCGTCAAATAACCCTGGTTTGGAGGAATTATTTATAGAACCTTTTACCTATAGATAATTTTGTGGGCTAGTGTGAACAAGCCAATTTTTTAAAAAAGTAGACATAAAAAGTTGACTTATTATTGGTTTTACATCACTCAACAATTTCTGAAATAATACAACTGTTAATGCTCGTGGTGTTTTTTTTCCAGGTTAACAAATACAAATATTATTCACAAAACTCCCGTATGGACCCTGATTGCCATTGTGCTTTTGTCCGTGTAAGTACTACAACTGAATTCATTTTTTCTCAATCTTTTGTTAAGTTTATTAGCAGCAACAGAATTGTGCTAATGGTTCTTCAGTGTTGCTGAGTGGTCAGCTGGTTAAGTAAGAGAGGCATAGTCTTTAATCTGGCCAGTTTTGTTGGCTATCTCTTGCCAGCATCTTGCAGTGGGGACAAGAATGTAGAAGAACAGGGCATGAGGGTGACCTTGGAGAGTCAAATAGGGCATTGCCTTTCCTTCCCATAAAGTCTGCAGAAAGTTAATTTCTTAGGCTTGGAAATGGAGAGAATGGTTTTTGGTTCTTTCAGCCATTAGCAAGCTACCTTGCCGTCTACTCATATCTGTCTATTTTTATATATTTGGTGCATTTTTCTTCTGTCTTTCTTCCATGATGGCACTCTCAGGGCGGTTTGTGATGGGTTCCCAGTTAGCTGGGTCTCCCATCCAGGTGCTGACTCTAAATCAGGCCTGCTTTAAATCTGGAAAGGTGGTTGCATCGTGTGCCCTGCAACCATAAGTGTCTAAAGGTAGCCATGAAGGAGCACACATTCTGTGTCCCAAACATTTAATATACACCCCCTCCAAAAAAAAATTGTGAGTGGGGAAGAAGGGCTAAGATGATTCTGTAACTTACACTGCACTTTATCACGTTGTGCTGAAATCAGAAGTGGGGACCCTGTGGCCCCGCAGTATGTATATTTCTTTTTAGTGGTGGTTGAAATGACCATGATGGTCGTAACAACAAATTCATTCATTCATTCATTCATTCATTCATTCATTCATTTGGAGCATCACAGATTCTCCAACCTGGGTTTAAATATTTCTGATGCATGTTAAGGGCTCTCTTTTTCTCAAGCAAAAGCAGTGAAACACGAAAACTGTTGACATGCCATTTGCAAGGCTGCCTGGCTATAATTGGTGTCAGATATATACATTGTCAACAAATTCTGCCCAAGCATTTTGTTTGTGTGTCTGTGTCTCTTTAATTATGCATTCTCTTACATGATTTAAGCAGGCCTTTTAATTTGGATTATGTAAGCGTTCTCTGCTTCCATTTAATCAACACGTTATTTCTGAAACGACCTCCGATATCCACCTCACCAGAATGCTTTACCTCCCCTCCATAGATGTGAGGTGGGGATAGTCTGAGGAGGACAGTGCATTCTGCACATGCTCTTATTTCCCCCTCTCCTTTTCTTTTATATATTCCCAGAGTAAAGCTTGGCTTTTGAAACAGATTCTGCAGCTAGGCCCTTTTTTAAATGAAAAACTGCTGTTCTTTGTTTTAGTTCAGCCTTGCTGATTTAGACATTTCATTGATACCCCAAAGCTTCTTTGACACACTTGCCCTGGGGACCGCATGAATTAAGGGTCCTAATGAGCTAAGTTTCAAGTTTAGTTCCCTCACTTTGTTATCCAAGTAATTGCATAGACCTGGGATGCAATCTAACAAAGTGTAGCATTAGCACACAGAACATTTCTGCCCTTCTTCAGCTCCCCGCACATGCACCTGTGTCCCAGAAAACTGGGCACGGTGTCCTAGCGGCTATGAGATGACTGTCCGCACTATTCTGTTTTGAGGTTCTTGCATTTACAGTCAGCCATACCTTGGGTTGAATGTGCTTCAGGTTGAGCGCTTTCGGGTTGCGCTCCACGGCAACCCAGAAGTAACAGAACGCGTTACTTCTGGGTTTCGCCGCTCACGCATGCGCAGATGCTCAAAATGACGTCATGCGCGGAAGCGGCAAAACGCGACCAGCAGACACGCCATTGCATCTTACGTTCTGTTCAGGATGCGAACGGGGCTCCAGAACGGATCCCATTCGCATCCCGAGGTACCACTGTACTGCAGTCACTTGCAAAGCCTCGTCCCAGAGAGCAGTAGGACGGGAAACATAATATCAGCACACGGATCCTGCCGTTAAAATTAAATGGCAGAGGGGAAATGTTTCACAGCATCTGAAGGCACTTTGTAAACTGTGTTTTAAAAACTGGCACTGGTTGTTCTGTCTTAAAAAAAACATATAAAAGAAATCACTGGTGGCTTTTTTAAAAAAATGTCGTGGTCTACCTTTTAGTTAAGAGTTGAAACCATCGAGCAATCTTTGTACGGCTTTCAGCTTGAACTACAAGACTGCGAAAATCTTACTTCGAAGGCTGTTTATTACCGCCCTGCTGCTTCCCCTCCTTTTGGGCTTGCTGGGTCACTGGAGTCTATAGGGCAGCCAATGTGCTTGCCAGCCATTCACAGATCCAGATGTGTTGTAGGCCAGCCCCATAGCATCCCCAGAACTGCACTTACTTTGATCTTGCTTCAGTCTGACACATTGTTCTGCTTTTGTTGTCCCAGGGAAGGCTATACCAGTAGGCATTAGAGCAGGCTTCAATGAGCCTTACATCAGTGTCACCCCGGCCAGATACTGCTCAAATGATTCATTAAATCAGAACACAGAAAGTAACTTTACTTGAATGCCTTGGTATAAATTTTTTATCAACCATAAGAACAAATCTTTTGTCATTTTTTCCCCCTCTACACTTTTCTGGTTGAATTCCTAATGTGTGAAACAGATCTTATGAATTTTTCAAGTGGTGTCTTTACATTTAATAAAAGGGTGCCTGTTTTGTTCACAAGTAAATATGTGTGTCTCTGCGATGAGCCGTAAATGTTTTCAGACCTAAATGATTTAAGTTTGTCAACCGCCCTCCCCCCCCCAAACCCTCTAATACCAAACTTCCTAGGAATAGGACCATCTATCTGTGTCACCAAACAGGTGTATTCTACTTCTATAAGAGGAAGATGCTCTAATAATAGTGTGGTCTGTTGGACCTCCAGCTTGGGGGACCTGGATTTAAATACCTGCTTAGTCACAATGTTCATTACGTTACCTGGAGCCAGGTCACTGGCTCTTAGTCTACCCTACCTTACACAGTTGTTAGAGGGTATAAAACAAAATAATCCCCATGTATGTTATCTTGTACTCCTTAAGAGAGAGGATGCAGATAGCAAATGCAATTTTAAAACCTAGGCTGCTATATTGGGTACCAAAACTGCAATTTTTTTGATTCCTTTTCAAACAGCTCTCCAAAAATCTGGTCATGAACTGGCATTGAGTGCTGATGAGTTGTGTATAATATGATATAAAAAGTTAAAGCCAGACTGGCCTCTTTACAGATTATGAAACAGTCAACAGGTTGTCTATGTGGCCGTGTATAAGCTATAGTCTACACAGCAGATGAAGATAGGTGGCCTGTTTAAACTTGGGTTTTCTGAGCCAATCTCAAACTTCTGTGGGGCAAGGTGATTATGCGGGTGGTTGCTGAACAACTCCAGGCACGCCTGGAGGATGCAGACCATTTGGATCCCTTCCAGTCAGGTTTCAGGCCTCATCATGGGACTGAAACTGCCTTGTCACGCTGGTCAGTGATCTCTGTGGGCTAGGGACAGAGGTGGAAACTGTTTCCTGGTCCTCCTGGATCTTTCAGCAGCCTTTGAAACCATCAACCATGACATCCTTCTGGACTGACTAGAGGAGCTGGGGCACTGTTATATAGTGGTTCCACTCCTTCCTCCTGGGCCGTGTTCAGAAAGTGGTATTGGGTGATGAGTGTTCACACCCCTGGGCTCTCACTTGTGGGGTGCCTCAGGGCTCCGTCCTCTCCCCCATTCTTTTTAACATCTATGTGAAGCCACTGGGAGAGATCATCAGGGGGTTTGGGCTGGGTGTTCATCAGTATGCGCATGATACCCAGCTCTACCTCTACTTTAAATCGGAGCCAGTGAAGGCAGTGAATATCCTGTGTGAGTGTCTGGATGCAGTTGGAGGATGGATGGCGGCTAACAGATGGAGGTTGAATCCCGACAAGACAGAAGTACTTGGGGGCAGGGGGCGGGCAGGTGTGGGAGACTCCCTGCTCCTGAATGGGGTAACTGTGCCCCTGAAGGTCCAATGCGCAGCCTGGGAGTCATTTTGAACTCACAGCTGTCCATGGAGGCACAGGTCAATTCTGTGTTCAGGGCAGCTGTCTACCAGCTCCATCTGGTATGCAGCCTGAGACCCTAACTGCCCATGGACTGTCTCACCAGAGGGGTACTTCCTCTGGTTATCTCCCACTTAGATTACTGCAATGCACTCTACATGGGGCTACCTTTGAAGGTGACTTGGAAACTACAATTAATCCAGAATGCGGCAGCTAGACTGGTGACTGGGAGTGGTTGCTGAGACCATATAACACCAGTCCTGAGAGACATGCATTGGCTCCCAGTATGTTTCCGAGCACAATTCAAAGTGTTGCTGCTGACTTTTAAAGCCCTAAATGGCCTCCGTTTTGTATACCTGAAGGAGCGTCTCCACCCCCATTGTTCAGCTCGGACACTGAGGTCCAGTGCCGAAGGCCTTCTGGCGGTTCCCTCACTGCAAGAAGTGAGGTTACAGGGAACTAGGCAGGGGGCCTTCTCATCAGTGGTGCCCTCCCATCAGATGTCAGGGAGATAAATAATTACACAACTTTAGAAAACATCAGAAGGCAGCTCTGTATCGGGAAGTTTTTAATATCTTGACATTTTCTTATTTTTTATATTTTACTGGAAGCCGCCAGAGTGGCTTGGGAAACCCAGCCAGATGGGCGGGGTATAAACAATAAAATTGTTATTATTATTAGCTGATACCACGCCCATAATACACAGTTTGGAATTTTGAATGCAATCTTCATCCTTTTGATGGAATATCTGTGAACTTTATGGTTCAGAGTTGGTCAGGCTTCTTAACAGAAGTTACCAGAAACAATGTAGACTCAAAAATTAACTGAAACATTTGCTTTGATTTGTAATGCATATTCACAAAAGGTTGCATTCCTAACAGAGGTGGCCATACATTGTTCCAAGTCCTTGTGTGTAATACACCCACCCTCCACTTTTGACTTGGTGTGTTTCTGCGAGAGCAAAAAACAGTCATTGATTTTGGATGCATGCTTGAGATACATATGCAAGGGGCTCATCTGTAATTATATTTTGGGAGGGATTCATGTTCCCATGTAGCAGCATTGTTTTGTACTTTCTGCGTGTCCCATGATCATATTATAAAGTAGTTTATTTTTGTTTTCCAATGTGTTTCTTATCAATGTCTGAATGCCTTGTTTGGCTTTCATTCCTAAGGATCAACTATTCCCCCTACTGCATGTTCTTTGTTCCAGTCTGAATACAGTGGTGCCTCACAAGACGAAATTAATTCGTTCCGTGAGATTTTTCGTCTTGCGATTTTTTCATCTTGCGAAGCACTGACTTTGGAAAAGCTTCAAAAATCACCAAAGTCTTCAAAAACCTCAAAAAAGGCTACCACACCGCGTGCTATGAGTTGCTCCTCGAAGTGAATGCACGGTTTTAAGAAAAAGGAAACAAACTTGCAAGACAAAGGAAACAAACTTGCAAGACGTTTTCGTCTTGCGAAGCAAGCCCATAGGGAAATCCGTCTTGCGAAGCAGCTAAAAAAACGAAAAACTCTTTCGTTTTGCGAGTTTTTCGTCTTTTGAGGCATTCGTCTTGCGAGGTACCACTGTATTTCACTGCTGCAACAGAAAGCTGGAGAAACAATTCGTTACACTTTTACCTTTCTATCAAAATATTGATGTATTCATATTGTAATAAAATAAAACTTCTGGCAAATACATCTCCCACTACTCCCCACCCCCACCCCCAATATCTTTACTGGATATCAACTGAATTAGGTAAACAGATACAAATAAGATATCTAGAAGATGCATGCTAAGATTGGCAACGGGTTGCTCTATACCTCAGCCAGGACACTTGGCTGTTGTTAGCGAATACCCCTGGTACAGTCTAATGGAAAGCTTTCAAGATAATCTCCAGAAACGTCCGCTTTCATTTTATTTATCTGATCGGGCTGATTCCAGTGAACTGTGGTCAGTTGCATCTACAAAGCCCATGCAACAGTTTCCCACCCCCCTTCCTTCCCCATGCCTTAAAAGCTTTAGAGACTTTCCAAATGTTCTGGGAGTAGCGTGGCAAAGCGTTGGGACTCCGTAAGTCAAATGGACTCAAAACAGCCACGATGGCTATGGAAAAGCCATTGCTTAAAAATGCGCACTTTAGGAGAATGTGTCATGCGGAGAGAGAGACTCCAGAGGTTTGCTTTACGAGATGTAGCAACACAGAGACAGAAAGATCTGCATACAAGGGCTTTGTACATAGTGCAAAGTAAAACACAACCGTTGCCTGAAACTCCTCTGAACCCTTATAGTAGTCAACGTGAACAAGCTGTTGCAAGCAAGTTTATACAGAACGTAAATCTCCAGAGGGCTTACTTATTTTTAATAATAATAATAATAATAATAATAATAATAATAATAATAATAATTTATTATTTATGCCCTGCCCATCTGGCTGGGTTTCCCCAGCCACTCTGGGCAGCTTCCAACAGAATAATAATAATAATGCAGCAATAAAACATCAAACATTAAAAACTTTCCTCAACAGGGCTGCTTTCAGATGTCTTCTAAAAGTCAGATAGTTGTTTATTTTATTGACATCTGATGGGAGGGCATTCCACAAGGTGGGCACCACTGCTGAGAAGGCCCTCTGCCTGGTTCCCTGTAGTTTCACTTCTTGTAGTGAGGGAACCGCTAGAAGGCCCTCGGAGCTGACTTCAGTGTCTGGGCTGAACAGTGGGGGGGAGGAGACACTCCTTCAGGTATACAGGGCTGAGGCCATTTAGGGCTTTAAAGGTCAGCACCAACACTTTGAATTGTGCTCGGAAACGTACTGGGAGCCAATGTAGGTCTTTCAGGACCGGTGTTATATGGTCTGGGTGGCCACTCCCGGTTACCAGTCTAACTGCCGCATTCTGGATTAGTTGCAGTTTCCAGGGCACTTTCAAAAGTAGCCCCACGTAGAGCACATTGCAGTAGGCCAACTGGGAGATAACTAGAGCATGCACCACTCTTGTGAGACCATCCGCGGGCAGGTAGGGTCTCAGCCTAGACAGCTGCCCTGGACACAGAATTAACCTTTTCAATAGGCAAAGGACTGGGGAAGACTCCATAAAACTGAGCTACACCTGATGTTGGTTGCATGGCTTAGCCTTGAGCTGATGCTTTTCCTTTTATAAATGACCAAAGTGCGGGTCATCAGATTTGGAACATAAGGAGCGCCTGCAGGATCAGGCCAATGCCGCACTTAGTCCAGCATTCTCTTTTCACAGTGGCCAACCACATGCATGGACCTGAGCATGAGAGCACTCTCCCCTCTTGCAGTTTCTAGCAACTGGTACTCAGAACCATATTGCCATGGAGGCAGAGCATAGCCAGACCATTGGTCCGTCTTGCTCAAGGTTATCAACACCGACTGGCAGGGACTTTCCAGGGTTTTAGGCAGGATTCCTTCCTAGTCCTATCTGCTGCGGATTGAACCTGGCATTTTTTGCATGCAAAGCAGACGAGCCCTTTGAACACATCACGCTGTTGCATTGACCAGGACTCAACCCCACGTCTCCCATGTGGCAGGCGAGAATTCCACCACTGAACCATCAGCCAGATGTCACCGACAGGACGTCTCACTGCCACTATCTGATCAAATTCGGATGCAAATCACCTTGCTTCCCTTTGCTGGCTACACCCAGCCTGATTGTTAGCACTGCAGAGCTAGATATATCTGTCTCCTGTGCAAAACAGGTGAAGAGCTAACAAGAGGACCTTTGTGATCTCCTCACACTGGTGGGAAAGGAGAATCTTGAATTCCCAGATCCTTAAGAAGAGGGATTGATTGTCAAACCACTCTGGGATGAGAATAGGGGGTCTCCTCACACCCTTAACAAACTACAGCTTCCAAGATTCTTTGAGGGAAGCCACAACTGCTAAAAGTGGCATAATGCTGCTTTAAACATATAGTTCAGAGGAGGACTTCGATGATGATGATGATGAAGAAGAAGAAGAATTTATATATACCCGGAGGTCTCAGGGTGGTTCACAGTACAGTGGTACCTCGGGTTAAGTACTTAATTTGTTCCGGAGGTCCGTGCTTAACCTGAAACTGTTCTTAACCTGAAGCACCACTTTAGCTAATGGGGCCTCCCGCTGCCGCCGCGCCACCGGAGCACGATTTCTGTTCTTATCCTGTAGCAAAGTTCTTAACCTGAAGCACGATTTCTGGGTTAGTGGAGTCTGTAACCTGAAGCGTATGTAACCCGAGGTACCACTGTATTCATAAAACATCAGCAAGTACTTCTAGTAGGACCGCTGAAATCAGTGGGACTTAAATTAGTTATGACTTTTGCTTCCAGGATTCTACTCTAAGCGTGACGCTTGGTGGAATCCATGGTAGTGCCGAGTTAAATAAAGCTAGTGTTGAACTTGGGACCCAGCTTGGCCCATATGTGACATCAGGTGTGGGGCATGGAGAGATGCAGCTGCCAAGTAGCAGTTGGGAGCTTCAAGTGAGCTCCAATAGCTCGGTCGGTACAGCATGAAACTCTTAACCTCGGAGTCATGGGTTCAAGCCCCACAATGGGCAAACTATTCCTGCATTGCAGGGGGTTGGACTGTGCATGACCCTCATGGTCCCTTCCAAATATACAATTCTATGATTCTTGTTCCTCAAGGAGCCTCCTTCTCCAGGCTCACTTTTGAAGAGGCCCCGCTCCCTCAAAGGAAAAAACGTCAACGTGCAGACATGATATGACTCTAGTCTGTCCTGCAGTTAGACAATTCTGTTGGGTTTGCACTCTCCCCCTTTGAAGGTACTCGGTCACAGCCAATCAGATCACTGGCACTGGTCGTGTGTCCTTGAAAGAGAAGTAGTGGGCTGAGCAACCCTGCCCACCTGTCAAAATGACCCACAGGGGATTGTGGGCGGTTGGGATCCAGCCCTTTGCTTGGACGATGTCCCACACAGCTGCACTAGTGGGTCGTTTTGCAAAAGCAGAGGTTCTATAAGCAGACAAGCTGCACTTGTATGTGTAATGCTTAGAAGATAGGAAAATTGACGGGGGGTTTTCTATTATATTTTCTTTAGCGCAAGCTCTTCTATAATGATTCTGCCAGTGGACCTGTTGCACTGCGTCCCTGTGTTATACAACATTGAGAAACAGATCTCTGCTAGTGCAAGATCCCTTGTGCTGGTGGGTCTGATCCACTGGATCCAACCCTTTCTCTTCTGTAGTTTCATGGTTGAGAGCTTATCCACACTTTTTTTGCCCTGCTCTTTCCAGGCACAGGCCTGTGCTTTAAAGCTCGGTGTCCGTCCGTCCGTCTGTCACCCCCCTCAAGCTTCCCAACGAAAACCTGCTCTTTAAAACTGAAGTGCAACAAACAGAGCTTTAAAGCACAGGCCTTGCCTGGAAAGCGCAGAAGGAAGGTGAGTGTGCACAAGCACCTTAGTTTCGTTGAAAGGCAATTTCCTCCTGCCTCTCATGTTGTTGTCCTGTTCCAAGACCGGCATACTTCATGGCCCAAAGCAAAGCAAGAAACCCTGCTCCGTGTAATTCCAAAAGTCCATTCTCCACCTTATGCAAAGACACTCTGTGCTGTAATCAGAGTAGCTCTGAAGAAAAGACAACCTGATGTTATTGCACTTCCACTGGACTGTCACCAACAGGATTTAGGCATAAAAGCTTGGCACCGAAATGACTTTGGGTTCACCCATCGGACAAACCTGTTTGAGGCATTATCACAGGATAAATGGCACAGAGCATTTGCTGTATCTGTGATTGGAAGCAGCTCTTGAAAACGCATCCGCTTCCTATTAATGCCTAACTTTAATATATTCAATACAAACATTTGCAACCTTGAAGCACTCTCCATCTGTTAAAATGAAAACATGCTGGCTGGCTGGAGCCTTTTGGTTCAAAGCATCATTTTTATTGCCTACCTTCGAAAGAATACGACGACAATGTTAGTCCCAGTAATTTTGCATTGATATGCAAAGTTGGAAGGGGTGTGTGTTTAGACCGAGGGTACCCATACCAATGGTAATCATTCAAAAATCCTCCCAAATCAATTGGCTGAAATCTAGGCTAACTGCATGTTGATTCTGGCCATGGGACACTCCCTTGGAGGAAGGGGGGGAGGAGGAATGTTTGCTGATTTCTCCTGCAACCACTTGTGCCCCTTGAAAAGCTGCTGCAGAGGATCAAGGGACCCTCCAAAAAAGGGTAGGATGTGGCCCTTAGTGATGCAAAGAAAAGGGGGAATTGCAAAAATCCTCTTCTTTATCTAGTGGTTCCCAACCTTTTTTTGGCCACGCCCCACCTAAGCATCTCTAAAATCCTGACACCCGCCCCCCCCGCCGGTGACATATAATTCTTATTATTCAGAAAGTTAATTCCTATTCACTTGGAGGAGGCCTAAAAGGCCATTCACTGTTAATAACTCATTCTTTAATTGCCCCCCTTAAAAATCAACCCCCCCCCCGTGGGGCATGTGCCCCCATGTTGGGAACCACGGATCTAAATCTTGTTCCATTCTGCAAACAGAAAAATGTGAATACACTTTTATTTTCATGGGTACTTTAACATTAATACCTTTTTAAAGTGCATTTAGCTTGGCTGTATTAATGTTTTCTGCTAGTGGGTTTATTTATTCTAATTTGCTCTGGCACAGTTCACACAACACTAAACCGTGGCTCATTTGAATATGCAAACCCAGCAGACTGAGCATGGTTTCTTTCTACCAAGCAGCCACTGTCTGAAACCGTGGCTTGTCTGGCTTGCTCTAACTGTGGGTTGGCACTATGTCTTAACCCAGCAGCCTTGCTTAAGCCATGGGCTTGTTTGGCTACCCCATCCCAGACATTTCCCAGGCTACAACGCCACAAGACAGAGCAGGTGAAAAACAAAACAAGCTGCAGCTTGTTTTCTTGTCTGGCAGAGAATCTGTGGTTTGTAGAACAAACAATGATTAAAAACAAACCATGGCTTCGTATTCTGTGTACAAAAGGGAGGGCCGTTGTAGTTGTTCGTTTCACTTCTCTAAATCTTTATGGTTTTCAGTGTTATTGTTAGTCGCTCAGAGAAAGTTGATTATTAAGTGGTAGACAAATAAAATAAACAAATGTGAACCTCTAAATTACCACTGGTCTCTGTCTTAAGTGTGCATGGAGAAGATTCTTCATTTCCTTCAGGATTTCTTCCCCCATTTAATTCTGGGGACGTGCCCTTCCCTGTCAGGTGCTTGGTCCTGTCTCTGATACTGAAATGAATGACCTCCATGGATATAAGGATATTTGCACCCAATTTTGAGAGCCTCCAATGAAGGCCTGCAAATCAGCTAATCATAAAAAAGATGGTACAGATATTCAGAGTTTACATTGTTCAGTGCAAGCCCCACTGAAAGTACTGGAAGTTGTGTTTTGTATGCTGTTCAATATGACAGGAGTGCAGGGCAAGTAATCGGAGAGAAGTATTAAGTACTTAACTTTTGCAGTACTTAACTTTTGAAGTACTTAACTTTTGCAATGTATTTTCATTTTGGATGTTCTTAAATGCTTGCGCAAGGAGGCTGCAAGGTTCCCCCCTTCCCGCAGCCCCCAAAGTCATCTCTTTATTCAGCTGCCTTATTCCAGGTGTTTGGCTTTGCTTGTTGGCTTGAAATGAAGATAAGCAGATTATTGTTTTAGAAAGTTTAAAACGAAGGTATGATCAGTTTTATGGTTGTAGTTTCCATAGTAACTGGGTGCAGGTGAGTAAATTCATAGAGTCTTGTATTGATGATATGTTTACCTAAGTGGATTATTCTGGCATTCTTCCATCTGCTGCTCCCTTTCCATATGAATCCATATTTCCCTAAGTTTTTCCATAAGCTTTGTAAAGTACTATAAAGCGGTGCATGGCTTCTTTGTGATGCATTTTTATTTTTTATGCATTCTAGAGATTTATGAGTCTGTGTTGTTGTTTTTCTAAAAAAAATTCTGCTGACTTTCATATCTGCTATATATTTTGGAAACCTGTTCATCTCTTTGCCTGTTCTCTGTGCATCTGGTCATGTCTCAAAGATGTCATAAACAAATTTTGCACCATGGTTCCCAAGACCCAAGAAACAGGTTTTTTTCTGTGACAGAGTCTGTTCCCTTCCCTCCCCTTTATGTTTTCACAAAAGCCCTGTAAGGTAGGCTAGGTTGAACTCCACCCGCCTATTTAAATATATCTCCCGCCTTTCTGCACAAGAGTACCCGAGATAGTGGCTCCCTCACATCCCATAACCTATTGCTTCTGCCGCAATGAATAACTTAAGATTTCCCTGGCTTGGCATCTTGCAGGTGGCAGTGTGCAACTCTCACCATCATTGACCAGTGGCAAAACTGGCTGGGACTGATGGGAGTGATCTCCCAAAACATTTGGGGGGTCACCAGGTTGGGGAAGGCTGCTTAAGGTCACTCAGCTTCAGTGGCTGAACAAGGCTATTGAATTTGGGTCTGTCTGTTCTGAGACACTGTCCTCTGCCCCACATATGACACTGTTCAGTTTCAGTTGTTAGCTGCACGGGTAATGATTTATACCTGCTACCACATTCACTAAGGGACGCTGGTGGCGCTGTGGGTTTTACCACAGAGCCTAGGACTTGCCGATCAGAAGGTCGGCGGTTCAAATCCCCGCGACGGGGTGAGCTCCCGTTGCTTGGTCCCTGCTCCTGTCAACCTAGCAGTTCGAAAGCACATCAAAGTGCAAGTAGATAAATAGGTACTGCTCTGGCGGGAAGGTAAATGGCGTTTCCGTGTGCTGCTCTGGTTGGCCAGAAGCAGCTTAGTCATGCTGGCCACATGACCCGGAAGCTGTACGCCGGCTCCCTCGGCCAATAAAGCGAGATGAGCGCCGCAACCCCAGAGTCGGCTACAACTGGACCTAATGGTCAGGGGTCCCTTTACCTTTACCACATTCACTTAATAGAAAGATTGCCTTCTCTTTAAAACATGAGTAATAGAATCGTATTTCTAATAAACACTAATAATTTTTCAAGTTGGCAATTCCTAGCTTGCAAGCAGGTTAGTTGTTTTGTGGGGTTCTTAAAAAAATAATTAAGGATGCACAAATTGGTCAGTTTTTATTTGCTGCTCGTTTCCCCACATTTCAGCATATGCCCTCCCGAAAAATCAGCAGTCTTTCAGTGTGCCGTTTTCCTCACATACACATTTTTGCAGACAATTTCTCCTAATATAATGAATTTTGTATACTTGTTTTTGCTAATATGGACATTGGTTGGTTGGATCACAAAAGCTGGAGAAGTGTGCATTGCAAAAGATAGCTGCAGTTTGGTTCATGTATTGTTTTGGGAAGGGCAAATTGCGTTAAAATACAGACCAATCCAAATTTCTCCTCCAGCCCTATTTCTTTATGTGCCTTGTGCAGATTGTTGCCTCGCTGTACTGATTCTCCATACCCTTAACAGTATAAGGAAGTTCTTCTGTATAAATATACCCCCCCCCGGTTTGTCTATTGATGAAAGGATTTTATTATAATGCTCCATTGATACGACATCTTTGAAGTAAGCTCTTTGCATTTGTTATCTGTGATAGCCAGCAGCTGACAGACACAAAAGGGTTGCCTTTCCCTTGCAGGAGAAATGGCCAGGTGTAGCTTGGACAGTGTGGGGGGGGAGACAGACCTTTAATTCTGTTTCTTTGTATGCAGAAGGCTGCAGGTTCAATCCCTGGAATCTCCAGGTGAGTCTGGAAAAGACTTGCTGTCTAAAACCCCGCAGAGCTGCTTTCAGCCAGCATAGACAGTCAGGGATCAGTGGCCAATGATCTGACTCAGTAGAAGGTATCTTCCTATGCTCCTGAGTCCTGAACTGTAGAGGTGTGTTGGTAATGACCAGCACTTTAAATTGAGCCTGGAAATGGAGTGACAGCCAGTGGAGCTGATTTGCAGATTTCAAACACTGCCTCTGGGCAAAACTTTTGCGGCTCCGTTTTATAGCAGCTAAAGCCCAGTCTCTCTCTCTCTCTCTCTCTCTCTCTCTCTCCACCGTATTTTTGGCCCCATAGGATGCACCGGCCCATAGGATGCACCTAGTTTTTTTTGGGGGGGGGGGAAATCAAGGAAAAAAATTTGATCCCCCCCCCCCAGCCTGCAGAGGCTTTGCACAGCCATCCCCAAGCTAGAAGAGGGAGATGGAGCGCTCTGTCTCCCTCTTCTGCCTTCAGGGACAGCCTCCCTAGCCTCCGTGGGGCAGCAGCTTGCCCCGCTGTCCCCCGAGCTTGTGGAGCTGGCGGTGGGGAGAAGCTTGCTTGCTTCTCCCCACGCCAGCCTCCAAACCAGGTCAGGGAATAGCGGGATGGCGGTGCTCCGCCTCCCCACTGTCCCCCGAGCTTGTGGGGCTGGCGGTGGGGAGAAGCTTGCTTGCTTCTCCCCACCGCCAGCCTCCAAACCAGGTCGGGGAATAGCGGGATGGCGGCGCTCCGCCTCCCCGCTGTCCCCCGAGCTTGTGGGGCTGCCCGATATCTGCCCGAAGCCCGGGGTGCGCTCCAGAGCGCACCCCATGCTTCGCACTGCAGGCTGCCGCCCACAAGCCTTGTGAGCCCGGTGGGCACTCCCGCGGGCTCCCAAGGCTTGCGGATAGCTTCCTGAAGCCTGGAGAGCGAGAGGGGTCGGTGCGCACCGACGCCTCTCGCTCTCCAGGCTTCAGCGAAAGCCTGCATTCGCCCCATAGGACGCACACACATTTCCCCTTCATTTTTGGAGGGGAAAAAGTGCGTCCTATAGGGCGAAAAATACGGTATACACACACACACCGTATTTTTCGCTCTATAAGACGCACCAGACCATAGGACGCACCTAGTTTTTGGAGGAGAAAAAGAAAAAAATACTCTGAATCCCAGAAGCCAAAACAGCAACAGAGATCTGGCTTCTGGGATAGCCTCTTGCTGTTCTGGCTTCTGGGATAGCCGCGCAGCCTGCATCCGCTCCATAGGACGCACACACATTTCCCCTTACTTTATAGGAGGGGGAAAATACGTCTTATAGAGCAAAAAATACGGTATATAATTTTTACTAAATTTTCTGTTTTACAATTTAGAAAATTCATTTAAACAACCTTGAAATATCAAATTCCCTTCTTCTCTTTCTATGGTTCATTTTGCATAGCATAAATCCCTGCATATTTTATATAAACTAAACCATCCAGTATTCCATTATTACTTCCATCAAAACTTATTTACACTGTTGAATTTATCTTAATGCTGCCAACGTTTTCAAGTGCACACAATTTCCCCCCATTTAGTCAATAAACATTTTCCAATCTTCTTTAAACAAACGTTCTTCTTCTCTTATTCTATAAGTTTGATCTGCAAGCTGTGCATATTCCATCAGTTTAAGTTGCCATTCTTCTTTGGTTGAGACCTCACTCGATTTCCATTTTGGGGCTAACAAACACAGGCCGGCATAGTGGCATACATAAATAACCCTGTTGCTGTATCAGTGTCCTACTGATCAAGCGCCACTTCCTTCCTGTCTGGATTAATGAAGGGGGATCTCTACGTGCGAGAAGCCGTTGGCAAGTGAGTTGCTTTAAGAGAAAGCTGGTCTTAACGTAAGAAGAGACCTGTTGGATTAGGCTAAAAGCCCACGTACTCCAACATCATGTTCTCACTGTGGGAAGCTAAATCATAGAACTGTAGAGTTGGAAGGGACCCTGTGGGCCATCTAGTCCTACCCCTTGCAACACAGGAATAGATTCTGCCTGTGGAAAGCCTACGAGCATCAAAGTAGAAAGAACCAGACCATATAAACAGCTTTATCAAGTTAGCCTGTTTAATGCAAGGGAACAGTTTTTCGTCCCTTCAGCTGTGAGCAATATCAATACCGGGCTTGCATATCAGAAGTGAAAAGTGAAACCATCTCCCCCCCCCCCCGTGCTTTTGCTTTCATGCTTTTCTGAAAATAGCCAACCATTATTGTGATTAAATCAGGGCTCGGCTGGGCTGCATGAGGTGAGCCTGCCAGCAGTGGGAGCAGTCAGCTAAGTTAACATTTGGTTGAACTTCAGTACTTGCACGATGATGGATTGAAAACGTTTGTGCGTTGGGGTGGTGGTGGTTGTTTTGCAGCATTGATTCAAGTGTATTGCCTGTAAGTGTGCAAAACACACACACATGAATGAATCATTTAGTTTCATTTGCCATCAAAGAATAAAAGAACTTGCGTCAACGCCGGGCTGTGAACCCATCAGCATACCCGAATGAAATTTTAAATAAAACATAGGCAGCACTCGATCTGCAAAATTCATCTTCGCTGTAAGTAAAGGAGCTTTGGGTGGCACTTAAAACTGGACTCCCAAGTAGCCTTTGTTCCTTAAGAGGATTCAGTATCTGTTAAAGCAGATGTCAAATATGAAAATCGAAATGTAGGCCAATCTGTTCTTATGATTCAGCGAAGTAAATGCAAGCCTGTCCTGTTGGTAAAATGTGGGTTTTGGGGTGAATAACGGCACAGGTCCCCCCCCCTCCTTTGCTATTCATAGGCCAGTATTAAAACATCTAGTGTAAATATTTACTATTAAAAATAAAAGTTTTGCAGAGCAATCTTAAATGGGGCCAGAGAGAACCAGAGCAGCAGAGTGAACATTGCATCTGAAAGGGTGGAAGTGGGGGGGGGATTTATATATATATATTTGCAATGTGTGCAGCACAGCTAGGAGGCCTATGGATTTAGATCTCTTGGATCTAAGACCTTAGACGCCCTGCCCCCCGAACACCCTATTTTTGCTGGCTACCAGCAAAGAGCAACCTGCTTGTAGGTCAACAAGCGAGCAGAGAGGGGCCTACTGAGCACCCTCAAGCACACCAGCTATCAACATAGAGGGATTAGGACTGCAGCCTTGGATTACTTTTGTTCCGATAAAATTGGCTTGATCGGGAATTTCAAATGGCGTGAAAACCTTGCACTGGGTCTGCCCTTAAACATGCTGCATGTGGATGTTGGTAAGCTAGATGCTCCCATTCAAGACCAGCCATCAAATATTCATGCATTCTAATGGAAAATCTTCACTCCAGAGGCACCTGGGTTCTTCTTTTTTTTTGCTTTTAACACGATTCTCTCTGCCACAATGTGTGTTTTGTCGAGCTTGCATTTAAAACTTAAATGCAAGTTACAAGGGAAGACTTTTAAAACTTAACTCCCGATAACAAAAATGTCCAAAGGAGGCAGTATAATAATTGGCAATCTGTCGATCCAAATGTGAAGATTTTAAGCAACGCAACAGACACATTGGAATATGGCTGGGAGTTTGTGTGTAAGATATAATACAATAAACACGATGAGAAGTAGAACAGAATTAAGTGTAAATCAATGAAAATCGTCAAATGACATGATTCTCAAATCCAGCTGAGCCCGCTATTTAACTACATTTTGATTTCCATCAAGCCAGTTTCAAAATGTAGTTTTGTTGGTAACTGTTTGCCTTCATGTAACGTACAAAAATAAAATTGAGATAACTGATAAAATCAGACTTATCCAGTAACTTAATGTGTTCTTTTAAAATCAGGGTACCACTTTTTTTTTAAAGCAGATCAGTATTTCCTTCCAGTGCCTTATGTCAGAAAATAATTAAACAGATAATGAGGGAGATCCTTCCCTTCAATAAAACCACAGTGCCAGAAGTTTATGTTGTATGATATTTTTTGCTAATCTGACTTCAAGGACTGTAGGAGGCACTAATTGGAATCTAGGAAAGGTTCTTTCCTTCCTCAGACAGAATTAATTAATCTTAAGTAATTGGTTATCTGGACCTGGTTCATATTTAAATAAACTATACCAGTGGAATATCTTTACTGATGCTACTTCTACACTATACATTTAAAGCAGTATTAAAACACTTTACACAGTCATGGCTTCCCCCAAAGAATCCTGGGAATTAACAGTTTTGTTATATCTCCTTTTCTTTGTATACATATAAGCTTCTGTATTAAGGAGGTTTCATATTAGAAAAACTCACAAGTTTTAATCATAATTTTATTTGGTATTTTATATGGTCGTCTTTTTGCAATTTTCTAATACAAGTAATGATGGCACCCTTCTGATGTGTGAAAGCTCAGCTGCAAATCTGAGATATGGCATTTGGCAGATTCGCCACAGGTTGGATTCCCATTTCTCTTGATCCGTACACAGAATCATGTGAATGAGTTAACCTTTCACCACTTTGATGTACTTACTAATAAAGTAGTAAAGAGCTCTGAACTGGCAGGATGGTAGTCCTATTAATGTGGTTGCAATATTCACACATGTTCTCCAGCAGTGTGGATCACTCCATGGGGAAACTGATTACATGGAGCAGTGTGTGTGTGTGTGTGTGTGTGTGAGAGAGAGAGAGAGAGAGAGAGAGAGAGAGAGAGAGAGATTCTTTTGTTCTTTCTTACAGCGCAATTTTAAGCCATGTCCACTTGGAAGAAAATCAGTTTCCCCACGGAGCAATCCACACTGTTGTTGTTGTTGTTGTTGTTGAAGATCAATTTCTCCATGGAGTGATCCACACTGTTGTTGTTGTTGTTGTTGTTGTTGTACTCCATAATAGCACACTTTTCACCAAATACATATTCCTCCTATCACATCACACATTTCATCTATTATACATTATTCTATTTCATATATTAACCACCACAAGCAGTTTAAAAGGCCACAGATAGCTCTTCTCCCAGGACTTTGGCTAATTAAATGGTGTTTTGGACTGGCACCTAAAGATACACAATGAAGGCACAAGGAGAGCCTCCTTGGGGAGAGCATTCCACAAACGGGGAGCCCAGCACACAAAAATGTCTGCTCTCCTGTGGCCACCTGGAACAGAGCTTTAAAATTTCATAAAGGGGAACAAACTGCTTGCAAGATTTCAGTACCATGGGTTTCATTGACCCTGCACTGGGCCAAGGAAAGCTGCCCTTCGCTCAGGCCCACCCGAACAGTGAATGGTTAAGTCAGGTCATAATACGATCATGTGGATCCATTCTGAGTGAATGCACAGATTACCGTGGTCAGTAGCTGCCACAGTAGGATTCTACATAGCACATTGCTTCAAATACAATTAGATAAAGGAAATTAACGAGCTATGGGCATTTGAATCAGAAAACTTCATTCAGAAATGAAGGCTATGATGGTAGACAAGGAGGTCAGAATAACATTACAATAGGCCTTTTCATTGCTTTCAAGGCGCCAGATTGTGTAGATTAATGTAAATCACAAGAGTCTGCGCTGATATAAATAATGTCATTCATGCAGTTATCTGTGACTGATCAACCAAATAAACCAATTACATGATGAAATATTTTTAACATCTCATGATTTGCTTTACTAGCAGTTTCCAAGGACTGTGCAAGTTCTAGAGATCATGAATACCCCCAAAATACAGATTAGAGCCCAATCTCATAGTAGCCTCGCCAGCAATAGAAACCCCTTCTTTACTCTGATGCTGAAATGCTCAGAACACCAGGGCTGGTTTTGCAAAAGTCATGGACTTTAATGTGCTGGAATGTGTGTGAGAATGTGTGACACATGCACACTAAGTATGTAAGAGGCTGGGAAAGGGAGAGAGGCATAAAGGGCATAAAATAAATCTATAACCACATTCTGGAGTTTTCGAAATGGCTTTACCTTGCCCCCAAGCTACGGGATTCCCTCTTCACAGAGGCACATCTGGTACCTTCATCCTTTACCTTTTTGAGACCTAAGATATAAATGTTTTAGGACCCGGCTTACTCTTCTGATTGCAGATTTCTTTAGAATATCAGCCACAGGGCTGTGAAGATTAGCTAAAGATCCTCTCACCACAATATTCTCAGAATCAGAATATTCAGAACTAATTAACAATTTAAGTCAAACAGATATCCAGCATTAATGGAAGTCCATTCGACACGCTTTACACATATTTCTTTATTCATTTCTTTTATTAGATTTGCATACCACCCTTCATCCAAAGATCACAGGGCCGTTCACAACATAAAAGTACAAAATGAGAACACAAAATATATAATGAAACAAATGCAAAAGCAAACCAATAAACGCGCACACCGCACACATTTAAAATGACATATAATACATTGCACACACTTTTGTAAATCAACAAAATCTTTAATAAAAATAAAATAAAATAAAATTACATATAATGTTAATCGGCCAAAGGGAGACGGGAGCCTGCATTGCTGTGCAAAGTTAGTTACACAAACCCGTTTATTTCAGTGGGCACACATAGCTCTGCACAGAATCAGGCAAAAACAAAAGGGAAATTCAGAAGCCGAAATCGTCAGAAGATCTGCCAGAAGATCTATGCAACAAGTAAGGAGTTCAAAGCTTCCATACATAGCTATAGAGACGGAAGAGAAATCTATTAACCTAGCAGGTTCCTATTCCGAGGGAGCTTTCTGAAAACCGAACTGTTTCTCAGAATGAGGCTCAAGCTGCAAAAAATCCACAACCTTTTGCGATGTGTCTTGACCTGCACGTAGTTGGCAACTGAAAGGGCAAAGAAAAAGTAGCTGAACTTTGTGCGGAGAAATGAGAAAGCAGAGCAAAATTAGGCAGAACGTTTCCAATAAAAATTCTACGGCTGACACAGTTGGTGTTAGCTGCTTGTGCACTGTGTATTCCGATTGCCAGTGCCAGCCTCTGGGACCAATTCTCACTGGGGCAACCTACGGGACAGTCTATCAACAACGTGCAACACCTTAGTTGAAAGTGCTACGCTGGCTGCCAATTTGCTACTGAGCTAGATTCAAGGTTTTCCTACTGGCTTATAAAGCCCTATATGTATCCAGGCAGGATCTGAGAAGCTGCCTCTCCCCTTCCATCCCACCCTGGTCACTCAGAGGTGTGTGTGGATGAAGACCTGCTAATGCTGCCACATGTCCCTGCGGCGAAAGTCTTTTAAGTGTTTTAGCACCAGTTCTCTGGAATTCTCTTGCCTCAAAAGTGAAGCAACGTCCGGCATTCTGCTATCCTTGACATTTGTTGAAGACATTTCTTTTCTCCCACACTTTCTCAGATCAATCAGTTTTGTTTCTGTGGTTTTAAAGACTTGCTGGTTTTCAAGTTTTTGTTTTGTTTTTTGTTTTGAAATAATTTTTATTTGATTTTACAAGTGTCGAATTATAACAATACAAAATACATATCCATATTTATAGAGATTTCTCTGAATCTCCAGACTTCCCACCCTCCCCTTGGTGCTACTTTGAATAAAAGCTACCGGATTTCAGCCTTAGGCTTCACTTCTAATCCCACTTACTTGGGAGTAAACCGCCTTGAAATCAGTAAGGCTTACTTTAGAGTGGACTTGGTTAGAATCACACTCAAGTTTGGCTCCAAAAGCCAAAGCACTCCTGCCTTTCCCTATTGTGAAAGCATTTCAACCCCTCAATCATTTTAGTTGCCATTTTCCTGGTTCTGTAATATCCTTTTTCCAGGGGTTGTTGCCCCCAAAGCGGTACACGGTATTCCAAGCAGGTCTATATCATTGATATAATAGTGGCATTTTGAGACTGTCACTCATGGAAGATCTTAGGAATGGCGCTGGGAGCAGCCCAGATGACTTTTATCTGAACATCCAGTCTCTCCTCCACCTGTGGCTCAGGGGTGCCATGGAAAAAGCAGAACTTTTAAACATTAAACAAGACGCAGGATCTTTTTCATGACAACCTTTTAACATGATTAAGTCAAGGCGCGATGGGTCATTTGGGGTTTATGTTTCACTCTGCTCCTTGGGACGCTTCTAATGAATGTCACGATGTCAGATTTCAGATGCGGAATGTGCATTTTAAGTAAGCAGTTCTTAAGAAATCTTCCCCCGTCATTTTGCTTAACTGTTGTTGGGCAAATGTTTTATTGAAGCTCCCGAGGCAACAGAACATGGACTGTAGGACTGTTGTTTTTGTCTGTATGTGCGTTAAGGGCTACACTGAATTATTTTATTGTAAGTGCGCACTGATACATGCCTTGCGCTCGGGGAGACGTTTTCTGTATGATCACATTCCATTAAATATTTAGCTTTGAAAAAACAAAGTCATGATATTTGCTAACTAGCCCGGCATTGTAGGACTCCTAGAGCCGTCTGTAGCGGCTCATTGGATGGGGCAAAGCCGTACACTAGCTTCCCAGCAGGTGGGTCTCTTTGGTTTACTGGGAGGGAGCTGGCGAGGCAGGCGGGAAGGTCAGTACGTTGCGCAGGATAGACTTAACTGGCACGTTTGCCCTGCAAGGACCTCCCTGCCACCTCCGAGGAACAGTGACCCACTTGCCAGGAAGTTCACCTAGCATTTCCACCCCACTGGATGGAACACACCTGCTTGCAGTCCTACCTGCACCTGTGTCTTCTTGAATTTATTTGGACTTGCACCTGAAGAAACTGATATAAGATTGTGCTACATGGTAGCAGTAATGATGATGATGATGATATTAGTAGTAGGAGTACCTCGTCTATCTGGCTAGGCTTCCCCAGCCACTCTGGGTGGCTTCCAGCAGAATATAGAAAACATAATAAAATGTCAAACGTCAAAAACTTCCTGATACAGAGCTGCCTTCAGGTGTCTTCTAAAAATTGTGTTGTTCTTTATCTCCTTGACATCTGATGGGAAGGTGTTCCACAGGGAGGGCGCTACTACCCAGAAGGCCCTCTGCCTGATTCCCTGCAACTTCACTTCTCACAGTGAGGGAACCACCAGAAGGCCCTCGGTGATGGACCTCAGTGTTTGAGCTGAACGATGGGGGTGGAGACGCTCCTTCAGGTGTACAGGGCCGAGACTGTTTAGGGCTTTAAAGGTCAGCACCAGCACTTTGAATTGTGTTCAGGAACATCCTGGGAGCCAGTGAAAATCCATTATGACCGGCGTTATATGGACCCGGTGGCCACTGCCAGTCACAAGTCTAGCTGCCACATTCTGGATCTTTCTCGTACTTTGAATAATAGAATTGTAGAGTTGTAGTAGTCTAACTGCCTGCAATGCAGGAATATGCAGCTGTCCCATACAGGGATCAAACCTGCAACCTGGGCATTACCAGCGCCATGCTCTAACCCACTGAGCTATCTTACCTAGGAGTAAGTCCCACTGAGCCCTCACTGTAACACTAAGTTGAACTGTGGCTTGGCTTCTGGCAGCCCTGCAGGAGTGGACAAGGGGCAATGTGTCCGTGATTTTCATCCTATGCTACTGTCACTCTAGTCCTGTCTTGGGGAAGGCTACAGTCCTATACACATTTACCTGGGACATACTTCACTGTATGTATATCAGTTGCTTTTATTATATCAGGACAAATCCAGTAATTGAATATAATCTGTGGGTTGGACTGAGAAATGTGCATTCAATTCTGCACGTATGTAGTCTGGTACATCGGTGTTAGAGAAAATAACCTTTGCTGCAAAAAGGTCTACAAGATTTACTTTCAGGTTTAAAAAAAGGGGGGGGGGGAATTAAAATATTCTAATACTAGAGTACTTGAGTGCATATTATTACCGCACTGGCAGATTCTGCTTACAGGGAAAGTATTTTATAAAAAGCTAGGGATTTATCATTTCTTCATTTTGTTAGGGAAGAGGGAGAATTGCAAATGCTGTTCATGTTAACCAGCTGTCGCTTAATAGCTTGCTTAATAGTAGCCCGGTGCTGCTGCTTGTCTTGACATGAGTTTTCACTCAGCTTTTTCATGTGTAGCATCTGTGGAGTAGGCAGCTTAATAGGAGTCTGTCGTTTGGATGTACTCTTGACACTCTAGCTTTTTCTTAGCTTTGCCAAGGCCTATTTGCCATATGCTGGATGGAAGGGTATCAAGGCTGCACTGCTTTCTCATCTGTGATCTGATGCATGGTACATTTTTTGTTCTTTAGTGCAAACCCAGCACTTGGTTTCTCTGCGTAGGTGGCCGCCTATAGGCAAACCTTGAATTATTGCCTTACTACTTAGAAGTAATTGCGGAGTGGGGTGGGGGAGTTAAAGGATTGCAAAGGGAAAGGGAGAGACATTTCTTAAAGCCAAGGTCGCAACATGCTAGCTCAGTTAGCTTTCTGCCCCCACTGCCCTATAGCAGCGCCGAGGAAGGGGGGGGGGCTTTAGCATTGGCATGTTGCAGAGAATTCTGGAGAGCCACTTAGGATGCCCACTCAGTTCTTGATGATGAGCTGCCCCTTGGCCTCACGTGAACTGAAGGTGTGCCCTAGGAGGTTCTCATGAATCCTCTGTGACTGCACATTACAGTGGAGATTCAGTAGATTGGGGTGCCTCAGGTCCAGGGGCCAAAGCTGGCCTCTCTGTATAGGTTTCGGGACTTTGCCTGGTCTACACTGCCTCCTCGACCACAACCGTTCTGCCCAGGCCACATTCCTCGCTGACTGAACTTCACACCCCAATTATTATTTTTTTGCCGGAATGTGTCCTTGAATTTTTACTTGGCTTCTTACTTGCCTGGATGGAGGACAGTGTCCGGAGCAGATCAGCAATAACTCACACAGCTTCAGGGAGCTCTGTATTCAAAGAAACCAGGCAGCTCAGGAGGCCAGGCCTAGGGAGCACAGCAACTCTTCCTGGCGGAACTTGCCCCTATGAGGACTGAAGGTCCCTGCCTTCCCACAGCTCCTCTTCCCCTGGTTCCTTCCCAAGCAATCTGAGCCTCTTTTATCTTGTCTGTCTTTGCTCTGCCCTCTTCATACCCCTTCAGGTTCTGGGGCACCAGGGGAAGGGGAGCTTATCACAGCAGGAGGGGGAGACTCCCTGGCTTCCTCACCAGCCTGACTCATTGCTACCTCTTGGCCCCCTTTTTCCTCCGCCTCTGCCGCTGATTATGGACTGCTCTCTGCCACAGCCTCTTCCTGCTCACTAAACCCTGTTGCCTCTTCAGCTTCCGACACCCCCTCCTCCTCCCAGTCTGCTCCCTCTTCTACTTCTGACCACTTATCGTTGTCCTGCTAGCAACCCCCTGGCTCTGAGTCTTCTCCCCTTGGGGGTCCCCTGGGGGTTCCCCAGCTGGTGCCTCCCACCACTCCTCTGCATCCAGCCAGCCCATGATGGATAGAGAGAGGTGCCCTGGTGTGTCTAGAAAGTAGCCTAGCAGGCAAAGGTAACATTTACACCCACTGCACCATCTGCTTTTGCCTCTGGCCCTGCCTGTCACTTTCATGTGGCCCCCAAAAGGTTAACCAGTAAGGAATGTGGCCCTCAATCTGAAAAAGGTTCCCTGTCCCTGATTTCCTACCTTTCATTCAAGGAGCTTAAGCCATTGTACATGGTTTTCTTCCCACCCCCATGTTATCCTCACAACCAGCTTGTGAGGTAGGTGTGGCTGCCTTTGAGTGGCCCAAGGTCACCCAGTAAGCTTTGTGGATTTCAGCTTGGGTCCCACCCACTCAGTTCAACATTCTTAAGCTCAGTGGCGTAGCGTGGGGGGTGCAGGGGGGGCCGGCTGCACCGGGCGCAACATCTGGGGGTTAGGGTTAGGGAGTGCAAATCCACGGGTTAGGGGGCGCAAATTACTTGTCTTGCCCCGGGTGCTGACAACCCACGCTACGCCACTGCTTAAGCTCTACACCAGCCTGGTTCTTCCAAGTAAGCTTATCCATTTCTATCTCCCAGTTGAGAAATTCCTGCCAAGCTTCTGAAGAACCCCCCGAGTTCCCTGAAACACAGTTTGAAAACCACTTCCCTTTGGTGTCGTGGTCTCTGCCAACATGGGCAAAGCTTGCTGCTGAAAGGGAGGTGCCTGAATCAAAAAGCTACTAGTTAGGGAGGGGGGAAAGTTTGGGAGGGCTGTTCTGAACCTTCAGGGTCTGCGAAAGTGGCTACATGGACAAAGCATTGCAGATGCCTCTGATCACTCGGGGTGCTGTTAGTCCAATTGCTCTTGTGTTGGGATTTTTTAAACTTTAGAATTGAGGTGCATCTGAGATGGTGAAAACTCTTAACCTGCTGGCAGCTTTACCGTTCTGTGTTCACATGTGACAGACTGGTTTTTCTTCTTACGGACTGACATTTTACCTCCTGAGTTCAACACCTTTTTTTAAAAAAAAAAGCCACACACACGTACAGTGCTGTTAAGGGAGGAAAACAGCGGTGGTCTTTTAAAATAGTAACAAGATTTTCTTCTCGTCATTCTGAGCTTCATAAAATGATATCTTGAGCTGCTTATCTGTTGGTCTGACCGTTGCTTCTTGCCAGGGGCGCCGACATATAAAAAATATTGGGGGGGCGGGGGCCCATACTGACTTATAAAAAATATTGGGGGGGCCCAAGACCTCCAAACCGCTGCTGCTGGGGGAACGAAAGGGGTGAGCCCCGGGCTGCCCCGACCTTAAGTGAACCTGTGGGCGGTGAATATTAATGAGCTAGGGGGAATCCCCGCTTCTCGCGGGGCTGACGCCAGCCCCGCGAGATTGTTGATGGGTCGAGAGCCCACAACCCCACCCCCTCTCTAGATCGGGAGTGGCTTTGTTTTAACTCATTACTGAATGTATTTTAAAAGGTAACTATCGTCAAACAAGGAAAATAAAAAATACCAACATAGTTTTGTGATTTTACAAAGCATAATATAACTAATAATTTTCTTAAATTATTGGGGGGGCGGAGCCCCCCCAAACGAATTTTTGAGGGGGCTCGGGCCCCCTCAGGCCCCATGGAGTCGGCGCCTATGCTTCTTGCTAAGGCTCTTCCAAAGCCTGATTTCGGATGCTTCAAGGAGCCAAGGCACAGCTAAGAAAATGTACTGCTCTGATTGCCTTTCGCTCTCTCTCCCCATTGATCCGCCTTTTCCGAGAGTTATTTTATCCATATTTTATGTGCCCACGGGCAGTGGGTAAAGTTAAATTAAATAACCATCTGAAAGGCCTCTGTTCTGTGGGGAAGTTTCCTGGTGTTTTGTAGAAATCATGAAACGTAACAAGGCAAGTTCAGTATATTTATCAAAACAAACACACACATACACAGCTTATAGAATCGTAGAATTGAAGAGTTAGAAGGGACCATGAGCTTCATCTAGTTCAACCCTGTTATGCAGGAATCTCAACTAAAGCATCCATGACAGATGGCCATCCAAGCTAACTGGCCTATAATTTCTGACTACCACCCAATCCCTTCTTTGTTACAGCGACCACTTTCAAATCCTATGATACAGAGGCCGATTTTAGTGACAAGTTGTATATTTTTGATGGAACTTCAGCAATTTCACATTTGAGTTCTAAGAACTCTTCAACAGATACTCTCCAGACCCTTGCTGGTCAATAAGAGCTCGAACTTGTCACAAATATTTGTCGTTCATCAGGCTCCCTTCCTGGAAGAATCAGTTCAGGCACAAGTATCAGCCCTGTGTCTTCTGCGGTGAAGACAGATGCAAAGATGCCTATCCTTGTGTGTTATCTGGGTCCACTGTGCACAGTTGTTGCCCATGACTTCCTAAGCGCAAAAGGTTGCATGACTCTTTTGTATTGGGACCTTGGTGTCAAATATCATATCCTAATGAATAGTCCTGAAGCATTATGTGTGTTGCACTGACTTGGGTCAGGAATTCCCCCTGGATATGCTTCTGCTGGTTTAGTAATTGTATTTGGCAAGGGATATATTTGATGTTTAATAATTACTGGACTTTATTACAGTTTCCTCTAGGTTATATTAAAGGGACTGTTTTCTCCCCTCTCTCACACCCTATTCGGAACTGTAAATGTGTATATTTTTAAATATTCAACATCGTGTTTCAGGTTGTCGCAAAACATTCCCATCTTTGCAAGTTCCCAGCACAGCCAAGGATATTCGCAGTTCCTGGCTACTTTGCTTGAAGAATTACACTTCAAAAATGAAGATTTTGAAAGTTTAACAAGAATATTCAGAAGTGATAGTCTTCCATACTGGTAAGTTCTTCTTTCATTTGTGCCCCATCTGCCACAACTTCATCTTGTCTATGAGTGGTATCCAGCTGGTTTCATGTGATGACAGAAGGGGATACTTTTGCTAATGGAGGGATAGAGGTGATTTTTGCTCCACGGAGGGAACATCCAGAGCAGGGTAGAAGGTTGTATGCAGGCTTGCAGTAAGAAGAGCAAATTGGCAAAACAAAAACAAAAAACCACACACACACACACCCCAAAACCTTCCCCCCTGCTCTTCTCTAAGTGTTTGCAGGATCCAAAACCCTTCCATAAGCACAAAGATCTCAGCTGGATTCCACCCAGTGTCATTAAAAATATAAGCACACCGGTTGCATGGGAGGGGTGAGAGAGGAGGAGTTGACATGGAAATGACTGGGACCGAAAGATAAGATTATTGCTTATCAAGATGGTTCCATTTGTCTCTTTAACCTTGTGTGATCACTAAAAACATTTAATAAACACCGCTTTGGAATGAGTTAGCAAAAGCCTTCAATTTAAGGCAGAGCATCACTCTGGTCAGTGCTTGTTTGGCCCCAGCCAAAGCATTCCGTTCAGTTACATGTTACCACATTGTAGGAAGGATGTGGACAAGCCAGAGGAGATTGAGAGGACAGGAGCGAGGTGATAAAAGGTTTTAAAACAGAAGATGCATGAAGCAAGATTGATAGGGCCCAAGTATGTACATATTCAGGCCACAAAAAGCTGATTTGGCAGGAAGGCAAGATTGCAAAAAACCCAAACTGTGCACACATACACACACACTTATTTATTTTTGCAAACGGCTCTTTCCACCGACACTGAGGGAAGTAGGTTAGCACCACAAGCCTATATGTGTTTACAAGTTTCCCTCTGGTAGATTCCAGTTGAAGGGAAACAAATGATTTGTGTGATTTCTCCCTCATTCCAGAGGCATGACGGAGGAAAGGGAGGCCTTTGATGTTCCTCTCCTGGCCTGCCCCAGTATGGCGTGTTTTTGGCCCCTCCAACACCGCAGCTCCATCTTCACGGGAGCACCAGCTGTTAACTTTTGTTCAGCATCCTGGAAGAGGCTTGCAATTTCAGATCTCCCTCTCAGAAGATGTATTTCTCTGCCCTTGCAGATTGTTATCATTTAACATAATTCAGTATTTATTTACTGTTTTCTGTTTCCATGTATAGGTGAACTTTTTCACACAATTAGGGCTTGATACTTTTGGGACATTACAGATTAAGAGCGAATTTTAAATTTTAGAGTTCATATCAAATGCCACCGAATCAGACGGCATTCACCGGATTAAGCATGTCACTGCAAATGAAACTGTAATACAGTAGGTTTGATAATGATGCTTTCATGATATCGATGGAACTTTTCCTTGTTTTTTTATCTGCAGAATAAGTTGACCATCATGTGCTTCTTTTGCTATGCTGAAATTGGATCAAGATGTGAAGTGACATTGCCAAACAAATTAAATTAAGTTCACCAAATGGGGAAAACAACAAAAATAAAACCTCATTGGTTGAGTTTGTATGAAACAGTGATATGAACAAAGGCTGATCTGTAATTCACCATTGAGTTTAACACAACCGTTGAATACATCAAGCCAAACTGAAGCTCTTGTATGATGAATATTTTTCATCTTTCTCATTTCTTCAGATAAGGGGGCTACGCCAAGATTTGGACACTGAGACAGATCATCTTTCCGGGTCTTTCACTATTTTCATCAAGTTGCCCTAATGGAGGGGTGGCTGTCCACATCCTATTGGACTTCAACTTCTATTAGCCACAGCCATCATGTCCTTTGTTCAGGGATTATGGGAGTTGTAGTCCATCAACATTTGGAGGGCAAAAGGTTCTTCATCACTATAATGGAACACCGACATTTTATGTGTGTGGCCGTGTGCCATTAACTTTCCTAAGGAAATTGTGTCAGCATTTCTGAAAAGTTAAAGCAAATCTAAGGTGCAGTTCTTTGATTTTTTCCCCCCAGAAAAAAGTGCCGTAGTAAAGTATATCA
The DNA here is from genome assembly GCF_964252035.2 of Podarcis erhardii. Lineage (NCBI taxonomy): Eukaryota > Metazoa > Chordata > Lepidosauria > Squamata > Lacertidae > Podarcis > Podarcis erhardii. The sequence goes on from NC_138510.1 coordinate 74,330,204, forward strand.
AATAAACATAATCTGAATTGTCATTGCAGTAGTCACAAAATAATATAACATCCTACGGTTATTATGATATGGAACTTCTTAATAAAGTGCTTATTTTGCTTATTTACTTAATTGTTTGATTTCTATCCCACCTTTCTTTCAAGGAGTTCCAGAGAAGATCCATGGTTCTTCTCCTCTTTTTATTTATTGGAGTACTTTATCACCAAACAGCCTATCAGACTTAGTTTTGCTCTACGATGGTATTGTACTGTGGAGGTTTCCATCCTCAGCTTTTAAGATTGCATTACAAAATCCCTGATTGCATCTTCAGAAACCAGAGAGCACCCGTTCCTTTCCACAGTTATGTTCCACGTAGCGTATTGCCTTTACAGTATCTGCAGTTAGGTCAGCTGCTTGGCAGCCTACTTTGCTAGCACAATCCTGCTTCTTCCAAATGTGTTTTGAGGGGCATCCACAGAAGGGTGTCTGAGCCTGAGTGCGCTGGGCAGGATCTATAGAAGAGGAAAATAATATTGTTGTTTTTGTCAACTCCCAAGCCCTATCTTTTCACCAGGTCTTTATTTTTACATTTCCTGTCAGCTTAGCAGCATGATTTTTACAGGTTTATTTTAGGCTCAGTGCTTAGTCTTCTACAACCATTTGAGCTTACGTTAAAAAAGTAAGTGTTAGTCTTGTAAACTTTTAAGAGGATGTATTTGTTTCTGAATAATAGATCCATTTAACACACACACACATCCAATTTCAACTTATTAACTGCTGGAACTCTTAACTTGACTGCCCTTTTCCATCTCCAGCAGGTTTGGGGATTTTTTGGTGGGGGAGGAGATACGGGCTTTGTTTTCCCTCACTTTGCTCATAAGGTGGAGTCAGTCGAGGTGCTATTTTCCTTTACAGCCCTATTATTCTGTAGGCAAATTGAGCCAGGTGAGAGATGCACAATTTTTACTTTGGGGGACAAAGTCCCATGTACTATAAAGATGAGATTGTCTAGCATAGGTGATCTTATTTCTAAGTAGGAAGTGCTGCCATTGGGTATAGGCAGAACATGGAGAATCCTCCTGCTTAAAGTATAGATCTTTGGGAGAATCAGCTCTCTAATTTTATAACATTTTTTTTTAACCAACTTTTCCTGGCTCCCTTGCCCCCTCCCAGGAATTCAGGTAATCACAGTTTGATGAAGGTGTTGAAACTTTATTAGAGATCCTGGGACCTCCACATAGGGTCAGGGATTATGAGTACAGTTGTACCTTGGAAGTCGAACAGAATCCATTCCAGAAGTCTCTTTGACTTCCAAAACATTCGGAAAGCAAAGCGTGGCTTCTAATTGGCTGCAGGAAGCTCCTGCAGCCAATCGGAAGCCCCATTGGATGTTTGGTTTCCAAAAATAGTTCGCAAACCAGAACAATCACTTCCAGGTTTGCAGCGTTTGGGAGCCAAAACATTCAAGAACAAAGCTGTTCGGAAACCAAGGTATGACTGTACAAGGACTGCTTTTTAACTTCAAAAAGGTTTGCAGACATATAACCCCATTCCAATGCTAATTTTTATAATTTTCAGCTCTGTTAACAGAGGGGAAAGTAATGCTATCTTGACTTTTTCCTTCGATTAAGGTGCTATGGGCTTTTTTTTCCAGCCAGAATTCACCGGAACCCATTTCTGACACCTCTCAGGTGGGTGCCATTGCCGCCATAACCTATTTTTCTAGAAAAAATAGCACTGGCCACAAGACCAAAAAAATGTTCTCTGACTCCGCTCACTTTTCTTTCCCTAGTTCCAATCTCAGTTTGCCACATCTTTTGTAAGGAAGGTAGGCTCGAATGAAGAACACGCAAAAGAAGAAGAAATTGGGTGGTAACAGAAAAAGGGTGAGAAGAAACAAATGGCGGGGGGAAGACAGTTTATAGGTGCAAAGAGATGTACAAGAGTTGTGTAAAGAAAAGGGGGAGTCAATTGGGATGGGGATTTCCTCCCAACGAGGCTGTTCAGATGAAGTCAACAAAAATGGCGGAGGCTGGGTCCTCCTGAGTGAAGCACTTGGAAGCCACTCAGAAAAGCTAGAATAAACCTAAGCAAGTACAGCAGTACCTTGGTTGTCAAACTAATTCCGCTCCCGGAGTCAGTTCGACTCCCGGAACTGTTCAGAAACCAAGGCACAGCTTCTGATTGGCTGCAGGATGTTCGGCTTCCAAAGAACATTTGTAAACCTCACTTCTGGGTTTTCGGCTTTCGGGAGCCAAAACGTACAAGTACCAAGGCATTCAAGAACCAAGGTACGCCTGTATTGCAGACTTGTGCATATATGTATAATTGGTGCACTTAGTTGTAACTGTTATATTATGTTAGTTTCAGAAATCATCGTTTTAATGATGATGATGATGATGATAATAATAATAGAGATTTGTGGTTCCCCTCCATCTTAAAATTTTTTCCTCCGTGTTCCTTCAGCTGCAGCTGTGCTCTGACCTTTCCATGAACCAAGATGAAGCAGAGCTTTCCAACCCAACCCTCCTGCTGACAACACTAAAAGCTGCACTGATTCGCTCAGAATAGTCGCGGGGAGAACTTAACTAAACCTCTCTCCCAAAATGCATCTCTCTAGATAGCCGTGGCAGTAGCCTCTTGAATGAAGCAGCTGGGGAGAATTTTGCACATTCCCGATGTGGTGATGCATCGCTCACTGACAGACACACGCTAGCATGCCTGCAGATGAGCGGGGCTGGACTCCAACTGAGCCGCTGCGTGAGCGGAACAACTTTCACTCTTGCAACAGAATGTCCCCTCCCTTTCCTCCCACCAGGCCACATGTCCCTTGCATGCACACACCCACACCATTCCTCCAGGAGGGGGGAATCCTCCTTCTGGGGGTGCTGGAAGGAAGGAGGGGAAATTTCCCTTGTGTGAGCAGAAATCATTTTCGCAAATGAGGGCTGGATTGATTCAGCCATGTCTTCATACACTTCTGTACAGCCCTAATCTTCTAGGTGTCTATGGTCTCTGCTATGGGAGCATATTCACCCAGTGCTTTTCCAGCTGCACTGGCTCCCGGTGGAGTACAGGGTCAGATTTAAGGTGCTGGTTTGACCTTTAAAGCTCTTCACAGCCTAGGACCCTCGTACCTACGGGACCGCCTCTCCCGGTATGCCCCCCGGAGACCCTCAAGGTCCATAAATAGCAACACCCTAGTGGTCCCGGGCCCTAAGGAAGTTAGATTAGTTTCAACCAGTGCCAGGGCCTTCTCAACACTGGCTCCGGCCTGGTGGAATGCTCTGCCTCATGAGACCAGGGCCCTGCAGGATCTGATTTCTTTCCACAGGGCCTGTAAGACAGAGTTGTTCCACCTGGCCTTTGGCTTGGAGCCAATTTGATTCCCTCCCCCTCTTTCTTTTTTTCTTTCTCCTCCTGTGAGGAGGCTGCATTTTAATATTTTAATGTTTCAATATTTTAATGTATTTTAATCTTGTTTTTAAGTTGTATTCATTCAACTTGTTTTTATTATTGCTTGTTAGCCGCCCTGAGCCCGGCCTTGGCTGGGGAAGGCGGGGTATAAATAAAAATTATTATTATTAGGTGGTTCACCATTTAAAATGGACAAAGTGCAAATACAATCAACGGCCCTAAAAACTGTCCGCACATGAAGGCACCAGCAGCGCAAAATAAAAGCTAGCTTTGAACCACATGGCAGCATGAAATGGGCAAGAAGAAGTTCAAAACTAGCAAGGGAAGGCAAAAAATAGTTTGAAAACTGGAAAGCGTTGGATGTTTAATAACTTGGGAGAAGAGAAACGTATTCATCTGATGCTGAAAAACTTATAATATGGGTGCCAGGGGAACTTCTCTGGGGGGAGCAACTGGTACACCTCTTCCAAGAAGGGCTTTTCCTGAGAAACCACCCGCCCCACCTCATTAGGCAGCAGAATCTGGATAATGTCCTCCAATGAAGATCTTATGGTCTATCTATGCAGATGCCTCCTCTGATATGTGATACAGTCTCATGGGTTTCTTGTATATTTAATTACTTGGGTGTGAATATAAATGGAAGTCAAAATGGGCAAACTCCAAGCAGAAGTCAGTTGCACCAACTAGCGTTCTTTGAAATCAGGACTCTGGGATACAACATTTTACACCAGTGTAATGCGGGTGGCGCTGTGGGTTAAACCACAGAGCCTAGGGCTTGCCAATCGGAAGGTCGGAGGTTTGAATCCCCACAACGGAGTGAGCTCCTGTTGCTCAGTCCCTGCTCCTGCCTACCTAGCAGTTCAAAAGCACGTCAAAGTGCAAGTAGATAAATAGGTACCGCTTCAGTAGGAAGGTAAACGGCGTTTCCCTGCACTGCTCTGGTTTGCCAGAAGTGGCTTAGTCATGCTGGCCACATGACCCGGAAGCTGTAGGCCAGCTCCCTCAGCCAATAAAGCGAGATGAGCGCAGCAGCCCCAGAGTCGGCCACGACTGGACCTAATGGTCAGGGGTCCCTTTACCTTTAGTGCTACCAGAAGTCTCACACGGGGATACATTCTAGAGGAATACAGGGTCCCATTCGATCAGCTTTTAGGAAATGTAATCCTATTGCTTGTACTAGCACACAAGTCTTATTGAAATCTATCAGATTGTTCACACATTCTACTGAACATGCCACAAGCTGCCTGTATACATGCACAATGTTTGTATGAGAGCATACACTTGTTGATTTATACAGTTCCAACTTGTGTACACGGTCTGTACACTGAGCATTACATGTGGGTTACTGTGAGTGTACAACTCAACCCTTTGTGTACACAAATTGTGCACTTGTTCAATGTAATGTGTGAACACCTCTTCCGAGACTTAGGCTTGAGCAGCAAGTTCTATTCGATTGCTCTCAGCAGTGCTTGGTCATTACAAACCTTATATGGTGCCCTATGAGTAATACAGCTGTGTGACACACCTTTTCAAATTTCACACCAGTGGGGCAGCAATAACTAACTTGGGATCAAAATCAAGCCCTACTTTGTATGCCATCCCGCCAAAGTGAAGCACTTTTAATTCACATTTCATTCAACATAAATTTTCCAAGCATGTGCCGAAAGGTCTCCTGTTAAAATCTGAGAAATCTGAAAGTGCTGGGTTGTGCCCGACATTTGCTCTCTCAGGCGTCTGACAAATGAAACTTGCAACTCACATATTTAGCTGATTTCTGCAATTCATCGCCTGTGAATTGCTCTCATTCATGTCTGTTTCAGTTATAAGAAAACACTGATACAGTGGTACCTCGGGTTACAGACGCTTCAGGTTACAGACTCTGCTAACCCAGAAATAGCACCTCGGGTTAAGAACTTTGCTTCAGGAATAGAACAGAAATTGTACCATGGCAGCGCGGCAGCAGCAGGAGGCCCCATTAGCTAAAGTGGTGCTTCAGGTTAAGAACAGTTTCAGGTTAAGAACGGACCTCTGGAACAAATTAAGTTCTTAACCAGAGGTACCACTGTATTAAGAATTGAGAGTGGTGCACAGCCCCTTTGCATCTTCCCTATTCTTCCCTCCATGCGTGCGGGAATTGGTGCTGCTAATCCCCTCAGCCCCTTTCCATGAACATAGCACCCTCGTGACCGCTGTTTGCTCCTAAAGGCTGGCCTGCGAAGGGATCACGTGCACAGTTTCAAGTGGAAGCGTTGTGAGATTTGATTGTCCATGTTAAGGTTTCTGAATCTAGGGTATGTGGCTGATACAACAAGGATCTAGGGTTTAGGTTTTGGCTTTGTCCCAGATTCATGAAGTGTTATTCTCACATTTCATGTTTATGTGTGCATACTTATATTATCCACTTAAAAACATCTAAGGCAAGAGGTTGCATCTTAATTCCGGTTACTATCTGAAAGGTAATCTGTCTCTGGAAACCTTCATCTCCAATATGCAGGTGTTATTTGTGGCGATGGAAAGGCACTTTGCACATGTTCAGATGCACTGTTATAAATTCACCTGCCCTGTGTCTTAAGCTCTACTGCTGAAAACCAGTAAGCCCTGGAAATTAAACATTATGAAGCTAATTGTTATCTACATTTGGGCTGCAGACTGTAAAATCCATTTCAAAGCAGAAGCAGACCAGATTTGTTTAAAAACCATAAGTTCAACCTATGGTCTGCAGATCTGATTCCCATGAACTATTCGAACTTTTCATATGTGCTGAGAATTAAATCACCTTCCTCCCCTTTCTGAAAGCCTCTCTCCATGTGAAAAAAAGCAGATAGAGGTGATTGCTTTAGAAACCACACACCTGCTGCAATACCTTTTTCGGCATCAAAGCCAGCAGAGAGGCAACGGATGTGGCTTGGGGTTGGAGGAAAAAGCGCTTTGTTTTGTTTGCTGCCCTCTGAATAACAAAAGTCATTTTGAACCATATTTGCCGCCAGGGGTTTAAAGCAGTTTTAAAGTTGCTGGGGTTTAAAGCGCTCTGAATTCACCATCCGCCTCAGCAATAAAAGATGACTTTCCATGCATTGCTTAAGCTCTGCTCCTGATGCACTCCCAGATAATGTAACATGGCATCAGCCTTTTCTGCAAGTAAATATTCTGGTTTCCTTTTTTTAAGCTTTCTGATATGTCCATTACATTGACCACTCCCATCATAACGTTCTCATATCCTCAGCTGCCCCTATTGCCAGCTTTAAGATTCCTGTACGGCAGGAGGGATACAGCTTTTTTGAGCATCACTGATGTGGACATCAAACTGTCATGTCCCCAAATTAATCAGGGTGTGGCAGAAGGGCTGTAGCTCAGTCTCCAGGTAGGCTGGGAAGGACTTCTACCTGAAACCCTGGAGGACAGCTGCCAGTGAAGAACAGGTGATACCAAGCTAGATGGAGCAATGGCCTGACTCTGTATAAGGCAGATTTCCTGGGTTCCAGTGATGTGGGAGCAAATCTCGTAGTTTGTGCACCATGTGAAGAAGTACTCTCTCATCTGTCCTGAACGTCTTTCAACATTCACCAAATGGGTGCTGGTTCTCATATTATGAATAGGAGAAAAACATCTCTCCACTTTTTCCACAGCACAACACTCACAAAGATCTGAGGGTAGGCATTCGGAGGTATGAAACGTCGCAAACAAAGCCCCCCCCCCCGAACACGTGTGTGCTCCAAAGCTCTCAAATGAATGCAGCAGATTTTCAGGTGTAGAGGGAATCCCACAGAAGTTGGATGCTTCCACTGAAGTAAATAGGGGAATTATGTGCACGAGCTCCGTATGGGCATTAGTGCACCTGCGCACCTAAGGGATTGCTGGATGGATGGGAGTTTACACCACCAGAGACTGCCCCTAATTTGGAGTATTTTCTGTTCCTGTTAAAATTAATTAAAGTACACAGGAAGGAACTGGGGAACAATTCAAGGTCTCTGCACTATTAGTATGCTCCCAAAGAACCCTGCATGAGGGCCTCTTCGCACATTTCTAAGGTATCCCCCTAAAAATACAAAGTGTGACTGTGACAAACCAGGCGTTTGAAAATGTGGGTTGGAGAGGTACACCCATCGGCGAGCCAGGATTTAACAGGCGTGTACACTACCTGTTGAGTATACACTCAGGGCCAAATCAAACATGGCATGGGAAATCTATAATCAGAGCTCTGGTGGTGGTGGTGCTTACATTAAAGCAGTCACTGGGGTTTCTGATTTTGATTGAAGCAGCGATGCTAAGAGGTGAGGATTTTAAACCTTTTCCCTCACACTTAAATCCCCCACAACTGCTATTAGTCCCACATTTGGGGTGGGGAACAAATGACTGTCTCCCTGTCCCCCACCCTGGTGTGGACTGAGTAGCAGCTTTGCACTGGGTTTGGGGGAAGGTAGATTAGGAAGTGGCATAGGAAAGGGTTAAATACTCTGCCACAGCGTTGCTGCTTTTATCAAAATCTCAGCTCTTGTGGCTGCTTTAAATTTGTCCTTTTAAATCCTATAGATTGCAAGAGTTTATGAGTGGCTACGCCAGGTTTGTTGCTGTGAAATGGCCCATAGTGGCAGCTCTGTCACCATGAGCTAATCGCACCCAGCTTTGTTTTTTCTTCATATTAGACTCCTGAATTACCATGTTGTTTATGAGAAAACTATTCTAGCCGTACCTGTAAGACTCTGTATATAACGAACCACCCTGGTGTAGCCCCGAGCCCTATAATGCCATTTCAGGTTGACATTAAATATTGAAAACACGCAACCAGCTTGTAGGAGCAAGTCTTAGGTTTCTGTATTCAGCAGCTGGCATGCAAGGCGGGACCAGGCTGCCTATAAAACTCTTTTATTCCTGCCCTTGTCCCTCTGCCACCTGACAGCTACCTTCTTTTCTACCTTCACTGATTAGATTCTGAGGATATATCCTGAAAATCACAAGCCTTTCTGCTGTATGTCAGGTCTCCTTTCCAATCTGGAAGGCAACAATAGCAATAGAAGGAGCCACAAGCACTACATAATGGTGGTGGGTGGAGCCCTATGCAAAAGTGGTCTTGGGCAACTATTTCAATTTTTTACCTTTGCACTGTAGGCTAGTTTCTACAAACACACATGCACAGACCCCTACAAGCAAGAGATGTTATCAGAGTCCAAGGGTGCCTGCAAGCCAGGCAAAAACACTTGGGGTTCAAAGTAGGGTTAGTGAGGGCATGGCCTGAGGAAGGTTTGAGGGGCCACATAGAGATGCCTGGGACCTTTATATGTTTCAATATCTCGCTTCCTGGTGCCAGTAGCAAGAGGTGGAATCTTCAGGTCCTGCCTTGTATCGGCACACATTCAAGAAAGCTCTTTTTTCTTGCTCAGCGTATGACCTTTCCGCGCAACCTTTGCCACCAGCTTAAAACCATGCAGTTTGGTGCAATGGAAACGAGGACAAGTCTTGCCACATAACACCCAAATACTTCAGAAGAGCCGCCAACCGGGTTAGAGTTGGTCTGGAGGCTACTGTAGGGCAGACAGAGGGCAAGAGCTGGTGTGGGCTGCTTTCGGTGTTGCAAAACCACAGGCCACAGACAAATCTTGGAGAAAACTCAAAAGAGGGAAGGAGCACACGCCTGGCTGCAGCCGTTGATGAAATGGTGCGCTGGCCCTTGTCGTCTGTCCTTTGGTGGGAAGATTAGTGGAATGACCGCTCCCCACATCAAATGAGGGGTGCCTTTTGAGCGGCTGCACACGGGCCCCCCCAGATCCCATGCGGATCCAACCACAACCAATAGATACCGTATTTTTCGCTCCGTAAGACGCACTTTTTTCTTCTTAAAATCTAAGGGGAAATGTCTGTGCGTCTTATGGAGCGGATGTGTGGTCTCCCCGGCCAGCCCCGACAAGCTCTGGGAGCAGTGGGAAGGCTGCGTGCGGCCTTTCCGCTGCTACCCAACCTGCTCTTTGGGGCTGGCGGTGGGGGAAAGGCAGGCTTCCCCCACCAGCCCCGACAAGCTCCTGAGCAGCTCTGGGGTAGCCCACAAAGCCTCCGCAGGGCAGCAGACAGCCTTCATCCCCCCCAAAAAAGTAGGTGCGCCCTATGGAGCGAAAAATACGGTAAATGGAGGGAGAAGCATGACCAAGAGTTTGGAATGAAATTCCTTTGAGATTAGGTTGAAGGATCTCTTCCACTGAGCCTAGACCTGTGGGTTTTAACCCCAGCTCCAGTTTTTTCAGGTGCTCTCAGGCAAGGGCCCCTCCTTCAGTGGCTCTGTGTCTTCCTCGCCACCACTGTTGGCAGCTGTCGAAGACTGCAGTGGTGAGGAGTCGCAACACCAGCCGTCCCAGGGGATTCTTCTCAGAGGCTTTGCTGATGAATGGGCTTTGGGCAGCTTCCAGATTCTACCAACCCTTGACCCCAGCAATACAGACCAGCTTTCCTGAAATACCGCTCCCCAATCTTCCCACATACAGAAGTGCTCAAGTTCACACTCCTAGTTCAAATAGGGTGAGGTTGTTGCCTTCAACAGAGAGGGCGAGACTTTGGGGCAGAAGTCCAGGTCCCTCTCAGCAGGATAAGCAGGCGCCCCCATTCCTGCAATACAGCAGGTCTGGTTTGCCACATTTTGAAGTGAAGCCAATATGCATTGCTATCTAGAAACCCTGTCCCCTTCATATGTCTGGAGTAAAAAAATTACCCAGTTGCATTACTGAGGAAGGCCAAAGGCAAATGTCTTCCCCAGGCAAGGTGTCCAAGATCCTTTCACCAAAGGTGGGACTTCTGTGCGGTCCCTTGCTGCAACTCAACACGTTCCTCTCTGCCTTCCATATAAAATCCTCCTCCAGACTTTTCTTTGTATTCCTGTTCTCAACCTCTATCACAGCTCCTTCCACATGATGTGCACGAATTGCAAAGCTCTCTCTCTGTCCCTTCTCTTTGGCCCAGTAGTGTCTGGGTCACATTGGGACTAATAGGGCGCAATGCAAGGAGGTCAACAGTAGGTGGAGCCAGAGCCAATGACGGCCAGAGCCAACTCATCCTAGTTTTGTCCCCATTCTCTTCCCCAAGTTCCAAAAGGGCCAACACTGAAACTGAGAAGGAAAAAGCTGGTCTACAGTTCCATCCCCTCAACTGGTTGCAGAAAGGCAGGTGGTGACACATTGAGGGCAGACCAAGGTTGGTGGAGCAGTGGCCCATAAACCCTAGTAGACCAGGCTCTACTGCTTTAACCCCTTGAGTGCCCTCTTCCCCTCCAATCCAGCTACTGCTTCCTCCTCATCTAGCCTGGCTCCTCACTCCAGCTGACGCAATTACGGCTGTGGGGAGATGGCTGGGCCCTCCATGTTTCAAAAGCTCGGATTCAATGCTCAGAAACCCAGATTCTGCAGCTAGAACTAAATTGTGCAAATTAGACACAACGGCACCCATTGCTTAAATCGTGTGTGTTACAACCGAGTTCTTTCTCCTTCTCTCTCTATCTCTGTTGTAATAAGGAGATGTAAAACAACTTTTTTTTGTTTTGTTTTTTACAGTCCTCCTAATGGACGTTTCCACGATACCTGAGTAAACGGCAGTCAGATATTTGCCAATATTTCCCACACAGAATTTTTTTTCTGGCCTCTTGTCTTACATGTGGTGTAACTTCCACCAAATTGTGGGGAGGTTGACGGGTATTACCTCATGCCATTTTAACTGCCTTGTCTAGACATCCTTTGTTGGCCAATTCCATCATGGAATGAACTATACCTTCGGAGTGGAGCTTGCAAAAGCGTCGCAGCTACCTTTCGGTCTTGAAGCCAAAACCTCAGTACAATAAGCAGATTGTCACAGAACTGTTTGAATCCTGGATTTATCTACTTAGACCCTAGCTGCTGCTGCTGCTGCTGCTGCTGCTGCTAAAAATAAGGGCTGCTGTGGTTAATGGGCAAGGCTGGGGCAATGGGTATTGTTGAGGATTCTCTTCTGTGCATCGTACATGTACAGTAGAACCTTGGTTATTGAACACCTTGGCACTCGAACATTTCGGTTCCCCAACGCCAAAAACACGGAAGTAAGTGTTCCGGTTTTAAAATGCTTTTCGGAAGCCGAACGTCCAATGTGGCTGTCAGTTATTGTTTCTGGGGCGCCTGTGCCAATCGGAAACTGTGCCTTGGTTTTCAAACGTTTCTGGAACAGATTACGTTGGAGAACCAAGGTACCAATGTATTTACCTTTTGCCTCTTGTGTTTACCATTCTCTCTCTCTCTTCCTGCGCCTGCCTATCTGGCTGCCAACTAGGATAAAACTTTATCCACCCAATAAAGTAGACTCTAGTTCAGGAGATTTTTTGCCCCAGTCAATCTGTTAATCCTTAAAGTGCCAGGGGATTCTTATTTTCTGTGTATACAGCAACAGAGCATTGGTTGGTTTAATTTGTGTTGGGGGCAAACTTCAATAAAGAATGATAAGAACTGAGTTATCAGTGGTTCTCAAGAAGCTGGTTGCTCACAGTTGGCAGCTACAGCCTGACTCATCAGGCGCCTTTTTTTTTTTTATGGCAGCCAGATGCTGAGCCTGTCGCAAGCTCACCCTTCATGCAAAGAAAATGATAACAGTTTCCTAATCAGGATTTGCTACTGAGCAGGATTTCCTATAAAGATTTCAGGCCAATAAACCTGGATAGACAAGATGTACAGAGTTAAGCGTGGGGTCAAGTGTCACTGCCAAGCAGATAGCTGCTCTAATTGAATTATTTGGCACTCCAGCCACACATGAAAAAGAGTATTTGCATGACTGCTTGGATGAGTCACACCAGTCAGAGTCCACTCAAGATTCATGCCCGTGATTCACTCCAGAGCCTTTTTCTCCAGGACTGCATTCCATCCCTGGAACATGCAAAGTAACAATGAAACTGTAAGTGAATTACCATATTTTTTGCTCCATAAGACTCACTTTTTCCCTCCTAAAAAGTAAGGGGAAATGTGTGTGCGTCTTATGGAGCGAATGCAGGCTGCGCAGCTATCACAGAAGCCAGAATAGCAAGAGGGATTGCTGCTTTCACTGCGCAGCGATCCTGCTTGCTGTTCTGGCTTCTGAGATTCAGAATATTTTTTTTCTTGTTTTCCTCCTCCAAAAGCTAGGTGCGTCTTGTGGTCTGGTGCGTCTTATAGAGCAAAAAATACGGTAACTGAACTTTCAGTTGATTAACTGGTTGGGGCCCAATTTCAATTGGTAGATTGGCATGTTAAGAGAACGCTTTAATTTTTGAGGCCATTTGGGCATGGTTTAAATTATGGAACAAAAAATAAACATGGCATCTAGACAGAGATATTTGTAAAATGCAAATATATATAAATTGAATCAATTAATTGCTTAGAAGGCAGGAGACTAATCAGTTGGTAGCCCCAGTAATACAGAGATGAGTGTTTACGGACATTATTTCCTTGCATTTTAGAAATTAAGCACTAATTCCTAGTCTCCCATGAACAGTTCATGCAGAAGGTCTCAGGCTCGATCCCTGGCTAGATCGCCAGTTTCACAAGAGCAAGGGAACAGAAAGTGCCACACCAGATATTCTCAGAGAACCAGGAACAGATCAAGCTCAACAAAACATTTGCATGAAACAAGCAAAGCAAAGACTGCCCACATGCACGGGCAGAAACAAATCAAACTAATAATGTCTTGATACATTCTTGGGGAAAAAACAAACCCTCTTAAGCTTTGATTTTTTACACAGCTCACCTTTGTAGACTCTTGGTGTATGTGTGTGTGTTTCTTAACCACACTTGCATCCTCTTGAACAGAAAACAAATTCAATCTGAAAACAGTACTCGCTTGTGCAGCACATCAAACCTACAAGCAAAGCAGCACTGGAGGGGGGGAGCACCTTGATATGAAAATTAAAGGAAATGATGAATACCTTCACAGAATCTTAGAACCGTAGAGCTGGAAGGGACCTAAGGGTCATCTAGTCCAACCCCCTGCCATGCAGGAATCTTAGCTAAAGCACCCATGACAGATGGGCATCCAGCCTCTGCTTAAAAACCTGCAAGGAAGGAGACTCCACCACCTCCTGAAGGAGATCGTCCCACTGTCAAACAGCTCTTACTGTCAGAATTTTTTTCCGTATGTTTAATCAGAATCTCCTTTCTTGCAACTTGAAGCCACTGGTTCGAGTCCTACCCTCCAGAGCAGGCGAAAACAAGCATGCTCCCTCCTCCATGCAACAGCCCTTAAGATCTTTGAAGATGGCTATCATATCTCCTCTCAGTCTCCTCTTTCCCAGGCTAAACATACCCAGCTCCTTCAACCGCTCCTCATAAGGCTTGGTTTCCAGACCCTTGATCATCTTGGTTGCCCTCCTCTGTTTGATGCTGTATTGTTTTTAATATTTGGTTGGAAGCCGCCCAGAGTGGCTGGGGAAACCCAGCCAGATGGGCTTCAAGGCCAAATGAGATAATATGTGAAATGTGGGGATGCATGTCCCATACCTGCATTTTAATCATTGAAATAACAGCTAGGAAGACAATGGTGTGGGTGAACACTTTCCTGACATAAAAAGTTGGCAGGGGGAAAGCTTGAACAGAAAACGAAGATTGCAGTGTTAGCTCCGGTGACTGCAACACGGCCTGCGAGAGAACACTTACATTTATTTAACTGAAGCATTTAAACTCAATTCCCCAGCTTAAAAAAGGACTAACAGAGTGGCTAAAATGACAGTCCATGCAATCTCAAAAGGAAAAAAGGGATTGGGAGGCCTGGAGGAAAAACGAACAAACTCGATTCCTACATCGCTTGGGGTTTGACTAGATGACCCTCGGGATCCTTTCCAACTCTACAATTCTGTGATCAGCAGTCTTTAGTTACATAGTTCCAGCTCTTTCTGGGACAGGAATAGGTTCAAGGGGGAGACAAAGCTGCTGGTCTCTAGGCAGAGCCATTGCGAGTGGCCCTGCTTCCCTTTGGCTGCAACCCAATGACAGTTGGCTACTGTGCTGCCAGAGGGGCTGAATGATGCCTTGAAATGATAAACCACCAATTACATGGATCTTTTTATCCTCCATGCTGGTTTCCAATTAGTTTCCTGAGCTCAATTCAAGGTGTTGATTCTTCCCTAAGCAGCTTGGGGATACCCAAAATACCATATCCTCCTGTACTGTTGGCACATGTCTGTCTCAAGAGACAATGGAGTGCACCTCTGAGGGTGGAGTGAAAAAGCTGCAGAACCACAGCCCCTGCTGCTTCCCACGTTGTTGTTTGTGATGCATTAACAGCACCAAAGTGACCTCTCTGGGGTTAAAGCCTGAGCAGTGTGTGTGGAGGTCCAGGGCTGTCCCAGACGACAATACCCCCCTCTCAGCCTTGCTGACGTGGTTCAAAGGAAAGCAGGGCAATACATTTGGCACCACCTTCACTGCAGGAGTTGCCAGAAAGAGGTATACAACACGCCATCCGACCTTCTTAGGGACTCCATACCGTATTTGTATAGAGCTTATTCCTTAGCCTTCCCCCAGAGATGTCCCACAAGACAGCAGGTATGGATTATTCCTCAGGGCTTACCCCAAAAGCCTTTCTCACAAATGAGTATAGCCAAAAGGCACCAGAGGTTTATGATTAGAGTTTTCCTTCTCCAAGATGGGCTACCTTCCCAGGTTGTACAAACCCCACCTGCTCCTCTCCTGTAAACAAGCCCTCTTCTGTTCCAGCTTTCCTGAAATGTACTACCATCACCAGAGGCCTAGCTGTCTATTCCACCACCGAGAGAGGCAAGAAACCAGATCGTTTTGTGTAGCAGAGCCCCAATTGTGGAATTCCCTCCCTAGGGAGATTAGGTTGGTCCCATCCTTGCCTAACTAGAGACAGGCTATAAAAATGGTTTGGTTTTGACAATGATTCTGGTTTCGTTTCTAATTGGTATTTTGGGTATGTACTGTTATTTTTAATTATTGTATACCTCCTTAGGGGCAGAAAAGTGCTTTGTAAGTGCTATGAAGGAAGGAAGGAAGGAAGGAAGGAAGGAAGGAAGGAAGGAAGGAAGGAAGGAACGACTCTTGAGTGCTTCCACTGCTTCATGCCCACCAGACCAGGGAGACCCCAGTGTGACGTGATTCTCTCTCTGTGTGTGTCTCTCCTTTTCTCCCTCTATCGATATATGAGGCGTGACAGCACATCAAGGACAAAAAAGGCACGCTAGGATTCCCTAACGCAGCCCATGCTTCAACAGACAAGAAGTATTACTATTGCCCAGAAAGCATGGACCCATCGCTGAGCTCCAAGTCACTAGGCAAAAAGATTGTGGCTGCAATCTGGCAAAGGAGCAAAATAACCCGAAAGTTCTCATAAGCCAACTGAAGCTAGAGAACTTTGGGTGTAAACTATGATCGTTTTTATCCCATGCTTTAGAATTTCTAAGCACTATTTTTCCTGTATGGTAGGTCACGATTTCTCTCCCCATTTTACTGCTGCAGGTGGAAAGACAGAGAGATCACCTACAGAGCCCACGGTAGGGAGGCACAATTTGAGGCAGGGGCTTTCTGCTTCGCAGTAACCTCTCCCTGCCATTAAGCTCCAGAATCTCTCATTGCGATGTCTTCAAGATTCACTTGACCCTTGGACTCAAATCTTTTCACTCCTCAATATAGATTCTTCCTCCTGAATTCTGGGTCATCCCATTCATATTTTAAGATGCCTGTGGTCAAAAACTTGAAAGCTGGATACGTGTGCGTGCGTTTTTAATGCTTCGTTCCAGATTGATTGTTCTGAATATGAGAAAGACAACCCCCGAGGCGAAACCAATAAAACCACTTGCCGTGCTTTGCCCACTCAGTGTGCTGGTGGGATTGCAGAAAGCGTCTTCAGGTTTACGCATGCATTTCTTGCGAGCTGCTGTCCTACGGAAAGTCTGCTGGGAAGCATCCTTCCTAATCACGATGCAAAATGTGCAGCCCGTTCCTTTACAGGCTTGCTCAGAAGTAAGCCACACCGAATTCCACGAGGCTCACTTGCTCCCAGGGACGTACTCATAACAGTGCAACGTGACATGCTAATTCGACTTGACAATCATTTCTAACTTACAGCCCATTTGAATCTCATGGGAGTAGTCACTAGATTAACGTCTCCGCAGTTCCCTGTTTGATGCATTCCTCCAGCTCACCAGTAGACAGTGGCGGCACCACATCAGGGCAGGGTTTTGAGGAAGAATTCCAGGGTCTCGCTCAGCGGAACAAGAAGGTCTCCCCAGCACAGCACTGGCTTACTACATTTTGAATTAAAGTAATACACACAGTTTCATCTAAAGAGGGTGGGGACCCGTAAGACCATTAAGTCCAGAGCTGAGTGCCTCACTGTCAAGGGAAGATCACATAGAGAGCATAGTTACAAACAGGACCTGCAACAAACCAGTGTGGACTTCTGCTATTCAGGATTCCACTTACTCAGTCAATCAACATCCCATAGTTGCTGAGCATGCTGCAATCCTATGCACACTTCCCACTGAACACAATAGAAGTTTCTTTCAAGTGAGATGATGGACTTTTTGGAGCTGGCCGACCTGACTGAAAGAATCCGCAAACAGAAAGAGGAGGAAGAAGAAGACTGGAAGAAATTTAAGGACTAGCTAGCTAGATATTCTAATATAACACTAGTAGAACTACGTCTAGGTACCAAATTGGCCTAGGAGTTAAATATGTTGAATTGTATAACATTATGGATTTAAAATATTATGAAAGGAAAGACAGATGTTAATTGAATAAGTCAATTTTATTTGAAAGTGGATATTGGAAAACTGCTGCAATGAGTTCTATGGAAACTCAGTTAGCAGGGATTCGAGGAAGTCATTCAACAATGACAACTAAACTGGGGTTTTAACAGTTGGGGTACATGTTTGTTTGTCTTTTTAATATTGTAATGTTTTTCTTTTATGTTTGCTATAAATTTGGAAAACCACTAAAAAAAATTTGGGGGAAAAAGAAGTTTCTTTCAAGTGCATATGCATGGACTGCAAGGTTGCAATCCTAACCATTCTAAGCAGGAAGGAGGCTCCTTTGAACCCCGTGGGACTTGATGTCTGTGTAGCTCTTTCATTAGAAACAGACATGTGTGACAGCAGCTACCCCTTGTTATATTTTAAGACATGAGTGCGTGCAGCCACTGCCTCTTAAAGTTACATGAAAAGTGATCCTTGGATCATATCTGTATACCTGTGCCATGTCATGCAGGTAGCATTATAAGGAAGCTACCATCCTTCAATAAACTGAGCAATGTCTGGTGAGGAGCGTCTCTACACCCATCGTTCAGCCCAGACACTGAGATCCAGCACCCAAGGTCTTCTGGTGCTTCCCTCACTGTGAGAAGTGAAGCTACAGGGAACCAGGCACGGGGCCTTCTCAGTAGTGGCATCTGCCCTGTAGAATCTCCTCCTACCAGGTGTCAAGGAGATGAGTAACTATATAACCTTTGGAATACATCTGAAGGCAGCCCTGTACAGGGAAGCTTTTTATTGCATAATGTTTTTTGATGTTTTTATATATGATGGAAGCCGCCCAGAGTGACGGGGGCAATCCAGTCAGATGGGCAGGGTCCAAATAATAATAACATTATTATTGTTTTCAACATCGTGATATATCACCAACTAAACATCACAATGCACCCATATATTGCAATGTCTGAAATAAGGGTGGAACTATGTAGAGGCTAACAGCATAAAGTCCAGGAAACTGCTACTACAGTGGTACCTTGGGTTACATACGCTTCAGGTTACATACGCTTCAGCTTACAGACTCCACTAACTCAGAAGTAGTACCTTGGGTTAAGAACTTTACCTCAGGATGAGAACAGAAATCGCGCAGCAGTGACGCGGCAGCAGCGGGAGGCCCCATTAGCTAAAGTGGTGCTTCAGGTTAAGAAAGGACCTCCGGAACAAATTAAGTATGTAACCAGAGGTACCACTGTACTTAGGGGTCTAAAACCAGTACATTTTTACTTACCTTTAACATTTTTTTTTTATAGTCGTTTTATAGTAAAGAGTGCTACACTTCTGTGGGGGATAAGAGCCTCCTGAGATGACCATTCATTCTCCAAAGGAGCAGAGACCCTGGTTGAGGAATTAAGGGTGGCCTAAAACAATATAATGTCAGGTCAGTGACAGCAGATGTGGCCAGACCAAAATTGGTTGCACAAGCCAAATTGGCCAGCCTGGCGGGCTGGGAGTTTCTCACACCTGGTCTAGACAACACTGAACTAGACTGATCAAAGATCTGTCCACAGTAAATAGAGAGTGTACAGACATTGTGGTGCTAATTTAATAAAATGAGACGGTATCTGTGCAGAACAAGCCCAAAATGGAGACCAAACTGCCTATTTGTTTAGGGACAAGCATGCAATTCTCTTTACTCTAGAGTCAATGACACTTTGTCAGGCCTGACTGAGCTCCAGGAAGTTTGAGCAAAGGTTCAGATTTAACTATCAAATTCACAGCAAGATTTAGCCTCTAGCTTCCTATGAAAGCTTCAATAAATAATAAGTCAACAGGACGAGGGCAAAAAGCAGCCCCACCACCAGTCCTTTCCACGCAGAAGCTTTGAAAACATTCCTTTTTGACACAGATGCATATTTTGAGATCTTCATTGCCCAGCTCTCCAGTAAAATAGCCAAGGGCAAGAAGCACTTCATCTGCTCTTTACGCTAGTCTGGAATTCCCTAAAAAACAGAGTGCATCTGAGGGAGAAACTTGTTCCCATAAATTTCACTAAGGACACTATTCGAGACGCACACCTACTTGAGAGTAAGCCCCACTACACTCATAGAGACTTGTGTCTGAGTAAACATGCACAAGACCATGTGTTAAACATCTTATAGAATACAGTGGTACCTCGGGTTAAGTACTTAATTCGTTCCAGAGGTCTGTACTTAACCTGAAACTGTTCTTAACCTGAAGCACCACTTTAGCTAATGGGGCCTCCTGCTGCTGCCGTGCCGCCGGAGCACGATTTCTGTTCTCACCCTGAAGCAAAGTTCTTAACGTGAATCACTATTTCTGGGTTAGTGGAGTCTGTAACCTGAAGCGTATGTAACCTGAAGCGTATGTAACCCGAGGTACCACTGTATAGAGAAATCATTCTCCTGACAATGAACAGT
Source organism: Podarcis erhardii (assembly GCF_964252035.2). NCBI lineage: Eukaryota > Metazoa > Chordata > Lepidosauria > Squamata > Lacertidae > Podarcis > Podarcis erhardii. The sequence continues at coordinate 74,349,710 of NC_138510.1, forward strand.
GAGTACTATTCAGGTTTGGGGGGCTTCCTTTGCACCTACTGTTATGTAGTAAGAAAAGCTGCCTTATTTTGTCAGTCTAACCATTACACAAATCTTATGATGAGACTGCATTGGGGCTATAGTGTACCGTTCTGGTTGCCTCACCTCAAAAACGATATTGTGGAGCTGGAAAAAAAAGGTTCAGAAAAGAGCAACCAAAATGATCAAGGGAATGGAGCAACTTTGCTATGAGGAAAGGTTACAACAGTTGGGTTTTGTTTTGTTTTTTAGTTTAGAGAAAAGGTGAGTAAGAGGAGACAGGATAGAGAGGTATACAAAAACTTTCACGGTTTTGAACAAAGTAAATCTCCCTCTCTCATAACATTTGAATTCGGGAATATTCAGTGAAGCTGAATTGTTAGGAGGTTCAGGATAAGCAAGGAAGTATTTCTTCAGACCATTTTCCACCTTACTACAAGGCCACCACATAGGATAAAATGAACCTTCTTTCTCTTTACATTTCCAACCTTTGTTTGATTTAGATTTATACATTTTTGCCAGTTTACTTGGTGTTAGATACCAGCGATATATCATTTTCATATAATTTTCTCTTAAACCATAACATGCTGTAAACTTTATATCTATATTCCACAATCGTTCCCGTGCTTCCATATCTATATTATGACCGATATCTATTGCCCAGTGTATCACTGAGGATTTTACTCACTCATCCTTTGTCTCCCATTCCAACAATATTTTATACATTTTAGAGAACACATTTACGTTACATTCCAACAGGTCTCTCTCCAGTTGTGATATTTGTTCCCCAAACCCTCGTATCTTATCTTTCTTAAATACTACATTCAAATGGTGATATTGTAACCATGTTGTTAATTTCCCAGATAATTCCTAAAATTCTTTTAATTGGAAGTACTTCTTCATACAGAGGATTGCTTAACTATTCCTGCATTTCACGGGGTTCGAATAGATGATCCTCAAGGTCCATTCCAACTCATAATTCTGTGATATGTGATATGGAACTCACTGCCACAAGATGTGGTGACGAACTCGGGTGGCATTAAAAGAGGATTAGACAAACTGATGGGGGATAAGGCTATCCACAGTGCATGCCTCTGAATACCAGCTGCTTGGAAACAGAAACAGGGAGAGTGTTGTTGCGCTCAGGTCCTGCATTCGGGGTTACCATAGGATCGGGTCAGTCATTTTGAGAACTGGATGCTGAAATAAATGAGGCTGGGGTCCAATCCAATTGGCTCTTCTTATGTAGCCCAGTATGGTCAACTCTAGGGACGTGGGTGGCGCTGTGGGTTAAACCACAGAGCCTAGGACTTGCCAATCAGAAGGTCGGTGGTTCGAATCCCCGCAATGGGGTGAGCTCCCGTTGTTCGGTCCCTGCTCCTGCCAACCTAGCAGTTCGAAAGCACGTCAAAGTGCAAGTAGATAAATAGGTACCACTCCGGCGGAAAGGTAAATGGTGGTTCCGTGCGCTGCACTGGTTCGCCAGAAGTGGCTTAGTCATGCTGGCCACATGACCCGGAAGCTGTACGCTGGCTCCCTCGGCCAATAAAGCGAGATGAGCGCTGCAACCCCAGAGTCGGTCACTAATGGTCAGGGGTCCCTTTACCCCTTTATCTTTTAATGGTCAACTCTTCCAGTGGCTCTCCCAAAAGATTTCTCATCACCTGCTACTGCCCCTAAATCACTTGTATGCACACAGCCATGGGTGCTTATCCGCTGCTGCACATGACATTCTTGATTCCCCGCTTCCCTGCAAGAGAAAACACCCTGTTCAAACTGCCAATTGCCCCTAGGATGGCAAATCCAAAGGGATGCATACTCTGTCCACTGGCTTAGGGCACTAAGGACCAGAGATGCAGGTGGTCTAAACCACTGAGCCTCTTGGGCTTGCTGATCAGAAGGTCGGCGGTTCGAATCCCTGCAATGGGATGAGCTCCCGTTGCTCTGTCCCAACTCCTGCCAACCTAGCAGTTCGAAAGCACAGCAGCGTGGGTAGATAAATAGGTACCACTGTGGTGGGAAGGCAAACAGCATTTCCGTGCGCTCTGGCTTCTGTTACAGTGTCCTGTTGGGCCAGAAGTGGTTTAGTCATGCTGGCCATATGACCCGAAAAGCTGTTGGCTCCCTCGGCCTGAAAGCAAGATGTGTGCCGCAACCCCATAGTCGCCTTTGACTAGACTTAACCGTCCAGGGGTCCTTTACCTTTTTATTAAGGACGACTTGAAGACTACTCCCCCTACCTCCCTGGAAGAACTTCACGGCAGCTGCTCCAATGCCAGTTTTCGTCTTTATAAATGACTTGGATGAAGGAATGGAAGGGAATGCTCATCAAATTTGCAGATGGCACCAAACAGGGAGGGGTAACTAATGCCGCAAAAGACAATCAGGATTCAAAATGAGCTTAACAGATTGGAGACCTGGGCCCAAGCTAACAAAATGAATTTCAACAGGGACGAATGTTAAGGTTCTGCACTTAGGCAGGAAGGCCCAGATGCACAAATATAAAATGGGGAACACCTTCCTTACATGCAGTACATGTCAAAAGGATCTAGGGGTCTTAGTGGACCACAAGCTTAACACGAGACAACCGTGTGATGCAGCAGCAAAAAAAGCTAATGCTATTCGAGACTGCATCAATGTCCAGATCAAGGGAAGTAATAGTACCACTCTATTCTGCCTTGGTCAGACCACACCCGGAATACTGTGGCTAATTCTAGGCATCACAATTTAAGAAGGATATTGACAAGCTGGAACATGTGCAGAGGAGGGTGACCAAGATGAAAAGCATTTGAAGAAGCTGGGTATGTTTAGCCTGGAAAAGAGGCAACTGAGAAGAGATATAATAGCCATCTTCAAATATCTCAAGGGCTGTCACATGGAAGAGAGAACAAGCTTGTTCTCTCCTCTTCTGGAGGGTAGGACTTGAACCAATGGCTTCAAGTTGAAAGAAAGGAGATTCCAACTAAACATTCAGAAAAAATTTCTGACGATAAGAACTATTCAGCAGACTCCCACCAGAGGTGGTACACTCTCCTTCCTTGGAGGTTTTTAAGCAGAGGTTGGGTGGCCATCTGTCATGGATGCTTTAGCTGAGATTCCTGCATTGCAGGGGGTTGAACTAGATGATGATGATGATGATGATGATGATGATGATGATAATAATAATAATAATAATAATAATAATAATAATAATTTATTTGTACCCCGCCCATCTGGCTGGGTTTCCCCAGCCACTCTGGGCGGCTTCCAAAAAAGATTAAAAATACATCAAAATGTCACACATTAAAAATTTCCGTAAACAGGGCTGCCTTCAGATGGCTTCTAAAAGTCAGACAGTTGTTTATCTCTTTGACATCTGGTGGGAGGGCATTCCACAGGGCGGGTGCCCCTACCGAGAAGACCCTCTGCCTGGTTCCCTGTAGCTTTGCTTCTCACAGTGAGGGAACCGCCAGAAGGCCCTCAGAGACAGACCCTTGGGGTCCCTTTCAACTCTACAGTTCTATAATCTCTCTTTTCTTTTCTTTAGATTGGTATTTCTGACTAAACATTCAGAAGACTTTCCTGATGGTACAAGCTGTTCCTCAATGGAACAGACCACTTTGGAGCGTGGCGGATTCTCCTTTGTTAAGACATTCGTAAGCAGAGGCTTATGAGAAGTGAGAAGTGCATTACTTGCAACGACTGGCAATTGGGCTAAATGACATTTGAGGGATCTTCCAACTCTACGAATCTGGCAGGCCCAAGGTGTGCCATTGTACTGGTGCTTCTTAAAGGAGAATCTTTCTCTCACTCTCTCTTTCTCTTTTAAAGCCACAGGCTTCAGGGGAAGTTGTGACCTTCCACACATAAGATATTGAGACATCTTCATCTATGGTGCAACACTCCTGATTTCAGCAGAATTGCAGTAGCAACTGTGCACTTGGCACATCCAACTGCAAGGAGCCTTTACATGGGAGACTGTGCTCACAATTATGCATACACAAGGGCAAGGGGGGGACTTGAATAGGAAAGACATTGATCCTAATGCCTGGGTGAAGTTTATAGTAGCATAAAGGGCAAAATAAATAAGGGCTGCATCGTGCAGTTCAGCAAAAGCAAGAGTGCTGTATGGCAGGGAGAAATTGTGTCTCTCCAGGGATTGCTGGACTCAGCTCCCATCTGCCCCAGGCAGTGTGGCCAAATGGTCAGAGTTATAACAGCAGCTGCAGATTTCCCATCCGTGCTGTACTTATGCTCTTCCTTTATTCACAACATAACATAACATTCATGTCTCTCCTGTATCTGTATCCACAGCCACAGCAGGCGCTGAAGCTGGTAAAATGCGGTAGAAACTGGTAAAATGCGGTCTTGACTATGCTACCACTCAGTGGATTTGTAACTGGCTGACTGACTGAACCCAAAGGGTGCTCATCAATGGTTCCTCTTCATCCTGGAGAAGAGTGAATAGTGGGGTGCCACAGGGTTCTGTCTTGGGCCCGGTCTTATTCAACATCTTTATCAACGACTTGGATGATGGACTCAAGGGCATCCTGATCAAATTTGCAGATGACGCCAAACTGGGAGGGGTGGCTAACACCCCAGAGGACAGGATCACACTTCAAAACGACCTTGACAGATTAGAGAACTGGGCCAAAACAAACAAGATGAATTTTAATAGAGAGAAATGTAAAGTATTGCACTTGGGCAAAAAAAATGAGAGGCACAAATACAAGATGGGTGACACCTGGCTTGAGAGCAGTACATGTGAAAAGGATCTAGGAGTCTTGGTTGACCACAAACTTGACATGAGCCAACAGTGTGACGCGGCAGCTCAAAAAGCCAATGCAATTCTGGGCTGCATCAATAGGAGTATTGCATCTAGATCAAGGGAAGTAATAGTGCCACTGTATTCTGCTCTGGTCAGACCTCACCTGGAGTACTGTGTCCAGTTCTGGGCACCACAGTTCAAGAAGGACACTGACAAACTGGAACGTGTCCAGAGGAGGGCAACCAAAATGGTCAAAGGCCTGGAAACGATGCCTTATGAGGAATGGCTAAGGGAGCTGGGCATGTTTAGCCTGGAGAAGAGGAGGTTAAGGGGTGATATGATAGCCATGTTCAAATATATAAAAGGATGTCACATAGAGAAGGGAGAAAGGTTGTTTTCTGCTGCTCCAGAGAAGCGGACACGGAGCAATGGTTCCAAACTACAAGAAAAAAGATTCCACCTAAACATTAGGAAGAACTTCCTGACAGTAAGAGCTGTTCGACAGTGGAATTTGCTGCCAAGGAGTGTGGTGGAGTCTCCTTCTTTGGAGGTCTTTAAGCAGAGGCTTGACAACCATATGTCAGGAGTGCTCTGATGGTGTTTCCTGCTTGGCAGGGGGTTGGACTCGATGGCCCTTGTGGTCTCTTCCAACTCTATGATTCTATGATTCTATTCTATGATTCTATCCATCCCTCTGACTTCAGTCCCCAAAGGCGCACTTCTCCATTGTCTCCCAAAACAGGCAGATGCCAACCATCCATATGAGAATGTAAGAAGGGGCCTACCGGATCAGACCAAATACATTCTGGTCCAATATCCTGTTTTCACAGTGGTGAGATACCTATGGGAAGCCCCACAAGCATGACCAGAGGGCCACAGGGCTCTTCACCCCTTAGGGTCCCCAGCAATTGGTAAACAGAGGCATTGTGGCTCTGACATTGGAGGTAGAACATAATGGAGGTAGTCATCAGCAACGATAGGCTGATCAATACAGTGGTACCTCAGGTTAAGTACTTAATTCGTTCTGGGGGTCCATACTTAACCTGAAACTGTTCTTAACCTGAAGCACTATTTCTGGGTTAGCGGAGTCTGTAACCTGAAGCATATGTAACCTGAAGCGTATGTAACCCGAGGTACCACTGTAGTTTGTTTTATTTTAATGAGAGTGCAAAATGGTTGCCTCTCTTGTCTGTCCTGAATTGTCCCATATTCAGCTTCCCTGGATGGGCCTGAGTTGTAATATTAAGAGAGAGGGAGGAAAACTCCTTTCCATCTACTTTCTCCATTAACTGTTCAGTAGTGCATACCCTGCTGTGTTGTGCTAGTTTCACAAGTTGATCCGACACACCGGCTGAGATTGAAACAGGGCATATTTAAACAACTATAACCCACCCTTACCCATGTTGGGTGCCATGTTCTCAGTGTCACATTTACACTGGGTCGCTTAGTACCCTAGAACGGTATCCACCTGGGCCACAGAGCCCTGGGATGCTAATGGATGCATAGGAGCCGAAATCCCAATTTAATTGTGAAGCTATTTGTAGAGCATGCCACATGGCAAAGCAAATTTGGCGACGCACTGAAATCAGGCCATTGTGGCAATGTCACAAATGCTGGGGGAAGCCGATGCTGACAAATGTCAATCATTATCATACAAATTGAACGCGGCACAGATACAGATGGAGGCTAGGCAAGTTGGACAGAGAACTGGAGAACTTATCTGTCCTGCTATACATTCCAGCCACCTTCTTCTTGTTGTTGTTTAGTCGTTTAGTTGTGTCTGACTTTTCGTGACCCCATGGACCAGAGCACGCCAGGCACTCCTGTCTTCCACTGCCTCCCGCAGTTTGGTCAAACTCATGCTGGTAGCTTCGAGAACACTATCCAACCATCTCGTCCTCTGTCGTCCCCTTCTCCTTGCGCCCTCCATCTTTCCCAACATCAGGGTCTTTTCCAGGGAGTCTTCTCTTCTCATGAGGTGGCCAGAGTATTAGAGTCTCAGCTTCAGGATCTGTCCTTCCAGTGAGCACTCAGGGCTGATTTCCTTCAGAATGGAGAGGTTTGTTCTTCTTGCAGTCCATGTGCAAAAACCTACTTGGTATTAACCAACTCACTATCAGTGCATTGGAATGGACTTGAGTAAGTTCAAAGCCATCAGAGGACGAACCTGCGCAGCAATTTTTGTTACAGATAGGTAGCCGTGTTGGTCTGCCATAGTCAAAACAAAATAAAAAATTTCCTTCCAGTAGCACCTTAAAGACCAACTAAGTTAGTTCTAGGTATGAGCTTTCGTGTGCATGCACACTTCTTCAGATACACTGAAACAGAAGTCACCCACCTTCTCATTATATAGAAGGGTCTGGTGACTTCTGTTTCAGTGTATCTGAAGAAGTGTGCATGCACACGAAAGCTCATACCTAGAACTAACTTAGTTGGTCTTTAAGGTGCTACTGGAAGGAATTTTTTTATTTTGTTTTAGCAATTTTTGTACATATCATTTTGATTCTGATCACATCAACTGTGACATCAACATCATCTTAAGATCAGGGTGTGTCAGCTTGGTGACAAAATGCAAGCCTTTGTGAGATAATCACACTTTGATTGTTTTTGTTTTAATAACAATGCAAATCACTTCACTTGCAAATCTGAAAGTTGCAGTGCAAAAATCTCTTTGGAAGATTGATTTGAATCCTCAGACTATGGCGTAACTTTCTCAGAGCTCTATTTGAACTGCTTGCCATTCATCAACCTCACCTACAGCAACCTAGCTAAACCAAAGAACGTGGATTCAAGCCGCTTGGTCCCCATTAATTTCAGTGAGACTCAGTTGGCTTAAGGCCAAGCACTTTGGTATTGCTGCATTGTGGGATTGGGCTCTGTGAAAGGACTATAATTCTTTGCCAGACCTTTGCCATGGATTATGGGGTTAAGCCTCCTGGCATTGTTGTGTGACTGCTGTCTTTTGGAGCACTACATTAATGTAATGAGTTTCAAGCGTGAAGAAATGACCCAACTAATAAGATAGCGTAAATCCTTTCTCCACAATGACTTTGTGTGTGTCATGCTTACAGCTGGGTCCACTCTTATCTCAGAGGAAAAGAAGAAAATCAAGAGCAGGAGTTCCCAATGGCACAGAAACCATGAAGGAGAAATGACTGAGAAGATTGTCCGTTACTGATAAACCAATTGAAGTGGTTAGTAGAGGAGAAATGTAGCAATCATCCTGCCTGCAACAGGCAAAAACTTCACATTCTTTCAGGTTAACTGAGCCTATGGGTTACAATAATATACCCAATTTTTTTATAATTCCATTTACACTACCAGTGTTACTAAATCCACTTAAGTTATGTAAATAAAATGCTTACACAAGGACATTGTCAATAATGTTTGTGTGCGTTTCGCTTTTTAAAACTGGGGGCAATCAAATAGATTGTTACATAAAGAATAAAGTGGAAATCTGGATTTTCTTTTTTAAATATGACAGAGAACATGCATTTGAAGCTTTATTATATAAACAAACTTCTATTCAGATTAGCCTAAACTACAGCTGAGGCTGTGACAATTGCCCCAATCATAAATAAAGGGTGCCATTTGTTTCAGTGCCTGTTTGTTTATCTATATTTTGGTGTGCTTATTGATAGCCAAGCACTTCTGACACCACTGAGCTGCTGACTTGATAGAAATGAATGTTCACGAACATTCCAAGTTCTCAAAGGACAACATTTCAAAAGAGCTTAAAAGCACTGTTTTGTGAGAGAACAATGGAACACATGCCTGTAACAAACTGAGACAGCAGAGCACTGAGACATTCCTAATAGTTAATGTAGGCTAAATCCTATATCCACTTAATCTGTGCTCAACAAAACTTATTTCTGAGCAGAGGACTGTACTCTGAAGTTACAAAAAACTTTGGAAGGATCCATGACAAAGTTTTATACCTCTCCTGGAGAGCTTTTGGCGTGTCTACCAACATTGCCTGACTTGTGCTGACCTCTTGGCTGCATGGCTTGTAGGAGAAGGGAGTCAAGGGCATGGCTGACTTTTGACTGGTAAGGGAAGCGCACTTCCATTTGGTGCAAAGAAGAAAATTTGCACCTCCTGAGGTCAAGTGATAAATCTGGACAGAAGGTTCGGCTTCTTCTTTTTAGCTCAGATTCGATAATATTGTGTGGGGATGATACTTGCAGCCACCAATGTTTCATGTGGTCAGGAGTGAGGTGGCGCACATAGGGTGCCATTGCTCCCCTGACTTCCCAGCACATCAGAGAATACTCTGTGGAAGGTAAATGTGGATTCTGTGGGAACAGTGGTGGACCTACATTGGAGTCCGTCAACATATGGAGGGCTAATGGTTTCCACTCCTGGTTTAGGAGATCTTAGATGTTGTTTTATACAGATCCTTAAACCCTTGCTTGCAGCAGCACGCTGAAACCAATTTGCACACGATACTCTCTGCACATGCGAAACACGCTATTGATGAAGACGTGTGGGGCAAAAGGCTGAGTAAGTATGGAAAGGGGTTCTGTGTTCAGAAAGGTCTGAGAGATACAGGCCTAAGTGACCCAAGCCAAGAGCCAAGCATTACCCAGAGAGAGTTCCCATATCTCCTGAATTTCCCGGACATATCTGGAATACTTCAGCCGGCAGCCTGTCTGGGAAAATCTGGAAGTATGGCAGCCCATGGCAGCTGTGTCATTGTTGCCAATTTTCCATTAAAATAGCTCAAAAAAGGCATTTTTTTTGTGCGATTTTGCCAAGAAAAGCTCAACTTTGCCCCCCCCCCCCAATAAAAAATGCTGAAGAACAGGTTTTCACTTCCTGGTCCCAGGAACTCCAAGATTACATTTATTTAGCACATGGCTTGGCTGAGATCTAACTTTGATTGAAAGCTGGGAACAACCCAGTAATAGCCCTTTGACTTTCCTCGTAGCTTGAGATCTTCATAAAATGTCTGTACATTTCACGGGCAAATATTGACAATGGATCCAACTGACTGAAAATGTTTGGTTTGCGCCAGATGTGTCGCGTGGTACGTCTTGGAAACATTAGCTAAAGGAGTGATTTGGGAACATAAAACGTTGGGTGGGTATGTTGACTTTGCTGAGCTCTTTGCATTATGTTCCTATCACGAGATGATGACATGAGAATTTTAACGATTAAAAATCTAAGTCAGGTATCTAATCTGCAGCACTTTAAAAATCAACACATCCTCACAGTGGAAAGATAAATCGTTTTAAAAAATTAAAACCTCCAAGGGAAAAAATCAGTATCCGTGTAGTTTGTTACAGGTGCTAAGAGTTGTTAGGAGATCCCTATTCCTCTCACAAAGATAAAATTGCTAGAATTCTTAGGAAAAGGGATTGACTGTTCAACCCACACTGGAAAATGTAGTTTTCTGAAGGAAATAAGGATCTCCTAATCCCCGCGACGGGGTGAGCTCCCATTGCTCGGTCCCTGCTCCTGCCAACCTAGAAGTTCGAAAGCACGTCAAAGTGCAAGTAGATAAATAGGTACTGCTCCAGAAGGGAAGGTAAACGGCGTTTCCGTGCGCTGCTCTGGTTCACCAGAAGTGGCTTAGTCATGCTGGCCACATGACCCGGAAGTTGTACTCCGGCTCCCTCGGCCAATAAAGCGAGATGAGCGCTGCAACCCCAGAGTCGGCCACGACTGGACCTAATGGTCAGGGGTCCCTTTACCCTTTACCTTTAACAACTCTCAACATCCTTAACAAACTACACTTCCCAGGATTCTCTGGGGGACGGCATGGCTGTTTAAAGTGGTATTTTGTAGATGGAGCCATACTTCAACACTGCTAAATGGATAATGTTCTCCACCACCCCTGAGGCCCAATTAAGGTGCCCAGGAAAGACCATGTAACAATGAGGAAAATGGCTAGAGGGCTCAGAGATGAAATCAGGGGCAGCTGCTGCTGCTGCTGTTGCCCACCACCTGCAGCCTGGGACAGTTGTTCCCTTGTGTCTAATGGTAGGGCCAATCCTGAACATAGCAGACTATTGAGGTAGTGAAGTGAGGAATCAACTGCTGTGGCTTCCAGTGATCGGTGCACCCCAATGAGAAATGTTTGGGCAAAGCTGGCTTCGAAATGTACATTAGTTTACAACCTACAGTATAGCATGTGTTGATTGACCGACTGACCAACTGATTGATTGGTGTTGTCTCTGTGTTAACAGATTTTTAAAATCGTGGCACGCTAACAAAACGCAACAACTTTGTAGAATTGTTCCTTCTTCAGCAAATAGAAACAAGAGTTGTAAGATCAGATACAAAAAAAGCCACAAAGCCAACATTTCCCCCGCCACGTTGCTACAATGGCAGGATATGCTCCAGTCAGGGTTGCCATTGAGGGAGGGCAGGAAGCAGTAACCCAGAGGTGAGATCACCTGCGATTATTCTTCAGAAACACCCATATCTGGTGGGTAAGAGGCATAAGAAAGGAACCACAGTAAATGCCCTGACTTAAAATACATTGCTTATTTCCCCCACCCACCCAATTTATCTTCAATTTAACCCCAATGTTATCTCTGAAGCTTTCTTTGAATCTTATCACGTCTGCTGTAATCTTTTCTTCCCTCCCTCTACAGCAGATTTTCTGGCCCTCCAGATTTTGTTGGACTGTTGGACATGGTGGCTGAGTCCAATGGGAGTTGGGAGTCCAGGAGCATCCAAAATACCACGGGTTCCTCATCCATGCTCTACAGAAACTTTAAATGATGTCCCTTGTGTGAGGCACAAGTGCTACAAACCCAGCAGCAGTAAACAAGGAGCAAACAACTTCTCTGTACAGTGGTAAAGGTAAAGGTAAAGGGACCCCTGACCATTAGGTCCAGTCGTGGCCGACTCAAGGGTTGCGACGCTCATCTCGCTTTATTGGCCGAGGGAGCCGGCGTACAGCTTCCGGGTCATGTGGCCAGCAAGACTAAGCCGCTTCTGGTGAACCAGAGCAACGCACGGAAGCAACGTTTACCTTTCCGCTAGAGCGGTACCTATCTATCTACTTGCACTTTGACGTGCTTTCGAACTGCTAGGTTGGCAGGAGTAGGGACTGAGCAATGGGAGCTCACCCCGTCGCGGGGATTCGAACCGCCGACCTTCTGATCAGCAAGCCCTAGGCTCTGTGGTTTAACCCACAGCACCACCCACATCCCTCTGTACAGTGGTACCTCGGGTTAAGTACTTAATTTGTTCTGGAGGTCTGTTCTTAACCTGAAACTGTTCTTAACCTGAAGCACCACTTTAGCTAATGGGGCCTCCTGCTGCTGCCGCGCCGCCAGAGTACGATTTCTGTTCTCATCCTGAAGCAAAGTTCTTAACCTGAAGCACTATTTCTGGGTTAGCAGAGTCTGTAACCTGAAGTTTATGTAACCTGAAGCGTATGTAACCCGAGGTACCACTGTACTTTTTTCTTTCTTTTGGAGGGGATGTTAAATGCATAGTCGGTTTCTGTGCTCAGTCTGCAAAAGCTTTAGGCTTTAATTACGGAAATATCACTTCTTCTTCTTTTTAGCGATCAAGTATTTTATACCCAGGGACCATCCTATGTTGCACATTCGCTAAACTTTGAAGTTTCTGTTAATTCTGGGGGAAATATTCAAAAGAAGAGCTTTCCAAGCCTAAAAGTTGCATTAATTAGCATTGGAAGTAATAATATCATTTAATCATTTTTGCCTGTAATTCCTTAAGAGGGGGGGGGAGTACTTTTTCTCTTGGCCTGAATTTTCCCTGTTAGCTCAGCCCGCAGAGACTGGGCTACTCTCTTTCCTCACCAACACCTTTCTTTATTTCCTGTGTGATTTTCCATCCCATGCAATTTTTCTCTCTTGTGAGCCAATTTGCGGTGGCAAGACAGTTTAGGTGTCCTCAGCACTCCGTTTCCTTACAGGTTTAGCAATCTCTAGATTGATTTTGTGGCCGGTAAAGATAGCGTGATTGCTCTGTCGTCCGTTTGCCACCTCTCCTTTGATTCCAGCTCAACGGTGAGATGTTCTAAGAACATGTATTTCCTCCATGGTTTCTTCCCCAATCTGAGTTGCATCACTGTGCTTCAAAGTGGACGGGATGCAGCCGTTGCCGGTTGCCTTTTTGTTTTGCTGCCCTTGTGTCACCTTTTCTTCTAACCCCCCTGGATTCTGTGCATTGCCTCTCTCCAGGGGTGGCTGAATCTATCCGTTTGGGTTTCTCACAGGTTCTAAATTTTCCACTCCTAAACTCAGTTCTCCACATCACGTTACAGTTTTTGTTTTTTTTTTAAGTGGCTCTCATTTCCATTTTACCGTAAATTTCTCCTAACGATAAACCTTCTTCTGCAGTTTTGCCTAATATGCACATTCTTGCAAAATGACTTTGTCTTGCATGATGCATTTGTGCATATTATTTTCACTAAGAGATGCATTTGTACAGTTTGCCCTACTTAATTCACTCTTCAGTATATGCATTTTTGTACATATTACTTGACTGTAGTGTAGAACAACGTTGCAAAGTGCCAAATTCGAGAAATGGCTGTGTATTGGTTTGTTTATTGTTTCAGAAAGTGAACTTAGCAGCATCACCTGCAAATGTGAACCGAATCAGATTTTTCCTCCATTCTTACTCCTCACTGCTCTTTTTCTTTAGCATCTGATCACCGGCTGTATTATTCCACCCAAATAGGTATTAGTGCATTTCTCTGTTTTGTGAATGGTGTGTTGTGCTTTCATTTGGGCTTCTATCCTTTTGCCTTTTGAGTGTCCATTTGATGTGTCATGTTGGAGAAACTCTTTCATAGAATGTGATTTACCGCACATGGCTGACAATTCCTCGTGACAGGTTTTCTTAAGTGTTTTTTCAGTGTCATCTACAAGAATAATTTAAGCTAGGAGACTTTTCTAAAGGCTGTTTATTTCTGCTCAAGCCGAAACTACTGAACTGGGTTACAGACTGATGTTGGTGGAGCAGGGCCTCATTCACTGTAATGGACCAGCTTCCATGGCACTAGCCATGTATTGGGGCCCCGTAAATGTCTACCTCTTGACACCTGCCTAGAGCTGCAAAAACAGGGAGCTTTTGAAAGGAAGCTTGATGATTTGCAGTTAGCGAGGTGAGTCATAAGTTGTGTAGCACAGGTCTGACCTGTGAATTGGCACCGCCAGGACTGGAAGTGCTAAACCAGCACATCCTCTGTTCTAGGTAAAAGGGGGGGGGGGACACACCAGGACTTCACAACTGGTTTTGGTGTCTGTACCATGCACAGGCACTGGGTGCTGGAAAGCATGTGCCTGCATGATACAGTAAAGTCCCACTGAATTCAAGGTGTTTCTTCTGAATAAATATTCAAAGGATGAACACTGCACAGTCATTTTAAATATTTCATTCAGTGAGCTGGTGTGCTATACCTGATGATAACCCTTCAGACGTCTCTCAACTGGGAACATGACTAAGTTTGAATCTATTAAATCTTTATATAACATTTTATTGATTTTCCAAAAATAACAAAAATAAAAAACAACAACAATACAAACAAAAACAAAAAAAGAAATGGACTTCCCTCTAATCCCTTCCTTGGTTCTATTACTTATCAAGATACTGCATGTCCATTGTTAAATTTGTAACATATTTAAATCACCTATTATCCATTCATAATAAAATCACAAGTAATCTTAAAGGTAAAGGTAAAGGGACCCCTGACCATTAGGTCCAGTCATGACCGACTCTGGGGTTGCAGCGCTCATCTCGCTTTATTGGCCGAGGGAGCCGGCAGCTCCGGGTCATGTGGCCAGCATGACTAAGCCGCTTCTGGCAAACCAGAGCAGTACACGGAAATACTGTTTACCTTCCTGCTGGAGCGGTACCTATTTATCTACTTGCACTTTCACATGCTTTCAAACTGCTAGGTGGGCAGGAGCTGAGACCGAGCAACGGAGCTCACCCCGTCGCAGGGATTCGAATCGCAACCTTCTGATCGGCAAGTCCTAGGCTCTGTGGTTTAACCCACAGCGCCACCCATGTCCCACAAGTAATCTTAAAACCCTGCTAATGTATTAACCTGTGTACATTGCTTCTGTATATATACAATATTCTTCCACAGTTATCAAAAGAATGCAAACAGGTCTGTAATGATTTGGAAACTCTGGGCAATGGTATCCCATGCAGTAGATCAGCTAGTTAAACGATTGCCATTTGCACAATGGAACTTCCCCTCCTTCTCCCTCTAGATTAAGAGTCTCATGCTCTACCAGATGAGCTATCCAACATAGCTGCTGTGGCAAGCTAACATGATAACGCATGCTCATGTCTTCACGCTAAACCATGGTTTGGTTTAACGTGATGTGTGAAATCAGGCCTATATCTGACATGAAGACATAGTGGGCAACTGTAAAGGAAACCTTGTCAGTCACCTTAAATAATTGGATTTAGCAACACATAGGAGTCAAATCCTAGGGACTGAGGTCCCTTCACACACACACACCCCAATTGTTGTTGTTTTGAGAGAGGGCCAGCCCCCGCAAAAAAGCTGATGGACATTGCCATTCAATTGGTGCATCTTGTGATTGATTATGTGAGTCAGAGCTTACCTGCCCACCCCTCCAATATTTTGTTCAAGTTGGCAACCCTGTAACAAGAGTGTGGAAAAAAGACAGAGCAGGATGAGGGCATAGGAGTTGCAGTTAAGGTGAAAAATAGACACTGACCAACATCAAAACCACACAGGTGTTGGGTGGTGTGTGTGTTTTTCTGTCATTTGTTCAGCTGCTTTGTGTGAATTTCAAACCATATATGAAGGGAATGTTGCCTGCTGTCTTATTTCCAGTTCTGTATCTTGTGCATGATACCCAGGGAGCAAAAATGGAGATTAAAACCCAAATGTTAACAGATCCTTTTAATTTCCAGGTGCCCTCCTTGCCTTTCTTTTCATTGTGCAGAAGAAACTAATTATCAGAATGCTGGGGCAGTTCCCCCCTGAAAGTGCTCCCTTTCTTAATTTTTTTACTGAAAGATTTTATGGCCAACACCAAGTTAATCTTTGTCAGGCAATGGGCAGTAAATATCCCTGCTAGATGTGTGCCTGACGTTTTTATAGATTCAGGCTTCCACAACCACCCCCAGCTTCCTATTTGCTCTCTGTGGCATTTATATGCATATAATGAACAGGTGTAATAAAATTGATCAGATGAACTGGAGTCCAAACTAGATGAGATGCCAGGGGATGCCGGCTTATTTTGAAAAATAAAAATGAAATAAATTTGCCTTTCCCATGTGGTTGGGAAGCCAGCTGAGAGGGCCTGATTTTGACTGGCGGGTTCTGCACCCCCTCTCCCATGCTGCTGCTGGTCTTATCAGTTTCACAGCCCCCTGCAGGTGCGCTTCAGTAATAATAATAAAAAACAATGCAACTGTTGGAAGGCTGATCACTGGTATCCAGGTGTCTCAGATAACCCGGGCAACCCAACGCCAAGAGTGAAAGGCAAATTCTGGCCAACCGCAGCGGTGTCCATTCAGCCATCACTTTAGTTATCCCTTATATGGAAGAGAGTAGAAGCATGCCTTCAGGGACATGAGTGGGGCAGTGACTTAACTTCTGTTGACTTTCTGCCCAACTACCAGTTGGCAGCACCCACAACCTCGGACGACAAAGGTTAAGGGATCCAGTAGGGTCCATTAAGCAGGCTGGAACCCTGCACACCTGAGGGCTTGGTAGCGCTGGCCGAGAAGCTGCTCACCGTTTAAATATTCCCTCAGTGCCCTGGAATACCTGACAACAGTGTTGCTGCTGTGGTGTTTAGGGAAATTAAAATGGCAGGTGGCTTCCCACATCTAGATGCTGCTGCTGCTGCTGCCAAATGTGCCAGTGGCAAATCATGGCATATTGCTGCCTGCAGAAAGGAGAAGGTGACGTGTACACATTCGGGATGAAAAGTTTGGATTTGATATCCTGCTTTATCACTACCTGAAGGAGTCTCAAAGCGGCTAACAATCTCCTTTCCCTTCCTCCCCAACAACAAACAGGTGAGGTGAGTGGGGCTGAGAGACTTCAGAGAAGTGTGATTGTCCCAAGGTCACCCAGCAGCTGCATGTGGAGGAGCGGAGACGTGAACCCGGTTCACCAGATTACAAGTCTACCACTCTTAACCACTACACCACACTGGCTCTCAGAAGCTTACTGGAGCGGCGGTTGAATCTTACTCGAACTGTGGCTGTGTCCTCTATTGTATGGGAGGGCAGCAGGACAACTGTTGTATGTCTTCCAAACATAGCTGTATCCTCCTTGGAGCTTCTCCCCACCCACTCCCTGAGGCCGCCACTTCCTACTGGTTAAAGGTTGGGTGAACACTTGCCATGAAAGTGGACAGGAGAGCACCAGTGTGGGCAAGGCCAGGACAAGGACCCATTGCAGGACATTTCTAGCCCTACTCCAGAACCTGGAGCTGATCCAGAACGAGCCACATGCTTCGTATGGACAAACAGAGAAGCATGTGGCTCATTCTGGATCAGCTCCAGGTTCAGGATCAGGGCTAGAAACATCCTATGATGGGACACTATTAAATTTTCTGTTTTACAATTTAGAATATTCATTTAAACAACCTTAAAATATCAGTGACTTCTCTTCTTCTGTTTCCATGGTTCATTTTGCTTATCATAAATCCCTGCATATTTTACATAAACTAAACCGTTCTGTATTCCATTATTGCATCCATCAAAACTTATTTACACTGTTGAATTTATCTTAATGCTGCCAATGTTTTCAAGTGTACACAATTCCCACCCATATATTCAATAAACATTTTCCAATCTTCTCTAAACATATGTTGTTCTTGTTCTCTTATTCTATATGTTAAGTCCGCAAGCTGCGCTTAGTCCATCAGCTTAAGTTGCCATTCTTCTTTAGCTGGGACCTCACTCGTTTTCCATTTTTGGGCTAACAAAACACGGGCTGCAGTAGTGGCACACATAAATAACCTTTTTTGACACCTGGGAATTTCTGTCTGAATTATCCCAAACCAAAAGGACTCTGGTTGTTGTTTTTTTAAAGTACTTTTAAACATCCCCCCCCCAATTCATCATGGATTATTGTGGCCACATGCTTTTCTGAATACTCACCATCCTCTAGGTAGATCAGCATTTCCCAAACTTGGGTTTCCCGCTGTTTTTGGACTACAACTCCCATCATCCCTAGTTAGCAGGACCAGTGATCAGGGATGACGGGAACTGCAGTCCAAAAACAGCTGGTTAGACCCGAGTTTGAAAAACACTGATCTAGATGGTATTGGCCTCTAAGCCCCATCAGCCCCGGACATCCAACATGACCAAGGGTCAGAGATTATAGTTGTACAGGATGCTTCACTAGATGGGCCATTCCCCAAATCCAACAGGCTCTTCTTAGGTTCTTAAGGCTGCCATAACACATTTTAAAGTAAAGCAATACACCCATTGCCATCTAAATAGGCCCCATCTCCTGTAAGACCATTAAGTCTGGAGTCTGAAATTCCCCAATTGTACCAGTGAGCCAGGAGACCTGGGTTCAGATCCTGACTCAGCTATAAAAAGCTTGTTGGGTGTCTGTCAGTCTGACCCAGGGGTCAGCAAACTTTTTCAGCAGGGGGCCAGTCCACTGTCCCTCAGACCTTGTGGGGGACCGGACTATATTTTTTGGCGGGGGTGGGGGGAATGAACGAATTCCTATGCCCCACAAATAACCCAGAGATGCATTTTAAATAAAAGGACACATTCTACTCATGTAAAAACACGCTGATTCCCGGACCGTCCGTGGGCCAGATTTAGAAGGCGATTGGGCCGTATCTGGCCCCCAGGCCTTTGTTTACCTACTCATGGTCTGACCTAACCTACCTCACAGGGTTATTCTGATGGGGAAGCAAGGGGAAAGGGCAGAAGCCATCCAGAGCTCCTTAGAGGAAGTGTGGGGGTGGAGTGGGGAATGAAAAAATTTAACGCTAGCAAAATAAATAATCATTCCATTTCTGTCATGATCATATGATAACATCAGCAAGCAGGGGGTGGTTTCTTTGTTGCCCAGTCTTTCGCTCCGCTCTTCTGTTCCTCCCCTTCCCCATCCCGTCTCGCGCGTTTCAAATCAATCAGGTGAAATCCACCTTGTTCTCCCGTGCCCTGAATCATGATAGCTCAGCACACTCGATAGGTAATTTAATCACCGCTGGCGTGAATGAACACAAGCTCAAATTAGCTCCTGAAAGGGTTAGTCTTTCTGAGATAGCTCTGCTTTTCCACTCTTGTGTGGCCACAGAGCTTCACCAACTGGCTAGCTGGAGGGGCCATAAAAAATTCAGTGAGAGACATAAAGGTGTACACAGCTGTTGTCTCCTCTTACCTTTTCCTTCAGTTACTCTGGCAGACAAAAGGTATGGAACCCGCTTCATGAATAATGAGTCACATAATATAGGCGATGCATTTTTAATGCAACCAAGTAATAACATTAAGGAAGATATTTGCAATCTTCAAATTTCACACTGTAACAGCCTCAATAATTTGTTCTGATTCCTACCTGCTTAGATTATTACGATATTTCCCACCCCAGCACCGTTTTTCACTGCCAAAAGGTTATTTTTAAACAGCAGTTTTGCGTGTGACTTATTTTTGCCTGTCAGGGCGCAACAATACAGACTTCTGACATTCTTCCTGCTTAACTGCGGCTGATATTTCAAAGTAGTTCCGTTGTGATTGAGGTTTTAACATTGTTTTGTTGACTTGGTCTTATTGTGTTGTTTTGCTGGGGTCTCCTTTACGTTTGGTTTGTTTGGTATTTCCACATGAAAGGGCAATACATAAATTCTTTTAATAAACAATGAAAATAGAGATACTCACCTGCATTGCAAAGAGATGACCCAGTAAACTATGTCCAAAAGTGGCGGGAAAAGTGACCATGTGCCATAATTGCTTTGAAAGGTTACCACATGAATTCGATTTTTAAAATGTCTCACATCATGGGCTTTAATGTTGGGGGGCACAGAGAGAGTATTGAACTGAATCCACACTAGGCATTTGGTGTGGTTCAGGTTTTAATGCAAACCTACCTAATTCAAACTTTCCTAAACACTATATAGTATGTGCCCAAACACTGCTACTCTTTGACAGCTGCACTTCTCTGAAATTTTTGATGCAGTTTTCCAACCAAATAAAGTGTGTGTGTATGTGATAGGGGAAAGTATGTATTGATATGCATATATTCATGAAAATGATATATAAAATGCATTATATTTGGGGAAATTGCTTGCAAAAAGACTGTGTCTTATCAGGCAGAGTTGTATAAAAATGTGTTTATTCAGATAAATGTGTATTTAAATGCTGGTGAAATTTATATCAAAAGGCAGACTTGTGCAGATTGCTGGAGAACTGAACTTGAGACTGCAAAAATGAGAAATGGAAAATTGACAGATTTGTCCATCCTAAATCCATAAACTTTTCCTTTAGGAGTGTGGCACATTCTGACAAACCATGTAGCCAGAGCTTGCAGACAGCTGGAGGTTGTCATGTAGAGAAGGACCTTTATTTAAACAATTTTTTTTATCAGTAACAGTGTGAACACCAGTTTTCATCCCAAGCCCTTACAGAACAAGGCAGCTGTAGTTCTCAAAAGGAGAACCATGTCATTTAGCGCCTTGGGACAACACAACTGGAAGTGCAGAATTAGATCAAGAAATGAGCAGGTGGTTTGAATAGGACAGACATAGGCAAACTCAGCCCTCCAGCTGTTTTGGGACTACAATTCCCATCATCCCTGACCACTGGTCCTGTTAGCTAGGGATGATAGGAGTTGTAGTCCCGAAACAGCTGGAGGGCCGAATTTGCCTATGCCTGGAATAGGATTTTGTTGCATTTTCCTTTATGTTGAGTTGACTATCCGTACTGCCCTCCAAATGCAGAAAACCTGTGCTGGTTTTGTGGATATCCTGAGTGTAGAGCTCCAAGACCTGGGGGCAGGAGTTATGTGTGTTCAAAGCCCCATATTTAGAGGAATCTTATGAAAGTGTCCTGTTTCAGAATGCCTAGGGAGGTGATGGGATTGAATATTTCACATCAGAAAAACTTATTCGAACTAACCTGTCATGGGGGACTAGAGGGCAGGCAAGACTTAGATCCCTGACAGGCTAGCTTTCCACAAGCGGGGCACATTGAAATATTCCATCTGCCACAGAACTCCCAGGCATTATTTTTTTTTACAAAACTGTATAACTTTATTATTACAGAACCAGAAGCTTTCTTTTTCTCTCATGTGCCTTGTCTTTTGGATTGTAAGTCTGAAGGCAGGAACTGTCTTGATACTGCTCTCTGTCTGCTGGTCTACTTAGCACCTGATGTTGCGCAGTCCCTGGTTATTACTTCACACAAGATCTCCTGGCTAGCCCAGGTTAACAGAACCCCATTTCAGCACTCCGAGCCTGATACTTTGGCAACCTATCACAGGGTTTCGCAAACTTGGGTCTCTAGCTGTTTTTGGACTACAACTCCCATCATCCCTAGCTAGCAGAACCAGTGGTCAAGGATGATAGGAATTGTAGTCCAAAAACAGCTAAAGACCCAAGTTTGGGAAGCCCAGATCTATTATAAAAATGAACCGTGTCTTGAACGAGCAAGGTTGGACTGTTCAGACTCTCCTAGTTAAATGGATTTATTACACTAAATTCAGAACTGCTAATTATTCATCATGATTTAAAACAAAACAAAGAAACGCCTGGAGGTTCTGCTAGGAATGAGATGAGCTAGGCCGCAGGTGGGCAACCAGATATTATTGGACTGCAGTTCCCATCTGTCCCGCTCATCAGCGCCAATGGCCAGGGATGATGGGCATTATATTCCAGCGAAATCTGGGGACCACAGTTCTGCATCCCTGAACTTGGCCGTCTCCTCTTAGGTGTGACCAGTGATCATCCCCAGTCCTAAACAACTCAGCATTCATTTCTCTGAGCTTTCCACATGCTAAGCCAAAGAAAGTCAAAACTGTGGGTGTAAATCCAGCCCTTCTCTGAACCCTGTGCTTCTTTAGGTCTCTTTTCTCGTTCTCAAAAAATGTGTCACATCCTGGTAATATGCTGAAATAGCTGCCTTCGCATGCTCTCTAAGCCTGTATAATTGCCACGTAGGTTACATGCGCACAGCTTGCGGAGGAGATCAAAAGACTGCAACCCTACACCAATTTACCAGAGAGTAAGCCCCTACTGAAGCCAACAGGACTTGCTTCTGAATAGGCGTGTATCAGGTTGCACCCTAGAAAAAGAATTTGCTTATCTATGATCCTGCTCGGTTGAGACCGCTCTGGCTGATTTTTTGTTTTGTTTTTGTATCATGTGCAATATAAACTCCTGTCCAGGCAGTGACTGCATTGTCAAGGAGAAGGGCACCGCTGTGGGGGAATCAGATTATTTTGCAGTGCAGCTGTCCATACCTTTGTACTGTTTGGCACTATACTGGTATATATATATATATGGTGCACAGGCTGATAGGACTCCAACTCTGGCACTGATTTGACATGAATATGCCTGTCAAAGTGTGGCCTTAAAGTGACACCTTTTTGGCTGATTTGCGCTTCGTCTGTTTTCCTCCCAGCTTCAGTGTTCTGTCTTGTTTTTTGTCTGATCATACAGCAAGCTTTGTTAACTGATCTGCTGTAATTCCTACACCGATGGGGGAAATAAGTCCATTGATTTGTGGACCCGATTTCCAAGTAAATTCATCTAGAATCTCACCTCTGGTTTGGTTAATACGTCCTGTTGAAATAAATACTGCTTCTGAGGATCCTCGGGACTTTATTAATTTAAAACATTATTCCAATAAATATGCATCAATGAACATAAGACACACTGTAAAGTCTAAATAAAGGCATTTACAATCCTATCTATAAAGTAAAAACAGATTCTTCCCCCACCCCTGCCCACAATGAGGTATGCACAGGATTAGTTAAGGCAAATTCATACTATAACAAACTGATACTAATTTATGGGTCCTTCCAGGCATGAGACCATCTGAGAGCATATAACCTAAATATTCAGTCCAGAGTAACAGGAGCTCCTCAGCTATTTCTCACCTACTGGTTATCTAATCACAGAATGCCAATGACATTTAAAAGCAAAAATCTGTCCTCATCCCTTATTTCTGCCCTCTTCAACTCAAGGGCAAACTTCAACAATTTTTAATAATAAGGCTCTTTCTTATTGGCTCTTCCCAACAGGTGCAAAGGAAAAGCCATACATGCACCACACAAAAATCAGGACATAAAGTAGGTAGACTGAAATTCTTGGATAGGAGCATTGTGTTGTCCTAAAAGTTGCAAATCCCTGGCATGAAGGGAGCTACTGGAGATTAACACCTGGCCTAAAAATTAGAGATGACATCTTGGTGAAACACATGTGAGGAGCATGTGGGGAATGCTGGACTCTGCACAACATCTAAATGCTGCCCTCCAACTTATTCAGGCATTCTCAACCAGGACTAGGCAAGGTTGGCTGAAGTAGCCAAGGGGCTCTTTCCCTCAGCTGGAAAAATGTATTGGGCCACAATGCAATACTCCTAAATTTGGAGCCTAGGACCAGTTAGCTAGGAGCAATCCTAGGAAGCTGCCTAATAGGAGCTCAATAAACTCTGGAAAAGGCGGGGCCTTGAGGTCCCAGGTCCAATCGATGAAAACCAGTCACAAGTTTTTAAACGGTAGAAAATCAAATACAGTCACTCTCTCTCTCCTTTGTCAAGCTGCTCAGTGTGTTGACCATGTAAACTCAGGTAGTTTAGATTTCCCAGATAAAAAGTAACTTTCAGGAAATCAAGGGTTAGCTGGGAAATTCATTTTTTAAAGGACTTTCTGGTTCATAGGCACCAGTAGCTTATGTATACAAAGACTTTGGGGGCTTTAAGGCGGTGGGGTGTGCATGTTATTTTTCCAGTGTTTAATTTTAAAGGAAGAGACACAGGGTGGGGAAAAAGACTTCACCCCACCTTCCTTCAGCCTTGGCGTTCCATTTTCATTCCAAGACCTTTCGGTGAAGTTCTACAAAATGCTGGCCAGTCTGCTCTGGCTTCCTGTTTAGTGAGAACATGGCAGGAAGTG
Source organism: Podarcis erhardii (assembly GCF_964252035.2). Classification (NCBI taxonomy): domain Eukaryota; kingdom Metazoa; phylum Chordata; class Lepidosauria; order Squamata; family Lacertidae; genus Podarcis; species Podarcis erhardii. The sequence continues at coordinate 74,373,541 of NC_138510.1, forward strand.
GCCAGACAAGAGAGGCAGGGGCAGGAAGAGGGCAGCCCACCAAGGGAGGAGGAAAAGTCTGTTGACATAGTGTTTTGGGGGTTCCCTGGGTTCCCTCCCCCTCCCCGCCCGGATTCTGCATGGCTCTCATTTCAGACCATGTTGCGTCTCTCGGTGCCTCCGCAAATCCACTTTTCTCTGGAAGCCTTTGCCACACAGATCGCAGCCAAAGGGCTTGAAGCCCGTGTGCTTCCGACTATGGGTGATGAGATTGGAACTCTGGCTGAAGGCTTTGCCGCACACCTGGCACTTGTGGGGCTTCTCACCTGTGGATTACAAAAGGATGGGCACAAAGTTACAACAACGTAGCACCTTTAACAAACCAGCTTGAAAAGTCCAATAGAAAATGCAGAATTGGACAAAATGACAGGAAGGATTCGAAACCTGTGGGACCAGAGATTTACAGAAGATTGGAAGAAGTACCGTATTTTTCGCTCTATAAGACACACCAGACCACAAGACGCACCTAGTTTTTGGAGAAGGAAAACAAGAAAAAAAAATATTCTGAATCTCAGAAGCCAGAACAGCAAGAGGGATCGCTGTGCTGTGAAAGCAGCAATCCCTCTTGCTGTTCTGGCTTCTGTGATAGCCACGCAGCCTGCATTCGCTCCATAAGACACACACACATTTCCCCTTACTTTTTAGGAGGGGAAAAGTGAGTCTTACAGAGCAAAAAATACGGTATATGAATTATTTGAAGAGCAACTGTAATCAACAAATTACTCTAGTAGGACTACAAGGAGTTTTGTAAGGAAAAATATACAAAGTGTTACAAAGTAGAAAAAGATAGAGATATTGGTTATGAGTTTGAAATGTAATAGGGAAGATAAAAAATGCATACTGAGAGATTAGATTGGAAAATTTTCAGACAGGATTGATGGAAGTCAAAAATTTGAATAAGATGCAAAAGTATGTTTAATAACTGTTGAAAATGATATGTTTAAAAAACTAATAAAAATTATATATATAAAGAAAATGGCACCCCCAGATATCCAATACGGGCAGGTGACTCGGAATAAATACTAAGGACAGCATAGGACTGCCATATGTCTGGACATTCCCGGGATTTCAAAAGGCAGACATCTGGAGGTCAATTTCCAAAAGGCAGCGCTTTGTCCTGGATCTTAGGCAAGTCAATTGGAGAATTGTGTTTTTGTAAAGAAACAAAAAATAAACAAACCTTCAACTCAACAGCTTTGGGGTTTGTCTTAAAAAAGCTGAACAATTTTCAGGGTGCCCTGGTTTTTACTTTTTGAAATATGGCAACCCTAGGATAGCATCTTTAAGATCCTTGTCAAGTTTTGTGCTAATTTTAATCGCCCTAGTTTTGGACAAGTACCAGCCACTCTCTGACAAGGCACAACTGGAAGGAGGAGACAAGGGAGCCCTCACATTACCCTTTAACTCAGAGCTTGGCAATGATGTCAGGTTTGAGAGGGTGCAGCCCCTAAACAGCCAGCTCAATGGGGATCTCAGCTCTCAGACTTAGAAAGCTATCCTTTTCTTCCCTAAAGCATCCTTGGCAAACTACTGATCAGAGTTCCCTTGAAAACCTTTGCAGGAGAAGATTCCCACCCTCTTCCCCTAAGCAGCTCATTCTTCATTGCTCACCTCTTCAGATGAAAAGAGCATTTCAATAGCAGTTGGATTGTTCGTTTCTATTTCCAATTGCACAAATGATTTCCTCTCCCAAACATGCACACAGATAGCGGCCCTCATTGCTCACTAAGCCAGTGTGCCTGTTTGGAAAGTGGAAGAACCTGATTTTAAAATCCGGGCGCTGCCCTCGTCCTAACCACAGAAGGCCTTTTTCTTTCACTGCCTCCTTCCCTGTCTCTGAAATGTTAATGGTCATGCTTCCTGGGGAAATAATTGTGCAGCCATTTGTTCTTACACGTTGCGAGGTTTTGCTGAGGGGCATCTTGTTTTCCATCAACACGCGCTCAAAGTAAGTGGCATTATGCTGAGAGTAGACTAGCGCACTTTGAGACTGTGACAAGCAATTGGTTTCTAAAAACCAATAAAAGCTCACAAAAATGGGGCAGGACATGGGTGGAGAATGGAGTTAGCAATGCGGAGATGGACAATATCAGTGATGCTCTTACAATCAGATTGCACATGAAAACTCTCAACAGCAGTGACCATGAATTGCATTTTCCAAGGTGTAATATGCAGCGTTTTTTCACACCAGCCATACAGAATGACATAAAACCTTGAACCAAAAGGCTGTCTCAGAACTGGGTGAATGGACATTAAAATGGCAATTTAAGCAAGTGCGAAGTCATGCAGAAATCCTTATTTCATTGGGATTTAAGCTGGCACTGACTGAAAAGAGATCTTGCATTTGTGGTGGTTGGCCGAATGAAAATGTTGATCCAGTGTGGTACTGCTGTGAAAAAGGCAGATTCCATGTTGGGAATCATTAGGATATGATGGAACCACCTACACAATGCCTTTACACAAAACTATGGTGCAACCACTCTTATAATACAGTGTACAGCTGATATTTTAGAGCTGGAAAAGAGCAGCCAAAATATCAGGGGGCTGGAGCAACTTCCCTAGGAGAAACAGGTTTGGGGTTTTTTAGCTTAGAAAAATTGTGAGTGACAGGGAGAATGGTGGACAGAGAGACCATTTTCTCCCTCTCTCAAAAGTACCAGAATAGGGATTATCTGATGAAGCTAAATTGTTAAATAGTAGAGTTTGCTACCACAAGATGTAGTGCTGGACCAACGTGGACAGTCTTAAAAAGGAATTAAGCGTATTCATGGTGAATAAGGCTCTCAATGGCCATTAGCCATAATGGTTTTGCATCACATCCAATAACTGAGGCAACATGCCTCTGAATATCAGTTGCCAAACAGCAAATGGCAGGAGAGGCCTATTGCCCTCGCATCCTGCTTGTGGGCCTTCCATAGTCATCTGGTTGGCCATTGTAGGAAACAGGTGTCGGACTCTATAGATCTCTGCAAAGCTCTCCTCCTGTTTTTTATTCGCATGGGAAATAATATCTTTGTAATTTACTCCCGCTTCAGCCGATACAGAAGGCTGCTGGGTCAGAAGACATACCCCCTGAGAAAAGCTCCATTTAAATCTGCAGCGTGTTCTGTTTGTCTTTCTCCTAACAGTTTTCCTCAGCTATTCAATCTGCATTTTTGTTTTGTTTCCATGTTCCCCAGAAACTCAAGATCATGGTGCCTTGCCTACCACTGAAAATAGCCCTCAAGCAGTTTGAATGGAAAAACTCAATAATACACAAGAGAGCTCCAGAGCAAGTATCAAGACTGACTGTTCGGATCTGCATCCTCCAACTTTCTGGCTGGGCCTACCATTAGGCAGAACAAAATGCGCTCATCAGGCAGCAAATTCTGGGGCGCAGGGATGGGTAGCGACGTCAACTGAATTCTATACACATGCAATGGGGAGGGCGCCATCTTGTTTCTTGCCTCAGGAGTGTGGGTAGAAATAACAATACAAAGGGAAAATTGACATTCATTGCTCCAGTGCTTTCCCCCCTACCCCCGGGGTACACATACCCCTAAACATTTTGTGAATCTAAGTTTGGCCTCATTGAGGGGCAGTATTTCAATATGAGTAGGAAAATGAGAGAACCCCTAAACATTTTTTTAGGGCGGGGAGCACTGCATTGCTCTGTCCAGCGGCTCTTTCCGCCCCTGGCATGTGGCCCTCAGAATGCTGCCTAGAAAGGAATGTGGCTCTCACATAGAAAAACATTTGCCACCTCCTCTGCTTTAAAGGAAGAACTGAAGAGGGCTTGCGTGTCTGTCTTTCTAAAACTACTTGTACCTTGGAGAGACAAAAAATAAATCTGTCAGCTAGTCCACCCTGCTTTCCCGGCATTACTGTGGAGGAAACCAGCGGATAAAAAGAAGTTTAGAGCGTTAAAATTGAGATGTGGAAATATGGAAATAACAACGAGAGGCAGGATTGAGATTTGGAGATATGCTTCAAGGTCCAGACTATGGGAAGTCCCAAAAATTAATAATTATAATTTGGAAGATAATTTGATCTTTTTTATTATAGTTTTTTATTTTTATTGGTAGCAATTCTCACCTGTATGGATGAAAGTGTGCTTCTTCATGTCGGATTTCTGGTGAAATCTCTTCCCACAGTACTGGCATGGATAAGGCCGAGTGTCTGAGTGGATGAGAAGATGGGTAGACAACGTGGAGGACCTCTTGAAGCTCTTACCACAGATCTTACAATCAAAGCTGCGCTCCTGCGAAGAGAAAGCAGGACCTTCATGCAGATGCACTATCTTCTTCATTTAATGCGTTTAGAATATCTGTTCATTGCTAACCACTTACATAGAAGCAGCTTTAAAAAAGAAAAAAATCTGATAATTGATTTGGTTTAAGAAGATTGACGTACCGCTTAAAGGCACTTACATAAAATAATATAAAATATTCACAAGGAAAAGCACGTTGGAATAATACAATTATATCAAAATATAGATTAAAACACGAAGTTCTGAAAGCAGATATCCATTAATTTAAAAATACATATATGGGTATTCTTGCCTAAACAAAACTCAGAATTATTCAAAATAATTCAGATATACGGTGGCCATTTGCCTTGTCACAAAATATAGATCCCATAGTGACTGCATTGGATAAGGGGGAGTAGGGATCCCTGAAGTTGCCTCCTCCTTCAAACCTGGGACTTTACTTATATTTCATTATATTGAAATGTTCTGTTTTATCAAGTAATTTTTCCCCAAACCACTCTGGAGATACTGAGAATTGAACCAGGAAACATCCACATTTGATGCTTGTGCTCCACAGGTTTTACATGCGTATTACAGAAAGAGTTACATTTTGTGATGAAAAGCCTTTAGTGTTCATCCTTCCAGCTCCAATTTTAAAAAGCACCTAGAGTTCTCAGGTAGGTGTCTTTTTGTCACCAGAGTCAAGAAAATCTATGTACAGTGGTACCTCGGGTTAAGTACTTAATTCGTTTCGGAGGTCCGTTCTTAACCTGAAACTGTTCTTAACCTGAAGCACCACTTTAGCTAATAGGGCCTTCCGCTGCTGCCGTGCTGCTGGAGCACAATTTCTGTTCTCATCCTGAAGCAAAGTTCTTAACCTGAAGCACTATTTCTGGGTTCGCGGAGTCTGTAACCTGAAGCGTATGTAACCTGAGGTACCACTGTACATTTCTTTCCCACTCGATCCGCACCATACATTTAAAGTGCACCCAGCACACATGACGACCCTCAAGAATCCAGGGAACTGTAGTTCCCCCCTCCCAGGGTCAGAATTCCCAGAACTTTTGACAAAATACAGTTTCCAGGATTCTTTAGCAGAAGTCATGCCCTTTAAATGTGTGTTGGATATGCTTTAAACTTATGGCATATATCTGCTGTCCCCCCCCCCCGCCGCCGCCGCCGCCGCCCCCAGCACTTCAACAGTGTTGAAGAAAGGGAGAAGCTTTTGAAGGGTGCATAATTTGGGTTTGGGGACAAGAACTCTTTTTTTAAAAAAAACTTTTATTTTGCTTTAAACAAATATAGATAAATATAAAGAACTAAAATTACAAAAGAAAAATCCTTAATAATAATAATAGGAAAAGCAAAAAAAAACTACAAAAAATATCAAAGTCCAGTGGTACCTCAGGTTAAGTACTTAATTCGTTCCGGAGGTCCGTACTTAAGCTGAAACTGTTCTTAACCTGAAGCACCACTTTAGCTAATGGGGCCTCCTGCTGTTGCCGTGCCGCCGGAGCCTGATTTCTGTTCTCATCCTGAAGCAAAGTTCTTAACCTGAAGCACTATTTCTGGGCTAGCGGAGTCTGTAACCTGAAGCGTATGTAACCTGAAGCGTATGTACCCTGAAGCGTATGTAACCCAAGGTACCACTGTGCATGGCATAGAGCATAAGCCATTATGGCAAAGAAAAAAGAAAAAGGAAAGGAGGAGGGGGAGGAGGAGGGAAAAGGGGGGGGAGAGAGGAAAATGAGCCAAAACACAAGAAGGCTCGTCTATTGTACGCTTCCATCAAGGTCACAACACATCATTATTCTAACTCTTTTATTCGTACTCTAATGCATGGCAGGAGTGGGGAAGGAAGAGAGATTTACTTAGATTTATTGCAGTGGTAGTAACGCTTCTCCAAATCTAGATCGCAAGACCCTCAAACTTCACTTTTGTTTTCCAGGATCTCTAATAGTTTTAAGAAGGGAAATTTGCGCTGGCACAAAACCCCACACATACACTAAGTGGAAGAATAGAAGCATGACCCCCACCCCACTTGCTATTCCCCCTCCCCCTCTTTTCTTCCTAATATTTTAAACCAATTCATGAGCCAAGAACTTATACATTGACCACTAATAATGAACCACGTGTTGTACATATTACCCCACATTTATTATGCTATTTTCGTCATAGACAAATGGCATGAGCAAACTTGGTATACTTATTTGTATAACATTATTCTTGTTTTTAAAACCCAATAAAAAGTTATTTTTTTAATAAAAAAAAAAACCCGGCAAATTTGATTGAAGTTGTGTGTGTGTGTGTGTGTGTGTGTGTACGCGTGCATATGGGTTTGTTGTGCATGGCGGGGAAGGTTGCAACAAAAACATATGAAATATCACTGCTTCGTCTTTTTGGTGAGCACCTTTCAGGTTGGTTGTAGGATGGTAATCAGGATTAATCCCCACCAGCCCTGCATGATAACCCACACACCTTTCCCTGGCAAGGAGACTGCTAGTCCCATGAATCTGTCACTCTGGGCTCATTTATATTGTCATTTAATGTAAATCAGGGTTTCCCAAACTTGAGTCTCCAGCTGTTTTTGAACTACAACACCTATCATCCCTAGCCAGCAGAACCAATGATCAAGGATGGTCTGAAATGTAGTCCAAAATGTAATCCAAAAACAAGTTTGGGAAACTCTGATGTACTGTAGATAGTGAGTTTTACTGTACAGTGGTACCTTAGTTTCAGAACATCTTAGTTTATGAACAACAATTAAGAACGCTGCAAAACCCAGAAGTAGGTGTTTGGGTCTGTGAACTTTGCCTTGGAATAAGAACATGTTTCGCTTCCTGTTGAGTGTGTTCCATTTGTAAATTGAGTCCCGCCCGCTGCTATGAGAAAGCACGCCTTGGTTTAAGAACGCTTTGGTTTAAGAACGGACTTTGAGAACGCATTAAGTTCGTAGACCAAGGAACCACTGTACATTCATTAATTCTTCATTGTCTATATGACATTCTCCTCCAATCACACTTGCCTCTCCACACTTTCCCCTCCCTCAATCCAGATTTCCTCGCACCCTCTCTGTTTCAGAGTATCCCCGGTATGAGTAAATCTGGACCGAAGGAGGGGAAAGTGTGAGGAGGCAGTGCTTTGGAGGAGAACGTCAGAAAATTAACAGAGGTACAGAAAGCGGGCTCTTCGCATTAAGCCACCGTGTGGACGAACCCTCTCCAACCACTTGCCACCTTCCCTGGGGTCCTCACCTGTGAGTGCACGGCTTTATGCTGCTCCAGGCTAACTGCATGGCCAAATGTCTTGCCACACATTTCACAAGCGAAGGGCCTGGTGCCGCTGTGCGAACGACGAACGTGCACCTCCAGGCCATGGGGAGTGGAGAAGACCTGAGAAGCAGAGGGAAGACAAAGAGAATTATGGTTCAGGAAGGCCTGAAGCTCACAGCAGGTCCTGAACCTGAGATATCATAGCTGTTTAGGAGAGTGTTTCCCCCCACGGAGGTTCAGCCAATTAACATTACTAGGGATTGGTGCCATCAGGGTGGGGCACGTGCCAGTGGCCCAAGCCAGTGGAATGAGCAAGAAGAATCGCAGGCACAGCCCGGCTGGATGGCCACATGTTGAAACAAATGAGGTAATGCATGTTACCATCTAAAAAGAGGGGGACCTCATAAGACAATTAAGGCCAGAGCCTAATATTACCTAGTTGCAGTGGTGTAGCAAGGGTTGCGAGCGCCCGGGGCCACGTGGAGGGAAATGGATGAGGCACGCATGCACATTCAACTGCCTAATAGTGCCTGCGTCACCCAGGAGATCGCAGCCACAAAAATAATAAAAGAAGAGTCATTTCGTTGTCTGGAGAGGTCACTTCCTGGTTCACATGGAGAAGCCTTTTTCAACGGAGCTCAGCGACAAAAGCGCATAGCTGTTTTGAGGCAGCACTAGATGCTGAAATTTTACGCTCCTAACAATTTTGCATCCGGGCAAACCGCCCCAATGCTACACCACTACCAAGTTGTGCCAGTGTTACTGCAAGCTGAAATGCTGATTGACAAGTACGTGGTCTGCTGTAATAATTGATACTGTTTTGTCGATCAGTATATATATCTGATACTGCTTCATATGTAGTTTATGATTTTAGGGAGATATATATATAGTGTCATATGTGGCAGAGTTTTTTCATTGTCTAAACTGATTGATGATTTAGAAATGCTACAAACAGCTTAGAGTGTCTGTGACAAAAGCAAAGATTAGAAATGTCACAAAACAAGGACAATTGTGAAGTCCAGCCAGACCTGCAAAAAGCTATTAGTCAGTGATGGCTGTATACTATGTCTAGAATCAGAGATCCTAATATCAGTTGCTGGGGGACAAAAGTGAAAGGGATTTTGCCGTCATGTCCTGTTTTGGGGCTTCCGAGAGGCATTGGGTTGGCCACTGTAGGAAACAGGATGTTGGGCTCATGGGCAAGAATCTTCTTATGTTCATAAGAGCTATCTGAACAATTAATATGCCATGGCTCCACCTTCCCCATACAAGCTTCCTAGTCACACATCCTGAAATTAAGCAATAAAGAGGGACCTGTCTCTGCCTTGACCATCCTTGCCCAAGCCTTCGGACCTCACCACCCCTAAATAACCCCCACCCCGAAGCTGGCTGAGTGGAGTAGGGTGGAACAGAGGAATACCACCAAAGGGGGTCATAGAATATGGTCCATACCTTGCTGCATTTGACACACTTGTAGGAACCAGTGCTGATTAACAGGGGGCGACAGAGGAGCTCTGATTCCAATTTGATGCTACTTGCACTCTTCTCCTGTTGGAGTCCAGGTGGGCCTTCCACGTAGATCCCAGAGGCTGCTGCTGGCCGCTCAAAGAGTCCAGAGGAGCCAAAGTCACCATAGAGTCCCAGCGCTGAGCTGCGCTCCGATCCATAGAGAGCAGGCTCAGATCCCCTCTCGCAGAAGAGACCAAGGGATGAGCTACGTTCCAGACCTGGGCAGGGCCTGTAGCTCTGGACCAAATGTCTCAGCTCAGAATTCCCAAGGCTACTCCAGGCATAGGGCTTCAAGGGCACCGAGAAGGGGGGAGCTTCGTCCAAGGAGGGGCAGATGGAGCGCTCAGAGGCTGTCAAGACACAAATTGAGCGGAGGCGGTTAAACGGGGTTCACGCAGAACACGCACTCGACCTCTTTGTTGTGTTAGCTCTTTAGTATATAGGGTGCTTCCAGGCTTATCTTACAAATAGGTTGTGCGGATCCTGTTTCCCTTTGTTCATGATCAACATTAGTGTCTACATACTCCATTTTCTCCAGTCATGCTATTGACTGCTATGCCACCACCTGACATCTACACCATGGGGTGGAGCTTGATGGAATGTGTCTGGCCTGAGTTTCTTTGTCCCGTATAATAATAATAATAATAATAATAATAATAATAATAATAGTAGTAGTAGTAGTAATAGTAATAGTAATAGTAATAGTAATAGTAATAGTAATAGTAATATATGCTGCCCATCTGACTGGGTTACGCCTGCTACTCTGGGAAGCTTCTAACAAATTAATATGCAGTAAGACATCAAACATTAAAAAACTTCCCTATACAGGGCTGCCTTCAGATGTCTTCTAAAAGTCAGGTAATTATTTATTTCCTTGACATCTAATGGGAGGGTGTTCTATAGGGCAGGTGCAACTACCAAGAAGGCTCTCTTGTCTGGTTCAATCACTTCTCTTCCATATATCCTCCATATATATCACACATTTCCTCAGGGACTGCCTATTTCCATATGAACCTACCTGGACCCTGAGACCATCTTCTGAGGCCCTTCTTCATGTGCCTCCTCCTCAGAAGGTCCAGAGGGTGGCAGCATGAGAACGGGCCTCCTCTGCACTGGCCCCTGTCTGTGGAATGCTCTCCCCAGGTAAGTTTCCCAAGCGCCTTCATTATACACCTTTAGGTGCCAGGCAAAAACGTTCCTTTTTAACTAGGCCTTTGATTGATTTGATTGACATCCTATGTCCTTTTAAAATGTGGCTTTTTGGGGGGAGAGGTGTTATTGGGTTGTTGTTTTTATTTTTATTACGTATTTTGTGGTTAGTGCTAAGAAGCTTCCATACCAGCAGTGGCTGCAGAGGCACAATGGGTTGTTTTTACTCATCATATTTGCCGTGGAAGAGGGAAATCCAGATAAGACAAAGAAACATAAGGACAGGGTTGGCATTTTGTTGGTGGCATCCTTGTGTGAACAGTGTAAAAAAAACCACATGTGTGCATGAGTAGCACACATTTCGCACTGAATGCCTGCCTGGAAGCCCCCACAGTCACTAACAGACGCAGTTCATGTGTGAGAGAACTACTCCCTCTCTCTCATTCAGGTTGAAATAAGTTCAGATGTATTTGACCAAACAATAATACACTTCCTCTATCATTAGCCTAAAAGCTCTGTTGAAATTAAAATGCAACAGTAAGGAACCAAGCCCTCCAGAGATAATAGTATAGGCAATAACAAGAAGCTCTGCTAGTCAAACATTTCAACAACAGCTTCATAACAGTTGGCTCATTTTAAAAACTACCGGAGATTTTCACGAGTTTAGTGGCAGCGGTTGCAAGGACCAGCCAAACGTTTTACATCTTCATTTTGCTCCGTACAAAGCTACTTTCAAATTCGCACTCTGCGCCGTCCAGTTCATAAACATTTGAGATTAAAGGATAGTTCTCTTCTTCGCCCTGATTTCTGAGACAAAACTAGGGAACAGTGAAGCTAATTCTGTCATTCACGAGTCTCATCTCAAACCTGTTTCCTTGCAAAATCATTCTGGAGTGAATCATTTCCCCCGTTTTTCAGTTATATGAGTGATTAGCAGCACAGCACCACAGTTTTGGAAAAAGGAAAAAAAAAAAACATAACACAAGGCGCTGATCTCATTTTGGAGACAATCTAAGAATTTGCACAGTTGCAGATGCTTTCAACCACGTCAGATTTATTTTGGTAATTCTGCCCACCTTTATAAACCACCCTGCGCTGATAAAGATCACGGGGTGATTCACAATTCATCATAAAAACAAATGCAACAAATGTATGTAGTTCGCCAACTCAGAAAAATGAAGTAAAAGCCCAAGAATGTAAGCTCCTAGGAAGAGGGTGATGGCAAGCAGGTCAAACAACTACTATGGCACCACGCAAAACGCCTTGGTAGACAAGTACATCTTTGGCTGGCAATGAAAACTGCATGTTGAAGATGACTGATGCACTTCCAGTAAAGGGAAGTTCCACAAATAGGGTGCTGCCACAGAGAATCATAGAATCTTAGAGTTGGAAGGGACCCAATGGTCATCTAGTCCAACCCCCTGCAATGCAGGAATCTCAGCTAAAAGGCCTTGTCCCATCAGCGGGACCATGAGAACGGCCTCCCCATGCAGATCCCAAGGTTCAGGGTTGGCAGATGAAGGGAGATATTTTAGATACAGTGGTACCTCAGGTTACATACACTTCAGGTTACAGACTCCGCTAACCCAGAAATAGTGCTTCAGGTTAAGAACTTTGCTTCAGGATGAGAACAGAAATCGGGCTCCGGCGGCACAGCAGCAGCTGGAGGCCCTATTAGCTAAAGTGGTGCTTCAAGTTGAGAACAGTTTCAGGTTAAGTACGGACCTCCGGAACGAATTAAGTACTTAACCCGAGGTACCACTGTACTGAAAGCCTCTGGGAGAAAAGGGGATGCAATTTCCCAAATCAATGGCAACATTTGAAAACGCCAAGCTAGATTATAAGGTCTCAGACAGTAAGAGAGAGAATACTTGCTCTTACAAAAATACCAGTAGTTATAGCTATATTAAAGCATGGTTTGCTTTTTAAAGATCTCCCTTATTTATGACCAGGTGACTCAAGGGGTCAAACTTTTCCTAGACCACAACATTTTAAGCTGTAGGTGTGGCAAGGGGGTTGCATGTTTTTTTCCCCTTGGTTTGCCGTGAGGTTGAAATCAGCAGGTTGAAAACTAGAATGTCACTGAGGAAGGCAAGGTGCGTCTTCTTCTTGGCATGCTAGTGTTCTACCTACGGGAAGCTTATTTGTAGGAGAAGGGTTCAAACATTCAGGCTCCCATCCCTTATGCATTTATCACCATTTACCAAATGGTCTCTGGGCAGCTAACAAATTACCTGGCAGGGAGACCCTCTGATCTCAGGTGGCCTTACTTCTGAGTAGATGAGCCTAGTATTGCACTGACAGCCTCCCACCTGCAGCATCAGCCAAGGAAGCTTTGATCACTTGGTGATGATTTGGGGGGGCCGCATATTTGGATGCCTCTATTTTGGTGCTGGAGGAGACACTTGAGAGTTCCATGGACTGCAAGAAGATCAAACCTCTCCATTCTGAAGGAAATCAGCCCTGAGTGCTCACTGGAAGGACAGATCATGAAGCTGAGGCTCCAATACTTTGGCCACCTCATGAGAAGAGAAGACTGCCTGGAAAAGACCCTGATGTTGGGAAAGATGGAGGGCACAAGGAGAAGGGGACGCCAGAGGATGAGATGGTTGGACAGTGTTCTCGAAGCTACCAGCATGAGTTTGACCAAACTGTGGGAGGCAGTGGAAGACAGGAGGGCCTGGCGTGCTCTGGTCCATGGGGTCACGAAGAGTCGGACATGACTAAACAACAACAATTTTGCTTCTAGCGTGACATCAAAGTCTCGCAAAAGTTCATTTGCATCATTTTAAATCGTAACCAGCCCAGTAATGGCATTGCCTGACTTACCCAGAGGTTCTTGCCCTGTGACTCCACAAGATCGTGTCTGCTGCATGATCAGTCTTAGCTAAATAAATGCATAGTGATTGTGGCACCAGATGCAGCTCTCTTATTGTGCTTCTGTCATAGATAGATTCTTTCTAAGCCTTGAATGCTTCTTCCCCTAGATCAGTGGTTTTCCACCAGTGTGCCGTGGCACTCTTGGGCGCCTTGAATGTCGGTCAGGGGTGCCACGGGCAACACTGGCCTCTGTCCCTCTTTCCTTCCCTCCCTTCCTCTGATGCCTTTTCACGTCTCTGCCTCCCAAAGGCTTGCACAGCAGTTTGTTGCAGCAGCCCTGGCTGCAATCTCCCCAGACAAATAGTGCCTCTAGGGCTGGCCAAGGGCTGATTCCTAGGCCCTTGTGGGGCAGTGGGAGGAGACACCTCTCTTTGGGGCAGGGGGGGCAGCTCAGAGACCAGGGGCAGCAGCAGCAGCAGCTGCCCAGAGAACTCCCAAGGAGAGGGGAGAGGAGGCTGAGGGAACACTCCACAAGGGAGGGTGTTTGAAAAAGACTGAGAGGCTGCCAGCTCTGCAGGCCAAGGGCGACACATCTGGGCTCCCAAGCCCCACAGGGGTGCCGCAGAAAGAATGGAGTTGGTCAAGGTAGCCGTGGACTCAGAAAGGTTGAAAACTTCTGCTCTAGGTAGTACACCGATTGCTGCTCTGAAAGCCATGTGGAATTGCAGGCTATTACCAGCGCCTGTTGGCTCATGCGGTGTTGCTAGTGAATGCCTGTCCTGTTCTTATCTACAAAAAAGCTTCTCCCGCAGCAAGAATTATGTACACACACATACACACATCCCACAGCATAACAGCAGTACCTCGGTTCCATAACTTGAATATGCAAGTATTGACTGGTTTGGGCAAAGTGTACATTGGGGTTATACTTGACTCCTGCCCTATACACACCCAAACACCCACACTCCAATACAGGTGATCAGTGCTTTTTAAAAATAAATAAATAAAAAGTGGAGGGAAGGTGCTGGTGCTCAGTATGAAGTTGTTACAGCAAATGCCCCACACTTTTAACATTTGGGGCGGTACTCCGTACCCTTGAGTACCCCTAGGGGAGCACTGCCTGAGGTGATTTTTTAACCTAACTTGCGCCACTTCGTGCCCTGTGTATTCCCTAGCAGTCAGACATATTTTTACATGGAAAGAAACCACACACAGTAAGAGATGTTTTTAACATCAATAAATCAGAGGGTCAGTTGTTCTGTAATGTTTCAAGCCCTGTCACGTTGCGACTTTATTTTATTGTTAACAGAGGAGTTTTACTGAAATGCCATTTTTGTTGGTTAGACCTTCCCAATTAAAATGTAAAGGAGGCTGGGAATATAATGCTACACGTCGAAATATTTGGTGCCTAACCATGACCCAAACTCTGAATTTGAATATCAAAAGGTATTCATTATTAATAAATAAAAATAGTGTTTGCGGGAGGGGGCATTGTTGTTGTTTTTTGTTTTGTTTTCTGTTTCATTTATTTGTGCTTTTATCCTGTATTTTTTATCTTGTCAACTGTCCTGAGATTTTCAGATGAAGGGCGGCGTATAAATTTAATAAATAATAAATAAATAATGAATATTTCATGCTAGCCTTACTTTGAGTAGTTAGGTTGATATTAATAAATGTGACCAGCTTAAGTTCAGTAATTTTAGTGGGTTTACTTTGCATAGGAAAAGGCAAACTACAGCCGAAAATATATATTTGTGCTGTTATGGCCTCTAAGGTGCGAACGCATTAAGGTTTTTGTTTCTGTTCATGCCTGCAATCTGTTTTGAGTTAAAGGGAAAATATGCATTGGGGGTTATTACCATAGCTGTCAACTTTTCCCTTTTTTAAAGGGGAATTCCCTTATTCCAAATAGGATTCCTCGCAATAAAAGGGAAAAGTTGACAGCTATGGTTATTACAGATTTCATACACTACTCCTATATTATTAACAGTAGTCCAGTTTCATAAGTTTTACATGAAATGCAGTCAAATCAAACATCATATGTTATCTGACTCCATTTCATGTAAAAAATAAAAATTAAAATGCTACATTTAAGAGATACATCTAATTGTGTTTTTAAATCCCCCAACACCTTGTAGTTCACATTATTAGCTAATTTTATCAAGGAGCATAATTAAAGCACATGCACACACGTAATAATCATAGGAAAAATACAAGATAAAATGTTGCAGTAGAATAATCAGTTTACAAGAAACCATCAATTAACTCCTGAATTCTTGCTTATCAGACTGATAATCCAATAACAACATCAACCAACGATTTAATAGAGAGGGGAATGAAGAGATGTGATTAAGTCCACTGAGAATAAAAATAATTGTAAAAATAAAAATGGCCGTAGCTTAATAATATTCTATCTGCACACACACACACCGGCAAGAAAAAGACAGGTTAAAAAAGCACTTTCTGCAAGTACAGAAAAAGGTACGGTAATAAAGCAATTATAGAGGCTTTTTTAAAGAAGAAGAAATTAAAACTTTAAGCAATGTATTTACAAGTGAACAGAGCAAAATAGAATCAAAAGGGAAAGGTGTATGAATTGATTGAGCCAGCAAGGTGTTTTTTTGGGGGGAGGGGGGTTTACAGGTTTATTACAGCCTCAGGTTTGTGCTCTGCTTTGACAAAAACAATTTTGCAGTAGTGATATTTTTCTCACACTCAGGCAGATCACCCACTGCGTCCCATTTTGATCATTTGAGCATGGGGTGTGTGTGTGTGTGTGTGTGTGTGTGTGTGTGTGTGTGTGTGTGAGAGAGAGAGAGAGAGAGAGAGAGAGAGAGAGAGAGAGAGAGAGATGGGGGCTAAGCCGTTAGTGCCA
The DNA here is from genome assembly GCF_964252035.2 of Podarcis erhardii. NCBI lineage: Eukaryota > Metazoa > Chordata > Lepidosauria > Squamata > Lacertidae > Podarcis > Podarcis erhardii. The sequence goes on from NC_138510.1 coordinate 74,389,433, forward strand.
TTAGGAGAGTATTTGGGGCACTGGGATGCTCTTCTTCAAATAAATCAGTACAATAAAAGCCAATCACTAGGCAGAAGGAGAAAGCCAGGCTTAAGTGTCAGATTTGGGGGTATGGTTAAAGGAGTTAATTATTAAATTGACATCTAATAATATAAATTGCATTACATTTCTACATCTACAGTAGGTACTGTTTGAGTATTTTGCCTGAAGAAACAACAGTGTCTTACATTACCTCCAATTTTAAGAAGGTTATCATATGTATCTTCCTTTTTGGTTGTAGTATTATTATTATTATTATTATTATTATTATTATTATTATTACATGTATTGCCCAGTCTTCTCCAGCAGGTCCCAGGGTGGGTTACAAGGATTTGAAATTCAGAATTAAAAAACAGGTCAAGCAAAAGTCCAACACCCACCTTGGTGAGATGTCACACACCCACCCATTCCCCCAAGATCTATTTTGTTGGGGAAAAAGCAGAAGGTGGCAACTTTACTATTCTCAGCATTCACCACAGTGTCACTTCATCAGTAGAAATGCTGTCAGCAATTTCCGTTTCTGAGCAAAACTGAAAACAAACATTACACAAAAAGTCCAAATGAACTGTTCTCTGTTGTGCTTTCTGTCAAATGAGCCAAAAGTTCAGCTTGCTTTGCCAGCGCCATAGGGACCCCCAGCAAGCTGACTAGAGATGCTGGATGCAAACCCATTTAGGATGCAGCTCAAACACTGGGAATCTCATCACCAGGAGTACACCAGAGATATATTCTATCTCTGATCATTAGCGAGCAACGCAGCAAGGCTAGCTGTTGACACTCTGATCTGGCAAGCAGTCAGTCTCTAAGAGAAATTATAAACTTTGTAATCTCCTAATTCAGTCCTATCACTGTAAGCTCGACTTTGGCCCCTTGCAACTACTTTTGATATTTTTGAGGCTGGCCTTCTTGCTTCCAGAGGGCTCTTGAATGCTCTTGACGGATATTATTTTGGACAAGCAAGGATGCTAATTTTGTAGAAGTTGTACGCAGACGTCAATGACATCCAGGCACATGACAAAACAAAAAGCCACAGATTTACAAGTAAAAGAACATGTTTATGACTGGTTGCACTACTATCAGATAAGTGAAATGTTTAAAAAGGATGTGAAAGAAAAAGGGTATAAAGAAAAAGATTCAAAATTCCAAACAGAAATTGTCAATAATGATTGTAAGATAATCTCAAAAATGTACAAAATTTTGTTGGAATGGCATACAATAGATGAGGAAGTAAAAGTGGTAATGATTCAATGGGCCAAAGATTTAGGATATAACATAGAAATGGATGATTGGCAAAAAATATGGAATGAAAACCTGAAGTTTACAGCATGTATCACATTAAAAGAAAATGTTATGAAAATGGTATACAGGTGGTATATGACACCAGCAAAATTAGCAAAAATGTACAAAACCTGTAACAAATGTTGGAAATGTAATGAGAAAGAAGGTACATTTATGCATATGTGGTGGGATTGTAAGAAAGTAAGGGGGTTCTGGGAGATGATATATAATGAATTAAAGAAAATGCTGAAATATAGCTTTGTTAAGAAACCAGAAACCTTTTTGCTGGGAATAACAAGAACGGACATAAATAGGAGAGACTGTAAACTTTTTCAGTATGCAATAACAGCAGCAAGAACATTGATGGCTCAAAAATGGAAACAAGAAGAAGTACCGACCTTGGAAGAATGGAGAACAAAATTAACAGACTATGCAGAACTGGGCAAACTAACTGGGAAAATTAGATTCCAAAAGGATCATAAGTTTTTTGAGGACTGGGGAAAATTTACAGAGTATTTGAAAACTGTATGTGAGGAATATACAATGCTAGTGTGCTTTAAAGAAGCTTTGTGAAAATATAAGGAATATTGTAAGAAAGTAAATAAGGATAGAAATATAGTATTTAAAGGCAATATTAAAATTAAGGAATGTGAAGATAGGATTTTAATTACGAATGATTGTCAGAGAAGTTGAGGGAGGTCCAATAAGCCAAAATATGTGATGTGGAAATTGGTATGATTGGAGTTTTTTATGGGAAAATTCTTAATAAAAAATTTATTTTTAAAAAAAAGATTTACAGAGAAACTATATGTGGAGAATCAATGCATTGTGTGCATCAGATGGGTGGAGTACTGTTGTTGTTGTTGCTGCTGCTGTTAGCACACCCATTTTCTCTCAGTTGTATACCTTCAGTTCATTTGTCTTTACTTCCAGGATTACCCCATCCCATATATGCCCACTTAACTGCTTTGATCTACGGAACTGGCACTGTTACAGGTAACACATAATATTTGTTAATTCACTAGTAAGAAAGTGATCTTTTAGTGTGGCAGCTCCTAAACTTTGGCATCTTCACTGTTCTTTTTTCGGCACTTGCTAAAAACGTTTTGGGCAAGCTAGACATGTAGAAGTTGACATGTGTTTTAGTAAGTTTTTTGCTGAACTATTTGTTTTATTTTGGGGGTTGCTGTTTTTTTAATACTTGATTTTAACTTTGCCCTTTATTGACAATGTTAGTGTTTTATACTGCTTGGAGGCATGATCCACAATCAAGCAGTGTTTTGTTAAATAAAGGCATGCAATGCCACCAAACTCTTGGGGTTGTTGTGAGGATAAAATTGGGGTTGTGGGTGCAAGCATGTATGGCACCTGGAGGTCCTGGAAGGATAGGCAAGCTAAAAAATGTAAGTATAGATTTCTAAATTGTATTTTAGTGGGAGACCAGAAGAAAGAGCTGAGTCTTCATTCATTTTCCTCTTGTGGATCCCTGGAAGGATCTATTCCTTCGCGCCATGAAAGCAAACAGGAAACAGTATCACGGTGGGTTACTCATCCTTCCTTCTGAACAGCCATAAAAGATTTTCATAGCCTAGCAAGTAATATTTAAAAGTCTGGGAGGATAAAGTGAGGTGACTATAACTCCATCATTATCGCTACACTATTCAGCTGTTCCCACCATCAGATTAATACAATCATCATTGTCAATAGGAATGTATATATAGATACATAAAGCATACACAAGAATGTGTATCTACATCTGTATATTACCCATCACAATCCTAGGCAAGATTACTGGGAAATAAACTCCACTGTGTTCAATGGGGCTGAACCCCTAATAATAATAATAATAATAATAATAATAATAATTTATTTATTTATGTGCTGCCCGGCCACTCTGGGCGGCTTCCAACCACTTAAAACATCAAGCACAGTAAAACATCAAACATTAAAATGGCAAAGTGTGCAGAGGAGTCTACTCTGAAATCATGCTGTTGTTTATTTATGTCAAAAGCTTAGACAGGTTCCTTTTGGTTGTGATTGCTTGAAGTGCCGCAGAAATGTTGCAAACCAGAGTCCCTTGTTGTAGCCTATGAAACAGGTGGTGATTTTTTTTGGGGGGGGGGGGAGGAGATGCCTAAGCAGGCAGGCAAGATTCAGAAAACCTATCACCCATTTCCTTTGCTATTTTATAGGGCAACCTTCTCCTCGGAGGAACGAATCGCTTTCTTTGCATTTCCTTGAACTCACAACCTGATCAAATTGCAAACAACTACTTTGCAAACAAGAGGGTCGAGAAGGGGCGCGAGGTTGTGTGTGTGTGTTATTTATATATATATATTTCCCTGTCTTTCATTCATGCCTTTTTAATAATCATTTCTCCAGATATACAACATAAGACATAGCCTATTTTATCAATACATGTCAAGCGTCCTCGTCTTTCTTACTGCACAACTACAGTCATTTTAGGGAGAATTGTTTTTTAAGGATTTTGGAGGAAGCCTTCTGAGAGATATTAAAAACAACAGCGGCAGCACAATTTGTCTGTTTTCTTTTTAGCCAGACAGTTCTCCCTGCTCTCATTCGCCACTTTTCTGCTGCTAGTATAGACCTAGGAGTATCTTTCTCTAGCTTTAAAGCCAACGCCTTTAGATCTATGGTTATATTTAATTTTTTTGTTTGTTTTTTAAAAAATCCGCTTTTCTATGACTCCTTCATTCCTAAAAGGAAAAGGAAAAAACGCCAGCAAATTGTTCTAAATTGCTCAGGCTGTGTTTCTCAACGCGATCAGGGCGACTGACGCCAAGTGAGGAGTTCAGCGTCCTCTCGGGGCGACCACATCAAAGGGAAAGGAGAAGCCAGCCAGAGGCTGCGCTGCTCTCGAGGAGATGCCGTGCGCCCGGATCGAGTCCAGGGCAGGGAGAGGAAGGAAGGGGCTCCTTTGAGAGAGAGAGAGAGAGAGAGAGAGAGAGAGAGAGAGAGAGAGAAAGAAAGAAAGGAAGGAAGGAAGGAAGGAAGGAAGGAAGGAAGGAAGGAAGGAAGGAGGGAGGGAGGGAGGGAGGGAGGGAGGGAGGGAGGGAGGGAGAAGGAAGGAAGGAAGGAAGGAAGGAAGGAAGGAAGGAAGGAAGGAGAAAGAAAGGGAGAAGGAGAGAAGGAAGGAAGGAAGGAAGGAAGGAAGGAAGGAAGGAAGAGAGAGAGAGAGAGAGAGAGAGAGAGGAAAGTAAAAGGAAGGAAGGAAGATTCTACTAATTAGATGAAGGACCCCCCCCCCAATGCACATCGTCCTCTGTACAGAGTAATGCAGTTGGGGAATTTTTCACTATGGACTTCATCTGGTCTTAACGGGGATCCACTAGCAGGGATGGTATAACTTCGTTTTCTTGCCGCTCAGAGATGATTTTTTGAAAAAATACCAAGCTTTTGATGATGATGATGTAAGGCTGCGTTTGGGGGCTCATTTCCCTGAGTGTGGCTCTGCCCTTTTGCCCCAGGGGCCCGATCCTGAGCTGTGTCCCGATCCTTCTTGCAACCGCTCAGACACAACTGCGCTTAATCTCTCCGCCCTCGAACTGGAGCGCAGAATTCGTTGCTAGGGGTCCCTTACTGGTCAGTCCCGCTTCCCTCGGGGAAAAAGAGCTCCCTACCGAGACCGGGGCGGGTGGGGTGTGTTCTCCCCCATACCCTCGACTAATCCAGATCGACTTCGCGCTCGTCCTGTGGCTCCCACCCCCACCTTGCCCTTTGCAAATATATTGAAAGAGAAATTACTCAGGTATAGTTTGGCTCTTTCAAAAATCCGATGGGGAAATCCAGAGAGTCTCATACCTTTTAAGCCTGAATCGCTGAATTTAAGAAAGGAAACGTTTTCTTTCTTTTCTTCTTCTTTTTTAAGGGGACAATTTGGGTCAGCAAGAAGCGGACTTGTTCTGCGATTCCTCCTGCCTTATTATTAAGAGGTAAACACGCGCGTCTGAAATCGCGTTTCATTATGAACCGTGCGCGCAAATCATCGCACGTCTACAGGCAAAAGAGGGTTTCTCTTTCCCCCATCCTCACGGCAATGGTCGGAGATGCGGTATAGGGTGGGGGTGGGGATTAAAATTTGAGACCCAGGGGACAAATTTAAGGAGGGAAGATGGGGACACACACACTGAAGTGGGCAGCTGAGATATTTTACACACATCCTTCGGAGTAAACCCTGCTGAACGCAACGAGACGGCCAGGACTGGGCTGTAAAGCGAGGGCCATAAAACGCTCGGATCCTGTCCCAAAGCAGCCTAGAAACGCGTCCACCACCCAGCCCTTCCGACGACAGCTCCTACCTGGGGAAGCCGAGGGAGAAGGCGGCCTCCACAAATCCTCCAGCTCGGCGGCTCTGTCGCAGAGACTGCCCTCGCAGCTAGGAGCCGACTCCGAGGTGCCGTCCGCCCCGTCGGGCAGCTGAGATTCCGGGGAGAAGCGGCCCTGCGAGGGCTCAGGCTCCGGGAGGCCCAGTGGCATCTGCCCCGGAACCTTAGTGTCTGCCAAGGAAGAAAGGGGGAGGAAGGGGAAAGATCTCGTGAGAAGCCTGCTTTCCCGTGTACGCCCCGTCGCACAATCCCCATTTACAGGTGCCCGAGGAGAAAGCCAGCCAACAAACGCGCTACCTTCAAATCCACTTTTCCCCTATTGGATCAAAAGCGCAGCTACTCCGTGATAACCGTAGATAGATATATTTATCACGCAGTAACAGCCCTTTTATCCTCTTGTTCTACCTGTGAAAAAGTGGATTTGGGAGACAGGGTAGTGAAAAAGCGGATATTATTAAAACTCTTCCTAAAGGCAATAAGATAAAAAGACACTAATCTAAACAAAAAACACTTCGGAATAAGATTAAGACTTTTTTCATAATGCAGTAAGATAAAACAAACTAAATAAAAGCACGTGGTAACTACAGATACATGCCTGCGTATCAGGCGTCAAATGGAAAATCATCTCCACTTGCCTATAACCACCACCTCCGGCGACTTGGATGTTCCGTCGAAAGTAAACCCTGACTCGCCCCTGCCCCCTGGGCGCCTCGGGTCCGGTCCGGAGGCGCCCGAGGAATCCAGGCCAAAGAAACCGCTTTAGCTCTCACCTACGCAGATCTGTGCCAGGACGCTCTCCAGGCTGAGGCTGTACTCCCCGTCGGGGGCTCGGGGCTGGTGGTAGCTGTGCGCCTTCTTGCTCTTCACCAGAAAGGACCTGGGCATGGTGCCTCGCGGGGTGGACGGCGCTCAGTCCTCCGTCTCCTCCTCCTCACGCCTCTCGGGCCACCAGTCCCCGCGGCGCGGGCTGCCTCGGCGCGTCCCGTCGAGCGGCGGCTCTCTCCAAGTCGTCCCCAGTCCTGCGGGAAGTGCTCTGCGAAGAGGTCGGGCGAGCCATTGGTTACCAGGGAATATGCTGGAGGGGGCGGGAGAGGGAGGGGGAGGGAGGGAGGGAGGAGCGTGGCTGACGGGCTGGATGCCTAGGACGGAAAGAGGACGCCACTACCCTCCGCCAGGTGGCATTCGCGCAGGTGGTCAGGCAGCCGGCTCACCTGTCAGCCGCAGTAGCTCTGCTTTTTTCGAGGTGGCGCACGGGCTTCTCCCCGCTCCTCACACAAACAAACCCTTCGGGAGAGGTGAGGCTGAGAGAAAAGCGGGGGGGGGGCACCCCGTGGGCTTCCTGGCCGAATTCGAACCCCGCTCCCCGGTTCCTGCTGCGGCACTCCAACCACTAAGCGTTCTCTCCTACAGGTTGCGACTTGTTCCAGAAATCGACCGCGCGAGAGAAAGGAAGCATGATTTCTCCCTTCTGTTCTCCTCTCCCTCAATATTCATTCATTCATTCATTCATTCATTCATTCATTCATTCTCTGGCCTGGCCCCCGAAGGTTACTTCACGTGTTAATGTGGGGAGGAGTGGGGCGTTATTGCGGGAGAGGGCCAAATTCTGCTCGCAAGGTTCAAGCGCGCAAAAAGCCCAAGAGGCGGTGGCTGACGCAGATCTTCAAAGAAACAACCGCAAGGTTTAGATCCCCACCACTTGTCTAAACTCTGCAGTACCCGATTCTCTGTCTCTGTCTCTTTGGTGGCGCAAATAGCTCCGGAGCGCTGCCGTACAGAATCAAGGGGTGCCTGTCACGTTGGTGAGAGCAATCCCGTGCTCGAATTCCCCCGTGTTTCAAATTCAGTCAGCGCCCCAGCATTGGTTGTAGTTCGCGCGCGGCAAAAGCAAACTCTCTAGCAACGTGGCCGAGAAAAAGGGCTTAAACATCGCTATCCCTCTCCTATGATTAATCAAACAGATTTCCCTCTCCTCCTTTCCTTTTTCTTTCTCTCTCTCTCCTGCAACCAAGGCTCAGTCATCCTCAGAGCCCTGACATTAATGGACTAACTTTGTTCCGCTCATTTCAAGAGGTAGATCTTCGTGGGCGAGGCCCCCTCTGCTTTTGGCCGAGAAAACAGGCAGGGGGAATCGCGCGCGCCAGTACCTGCCCGCGATCCTATTAGTCAAACCCGCTCCGAAGCAAGCCTCGTTGTTCGTAAAGCAATTTGCTCCCGGTGAGCCGCATAGAATCACAGAATTGTAGAGCTGGAAGGAACCCTGAGGGTCATCTAGTCCAACCCTCTACAATGCAGGATTTCCCTCCCGACGTGGAACTCGAACCCACGACCCTGATATTAAGTGTCTCGTGCTCTACGCGTCTAGTTTAGCCTATCTCTCCTAAAACCAGCGGGCTGACACTGATTCCCCCAAGAGGTCTCTGGTGAGACAATCAGCTGGCCAAAGAGGCAGTGAACATCTCTGCGCAAGAGCTTCCAGAGAGCTGGTCGATATTTCTGGGGAGATCCAGAATTGGGGGGGGGGGGTTGGCGGGGGGCGGGGCTCAATCCTTCCAATGAGGGGAGTAAAAGTCGGGCGAGCAGTGGCGTAGTGTGGGGGGTGCAGGGGGGGCCGGCCGCACCGCGCGCAACATCTGGGGGTTAGGGTTAGGGGGCGCAAATTACTTGCCTTGCCCCGGGTGCTGACAACCCACGCTACGCCACTGCGGGCGAGCAACATGCGGGGCAAAATGGGGAATATCTCCTCCGCATCTTTTAAGTTGTTGAGGAGTGTTGAGCTCCAAAGTTTGCGCCCTGGCTTTTAAACGCTCACCAAACTTGTCTGGATGCAAAGCAATGGTCTCGTGGCCTTGATCCTCAGAGAGGTGAGCTGAGAATATCAACCGAAGAGTCAAAATCCACCCCATGATCCCTTAAAGACATCGCATTTATTGCGTGTCGTGAACTTTCCTGGGATGCAGCCCACGCAGGAGGGGGTGACAACCCTAACAAACTAGACAGAGGGGACGAGGACGAATATTATATATTAGGAACAGTAGAAAAGGGATTGATCGCCTGTCAATGAGTATTGTGATTGATCTGTCGAAAAACAAAAACACCCGGAACAAAGTCGCGAATATTCCCCTGCAACGGGATCTGCTACAAATTGCATATTATAAACTGCAGTTGCTAAATGTACTAGAATAATTTTATTTATTGCACTCCGATCCTAAAGCGGGTACAGTTAACCTCCCCCTGGGATTTGCTTTCAAAAAGTGAAATTCAATGTAGCGTTGAACAGCTGTTGTATCATAGACTTTAGTTCTAATTCAGATCAGAGTGAAGGGGCGGAGGGAATCTGACGTTTAAAATGGATTTTGATTTTTGATTTTACAAAGGCAATGTCTACAAACAACATTTTATTGTGCCATAAATCTGTCTCCTCCCACACTTGCGGCTGTTCAGATTTCACCCAATAAATATGTTATCATGGTATTCTCCAAACAACTTATTGTGCTTCAACTATTTTATTGTAAACCGCCCTGATACAGTAATTGTATTGAAAGGTGGCGTATGAATCCTAATAGCAAATATGCAGACTTCATGGGCAAGATCCAGGCACAAGCAAGTAAACATTTTTAACATGCCATTTAGTCTAATGAAGGACACCTTGAATTCTCTTTTTAAAATCATTGTAAACTTTGGCTACATCGTCTGACCGCCTTGTTCCTCTCTGGAGGCAAAGTTATGCGAGCCAGTTGATTCCCATCATTAAAGCTGTGTTTCCAATGGTGACGTGTCCTTTCTTTAGCTGATTCTGCAGATTATTTTTGAATTGGGATTTCGTGTCCCTGCTGAAGCCCCCAAGTAAGCCACGCAGTTCGATCCTAACGCGCGTTAACTCGGAAGTAAGACTCACTGTTCCGTGGAGTTTTTTGCTCCCGAGTTTGCATTTGAGAATGCAGGGTCAATCGTTCACGGGGGTGGGATTTTTCTCCCCTTGCCAACTTCTACTGGTGGAAAAAATATCCTTCTCTTTTGGCTGAAAATGAATGCGCAACCACCACCGCTCCCTCAACCAAAAATAAACGTGGGCTGCATGATTTATTTATTTATGTTCCTCAGATAAGAAATAGTGATTGAAAGGGTAATAACTCATTGCTTCATCCAGTTTGCCTGCGGGTGAAACGCAAAATAGGTTGGCTGAAGGCTGCGGAGGAGTGACTTAAATTAGGATTTAGGGACCTTGGGGGAACATGAACCGTTAGAGGAACCTCGAGAAACGATCAAACTCTTTCTCTCTTTTTTTGAGGGGGCGGGAATTGTAGAACAGTTGCGCTTTTAGTATCCTGCAGGAACTGGCAGATTCGCGGCATGTACTTTATGGAAACCAACGAGCATTTTGGTTATGTAGACCGGATGCCCGGGCAAAGTTGTCATTCCATGGACACCTAAATCAGGATTGAATCTGAAGTTAGGACGGGGAGGGGGTGCAGAGAGGCGGGGGGAGGAAGCGTCAAATATTGAGAGTCCCCCCAAAGTCAGCCTCGAATTCATCGAAACGTCACGCAGTTTTTATTATCTCCGTGTCGTGTCCTGTTGAATAGGAGGGGTTTAAGAGGAACTGCTGGAGTTGAAAAGTTATTTTAGTTTGAAGATAGCGGCAAAAATCTGGTTCCGCCTCCACGTCCTCGCAATTCGCCACTGCCCTGCTCCTGAGCATTTTCTGTCTAGTTTCGTTTCGATCTTTTGATTTTAAGCAAATAAATGAACGTGTGCTGAGCGCGCACGGTGTCTATCCAGATACAACCTCTTTGTCTTTAGGGGGTTTGTGGCAGGTGGAATGAAATTGCAAGGGGCTGCACTAGGGGATCCCTTCCAATTGGACATTTCAATGAAATCCATAGACTAGACTTAGCCAGAGTCGCTGGATTCAAAGTGCCGAGCTCTCAGGGGTTCAGAAAAGCTGAATAAACTACAAGCGTCAGGAGGATAGTACAAACTTAGGCGCGTTTACCTGAGAATGACTCTCATAAGTAAAACATGGCTGCGCATTTCGATTATTATTATTATTACGCATTTGCATTGAGTGCATCCGGGCACGAACCGCGGGACTTCCCCTCTGCGCAAATCCCACTGCAGGAGCTGGGTGATGCGCTTGCGGGATGCGCCCTTCCGCCGGTTTCTAAGAAAGGGCTTCTCCTTCCCAGGAAAAATAATGATACGAAGAAAAGCACCCCTACTGATTAGGCTACTACATGATGCTGGATCTTGTGATCTGAATGCCTGAAGCAGGACAAACGCTGCCCACTATTATATATGTGCAGAGTCCCGAACAGGCTTTTGCAAATAATAAAAAATGGAGGATAACCTTTTACCCACACGAACTATTTTTTATTATATAAAAAAGTCCAGGCGGCCCATTCCGCTTGGGAAAGTCTGGCCTCTGGCGCAGATCTAACTGGGAACTGCGCGGGTGCTACAGAAGACACCAGTTATACTAGATTGCACCCCCCCAAAAAAGTGCAGTATTTGCAAACCACCGCCAGATTACAGGTAACCTGCTTTGCGCGGTTCCCGTTCCTGCTCAAACTTTTAAACATGCTTTTAGTTTTTTAGCTTGGCTGGTCGTGATGGTAACACCAACGTTTACGCGCATATATAGGTAATATGTGCGTGTGCGGTGTGGCTGCAAGCTCGCGCTTTTGGAAAAAGCTGGCCGCATCCTGTCCATTTCAAAAGGGAGGCATCAAAGGCAGCTGGGAGGCCAGATCCACGGGCTTTATTGTTGTTGTTTCTGCTGCCGTTTTACTGCTGGTGGGAGAATTTCCCGGCCGCTCCACCTGCCTCTCCATTCATCCTTGAGAAGGAGGCGCAGAAGCGGAAAGTGGGGACCAAAAATCAAAGCGCCTTGATAGATTGGTTGACTTATCTGCGACAGCCTCCTCCTCCCTGGCCCCTGCCCTCTATTGATTCGTTGGAGGAAAAGCAGGAGCAGCGCCAGATTAGATATTTCCGAGAGAGAGAGAGCGCACGCGAGAGCGCGCGCAATGTTTTAGGTAGGAAAATGGAGAGGGCAGGAGTAGCAGCTTGGCCCCACAACTGTGGGTGCCCGGGCCCGTGGGTGCCATGCAGCGTGCATGGCCCTGGCGCCGAAATTTGTGAGTGCCCGGCCCCTCCATGGGGAATTTTGTGGGTGCTCGGGCACCCAGGGCCCTGGCATCTTTGCGGGAGGGGGTCTCGCGTGCGCCTTGGATTCCATTGTCTTTGAAGAGCAATTTCCAGCATAGCGCAGGGCTGGGGAGCTAATCCAATCCATTGACAAAGCGTTTCACATCTTTTTTCGGCTGTTCCGAGTGCGCTCGGGCCACCTAACCTTCTTTTTTGAACCACTGGTTCAACGGGAAGGCACGCATGACGCTACAAGGGCGAACGCGAATGTGCCATACACGTGTGAACATGCCCCGTGCCTTTTATATATACAGTGGTAACTCGGGTTACATACGCTTCAGGTTACAGACTCCGCTAACCCAGAAATAGTACCTCGGGTTAAGAACTTTGCTTCAGGATGAGAACAGAAATCGTGCTTCAGCGGTGCGGCAGCAGCAGGAGGCCCCATTAGCTAAAGTGGTGCTTCAGGTTAAGAACAGTTTCAGGTTAAGAACAGACCTCCGGATCGAATTAGGTACTTAACCCGAGGTACCACTGTATATATATATATAAGAATAGGCTAGAGAAGCCTCGGGTGTGAAGCTGCCCTTTTATAAGCAGTGTATTTAAATGTCTGGGCGGCAACAGTCCGTGGGAATGATTAACACGAAACCTCATTCCCCAGGCTGTTGTCACTGAACCACCTTCGGCGCTGAGTAATTTGGATCTGCGGTGAACCCCCCTCACCTTTCCCACCTGCTGATAGGGAAGCCCCCGCCCCGCATCCTCACCCCCCACCCTGCGGCTGGATTTCGGTTTCAAACAAAACAACTCCTCCTTGGCTCCCTCGTCCAATTTCGCCATTGCACGAACCATCGTTTAAATGGAAGGAGCTCCCAGGAACAAAGTTGGGAAGGTTTGATAGGAGAAGCCTGGGTGCGGGAAATATGGCTTGCCCTCTCCGCAGTTGTAATCCTTCTCTCTCTCTGTTGGCAACCGGCTAACAGGAGTAAAGGACCCTCCTTTCTACAGCTTCACCGCTCTAAATCGCCCCTCTCCAAAACAAAAACAACCTACCACCGTTCCTCCCTATTTTTCTTAAATATACACAGGCTTCACAGTCCCCTTACACAGTGACCTGGGACTTTTTTTGGAGTAAGACAAGCCTAGGGCTGCTTGCGAAAGAAAAGACCCTGGAAGACGCGCATCTGGCGGTGGCACGCGTTTGCCTGTAACGTGTGGCCAGTGGGAGGTGTATGTATGACGGGTCGGATGGCACGTGGCCCGAACACAGCTCCCTCCACCTTGTAGGCGTAGGGTGCTGTTGGAGCTTCCAACCACTTTAGGGTTTTAGAATCTAGGAAGGCAATTCCTTCATCGGGAGCCTGGTCCGGTGGGATTTGAAGTCTTGGTGCTAGATCAGAATGACCCTCGTGGTCCCTTCCAAGTCTACACGACTTCTATGATTCCATGACTGGCAGAGTTTGCTGCCTTTCCAAACTGCAAAAAAAGCTTGCTTGGATATAGGAAGCTTCCTCTTGCTAGCTCGGTGTTGCCCGGGATCCCAGATGGGGGCTCCTCTCCTAGCCCTACCTGCCTCTGCCCCACCCAGACCCTGCCCCACCCCTCCCAAACAAACCCAGAAAGACAAAGAAACCAATGAAGAGAGCGGCAGTGGTGGCGATGCGCCCAGCAGTCCCTCTCTCTCGCTCTTTCTCTCTCTCTCTCTCTGCTCTGCACCTATCCACTAATTTACATTCCTTCTTCGATGAGAAGGGTCAGGCCTGAAGCTTGCCCTGGAAAAAGCACTCCTTCTGAGCAGCCTATCATATCCCAGAGCTGATTGTGATCGTACAAGAACAGGGGGGGGGGGGTGGAGAGGCGGAGTGGGGAATAGGAGCCACACACTCTGCACTTGCTCAGGAACTAACAGCCACCAAGTTCCTAGGCTGCAAGCAAAACAGGCGCCGAGGCTGAGTTTACGAGCCCTTTTTGGGGGGGGTGGGGGTGATGATTCCTCCACTTCCGGGAAGAAGCAGAGTCCGTTTCCCCCGCTCACACGTGCGTAAAGAAGGCAGCGACGCAAACACGAGTGGGTGGCGCGGAGAACCGAGCCGCCCTCCGATGGACGGAAATCTGGGTGCGCGAGTCCTTCGTCCGTCCGTCCCCCCCACTTTCCCGGGTTCAGAAGAAGGCAGAGAAGGTGAGGGAGGAGGAGGAGGAGGAGGAGGAGGAGGAGAAGAAGAAGAAGAAGCGCTTCACTTACCATGGAGAAAGGCGGTGGAAGGAGACGGTTGCTGCCTGCCTCTTGCTTGTCCTCGGGGACCTTCAATACACAGCCCCCTCTTCCTCCTCCTCGTCGCCTCTGAAGAATCGGTGTCTTGCGCTGGACCTTTTCTTTCTAAACACCCCTTCTGAGCTCAGCCCCTGAAACCACAAATTCCACTTCCTGAGCGTTAGTGAGCCTGCTGCTGCTGCAATACCACCAAAATCTTGCTTTTCTTCTTCACCTCCTCCTCCTTCTCTCTCTAAAAGGCGACCCAAAACATAAATAAAATGACAATAAAACAAATCAGCTCGGCCAGCTCACTCATTCCTTTCTGGCCTTTACAGCCCTGCTACATAGGTGTGTCGAGTCAGCCAGGGCTCAGGACCAAAGTGGCCATGATGGGTTCTGCTGTTCATTTGGCTCTCCTATTCTTCTACCCCTCAGAATCTGGCTTCCACTAGCAGGAAGGGCTGCAGATCCAATCAGGGTCGAAAAAATACAGGACACAGTAAAGGTAAAGGTAAGGGGACCCCTGACCATTAGGTCCAGTCATGGCAGACTCTGGGGTTGCGGCGCTCATCTCGCTTTATTGGCCGAGGGAGCCGGCGTACAGCTTCTGGGTCATGTGGCCAGCATGACTAAGCCGCTTCTGGCAAACCAGAGCAGCACACGGAAATGCCATTTACCTTCCCGCTGGAGCGGTACCTATTTATCTACTTGTACTTTGACGTGCTTTCGAACTGCTAGGTTGGCAGGAGCAGGGACTGAGCAACGGGAGCTCACCCCGTCACGGGGATTCGAACCACCGACCTTCTGATTGACAAGTCCTAGGCTCTGTGGTTTAACCCACAGTGCCACCCGTGTCCCTTAACACAGGACACAGTACCCTTCAACATTTAATTTTACCCTGTTTATTTTGGGTGGTAGCTATGTGTTGCTCAGAGTAGACCCGTAGACATTAACAGGCTTAACTTAGTCACATTCATTAATTTCAATTGGTTATGCTCTGGGTAAATCTTAGTTGCATGCCACTCTTGGTCTTCATATAATGGCAATGTTTTTGGGTATAGATCAAAGATAACCTAAGATCATTGTGATAAATGTAAGCCTTGAACTAAATTAGAGCAGACCCTTTAAATTAATGGGCCTACTCTTAGCAATGGGTCTACTCTTGAGTACAACTTCCTAGGATACAACCCATATGTACAAACTAAGACTGCAATCCTATCCCTATATACTTGGGAGGAAGCCCTATTTAATTCTATAGAACTTAATTCTGAGTAAACATGGTTGGATTGCACTGTAAATCACTGATGACTCACTGCCTTTAACAGTACTGCAATCTCTGATATCTCAGGCAAGCCAACTTCACTCTGCCTGCCTAACAGTAGGGCTGGCTCAGATAGCTGGCCCTTGTACGACAGAAAAATCTAAGTAGGCGGGAGTGATTAATTTTCCATCTCTTTTACAGCACAGTCCTAGACGTGCTTACTTTGAAATAAGTCCCACTGAACTGAATTGGCTTACTCCCAAGTAGGTGCAGCCTGAGTGGCCAAACTTCTGTGAATGGATAAATATGCAGACTTTCAAGTCACACAGCATTCTTCCTGCATCAAGTCAAATGCCTTCTTCCAACCAATTGGCACAGCAAAGAACAGTGTGTGATACTGAAATGAACCTATACATTGGTGAATTTCAAACTTCCTTCCCTCAACAAATCCTTTCCACGTATTTTTGTCTAAGGGAACAAAACCCAGTTCAAACTACATTCACCATGGCAAAGTCCTCTCACATTACACAGGTTTCTGATTTATTTATGTTTTAGTTTAATCTTTGTTATAGAGCCAGCCCTACCATTAGGCAGAATGAGGCAATTGCCTCAGGTGGCGGATGCTGGGCTTGTGGGGAGAGGGTTGGCAATGTCAGGTACTGGACTGGAGAGGACATACCGTATTTTTCCGTCTATAAGACACCCCCATGTATAAGACGACCCCTATTTTGGGGGACTCTGGTTTAAGAAAATGGGGGGAAATGGCCCCCGTGTATAAGACGCCCCCCAATTTTGGACACTGTTTCCCCCCCTAAAACTCTTATACATGGAAAAATACGGTAATTGTGTGTGCCCTGCATCCTGCTTTACACCCCATAATCTAGCCTGTTGCCCCCTCTGGTGTGGTGGAGGATGGTGCCCTGTTACAATTAAGATTCAACTATTGTACAGGCCCTGCTCTGGGCGCAGAAGCTACTAACCAGGCCTCTTGATCCCAGCCCTCACCCTGCATTTGCCTTCTTGGCTGCAGTAGCTATGCACGATGCGGCTGAAATTGGCTATGATAGACATATCATGGTTTTGCAAAGAAGCAGTGGGATGCATATTGTACTGCCTAAATGGTGCTGCCACAGAAACTCTGCTGCTGTTTATCAGCAGGCAAGAAACCAGAATTGCAAGTGAGTAAGTGCAATGGGTGACTGGGTATTTTCCTGTGGAGGTAATGCCAGTAATAGTGTCGCTGACAGTGACTGGATGATGCCCATGACATCTGTGCCAATCAGGCATGCCACTAATTCCTCGCACGTTCAGGAAGTCTATCTCCAATCCCCCACAAATATTACCCACATTACTGCTTGTCTGTGTTATATACAGAAAGGAGGGTCAACTCTGTCTGGTAGTTGAAAACACCTCACTTGCTACATGCCACAATCAGCCACCTTTCAAAACTGCTCCCCCAGGTGATCCCACACTGCAGCAAGGACAGCCACATGCCTTTCATTGGCTGGCAAGGTTCAGCCTTATAGGTAAAGGTAAAGGGACCCCTGACTGTTAGGTCCAGTCATGGACAACTCTAAGGTTGCGACGCTCATCTCGCTTTACATACAGCTTCTGGGTCATGTGGCCAGCATGACTAAGCTGCTTCCCGCAAACCTGCCGGAGCGGTACCTATTTATCTACTTGCACTTTGACACGTTTTCAAACTGCTAGGTTGGCAGGAGCTGGGACCGAGCAACAGGAGCTCACCCCATTGCGGGGATTCGAACCACTGACCTTCCGATCAGCAATCCCTAGGCTCAGTGGTTTAACCCACAGCGTCACCCGCATCCATCAGCCTTATACTAAAAGGTAAAGGGTAAAGGGACCCCTGACCATTAGGTCCAGTCGTGGCTGACTCTGGGGTTGCGGCGCTCATCTCGCTTTATTGGCCAAGGGAGCCGGCGTACAGCTTCCAGGTCATGTGGCCAGCATGACTAAGCTGCTTCTGGCGAACCAGAGCAGCACACGGAAACACCATTTACCTTCCCGCCAGAGCAATACCTATTTATCTACTTGCACTTTGACGTGTTTTCGAACTGCTAGGTTGGCAGGAGCAGGGACCAAGCAACAGGAGCTCACCCCGTCGCGGGGATTCCAACCGCCGACCTTCTGATCAGCAAGCCCTAGGCTCTGTGGTTTAACCCACAGCACCACCCGCATCCATCAGCCTTATACTACTAGGCAGTAATAGGTAGTGGTGTCATTCCCCCACCAGGAAAGGATCATTGTTCTCTCAATATTTCCCCCCACACCCATGAGATTAATAGCACCTTTTCGCCTCTCTAAAACCATATGCATTCACATGTAACATATTACTGATGTGGGCTGGAGAGAAGGAAAAAACCCCTGTGCACTCTAGCAAAGCTGATACCAATACAAGCATCAAGAATATAGCATTTAAATGTCACTGGAAAATAGTTCAAAGCAGAGGTGTCTGAAATCACACCTCCTCACCAATGTAGGTTTTGCAGGGGTCATAAATGCAGGAGGGGGAACCCCAATTTTAGGGTTGCCATACATCTGGAATTTCACGAACGTGAAATTGAGCAGCGAAATTAGTGCCTGGGTGGACAAAAGAACAAGGAAGTGTGTGTTAGAGTATCACTCTTTGCCGTTTTTTTGTTTTTTTTTTTTTTTTGCAAATCCCCCCAAAAAGCTCAACAATTATTGTCTCCCGATTTTTCTTGAAATATGGCAACCCTGCACCTGTAATTGGTACAGCTGGCTTTTGAAAGAAGCAGCACTGGCACTGAAGCCTACTTGAAACCAGTTTTTCCATAATAAAACCCTCTTCCCAGATATGTGGGAAGAAGAAGAAGAAGAAGAAGAAGAAGAAGAAGAAGAAGAAGAGGAGGAGGAGGAGGAGTTTGGATTTGATATCCCGCCTTTCACTCCCTTTAATGAGTCTCAAAGCGGCTAATATTCTCCTTTCCCTTCCTCCCCCACAACAAACACTCTGTGAGGTGAGTAGGGCTGAGAGACTTCAGAGAAGTATGACTAGCCCAAGGTCACCCAGCAGCTGCATGTGGAGGAGCGGAGACGCGAACCCAGTTCACCAGATTACGAGTCTACTACTCTTAACCACTACACCACACTGGCTCTCGTGGTATCTCCCCTTCTCCCCAAATATTTGGCTACTCGGTGGTAGGGGTTAAAACAGGCATTTTTTTGCACCTACCAAGACTGAGGCACTTTGTTATAACACATTTAAAGCATACAATCCTCCCAAGAATCTTGGGAACCGTAGTTTACCCCTCACACAGCTACATTTCCCAGCGCCATTAGCAAATCACAGTTCCCAGGATTATTTGGGGGAAGTCAAGTGCTTTTAAATGTATGGTGTGTGCACAGCCTGAGAGCCTGCTCCTCTTATAACTAGCTTACTTCAAAATAACCAGCAGGCTGTCTTCCCCTGCACAGACCCAGCAATCTTTCAAGACTTTCCAAGGAGTCACCACTAACCAGCCAAGGAATTGTCACTTGGTGGCAACATGGTCATTGGACTTCAAACACCTCTTAAAAACGCGTATGTTTTGTCCTGGATAACTTTTGGGGTGTCCTTTTTGAAATATGGCAACCCTTGTTCCGAGCTCCTTGGGGAAGTGGGACAGAACTAATAACTAATAACTCCTGCTCCTTCAATGGTGGCAGGACAGGCAGACATTATATGGGCGCAGCTGCTTTCTGGAGGGTGCTGGTGGCGAGAGTTTCACCTGTTGATTATCCGCCTGCACAAAGGTGACAGGCTGCAGGGTGCTTGCGGCCGTTTCCCAGCCTCCTAATAGCTTGTTGTGGAAACTTTTGTGGGGATAAACATGGCTGGAAATACTTCGGCACCCACCCTGCCCCTCCAGGCTTGCTCATTTCCCCTGGGAACTTAGGTAATGCATAAATTTGGAAGAGATGGTGGGAGGATTTCTCCTTCCCTCTATGGAGGGATTCTTGTCCACTGGAGGAGGGTGGGGGGAGCGAGTCCCTACAGAAAGCAAAACCACGGCCTAGAAAAGCCTCTCTGCCCTCCTTTCTCTCCTTCCTTTCTGGGGCCTAGTGGTGTTGCGGGGACACAATTTGCAAAATCTCCAAAGGTGCCTGTGGTCTGTGGAGCCCAGCCAAAGTCAGCAAGGCTCTGGAGACAGAAGAGAAGGGACTGGCAGCCTCTCTCTTTGTGTGTGTGTGTGTGTGTGTGTGCATAACACATAGCCGTGACTGTATCGTTATGACTACCCCTGTTTTTAGCAAAGCTTTGGTTAACTCCATGCATGAAATCACACCGCCTGTAAAATTAGAAAGAGGGTTCAGAAACCACAGAGTTCACAGGAAAAAAAAAACTAGACACACACACATGCACACACACTCAAAACATTTCCATTTGCAGCACTCAAATGGCTTCCACCCAGAGGAGGGAGGAGGCCTTCGGACAGCCCCCCCCCCGGCCCCCCAAGACAACAACAACAGGAAGGGAAGGGGGAAAGGGACAAGGTTTTCCCCAAATTCTTTAGAGCACCATTGCTGGACAGGGACTCTATGATGTTTAACAAGTAGGTGACAGGCAGACATCCAAGAGGTGCCGTTCCCCACTTTTCATTCCTCAGTGCAAATAAACTCTAGGCCTGGCAGTAACCCTTGGGTAGCTTTACAATCCTAGGAAGTGACTACAACTCCTACCATGACCATTGGTCATGCTTGCTGACATTGTGAGAGCCCAAGCTTAGCAGCAGATTCCCTGTTTCCGACTTACACTAGGTGAGACTTAATTTTTTACTATTTAAAAAGATATCCTGTGGGGTTGTGGGAAGTGAATGTACAATATGGGGATTTTTTTTGTTTTAAAAAATTAAAATGCATTTTAAATTTATCACGTAGCTTAGTGTATTCGATAGCACTTTTAAGGCACAGTATACTTATATACGTCTCGTCCACCCTTCATCATATGATCTGAGGCAGGGAAAGCCAGGGTAAAAATAAAACAAAAATGGAAAAGTACAGGAAAACGAGATCGAACAGAGCTTATGAAATCAGACAAAAGCACAACTCTTCTCCGCCTATTATGCGGAGACCAGCAGCTTTCCTGGGTCTCAAGCAAAAGTCTTTTTGATTGTTTTCTATGCCCTCCTAACTGGAGAGATTGAGACTTGCACCATATATTTTCCAAATGCAATGCATGTACCGGTACTTTCCCATCAGGCTATGCTCCCATCCTAATACAGGAAGAAAACCAACAGGTGAAGCCTCATCCATCATTAACACCTCCCCCTACCCCCTGCAATTCCAGGGAAATCTGCACCTGCTGAATTTATGCATGTTTTATAGAGTTTATATGAACAGGCTCCCTGCCCCAGAAGGTGGCAGTAGCCCTAAGCAAAGACGTTCCAGGATCACATTTGAGCAACTTACTAATAGCAACATTTTTGTGCTTTGGAAACTTACGCTGACAAGTTGGGGAAGGGACAAAAGGATATGAGGATTTAGAATAATAATCAGATATACATTCAAAGTATCCTTAAGCTTAGTATTGTAAATAGCACTTAAGGTACAGACAGCCTGCTTTATAATCCTGTGAAGTATTGCCATTATCTTATTTATATGAGGGCCTTCTGCACATAGTTATGGACAAGTGCTGTAGCACCATTTAGCAAACTGTTCACAGGTCCCAGCTCACCTCACTCAGTGAGCAGGCAATTGGTTAAGAATTTCCAAGGGCATTTGCTTCCTTCTGAAAGGTGTTCCAGATCATTACAGGGAGATTAGTCTGCCCCACCTAAGGGCTAGAAAATAAATTCAGAAATATGAACATGTAAGCGGCATTCAGGAGTGCAGAGAAGGGTCATGGCTCAGTCAGTAGAGTACATGCAGGAAATCCCAGCTGTAACCTTCAGCATCTCTAGTGAACAAAAATCAGATGGCAGTTGATGAGGAAGTCCTTTGCAGGACACCCTGGAAAACTGGTGCCTGGTGACGATCAGGGGCTAGATCAGAGCTTTCCAAACTTTTCATGTTGGTGACACACACTTTTTAGACATTCATCATTTTGTGACAAAGTAATTCAGTTTTACTAGCAAACCAGAGCTCTTTCCAGCCCCAGGAGGAGAGCGGGGAGTGTTCACACAACACGCCCACACACTGCAGCCGACACACGAACATGTCGCGACACAGTTTGGAAAGCTCTGGGCTAGATGGACCTACAGCCTGACAGTGTAAGACTGCTTCCTATGATTGCTCCAGGCATCATATTATATGGCAGTATTTCACTTAAAGCTAGGTTTTGCTTGCTTGTTTGTGGTGTTGCTGCTGTTGTTTTAAAAAAACTTCAAATGCCAGTCACTTTAAATGCAATAAGAGTGGGCCAGGTGGGAAATTAGTTCTGATATCATTGCTATGGTATCCACAATCAGCTAACACTTTTTAAACAAAAATAAATCAAGTTACTGTTTGTACAGTCAAAGCAAGCTGCTAAAGTAACTCTGCAGCTATTTTGTGACAGGTGTTTTGTAATGTCCGTTTCAAGGTAATTGCTGGTTCATAGAAGTGGACTGAAGCCAATCCTGTGTATGGAGTCTAAAGTCAATAAGCATGGGGAACCTGTAGCTCTCCTGATGTTGGACAACAGCTATGCTGGCTGTGGCTGATGGGAATTGGAGTCCAACAACATCTAGAGAACTACAAATTCTGTCTCCTTCTGTGCTGCTCAGCTTCCCTTAAACTTAGTATATACAGAGCCTTTTCCTGAAGTCCTTTGTATCTATAAGGTTACCAGATGTCCCCGTTTCCTGGGTACAGTCCCCAGATTTACAAATCTGTCTCCTGACAAAATTCATCTGATTAGTAAGAAGTTGAAAAGTGTCCCCGGATTAATTGAAAAAAATCTGGTAACCTTACTATAACTTCCAATACATTCCTGATTGTTACCCCCATTCTAATTGGCCCTTTACACCCAACCACACAACACAGTACAGGTAGTCAGTGGTCTCACTGATTCGTGTAGTTAGCAGCATGCAAATGTTACTGCGCCAGGGACACGGGGGGCGCTGTGGGTGAAACCACAGAGCCTAGGACTTGCCGATCAGAAGGTCGGCAGTTCGAATCCCTGTGACGGGGTGAGCTCCCGTTGCTCGGTCCCTGCTCCTGCCATCCTAGCAGTTCAAAAGCACGTCAAAGTGCAAGTAGATAAATAGGTACCACTCCGGCGGGTAGGTAAATGGCGTTTCTGTGCGCTGCTCTGGTTCACCAGAAGCGGCTTAGTCAGGCTGGCCACATGACCTGGAAGCTGTACGCTGGCTCCCTCGGCCAATAAAGCGAGATGAGCGCCGCAACCAGAGTCAGCCATGACTGGACCTAATGGTCAGGGGTCCCTTTACCTTTACCTTTAAGTTCACTGCATTCTGGATACACCTCCAAAGATCTCACAAGTTGGGGAACATAAAGAAATATTTCGCTGTCCCTTTTCAAAAAAAAGTGGCTGTGGAATTCATGGGATACTTTATAGACCGCAGAACGACCTTTATCAACCTGGTGCCCTCCAGATGCTTTGAATTACAACTCCCATCAGCCTTAGCCAGAACAGTTTATGGGAGTTGGAAACATCTGGAGGATACCAGGTTGATGGAAGCTGCTGTAGAAAGATAGCATTTTGAGGAGAGATGAAAGGTGATGGGATTCTGTTTGTTTTCCCGCAAACCTACCAGTTGATGAAATGAATATCTCGCCGAGGTAGACCCTTAGACTTGTGCCTGCAATGCGAAAGATCTGTTAAATCTGTTTATAGAATCCTGGTGGAAACCATGGCCACATTCTAGAGTTCTTAGAACAGACATAGGTGCCTGAGTTTATTATGACAGTGCTAGAAAGTGTTTGCAGAGACAGAGCATTCTAGAACTGGGTCACAGAAAAAGGCAACTTAAAATGTTGCATTTGGAAGTGTTTGGAGCAACACCAGATCTTTGTATAGTTGGGCAATGTTTTTGGCCAACTGCAAGCCTTACATAAATTTATTTATTCATCACCAATAAATTAGATTAATAAAGTGAATGTCTCCGGGTTTCATGGTTGTAGGGAAGTCTGTGTGCTTGCCTATTCTGCCTACCATAGTATGATATATCAGCTCTTGCACGAGAGTCTGAGCACGCACAGCTGCAGTCCTTAGGTGATGATAGTTCTGAAACTGTCAACAGCATTTGCCTTCTAGGATCCACAGAGTTTTGAAAAACAGAACCACATACCTAAAGAGAAAATGGTTACATTTCCACTATTTCTGACTGAAGGATTTGCCTTCTCAGGATTTGACATATAATAACTGGCTTGCTGAATCAGACCATTTAGGTCACCAAAAAGCTCACAAATTGGACAAGGTGGGATAGCCATTCTGTACTCAATCTGAGAATCTGGTATTCAGGGATATAGGGGAGGCTTCATTCTGAAAATAGGGAGTGCCAGACCGAGTATGGTTTGAATAAATATGAGGGGCTACCACCTTTCTAAAGCTTGGTGCCACAATACATGCCACCTTGGGTACAATGGTGACGAATGTCCAAAAATCAACAAAAACTAAAACTTTAACTGTTATAGCTAAAAGCTATTGACAGGCTTATCCTTCATGAATAGCATGCAGCAGTTATGTAGACACAAGCGTTGAAGAAATAGTTGGGTAACCTGCAGTCCTATGCATGTCTACTCAGAAGTAAGCCCCAGGTAAATGTGTATAAGGTTGCAGTCTTAGTCACTTCCGCTCTTGACAGAATATCTCATTCTAACATTTCCACTAAGTCAGTATTTGTTTGACTCCACTGCTAAATTAGATAATGCAAAGAGGACCAAGGTGTTAAGTTTTGGCAGTAAACTACCTTATTTCTTCCTGATTGGCATATCTTAATGCCTGTCTGTAGCTAACAGAAGCATGCTGAAAAAAGGCTTTTTGCACCAGTGCGATTTATAGACAGCATTTGGCACTTTGCAGGGCAGGCGCTGAAAAGTAAAGTCACTGCAACTTACTTATCTCTAAGGTTTCCTAGTTTCTATTATGGGATGTATGGCGCAACCGATCATTTGATTAGCAGGTTTCATAACCATTATCTATCCGGATGCCGTTTTTGAATCACTCCAAATACAGTAAGAGTTTTGGTTTTCATTATCTGGAACAAGATCAGGGCAACACATACCCAGCAAGCAGGCACTAATCTTACCAGCCTTACCAATTCGTGGGTAGGATTGAAAGAATCACAAAATGAGCTGTCTGATCCCTAGAAATGCCTGGCCTCTGTTGTCTGACCTCCAGGCTGCACGTCTAGCTATTGTGAAACCAAGGGGGATTTCAAAGTGGTTTAGAGTATGACATGGTTTGATGGGGAGAGATATGTCAGCCGTTCAAACACAAAGACATTCTGCAGTGCCCCTTGTGCGCACCCAAGCAAATACTTTGGACCTGGCCCATGTCTCCAGATCTGATTCCACAGTTACAAGGAGCACGTTAGTGTTATAGGAGCAACAATATTTTTATTCACTTCTGTAATCAGATGACGTAGAAAGAACTTTGGACGTTTTTGCCCCAGCTTCTAAACGAAGCATAAAATGAACCCTAATGTGGCACTGCAGTTGTCACTACTGACAACTCTTCTAATTAGAACTCTTCTAGCTCCTTGATCTCTGCAGATTTGCAGGTACGCAGGAGAGGGACAGGTAGATGCAACCAGCAAACTGAAATGCAGGAGAGTGTGGGCAGCTCTGCGTGATGATTTAACTTGCCAGAGACAGTTCTCTGTGGCCATATGAAGCAGAGAGAGGGAGAAAGGGAGAGAGTTTAAACCACGGATGGGGAACTTGTGGCCCTCCAGAGATTGGTGGACTTCTCCATCCCTGATTATTGGCTGTGCTGGATGGAGCTGGTGGGAATTGTTCCAGCAACATCTGGAGAGCCTTGCCTCTGGCTTAAAACCTAATTGAAGAAACAGACACAGAGCATCACACACACACACACACACACACACACACACACACACACACACACACAGTTATGGGCTTGAACATGAGGGCAGAGCTAGCTATTACTAAAAACATGGATCTGCTGTAGAGAATGGAAGCTCTGTGTTCAGTTATTGCCTTCTACTCCAGGATGCATAATACATGCAAATACACCATGCATTTAAACCACATTTGAAGTGCATTACTGTCCCGTCCCCCCCCCCCAAAAAAGAATCATGGGAATAGTAGTTTGTTAAGGATTCTGGAAATTGTATCTTTATTAGGGGTCTACTACAGTTCCCAGAATTCTTTGAGGGAAGTAAAGTGCTTTAAATGCATGGCATGTACTCAGCCATAGTGTCTTGACATCAATACACAATGCATCTCTGCCTGACTTCACTGGTTGATGCCAACAGGGACAAGTGAATACATCATATAATGACTGACTGCAGGGCGGAGGGTAAACTTTGTGATATACTGTGGAGCATGGGAGGGACCTCTTGAGACAAGTTTTTCATTTTGGGTGGCAGCCTTGAGTTCCATATGTTCTGTCCTTAAAATATGCATTCGAAGCCACCCTAATACTGTTTGTCCTCCTGAATCCATTCATTTTCTGGGCAAAACACCACACATGGTGCTCCCTTGTTATGACGATGTTTCTATCGTCACCCCTTCCAATGTGTGCCTGCATTTACCCAAACTGGTTCTGGGAAGCTGCAATTGAGAGCGGAGGTTTGTACAGGCAAGCAGGTGCTTAGCTTCCTGTGTGCCCTTTTTTCTTATAAAAATCCACCCCCTGCAAAATTTATTTTTCCCTCGAGGGTGGGGGAAATCTCTCTCTTCTTCTGTGGGGCGAAAAGCTGGACATGTTCCATATTTGACAGGGAAAATGGGAGTTAAGCATCTCCCCCTACCGTTTTGAACGTATTGCAGCTTAATACAAAAGTGGGCACGCTCTGGGTGCACATTTACTTCCACGTAAAAGCAAACTCCGAGATACAGCCTGTCGCTCAGTCTCCCTCACAAGCACCTGTGCAATATGGCAGTTACTGCAAGATCATTGCACTTCACTGTTTAATGTGTTTTATGGCCAACTTTCAACTGAATTTCTCATGCCACCGACTGAAGAGCTTTGCTTTTGCAAAGAGACCTGCAGCTGGTGCTCTAACGATAGACAGGCAGATACTTTCTAGGCAACCTCAGCTGCCCAGCACCAGGTGCAGAGGTTGTCAGCTGCTTATATTTGGATTCCCTCTGGGGAAGGTAAAGCAGATGCAATCTACAAAGAAAACTAGACACAGAACTCAAAAACTATTTTTTGCTTTTGGGAAACGGCATCATTTTACATCTGAATGGGGGCACCATTCGCCCCACAGTCCAGTGAAACATCAACACTTGTTCGGAGAAATGCAGTTCAATGATTCCTGTACGCTGATAAAAATAGCAAAAGCAAAAAAACTGAAAGTTAGAGCAGCTCATAAGGTTGTTTAAGAATTTCCTGGATACCATCTATTTATATGAGCAGGCCTTCCAGACAAACCTATTTCTTCCCCTGCAATTTGCAACTGATTCGGTTTCATTGTTTGGGCAGCAATCCTGTGTATGCTTACCTGAAAGAAAACCCAACTGAACTCAGTGGGACTTATTCCCAAGTAGACATGCATAGGAGTACAGTGTTAGTACATTAAGAACTCTGACCCTTTGAACTAAAGCAATCAAAAGATACCATTCAGAAATTTATTTATTTAATTTAATCTAGAGGGGTTTCCTCCCAGGTACACGAGCAAATCTAAGCACTTTTGCTAAGAAGTAAAATTTACTGAATTCAGTTGAACTTCTGAATGCATATAATTAAAATCAGGGTACAGTGGTACCTCCGGTTACAGACACTTCAGGTTAAAGACTCCGCTAACCCAGAAATAGTACCTAAGGTTAAGAACTTTGTTAAGAAACAGTCCTAGGTTTCTCTCTTCCTTGTACTCACTCTGCAGAGCATCTGTGGCATAAAATTCATTCTCCTGATTACTTAGCTTAAGACAGAGAAACTGAAAGCAGCATATAAACAAAAACAATCCTTTCCTTCTCTTATTCATAATTGTCATATATCTCCTAAGTGTATTTTCCAGTTAGTAAACATTTTTGTATGTTTTGTACTATTGTTGTACTTTTTTCCTTGATTTTATTGATATGTAGTAAAGGGTAATAATGTTGAGCTGTTTTAATAAAATATAGTAACCGATACTGTATTTTGAGAAACACTTGAACAAGTAACTGTTTAGCATCTATTAAATCATGAAAAAAAATTTTATTATATAGTTACATATACACAAAGTTAAAATTTCAGTCAATAGTGTCATTTGGAACACATTTCAGTAGGGCATGAATCTGTGGGTCATTTGGTAAGCAGAGGTCTTAAAACTAAAATTAGTGTTTTTGCCATTTTCCTCATAAACATTTTCCAATTTTACTTGGTTTAAACAGAATTTCATTTCCTTTTAAAATGCTGAGACCAGTCATATGTTAACATTTACACTTCCCATACAAAATTCAATGTACATTTTTATGCAGGGCCAAGGATATATAAATATATACAAAATAGACATTATTTGTAGTTAACATACTCTGATCAGGTCCATTAGCAACACATCAAAAGCAGATGCACAGAACGGTTAATAAAAGGTTTTCTTTAATCCTTTAGAACGAAGTGTGACCATTAATTATTATATAAAATAGCACAAGTAAAGGCTTTAGATTGGAAACTTTGGTGGTTTCCAATAATAGAGGTTATGTTAATTAAAAATAAGACACTCAACCAGATAAATGTTGTATCTGATACATCCATTGTGATCACAAACAGTTTATGTAAAAAGAACACATTTGTTCACAGAGTATTAAATATTGCACAAGTACACTTTTCCTTTGAAGACTAAGGACTTCCCATGTTTACAAACTGTAGTATGGTCCTTGAGTGGGAAGAAGTTGTGAGTGTGCATTTTCTAGCATGAGAAGCATACAGGAAATATTAATACTGTTAGAGTTGTCATCCATCCAACCTCTTCCCAGTCCTACTCTATGGCAACAACAAGTTGGAGATAAAAGATTTGGCAAATACAGAGGCCAATAGTAAGGTGCAACACATCACGCGTCAGATAAGATGTAAGAGCCAGTCAAGTCCAAGAACTTTTAAGACAGTCCTCTTGACCGTGGAATAAGCTCCTAGAGAATGAAGGCCAATACCATTCACAGTGTTTACACAGTAGTAGAGTAAGACTCCACTCTTTTTTGGTTATTTTCCTTCTGAACGATGGTGTCTGATGTTTCAGTGTTTTCAGTATCACTGTCACTACTGTTTGCCGCGGCTGGAGTCAAGTCCATCGGACCAGTCCTCCTGTGCAAGTGAAAATGGACCCCCGACTCCTGAACGTGGTTTGATATAAAGTCTTCGTCGGACGAATGCAAGGACTCATCATCTCCTATCAAATGGTTCACAATATGAATCCCATCAAAGGTGTGTGGGCCTGGGAAGGGTTTCTTGCCTTTTAGGCATCTGATCTGTAAAAAGAAAGGACAGACACATACAAACATTAGCCAACAGGCCTATCATTTCAGCTCAAGAAAGGAGAATATGCCCATATTCAACTAAACATTTATATCTTAAAGTACATCCGCAAGTTATAAGGACAGGAGTAGCATTTGAGTGTACACAAAATCACTGCTCACCCTCACCAGAAATAAAAACAAATGTGTGTATACATATCTAATGACCCAAGTTGTCTGTCCTTTCATGAGCTGCATTCAGAGGTTCCTGCTGACTGAAGATAGGAGGTGATTTTTGCCAATTCCTCCTTCCCCCCTGTGACCCCCAGCAATACTTCCCCCCACTGTTCAGGAAAGTACCCCAATCCTCTGGAGAGTTTTTGGTGGCAGAGGGGATGCTTCCTAGACAGCATTACATGGCATGAGACTAGGAGTGGGAAATCTGGGATTTGACATGGTGCAAAGGCCAAAGTTCAGGAAAAAAATGTGTTATAGTAAAGAAGTACTTTCCCCTTAGAGAAAATAAAAAAAACAGAACACAAGCACAGCAAGCTTTCACTAGTGAAGTCACACTTTTACTCCACCGTCACCTTCAATACATCTTTAGTTCACTATAGCATTCGATAATCAGCAGAGTACATAAACACAGCCAAATTTACTTAAAATTCATGTTAAATGCACCATCTTCTGTTCACATTGACCGGACAATTAAATTCTACTCCTGGTGCCCATTCTTAGAATTTACAGTGTAATGGTTAGAAACAGAGAGCAAATACTCTTGCTATTTAAAAAAAATGGGGGGGGGGAGACATTGACTGAGGAAAAGATGAATTCCAGAGATTTCGAAAGCAATTTCGCCAGCTTGTTGAAGAAGCGCTTTGTTAGTGCAGTGATCTATACATTTCAATAACTGCAAATGGAACAACCTAGATTTCAAGCCAAAGGGTGACATGCTCAGTTCCCACATGCAGAACACCTTAAGTAAGATGCTACACTGTAAACAGAGGGACTGCTGAATTGAAATCAATATGTTTATACAGGGGCGAGGAACCTTTTTTCTGCTGAGGGGTGTGTTTTGTGGGGGTACTTTGTTGGGGGGCATGCTGGAGGTGGGCAAGGCAAAAGGCAGATGTTTGGCAATGTACCGTATTTTTCGCTCTATAAGATGCACCAGACCACAAGACACACCTAGTTTTTGGAGGAGGAAAACAAGAAAAAAAATAAATTCTGAATCTCAGAAGCCAGAACAGTAAGAGGGATCGCTGTGCAGCGAAAGCAGCAATCCCTCTTGCTGTTCTGGCTTCTGGGGTAGCTGCGCAGCCTGCATTCGCTCCATAAGACGCACACACATTTCCCCTTACTTTTTAGGAGGGAAAAAGTGAGTCTTATAGAGCAAAAAATACGGTATTTCCCTTTTCCCACTTTCCCCTTCTCTTCCCACTTTGAAATTAAGCTGTGGTTCACGTGTAGCCCCCAGGCCACAAGTTCCCCCGGTCCTGAGTTAAGCCCTTATACAAACTGAAATTGCCATGGCTGCTTTGCATGAAGTTTATGCGTGGTGGCTGACTCAAGCTGAAGCCACGTATTGAGCTATGAGTTTTATTTCACAAATATTTCGCAAGCGACACTTTGTGGGACAGTCCATTACAGCTGGCAATGGTGTCTGACAGAACTAGGAGCCCTCTCTAAACCTGATCTTGTGTAAATATTCACAAGAAGAGCTGTAGAATTCCTCCTTCTGGTTCTGTATTATGACAAAAAGAGGGAGAGAGACAGAAAGACACCGCTTGGGACATTTCTCAACTTTAAGCATGAATAAACCAGCCACCTTAGGATGAATTTCAACATCTTATTTTGAAGCTTTCTTAAGTTTCAAAATAGACATATTCACACCCAAATGATCCTTAAAGTGACCCACACACCTTCTGAATACCTTGCAATATTTAAAAACAGCACAGTAATATAACCGAAAGGAACAAACGAACAGAAAAATCCCTGTGGATAGCTCAGTCAGCAGAGCATGAGACTCTTAAGGTTGTGGGTTCGAGCCCTACTTTGGGCAAAAGATTTCTGCACTGCAGGGGGTTAGACTAGATGACCCTCGTGGTTCCTTCCAATTCAACAGTTCTATAATTCTCCTTATGCTGCTATTGTAGTACTAGGGGTTTGAAATTTGCCTGAAACGTGCAATGATGCAACATTTCAAACCCCAGCTTATAACTAAGGAAGAACATTCCAGGTCTTAGCTTCAACTGCAGGAGAGGGGTCTATTTTCAAAACCAGAACTGGAACAAGTCATTCTGTTTCTATCTCTTTTGACGGAACAGAACTAGGGATGCTGATCACAGAAGAACGTTCTTGTTAATACTAAAAAGCGGCAGAAAATCTCTTGTGTTACCGATATAAATCTGAATTATTAATTCTAAATAGATATGTGGACTCAAGCCCCCTTTAATTTGGTTTAATGGAAGAAGAATGGTATCAGAACATGGGGCTGATCCACAGCACATGGTATTAAGGAATGGAAATTCTCAAGAGATCCTGCCAAATTTAAATATAAGACACCATAGCATGCTGGCTACTGTCCCAACTATTCAATGGCTTTTATGGAGTTGTCAAAAATTTCATGCCCATCATTAATGGTCTCCGGTGATGGTTGAAAATGGCAGAATTGACTAGTGGCTCAAAGTACCTGATTTAGGAGTGCCAAGGAGTGTGGTAGAGTCTCCTTCTTTGGAGGTCTTTAAGCAGAGGCTTGACAACCATATGTCAGGAGTGCTCTGATGGTGTTTCCTGCTTGGCAGGGGGTTGGACTCGATGGCCCTTGTGGTCTCTTCCAACTCTATGATTCTATGATTCTATGATTGATTCTAGAGGCCCAGTGGATAGAGTACACATGTTCCACAGGGCCTTTTTTAAAAGACTCTCCCTGTACTTATACTTTATGTACTTGTTGTTTACCAGGCTGTGTATTATTATATTTGAGAACACAAAGCAGCCATGCTTAGAAAGGTAGTCAAATTCATTCCACTTGAACTTTCTCATAACATGCTCTTACCTGTTGCTGACTGTCAGCCCAAGCATAAGCAAAAAGAAAAAGACAGCAGAGAAAAATTTAGAGGTTTAAAACATTCCTAAATAATTCAGATTAAAAACGCGCAAACTAAGGTAGCATTTTAAAATAAGAATATTTGCTTGAATCAACTCAACTTAATTTCAAGAGCAGATTGATTTTTCTGGGGGGAAATAGAGTATTAATTTCTATAGTCATTTCCTTGTTAAGACGTGTGTGTGTGTGTGTGTGTGTGTGTGTGTAGAACTGTAAACATTTAGTGCAAAATTCAGTTGTTAAGTCAAAGTTCGTGAAGAAGCCAGCTGTATTGCCTTGATATCAAACATGCACTTTTTGAAAGTAAGATCTTTAGAATTACGGTACTTCCATTACCACAAATATAAAAGGTTAACATCTTATCAGTTATTACTTCCTTCAAAGAATCTTGCAGAACTGCAGCTTTGTGATGGTTCTGAGAATTATTAGAGATCTCTGTTTTTTTGAACAGTTAGCATTTAATTCTTTCTCCTGTGTTTCCCTGATCTAAACTACTCTCCCTCAAGCTGCTCTTAGCTGCACATTGGTGTTTTCCACCATATGCAGGGATGGTAGGAAGTGGAAACCAGCAACTTACGGGGAGGGCGTGGGCACAAGTTCCCCTGATGTATATAACATATCAACACAGTTCACATGTCACACTAAACCAAGGTTTCATGAGATGCAGACAACCACAAGCCTCAGTTTCCCTGTCTCCTTTTGTGTCATGTGAACAATTTGTAACAAATTCCGGTAACTTTCAAAACCAGCCAACTTCAAAAATGTGCTTTTGAAGCTGCCTTTTTTCAACTGGAGTTTGTTTAAAACCTTTAACCCAGATCTCAAAATATCTCAGTCGGTAGAGCACGAGATTCTCAGTGTTGTGGTTCGAGCCCCACATTGGGCAAAAAGATTCTTGCACTGCAGAGGGTTGGACTAGATGACCCTCGTGGACCTTGCCAATTCTACAGTTCTTTGATTCTATGATGTAGATAACAGGACAAGGCAACTAAGGGGAAGTGAAACTTAATGTTGTTGAAGTCCTTCTCTTGACCACATGAGGAGAGGAAAGGGATGGAGTGAGCGTGTGAGCCTGAGGATCAGAGTGGTTCCTCCCTGTTCACATTTGTCTTACAAATAATAATAATAATAATAATAATAATAATAATAATAATAAGTGGTCTGGCTGGGTTTCCCTTGCCACTCTGGGGGGCTCCCAACAGAATATTAAAACGGAATAAAATATCAAACATTAAAAACTTCCCTAAACAGGGCTGCCTTCATATGTCTTCTACAAGTCAGGTAGTTGTTTATTTCCTTGACATCTGATGGGAGGGCATTCCACAGGGCAGGCGCCACTACCGAGAAGGCCCTCTGCCTGGTTCCTTGTGATCTCACCTCTCGCAGTGAGGGAACCGCCAGAAGACCCTCAGAAATGGACTTCAGTGTCTGGGCTGAGCGATGGGGGTGAAGACGCTCCTTCAGGTGTACTGGGCCGAGGCCGTTTAGGGCTTTCAAGGTCAGCACCAACACTCTGAATTGTGCTCGGAAACGTATTGTGAGCCAATGTAGGTCTTTCAGGACCATAGTTTACCGTGATGTACGCAACAATCCACTGTAATGAAGCAGCTTTGTCACAGCAAACCTCCCTAGGTTATGCAATTGGCAAGAATACAGAAGCATGAAGGCTATATATTTAAAGTTATGCAAAAGACTTAATATTGAATTTCTAAATTTCCTTTGTTCTGTTTTAAAAAATATCAAGGTGGTAGCAGTTGGGGTTTTCAGCTTTTAGCAGTTATCAAGAGCAAAACTGCCGAAAGGAAACAAGAGGCTAAGGCAGGGCAGCTGTACTGCTTACATGACAAAGATCAAAACTAGCGACACACTGAGACCAGAAGCTTTCATGTCAGAACAGGAAAGCAACAACTTGATCAGGCTAGGTCATGACTTTTTGATCAGAGCATTACCATATAATCAAAAGTTCTGAAATCTTAATAGAAAGTACGTGATTGAAAAGATAGCAAGTAGTCAGAAGAACAGGCTTCCATGTCGTACTATGTAATTGCATCGTCAAATTTTACTTCTCTCTTATGTTGTAAAGACGTATAAATGACTTTTGGCTGAATTTGGCCCTTGGGCGCCATTTTCAAGCAACACGTTTCAAAAGAGAGAGAAGTTACTTAAAACAACAACAAAACCCTCTTCTTTTTAGGGTGACATATAGAAATCAGCATCAAAAATTAAATGTAGGATTATAATCCTTGGCAGCTATTCAAGTGCCATGGTTTATTTTAAATCAATAGCTCTGAGGCTATTTATAGATCTCAATCTATGTTTTTTCTGGTAAACAGTTGGGAAAGGAAAGGTTGCTTAAGGTGACAGATTATGGCCTTCGTGTCTATAACTGGGCCAGGAAAAGAAAATGAAAGTTTTGTTTACCTGTGTCAGCATCATCTAGTAATCTACTGAAAAATCCACTCAGCCCTATCTAACGATAGCTAAAATTATGTCCAGATTTCATTCAGTATCTCATTCCAACACCTCAATGCTGAAGTTAGAAATCTGCAAAATACAGGCCCATTTCCATCAATTTCTCTGAAGTGGAATGATTATAACCAACTCCCTTCTCTCTGCCCTTCTCTCAATGTTATTTGCCTATCAAAACTTTCTATTAAATGCATATACAGTGGTGCCTCGCAAGACGAAATTAATTCATTCCGCGAGTTTTTTCGTCTTGCGATTTTTTCGTCTTGCGAAGCACGGACTTTGGAAAAGCTTCAAAAATCACCAAAGTCTTCAAAAACCTCAAAAAAGGCTACCACACCGCGTGCTATGAGTTGCTCCTCGAAGTGAATGCACGGTTTTAAGAAAAAGGAAACAAACTTGCAAGACAAAGGAAACAAACTTGCAAGACGTTTTCGTCTTGCGAAGCAAGCCCATAGGGAAATCTGTCTTGCGAAGCAACTCAAAAAACGAAAAACTCTTTCATTTTGCGAGTTTTTCGTCTTTCGAGGCATTCGTCTTGCGAGGTACCACTGTATTGATTTGATATATTTTTTAGTAGTTTCCTCTCTTTCTCCATCTCTCCTCTTAAGGATGTCTCTTGACTTCATGAAAAAAAACAACAACCCCAAATCATTTGTATGTGCTTTAGAGGTTCAGCAAAAGAGACATCTCTTCCACTAGATCATGGCAATAAACATTATTGAGAAGGAAACCATCAGCTCTGAAAGTGAAGTACTCCTTTTTTTGGGGGGGGGATGCTACAATCATTAACGAACATGAACAACCTGATTTTCTAGAATTCTGTAGTGTTTCACCAACATTATGCTGTTCCCACATGCCTATGTTCACCACTAAGATAAAAGAATGAGGTTGAAATCAAAGTATGGAGCGAGACCCTATTATGAAAAATGCTACTGAATCCTCAGTTTTAAGTTATTCAGCATGAACAGCAGCTCTGGGTCTAAGAACACATAAAACACAGCACACACAGCTGAGGAGCTATACTTATTTTTACTTAAGGTCCACTAAGCTGCTATTTTAGATTGGGTGTTTGTTAACCACATGACCTCACAAGCGCTATCTTATCACATCACAGTTTCCTCAGACTGACCACAACTATTGAAATCTGACTCCGCCAGCATAGAGGTTCAGTATCTGACACGTACTAGCAAAAACAGCAACTTTCTAGCTGTCCAATAGCTGCGCTGACTTACGGGAGGGCAAATCTGGTGGTCTTGTCTTAACTGCACTTGCAAGATACCATGTAAGGAAAGCACATGATTTATTGCTCGGTAAGCTTCAACCACAAGTTGAAAAACTCACATTTTAAATCTGAGAGCTAACATGTTTCCTTTTCATGTCAGGGGGTTATGGGGCAAAAAAAAGGGGGGGGGAAGGTTTGCGTTCTCTCCCATACTTGATTTGGGCTACAATGCTGCACTGTGGGTTTTTTTAAAAAAATTCTACCTAGAGTAAATGTCGTATTATTTATTTAGAGGGGGGAAATCTCACCCTTAATCTTCCGAGTTGAGGCAAAGCTTTTAAATGCTTATCTTAAGATTATCACAATGGCTGCACTTCAGTGTATTGAAAAAGCTTTGCTCCTGAAAGCCTGACAAGCATCACTCTGGCAGCGTGTGCTGATGAGCCCAAGGGCAGGCAGATGAAGACAACAGCAAAATGCTATGGTAGACCCACAAAGCTGATGGAATTCCATTACAGACCATGATTACCAAAGGGGTGGGAACCTGTGGCTTTCTAGAAGTTGGTTGGACACCAACTCCCACCGACCTCAGCCAGCCTGGTCAAGGGTCAGGGCTGATGAGGAGTTGTAGCCCAGCAATCAGAAGCTATGAATGCCATCAACAGTGGCAAGCTTGTGGGATGGCTACTGCTAAGTAGTAGCTCACTCTTAACCAGTCTGAAAGGTCTCCTAAGATGGTCTGCTGGATGGAATGGCTGTTCCACTTCATGGAAACTGTGATGCAACACTGTTACATCTTCCTTTACTCTAATATCCACATGAAGAGGCTGGGAGAGATTATCGAAAAGGTTTGCAAAGCGGTGCCATCAGTACGCAGATGGCATTTATCTCCCATTCCTCTTTTTTTATCTGAACCAAGTTAAGTTGGAGAAGCTCTGGAGGTGTAGGTAGGCTAGAGATCAGCAAATGAACTGAAACTAACATAGACCAAACCAACATGTCATTGGCCGGTAGTTCAAATAACCCTGTTTTGAATGGGGCTGCACCCTTCCTGCATAGTTTCACGGTGCTTCTGGAAGCTCAGCTAAGGATTGTAGCCAGGAATGTATTTTTCTGGCAGCCTGCATGTAGGTAGGAGTTGGGTAGCGGCAACATATACCAATCAGTTCCCAATCAGCTTCTGGACCTAATTCAACATGTTTACTCTGACCAATAAAACAGCTCAAAAAAATATTGGAGAGAATGGTTCCTTTCATATGCACTTAGGTCGTCAGATGGGCCCCCGATACAGATGCCAGCATAGTCTTAGACTGTACTGCACAAAAGAAAGGGTATTTTCTTCAATTAACATGGCTTTATAGAATTTTCTCACTCGAAAGGTTTGGCAGCTCTGCTTGCTTGGTTTATAGAAAGGTGATATACCGGTATATGAGGATTTCCATTTATGCAGTGGAGCTTATCCTTCTTCTCCTTGTGCACCCCCACATCCCGCCAAATCTGATATGGAGGGTAAAAGGAACCCCCAGAATAGATTCAGGGGGCATGCGGGCAAAGGAAGTTCTGTTGCGCAGCCAGAGACCACTTTGCTGGATACTACCCTTTGCTCTTGCTATATATTGCTTAAGTTAATTTTCTTGTGCTGACAACAGGCCATTGTTGCTTTTAACAATGGGCAGAACGTGGCAGGCAGTGGTGCGGCTACGTAATTTTAGATTCTCGACTCAAAAGATCTTATGGGGTCGCCCCTTTAGACAACGATGTATATGGCTTCGTTCACAAAGCACAATTGACCTAGCATTTTTCAGCCCCAACTCTAGGGATTGGACACCATGCAGCAATCCTTATGTTGACCATCGTTCAATTTAGCCAGCACATGATCTCTTCCAATAGGCTTACATGTTTTAAAGAAAGAGAATTCCTAAAGTACAGTGGCAGTTTGAATAAGCTACCCGGGGAACAGCAAACACCTATCAGGTGACCGGAAACGAATGCCAACCCATTCTCTTCCAAATACAATAATGTATAGCCTAACCATGGTGGTGTTAGTTATCTTACTTCTCAATGTTCCAAGAACATCATTACCCTACAGGGAGCCATGTTGCCCCAATATTTTCTGTTTTGGATCAGCTTGTTCTCTGGTTAAAGAGGAAAAAACCTGCCAGAATTCAAGTGTTTTATCCAATGTATATTCTGCGAGGTCTCAAGTAATTTAACTTTGACTTAGCGAGTCATTCTGTGGAAAATAAAAATAGGAACCTCACTCTAGATGGGATTTCCCACTTATTTAAGGTTTATTCTGCTAGTAACTTTTCTGACTGAGATTCCTTTAATTCAGTTTCCTGGGTAAGTCTGGTTAGTTCTCTAGAATACTATTTCCTGAAGTCTAAGTTTTATTTAGCACATTTATGCCCTTTTTTCTAGGAAGTTGGCACTCTTAAATCAAACTCAGTAGAACAAAATGATCAAGTTACTAAAGGCGGAACAAAAAAATTGCAAAGCAGATATTAATGTACCTGGGCATCTTTCAGCAGTACATGATTATTATTATTATTATTATTATTATTATTATTATTATTATTACTGAGAGATCACTACAGGAATTTAAAAGCCACATGTCCCCAAAAGCCTTCTAAACAGAAATGTTTAGCCAACCAGTAGAAGGCAATTTATGATGGGCAAGAAGATGATCCTCCCTTGAGAGAAATTGCAGAGCCTGGGTGCAGTGACTGAAAATCAAGGTCCTTTCCTGCTCCCAACTAAGCACACTTCTGGGGAAACACAAGAAAATCTCTGGTCATAACAAGCTTGCCCAGCGAGGCAGAGCTGCCATCGACAGCTTTCCAGTAGTAGTATCACTACTGGAGGGAAGAATGAGAAAAACAACCATGTTGGAAATACAGTGATACCTCGGGTTACATACGCTTCAGGTTACAGACTCCGCTAACCCAGAAATAGTGCTTCAGGTTAAGAACTTTGCATCAGGATGAGAACAGAAATTGTGCTCTGATGGTGCAGCGGCAGCAGGAGGCCCCATTAGCTAAAGTGGTACTTCAGCTTAAGTACAGTTTCAGGTTAAGAACGGACCCCCGGAACGAATTAAGTACTTAACCAGAGGTACCACTGTACATGAGTGCCCCAGTGGAGCCAACCTGGCAGACCAGAGCTTGACACTGTTAAGCGGCAGTGATTCCGCTGCCAGGAAGCCATAGTTGTGGACCCACCTCTCCAGGCTGGCTGCTCCAGCATCTGATGAAGATCTAAATACATGGGTAGGCTGGTATGGGAGTGGAAGGTCCTCTGGAAACCCTGGCCCCAAACCATGGACAGCTTTTAAGACTCTTCATCAGCACTTCATCAGGAACAAAACTGGGAGCCAGTGCAGCTACTTCAATAATGGAGTTATATGCTCCCTGTTAACAGCTGCCACAGTCTGGACTGTTTATAGTTTGGTGCTCTTTTCATAAGCGGCCCTATGTATACTGTATACTACACAAACCCAAGTGTGATGTAACTAAGGCGCATGTCACCATGACCAGATCAGGAAAGCAGGTCCCTACATATGCTCCCACTATTCAGCCTCGTCCCAAGGTGGCCCTTTGCATATATGGTCTGAATTATTTATCCACGAGTAATTACTTAGTGTTTACAATTTCATTTTTACAAGCGGAATCGTTTAAAAGCAGGGCATTTGATCTGCAGCTGAATGTCAATCTTCATTAAGTCCATCTTGAGTTAGTTCAAGAGAAGTGCGATTTGAAGGCGAGATAGCGCCTCTATCAGAATCTGTTACCGTTTGCATTAGGTTGTTAGGACAGAAATATCAGATGGGTTAGAGCATAAGGTGCATGAAGATAGCAAGAATGAGCCTCAAGCTCTGATGCTGGAGAAGAAGAAAGTGCAATCTATCTTTCTTTCTTGCGAAAAACTTCCTATCTGAATAAGCCAAGCAAGTGTTTTTGGTGTGGTTGAAAGTCAATGACACACAACGACGATTGTTTACATGTTATTTAGCTAAAAAGCATTCCCTTTTTATCACAGACCCTACCTGAACAGTTTTGGGCCCCAGCTTATCTCATCTCCCCTTATGTGACAGCTGCCTGAGAGCAAAAGAAGGCAAAGCAACAAGGGGCCATAAATAGGGGTTTCTTTGGGGCTGATTATATGAAATTGTGCTGTGCATATAGGGGTATGTGCATATGAACCACCAGCAAGAATATTTTTCCCCGGGCTACAGCCGGGAACTACTTTTAAATCACTATTATTGCTTGCACAGGCTAAAGGAGGAAGACTAGACAAGATCTATTGCATGCAGTTACTCTTCTCACAAGAAATGATACTAAGTGTGTCAAATATTAGTAAATATACTTTTATAAATATCAATAAAAAGGTAAAGGTAAAGGGACCCCTGACCATTAGGTCCAGTCATTGCCGACTCTGGAGTTGCGGAGCTCACTTCACTTTATTGGTCAAGGAAGCCGGCATACAGCTGGCCAGCATGACTAAGCCGCTTCTGGCAAACCAGAGCAGCGCACGGAAACGCCGTTTACCTTCCTGCTGGAGCGGTATCTATTTATCTACTTGCACTTTGGCATGCTTTCAAACTGCTAGGTTGGCAGGAGCAGGGACTGAGCAACGGGAGCTCACCCTGTCACGGGGCTTCAAACCGCCGACCTTCTGATCGGCAAGACCTAGGCTCTGTGGTTTAACCCACAGCGCCCCACGTCCCATAAATTTCAATACCGATATGTAAATAATATTACATAATGTATCCATTTAATTTCAGGAACAAATACTGCACGCAGTCCATGCAATACTCAATCCTAATTGAGGACATCACAGAATCCAACAATTTTTGAACTGGAAAAATATAGGAGGGGCTGTTTCAGAATAGAAAAGTTTTCAGAACAAGGTATCGGATGGAGCCTCAACTACTTCACCATCTGAAACTGCAGGTTCAATTAATTCTGCAAAAACGCACAATAGCAAACATTTGCTTTTGGCTCTCCCTTCGAAGAGTCGCTCAGCATTATAAATCAAGTATTACTGCCATGAGATTTACAATGCAGAAACTAGCTACTGTTGTTGTACAGGAAAATACTATCAGAAGACGGAAAGGGTCAGAATCTGCATATCGTGGAACTACAGCAGACACAGAAAACTGTACAACACAAACGTATTTTTTTTACACAGTTCCAAAGTTCTTCTTCAACTCTACAACTAGAAGCCACTATTCCTTGCTTCTGGCTCCCAAAGTATTTTGTGGTCTGTTAAGTTTGTGTGAGAAAGGCTATCAGTTCTAATCTTACGCACCACTCTTGTAATCTACACTGCACATTTGTTCCTTGCAACATCCAACAGGAAGCCAAGACAACTGTTTAGGAATACAGAGCATATAAAGAAGCAACAGGAACTCCCCACTCCCCACCCCGCCGGGCAGTTTAGGCAGTTTATAAATCAATCAGTATGAAATGGGAACTAATGCAAGTGAGAGAATATACTCTAACACAGTCAACAGTTTATTTTAGTCCAGACTGGATGAGGCTGTCTAGATATTTGTTCCGCTGACCCCTTCAAGACCCAGTTTGAACCGATGATGGTTCCAATGCACCTTCCTTTCTACGTATGGAACAATAGTGGCAATGAAGCCAATATGCCTGATCTATATGTCAAGCAGGAAGCACAAAAAGCAGGTGCTCCTTTTGTGTATCCCTCCCTTCTTCAGCTTTCTCATAAACAAAAACCATTTCAAAGCAGTTGTGGCCTTGCCTTCGTAGAACATAACAGTGGCCAAGAACAGTTGTGCATCGAGTGGAAAGCCATCTTAAGTAGGGTTGCCATATTTCAAAAAGTGAAAATCCAGACACAAAAGTTGTTGAGCTGTTGGGGTGTTTTTTTGTTCTGCAAAATCTTTAAAAAATGAAGTTTCTGAGCTACTTTTTAAATGAAATTCGCCAAAAATCCACACTTCCGACATGGGTTACGTCTGGATTTTCCAGGACATTTCAGATATTTTTGTCCGTACGCTGTTTCTGAAGGCCAAATTCTGGATGTGTAACCCTATCTTAAGAGTAGATGGAAATCATTAGTCAATCTTTTGGGCAAACGTGCCACATGTTTAGTCCAAAACATGAGATAATGGCACTCTAGTCTGCACTACACAGGACAGAAAGCCCTCACACACAGTCATCTTATTATTTTGCATCTACTGAATATAATTTTGGAAAGACAAGCAAAAGGGCAGGCCTTATTAAGCCCAAAGACCTTCCCAATTTTTCACAGACACCACCTACAGACACCACCTACTCTACTGGCACCACTGGTATAGTTTCGCTACCAATTATTTAGCAGAGACTATTTCATGATCTGGGGCATTCACGTGGTGCCTTATTTTGCTAACTTTTAGGTGCAAAATTGATAATTCACTTGGTCTTCCTAAGAACTTCCATTTAGGTCAACTCCATCCAGACACATGATTTAGTCATCTATAATTACTTTTAAAGGTTTATGTATTGTATCCTTTGCTTTTAATGATGATGCTTTTATATATATATATATATATATATATATATATATATATATATATATTATTGTTTTGTGGATTTTAGCCGTGCTTTATAACTTTATTTATTGACCACTTAGGACTTTTTGGGCCAGCAGTTTATAAATAAATAAATGCTCTACCTGCTGTATACTCCTGGTTTTTAAACATTGTAACTCTTGTATACAAACATTTCAATTTCTTCTTTTGGGTTTTTTTTTTTTTTTAAATTGTTAGGTGCCTTGGGAAAATTTTAATGGAAGGCTGGATAAAATGTTTTAAATGAACCCCCACCCAAACAATTTTTGCTTATAGTGAAGATTTTTGTGAAGGCCTGTACAAAAGTGAAGGGATGAAGAACAGAAGAGAGAAGTGGCTTCAAAAATAGGGTTGGGAAGGTGAAAAGTTAGGTTAGTAGTTGTATGGAGTGGGGGGGGGAGCTCGGGGTGTGCGTGTGTTAATGTGACTTGTTAAGTGGGGCACCTCATAATAATATAAATACACATTAGGGCAGATCTTCAACAGGTAAAACTTTGATGTATCCTATTTATAGCAGCTTAAAATATAAACAGGACCAGATTTTTTTGGTTGTTGTTTTTTTCAAGATCAGGAGTACCATACATTGATTTGTCTTTCAAACTTGAAAATTGCAGGCATGCACACTAAAGTAACTTCTATTTCTTTCCCATGTTTTGCTGAGTCATCTGTGAATGTCTCCCTCATTCAGTTGGCCAAAAGGTTGTGGTCGCATTGTGTATGCCACAACTTTAAAAGGAAGATTAGCTTACAAGGTCAACCATAGAATGCCTATGAATGTTTAGAGAAGCAAAGTGAGAGGGACCATTAATCGTTTGGAGGGCATTTTTTTTTATTATTTGCATTTATTGAGTATAGAGTTGTGTAAGATACACACTACAAGTCAGAGTGCGATTCTGAGGAAATTCCTGCTTCAATATTTTTTAAAAATATATTAAATTAAATTACATCCCTTTGAAGTTGTGACATTTCGTTGTCTCAGGGGAACAATGCCATGTTTGGGATGGAATGCTGAGTAAAACTCATAACTGCCCTCATCCATCTGCCTAGGATGTCTTCTCTAGCTCTCCCTCTGGGTTTCGAGACTTCAAAAGACGATCTATAAATTTTATACCTGTTTACAAATGTCAGGTCTGAAATTCTTGGAATCCCAAAATTGCATTAAGATTCAATATAAGGTGTTTATGTAACGCAGAAAAATGTGTGTTGTCATCCTGAACAACTCCAAAAGAGAAAATAAAAGTGAAGTGTAAACATTAGCAGGTCCTAATTTTCCACAGAGTATCACAGAAGCAGAGTATTAATTTGACGAAAAAGCTGCGTTCTTAGGCTTGTTTATCTGGGAATAAACTACACTGTACAATGGGACACGGCCACTATTCTTCCTTATTCTCAAACTACTCTTCAATTATTAGGAGGTTTTTAAAAAAATTAAATATGCAAAAGAATAGAATTATAGGATGTAGGCTCAGTTACAGATAGGTAGCCGTGTTGGTCTGCCATAGTCAAAACAAAACAAATTCCTTCCAGTAGCACCTTAAAGACCAACTAAGTCAGTTCTTGGTATGAGCTTTCGTGTGCATGCACACTTCTTCAGATACACTGAAACAGAAGTTTCCAGACCCTTCTATATAGTGAGAATATAGAATATTTCTCACTATATAGAAGGGTCTGGA
Organism: Podarcis erhardii; assembly: GCF_964252035.2. Classification (NCBI taxonomy): domain Eukaryota; kingdom Metazoa; phylum Chordata; class Lepidosauria; order Squamata; family Lacertidae; genus Podarcis; species Podarcis erhardii. The sequence continues at coordinate 74,433,341 of NC_138510.1, forward strand.
AACTTCTGTTTCAGTGTATCTGAAGAAGTGTGCATGCACACGAAAGCTCATACCAAGAACCGACTTAGTTGGTCTTAAAGTGCTACTGGAAGGAATTTGTTTTGTTTTGAGGATGTAGGCTGCAATTCTTATGCAGTGGTACCTCGGGTTACAAATGCTTTGGGTTACAGACTCCGCTAACCAGGAAATAGTACCTCGGGTTACAAACTTTGCCCCAGGATGAGAATGGAAATCGCGCGGCTGTGGCGCAGTGACAGTGGGAGGCCCCATTGGCGAAAGAGCACCTCAGGTTAAGAATGGTTTCAGGTTAAGAATGGACCTCCAGAACGAATTAAGTTTGTAACCCGATATACCACTGTATACATTTGGAAATACCACTCCCCCACAGCCCAAATCGCTTTCCTTTTTTTCCCCAAATACTTTTTATTGCTTTTTTGTAACAACAACAAATAAAACAAATACTCTTACATTCAAAAATTTGTATGTCTTCTTATTTACCCTGCGCCTTATTGCGCCCGGACTTCCTTCCATCCCTTCAACGGTTTTCATGTCTCAAATCTTTGCTTACAGTTTCTTATTTACACTGCATCCACATCACAAGATTTACATTAATCCTGCTACAGTTTTTAAATTCTTACAATTACTCCGTATATATTCAACAAATTTACTCCAATCCTTTTTGAACTTTGCTTCTTTTTGGTTCCAAATCTTTCCCTTTTTCAATTCATCCCCTCTTATCCCTAGCAAAACTGCTTCTGGTTTCTTTGGGAAAGTGTATTTAAATAGTTTTTTCATTTCGTTATATATCATGTCCCAATATTTTTTCCTTTTTTCACATGTCCACCACATGAAAAAATTCACCGTCTTTTGTTTCACAAAATTTTACAAATTGCTTTCCAAGCAGGTACTGGACTGCAAACACTTGCTTGAACTTGCACATAAAATAAGCTCTTAACCTGCAACTCCCAGTATTAGAATGGGCGTCTGGGATATGGATCCCATTCACAGCAGGGCAGGGCAGTTAGAGACTGCATCCTTACATGGATGCAAATTCATTTCAGATGCATATCTGAATCTTTACTGTATGTCCACAGTTCCGATTCCACCAGCAAGTGATATGCACCTATAGGCTGTTTGTATACACAGATGTCCTTAGCTGGATTGGAGTATAAATGTTTAATGCAAGATGGTTGGATATTGATTTCTCAAGTGAGTTTAACGATTGTTAAAGGTGCTGTTGATAAAAAGGCAAAGCAGGAATTCTGCTATAATCTCAAGTGAGATGGGCCGTACAGAAGTCCCAGACACCTCTGAATGATTGCTGATTTGTACGATTATTCATACACATCAGCGACAAAGCTGCATCTCCCAGCTGCTTCTGTTGAAATCTACTATGTTCATGTTTTCAACAACGTGTACTGCTGCTACATTTTAGAACAGTGATATTTTCGCACAAAATATATCATTTGTACAAGTATATCACGTTTCTTGATGGCAGAAAGGAAAGAATACAGATAGATGAACATTCACGTTAAGAGTGGAAATGCATAAAAAATTAGGACTGAAATAGTAAAGTCATTTAAAAACTAAAAGCTGCTTTATTTTCAATGCAAGAACTTATGGAAATTTATTTCACATACAGGCAACTGCCTCTTAAGATGAAAAATCTAAATAAATCAAATGTTACCTCTAACGCACATAATTCTTACAATTCATAATTCTTAATTCAGTTGGGTTAGTTGTTCCAAAACGTTGTCAGATTATGGATGTTATTAAGTCATGAGGAATCATTAAATGAAGAATGTTTGAAACAGTAATTACCTACAATCAGCAAAAAAGCCCCACATAAACCAAGTGGTTCAAGATAACTAAAAGAAACAAAAGTGAGCAAAAATTATAATCTTTGGCTTACCTCATGATTGAGCTCTGCTATCTGATCTTTCAGTTCTCGGATGTACTGACTTGAGTCGGAATTATTAAGCTGTCCTTGAAATTTCCCTTCTTCTTTCTGTTCCAGAAAAGATGTAAAAAAAAAAAAAAAAAGGGTTGATCAGGTAATACTATATTCCCTTTTATACTATTTCAGAAAGGTGGATTCAGAAGATAACATCATACTTAGAATACACCACTGAAATCAATGAATTAAGTTATAGATTTCCACAGATCTGCTCCAAGTATGACTTACTGGATACCACCCAGAGCTTTCTAGGTTTATATAATGTACTGTATTACCTTTGTTTTCTTTATTATTAAAAAAAACCCCATGCATATAACTACATTTAAAAAACAGAATTTAAACAGAATACGAACATGCATTCCATTTCAGAAATAATAATACTACCCTTCACCCGCAGAACTCAGGGCAGTTCACAAAAAACTATATAAAAGCACAAAATACATGATAAAAAATACATGATAAAATACATGATAAAAACAGGAACAAAAAAACAAACCAACTAATATCCCCAGCCACCTCCCATAAACACATTTAAAAGGAGTAGAAAGTAAAATTAAAGTAAAAAGGTAGCAGTTGGGAGAAAGAATCTATTTCAAAACCTTTTAACAATAGAATAGTAATCAATTATGCTTATCAAACCTGACTTCAACACAGCAAAAAAACACAATGTATTTTAATTAGCCCCAAATCTGTGGGATCAGCCTCATATAACCAACATTCTTTATTTAATGCCATATAAACCTTAAAACTTTTCCGACTTGTTTTCATATTTTGGAAGTAATTTATACTTTCCTGAAATATAGCTAGGTTACATTATTATTGTTTATACAATCAGAGTTGAATGGGACCCCAAGGGTCATCTAGTCCAAACCCCTGCCATGCAGGAATCTCAGCTAAAGCATCCATGACAGATGGCCACCCAACCTCTGCTTAAAAACCTCCGAGGAAGGAGAGTCCACCACCTCTTGTTAGAGTCTGTTCCACTGCTGAACAGCTCTTACTGTCAGAAAGTTTTTCCGAATGTTCAGTCGGAATCTCCTTTCTTTCAGCTTGAAGCCTAAACATACCCAGCTCCTTCAAGCACTCCCCATAAGGCTTAGTTTCCAGACCCTTGATCATCTTGGTTGCCCTCCTCTGCACACGTTCCAGCTTGTCAACATCCTTCTTAAATTGTGGTGCCCAGAACTGGACACAGTATTCCAGGTGTAGTCTGGCCACTGCAGAATAGAGTGGAATATCAACTACCTTTCACTCAAGAGTAGATCCATTGAAATCAATGGCCACAACTCCGATATGCAATAGGTTTCGAAACCAAGCACGCTGATCCCTCAGGAAAAGTCTGGTGTGTTAATCAAAATGTGATTTTTAGAAAGTGCACAAATACTTAATTGTATGCTTCTGTTTTTGGTAGCCACAGAAGCCACAGAAAGGAGAGATTCTATACAGGTTTAGCGGCGGGGTGGGGGGGTGGAAACCCTGCTTGCCAAAGGCTTGGCCATGAGAGATGGGGAATTCTGACTTCTTCTGAAAGCTTGGTGGCACATGAATCATGCTCACCTTTGGGGAAAACAGACATGCTCTTATTTCATAGCTAACTAATCGGATTATCCATAGTTAAGTTGGGGAAAATGGGTTGTGGAAGTTAAGCTATCTTGCAGCCTTTTCTCAGTTTGGTCTGCTTTATGAACTTTTGCTATTACATGGTGATGACATTTTACACTGAACACATAAATTAAGTTTATTCATTAGGGCAGTTGTGGGGGATGCATGGCCTTTGGGTGACTGGGATGATTCATTTTAGGTTTTCAGAAAACGCATCACACTGCTGAAGAGTACAACAAGAGTTTCCTGTAATTGCAAAAATAGAAATTCTCTCTTTAGAACTCTGCAAGTCCTGGATATTAAAGAAAGGTGTTATAAGATATAAAGACAGGCTTCTTCCCATGAAAGGTAAGAGTTTACTGTTGGGAAGGTGGCTTTAGTTTTTCCTTAAAAGTGAATGGTGGAGGCCACAGATAAATTTGTTCTGCAGAACATGCTAAACCTGAACACTGACAAACAGAAGCAACAGCAGATTTCTTGTGTGAAGTTTAACTTTTTGTACTTTAAAAAGCATGAAAAAACCTATTAACAGATTACACACACACACACACACACACACACACTCTTTTGACTAATTTATATATGTAAAAGAAGAAGAAGATTGAGATCCTGGTATCAGTGTAAATGCTCTCAATTAAATCCTCTTAATTTGGGGTTCAAAAAAATAGGGTCTTGTCTTATACTTGGGGGTGTCTTATACATGGAAAAATATGGTAGTATTTTAAAATATGAAAGTATTCAAATTACCGTAGATCAGCGTTTCCCAAACTTGGGTCTCCAGTTGTTGTTAGACCACAACTCCCATCATCCCTAGCTAGCAGGACCAGCAGTCAGGGATGATGGGAATTGTAGTCCAAAAACAGCTGGAGACCCAAGTTCGGAAAATACTGCCAGAGATGGACATGTTAGTTGTATCCACATAAAGCATAAATTAAACCCTCACCTCTGTTTTGCTTGGGATTTCTTTTTTTTTGGGGGGGGGAGAACCCAACACTTTTAGCTAATCCCCCCGACAAGCTCTCCAAACTGTGATTTAAATTAGGGACTTGATCGTAATTTCCGTAGTAATGTGGGTGTAGCGATACTAGGGGCACTTTAGATGTTTAATGCCAACATGTCTTACACTTACACCTAAACTCTTCACAGAAAGCTGTATGCTTTAAGGTAATTGCTATGACCCAGCTCTGACCCTGAAAGTGGAACTCCTAGATTCTCAAATGTGTAAAACTACTTTGAAGAAGAAATGCATCTAATACAATTATTTTCCCATTGCATCTTTCGTATGCCTCCCGACCAAGAAGTTAGCTAGCAGTTTGTGTTTTCAATTGCAATCTTTTTATCATGTGCGCATATATGTTTGTTGTACACAGCTTTGCCTTTAAAAAAAATGTAGTATATAAGTATTTTTTTATTATTATAAACAAGTGAATAAATCTGGAACAGTTTTAAGAAAGAGCTATGAACTATAGGCTTCTGAGCAGCAGGCACACTGCACATAAAATACAGTGGTACCTCAGGTTACATACGCTTCAGGTTACAGAACTTTGCTAACGCAGAAATAGTGCTTCAGGTTAAGAACTTTGCTTTAGGATGAGAACAGAAATTGTGCTCCAGTGGCGCAGCAGCAACAGGAGGCCCCATAAGCTAAAGTGGTGCTTCAGGTTAAGAACAGTTTCAGGTTAAGAACAGACCTCCAGAACGAATTAAGTACTTAACCTGAGGTACCACTGTACTTTGCTGCAATTTTATAAGACTTGAAGTAGTGTATCACTGAAGGGATTTGAGTTCCTTATGCTTAGGTAGAAGCAGCAATTAGATTTTGGCAGGGTAGGAAGTGGCCGCCAGGATTTTGGTTTCAGAATCTTCATAGAAGTTTGACTTAAAAGGAAAGCTCTGTGGCTTCCTCAGAGAAATTGTTTTGAGGCAAGTCAATGCTATACTCGCAACGTTATAATTATTGTTAATAATCAAATTAAGTGCTGTGTTTTAAGACACGGTTTAGCAATGTCTTCTCAGTCAGCAAGTGCAATAAAGGACCCCTGGACGGCTAAGTCGAGTCAAAGGTGACTATGGGGTTGCGGCGCTCATCTCATTTTCAGGCTGAGGGAGCTGACGTTTATCCACAGACAGCTTTCTGGGTCATGTGGCCAGCATGACTAAACCGCTTCTGGCACAATGGAAGCCCGTGACGGAAGCCAGAGTGCACGGAAACGCCGTTTACCTTCCCGCCACAGCGGTACCTATTTCTCTTCTTGCACTGGCATGCTTTTGAACTGCTAGGTTGGCAGAAGCTGGGACAGAGCAATGGGAGCTCAGTCCGACGCGGGGATTCAAACCGCTGACCTTCTGATCGGCAAGCCCAAGAGGCTCAGTGGTTTAGACTATAGCGCCACCCATGTCCCAAGTGTATGTCTCAATAGGCACTGCCCACTTCGTGTACATTGTCATGCTTAGCAAGTCTTCCCACCCCAGCAGCTAAAGAACTACAGTGATACCTTGGGTTAAGAACTTAATTTGTTCCCAAGGTCCATTCTTAACCTGAAACTGTTCTTAACCTGAGGCACCACTTTAGCTAATGGGGCCTCTCGCTGCCGCCACGTGATTTCTGTTCTCATCCTGAAGCAAAGTTCTTAACCCAAGGTAATATTTCCGGGTTAGCATAGTCTGTAACCTGAAGCGTCTGTAACCCGAGGTACCACTGTACATCAGAACTGTTGTGTATGTACAGTCCCAATGCTATGTTTAACACACTCCGAAGACTTGAATATACCTATATGCAAGTCCACTCACTTCTGCCTACTTTTGACTACTGAGCCATCAGTCAAGTGTCTTAACAGAGACCACTGAAAAGCACTTCTCTGCGGTAGTATTCCAAGTGGTCAGTGAATCAGTGTGGCGTAGCATGGTTAGAACATAAGACTAGGACCTGGGACGCTGAGGTTCACATCTCCACATAAGCTGGCTAGGTGACTTTGGGAGAGTCACCCTCTTCTCTCAGCTTAATGTACCTGGCAGGGTGGTTACCAGGAGAAGGAAAACCGTGTGCATTTTGGAAGAAACGAAGTAAATAAAAATAAAATATATTATACTTTTTATTTTTAAAAAAGCAGATTTTTTTAAAAAATAATTTTTATTCATTTTTCAAACACATAATAAAAACATAATAAAAAAGCAGAATTTAAGTTGTAGGGTAGGAGTGAACAATGATTACAAGGCTCCTTTGGGCAGGGTATCAATTTAATAATAAATAAATAATATCAGCATAAAAAAGGTAAAGGGACACCTGACCATTAGGACCAGTCGCGGACAACTCTGGGGTTGCGGCGCTTATCTTGCTTTAATGGCCAAGGGAGAAGCATACAGCTTCCGGGTCATGTGGCCAACATGACTAAGCCGCTTCTGGCGAACCAGAGCAGCACATGGAAACGCCGTTTATCTTCCTGCTGGAGCGGTACCTATTTATCTACTTGCACTTTGATGTGCTTTTGAACTGCTAGGTGGGAAGGAGCAGGAACCAAGCAATGGGAGCTCACCCTGTTGCGGGGATTCGAATCACCAACCTTCTGATCGGCAAGCCCTAGGCTCTGTGGTTTAACCCACAGCGCCACCCGCATCCCTCAATATCTAAAGGGGAGCTCACACATAAGGGTAATGGAACCCTGTCGCCAATTTCGTAAATGGGTGTAAAGGGCAGGCAGAATTATGTCTACACTGAGAGGAAATGTTAAAAAGTTACCCAACGTGTGTCAAACTGAAGGGGAAAAGAGTGAAAACACAAAGCGTTAGGAAGTGAAAAACAAAGGGAACAAAGGGAATGGTTTACACTCTTACTTGGATTTCTAGTTCTGCAATATGTTGCTGGAGTTCTGCCACAGCTGCTATGCTATCTGCCTCTCGGAGCCTTACAGCCATGACTTCTTCTTTATTCTAGGGAATAGAAAAAGTTCAGAAAAAACAGTGATTCCAAGTAAGTTACGGGTAGCAAGCTGATGCACATTTAAGGAAAAACTGATTTGAGCCAGAAGTATCCTTTTGCTCTAAATTCATTCAACAAGCTACTTCAAGAGACCGACTGACCATGCTATCAAAATAAATACAACAATATTAATGATTTATTGGTGTTGCGGACTCTCCTCCCCCAAGATCCCCCCCCCTTTAAAACAATTTGACCTGTGAGGTTTTAGTAAGCAAGGATAGGCAGTCTGTGAATACAAGGATATATAAAACATTTTTGAATGATGCTGCTCTATCGCCAAGGAGAATGTGCAACTGAAGGCAGCCTCTAAAGTTACATTTGCCATTGCAGTTCTCTTTCCAGCATTCAAAACATACAAAAAACATACAAAAAATTTAATGCATGCTGAAGATACACCCTGCTCTGCACTTCTGCAGTCTGAAGTAGTAAAAGACGGTCTGTCCCCTACGTGTTACATTTCTGCTTTTCCCATGTGTGTGAGGGTACGTGCACAAGAAGCACAATAAAAAGGGACAAATAATTAAAAACAGGAAACGAACTGTACAATGCAGAATCTCATCCTGTCTTCAGAGGCACATCCTCGACATAAACAGGCATCCAATTAGCATTTGCTTAGCCCTCAAGGTATATTATAAAACTGTACATTACACCCAGTTGTCGCAAATGAATATACACACTCCCGGAAAGTCCCCTTACAAACAGTGCACGATTAAAATGTAAGGCGATGACTAGTTTTAGGATGATAAATGGTGCCAGAAATCACCAAATGTCCTTAGATTTTTGCCTATGGCATCTCTGCTTACAATGGATTCTGTAATTCATCAAAACACTGAAATTGAACTGAACAACTTGCATTTTACAAATATAAGGAAAACACCCTGAGTACAGAAATACACAACTCTCTTAATCATATAGTGAAAGGGTTTTAAAAATCAAACGTGATGTCAGCTTGTTTAATACAATTCTGTAATATAAATCAAATATCCATCTTGGGAAAGCTTGCAGGTACAATTTGCTAGTTCTCCAAGATATCTTGGTTTTAAAGTGCACAGATAGTGTTCTCTGCATTTCTGTTTTGGGTTACCTTGCATTCAATCTCTGCCTGCTTTCGCTTTGATTCGGTCAGCTGAGCCAGAAGTCCTTTGTTTTGAGCAGACAGATACTGGACCTTCCCTTGCAAACTGGAAATCTCTTGTTCTGCCCTCCGCAAATGGTTGCTATTTATCTGGTTCTGATGTTTAGGAGCGATAGCAAGGGGGAGAAAGAGGGATTACGTTAGCCTTGACCTCAGTCTTCTTATACATTTGCAGTAGTAAATATGTGAAAGCTAGTGCAAACCTAAGGGTTGTAACTTCCACTAGCAAAGCAAGACAATGATCATTTACTTGCTTCTGCAACGGTTTGGTCAGTCCCAATCTATTAACTGTGAAAAAACTTTTTTTTTTGGGGGGGGGGGACTATAATTAATCAGTAACAGTGAATTAATTGAGGAAAAGGGTCAGAATTGATGGAAAGTTAATTCCAACAACAACAACAACAACAACAAAAGACAGACACCAAGTGGGAAAAACAGACTCACTCGCACAGAGGAAAAACCTAAAAAACCCCAACAAAAACAGGATTCACTACAAAATAGAAACAACAATCACACAAATAAACCAGAAACAGTCAGAAGAGCACCAGTGGAAAGAAAGGTCTACTTCAAGGAAGGCAGAGAAAAAACCCAACTGTTACTCTTAAGGGAGGAGCCACTTAGAAGTTTCTCTAAGCGTTGGTGTTTTTTCCCTGCTTTCAGGCGAGTGGAGGATAACAATCCCTACTCGGTGGTGTACTAGTACCCACTCAAGAATGAAAAGTTACACTTAGCAGTATTTTTGATGTACTTGTTTTGTGTGTGTGCCGCTTATATGAATGTGCTGCTTATTCAAAAGAAGATATTTGTACTCAACATTAAGGGCTTACACACCTCTCTCTTATGACACATATTGCACATGTGATTAGATAGAACAATTGCACCCCCTACAGGCTGAAAGTACTGTGGAAACCAGCGACTTTTTGCTGCATAACAGATAAAATAATATTAAATAGATTGGTGCAATCACGGATGGGTTTTTAGTTTCGGTACTGATCTGTTTATTAAAATGCTACAGTTATTTTTACTGATGGAGGCTGCTCAATCGTTTTAACAGCTGCTTCTCGTTGTTCTCTGCTATTTTAATTAAGTTTTTATGTTTTGCCTTACGGTTATTCGCTACCTTTTATATGCAAGATATGAATGTCTTAGCGCTTTTGTTGCCAGAGAGCATATATTGGCAGGAGAAGCTGGATCAAAACACAGTTTCACGCCAACAAAACATATTGCCTAAGAATCCACATACTTCCACCCACTAATCAATTTTTTAGACCAGTTTAGGTATGATATAAGTGTCAGTCTGACCTCACTATATTCTAAGTGACTTTAAAAGTGGCACCACATTTTCAAGATTGGACAAACTCCCCACACTATTTATTACAGGTTAGAAAGTACAATAGTATCATTAAAGAATTCTCTTCTCTACTGGTCATTGCCAGCATCCTTCAGACATTAGTAGCACTTCGAATTTATACATTGGATCTGACTAAGATCTACTCAAAGTAAACCTATTGAAATTAATAGACCCAAGTTAGTCATGTCCATTAATTTCACTGGGTCTGCTCTCAATGGACAGAGCTCTATACTTCCCAGTTCCAAACCCAACATACTACGTTTAGATATTCAAGTGGTTTTCATACTTAGGGAGTTATGCAATACCTGACATTCAGTTTCCTCTGGGTGAAGATGCCCTTACCTGTGTTTCCATTTCCATCATCCTTTGCTTTACTTCTTTCAGCTCAGCTTGTGTTTCTGCTTCTCGGAGCCTGACGGTCATAAGTTCATCTTGCAATTCATTTACAGCGTTCTTTTTAGGGGGGTCTTTCCACCTCCCAGTAGTGCGAACTAGATGGCGCTGAAAACATTGCTATGTTTTAACAAAATCCCCAACTTGAATTAAAATAAAAAACAGTAATAAATCTTCAACTGGCATAAGGATGCAGGAGAATTCATTCAACTTGAGTAACCAAAAGCAGGAAAAATATGGAACACGGAGATTAAAAGCAGCAAATTTTCAGCAGCCGAGCACTAAACTGTACATATACTCATAAGGACAAAAAGGCACGTCAATATCTTGAATGTTTTTGCTAGTGATTTAAAAAAATGCCCAGGCATTGAAATATCTACTGTCTCTCCATATTTTCTCACTCCAGAATAAGGTTTAAACTGCTTAAGACAGCATTATTTGAAGTCCTTGGCAATTGATGACTAAAAGCCACTCTAAGATTATAATGTATAGCTGCTTGGGTGTTACTCTCATTGAACTACTCAGTAGAAGTTACTTCTGAGTAAATAAGCTTCAAGACATTCTGCTTACACAGAAAACCGCCTATTTCGCAGAAAGTTTATAGCTATTCTCAGCTGCAGAGGCAAATGTAAAAACCTGCATTTGCTAAACAGGGGATCAAAATGAATGGCAGGGGCTCTCTGCAACTAGGACTCATTCATTTGCGGTCTCTTCTCATGATCCCCAGCCTCTTTAAACATCCCTCTTGTACACTAGCTCTCTGTAAGTCCAGTTTACACAATGCATTGTTGAATCAACTTTAGCCCTAGGTCTTAGGGCTAGGTCTATAGCCTTACCTGCCAGTGTTCCTCCAAATCTTTAACTTGTTGTCTAAGTTCTTTTAGACCCATCAGAGCTTCTGCTTCTCTTAGTTTCACTGCAATCAATTCTTCTTGAAGTCTAGCAATATTGTTCTCATCAGGGAAGGAGCTGTTCCTCTGCAAACAAAGCAAGCTCTTAAGAAACCGAGAGTATAAGGCAGGCTTTTTGCATTAAACGATACGTGACGTAAGTGAAAGAAACGCAAGGGCCATCTAGCTCAAACCTCTTGCAACTGCGTAATACTTTTTGAGGTGGCATTTCAGGAATACAAAGCACAGAAAGAACCCTCGCCCCCCAAAAAAACCTGAAAGACATTAAAATCTTCACAAATGAAAATGCAATGGATCAATGGGCTTAAAGTTTCAGTGAAACAAAACTCTCTATCTTAAGCAGGATCATTATAGAAGGGGACCTGCTAGCCTATTAGTTAGTTCATAAAATTTATACACTGCTTGATTGTAAAAAAAATAAAAGTAAAACCTCAAAGCAGTTTACAAAAAGATAAAACAATAAAAATCAAGGGGGGTGGGAAATACAAACCTGCTCTAAGACATACAAAATTTAAAACATTAAAACAAGTTAAAGTTATCTCAACTTTCTAAGCATCTAGGTAAGGTAAAGGGTAAAGGGACCCCTGACCATTCGGTCCAGTCGTGGCCGACTCTGGGGCTGCAGCGCTCATCTCGCTTTATTGGCCAAGGGAGCCGGCATACAGCTTCCGGGTCATGTGGCCAGCATGACTAAGCCGCTTCTGGCGAACCAGAGCAGTGCACGGAAACGCCGTTTACCTTCCCCCCAGAGTGGTACCTATTTTATCTACTTGCACTTTGACGTGCTTTCAAACTGCTAGGTTGGCAGGACCAGGGACCGAGCAACGGTAGTTCACCCCGTCATGGGGATTTGAACCGCCGACCTTCTGATCGGCAAGTCCTAGGCTCTGTGGTTTAACCCAAAGCGCCACCCACGTCCCATCTACCATCTAGTTAGGTTTGTCTAAACAATAACATTTTTTGCATGCCTTGAAAAGAGTAAAGCGAACTCGCCTGCTTGATCTCAATAGGCAGGGAGTTCCGAAGGGCAGGTGCTGCCACGTTCTTACAAAAGCAGAACAGTTTTATGTGCCAATTCTGCCGATTGAAGCAGCCAAGTGGGCCCATGTGGGATAAAGCGATCTTGTTTTTAAGGGCTTTAGATACTAATAGCAGGCCTTTGGTTGATCTGATTTACATCCTATGCCCTTTTAAAATGTTTTTTTTGGGGGGGGCTCTTGGGTTGTTGTTTTTATTTTTATTAGGTATTTGGTGGTTTTATATCTTGATTTTATTCTGTGAACTGCCCTGAGACCCCCCAGAGTATAGGACGGTATATAAATTCAATGAACACCACCACCACCTTAAACTTGGCCTGGTAGCAGCACGCAAGAATTCAATATGGATAAAACAGGCAGGCAGAATGATAGCCCACGCTAAAAGCAGCTTGCCTGAAGTTTAAAGAGAGAACCTCTCTAGGGAGAGTTCCTAAAAGTGGGAGCTTCAATAGAAAAAGCCTGGTCGTGTGCCCCAAACAACTGTGCTTCTGAGTAGGACACACGCCCTCCCCATGCTAAATCTAGTTGTGCCAAAAGGGACCGACGTTTTACGGAATGTTATGTTAAATTCCAAGGACTCGTGAAACGGTTTCACTCTGCAAAGCATTCTGGTTTGGACTTGCCTTTTCCATCTCAAGAACCTTGTCTTGCATTTCCTTCAAGGCACAGTGTGATTCTGCTTCGCTCAGCCTTGCTTGCACCAACTCTTTCTCCAGCTGCAGGACGAAGTCTTCACTATAGCGGGAGCTGCACTTTTGCTATATGGAGGGAGTAAGTTCAGCATTAAATGAGAGGAAGCAGTGCAAGCGTGCTCAGAAAGCAAGAGGATGCAATGGGGAGGGGTGCTGCTGCTGTGAACTATGAAGGTTTTCCCCCCTCAGGCATTTCCATTCAGACTTACATACAGACAAAGTTTATTCCCACTAGGGAGCAGACACTAAAAAACAAAAACCCTGCTAACTTAGGAACCAGTCCTATTTTACAGTGATTTTTATAATACCCCAAACCTGAAGTTTAAGTAGTGGAGCAGGTTGCTTTTTTTAAAGCTGTGGAAACACACCTCCAGTTTTCTGAGGTTTAGTTTTGGTCATCCTGTGAGTCAGAACTTTTCAGCATTTTGTGGCGCCACTGCAAGTTTGTCCCTGTTGACAAACTAGACCCAATCTTCAAGATACAACAGGGGCTATTTTAAGGATTAAATATTTTTACTTTGCCAGCTAGCCATTAAGTCATTGTGTTCTCCCAAGTACAGTTCACGTTGAGTCAGCCAGTCTGCTGTGGTGACTAATGAAAGGCTGGGCCTTGCAATTCCAGGCCATCTTTATTTGGCAAAGCCGCTAGAGCTATTCTCCTCCAAGCACAATGGAGCTTCACAGAGCACTTGCGGGAAACTACTCTTCATGGCAACAGATCTGCATTTGCGCTTCTGTTGCTGAGGATCCAGCTAAAAGGTTATTGCGGTGGATCTTCCTCAGGCCTTTTACCAGCGATATCACTATCGCCGCATTCAAGATGTCACCATTTCCTGCAAGTCGCAGCCAATAAACCAGAGAGTTTAATGAAAGAATCCCAAAGGGTTATGCATAGAACAATTTAATACAGTACAATAGCACATTGTTTTTTACACTATAGGTTAGTGGAAAGATGTATGAAAAGCGAAGGCATGTAAGTCATGTGGGTAATTTATTTTCTTCCTGGTTTTCCCCGTAGGGCGGGAAGGAGAGAAAGAATGTGTTTAAATCTGCAAAGCTTATTTTGGCAAACTTAAACTTTCTGCTTAAACAAAAAACTACTGTCCACAACTTAGCATATAGAATCGTGTTTCGTTGATTTATGTTTATAGACAAATTCTAAGGATGTTTGCTCAGAAGACCCTACTTTCGGTTAGTGGCACTTAGGCCCAGGTAAGTATAAACAGCAGCATCAAAAATATACTAACTTTGACACTGCAATTCTATACCTGCCTTCTCAGAGTAAGGCCCATTTCCCCCCAAATGGGAGGACAACATTTGGAGGTTTCCCAATTCTGGTGCACAGGATTGCAAAGTGAGGTTTCTTTTGTACAAGCAAAAGGTATGGGGAGGTGCAGCAGACACGCTTCTAAGCAGCTAATTGTAAGAAAACAAAAAGTCTTGTCTGCTTTTCTCATGAAAACAGCAAAACTCTCCATGTGTAGAAATGCATATTAGAGCTGAGCGACCTGTGTTTCTACAATGTACCCAGGATTTACCATTATCTAATGCTGTGGGGACTGCTTTACATTTGAAAACAAACGCTCCTACGACGCATTTTGAGCGAATAAAATCTCATATCAAAAAGCATTTCACTCATTCCAAAAGAGAAAATATTTCATAGAGCTTCAGGGGTGGGGGCGGAGATTGCAGTGCCACCTAAGTAGATACAATTCTTACCTTGAATCTCCGTTTAAATGAAATTTCAGTGGCATACACTCCCAAGTGACAGAAGGTCTGAGAGTCAGTTCGTTGGAAACTAAGCTTAACAAGCCTGCTTTTAGAGAAGTGTGCGATAAAAATGGAAAGGGTTCCAAGAACTGAGCTTTTTCAGAATCTCAGTGTTGTTGTGTTGCTGTTTTTAAAAAGCTATGCTGGCCCCTCTTCTTGTTCTTTGTTTTATACCTCAATCCACACTGTATGTAAGAATTGTTTTTTAACCTCCTTATTCTCCCAATCACCTTGAGACAGTGACTTATCCAATGCCATCTCCATTTGATTCATAGATAAGTAAGGAGCACCAACCCCAATATATCAAATACCAAGCAATTCAAAATTATTTCACGGTAACAATCATCCACCAAGAACAGGAAAGGAAACACAAAGCCTAGAAATTTGCGTTTGGTGAGTATAATAATCTCCCCTTAGCTTTCCCAGGAATACAGTCTTTACACTTGCGCAACAGTCTCCAACACAATAGTAACACAACACTATAGTAATCCAAATCAATTATTCAGACTAGCTATATTTCTATTCCGTCCCCTGTCCTCTGTCAGATGTATTCATTTACATGTATATTTTCATACCTAAGAAAATATCATTTTTAATTCCACATTTCATTACAAGACATATATTCAACACATAAATAAATTTTTGGATTATTCCATACATATCTATTGATTACGAGAAAGCTAAAGAACAAAGTAGGAAGTTTCCCATTTTGGTTGGGTTCCAATAATATTACTTGTGAGCAACAAATTATGGGACAAAATTAAGAGCTACCAAGATCAATGACCTGTCACATAAAGTTTATTATTCAGGGCAGGCTAGAAAGGAACATTTATGTTATCATAATTAATTATTGTTCTTCCAGTAATGAAGTCACTCACTCACACACACACAGAAAATATTTTCTTAAACAACAGCCAGGTGAATTGAGAGCACATGTTTTACCCAAGGAAACAATCATACTGACATTATCTCAGTATTTTAAAGTATGAGATTGAAACCACAGGTATCTATTTAAAAAATAAAAATAAAAATGTCAAATTATTGGTTGTGCAGCATCATCTGAAGCACATTCACCTGTCAGTCACACAAAGTTCAATCGCCTTACTGCCTAAATGGTCAAATTTAATATCTCTTTTTTTCCCACTAGGTGGTGCCCTAAAATTTTGAAAACTGTGCTAAGGGTGATCAACCTAAAGGCCTGCTGTCAGCTCAGGCTACGGATAGAGGAGGAATCCACCTTTAAGCAGATTTAAGGTTTGGTTATTCCAACCCAGCCGAGTCCTGTTTTGCACTGAACTGTGTCCTTTGTTCAAGTTCCTTATACATCACCAAGACACTCGGTTCCCATCATCTCTATGGCTATATTGGTTGCTAGTGATACGAGTTGGGAGTCTAACAACCTCCGGAGGGTTAGGAACCCCTTAATCTAATTATTAAAAACAGGCTAATTCGTTTTCGCTTAATTTTTATCCATGCATATATCACAGAAAGCAATATATTTAAAGAGGAACAGAACAGAGATCATGCCATGTCCAACAGAAATAACCAGAAGTGAATGAGAAAGAGCAGAGAGTAGGTTACTACCAGGTACCTTACCCCTTGTTGCTGTTGCTGGAGCTCCCTGATGGTATTTTCAGCTTGCTCCAGTTTAGTAATGACCTCATTACTCTGCTGTTTGATGGTGGCCAGCTCCCGTTTTATGAGGTAGTTTTCCTCAGCCTCCTGGGCCCTTGTCACTTGTCCCTTAGGACATAATTTTCTTTTTAAAGCAATTGGAGGACCGATCCAGGGAAGACCGAGAGTTTTACATATTTATTCTGCCATATGGTTAAAATCTTGCAAATCATCACAGAACTGTTACAGCCAGTATATCAATTTAGCGAAGTAAAGGCAGTTTACCACTGCACCGCATTAAACGCTTTTAGTATCCGCCAGCAAGGTCAATTATGTATTTGCATTCAGCAGAACTCTGTTCATGCATATATTACTCCATTGTGCATGCACATCTGTTAGAAGTTTTGTAGCTGGTCTACAGAATTAGTGCTGAAACAGAATTAGAGCCCAGCAATTACTCAGAATTTCGGGCGCCATTAGAATGAGCGTGCAGAGATATGCCTAAATATTATTCTAACACAGAGCTGCTAGATTACAGTTGTTTAAATTTACAAGGGTAGATATTCAGTTGTAAAAATGCATGTAGTTATTAATGCATGCATTAAAAACAGAAAGCTGTTTTTTTAGAATCGGAAAGAGTGAGATACTAAAGAAGTATATACCTGTATCAATCTATCTGCCAAGGAAGCACTTTCCTACAAAAAGGAAAAAAATTCAGATAGGAGTAAGAGAAAAAAAGGAAAACCAAGTGACAAAATCAATGGTGGAAAATTATGCCCAAATTCTACCAACTTTCCATCCATATACAATGAACTCCCAAATATCCATTTTTTTCACCCATTAAAGGTGGTACGGTTTAACAGCCAAATCTCAGCAGCACAGGCAGAAGACTTAATTCAGAAAAATAACACTGAGCTTCAAATTTAATAATATTTGTTTAAAGAGGGTAAGTTGTTTAATTTTCAGTTGGCAGTTTATTGCATGGAGCATACATTATACAGTATGCAAATTCATGTAGAGCTCACTTGATTAAGCTTTGTGAAGTGAAAGGAGGTATAATTTGAGCACATTTCAAAGTTCAGCTAGTGAAGGGGCAGAGCAATTTGTACAACAGCAGTATTTAAAAGGCAGGAGTCTAGTGATGCAAAATGTCAGGCACGAAGAACAGTGAATATATGCAAAGTATATCTGATCTGATTTTGGACAACTCTTATCACTAACGCTATTACAGTTTAATCTTCCCTTGCTCAGATTTTGCAGCAAACTAGAATCTTCACAGCAATCTAATAATCCAGGCAGCTTTCGACCTGGAAAGGTACAATTTAACCCATACACATCAGTTAGTTTACACCTCCCTTAATGCACTTACAAATTCACAGAGAGGGCAGAAACTGTTAACACATCCACATAAAAATTGATGCATCAAGAAGCCAAATGAAGCTGTATCAGTAGAAGTAGAAATGTATTAATTAGCATAAATTAGGTGGAAACTATCTTCAAGCTGAACGCGCAATTGTTCTCTGAAGTGAGATTTGTTTAAGAACAGAATTTCCATCTTGCTTTCCTACTTTTGTTTTATGACAGTAACGGCCATTCTGTTCCCCTTGGAACCAGGAATGCACATTGGAAAAAGTTCACTTTCCACGCTTATGGGAAAAGACCAAACTTCACTCCCCACACAGGGAGAACTCCTCTTTTAAGTCACAAATGAAGACTTCTGCCAACTATAATTTCAAAAACTAGGAAGCTATAGCTGTAAAAGGCTTGAAGGCCTAGAAAAAAATACCAGAAAAAGGAATCCAATCTATTCCTATTCAGCATCCACTAGAGATAGACAGCGTATTCTTTAGTCTGATTAATGGGAACAAGTATTCTAGAGCCAAGGGGAAAGGCCACAATATCATAAGATTATTGGGCAGAAGGAAATTTTCATATGACAAAGAAAAACCATGAGAAAGTGATTTGGGTATAGAAAAAGACAAAACCTGCCCTTTCAGAGTTGCCCCAATGCTTGAAGAAGAAACACCTGTATTAGAGTTCAAGGAAAGCTTGCCTTCTACCAAAAGGATAGGCAGCCACTCTCACAATGGTTAACCAACGAGTATCAGTCTCTAGAAGCTTATATGTCGTGCTACAGCAAGCTTGAAGTCTTGCAAGGTTGGCACATTGGCAAGAAGGTGGCTGTCAGGGTCATTGGTGCTAAGGGCAATTGCAGCAGACTGGAAAACAGTCTATAGAACCGTTGGAAGGATTGGGTTAGATCTGGACTAGACGCTTCCATCACCTGCTCTGTTTGGATGCCATCATTTCCTGGGCACTGGGAAGGTAATCACTGTGGATTTTGTTTGAGAACAACTCTGTACTGTCTTGGAATTCAGAACAATAAAGAAAAACACATCACAACCTTGCTCAGACTATAACAGGACAATGTTACAAAAACCTCCTCTTTTTAAGAGAACCGCGTCCCTATCACTAAGGCAAAACAAAAAGGAAATAAAGAATTCATAATGGGTTCTCCTATTCCTCCAACTGCCCTTGCCCATTGAAAGAACTGAGAAATAAAAGCAGTAAAAGTATTACCATGATAGTGGGACTAAAAAAAGCAGCAACATTGAATGAGAGGATCATCTAGAGGACAAACATGCTGCCTCAGGCTTGCTAGCCCATTGTCTAGTCAAGGCCAGTGTGACACGTAAAAAACAGATCCTCAGGAGAGGATGACTTCCTAAGACTGTTTTCTCACCAGTGCCACAAATATACTCGAAAATTTTCAAGTGGCTGAAAGAATGGAGCTGAAGTTCTTCCAAGGCGTCCAAAACACCCACCCACAACACAACTAGGTACACACACAGTTCAGTTTTTTTGCTTCAAACGCTGCCTCTGAAACTACTCAAATTAACAGACTGCCTATACTAAATGGAACACTTGGGATTTTAAAAATAATAATAATAAAAGCATACATTCCTCAGCGCTTTATAAACTGTTCATATTTTTACGCCTGTGTCAGTTATTCAGAAAAAAATTACAATATAAAATGCTCAACTCTCCTGTTTGAGCACCACCATTCAACAACCCAAGGGATGACTGTTTCGTCTATCACTAGTTTGTCTGGTTCTGGAACCCTGCAGTCCTGTTTCCCCCTAGCCATCAAATGATCAGTAGTGTCCACATGCTTGGAATAAGAAGAAGGAAGCTCTAATGGATTTAAGAAGGAGAATAATAATAATAATAATAATAATAATAATAATAATAATAATTTATTATTTATACCCCACCCATCTGGCTGGGTTTCCCCAGCCACTCTGGGCGGCTTCCAACAAAACACTAAAATACAATAACCTATTAAACATTAAAGGCTTCCCTAAACAGGGCTGCCTTCAGATGTCTTCTAAAAGTTTGGTAGTTATTTTTCTCTTTGACATCTGGTGGGAGGGCGTTCCACAGGGCGGGTGCCACTACCGAGAAGGCCCTCTGCCTGGTTCCCTGTAACTTGGCTTCTCGTAGAGAGGGAACCGCCAGAAGGAAGAAAATGTTTCCAGGTACAGTTAGGGTTCTTCATGAAGCCAAAGCGGGCCAAGAGATTGAGATGAGGCAGAATAGAAACAGTGAGAAGCCCTTATTTTCCACAGCTCTTTGGTGAAAAAAGTAAGAAGGATGGGTGTTCTGCTCTCAACCTGCTTGGCAACAAAAATCATAATCCAAACTAAGAGCCTTCCCTTATCTACCACACTTTGTGTCAAAGCTGTATATATGTTGTGGTTTCTATGGTGTGCTGAACAAAAACAACTAAATAGAAACTTGTTTTCGGTTTCTGAATATATTCTATACAGTGGTTATGCAAAGTGCGAAATCATTTCAGACACCTGGCTTAATGTTTCAGTGCGTTTGGTGATGCAAAGAACCAAAACAACGTTGGCGCAAAACTTTGTCCCAGCTTCCTTCCAACAAGGAGATTGTCCAAGGACACTGATCTTCCATCCAAAATTCATTACATACATCTTTCAGTTTCATTGTCTGACTTTTCATAAACCCAATGCCTTGTTCTTCAATAAAACCGTTAATTATTAAGGGGCCACAGAACGCTTTGTTGAATTCACTTCTTTAGTTACGGTTGTACGGAAAGCAAGTGCTCATAATTTAGAACCCTAAATTGTCTAATTATGAAGAAGCACCATGACACTGCTATAAAGCAGACATTAGCAGTGTTGTTCTTGCCATGCTATTCATATTAGTACAGCTATTCAGAACTGCACTGGTATTTTAAAATTTGTCATCAAATACAGGATAATGGTGACTAGAATACTTACTTTTTCTAGTGTTTCAATGCGCTGTTTTAAAAGTCTATTTTCTGTCTGTAATCTCTGAAAAGCAAGGAAAATTAACTGAGCCCTAAATGCAGTGAGGAGACAGGAAGAATCCAGTAACCTTCAAGGCCCACTGAAGTTACAAGATACCATATCACCTGGTAAACATTACATGGAAACATCCTAGATTTCTCCCCTAATTATTCCCTTATAAGAGTTTCAAAGCAGATGGGCAATTTAAATTAACTGAGAAGTCCCAATGATCACTTTATATGCATGGTGCTTCTACTTTAGGGTGCTGATTCCACACACTTGTGGCAAAGTCATGCTTCTATGAATGTTGTTATATTGGAATGTCATATGATCAATTATAAATTATACAACCTAATGCCCAGCATCACAAAGAGCTAAATCCTGACCACGTTCCCTTGAAAGCAAGACTGTGGATGCAGCCTGTTAATTCAGATCAGTAGAAGGCCTTCTGAAATTATCAGTGTTACTAAATTGCTTGCTATCACAATGCAGATAGCTTCTTTTAAAAAAAGAAAGAAAGAAAAGAAACCTTGCTGGAATGCAACGTGGAACCTTTGAGAAAAATACCGTATTTTTCGCTCTATAAGACGCACCAGACCACAAGAGGCACCTAGTTTTTGGAGGAGGAAAACAAGAAAAAGAATATTCTGAATCTCAGAAGCCAGAACAGCAAGAGGGATCGCTGCGCAGTGAAAGCAGCAATTCCTCTTCCTGTTCTGGCTTCTGGGATAGCTGCGCAGCCTGCATTCGCTCCATAAGACGCACACACATTTCCCCTTGCTTTTTAGGAGGGAAAAAGTGAGTCTTATAGAGCAAAAAATACGGTAAATTTAAGGTCTGATGGTCACTTTGGGTGACACTGCTGCAAACAGCAGGGTGGAGTGTCAACCAGTCAGGAGAGAGCAGAGAGTTAAAGGAGAGAAGCTGACAGTTAAAACTGTGAGATAGTGCTTGGGAAGGACTTGGGATGGGTGGATAGGGGTTTGCTAGGCAGGACAACTCACGAGTATTTCCCTGAGGGGAAGGAAAAGATCCTAGAAGTGGGCTGGAAGAGTTCTTACAGGCAGGACAAACAGCCATTCAAGGAGGAATCTGTTTAATTAGAAACAGTTCTAAAGTGGAAGTTTTAAGTAAAGTTCTCAGTTATTTCTGTAAAGCATTTCTGCCTGGAACAAAAGCTCTGGGCCTTATCAGGGTCACCATTAGGCTTTAACCCTCATTGAGTGTGTTTAAGTAAAATTCCAGTTTTGCTTCCGTTGGGACTGATCCTTGCTTTGAGGGATAAATGGCCACGGGTTTTCTTTTCACATCATCAATATTAGCAAACCCTGCCATGTACATAGAATCTCACACCTCTCAAGCGTTACTCCCAGGGAGTGTCTAAGTTTTAAAGCACCCTCAACCCAGCCACATTCCCTCGTTCGCATCTTTACTGAGGGAGCCTGCCACATCAGGGTTTTATTTTCTTACATATTCCTCCACAAAACGATCATATCCCAGCCCACACATCTTTCACTGCAGCTTTGTTTTAAATGTACCTTTGAAAAGTGGAAAGTTACAGGTACTATATTAGCTTTCCATAATAAATGAGGATGCACTATGGAAAGTTAATATGGCACTTGCTTCCACAAAAGACTTGTTATTTATTCATTACCTTCGTATCCTGCCTTTCTTCCAAGAACCTCAGGACAGCATACAAATAGTCCCTGCTGCCCAGGTAAGTATTGAAAATATCTACATTAGTTACAACACTCTCTCACAAAATTCCACTTACTTTAATTTCAACTTGCTCTTCCATCTCTTTTGTTTTTATAGTGGTATATTCTTTTTCTAACCTGAATAAAAAAATGTAAGACTTTTTTTTAGTACAGTGGTACCTCGGGATGCGAACGGGATCCGTTCTGGAGCCCCGTTCGCAGCCTGAATAGAACGTAAGGCGACTGTGCGTCTGCGCGTGCTCAGGTCGTGTTTTGTCGCTTCTGCGCATGCATGTGACGTCATTTTGAGTGTCTGCGCATGCGCGAGCAGCGAAACCCAGAAGTAACGCGCTCCGTTGCTTCCGGGTTGCCGTGGAGCGTAACTTGAAAACGCTCAACCTGAAGCACATTCAACCCAAGGTATGACTGTATTGTGTGCATGTGCTGAACAGAATAAGTAACATGCAGATGGACTCTCAATATTCCTCTGCTGGACTCCCACCAAAGCTTTTGTTTTTCATTCACTAAACCTGATTTTCCTCTCCTTCACACTGAAAGTATACGTCCATGAAAAAGGCACAATTCTTTGTAATTCTTTTCACCATGTCTATGGTCTTAAGGCAGCATTGTACATGAGGTTTTGTCTTAACACACATAGTGAAGTAGAAAAAGAAAACCACACGAAACATCACCATGGAGTAGTTCGCCCAAGTGCCTATTTTGCTGTTAAGTTTACTTGTTGGAAAGCAATAACTGTCAGCATGTGCCTGGCAAAATGAAAACTTGTGAAATCTTCACCCAACAAGGTAAACCTCTTCTTCCTGTGTATATCCTTAAAAAGGTAAAGGTAAAGAACCCCTGACAGTTAAGTCCAGTCGCAGACGACTCTGGGGTTGCGGAGCTCATCTCGCTTTACTGGCCAAGGAAGCTGGCATTTGTCCACAGACAGTTTTTCCAGGTCATGTGGCCAGAATGACTAAGCCGCTTCTGGCGAAACCGGAGCAGCGCACAGAAACACCACTTACCTTCCCGCCAGAGGGGTACCTATTTATCTACTTGCACTTTGACGTGCTTTCGAACTGCTAGGTTGGCAGGAGCTGGGACCGAGCAATGGGAGCTCACCCCATTGTGGGGACTCGAACCACCAACCTTCTAATGCAGGAATATGCAGCTGTCCCATACGGGGATCGAACCTGCAACCCTGGCATTATGAGCACCACATTCTCATTGTAGTGTGAAATTGTCGATATATGAATTAAGTGCCCATGCTTCAGCAACTGAGGCCTCATTTAGAACTCAACAGAAAACACACACCAAGTTGTACTGCTTTCAATAAGCAATTATAAATGGGAATTGTGAAGCCCATTTCAAAAGCCCATAGCTAAAGTGCAGTGTGTTAAGACAGCTTTCTAAACAAAACAAAAAAGGACCTTAGCAGTAGATCTGCTAATATTGCTTTTCTTAAAGGAAGTTAAGACTTTATATCCAATGGGACCCCTTTAGTTCCCTGGAGATTCTTTGATTCAGTGGAGACTTATATGAATTAAAGAGCTGAGAGGGGAAGAAGGGCACAGGCAAAAACAGAAGCTTCCACTTGGCTCAAAGGTTTCCATGAATGCAACAACAGGAATAGATACTATCCAAAAACAGATTTTAATTTTATTTATTTATTGCCCATCAGGTCCTAAACAGTAGCTTTTGATACACAAATCTCCATCAAGCTCTTTTTTAGTGGCACGCTTGTCTGTTTTGCCTGAAGAGTTTCTGAAGCTCAATAACTAGTTTGCCATTTTGTGACTTTCAGTTGATGTGGATAAAGTTACTTTGCTAACAATGCTTTTGCGTACAGTGGAACCTCGGGGTGCAGACATAATCCATGACGGAGGCACGTCCGCAACCCGCAGTGTTCACATCCTGAAGCGCTGCGTCTGTGCAGGCGCGATTTGGCGCTTCTACGCATGCGCGAGCGGTGAAACCTAGAAGTAACCTGTTCCGGTACTTCCGGGTTTCCCGCAGTCCGCAGTCCGCAACCCGAAAACACGAAACCTGAAGTGTCCGTAAGATGAGGTATGATAACATAGGCCAAGGTGGCTGGTGTATTCTCCGCCTCCCGAGTATGATACACAGTACTCTAGTTAGTATCATTGGCAAAGAAACTGCTGAGACTCTTAAACAGAAGCACGTTAAGAAGATTTTAAAGCAATTCAAAACCCAGGAAATCTTTTAGAGCACAGATGCTATTTTATGCAAAACGTACTACCTACTTTTTCATCTTTTTTGCATTGTATTTGACCTGGTAAGCTGCTTGGATTAATTTATCTGGCCCACCATCAAACTGACGCGGAACGACCTTCTGAAAGTGCTAAAAAGAAAGCACACCGTCACGGTAATTAATACCAACATTATACGCAAACATTCCAGCAATTTGATATGTCGACGTCACATTTAGCTTACTTGTAACATCCCTTCCATGTCGAGCTGCATCAATTCTGCTTGATTCATTTGGAGTAGTGCTAAGCCGACCCGAAACACTATCTCCAAACCCTAGGAATAAGGTATGTGTTTTACTTCAGGTAATAATTTCGGATATCTAATATAAATATTTTTTCCCATTTAGCTGAATACTGACAAAATTAATATTGACAGATTTCAACACCACACTTAAAACAAATGAGGCTCCACTTAGATTGACACAGAATGTCAAGTTCAACCCAAGTATAGGAGCCAACTGCTAGGGACCGAGGTCCTTTCCACCCCCAGTAAAATATTTAAGGGGACTGCCCTCCCCAAATTGATGGGCATTGTCATTCAAATGGTGTGCATGTGTTGTGTCATGTGATCAATTATGTGGGGGCGGCCCTTACCTGGACCCCTATAATATTTTATTCAAGTTGGCACCCCTGAACCCAACTAACAACCACAGTCTACATCAGAAAGAGTTGCCTTGGGGGATACAGTGTTTTGATTGTGACAACAGGCATTAGACAATAGCTTACCTCAGACATAAAGATATCAAATATTCTTGTTGCAATTGGTAATGGGAAAGATGTAAGAAAAATAGTTAAGAACCATGACGAGGCATACATAGAGGTATGAAAACTCTGAGCCTGGAAATGTACATACAGCTCTGGCAGTTGCTCCTGAAAGAAAATTTACAATTGTTGGGTTTTTTTTAGTTAAGACTTTCATAAATCATAAAATAAGTATCTATTTATAAAGGACTACACTTTGAAATGGTGGTCTCCCTCTTTCAATAATATGATTTATATCATCTGAAGGCCACACACTGATTAGACAGTTCCCATGTAATTTACCTCAGACTGAATCGCTCTGCATTTTGCTGTGTGAAAGCATCAATACCCATCTAATGGTTATGAAGCACTGATACTCTCTCTTACTGAGAGTATTAAAATAGGGGTAACAAGGGAGTGTGAACAAAATACTGGAGACAAAGCTGTTCAACTTTCTTAGTTCAGCAGGGTTTATAGACTGAAGCGCTGCTCTCCACTTCCTGAACTCTGGCCAATTCTCTACACACCATTCCTTTCGGAAGTGCTTTTAATTTATGGCCTTCCACCTCTCTGCCACCCAGTTCTCCTAACCCACTGCTGAGAAAATGGGAAATATCTGCAACTTTAAAAACAAAAAGAAATGAACTACAAAGTATGCAACTGGTAAATGATCTCATATATATCTATATATACCTGTATCATCCATTCAAACTGATACATACAAAGGCCAAGCTCAGCCATACTTGGCTTGAAGAGTTCTCGAAGTCGGTAATCTTGCATTAATTTAACGAACACGCAAAACGCTTCCTCCTCAGGCATCTGTTTCAAAGGAGAACCAAGTCAGGAGCTCATTACTCATTGTCATAGTCACCCTAAAAAAGCCCCAAAAGTTTCCAATACCACGTGGCTACAGGAACCATACAGGTATGCATCTGGGGTGGGGGGAGAAATGATGTTTCCTAGCCCTTCACAAGCAATTTTCATCTGTAGCTGCTTTTTATTGCAGTATCTGAACAAGTGAAAAGAGAACTGCTGTTTCTCAAGCCCTAGTGGCTTGGTAGTCTCATTGTGGCGGCTGTGGAAAAAGCACTGCAGATACTCCCTACATTACGAGCTCACACCCAGGTTTGGAAGCACTGGCCATATTGGGATTATCCATTTTCGGATTCATGAGCATGCACAAGATTTTGGCTCCTGCACACAGCTGCTTTACCTGCTTCTCCATGGGAGGGAACAAGTCAGGAAGCTGCAAGCTAACCATAGTTCATCGTTGCATTTAAACCAGGAAACTATGGCCGATGGCTTCCAAACAGGCAGAACAGGATGCCAGAGGGGCTTAAAGTTGGCTTCCAAACAAGCTACGATGTGGAAATCATTAGCTGCTAGTTCAGATGTAAAGGCAAGCCATAGTTAAGCTTCCTGGCTTGTCCTGAGTCTTGTGTGAAGGGAAGAATGAAGCATTTGCACGAAAGAAGATCAGGCATAACTTGGCTTATTAAACGGAGATTTGCTTGTCTGAATGTTGTCATTGCCTTCAAACACTTGCAACCTCTGGCCAATGTTAAACATTGCAGTAGGGTTTTTTTTAAATTAAATAATAATAAAAATAATAGCCAGGAGAGTTAGTGGGTTATGAAAACCATGCTGGGGAATCTCAAGCTTGCCCAGGAATTTTTATCCTGTAGAACAGGTTTTCTATTACTATATTCTATAACATCTCTGCAGAATGAACGTCATTGTGCCTGGGAAGCAGGGAACAAATACACATTTACATTCTAGGGGCTAGCCGCCAGAAGATCAACGAGAAGCAAGGCTCCAACCTGACTCACATTAAGCCCGGGCTTAGAATTTACTGAACTGTTACAGTAAAACAATGTGCGTTCAAAGTCTGTGGTAAAGACCAGTTAAGATACCCCACAAGAAGAGCCCCAGTTCGTGGATCCTGTGTTACGCTTTATCATCATCCCGTTCTGCTTTCCAAAGTAATATATAGTTTCGTGAAGCAGCGTGGTTTACTTACCTGCATGAGAAGCAATCCAACAATAAAAGCACTTCCTTGGCAGTAACCAACCTCACGGTCCACTAATGAATAAGCCTAGAAAAGGTTTTTAAAAAACTGGTAAGACTCCAAGCAGACTCACTGCACATTTGCTTGCAAAACCCATCACATTTATATACCACCTTTTCTTCCAAATATAAATAATAATTAAATTTGTATTTCTACCCCGCCCTTCCCGGTTCAGAAAATCGGGCTCAGGGTGGCTAACAACAAATTTAAAACACTTAATTGTTGCAACAAAAACAGCATAAAATACAGTATAAAACGTGAATAACAATAAATTCAGAATTCAAAAATCAATTTAGGAGGAAAATCCATCCAACAAACATTAGATGATCACCAGGGCTAGCTGGCTAAATTAGTCCTGTTTGGGCCAGCGAGGCGACCAGGGGAGAATTAGCTGTGGGATCCCAGAGTGGGTAATCTTCATAAAAAGGGGAGGGAGAGGGAAGGAAGGGGGAAAAAAGATCAGGCTAGGTTCAAATTCAAAGCCAGGCGGAATAACTCTGTCTTACAGGCCCTGCAGAAGGAAGTTAAATCCTGCAGGGCCCTGGACTCATGGGACAGAGTATTCCACCAGGTCGGAGCCATCACTGAAAAGGCCCTGGCCCTGGTGGAGGATAATCTGACTTCCTTAGGGCCCGGGACCTCTAAACTATGATTATTCATGGACCTTAAGGTCCTCTGCGGGGAATACCAGGAGAGGCGGTGCCGTAAATACGAGGGCCCTAAGCCACAAAGAAGAATAGCGGGGTACATACATGGTTCTCCTGCTCCCCCATTTCATCCTCACAACAAACCTGTGAGGTAGGTTAGACTGAGAGTTGGTGACTGACTCCAAGCTCACCCAGTGAGCTTCATGGCTGAGTGGGGGATTCAAACCCTGCCCTCCCAGGTCCTGGTGCCACACTCTACAAATATTACACCACTCTGGTTTACACTACAAGGCAAACCACTTCCAATACCCAAAGGGGCACAGAATATGGTGGTGGTCACAAAATTCTGCTTCTTGAGGATGCTACCTATTAACTTTCAAGCATGTTTTTAGCTCTTATTGTTGCAGAAGCGTATGGGGACTTGCCTGCTAACATTTCAAAACTCAGAGAAGTCGCTGGATAAGGTTTTCCATTTCTGCCCCTGCATCATTGCCCCTGTCTTGACCAGTAAATGCAGAAGTAGCCAAAACAAATGGTTCGAATTTGATCAGTGTGCACAGGGTTGTATGCAATAGTGTTCATGCACAAGAATGGCTGCCCAAACATGCAAAGGAACTTCCCCTTCATCTCTTCCCCCTGCAGCCCGCCATGTGCCTCTTAAAATCAGCTCCAAAGGGTTGAGAAACCATCCAGAGCCAATTCCGGGAAAGAGTAGAAGTCATTTTGGCACCCTTTAATTCATACAGGTTGCAGACTTCAGGTTTCCTGGGCACATCGCCGTCATCACCGTCAATATTATCCTTATTATTATTTAACATAAGAAACACAAAGTGCACAGAGATTCTGCTAATACAGTGGTACCTTGGGTTAAGTACTTAATTCGTTCCGGAGGTCCGTTCTTAACCTGAAGCACCACTTTAGCTAATGGGGCCTCCTGCTGCCGCCGTACCGCTGCTGCGCAATTTCTGTTCTCATCCTGAAGCAAAGTTCTTAACCCGAGGTACTATTTCTGGGTTAGCGGAGTCTGTAACCTGATGCGTATGTAACCTGAAGCATATGTAACCCGAGGTACCACTGTATCGGATTAAGTTTACATTCTACTGAAACCCAGAGGTTGTGTGCATGCTAACTTGAGAGGATCTTGGCTACAAGCTGAGATGCTAAGTTGCCACAAACGCATGGCAAGAGGAAGAGGCAATCAATTACGTGGCGGTGCTATAGTGGAAGCAGATCTGTGTGTCGGAGGAAAAGTACAGTACCCAAAGGTCAAATGACCACTCATAGAAAGTGTGGGGAAGTGAAGGAAGCAGAGGGCTTCAGGAAGGAAGACTGGAGGCAGCAACAGGAATGGAATACGAGGAATGGAAAAGGGAAAAAAAGAACGGTGAGCAACAGATGTACCTGGAAATTTGCCTAATGGGCTCTTTTCTCTCTTTTTTTTAATAAATATTTATTAAAGTTTTTAAATATAAATGCACAAACAATAAACAATCTTACTTCTGTCACAAACATAATTTCATCACTTCTTTGGACTCCCTCGCGTCTCCCGCTCCCATTTACATCGTTAAAAGTTTTTTCCAAACAAATTATCAACTTGTTTACAATCTCATGTCCACTCATTCAAATATAATCTTTTCTCAACCTCTGTACTAGTATGAGGACACAAGCACAGAAGAGGCTGTGTGCAGATTGTGGGAAGGAGTGTAGAGGCAAGACATGTTGGCAATTTTTCCCCTCTGCTACCCGCAAACATGCTAAGTGAAAAACCAGCAAGAATAACTGGTAGGCGGTCAACATTTGCATGTGTGCTATTGGTTGAAAGTGGGGCAGAAGGCTGAACTTATCCTTGAAAACATGAAGGCTTCCCTCCATGCTGTACAAGAACTCCCACTATAGCTGTTAAATACACGTCCAAAACAGAGCTGAGATCTTCCTTTCTAAGGTTTCTGATTTGAGAGATATGAGTGTCGGTCTCCTGGTTATCCCCACCCTTCCAGCTGTATATTTGCATGTTTTATATCCCACGGCATTTTAAAAAAGGAAAGCGTGTTGATTACGTATACCACCTCTGATGTGCTGCGCAATGCACAATAACGAGCTGCAACACACTTCCAATCAAAAGGAAACTGCAATCAGCAGGAAATGTTTCGAGTGCATTCGTATGAAAAAGTCAATTGACAGTTCAACATGAGCTCATTCTCTTGGCTGGCTTAATGTCTACAACAGATGTGCCTGACTTGCAACAACAGGGCAATTCTTCCCTTCGCTGTCAGAAAGTCTAATTGCAATTGATGAGCCCAAGTAATTTCCCAAAGGTCAGTCCACGTGCTACATTCCAGTATTTCTCTCATGGAAGTCTTACTCACATGAGCCATCTGATATGCAGGTCCCAATGTAGCAGCAGTTAATGTCTTTGAAAGATGAAAAATACAGATGGAAGAAAATGGGACAGCCGAGATCTACGATATACTGGCTTGTATGCTACGCTGCTTGAGAACCAAAAAGTTCTGGACATTTCCTTTGTTTTAAAACAAAAAACTTTTAAGCCCTCCCCTAAATTACTATGAGGAACGTGGGTGGCGCTGTGGGTTAAACCACAGAGCCTAGGGTTTGCCGATCAGAAGGTTGGCAGTTCGAATCCCTGCAACGGAGTGAGCTCCCGTTGCTCGGTCCCTGCTCCTGCCAACCTAGCAGTTTGAAAGCATGCAGTGCAAGTACATAAATAGGTACCATTCCAGCGGGAAGGTAAACAGCGTTTCCGTGAGCTGCTCTGGTTCGCCAGAAGCGGCTTAGTCATGCTGGCCACATGACCCGGAAGCTGTACGCCGGCTCCGTCAGCCAATAAAGCGAGATAAGCGCCGCAACCCCAGAGTCGGCCACGACTGGACCTAATGGTCAGGGGTCCCTTTATCCTTTACTTTTAAATCACTATGATTGGTACACCATAGGAAAATAATTCGCTGTAAGTGAAAGCTAGTCTTATCCATCAAAAAGTTCTCCCTTTCTCCCTTCAAATATCTGGCACTTTTACCAGTCAACATGTTTTCATTGATTAGGGTGGCGCATTTTTTCGTAGAGCCAAACCACAGAGATACCCAGTAGCAGCCTGGGTATTCGCCCATCTGTCATGAGACACCTTGTTAATGATGGGATCTGACTCAGAAATGCAAAAACCTTCTGCCAAATACCCCATTTTGCCTTCTAATTTGGGGTACACATACAGCCGATGAATACTCATAAATATAAATTCATGTGCATGTATGTACACAAGCGTAAAAAAAGTGAGTCTTATGCTAGGTTATACCAAGGGACCAGGGTGGCTAAAAATTAATGGTTTTTTTAAAAAAACAAATTTAAAAATCGGATTTAAATTGCTTTTGGAGGAAAAATCTAAAGATAGTTTTCTATTTAAGCCACATTATAGTTCAAAGGCTATTCATCAGGAAATAAGGATTTGAGTTTTTCATGTGTGCTAAAACTCAGTCTAAGGTTTTTGGGTTTTGTTTTTTTTAAAAAAGTTTAACCACATCAGTTCCAAACATGGATACATATGCTATAATGTTATTGTTTTAGTTAAATAAATTGTTTAAATTGTTATTAAGTAAAAGATTGTTTTAGTGATCTGTCTGGGTGATGGGCTGTTCAGGGGAATGAAGGAAGTGGATCTGTGTGAGATGGCAAATGGCTAGGTGGTACAGTGGTACCTCAGGTTACATACACTTCAGGTTACAGACTCCGCTAACCCAGAAATAGTACCTCGGGTTAAGAACTTTGCTTCAGGGTGAGAACAGAAATTGTGCGGCGGCAGCGGGAGGCCCCATTAGCTAAAGTGGTGCTTCAGGTTAAGAACTGTAGTTCCATAAAGAAGGCTGATCGCTGAAGAATTGATGCTTTTGAATTATGGTGCTGGAGGAGACTCTTCAGAGTCCCATGGACTGCAAGAAGATCAAACGTATCCATTCTGAAGGAAATCAGCCCTGAGTGCTCACTGGAAGGACAGATTGTGAAGCTGAGGCTCCAATACTTTGGCCACCTCATGAGAAGAGAAGACTCCCTGGAAAAGACCCTGATGTTGGGAAAGATGGAGGGCACAAGGAGAAAGGGATGACAGAGGACAAGATGGTTGGACAGCATGAGTTTGACCAAACTGTGGGAGGCAGTGGAAGACAGAAATGCCTGGCGTGCTCTGGTCCATGGGGCACGAAGAGTCGGACACGACTAAACAGCTAAACAACAACAACCACTGTAGTTAGAAAAACACTGATGCTGGGGGAGAGAAAAACAGGGCAATGTTTGATTTCTGTTTGAATCCAAGGCTTGGAACCCCTGGAATCATGCACTGCTTGGAGACTGGGGTGCCGTGCAACAATATGCTCAGTATATAGAGACATAGGTTGGGTGTCACGGCTTAAGTTTAGTGTCAGAGTGAACATTTCATATTTATATACTGCTTAATCCATGAAAGAGTCTAAGATTTATGATTTACGTTTAAAAAACCATTAAAATATGATAAAACACAATGGACTTACACTTTATCAAAACATAAATAAAACGGCAGTTTTAAATCAAAATATAAATAAAATCGCAGTTTCAAAGCAAATATTTGCTTAAAACAATTACTTTTCCGATATGAGCTGCTGACTTACCTTCATTACATTAAATAAAACCTCCTGCCCAAGGCTGTCTTTTTCTTTAAAAAAGTCGTGCTCGGGGTATGTCCTAGCAATGTCTCTTCTTATAAGCTTTTCAGAAGGTGAAGTCATTTTCAAGAGTTCTGAATATTGATCCTTAATTGGCATATTTTGAGCTGTGCATAAAAGCTGCCAAACTATTGCTCGGAAATGATGCGGTATCCCTTTTCGAACAAGTTCCTAGAGCGTAAAAAATAAATAAATCGATGAGAGTTTATTTATTAACTGCTCTACTTGCAATAATCTCAAAGCGGGCAGTTTACCAAAATCCTCATATTCATGCGCACATATTCTCATTTTTTAAGAAGGATGTGATAGCAGAAAGACCAAAAAATAGCAAAAAAGGATAATATTGAACACGTAATTGAACACAATTACGTTTTACTGTCTATCACAGTCTACGATGCCAGGCATTACATTCTGAACCGCCAGATTTTAGAGAGTGATATTTCTAAATGCGGACACTGCCAACGACTACCGATTTTGAACACTGCCAATCAACAAACCTTAATTTGCTTCTCTTTCTTTTTCCGCACATCTTCCCAATCATTCACAATTCTTCCCCAAAGGATCCAGGAATCTTCCTCGAGGTGGCTGAGGTTGCTAGAAGCTGATGAACTAGAAACAAGTGAGGATCCGCTGTTTCTTCTTGACCCATCGACGGAGCGCAGCGATTTACTGTCGGTCTCCAACAATCTGCGGTAAACACAAAACACTTTGAAGAACAGGCCAGATTTTGCATTTGAAATTGACAGCTCTGCCATGAACTAAACTTAAGCACACTTGTTTGCACGACCTCCTTCATTATCCTTTGAGACTAAGCAAAGTAACAAACAAACCAAGTTAAAATATTTTAGCACTGGAATCAGAACCTTGTTCTTCGAAATGGTATTTTTCCCTTGTAAGAGAGTATTTAATGAAGCTCACGAGTCAAAAGGTAAAATTATTAAGGGGAGAAATGGAACACACAGGTGGGTGTGGATGGGTGTCACAGCCAGACTCCAAAAATGGAAAGGGGGCACTTTCCAGGAAGAATCAGCAGGTATTGAAAAGGTCAAGTATGTCCCCTGCTCCTGATCTGACCATGTCTCCCCATCCTATATTTGCAGTACAGGTTAAGTACTTAATTCGTTCCGGAGGTCCGTTCTTAACCTGAAACTGTTCTTAACCTGAAGCACCACTTTAGCTAATGGAGCCTCCACCGAAGCCCGATTTCTGTTCTTATCCTGAAGCAAAGTTCTTAACCTGAAGCACTATTTCTGGGTTAGCGGAGTGTGTAACCTGAAAGTATGTAACCTGAAGCGTATGTAACCCGAGGTAACACTGTAATAGCATACACACATTTAGGGAAAATGTGTTTGCTGGCAATTCCATTCTAGATGTGTGAACAAGTTGTAACTCGGTATTAAGCCCAACTTACAGTATTAGTAAAATAAGTGAGGCTGAAACCATGAACATACTAAGTAGTGACTAAGCCTCATTTAACAAATGAGTAAGTCCCGTTGATTGGACTGAACTGATACTATCGTCATCATTATCATCTGCCAATAACTGGGGGAAAGTTCACTATAACAATAACTGGGGGAACGTTCTTATGGTCAGAAGCCCTATCAGCAGTTATATATTGCTTACAATTTTGCTGTTCACTTGGATGTGTTATGGTTCTATTTTTGGGACATTTAATTGATCAATGACAGAAACAAATCCCAAACTATTTTCTCATTTGCGGTTTGCTCTGCCAAAATGCCCAAGTTAGTATTGTAACCTTCCCCCCCCCCCCCCCCTTGTCCCGGCACCGAATTTTGCTGCTCCATTCACAACCTCCTTTCTAAATATATTGGGCAAATGAGTTGAGATTACTAAACTTACCCTGCACTTTTCCTTTCAGGCAGCCTTTGCCAAGCTGGTGCTCTCCAGATGTTTTGGACTACAATTCCCATCACCCCCAGCCAATCATGCTACCTAGAGCTAATGGGAGTTGTAGTCCAAAAACATCTGAAGAACACCATGTTGGCAAAGGCTGCCTTAAAGGAATAGTTGTTTGTTCATCAACTTTATAGAAATACCGTATTTTTCGCTCTATAAGACTCACTTTTCCCCTCCTAAAAAGTAAGGGGAAATGTGTGTGCATCTTATGGAGCGAATGCAGGCTATGCAGCTATCCCAGAAGCCAGAACAGCAAGAGGGATTGCTGCTTTCGCTGCGCAGCGATTCCTCTTGCTGTTCTGGCTTCTGGGATTCAGAATATTTTTTTTCTTGTTTTCCTCCTCCAAAAACTAGGTGCGTCTTGTGGTCTGGTCCATCTTATAGAGCGAAAAATACGGTACTTTAAACAAGCATGTGCAACGCTTGTTATGCTGAAAAGCTAATACCCAAATGCTTCTATATTTCCAGTTGTTAGCTTAATGAAAATTGACAGTTAACAAAGAGAACGACAAATTCCCATAAATTGTCGATGGAATGAGCCACCTATGATAGAACTAGACCACTTTATGGCTTAACATTAATCCAGGGAATATAGAATTAATGTTCTAGAGGCGGGAAGGGGGACTTACAGCAGAATCCGCTCCATTTCTACTTCCTTAGCTTTTTTAGCATTTAAGATTATTGTAAGCTTATGAATCAGCTGTAAACAGTAGCTTTTCTGTCACTGTTTATGTTTAAATCAACCTTTCACTCAGTTAAAACAGCAATTATTTACCTGAACAGGCAAGATATGAGGATTATTATCTGTAACTAAAAATTAGGGTAGGGCACAGGACGGGAAAGCAGAAGGGGAAAGCAGGGTGAAAAGGAAGCACAAGGCCCAAATACAAGATTTGGAACTGGAACTCTTACCATCAGTGCGCAAGTAATGGACTACTTTTCGAATGTTAAGACATGGCTCATGAAATTTAATAATTTCTTACCCGACTTGGTCTACAAGGCACAACTGCTACATTCCTTACATTTGCAAAACACAAAGAAAACCTTTCCCTTACAAGCAGTGCAGTAAACAAGTCCAAACTCCAGATAAGCATAGAAAGTGTGGTTGTCTAACTCTTGAAGAATGAAACAAATACTTCACCATAGCAAGTCATAATTTTGCAAACCGGACTGGGGCAAACGTTTGTATTTTGAAGTATTTATCCTAATTCTCTGTTGTAATCCTTACCTTGATAAGTCCATGGTTCCTTTTTAATTCAGAATCTGCAGTTTATGATAACGTAAGCAGTCAGTAGAAAAGAAACCACTTCATTTCCATCAATGATTTACGTTCCTCAAACAGATTCCTGATTGGTTAAGAATGAGCCATTCCAATTTATATTGGAGGGGAACTTAACCCCGTGTGACTTTAAAAAAGAAAGAAACCGAGTACTTGTCCAGAGAAAGGTCCCCTACTTCCTTTTTTTCACACTTCCGGTTTTTGTCAAATCTTTTGCACATGCTCAGGTCAAAGTTTGTTTTCCACAGTGACGGAATGTGTAATCTGAATCCTGCAGAGCTCTGAAGAACTGTTAGGTTCATACATTTAGTGAGTGAAAGCAGGCAATTCCTCAGGTTTCTAAGCAAGTTTTCAATAAGGCTTTCTAAACACTGGTATTCCGCTTTGATCTCTTAGGATTACAGTAAATCTAAAGGAATTTCCCATTTTAAGAACACACACAGACCAGCACCTGAAAATAGTTACTTCCGTTTTCCGAAGAATATAAGTGTTACCCAAACAGAGAAAGAGAGCAAAAGTGAAACAGAGAATGGATGGACTAGGAGAGATCTGTGATAAAATGAAATGACACAAAAGGCACTCTAAAAGAAAAAGAGGACACAACAACAACAAAATCTACTGAAGTGTATAAAATTATAAAGATGGGCACATAGATGTATCCTTGCTGGCATTCATGACTTGTTTTTAGGAGTACAGATAACTACTGTTCTATCTGAGTGCTACAGGGAGAGAGGATTTACAAGAAAATATATTCATCTTAGGGGACGCGGGTGGCGCTGTGGGTAAAACCTCAGTGCCTAGGACTTGCCGATCGTATGGTCGGCGGTTCGAATCCCCGCGGCGGGGTGAGCTCCCGTCTTTAGGTCCCAGCTCCTGCCCACCTAGCAGTTCGAAAGCACCCCTAACTGCAAGTAGATAAATAGGTACCGCTTTATAGCGGGAAGGTAAACGGTGTTTCCGTGTGCTGCACTAGTGCTGGTTCGCCAGAGCAGCTTCGTCATGCTGGCCACGTGACCCGGAAGTGTCTCCGGACAGCGGTGGCCCCCGGCCTCTTAAGTGAGATGGGCGCACAACCCTAGAGTCGGACACGGCTGGCCCGTATGGGCAGGGGTACCTTTACCTTTATATTCATCTTATTTGGCTAACACAGTCTCTCGGAGACTCACAATCAAATTAAGAAACAAACAAAAATTGTTAAAAGCGGCCATCAAAAGGTAACAAATCAATACACGAAACATAAAACACCAACTTCTTAAACAAAACAAAACAAAAAATCACCAAACTAGAGGATACCAACATACAGCCTTAGCACAGCAGGACCATATTCCATCAAGAAAAATAATAATTTAAAATTTAACATACTTGGGCAATGACATAGAAGGGATAGTTTTGACAGTGGTGAAAAGGGACAGCTGATATACAATGGGTAGCTGTAACACTCCTGTAGTTGCACTGTTTATAGCAATCAACCACAACTACATACTGTAGCTTGCTTGGAATTGTGAATGCTCCTCCTGTCAGCCCCTGTGGGTGACACACACGTCACAAACCAACCATAGTCTAGCTTGTCTTGTTGCACGGCCCCAGATCATGGTATGCTTTATCTGTTTCAAACAAACTACACGTGGAAAACTAGAAAGACAAGTCAAGGTTTGTTCTTGGCTTTTTTTGTTTTGTTTAGCACTCACAGTTGGTTTGCAACAAGCAAGTGAACTATGATCTGGGTTCAAAAGAGAGGGGGAACTATTTGTGCTGCACGTAGCACCTGGGTTGGGGGTGGGGGGAGTCACAGTCACAAATTAAGCCATGGTTTGGCTTGCCATGTGGACAAGGCCAAGTAAGAACACAAAATGCCAAAGCACAGGGACCTTGATGAAGAGACATTGCTCAAGTCAATTGTATTTATAACTATTGTACTTTAAGGACCATAATGTGGTCTTTTTTGCATTCAAGCCTATCGAGAAGGCATTAAAAACAAAACAACAACAACAACAACAACAACAACAACAACAACAACAACACAATTGTATTGCAGTCTTATGTACAATGTTTGGGTGAGGCTGTAGTGTCACAACCCTTTATTGTGACAAAAGCTATGGTCCGTCTGGTCAGGGAGGAATATGAAACTGAACCGGAATGCAAGGTATGTAAGTCTTGATTAAGAAAGAATTCCCAGCGTTCTTCCGAAAAACCAGATGGAAACTTGGGAGATTTAAAGGCAATTATATGTTCCACATCTTTGAACACACTAGCTTAGCTTTCCAAGAATGAACAGGAACATGCTGTTGTTGTTGTTGTTTTAAAACCAAGCCACCCACCTGCACAATTCGACATGCCACAGGTTGCCCCGACTCACTCACCTGGCAGCAGACGCATACGACAGAATGGCTACGCCGCAGGCTACTGGATACCTTCCAAGCTGAGCTTATCACCTTGCCAAGTAATTATACGGCTCGCGACCAACGGCCAGACAAATAAAGCTGGAAAACATGCCCCGCCACTGGAACCGATTTCCGAACCTGAACACCGCCAGGAAAGCTAAGCTGCCACTCACCTGTTTTGCTCTTCTAATTTGGCCAACAGCTCTAAGTCATCGGGACTCAATTCCACGGGGGACAAAGGAGACAACGCTGGAGTCGAGAGCGTGGTAGAGGAGGATGCCGTGTGTAATGAAGCAGATGGACTTGCCACCTGGCTGGCCATTTGACTGACAGTGTTCTTCACCCATGAGAGAGTAGAACTCAGCTTCCCTGTAACCTTGTCTGTCGCCACCTGAGGAGGAAAGCATACAAGGAGGCATTTAACAGCTCCCTGGTCAGGAATGGCAAGCACATAGCCATAGGTGTTTAGCTGGATCCCTCCAGTGGTTCCACACACACCCCATCTTTGCTTTTTCTCCTTCCCTTTCCATGCAACTGTAATTTGTTCAGTCACATAGAATCATCTCAGATATCTATTAATGATCACTGCTGCATTTATTTTATGAGAAGAAAGAACTGATAGAAAAGCGAGCATTTGCAAGTTCTGAAAAAGCAACATCTAAAGCTGGCAGGTACGTCGGCCTTGCTAATAAGACTTCCGCAAAAATGTCTAGTCCCACAGCCAAATTTTACTAGCTGGCCTGCTCACAGATATCTTGCCAGTCATCTGCGTATTAACAAAGAAGAAAACCAGTGCGAAGGATTTTTGAGTTTTTTGGGTTTTTTTAGGAAATCAAAGTTGTTGAGCTTTTCTTGGGAAATCATGGGTAAAAATACCTCATAAATAGGACATTGTAGAGGGCAGGCTTCTGCTGGGGGTGGGGCAGAACCTCAGATAAGTGATTACTTTCAATGCTTTTCAATAATATTTGTGAATCTAAGAGGAACAGCTGCGCCCCCCCCCCCAGCCCTCCCTTGGCTACACCCATGACCAGTGCTATTTCACATATACAGTAAAAACAAAGGAGTTTTGTGGCACCTGAAAGACTAACATTTTTTAACGGCATGAGCTTCTGCGGACTCAAACCTACTTCTTTAGATGCATGAAGTGAAATCTTAGCTGGCAGGTATATGAAGAAAAAAGAATCAAGGTGGGAAATGCAAGGCAAAAAATTACAGCCGGTGATAATTAAGAGATTTAAATGTATGTTAAATACCTTTTACAGTAGCAGATGGATGATAATTTTTTCTCAGCATTGCCGAGATGACGAGCAGTGAGAAAGCCAGGTTTGCTTCAGGATTAACCATGAAATCATTCTTGGTTAAAACAAAATTGGATTTCAGGGAGCTCCAGAAAAGCTAAATCACTAAAATGGTCACTAAAATGGCAAGCACAATTCAATGTAAAGTGATTCACACTGGGTCTTTTTGGGGGGGCCAGCTTCACATATAAACTAGTGGGGTCTGTACTTCAGTGACTGAACAGAATCAAGACCTTAGATCCTTAGATACAGTGGAAAGATCAATGGAGTTGTTGATCCAGTGTGTGGCAGCTATGAAAAAGCAAATTCCATGTTAGGGATCATTAGGAAAGGGACTGGAAAAAACCTGCCAATGTCACAATGCCATTATACAAATCTATGATATGACCACACTTGGAATACTGTGTTCCATACTACCCGGTTGCCCCGGGTTGAAAATCATTAGGGGCGCAAAATTTAAACAACCGGTGCTGCCTCAGTACCAATTCAGTCTACTTCTGAAAATATTGATCTCTCTGAGGTAGTTTTTGTTACGTGAACGGTGTCACCATACCCTCCGACTTGTCCCAGCACAAAACCAAGCCGCACTCTCATGCAAGTTTCGTGACCTCCGTTTTTGCTGTGATCTCACACGTTTTTGGGCGCCAAGCTCTCACACGAGAACGTTTCCAAGCACAATTCAAAGTGTTGGTGCTGATCTTTAAAGCCCTAAATGGCCTCGGTCCAGTATATCTGAAGGAGTGTCTCCACCCCCATCGTTCTACCTGGACACTGAGGTCCAGCGCCAAGGGCCTTCTGGCGGTTCCCTCATTGCGAGAAGCCAAGTTACAGGGAACCAGGCAGAGGGCCTTCTCGGTAGTGGCACCTGCCCTGTGGAACACCCTCCCACCAGATGTCAAAGAGAACAACAACTACCAGATTTTTAGAAGACATCTGAAGGCAGCCCTGTTTAGGGAAGTTCTTAATGTTTAATGCATTGCTGTATTTTAATATTTTGTTGGAAGCCGCTCACAGTGGCTGAGGAAGCCCAGCCAGATGGGCGGGGTATAAATAATAAAGTATTATTATTAATTTATTATTATTATTATTATTATTATTATTATTATTATTATTATTAATAATATTACATGCCCACTCCAATGGGGTGGCCAAGACAGTTGAAGGGCATGTGCCACAGAACCCCTGAGTGAGTCACGTGGACCCCCTGGGGTCTGCGGACCACCAGTTAGGAACCACTGTTGTAGGCATATGGTTGGTCACTGTGAGAATAGGATGCTAGACTATATAGACCTTTGACCCGAGTCAACAGGGTTCCCCTTATCAAGGATGCTGGATTTTTTTGTTTTGCTTTGCTACAGGGTAAGCTGTACTCATTCTGCTCCCCTGTTTGCTCCTGCAGGCCTCTGGTGCCAATGTTTGTCTCTGATTCACCTCCATAAATTTGAATACAGAGAACAATGCCAACCCGGAACCGACTATCTCATTTGCCAGCCGTATTTACATGCAAGAGGTTTCTTCTTGTTGGCGATACTTCACAAGCCAAGACATTTGTTTTCTTTGGCACAATGGAAGCAACCAAGAGCAAGGCAGAAATTGCTCTGTGCCAAGAAAAGAGAAAAACTTTCACTCCGAGAAAGTGCTTCTACATTAGTGGAACCCAAAAACACCAGTTTGTTTGTTTTTAAATAGCCACTGACTGAACTTGAAAGGAGAAGTAAAAACTGCAGAAGTAAATATGCATAATTTTAACGTGCTAAAAAAACCACAAAGCCTCAAAGAACAGCAAACGTTCCCTCTTCTTTTAAAGCAATGACAGGTATTTATTCCCCCACAAAGCAAGTTTCCAGAGAACTTGAAAATGTTGTTTGGTCTGAGCCCAGGGGTTTTCTAATTTGCATGACTTGTTGACGCTTTAATTTGAAATACTTCTGCAGAACTATGTACCTGTAAATGCCAGCACAGGTTAGCATTTTTGTTTCTCAGGTAACACAATCACCATGTTTAGCAAAAGCAAGAAAGGGACATGTCAAGGTAGGCTTGACCTTTCCAGTTTGTCTCATACAAGTGCTGAGCACAAATATATCCAGGTTTCACACAGCAACCTACTGAAAATGCTCTTCGGAGATTTCACGTACAGACTCATTTAAGGGCCAAATCAGACAAGTTGAGGCAGCCTTGTTGTTTATTCACATGTCTTCTCTGAACCCACATTAAACAGGGGGGTTTTCTTTTTCTTTTTTTACAACTAAAAGGGCACATGGAGAAGGAAAGCTTTGCTTTCCCCTTCTGTTGCCTCAAGCATTTTTCTGCCCAGATTTGCTCACTCCAAGTTTTGGAGTCAGCTGAAAAGAGGTTACCCTTGGTGACAGATATTTAGTTTTCCTCACTGACATACCCCTATTATTGTAAAATTTAATCTACTTAATACATGTACAGTACCGAATACTGTCTCTCTGTGTTAGTACGTATATGTAAACTTGCTTTTTTACTCCTGTTAGTACATGTTACAGAATACAATGTTTAAAGGATAGCTTTAAAGGAAATTGATGTACATTATGCATTTGGGTAAAAAATGTTCAGATTCCTGCATTGCAGGGGGTTGGACTTGATTGGGACCCCTTCCATCTCTACAAGTCTATGAACTCAATGAATTAATAATGAACTAGAGTCTATTGATTCAACAGGTCTACTCAGGGTAGTAAAGGTAAAGGGAACCCTGACCATTAGGTCCAGGCATGGCCGACTCTGGGGTTGCGGCGCTCATCTCGCTTTATTGGCCGAGGGAGCCGGTGTACAGCTTCCGGGTCATGTGGCCGGCATGACTAAGCCGCTTCTGGCAAACCAGAGCAGCGCGCAGAAATGCCGTTTACCTTCCCGCCGGAGTGGTACCTATTTATCTACTTGCACTTTGACGTGCTTTCGAACTGCTAGGTTGGCAGGAGCAGTTACTCTTCTCACAAGAAATGATACCAAGTGTGTGAAATATTAGTAAATATACTTACTTTTATAAATATCAATAAAAAGGTAAAGGTAAAGGGAACCCTGACCATTAGGACCAGTCATGGCCGACTCTGGGGTTGCGGTGCTCATCTTGCTTTATTGGCCAAGGGAGCCAGCGCACAGCTTCCGGGTCATGTGGCCAGCATGACTAAGCCGCTTCTGGCAAACCAGAGCAGCGCACAGAAATGCTGTTTACCTTCCCGCTGGAGTGGTACCTATTTATCTGCTTGCACTTGGACGTGCTTTCGAACTGCTAGGTTGGCAGGAGTAGGGACTGAGCAATGGGAGCTCACCCCGTCGCAGGGATTCAAACCGCCGACCTTCTGATCAGCAAATCCTAGGCTCTGTGGTTTAACCCACAGCGCCACCCACGTCTCACTCAGGGTAGTAGTAAGCGTGTAAGTACACACTGTGCTCCTTCTGGGGTAGTTAGCCCTAAACAGCTGGAATGACTCTGACTAGCTGGCTAAACCAGGTGGGGATAGCCAACAGGTCTCAAACCCTTGGTGAGTTAGGGACTTCCCCTGCAGGTGGAGGCAGGCTGCAGCAGGTTGAGCAGACGAGACAAGTAGCGAGTCCAGTGGCCCAGAAAGTGGTTTCTGTATATGCTGTAGAGGGAAGTGAGGGGCATATTGGGCTCATCAACCTGGGAAAGCAGCCGATCTCAGAGAAGGAAAACTCTGGTCCTAAACCTCCACTGCCTTGGAGGGCATCTTTGGGAAAAGAAAAGGCTGAGGAG
Source organism: Podarcis erhardii (assembly GCF_964252035.2). Classification (NCBI taxonomy): domain Eukaryota; kingdom Metazoa; phylum Chordata; class Lepidosauria; order Squamata; family Lacertidae; genus Podarcis; species Podarcis erhardii. The sequence goes on from NC_138510.1 coordinate 74,476,856, forward strand.
AAAATCCCTCACAATTCCGGAGCAAAGTCCCTAAGATGGTTGACTGGCATCTTCTACACATCCTTCCTGCAACTGCTACAACCAAACTGGTGCCAAATACATCGCTCTGCTTTTCTTTGGACCACATCAGCGAGGACAAGGTGGGGCAGGCCTTATCTTCTGGGCAACCCAGGACCTCCATACCCACTGCCCAGGCTTGTGTCCCGCAGAAGAGATCTTTGGTGCAATGGTTCAAATTCACCCTGGAGGCACACTCCATTGTCTCTCGAGACAGACAGATGCCAACGGTTCTTGCTTTTCACTAACCTGTACCGGAAATCACTAGCTCTCCAATACCGTTTTCTTGACTTATACGAAGCGTGTCAGATTTTTCATGACTTAATGAGGTTAATGGAATCCACACCTCAAAATTCATTGCTTTTATATCTAAACTCAAGTGTGAATGCATTCAAACCTAAGTGAGGACAGCTGAATTGATGAGATGCGAAGGAAGAAAAGCACACCTGGGGGGGGGGGGGGAATATCACCTAGATTTCCCAGCCTGTAAACCAAGCAATGGTAAAATAATAATAATAAATTAATATTATGCCCTCCAATTCATCTCAAAACACCCAGGAAATTCCCATATATTTGCTGGTAATCTATGGAAAATAAGAATACACAACAGGGATGAAAGATAGACCCTGATACTTGCCAACAACACGCACCCCTTATTGAGCAGTGCAGTTCCAAATGGTATCACACCATATCTGTTATGTACCAGTCACCCCATCAAATGGCAGTCTTAGAAATTACAGTGGCAATGGTGAGGTGGTCTCAGGATTTTGGCCATTCAATAACCATGGCCCAATGGGAAAATTTATGGAAGATCAACTGGAAATTCACAAATTGTTACACGATTAGAGAGAACTTTCAAAAAATGCAACATCGATGGTATCTAACACCATGGAAACTCTCAAAAATGTATAAAAATGTGTCAAGCAATTGTTGGAGATGCGGAGACTCAGGAACATTCTACCATATGTGGTGGACATGTAGGAAAATACAGGTATTCTGGGAGAGTATACACGCAGAACTGCAAAAAATTCTAAAGATCTCATTCAATAAAAAACCAGAGGCCTACCTCCTGGGAATAACAGATTTGGATATTCCACAAAAGAGGAAGGGTATCTTTTTATATGCGACGGCGGCAGCAAGAGTTTTGATCGCAGCAAAATGGAAGAGTAATGAAATCCCCTCTATACAAGATTGGATCCAAAAGCTGACAGAATATGCCGAATTAGATGGTTTATCAGAAAAAATAAAGAATAAATCCAAACAGGAATTTGTTTCTAAATGGGAGGTTTTCAAAGAATATCTGAAAAACAAATATAGTAGTTTAAATTCTGTTGCAGCATTCGAGGAACTTCAGTAATAGTTGCTAGGTAGAGAGAAGAAATTAGATTTATTGAGAATAAGTTTAATTATGAAAAAAAATGTGTATTGGCAATAAGTAATTTGAACTTGAAATATGGAATAGACGGGAAGTTGGGTCTTTAGTGTTAAGACCAATAGATGTTTTATTGTTTGTCAAGAAAATTACGCGTCTATGGTTATTTTTGTAATTTGTGTGTAATTTGATACTTGTGGGGGGGTTTTTTGTGTGTGTGTTTTCTTGTTTTTTCTTGTTGTATAAATAAATATTTAAAAAAAAAAAAAAAAAAGAATACACAACAGGGATGAAAGATAGACCCTGATACTTGCCAACAACACGCACCCCTTATTGAGCAGTGCAGTTCCAAATGGTATCACACCATATCTGTTATGTACCAGTCACCCCATCAAATGGCAGTCTTAGAAATTACAGTAATATCCCCTGGAGGCAATATGGCCCTCAGGCCACACAACAAGGAATTTATTATCTGAGCAAATACTTCTTATAAGGCTATACCTGTGCACCTTATTTCTTTCCCCCATTAAGTGCTAATGATGCTTCTCCTGTGGGTCAGTGGCAATATTTTTTATTCCTAAATGGAAGTAGAGTAGCCAAATCATAAACCATCTGTAAAGTTGATGGTCCACTGCAGAATGGAAAATGGATTTGCCAAGTTCTAAGCTATGGGCATTACTAATCTACACTTACTTAATGCCTTCATGTACCATAAAACACACTAATGATTACTTTACTGCTGTTTAATGATAGCCGGTACCTTAAATATTATGCTACAGTAAGTTATGTTGTCATTCTAACAGGGGGCCAATGTCTAAATGAGGTGTTTGCAAAACGGTAATGTGTATTATTTTGTGGGAAGTAATTATAGAGGAAGTAGAAGACTAAAACCCCAAATGATGTTTTTAAGACTTCACAATTTTATAGCATTTTCCCATAAAACAGAAATCATTCAGAAATTTTGTTAATCCCGGCCTTCAGAAAGATTAAAGAGATAATCTAAGACAGGGAATACTAATATGTATTAAGAATAAGTATATTCAAATTGCAATAAAAATGCTGGCTAGCAATGCTATTAAAAAGTTACAGGAATGCAAGGTCTTGGATATCCTGTTTAAAAAAACGAGATGGAAGATATAAGTTACTCCTTCTCACATTCAGCTCTTCAATATGACCAAGCATTATCATATATTAATATATTTTTACTTTATTCTCTTTGAACATTATTTATTCAGTAAGTGGATTGTGGTGAATGGAGCTATTAAACCCAACGCTTAAGAAAAAACTTCTGTTAAAAATAACATGAATTGGCACAAAATTACTGTTTTAGATAAGAATTGGCATAGTCTTATATTTGCAATGACCTACAGATGTACTTAACTTTCCTTTTCTTGCACTATCAGGCTAAGCAAGATAATATCCAACCAATAAAAACAAACAGGCAGAGCAAAAGAGGTTATAACAACTATAACCATCAGATAGCTCTTGTTAGATGGGAAAGCAGCCAAGCAGAAAACAATTTATACTCAACAAGAACTGAAATAAGATTTACAGCGGAATCCTATCTTTGACGTGCACCTGCTGAATGAACTATTACATCAGGCCAGACAAATCTCTTTTTTGATAAGTTACAAGCTTGGTGGATCAGGGGAATGTTGTGGATCTGGATTTCAGTAAGGCTTCTAACAAAGTCTCCCTTGTTATTCTTGTGAAAAAGCTGGTAAAACGTTGGCTGGACAAGGTAACTGTTAGGTGGGTTTGTAGCTGGTTGATTGACCGAACCAAAAGAGTGCTCGCTAATGGTTTCTTATCATCCTGGAACAAAGTGAGAAGTGGGGTGGTTCTGCCCTGGGCCCGTTATTGTTCAACGTCTTTATAAATGACTTGGGCGAAGGAACTGAGGGGATGCTCATCAAATTTGCAGATCACACCAAACTGGGAGGGGTAGCTAATGCCACAGAAGACAGAATCAGAATTCAATATGACCTTAAGAGATAGGAGAACTGGACCCAAACTAACCAAATAATTTCAATCGGGACAAATGTTAAGGTTCTACACACCTAGGCAGGAATAACCAGCTGCACAAATATAAGATGGGAGACAGCTGGCTTGCCAGCAGCACATGAGAAAAGGATCTAGGGGTCTTAGTGGACCCAGTGGCGTAGCGTGGGGGGTGCAGGAGGGGCCGGCCGCACCGGGCGCAACATCTGGGGGGGGCGCGCTTGCACTTGCAGCTCTCTGCCCCTACCTGGCTCACTCATTCTCTCTCACTGCAGGGGGTGCAAATTACTTGCCTTGCCCCGGGTGCTGACAACCCACGCTACGCCACTGAGTGGACCACAAGCTTAACACAAATCAACAGTGTGAGGATGCAGGGGGGAAAAGCTAATGCTATTCTAGGCTATATCAAAGGAAGTCTACTGCCCAGATCAATGGAAATCATAGTAATGTTCTAGCCTGCCTCGGTCGGACCACACCTAGAATACCCTGTCCAGTTCTGGGCGCCACAATTTAAGAAAGATATTGACAAGCTGGAACATATGCAGAGGAGAGCACTCAAGATGATCAAGGGTCTGGAAACCAAGCCGTAAGTGGAACAGTTGAGGGAGTTGGGATGTTTAGCCTGGAAAAGAGAAGACTGAGAGAAGATAGGATAGCCATCTTCAAACATCTACAGGGCTGTCACCTAGAAGATGGAGCAAGCTTGTTTTTGATCGTGTATAACCCAGCTTGTGTGATAGCATGCTAATCATATTTCCATGAAAATTCTATCGATACCAGTGAAACATCCATTCTATTTACATAGCAAGTTTAGGATCAGGACACAAGAATGGAAAAACAATTTAGAGGAGTAACAGATGCTAATCTTATGCTAACCCTATGCTCATCTTACATTAAAGTAGATTTTATCTTTCATCACCTTCTACAAATCTCCAAACCCACAGAAGTGTGCTTCAAGGTTGTTTCACATGGGGATCAGCCAGTAAAAATTTGGGCCGCTCTGCCCATTATATATCAGCAGATTGCAGTTTCCCCCAGCTAAACAAGCAACAAGGAGCAACTGCTTTTTGGGTTTCCTCAGTAATGCCCCAATGGGATATATACACATTTACCTCATGCATGCTACAGTTTATGGGTGTATATATTAAATGTTTTGTACGCTGGTACAAAAAAGAAGGATGACAGAGGACAAAATGGTTGGACAGTGTTCTCGAAGCTACCAGCATGAGTTTGACCAAACTGCGGGAGGCAGTGGAAGACAGGAGTGCCTGGCGTGCTCTGGTCCATGGGGTCACAAAGAGTCGGACGCGAGTAAACGATTAAACAACAACACAAAAAAGAAAAAAATGTGGAAAGCAGCCTTAGGAGACAGACCTAAGAGATACACACAGCCCTCACCACATTTATTTGAAAAGAGGTCCAATTGGGTTTAATTGCATTTACTTTCAAGCTATCTCGATACCTTACTGCTAGTGGCAGGTCTCCCTCCTTTCCTTTCAGTTGTTAAAAGAGTGAGATTCTACTCCTGTTATTTCTTCCCATAACCTACTAGTGTCAGCTTAACCCTAGCCCTAGCACCTGGTCCTTACAGGCCTTACAGATTTTATTTCCTGAAGAGATTTTGTTTAAATGCAGTTAGCAGTATGCAGGAGCTTGAAAAACTGAAGGGCAAATGAGAATCTTAAGTGTGTCACCTATTTGTAAAATAAAGAAAAGGGAATTATGCTGGGGTAAAGTCAACTGTCCACATTAAAAACACAAAATCCTAGAAAACCATGCACCAATTGCCTATTCTTAGTCTTCCTCTAGTCTTCATGAAACTCCTGAATACAAGCCCTGCCTTGTATTATCAACCTTCTTATCAGCCATCTGCTGGAAAAACCATGTAATTTCCCTCTAACCACGAAACACCAGGCCTCAGCATCAAACAATGTGGAGAAGGTGAGGAAATGGGGTCAAGGGGAAAAAGCACA